>NC_091951.1:182576696-183971696 GCF_031021105.1 Erythrolamprus reginae | reverse complement strand
AGAGAGGGGCGGCATACAAATCTAATTAATAATAATAATCATAATAATAATAATAAAAAGAAGAAGAAGAATAACAATAACAATAACAATAACAACAATAATAACAACAATAATAACAATAACAACAATAACAATAACAATAATAACAACAATAACAATAATACAACACACGCATGTGAGAACTGTAGAGGAAGAAAAGGGGTAGTGTTTAACATTTAAACAAGGGCAATGGGGTCCATATAGATTATGGGATGACATAGTAATCCTTAACTGCCTAAGTAGACCAGCTTTAATACTCCTACACTACTGACAAGACTGATGAGACTTGCGTGTCAAAGGTCATAGCAAAAGTAAATAAGAAGTAAATAAGGCCCAGTTTGTGTCACACAGCGGTTCCATTTTTCAAATCAGAATCGGGAATGGTTTGGAAGTATTTATAGAAAACTCCCAAGTCCCAGTTGTTTTCCCCCAATAGCTAAGTCTAGATCATGATTCAGGTTCTACAGAAGATACCTATCAGGTGCCAGCAGAGCCAGGGGTGGGTTCTAACTTACCTAACTACCGGTTCACTTCCTCTCACACCATGTGAGTGTGCTGAAAATTCCAAAAAATCCCCTCCCCCCAAAAAACCTGAAAACAAGATGGCGGTACATGCACAGTGCCAGAAAAATCCCCTCCCAAATGGCAGCATCCACAAAACGGCACCAACCAAACCAGCTCCATGACGTCATCAGTGGGTTGCTGTCAGAGTTATTTTGAACTTGCGTTGGAAACCTGAAGGATACCAGTCACTAGACAGTTTTCTTAATAAAGACACTGCAGTAGGAGTTCTTTCTTCAGAAGGTTCTTTTACTTCTTCAGTAGTAGTATCAAAACTCTACTATATTACAGAACAAACCACTATACTAAACAAACCACACTATCACAGCAAACCACTCTATACTAAACCACAAAACCACACGACCACACCCATACAAAGGGGTATTACAATATATACAAGTATTGACCAATCAGGTCGTAGAACAGATTGCATCATTCTGCTGATGCACCATGACTCAGCATTCCCTCTCCTTTGCAGTAATTACAACATTTCCACTGTACTTGCAATATTACCTCAGGTGTAAATCCTGACAGTTGCTACTAATCCGAACTGGGAGAAACCCACCTCTGAGCAGAGTTCATAAAATGTTCTTTTTACCCTGGATGTAAAATTGTACTTTCTGCAGTTTCTACTGTCCAATGCAAGGGCTCCCAACCTGACATGTTGTAGACTCTGCCTTCTAAAACACTGGTGCCCTGGTCTGAATGACCAAGCTCATCTAACAGAGATATGTTGGTTTACAGTAATAAACGCATCCAGAGTGAGCTAAGAGGGAGGAGGCCCGGTTGATCATTCTCCCGCTATTAGTTTGGACCAGATATCAACCTCCTGCGAACAATAAGGGAAAGCAGCTGGAATCCTTATGTGCTTGGGCTGAGTTGCTCAAAGGTGGCCTGAGCTCATAATCTTTCCGCTAAGAGTGACTACAGGGAAGATAATCTCTGTTGGAAGCTAATCCTCAGAAAAGAAGACGAAATTATTTCCATTAAAAAATGAAAAATGTAAATACCACATAATACCATCCATCTAATACTTTGCAGGAGAAGGTGGGAGGGAGAGAAGCTCTTTAGCCCAGAATTGTTAAAATTAGTCAACTGTTTCTCTCGGCCTATTTCCCAAAAGAAAAAAGGAAGAGGGGAGGGAAAGATGGACAAAAGAAATTGGTAATCCCCAACATTTCTCCCTTAGACTCTCCACGATTGACCTCTCCAGGTTCCTAAGAGGCCAGTAAGGGGCGTACATAAGTACACTGGTCTGCCTTTCGTCCCCTGTCCAATTGTCTTTCCTCTCTTTCATCTATCATATATATTCTCTTCCTTTCATATATCCTCTCCTCTAAGTTCAGTTTTACCCTTATATATATTACCACATGTCTATTTTTCTTCCTATGTATTTGTGTATTGGACAAATGAATAAATAAAAAATAAAAAGTGCTTTTTGAAGGGACAGTAAGCAAAGAGCTGGAGTAGCCCTGGCGAAGAGAACAAAAGGGCCATCTTACACATGAGAATAGATCCCACTGGGTGTAAGGCGATTCCTTTCCAAACAGACATTCATTAAGGGAATTCATCAACAAATAAACCTCTTTCTTTCTTCAAAGAGGTTTGTTTACTTGGGGAGGTGTCTGTGGAGATTCTCAATCATCCAGGTCGTAATTGTCTCATAGGTGCTTTTTCAAAAGGCAAATGGACTGGGTTTTTTTCCTCGAGGAAGAAGAACAAGACCCTACGATTCTCATCCAAGAAACTTCACAACGCAGTTCTTCAAGCAGTTCCAAAAAGATTCCACAACCAACTACTCTCTGATTATATTATACATTAATATAATTAGTATATTGGACAACTACGTCACCTCTGATCTGATCTAAATTTAGTTCATAAGATCATCTACCACAATGTCCTACTGTCAATGAATACTTCACAACAGATTTACAACAATACATGAGCACACAATAAATTCAAACTCAATGTAAACCACTTGAAACTTGACTGCAGAAAAAACAACTTCAGCAACAGAGTGAGCAATGCCTGGAATGCCCTACCTGACTCTGTGGTTTCTTCCCCAACCCCCAAAAATTTAACCTTAGACTGTCTACAGTGGACCTCACCCCATTCCTAAGAGGTCTGTCAGGGGCGTGCATAAGCGTACCATTGTGCCTACCGTCCCTGTCCTACTGTCCTAATTGTCCTCTTTTATCCATACTTTTTTTGCTTGTGTTATGTTTATACAAACAACTACTATCCTGTCCATGTTTGACTAAATCAGTGGTTCTCAACTTTTCTAATGCTGTGACCAGAGGTGGGCTGCTGCCTGGATTGGGGGGGGAGGCGCAGTGGGGTAGCGAAAATGGAGCTCCACCCCAGAGCACCCGATTTGCACTGAAAGATGTTGAAAGAAAATGCAGGGTGTCCTGCATAAGCCACGCCCACAGTGTGGTAGTAAAATTTTTGGTAGCCCTTCAATGGCTGTGACCCCTTAATACAGTTTTTCATTTTGTGGTGACCACCAACCATAACTCTAGTGCCAATTCTCCCAACAGAGCTTTAAGATGATTGGCAGGAAGCTCAGAGGGACACCCCCACTGTAAACACCTGATTGGTTGGATTGTAGAAATATGTTCCAAGGTGCCAGAATAGAAGATTTAGTTCCTAACACCATGGGAAACTGTACTTAGCCCTTTGTAAATCATAGGCCTAAGTACAGTACAGTATGTAAATTAAAATATTACAATCGAACAACCAAAGGCTAAAAAAAATAATTTCATGTATAAATATGAAATTATTTTTTCTAGCATCTGTTTGTTCGATTATAATATTTTTTTTAACCAGATCCTGATTTTAAAGAACATATGCTAGTGATAATATAGAATTAATGACATGTTTTCCAAATTTCACCATAGAAACGTATGTCGCATCGTGTGAGTTACAGTCTACTGTAATTTTACTTTTGAAAGTGCTGGATTGAAGCTGATTGCTGGAATCAAGAAAGAAATAATGTAAATCTAAGTGGCTGAGTGGTTTGATGATGGATGGACAGGGGGAGGGGGACAGACAATCATCAAGATTGCAATATATGAAATTTGGAATAACCATTGTTTGTGGAAACAGTCCAAATTTAAAAACAAGACAAGACACTCAAAACACTGGACAATATTATATTTGAGGCTACTATATCTGTTGGACGAAGGGCATAAAGACAAAAGGAGTTCATGCGGAACATCCTGGTAACCCAAGCAGTATCCACAGTGTTTGATTTTTACTGTGGTTTTTTTTTATGATTAGCCCTATTATTCAGAATGTTTATATAATACAGAATAATTAAGCTGTATTTAACATTTAAAGCATTTCAGGGAAATATTATAACAAATTAATCATATGAAACTAGATTACAGTGATCCCTCTATTATCGCGAGGGTTCCGTTCCAAGACCCCTCGCGATAATCGATTTTTCGGGATGTAGGCTTGCGGAAGTAAAAACACCATCTGCACATGCGCGCCCTTTTTTTCTATGGCCGTGCATGCGTAGATGGTGGAGTTTGCGTTCCCCGCCGCCCACGCAAAGGGGAAACCCAATTCGGCTCCTCGCTGCTGCTGCGCTACCAAGCAGATCAGCTGCTGGGCGGCTGAAGGAACCTTCCCTGGGTCTTCCCGGCCGCCCACGCAAAGGGGAAACCCCGGCTCCTCGCTGATGCCCGCCGCTCGCCCGCCCGCCAGCAAGAGGGGGAAGATCCAGGGAAGGTTCCTTCGGCCGCCCAGCAGCTGATCTGCTCGGCGCAGCAGCAGCGAGCAGACGAAGATCAGGGTTTCCCAGCCGCCCACGCAAAGGGGAAACCCCGGCTCCTCGCTGATGCCCCCACTCTCCCGCCCGCCGCCCGCCACCCGCCAGCAAGAGGGGGAGAGATAGAGAAAGAGAGAGAAGGAAAGAAAGAGATGAGAGAGGGAGGAAGAGAGTGTGAGAGAGGAAGAAGCAAGATAGAGAAAGAGAGAGAGAAAGAAAGATGAGGAAGGAAGAGAGTGACGTCATCGGGTGGAAAAATCGCGATATAGCGTTTCGCAAAGCTCGAGATCGCGAAACTCGAGGGATCACTGTACTATTATTCCCCATTTCTTGAAATTGGGAGCTGAAAGAACTGTCTTTTAGGCTAGGTGCAATTAACCAGTTGATAGTATAGAACCATAATGGTGAGTCTATGGCACACGTGCCACAAGTGACAGACAAATGGGCACACAAGCTCAGGTCCAGTGCACATGTGCGCACCAGCCAGCTTATTTTTGGACCTTTTGGGCCCACTGGGAGTCAGGAAACAGTCTGTTTTCAACCCCTGGAAGGAGTGAGGAAAGCCCGTTTTTTTGCTCTCCCCAAGCTCCAGAGCCTTTCTAGGAGCCTGGGGAGGGTGAAAACAGCCTTCCCCACCCTACCCCTGGAGATCCTCTGGAGGCTAGAAATGGACCATTTCTCAACTTGAAATG
Source organism: Erythrolamprus reginae (assembly GCF_031021105.1). NCBI lineage: Eukaryota > Metazoa > Chordata > Lepidosauria > Squamata > Dipsadidae > Erythrolamprus > Erythrolamprus reginae. The sequence continues at coordinate 183,966,626 of NC_091951.1, read as the reverse complement.
GGCCGTTTCTTGCTTCCGGAGGACCTCTGGCGCAGTGGGGAAGGCTGTTTTTGCCCTCCCCGGGCTCCTAGAAAAGCTCCGAAGCCTGGGGAGACTAGAATATGGATGTGCCATCATGTGCCAGTATTGCAGGGGGGTCACATGTGCATGCATGTGGGGCACTCAGATGGAATTATGGGTAAGGGCATTCATGCACGCCCCCACCCACCCCTTTTGGCACGTGAATCAAAAAAGATTCACCATGACTGGAACAGAAGATACAAAAGTCAATGCTTTTTTAGATTTCAGCTTAATTTCTTTAGCAGTCCTGCTGATTTTGTTCCCATTGGCAAAGAGTCTAGGCCGAGGACTCTCAGAATCTTCTGAATCTTTGAAAGTGCTTCAAAGAGGTTGGATGGTCTTCAGCATTTTTTCCCAATTATTCACAAATAGGTTCAACTCCATGAACTTACAGGAAAGGTTCAACTCCATGAACTTACAGGAAAAAACTTTCCAAAATAAAAATATCCAGCAAAGAGCAAAAAATAATACTGTAGTGTGGGGGTTTTTTAGCCCAGTATATCTGCTGCAGTTGGGATGGGAGAACTTCTATCTTCATTTATCTGCAATGAAGAAACAGAATTTTCTGTTTAAATTTTATTATTTTTATTTATTTTTCCCCCCAAATATAACAAAAAAGAAAAATGTACACAAAAACAAACACATACACATACAACATTTGGGAAACAAAAGTTTCCCCACTTTTCTTTCAAATGTTCGATCAGAGAATTTTACTTCTTACACATAGTATTAATTATTTAATTCTTTTATTTGACGCATTGCTTTGCTTGAATTTTTATTTATTTATTTGTTGCTCCTTCCTTTAATCAGTCATAAAATTTTGCCCATATTTTATAATAATCTGAATTTTCCTTTCCCTCTAATTTTTTGGATAACCTGTCTATCTCCGCACAGTCCAATATTTTTTTAATTACTACATTCTCTTCCGGTGTTTTATCCATTTTCCATTGTTGGGCATATGCTATCCTGGCAGCTGTTAATATGTGTATAACTAAATATCTTACCTCTTTTTCCATTTTTTTATTAAAAATACCCAATAGATACAATTCTGGGTTTTTTTCAAATTCCTCTTTTATTATTTCTTTTAACCAGTCTGTTATTTTATTTTTATAGAAATTTTATTTTATTCAAGTGACGTTTGGGGTATATTCTTCGCCCCCCCCCCCCGGGCAATGGCGGGTTGCCCTGTGGGCTGCAGATACTCCCCTTCAACAATCTGGACCCTCCGAGCCTGATCGCACTGAAAAAGCGATACTTCAAATGAAAAAAGGGAAAATGTGTCAGCGGAGCTCTGCTTTGACACTTTCTAGCGCAGTTGCGTCACCACTGGAGAAGAAACAGAATTTTCATAAAGGCAAAATCCAGTACAGGTAGTCCTTGACTTACGAACACAACTGAGCCCCAATTTTTTTTGTTGTTAAATGAGCTTTGCCCCATTTTATGATATTTCTTGCCACAGTTGTTAAGTGAATCACTGCAATTCAGTATTGGGCTCCTACATGTACAGGGAAGACAGCGTTCCGGTAGTGAAAATTGATGTGCATGTGCAGCTCCAAGTGAACAGCGGGTGCACGCGGGTGTCGGAGCAAGATTTGGCTTCTGTGCATGCGCAGGAAGCAAAATCTCATGAGAGAATGCGTGGACGGGCAAGATTTCAATTATTTTTGGTGGTTTTTTGCTTCTGCTCATGCGCAGAAGCAAAAATATAATCATTGAAATCTCACGCATTCTCACATCTTCTCGCGAGATTTGCTTCCTGCGCCAAATCTCACTCCAACACACACCCGCCAGTCATCCAGCAGCCACACCGGTAGCAGAGGTAAGCAGCAACCCCCACCTGCTGCAGTTGATAAGTTAGTAACCCGGATGCAGTGATGGGCTACCAAAATTTTTACTACCACACTGTGGGGGTGGCTTATGCATTTTGTTTCAACATCTTTCGGTGCAAATTGGGTGCTCTGGGGTGCAGCTCCAAATTTTGCTACCGGAACTGTGTTCCTGACCATTCCTGTAGGAGCCCATCACTGCCCGGATATGAAGTGAATCTGTCTTTCCCATTGACTTGGCTTGTCAGAAGGTTGCGCAAGGGGATCACATGACCCTGGGAACACAGCAACGGTTATAAATATAAACAAGTTGCCAAACATCTGAATTTTGATCACTTGATCATGGAGAAGCTGCAAAGACCATAACTGTGAAAAAGGGGTCATAACGAGTCACATTTTTCAGTGCTTTGAACGATTACTAAATGAACTGTTATTAAAGTGGATGTCTATCTTTACTCTAAAAAGCCATGTTAATGATTTAACCCACCCTTGTTCTGTCAGGCACTCTGGTAGACTCCTTCCAAAAATTCACAGGTACAAATTTCAGACACACACACGTATGAAAATTCAAAACAATGTTCTTTATAATGAAAATTCACTTAAACCAAGCCCTCTTTTGGTATAGCAAAGAGCACTTGTCTCCAAACAAACTGGTAATTTGTACAAGTCCCTTATCAGTTCTGTGATACTTAGCTTGCAGCTGTGAGGCAATTCACAGTCCTTCTTCTTTCACAAAGTGAAACACACTTTGCTCTGGTTGAGTTTCAAAGCGTGGAAAAATCAGCACACAAAAGGTCAAAGTCAGTAAAGCAGTCACGAAACACAACGATCAGCTAATCCTCCACAATGGCCAAACCCACAGTCTGCTATTTATAGCAGCCTCACTAATTACCACAGCCCCACCCAACCACAGGTGGCCTCATTTTCTTTGATAATAATCCCTCAGTTGTTGTTGCCTATGCATCACTCTCCGCATGCCTGGCTGTATCATTAACTCTTGTTCTGAATCCAGGGAAGTGCTACCGTGTTTCCCCGATAGTAAGACACCCCTGATTGTAAGACGTATCGGGGGTTTCAGGGGGGTCGGCTAATATAAGCCGTACCCCGAAAGTAAGACATATGTCTTACTTTCGGGGAAACACGGGGTAAGCTTTGGCTCGTTAGAGGGAGCTGTCAGCCGGAGACGGCGGGGCTTGCTGCAGCGAGCGACCTGCTCCTGCCTTCACTTTCGCCTCCTCGAGAGCCAGTGAAACTTGCCGGCGGAGCCGAGTTAGCCGCAAGGAAAGCACCCGAGTTAGCCGCTTCCACGGGGCTTTTGAGGGAAATAACAGTCCCTCCTGGGGGAAGCGCTTCCTTCCCATTGGCGCTCTCTTCAGATCCTCCTCCCCTCGCTCTGGGTGAGCAGCGCGGCATGGTGGCGGTGATGGAGGAGGAGGAAGAGGAGGAGAATGAGGGCTAAAAAAGAGAAGTGCCAGAAGCTCAAACGCGGCCGGGGGGGCTCGCGGCCCCCCTTTTCTTCAGAAACGGGAGTCTCTCGTCCACCTCCCGCCCACCTCCCTCCGATATTTTCGGGCTCACGGGAGCGGGAGAAGCTCGGACCGAGGAGAAGCCCCCGGTTCCCGTGCCACGTTTGGCCACGCTGAACTGTAAAAATAATAATAATAATGGAGCGGGGAGCAAAATCCTGGCCGGCGCGTTGCAGCAGCTTCCTTTCGTTCAGCGACGGTCTCGGCCGCAGCTTCGGCGCCTCTGCAAAGGGTGAAGAATCCCTGCTTCGAAGCGTCTCCCCCCCAAGCGCTATCGCTGCGGCGCTTTTTTCCCACCTCCCCCCCCCACCCGGCGGGTGCAGAATCTCTCCTCCTCCAGATCGCGTCGCTGGGAAAAAAGATCCGGGGAAAGTTTCTCGTTCGCTCTTTGCCCGCGAGCGGCTCCGAAGCAGTAGCAGCGCCGGCTTCTCCCATTCGCCGCCGGTCGCCTCCCCAGACTGACACCAACCCCCCGCTCTGAATTATCCTCAGCGGAATGTCTCCCTCCGCTTAACTCTTCCCGTGGAAAAGGGCTCACGAGGCTCCTGTCCCGCGGCTGCCCTTCTGGACTCTGGGGAGATGCCGCCAAAACAATTCGACATTTTTTTTCCAATATAAGACATACCCCGAAAGTAAGACATAGTGGGGCTTTTGGGGATAAAAAGAAAGTAAGACACTGTTTTACTTTCGGGGAAACACGGTAGATAATTGATCTCCTTCTGAGCTGTCTGCCACACTCTCCTCCTCCCTGTCACTCATGTCTTCTAGGTCAGAGGAGCCTTCATCAGCAGATTCCACCAGGGGGGGCAAAACAGGCCTGCAGCATGTGGATGTCTCCCCCACATCCACAGTTCTTGGGGCAGGAGCTGGGCCACAGCTAACCACAACAACCCTAAAGGAGTGTGAAGTGTGTTTTCCACCTGGCATTATTCTTCGCAGAGCCTTGACTTTCTTTTCTGAGCACAAAAAGTCATCACTCCGCTACAGTACATGGTAATTGGGAGGAAAAAAGCAGCTTGACAGCCAAAATCAAAAGCTAGATCTTCATTTCAAGCATATTATACATGTTCAGATTTCATTATCTATTTGGGGTTCCTGGGAAAGAATTTGCAAGGCAGGAAAATATGGGAGGGCCCGACAGAAGGATCAGCCTACTAGATAAGCAAGTAGACATGAACTTTCAAAGCCCACGTGTCTAGGTTCCAGGCCCCAGGGATGTGGGCAAGGTTCTCCCTACTGAATAACAAGGCCTCTACGAACTTACATATGTTTAAACATTACAGCAGTCTTCCCCGATCTGCTAGAATTAAAACTAGGAATGTAGCCCATTAGGATTGCATGTCCTAAATCTGGCCTCGGGGATGCTGGGAATTATGGTCGAGCCTCAAAATATCTGGAAGACCTCAGGCAGAGCGAGAGAGAGAGAGACCCCTTAAGACCCAGATCTGTCAACCACGAGCAGAATTAAGCTCCTGGAACTTCAGTTCTCCTTCCTCATTAGCCATACTTGAAAGCATAGTTCCCTCTAAGCTGAGCAGTGAGCAATCGCTCACATAAAAATCATCATCAACTCAGAGTTTTCCAAACCTGCCCAGAAGCCGAGAGGGAAAGAGTGAGAGGGAAGGAGAGAGAGAGGAAGAGAGAGAAACAGATAGAAAAAAGAGAGGAAGGAAAAGAGAAAGAGAAAGAATGGGAGTAAGGAAGAGAGAAAGAAAATCAAAATCTAGTTTGAAACTAGCTCAACTATTTAAGTGGCATTTTGATATTGATAGAGTTGCCCTATTATGAGCTCACTGTCATAGACACACAGTACAGTATTTTATTTTTAAATTCTCTGAGGCAAAACAGGGTGGGTTTTTTATTTATTTGTTTGTTTGTTTGTTTAATATTTCTGTGCCGCCCAGTCCCAAAGGGACTGCAGCTCAGACACTATACTTTTCCGCCCCCCCCCTCAAAAAAAAATTAGAGGGAACACTGCTTGAAAGTGGTTCCTACAGATTAAAAGACCTACAAGAAGACTATTCAAAATGAATAGGATGGAAAAAAAGAGGGATTAATAAATGTTGAACATCTTGCTTATAGAAAAAATTGGATTGGTAGGACCAAAATTAAAAACACATGTCCATAAAATCTTCTAACGTTCAAGGAATTACAGAGAATACATTCTTTATCGTCAGATTTTTAAAGCTGCCCGACTCTACTGCCGTACAACATTAAAAGCAAGGTAAAGAAAAAACTTATACGCAATAGATAAATAAAAACAAAACTCTCAGCCTCCCATATTCCCAAAACAGATCTGCTATCTTACTAACCCAGGTCTGACAGGAACATCCAGGCTTGCATAAACAAAGTCGCAGAAAACATGTGTTTTCAGAGATGTAAGCAAATTCCTCTTCATCACTACATTTTTCATTTCAATAATGGACAAAACCCAATTTTCAATACAGTATTAACAGACATCCCTCTCTAATTGCAACATAGTCAAATCAATTTCATTTCAGTGGATTAATATAATGTCTTAAGGGAGCAATACATACTTACAGTTCTACTGCCTTTTCAATTAATTACCACATTAATCTTTTGTGCCACAAAGCAAACAGATAAGAAATTTCATAACACTCCATTTCTCTGTTGTTGATCACTGAAAAGATGGGGGGGGGGAATTGTAATTAAACTGTAATTATTTTTTAACCCATAGGTATATCAGAAACAACATATGATGGAAACAACATTACAGTGGTACCTCTACTTAAGAACTTAATTCATTCCATGATCAGGTTCTTAAGTAGAAAAGTTTGTAAGTAGAAGCAATTTTTCCCATAGGAATCAATGTAAAAGCAAATAATGTGTGCAAACCCATTAGGAAAGAAATAAAAACTTGGAATTTGGGTGGGAGAAGGAGGAGGAAGAAGAGGAGGAGGACAGTTGCTGCCCAGAGCGAAGGGAGTGTTTCTTTTCTCTGAGTGCTGGCAGAGGTTTATTCCCAGAGAAAGGAAAATGCTCCGTTCGCTCTGGACTGCCAAAGCCTCCTTAAACGCCACCGAAAGGCTCCTCTGGCAGCCATAGTTCCCTCTAAGCTGAGCAGTGAGCAATCGCTCACTTAAAAATCATCATCAACTCAGAGTTTTCCAAACCTGCCCAGAAGCCGAGAGGGAAGGCGAGAGAGAGGAAGAGAGGAAGAGAAACAGGTAGAAAAAAGAGAGGAAGGAAAAGAGAAAGAAAAAGAATGGGAATAAGGAAGAGAGAAAGAAAATCAAAATCTAGTTTGAAACTAGCTCAACTATTTACGTGGAATTTTGATATTGATAGAGTTGCCCTATTATGAGCTCACGGTTATAGACGCACAGTACAGTATTTTATTTTTAAATTCTCTGAGGCAAAACAGGGTGGGTTTTTTATTTGTTTGTTTGTTTGTTTGTTTGTTTGTTTATTTATTTTTTTATTTATTTATTTATTATTTCTGTGCCACCCAGTCCCGAAGGGACTGCCGCTTAGACACTATACTTTTCCACCCCACCCCACCCCAAAAAAAAATTAGAGGGAACACTGCTGGCAGCCCAGAAAAGCCCAAGATGGCCAGGATTAAAAGGGGAATGGTAGGAAACTGGCAGGGCCTTCATGCCGCTCTCAAATTTCTGGGAAAAATTTTCTGGGCTTGGATTCTAAAGTAGAAAATGGTTCTTAAAAAGAGACAAAAACATCTTGAACACCCGGTTCTTATCTAGAAAGGTTTTTAAGTAGAAGCGTTCTTAAATAGAGGTACCACTGTACTTAGATCTTCACAGTGTATTTCCTCGCCAAATGCACAGTTCATGTCAAAAAGCTAAGAAGGATGGACTAGGTTAGTACTGAATGGGAAACCTTTAGGACAGCGTTTCCCAACCGGTGTGCCGCGGCACACTAGTGTGCCGCGAGACACAGTCAGGTGTGCCGCCAAGCTCCAGCTGGGCGGGGCGCTGCCGGTGCCTCCGAGCTCCCACTCGCAGCTGTCCCCCGGTTCCTGCCCGTTGCCACGGTTTCTGGCGCTCTCCTGCTGGGCCCCAAAGAAGGAAGGCGGGAAAAAGGAGAGCGAGTGGGAGCTCGGAGGCACCGGCAGCGCCCCGCCCAGCTGGAGTTTCCTGGCGTCGGCGGCAAGTGTCCTTTGGGCCCGGCGGGAGGGCACTGGTGGTGGGAGCGGGAGCGTGCCGGCTGCAGCGGCCCCAGGCGGTCGTGGGGAGATGGAGGCGGCGAGAGGGAGCATCAGCGCCACCCTTCTACGAGCAGCAAGACCCTCAGCGACGGGGCACACCGTTTGCCTTTCAGCTCCGTCGCTGAGGCTTTTGCTGCTCGTGGAAGGGAAGGTGCCGATGCCCAAAGCCTCAGCGACGTTTGGCTGCCGGGGGGGTGGGGAGGAGAAAATCCTCCCCCCCCCCTCCAGGAGCAGCAAAAGCCTAAGTGACAGATCGCGCCGTTTCCCTTTCTGCTCCGTCGCTGAGGCTTTTGCTGCTCCTGGAGGGGGGGTTGGCGGTGCCGATGCCAAATGCTTTCCCTCCGCGATGGGGGGTGGAGGGCAGGCGCAGTCAGCCCCAGGAGACAAAGGGAATGAGAGAAAGGAAAGAGACAGAAAGGGAGGGAGAGAAAGAACAAGTGAGAGATAGAAAGGATAGAGAGAAAGGGAATGAGAGAAAGGAAAGAGAGAGAAAGGGAGGGAGAGAAGGAATGAGGGAAAAAGGGAGGAAGATAGAGAAATTAGAAACATGAGAGAGAAAAGGGGGAAAGACAGGAGAAGTACCCAGAAATGAGACAGTAGTATAAATTTCAGGAGGGATGATTGATGATTGACTGTACAGGTATTTATAAGGGGATGTTACATGGGATTGTATATATGAGGGGGTTATTTATTTATTTATGTATGTATGTATGTATGTATGTATGTATGTATGTATGTATTTATTTATTTATTTATTTATTTATTTGTGTCATTTTGGTTGGTGGTGTGCCCCAGGATTTTATAAATGTAAAAAATGTGCCGCGGCTCAAAAAAGGTTGAAAATCACTGCTTTAGGAAACCGGCAAGGTTATAGCCTAGATAATGAAATTCAAAACAAAACAAAACAAAAACCTAGAAGAAGCCATTGCTATACAGTGTTCCCTTGATTTTCGCGGGTTCGAACTTCGCGAAACGGCTATACCACGGTTTTTCAAAAATATTAATAAAAAATACTTTGCTGTTTTTTTCCCTATACCATGGTTTTTCCCACCCGATGATGTCATACATCATCGCCAACTTTCGTCCGCCTTTAATAAATATTTTTTTTAATAAACTTTAATAAATAAACATGGTGAGTAATAATCTAAATGGTTGCTAAGGGAATTAGAAATTGCAGTTTAGGGGTTGAAAGTGTTAAGGGAAGGCTTGTGATACTGTTCATAGCCAAAAATAGTGTATTTACTTCCGCATCTCTACTTTGCTGAAATTCGACTTTCGCGGGCGGTCTCGGAACGCATCCCCCGCGAAAATCGAGGGAACACTGTAGTATTACCAAGAAAACAACCTGGATGTATTCACAGAATCACCAGGAATTGACCTGAAGACTTTATGATGTGGAAGATTGCTGGGCAATAAACTATATCCCAGCTATCAAATGCATGATAATAAATAACTTAAGTCACCAAAGTAATAGCCTTCTGAGAGTAAAAACACAGACATGCATAGACACACATACACAGAAGAAAGAGAAAGAAAGGAGAAAGAGGGATGGAGGGAGGGATGAGAGTACTGTTGTCTGTATACATCATTGTAAGATACTTTGTACCAGCCCTTCTGTTTTGTGGACCCTTCCCTATACTTTGCTGAATGGGATCTGGACTTCACCACCAAAGATTTCTCACACAGGCATCGCACCATGGCACATACATTTGGAAAAATTAAATACACTCTGCAATTTCACACCCCGTATTCCCTTCGCTTAGATTTCAAGCATTCTGAACCCTTGGTCTTCAAGCTTTTCCTTCGGCAATCCAAAGGCAACTTTAATGTTGATTCTGCATTATGTCACACCATACATATTCACATTTTGAATTTTTAGATAAAAGGTAATCTTTACTTGGATTAAACTCACTGAAATCAATAGGAGTAAACCATTTGCTTTAAATAGCACTAAGCTATATTTCAGCCTTAATTTTGACGATAAATTGCTTGAGCAAGCTTTTTTTAAAAAAAAAACCCACAAGGTTGCAGTTTCTACAAACATTGAATGCCTATAAGCAGAAAATCAGGATAGAATTTGTAAAAACAAAAATCACGATACAAAATATTTATTTATTTTATTTATTCATTTGTCCAATACACAAATACATAGGAAGAAAAATAGACATGTAGTAATATATATATAAGGGTAAAAGTGAACTTAGAGGAGAGGATATATGAAAGAAAGAGAATATATATGATAAGTGAGAGAAAGGAAAGACAATTGGACAGGGGACAAAAGGCACACCAGTGCACTTATGTACGCCCCTTACTGGCCTCTTAGGAACCTGGAGAGGTCAATCGTGGAGAGTCTAAGGGAGAAATGTTGGGGGTTGGGGGTTGACACAATTGAGTCCAGTAATAAGTTCCACGCTTCGATAACTTGATTGTTGAAATCATATTTTTTACAGTCAAGTTTGGAGCAGTTCGTATATTCGGTAACATTTTGTCTCCTGGACACCTGAGTCGTCAAAGACTTTAATTATAGTCACGGATTTGACCCAACGTTCTTAAACTGATTGATTGGTGTCCCACTGATAGGAGAAAACTTGGTTTAATGAAATGGGCTCTCCCCAAATTTTCTTTCTCACAATAAAGTTGCTGATACTTTTTTCGCTTTTACTTAAGAATATCATTCAAGCATCAGAGGCTTATTTCACTAGCATGCCTCCGATTGCACTGTTGGCATACCCTAAAGCAATACGAATACCTTTGAAATAACCCATTTTTGTTTTTAATGCCGTTCAGCAATGTCTCTAGAGGGTCTGCTAAATTAACTTCCTGCTGGGAAATCGGACGGGGCCAGATGTTATATTTTGATCTTCCATAATAATTTACATGAGGACTTTGTTTTAATATTCTGCCTGCCTGATGAGAATTGGAAGGCTTTGTATAAACTGTATGTTTGTAGATGTTAAGAAAGATAATTAAGAGGTCAGGTAATTTTTTTATTTGTTGCTTAGTTTATTGACATTAAAATGCAGGATATTATATAATTGGACAAAACAGTCTCCACTAGCAGGCTATTTTCACAAAACTCAGATTCTTATATAAAAAGGACTTTGCTTTCTGCCTGAATCTTTCTATTTTTTTAAAAATATCTATATTGATTTTTTACATTGATAAAAACAAGACAACAAAAAAAAGAAAGCATACATACATGCAGGCAAGACAAAATAAAGCATTATGCTTTATCCAGTAAGTAGCTTTGGTATCAGAACTTAGTATGGATACCTGCTATATAGCAGGATATTTTTGTTTGCAGCTTATTCATTTGCAACCATTTCAATTCCTACTTACTAGTTCATAGTAGTCTCCTTAAATTATCAATATCTATTTCTCTATGTTTCCTTTCATTTCAACTATATTTATTCTGTGGTATAGTGGTTCATTAAAGTAACTATATTTACATTTGACAAGAGTTTGTTTTTTCATCATCATTTTTCTCCGTTTTCATTTGAGTGTGTATTCACAATCGAAGTTTTAAATATTTGTATACCTTTTTTTGTTGTTGTTATCCAGACATATCAGCTGTCCCAAGTATTGTGGAATTCCTTGTTATCGTTATCCTGTAGTTCTTGAGTAAGCTTAGTCATCTCTACAACCTCATAGACCTTTTACATCAAATTGATATGGTCGGGAGGGTCTCCTGCTTCCAATGTTGGGCATATATGATTCTTGCTGCAGCTGTTATATGTCGCATTAAGTGTTTGTCATTTTTTGTAATTTTATGCCTAATTATTCCCAGGAGGAAGAGTTCCGGTTTTAATGGTATTTCCCCCCTATTATTTGTTCGATAATATTGTTAACTTTCTTCCAAAATTCCTTGACTAGTGGACACGTCCATCACATATGGTAGTATGTACCTATTTTTTCCTTACATTTCCAACACTTTGGGGTTAGTCTGAATCTTTCTAATAGCATCTTATTACAGGCTAAAGATTATTTCTACAAAATACCTAGCAAATGTTCAAAAACTCAAAATGTGTACAAGTAATAATAATAATAATAATTATTATTATTATTATTATTATTATTATTATTATTATTATTATTTATTAGATTTGTATGCCACCCCTCTCCGTAGACTCGGGGCAGCTAACAACAATAATAAAAACAACATGTACAATCCAATAATAAAAAACAACTAAAATCCCTATTATAAAACCAAACATACACACAAACATAACATGCACAACTTGTAATGGCCTAGGGGGAAGGGCTATCTCAACACTCCCATGCCTGGCGGTATAAATGAGTCTTGAGTAGTTTACAAAAGACAGGGAGGGTGGGGGCAGTTCTAATCTCTGGGGGGAGTTGGTTCCAGAGGGCTGGGGCCGCCACAGAGAAGGCTCTTCCCCTGGGCCCACCAAACGACATTGTTTAGTCGACGGGACCCGGAGAAGGCCAACTCTGTGGGACCTTATCGGTCGCTGGGATTCGTCCGGTAGCAGGCGGTTCCGGAGGTAATCTGGTCCAATGCCATGTAGGGCTTTAAATTGTGACCGGAAACTGATCGGCAGCCAATGCAAGCCACGGAGTGTTGAAGAAACATGAGCGAATCTTGGAAGCTCCACGATGGCTCTCGTGGCTGTGTTCTGCATGATCTGAAGTTTCCGAACACTTTTCAGAGGTAGCCCCATGTAGAGAGCGTTGCAGTAATCGAACCTCGAGGTGATGAGGGCATGAGTGACTGTGAGCAATGACTCCCTGTCCAAATAGGGCCGCAACTGGTGCACCAGGACGAACCTGGGCAAACGCCCTCCTCGCCACAGCTGCAAGATGATGGTTCAATGTCAGCTGTGGATCGAGGAGGACGCCCAAGTTGCGGACCCTCTCTGAGGGGGTCAGTAGTTCCTCCCCCAGGGTAATGGACGGACAGATGGAATTGTCCTTGGGAGGCAAGACCCACAGCCACTCCGTCTTGTCTGGGTTGAGTTTAAGTTTGTTGACACCCATCCAGGCCCCAACAGCCTCCAGGCACCGGCACATCACTTCCACTGCTTCGTTGACTGGACATGGGGTGGAGATGTATAACTGGGTATCATCGGCGTATTGATGATACCTCACCCCATGCCCTTGGATGATCTCACCCAGCGGTTTCATGTAGATATTAAATAGCAGGGGGGAGTAGTTAAGTACACGTACAAGTAGTCTAAAAGTAGTCTAAAAGTTAGATTGAGTGTATGTATTTTCTGTGAAAGTCTTTCTCTATAATGTTATTGTCCTCTGCTCTTCTCTTTCCAAAATAAACTTTTTATTCCCAGAAATTTGGCTGGGAATTTCTACAAACAGGGCTGTATTGCCGCAATCTTACAAAATTCTGGTTAATTCTTTTTTCTTTGTGAGGTTTTGGAATGAAAACAAAAGTATCTCTCTTTCAACTTCTTCCTATATCTGGGCTAAAGGGACTGATCTTTGGAGCCCAGAATTTTTTCCAAACTTGGTATGCTGCAGTCTTAATCAGGAAAGGATTCATCTGGAATCTGCAAGTAAAGTAAATTGCACACTCCATTTATTACAAAAGTTAAAACAAAGCAGCTGGGTTTAAGGTGAGTGACACAGCTGATAAATGCTGCAGGCCAGCTTAATACATCCATCATTGTAACAGAGCCAAAATTATTTGTATAGGGAGGACAAAGAACTCGCAGATCATTAAAATTCAATGCTTATCCTCAGCATCTAGTTTAGCACAGGTACAGAGATGAGGGGGTGAAAGAAAAGCTGCACTGTTTAATAAAGTGCTATTTCCCCCCATAGTTTGTGCAAGTATCCTTCCAAAAAAGCAGGGGGGGAGGGGAGGATATTTCCCCTAAGCAATTGAGTTTGGATGCAGGCAATACTGTACATAGTTCTTTAAATAAACAGCACGGCACCCTGGTTCACATACGTTTAGCAAGATTCACAGCAGTGAGCCACAAAACTAGCTGGGTTGCAGCATAAATTGAATCGCGGTCTGGTTGCTCTGAGGATGCACTGGAGAAGCTAGTAATGTGCTTTCCCCCATATTTCTAAAGGCTTATTTACTATATACAGTGGTACCTCTACCTACGAATGCCTCTACTGTACTTACAAACTTTTCTAGATAAGAACCAGGAGTTCAAGATTTTTTGGCCTCTTCTCAAGAACCATTTTCCACTTACAAACCTGAGCCTCCAAAACTGTAACTGGAAAAGGCAGGGAGAAGCCTCCATGGGGCCTCTCTAGGAATCTCCTGGGAAGAAACAGGGCCGGAAAAGGCGGGGAGAAGCCTTCATGGGGGCTCTCAAGGAATCTCCTCGGAGAAAACAGGGCCTCCACCCTCCCTTTGCTTTTACATTGACTCCTATGGGAAAAATTGCTTCTTCTTACAAACTTTTCTACTTAAGAACCTGGTCACGAATTAAGTTCGTAAGTAGAGGTGCCACTGTATAGTGTATTGAGACATCCAATATCTAATGGCTAGTTGTCTTTATGTATTGACACTACATGAAATAAAGAAGTTGTTCATCTGCAGACTATCTTCAAACTCATTCACCAAGAAGAGGTTAATACATCTACCTAATACTGTATATGCAAGTAGCCCCTGTTCAAATCCCAGAAGGATATGGCTTAATAGCTTGAAACAGATCTGTACTGGTCTCCCTTTATTTCTTTGTCAGTAATGTTCACCGTGTTCAAAGAGGACCTTGACATCTAATGGGTTGTGGGCTGTACACAATGTGTCCACAGGTGGCTTGTAAGGCCTATATGGACACAAAATGTTCTGCCGTATGTTGGGCAGGCATGTGTGGGCACCATTGTCACAGCATTTGCAGCTCTGGCTTTGCGGAGTGCTCGCTTGTCTTCTGCTATGAATGTTCTTCTGGCCTCAGATGTCTGGCAGCCTTGGTTGATCAGCATGCACCATGTTGGTCGATCTTGTGCCAGTGATTCCCAGGAGGTGGTGTCGATATCGAGGGACTTGAAGGAGGCTTCTGCCGCACGAATCCCAACGACCGGTTAGGTCCCACAGAGTTGGCCCTCTCCGGGTCCCATCGACTAAACAATGCTGTCTGGTGGGACCCAGGGGAAGAGCCTTCTCTGTGGCGGCCCCGGTCCTCTGGAATCAACTCCCCCCACCCTCCTTGCCTTTCGAAAGCTCCTAAAAACCCAGCTATGTCGCCAGGCATGGGGAAACTGATACACTCCTTAGCTAGTATGTTTTTTTATGTTTGGTTTGTTAGGTTGTGTGATTGTTTTTTATAAGAAGGGTTTTTAATTGTTTTTAACATTAGATTTGTACATTGTGTATTGTTGTTGTGAGCTGCTCCGAGTCCTCAGAGAGGGGCGGCATACAAATCTAATAAATTATTATTAAATTATTATTTAAATTTGTCTTTGTATCAATTCCTTTGTCCCCCATGCAATCTCTTTCCTTTGGACAGCTCACCATAGAGGAGCTGTTTAGGGACGCGATGGTCTGGCATCCTAGCAACATGGCCTGCCCAGCGTGTCTGGCCTTTCTTCAGCAGGGTGGGAATTGATGGCAGGCCTGCTCTGAAGAGGACTTCTGTGTCTGGCACCTCATCCTGCCACCGGATCCTCAGAATAGCACAGAGGCAGGTCATGTGGAAAGTCACTTTGTCAGTAAACATAAATTCAACACACAAAAATAGTTCGTTGCAAAAGCGATTGCATGTAAAGGCTCCTGGATTGGGGCTGAAAGGCAAAATGCTCCGTCTCATAATTGGGTAGACCAGATTGCCCTGATAGACCGATCTCACCAGAAAAACATTTACTCACCAGGAAAGAGACCTGGACACTGCAGATCCAGCTTCTTCCTTTCTCCTGCATCTAAACAGCTGCGAGAGCAATCACGGGCTTCCCTAGGTATGCCCATGTTACACCAACACTCCGCAGTCTGCATTGGTTGCTGATCAATTTCCGGTCACAATTCAAAGTGTTGGTTATGACCTATAAAGCCCTTCATGGCATCGGACCAGAATATCTCCGGGACCACCTTCTGCTGCATGAATCCCAGCGACCGATTAGGTCCCACAGAGTTGGCCTTCTCCGGGTCCCGTCGACTAAACAATGTCGTTTGGCGGGTCCCAGGGGAAGAGCCTTCTCTGTGGTGGTCCCGACTCTCTGGAACCAGCTCCCCCTGGAGATTAGAACTGCCCCCACCCTCCTTGCCTTTTGTAAACTCCTTAAAACCCACCTTTGCCGCCAGGCATGGGGGAACTGAGATATCTCCCCCGGGCCTATACAATTTATATATGGTATGTTTGTGTGTATGTCTGCTTAATAACGGGTTTTTTAAAATGTTTTTAAATTATTAGATTTGTCGTGAATTGTTTTATTGCTGTTGTGAGCCGCCCCAAGTCTACAGAGAGGGGCGGCATACAAATCTAATGAATGAATGAATGAATGAATGAATGAATGAATGAATGAACGAACGAACGAACGAACAAACAAACAAACAAACAAACAAACAAACAAACTAATAAATGAAAGCCCAGAATCTCTCATGTGGGATCACTACAATCATGAGCATGGGTTTTTAACAAACAGCCCCAGGACTGGACTAAACCTAACCTCCTTAGAGATGAGTCAATTGCCCGGGTTTGGGGGTTCATGCAACATGTTAGTCACCATTCCCCATGATCCACATGAGTGTGTGATTCAAAGAAGGCTGATGTAGACTGTTCCGCCAACAATCAACAGACAGCCAATAGGAAAATAGCTCTTAGCTGCTAGGTAGATTTTGAGCGTGGCGATGCAGCATAGACTCTCTCAGAGCAGGAGACCTGGAGTTAAATGAGACCTGAGTGTAATGCCCAGCTTAATAGATCACACGCAGATGTGATCCTGGCAGCCATCTTGTCAACCTTGGCTTCTGCAATTAGTGAGGCATATGAAACCTCTTAAACAGCCGGTTGGTCTAAAAACCAGGCAGCTGTTTTGCAGATTAGGTGAAGAAAATCAGATCATATACAGTACAGTATATACATTAACTTCTCAGTAACGTTTCCTGATTTTTGGGGAGACCTGGTTAGTGAATGTTCATACTAGGACTGAAATCCTTTGATAAGTTGCCTTTGATCTCAGACCAGGGCTGCAAAAATGAACACTGGAGTTGGCCACATACAAAAGAAGTTATTAAATACTCCGGTTTTACTGCTTTTCTCTGAACGGGTTATTTTAAAATCAGGATAACCTCATCTAATGCTACGCAAAGTAAATCTAGATTCCTTGTTGATTTCCTGTCTTGTTAAAAAAAAAATAAGTAGTTGAGGGAGATTTTTCTACAGCGATCAGATAGCAACAAAATGAATTATTTTTCTTAGAAGGGGAGGGCTTTTACTTTGGAAATGAGGAACAGAGGGAAATGGAGAAGCAGGGAGTGGAGAAATATGAGCCTTTTCCACATAAACTATTTGGGGAGTAGCTCCATTGAGGTCTTCTCTGGCCATAAGGAATTCATATTGCACAATTTCTATGAAACTCTGGGAAAAAAATTGATGCTTCACAGTTACCTTCAGGAAAGGAAAATTAGTTTTTCTTCTTATTTTAAATAAAATACCTCATTTAAACGAAATAATATTCTTTTTGAGAGGTGGCTTGTAAAAGTTGCTAAAAAGAATGCCAGCGGAGAAAAATAATGTTTTAATAGAGTAAAAAATATACACTCTCCTTGTCTATTTTTGCCTACGAATGTCAAAAAAATATATTTACATGTGTTATGGTAAGATATTGTAAGCCATACAACACACTCAGGAATGAAGGCAAATATACATGTTGCAAGATTCAATCTGGGTCAGTCACTGGGACCAGAGGTTAAGTTTCCTGAGCGTTGAGCCTCGTGCTGGATCCCATCCTCAGGGAATCTCTCTCTAGCAGAATCTACACATTCTGGAGAGAGAGAAGTTCCCTGAGGATGGGAGGTCCGAAAGCTCAGAAAACTCTGGTCCTAATGACCAACCCAGATTGGATCCTGTGTATAAGACTCTCTTTGCTTGTTCTGTATCCTTCTGCTTCTGATGGTTATTTCCATCTCTCAGAGGAAATGATTTCCTCACTTTAACTTTTCATTGCTAGTGTTGGGCGAACCCAACGAAGTTCAGGTTCGGCGGGTTCGGCCAAACTTGGCGGCAGACTTCGGGTAAGTTTGCCGAACCCAAACCCGAAACCCAACACTTCTGGCCCCACCCTCCCATCTTCTACCAAAGCAGCCCACAGCTGCCTGTCTCCTTTTATTTCTTACGGAAAAGGCTCGGACTCCATGCCTCCCCTCCCTCTTTGTGCTCCGATGGTCCAGATTCCCTCCGCCCTTTTAAAGCCCTCGTCCTCTTCCTCCTCCTCCTCCTCTTGTCCATTGCCTCCCTCCAAGCCTCCCGACCGGCCGACAGCTTCCAGGCGTTTGCCTTCCTCCACCGCCACCGGCACCCAGCTCCTCCTCCTTTTCTCAGAAGATGACAGCCGGGCGGCGGCGCAGAGGCTTGGAGAGTGGAGTGGGGATTCCCCTCTGCCTGCCACCGCCCCTCCCCTTTCCAAAGAGCGCCGGGGTGGACTTCAACTCCCAGAGTTCATCAGCCAGCCAACCTCACTTTAAGACTTTGTGGACTTCAACTCCCAGAGTTCCTCAGTCAGCCAACCTCACTTTAAGACTTTGTGGACTTCAACTCCCAGAGTTCCTCAGTCAGCTTCGCTGAGTCAGAACATGGACTTTTTAAAAAGTTCGGGTTTAGGTTTGGCATGCCGAACACCGCAAAGTTCAGCACAGACCCAAACTATGCAAGTTCGGTTCGCCCAACACTATTTATTGCTAAATGGCTCCCATAAATCTTTGGGTCAGAGTCAGGGGTGACTCTGGCATACTGGTAGTGGTGGCAGGGTGAGGCTCCACTCACCTGCCCAGATGTTGGCATTTTCTTTTTGTTAACCCTTTGCACATGTGCAAAGCGTTCTGCGCATGGGCAGAGGGTAAAAAAGCATGTGCAGGGCGCATGCGCACTTAACGCGCATTTCCAAATCAGTAGGAAAGGTAAGTAGATTTCATCCCTGCTCAGGGATCTCTTGCTACCTTTGGCCATATTTGAATCAGAGAGCTCTTGCAACAGAGGCCTGCAACCAATTCTTCCCAGCCTCCTTCAGTATTTCCTCTACATCTTTAGGATATTAGCATGCATGGTAACAGGTAGCTGATTGATAGGATAGGGGCACATGTGAAGTAAAACAGAGAAGAAGTTTTAATCAGAACTTGTATAGTTTATGTTTATATAGACTCCCAATCTTCAAAGTTATGGTTGTCACAAATATGCTTTTTTTAAACGGCAATTGGACTTTTCTTGTTTTTCCCCCCTTCTCATCCAAGAAGCTTCTTCAGTTTTTCAGAATTGAAAAAAAAATCAACTGTACAGCTTATTTTTTTGTTCCTAGAGATCAGACAACACCCATAGAAGTAACTCACGCAGGTAAATTCATATAGAGACCATTGTTTGAAAAAAAGGCTGTTTTAGAAGCGTTGTTTGAATTAACTCTTACATGGCATGATTGGTAAATCCTTTCCTTTTACTGAGACACTACAATCAGAAAATTTCTGTAAAAACCATGTAGTGCCGAACAGAAGATGATCCGTCAGCTAAGGATTATGAATAGATGTAATTTTATATGATAAGATAATGACAAGAATAATGAAACTGTGTGCCTGAAGACATCCTTTGTAGAGTGGGAAATAACTCATCACTATATCCCTGTTCAACACTGGAGGAGATTGAACAATGCATTAAAACATCTTCCATATAAATGTCAGAAAGATTAAATTGCTACAGGAAGGTGAGGATCTAAGTTGGTTAATGATCCGGTTTGTATATTCCTAACTTTCATTAATTTTCCTAAAGAGAAAAGAAATTGGGTTTTGATTTGTGTGTCTGTTTTTTTCATAGAAGGTCACACATTCATACGGCAGAATTAGAAAATGAGAGTTGTATTAATTACCAGTATCAGACAATATATGTTAAATGGATATGAGTAGTGACAGATGGATCCCAACTTCTGGTTGTTAAATACAGATTGATGCAGATGTCCAAAATTAAGCTGATGAAGTTTTTGATCCCTAGTATTTTCCTGATGCTTACTTGGATTGAAGAGTTATTTTAAAAATAATGTGAAGTGTTATACCACTTTATAAGGCCTTGGTAAGATCACACTTGGAATACTGCATCCAAATTTGCCACAATGTAATAAAGATGTTGAGACTCTATGATAGAAAGAGTGCAAATAGGAGCAATTGCACGAATCCCAGCAACCAGTTAGGTCCCACAGACTGGGTCTTCTCCGGGTTCCATCAACTAAACAATGCCACTTGGCGGGACCCAGGGGAAGAGCCTTCTCTGTGGCGGCCCCGGCCCTCTGGAACCAACTCCCCCCAGAAATTAGAATTGCCCCCACCCTCCTTGCCTTTCGTAAGCTACTTAAAGCCCACCTCTGCCGCCAGGCATGGGGGAATTGAGATACTCTTTCCCCCTAGGTCTTTAAAATTTTATGCATGGTATGTCTGTCTGTATGTATGTTTGGTTTTTATATTAATGGGTTTTTAATCGTTTTTAGTATTGGATTATTATTGTACGCTGTCTTATTATTACTGTTAGCCGCCCCGAGTCTCCGGAGAGGGGCGGCACACAAATCCAATTAATAATAATAATAATAATAATAATAATAATAATAATAATAATAAACTAAGATGATTGGGGGACTGGAGGCTAAAACTTAGGAATAGTTGCAGGAATTGGGTATGTCTAGTTTAATGAAAAGAAGGACTAGGAGTGACATGTTAGCAGAGTTCCAATATCTAAGGGGCTACCTCAAAAAAGGGCAGGTCAACCTATTCTCAAACATCAAATAGGAGACATAGGAAGGATATGCAGAGTCAGACATAAAGATCTCAAATGCCTAAATACAAATGCACGACGTTTGGGGAACAAACAGGATGAATTTGAATTATTAATACATGAAGGTAGATATGATACAGTTGAAATTACAGGAACTTGGTGGGATAAAACACATGACTGGTCCATACTGATAGAAGGATATAAACTATTCAAAAAATACCAGACCCCATGAAAGAGGAGGTGGAGTTGCACTATATTGCTACAAAAATGGAAGAAAACCAGAGACAAAAACCTCCTAGTATGCATATAGGTCAATATAAAACAGGGGTGTCAAATTTGTTTGTTTGTTTGTGATTTGATTTGATTTCATTTGATTTGATTTCATTTGTATGCCGCCCCTCTCCGAAGACTCGGAGCAATTTGCATTGCCACGTGACGTATTGCAACTTTCCTCCCCTTTGCTAAACCGGGCATGGGCATGGCCAGGTTATGATGCATCCAGTTTTTGGGCCATGAATTTGACAGCCCTGATATAAAAGAAAAAAATGAATGACATTGCCATAGGTGTATACTATGGGCCACCCAATGAAGGAGAAAAAATAGACGTACTTTTGTTAACCAGTTAACAAACATATGTAGAGGAAACACAGTAGTAAGACTTCAGTTAACCTGACATCAACTGGAAGATTAACTCTGCACTAGGTGAGAAATCGAATGGACTAACATAGCTGACAACTTTGTTATCCCAAAGGTTGAGGAGAAAAGTAGAGGGACAGCCACACTGGACTTTATTTTCACAAACAGAGAAGTGATAGATGGAGTTAAAACTGCAGGAATCTTGGGTGAGAGTGACTAAGTCATACTTGAATTCAATGTAATGAAACAGAACACAATGATACCAGTGTCTTAGATTTTAAAAGAGCTGATTTTAACAAACTCAGAGAGAACTTGGGAAAGATTCCTTGGATGAAAATCCTAAAAGTGAAAACAACTAAAAAATCTTGGGAAACTCTAAAAAAAAAAAATAAGACACTTAAGGGATTGGAGGCTAAAACATAGGAATTGGGTATTTCTAGTTTAATAAAAAGAAAGACAGGGGTGTTATGATAGCAGTGTTCCAAAATCTAAGGGGCTACCACAAAAAAGAACCTCTTCTCCAAAACATCGATGTCAAACGTGCAGTGTCACATTGCAGTCACGTGATGTTTTGTTACATTTTTCCCATTCACAAAACTGGAGTGGGTGTGGCATATGCATAACACATCTGGCCAGCAGGCCGCCCCTTTGACACCCCTGCTCCAAAGCATTTGAAGGCAAAAGCAATAGATAGAAACTAATGAAAGAGAGAACAAAGCTAGAAATAAGTAGAAATTTCCTTATAGAATAATTAATCAGTGGAACAGCTTGTCTTCAGAAATTGTGCTCCATCACTGGAGGTTTATAAGAAGATATTGGACAATGACTTCTTCTGAAATGGTATAGGACAGTGATGGCAAACCTTTTGTTCCCTCGGGTGCCTAGAGTGTGTTTGTGTGCGTGCTATTGCGCAGGCGCTAGCAACCACACCCATAATTAAATGCCTGGGGAGTGTGAAAACAGCTCCCCCCCCCGGAGGCCCTCTGGAGGCCAGAAACAGCCTGTTTCCCAACTTCTGGTAGGCTCAGTAGTCTTGTGTTTCGCCCTTCCCAGGCTCCTGGAGAATAAAAACGTCCTCCCCCGTCCCCCCAAAGGTTCTAAGGAAGCAGAAAACACCACCTCAGAGCCTCTATGTGAGACAAAAATCAGCTGACCAGCACACACATGCACGTTGGAGCTGAGCTAGGGCAATGGCTCGCTTGCCAGCAGATATGGCTCCTTGTGCCACCTGTGGCACCTGTCCATAGATTCACCATCACCGGCATCTCCTGCTTGAACAGTTGGTTAGATTAGAAGGCTTCTAAAATCCTTTCCAACTCTATTATTGTGTTTTGGTCTAAAGATTTGCCATGAGTGTATCCAACAGGTACTCAGTGGGAACAGAAAGAACTGTTCTCATGATGAATTGCCTTGAGTGTTGCCATTGTCTTGTGTGCATTGTGGCTGGCAAAATCATTTCAAGATTGATTCGTTGTTCCTGCACTCCAAAAGGTTCATATAGAAACTGAAAAGTGAAATTATATTTATTGGGTATTTTTAATTAAAAAATAGAAAAAGAAGTAAGATACCTAGTTATACATATACTAACAGCTGCCAGAATAGTATATGCCCAACAGTGGAAAACAGATAAAATACTGGAAGAAAACATAATAATTAAAAAAATACTAGACTGTGTGGAGATGGACAGGCTATCCAAAAGATTAGAGGGAAAAGAAGAATCAGATTACTATAAAACATGGGCAAAATTTTATGATTGGCTAAAAGAAATAAATAAATAAAAATTTATGCAAAGCAACACGTCAAATAAAAAAATTCAAAAATTAATATTATGTAAAAGAAGTGTAATTCTCTGATCAAATATCCAAAAAAATAGTGGGGAAACTTTCATTTCCCAAATGTTGTATATATATGTTTTTATGTATGTTTTTTTCCTTTGTCTTGTATGTCACATTTGTAAAATTAAAAAAAAAAAGAAAAGAAAAGAAAAGAAACTGAAAAGTGACTTTTACTTCCTTCTGATGAGAATCCTGGAAGAAACACATTATCTAGGCCAAGTGTTGGCAACCTGTGGCTCCAGAGCCGCATGCAGCTCTTTCACCCCTCTGATGCGGCTCCCTGTGGCCCTGTCATGGCAGAGGCATGAAAGAGCTCTCGCCCTGTTGGGACTACTCTGAAATATGGACAAAATGGTACGATTGGAATTAAAAACAAAATAGGAGAGAATGTGAGATGAAGACAATGACACGATACTATGTAAACATTTGAAGTATTGTATATTAACAAATAGTAACAACGTATAAAATTGGGTGTAGATCTGTATTAAAATAACATGATTGTTGGCTTGTCTCGGTTAGCTATGAAACCTTTGACAACACCGAGCAGAGAATTTTAACAGAGCGTGGATGTGATAAAGCCAAGACACAGACTTAGTTAAATAAGTATTATTTACATATAAACAAAATATAAACAATCCAGAATAAGCAAGAAGCAAATTCAGAATAATATGCACTGAGCAATTACAAGATTAGCACAAAGCAAAATACAATATAGATAATAAGCACGAAGCTAAAATACAATATAGATAATAAGCACGAAGCTTATACAAAAAGATACGCACGAAGTGTAAACACAACTCCCCCTCGCTCAGGCAAAAGTAAAAGGAAGTGACCGAGCAAAACAATGAGCTTTTATAGCTTCAATGAGGAAGTGATGAAACAGCCTTGACTATTAACTCTTCAAGTACAAGTTAACTCTTTGAGTGCACATTAACCCTTTAAGTACAAGTTTGGTACAGTGTACAATATGCAGTTTACAATGTCAATCCCTAACAACCATGTACCCTGTACTAACAATGATGTTTAAAGATGAAAAACAATTTTAAAAGAAAAAAAGAAAGAGCTGTCGCCCTGTTGTGTGCGATGGTGATGTGCAGGAGCAGAGCCCCTGTATTTACCTTTGCACAGTAACAGGATTCCGCATTCGTTGCACATTTGCTGTTGCAAAGAGAACATCAGGGGTAGATCTTGGGGGGTGGGGGCATCCCCCAAGCCTGACTTTCCTCCTCCCGTATCAGTGGGGCCAAGAGAAAGAAGGGGGTGGTGTGGGGAAGCTCTCCCCTCCCCCGACCAAGTGCTGAGCACAAAAGCCCAGTGGTGGAGCGTTGTGAGTGCTGCTCATCCAACTCTGGCAATGATAGATTCTGAGCCAGACCCATATTGGTAACCTGGGCCAAAGGTGTTGCCAGCTGATGCAGAGAGTGAGAGTGAGGGAGGAATAGACCTGGATGTAACTGAAGGACTACCAGAGATGTGCCAATGACTGTAGAGTCTGACTTAGAGGAGGAGGAAGATCAGGAGCCTTTGCTAGATGCCTGCTTTAGAAGATTAAGAAAAAGACAAGAATGCTGTACTTGTATGGGAAAAGGAAGTAGTCTGTAGTTTTTAACTGTAGGAATTGTTGACTACTCCCTATAGGTATTTAAGGGTGGTGTATAGGAAATTCAGGGTGGAGTTTCAACATTTTGCAATGGAGTCGCGTGATGTTTGAGGTCTCAGCCTGGTTACACTAGCCAAATATTAGTTTTCCTGTTAAAATCCTTGGGGGGAAAATGCCCTATCTGTTGAGGAAGCTGTAAAAGTAAGTCTGTGAAACTGGTGAATCCTTATCTCATGAAGGAATGCACCAGTAGCTTTGATCTTTGGCAGCAACCTAGCCATGGAACTGATATCTCTTAATTACCCTCACTGAGGACTTGCCAAGATTATCTCACATGCATGACTTTGGCTTGTAAAAATGGGACTTTATATATAAAAAGACTGGTTTGAAAATATCAATGTGTCGCTTCTTCCTTTGTTTTCAAGCTGTGTAGGGCTGGGATAGAACAGGGGGGAGGATGGCCTGACCGAAGCACCCCCATTGGCACATTGGATGGTGAAGAGGCCTGGCCAGGCACTGGTTTAACCTGGTTACCTGGAAGACAGTCTTTCTCCCTCAGCATCTGCCTGGCAGTTTCAGTCTAGCAGAGTTGACACACTCTGGATCCCATCAATTAAACAATGCCCCCTATCGGGACTCCAGAAATGCATCTTCAAGATAGTAGTGCCCTCTGGAATGGAGATTCAAACAGTTCTCATCCTATTGGTGTTTCACAAGGCCTTTAAAGATGTTTTTCACCCAGGCTTTTGTTGAGGATGGTTAATACTCATCTCTGACTTTGTTCCCTTTTGGGTTTCTGTGCCATTGTTTTTCTTGTTTTAATCCATTGGTGTGCATTGGTGTGCTTTTCCTATTCTGTTTTTTATTATTATTATTATTATTATTATTATTATTATTATTATTATTATTATTATTATTATTATTATTATATTTTTATTATTATTTTATTAATATTATTTTTATTATTTTATTTTTATTATTTTATTATTTTAATTATTTTATTATTATTTAATTATTTTTGTTGTTGTTATTATTCTTATTGTTGTTGTTGTTGTTGTTATTATTATTATTATTATTATTATTATTATTATTATTATTATTATTATTATTATTATTATTAAGCAGACCAGGGCTGTTGGAAGCTGGGTGACATATACATTTAACAAATTATTATTTTTATGGTTGGTTGCACAGTCAATCAAGTGTTCAGTCTGGATTTGGCATTTTGGTTCTCCTATCAAGTCCTTTCCAAGGACCTGGGATAGACAGATGTTGTTTTTTTAATATTAAAGGTATTGTTGCAGGATGTAAGCCATTAAAAATAAAGCTTCCCTTTGCAATTGATCGATGGTGATTTGGGCAACGCTGACGCTGGGCAAATAAATGCTCCAGATGTCTTGGAATTGCACCCGAGGCACCTATTATTAGTAGTACTATCCTTGCTTTCTTTTGTAGCAGTTGTTCTACTTCTATTTATTATCTTTGCGTTTTGTGGGGGGAGAAATTCTCCACTAATTTTCTCTAGTACTTTCCCTCCATTCTGTTCTTTCCAGGTACTGCAACATTCACAACCCAGACTGTGTCTTTCTTATCCATCATTCTTAAGTCTGAGATGCTGTGTGGCAGATACTTGTCTATTTGAATTCTAAAATCCCCGAGTACTTTAGTTTCTTCATTTTCTGTTATTTTGTCTATTGCTTGGTCCTCAGTTCTTGCTTGCAGGAAAACAATATTTCCTACAGCTATTCCAATGCACCATTGTTGCTACTTGCCATTGTATGTAGTCAGCCTGTGCAATCTTCTCGCAACAACTAAGTGATCCATTGTTTCTTCTTCACTGAGGTGGCATCATAGAAACATAGAAGACTGACGGCAGGAAAAGACCTCACGGTCCATCTAGTCTGCCCTTGTACTATTTCTTGCATTTTATCTTAGGAGGGATATATGTTCATCCCAGGCATGTTTAAATTCAGTTACTGTGGATTTACCACCCATGTCTGCTGGAAGTTTGTTCCGAGCATCTACTACTCTTTCAGTAAAATAATATTTTCTCACATTACTTCTAATCTTTCCCCCAACTAACCTCAGATTGTGCCCCCCTTGTCATCTCAGTTCTGGCTTTGTATGAATTTGTTCTTATGGCTTGGTCTTATGTGGAGCCAGAAGTCATCTTGTCTCTCGGTCTCTTTCTTCAACTTTCCTGCCGTTAGCCATACTGGCCCTGTAATACTTTGCCTTACCATGTGTCTTTCCTATTCTTCATTTGGTCTTCCTTGTAGGCCTGTTTGGTCTCTTTGGTATTCAGTAATCCTTCATGGAATACTAGTACATCTTCTACACCAGTGTTTCCCAACCTTGGCAACTTGGGGATATCTGGACTTCAACTCCCAGAATTCCCCAGCCAGCGAACGCTGGCTGGGGAATTCTGGGAGTTGAAGTCCAGATAGCTTCAAGTTGCCAAGGTTGGGAAACACTGTTCTACACTGTCCTTCAGGTATTCTCCCCTTTAAATTCAACCGTCTGGTATACTTGCAACATTCCATGCCCATCTATGCTCCTTGATAAGTAGAGCCCATCAGCGTCGCTTTGAGGATGAATACAGTACATAGAAACAGAAGATTGATGGCAGAAAAAGACCTCATGATCCATCTAATCTGCCTTTACACTATTTTCTGTATTTTGTCTTAGGGTGAATATATATGTTTATCCCAGGCACATTTAAATTCAGTTGCTGTGGATTTACCAACCGTGTCTGCTGGAAGTTTGTTCCAAGCATCTACTACTCTTTCAGTAAAATATTTTCTCACGTTGCCTCTGATCTTTCCCCCAACTAACTTCAGATTGTGCCCCCTTGTTTTTGTGTTCTTTCCTATTATAAACACTCCCCTCCTGGACCTTATTTAACCCTTTAACATATTTAAATGTTTCGATCATGTCCCCCCTTTTCCTTCTGTCCTCCAGACTATACAGATTGAGTTCATTAAGTCTTTCCTGATATGTTTTATTTTCTGGTAAGTTATATTTTATATTTTTCATTATTTTTCTGGTCTTCCTATACAGTGGAAGTATAGTCCATTATTCCAGTTGTCTTCCATTATGAAATTGCCTATATTCCTGCCATAAGATGTCTGCATTTTTATGATTTTCAGGAAATAAGTCTTAATAGCACGTTCCTAGTTTCCATACAGTCATAAAGCCTAATAGCTGAAAAGTTTCTGTTGTTTTTTTTAAAGTGGAGCCACCCAACCAACATTTTTCTTCTCAACCAGCGTCTCCTTTATATGCCTTAACTTCCTGCTGCTTTCTTACCAGCATGGGGTAAACTGTAACAACTTCTTTCCAAGGGAGTAGTAATTTATCAGCACAACAAACAATTTGCCTGAGTTAATTAGTTGAAAAGGAAAGTTAGATTGGTTAACTTCCCTCCATGTATCCTTCGGGTTTCTGTTTATTTTAATTGTGTAAATGGATTTCCTCGGTTCAAGAGCAAAGTAGTTAATTAGCTTTGCAAAGAAGGCCTCAGACCTTATTGCAAAATGAAAAGTTTCAGGACAGCTTGCTATAGTGCAGTGATGGTGAAGCTTTTTTTCCTCGGGTGCCGAAAGACTGTGCGTGCATGCTATCGCACATGCGTGAGTGCCCACACCCATAATTCAATGCCTGGGGAGGGTGAAAACAACTTCCCCTGCCACCCTGGAGGCCCTCTGGAGGCCAGAAATGGCCTGCTTCCCAACTTCTGGTGGGCCTAGTAGGCTCATGTTTCGCCCTCCCCAGGCTCCAAAGGCTTCCCTGGAGCCGGTGTGTGTGTAAAAATGCCCCCCCCACCACCACCGAGGTTCTCTGGAAGACAAAAACGCCCTCCCAGAGCCTTTGTGTGAGCCAAAAATCAGCTGGCTGGCACACACAGGCATGTTGGAGTTGAGCTATGGCAACAGCTCACATGCCAGCAGATAATAATAATAATAATAATAATAATAATAATAATAATAATAATAATTTATTAGATTTGTATACCGCCCCTCTCCGAAGACTCGGGGCGGCTCACAACAATAATAAAAAACAATATTATAGTGAAACAAATCTAATATTAAAAAAGAAGCATATAAAACCCTATCATATTTAAAAACCAAACAGCACATACATACCAAACATAAAATATAAAGAGCCTGGGGGAAAGGTGTCTCAACTCCCCCATGCCTGGCAGTATAGGTGGGTCTTGAGTAGTTTACGAAAGACAGAGGGTGGAGGCAGTTCTAATCTCGGGGGGGGGAGTTGATTCAAGAGGGTTGGGGCCACCACAGAGAAGGCTCTTCCCCTGGGGCCCGCCAAATGACATTGTTTAGTCGACGGGACCCGGAGAAGGCCAACTCTGTGGGACCTTATCGGTCGCTGGGATTCGTGCGGTAGCAGGCAGTTCCGGAGGTATTCTGGTCCAATGCCATGTAGGGCTTTAAAGGTCATAACCAACACTTTGAATTGTGACCGGAAACTGATCGGCAGCCAATGCAGGCCACGGAGATATGGCTCCTCATGCCACCTGTGGCATCCATGCCATAGGTTTGCCATCACTGCTATAGTGGGTAATGTCAATTGCTGAATCTAAATCAAGAGGCTGAAAGTATTGAGGCGGTAGGAAATATGATGTGAGGCATTAGTGGGTTCTAAAACCCGCTGCTACCGGTTCGTGCGAGCGCATAGAAGCATCCCAAGTGGGTGGGCAGACCCTCCCTCCACCGCCACTAATGGTTTGCAGAACCAGGCTGAACTGGGAGCAACCCACCGCTGGTGTGAGGAGAGAAACACTTTCTTTACAGCTTGGGGTTTTTTTCTATGCATATTAACAAAGAGAAAGAGAGGTACTTATTAAGATAATATGCAAACAGATTATAACAGTAGTCTGCTAGCTCTGACTGAATATTCTAGCCATAAATTTGGGGGGTTATATACACAACAGATCTGGAAGGTTAGAACTTGGAAAAGGAGGCTACAATTGGCAATCTGCTTATTGGGGCAACGACTTTGTCACACTTGTTTAGTTTCCTTTGGTAAAAAAAAAAAAGCATGATGAACGAGTACTTATAAAATATGGTTGTTATCTTTACAAAACGTCTGAAGATTTTGAGTTTCATTGCTGAAGCTGCTGGGTTTTAATGGGTTGCTGGTTTTGATTTATCCTACCCAGACATCTGTAAGCCAGCTCAAGTCACAAAGTAGAAGTTTGAGGAATATAAATTTTAAAATAAAAACAATTTATGTAAAGTCATTAAACAGCAGCAATCTTTCTTGTAGCATTCGGAACCTCCCTTGAATGGTCACTTGAATTACGAGGGTTTGTTTTCCTTAATGCCACTGGCTTAAATTACTCATTATGGAAGACGCATATAAAATTGGGTCACCCCACATTTTGTTTTATTAATCAAACGTACATGTATATCAACAGCAATGTTCGGGGGATGCCTAAGAAGAAACATTTAACTTATCTGATGCACTAGAGATCCCTCTTTGCAAAATAAACAAGAGTGGAGAACACTGTTTGGAAAGAAAAATCAGTTCACCCAGTTGTTGGCGAATTGTTTAAATAAACAAAAAAAGCTATTGAGCAATCTGCTGTCATACTCAGATTTCTCAAATAAAAGGGTATTCATACACCTAAATTCTCTCTCTCTCTCTCTCTCTCTCTCTCTCTCTCTCTCTCTCTCTCTCTCTCTCTCTCTCTCTCTCTTACACACACACACATACACACACACACATAGAGGCCTCTGGAGAAAGCAAAGGCAGATAATGGATAACCTGTCTTAGAGAAAGAATGTTCATGCACAAGATTCCTGGGTTAACTGAACGTTTAGCTTTTCTTTCCCTGCATCAAAAGATCTAAATAGCAAGACTGGACTTAAGGTCAGAAATGAAAACAAGCACATCTTTCAGCATCGATGAGCTCTCCTTTGACTGTCTCTATTGGATCTTGACAAATTGAGACAGCTGGTTTTGAAGATGATCAGTTCAGAAGCCACTGTCTAGGAGTAAATCCTTCCATGTCTGTATTAGTTTGGCATGTGTCCTTCCTAAGAACAGTCTGTTACGGAAGGTAATAATTTTGGTTTACCTAAAATGCGCGCACTCTCATTAAGTCCTTCAACATATATGCATAAGAAGCAGACAAGGAAACTTAAATTTAAGTTTCCGGAGACCATAGGGCAGGAGAAGAAACTATGGATAGAAACAAATCAAGGAGAGAAGCAAACTTGGAACTAAGGAGAAACTTCGTAACAGTCAGAACAATTAACTAGTGGACAGCTTGCCTTCAGAAGTTGGTTGCTTTTGTCACTGGAGGTCTTTAAAAAGAGTGGATAGCCACTTGTCAGAAATAGTATAGGGCAGGGGTGTCAAACTTGAGGACCGTGGGAAGGGCGGATCTGGCCCGTGGAATGCTTAGTTCTGGTCTGCGAGGCCGCACTGGAAACAGAGAAAGGCCTGCTCCGTGGTGCCACTGCCATCAAAAACAGAGCTTGAGGGGCACATGTGGCCCTCCCGAGCTCTGTTTTTGCTGGTAGAGGGTTGCAGGAGGCCGTTGCAGCCAAAAATGGAACTCGGAAGCACGTTTTCTCTGGCAGAGCTCTTGGGCCATCACAGGCATCTTGACACGAATGACGCCAAGCTGGCCATGCACCCCCCTGACCATGCCAACTCTGGCCCCTGAGGTCAAATACAACCCTGATGCAGCCATCAGTGAAATTGAGTTTAAAACCCCTGGTATAAGGGCTCCTGCTTGAGCAGGTCATTGGACTAGAAGACCTCCAAGGTTCCTTCCAGCTCTATTCTGATTAATTGATATTTTCATGAAGTCATGTTTCAGTTTTTCACTATAAAATTGCCTCTCCCCTCCAGTTTCCATTATTCTAACCAGCATGCTAGACTCTGTTGCATACACGGAGCCTTGTTACTAAATAAACCAAGTTTAAGAATTGTTGTTGTTTGTTGGAAAGTCATGTCTGACCCATTGCGATCTCATGGACATTTCTCCAAGGCTTCCTGTCCTCTACTATTCACTGGAGTCCACACTGACTGCTTCAGTGACTCCATCCAGCCACCTCATTCTCTTTCATCCCCTTCTTTTGCCCTCAATCTTTCTCAGCATTAGGCTCTTCTGCAGTGAGTCCTTCCTTCTTATTAGGTGGCCAAAGTACAGTGATCCCCCGCTCGTTGCGAGGGTTCCGTTCCAGGACCCCCCGCAACGAGCGGGTTTTCGCGAAGTAGCGCTGCGGAAGTAAAAACACCATCTGCGCATGTGCAGATGGTGTTTTTACTCCCACAGCGCTAGCGAGGAGCCGAAGATTGGGGGCGGCGCGGCTGTTTTAAAATGTCGCCACCGGCATGGGGGGCTTCCTAGCAGCCCCCCAAACCCGGGTTGGGGGTCCGGGGGGTGCTGTCAAGCCCCCCATGCCGGCGGCGACATTTTAAAACAGCCGCGCCGCGCTGGCTGTCGGCGCTTTCGAGCTGAGTCCCGGAGCGAATTCGCTCCGGGACTCAGCTCAAAAGCGCCGACAGCCAGCGCCAGCGAACGGCTTCTCCGCGCTGGCTGTCGGCGCTTTCGAGCTGAGTCCCGGAGCGAATTCACTTCGGGACTCAGCTCGAAAGCGCCGACAGCCAGCGCCAGCGAACGGCTTCTCCGCGCTGGCTGTCGCCGCTTTCGAGCTGAGTCCCGGAGCGAATTCGCTTCAGGACTCAGTTCGAAAGCGGCGAGAATGAACGGCGTGGGCGGGCGAAGGGCGGGCGGCAGCGAGGAGTTTGCGTGGGCGGTGGGGAAACTCCTTGCTGATGCCCGCTGCTCGCCCTCCCGCCAGCAAGAGGGGGAAGACCCAGGGAAGCCGCCCAGCAGCTGATCTGCCGGGCGCCATCTACGCATGCGTGCCCATAGAAAAAAAGGGCACACATGCGCAGATGGTGTTTTGACTTCCGGGTTGAAAAATCGCAAATTACCCTGTTCGCAATGGTCGGGGACGCAATAACCGGGGTATTACTGTATTTGAGTTTCATCTTCAGGATCTGGCCTTCTAAAGAACCGACAGGTTTGATATCCTCTAGGGCTGATCAGTTTGATCGCTTTGCAGTCCAAGGGACTCGCAGGAGTCTTCTCCAACACTAGAGTTCAAAGGCCTCGATTCTTTGGCACTCAGCATTTCTTATGGGCCAGCTCTCACAGCCATACATTGCAACTGGGAAAGCCATAGCCTTGACTATTCACACTTTTGTTGGCAGGGTGATGTCTCTGCTTTTTAGTATGCTACCTAGATTTGCCATAGCTTTCCTTCCCAGGAGAAAGCGTCTTTTAATTTCTTGGCTGCAGTGCCCATCTGCTGTGATCTTGGAGCCCATGAAATCTGTCACTACTTCAATTTCTTCTTCATATATTTGGCAGGAAATGAGAAGGCCTGATGCCATTATCTTAATTTTCTTAATGTTCAGTTTCAAGGCAACTTTTGCACTCTCCTTTTTCATCAGCATCAAGAATCCCTTTAGTTCCTCTTCACTTTCTGCCATTAAAGGGATATCATCTAACGTATCTGAGGTTGTTGATATTTCTCCTGGCAATCTTAATTCCAATTTTTCATTCATCTAGCCCCGCCTTTCTCATGATATGCTCTGCATATAAGTTAAATAGGCAAGGTGACAGTATACAGCCTTGCCAAATTCCTTTCCCAATTTTGAATCAATCAGTAGATCCATGTCCAGTTCTCACTGTTGCTTCCTGACCCACATATAGGTTTCTCAAGAGACAAATAAGACGGTCTGGTACTTCCATCTCTTTAAGAACTTGCCACAATTTGTTGTGATCCATACAATCAAAGGATTTAGCATAGTCAATGAAGCAGAAGTAGATGTTTTTCTAGAACTCCCTAATTTTCTTCATGATCCAGTGTATTTTGGCAATTTAATCTCTAGTACCTCTGTCTCTTCAAAAAATTTCCTGTACTTTTGGTAGTTCTTGATTCACATACTGCTGGAGCCTAGCTTATAGGATTTTGAGCATAACTTTACTAGCATGTGAAATGAATGCAAGGGTGCGATAGTTTGAACATTCTTTGGCATTGCCTTTCTTTGGAATTGGAATGTAAACTGACCTTTTCCAATCCTGTGGCCATAGTTGAGTCTTCCAAATTTGCTGGCAAATTGAGTGTAGCACTTTTACTGCATCGTCTTTTAAGATTTTGAATAGCTCAGTTGGAATACTGTCGCCTCCACTAGCTTTGTCGCTGCTCAGATTTCCTAAGGCCCATTTGACTTCACATTCCAGGATGTCTGGCTCAAAGTTAGTGACCACCCCATCATGATTATCAGGGATGTTAAGATCATTCTTGTATAGTTGTTCTGTGTATTTTTGCCACCTCTTCTTAATCTCTTCCTTCTCTGTTAGGTCCCTGCCATTTTGGTCCTTTATCATGCCCATCTTTGCATGAAACGTTCCCTTCATATCTCCAGTTTTCTTGAGAAAATCTCTGGTCCTCCCTATTCTATTGTTTTCTTCTATTTCTTTGCACTGTTCTTTTAAGAAGGCATTGTTAGCTCTTCTAGCTGTTCTCTGGAATTCTGCATTCAATTGGGTGTGTCTTTCTCTTTCCCCATTGCTTTTCGCTTCCCTTCTTTCCTCAGCTTTTGTAAAACTTCCTCAGACAGCCATTTTTCTTTCTTGCATTTTTCTTTGCGATGGTTTTAGTTGCTACCTCTTGTACAAAGTTGCGAACCTCCGTCCATAGTTCTTCAGGAGCTCTGTCCATCAGATCTAATTCCTTAAATCTATTTGTCACCTCTACTGTATATTCATTTAGTTCCTACCTAATGTGAGCGTAGCAGGTTCCTGTGGAGAATAGATCTTTACAACATTGGACTTTACTTTCGCCACTAGATACATCTACAGCTGAGCATCTTTTCCGTTTGGCCCGGTCGCTTCACACTCTCTGGCGCTTGTTCTGTCTGGGTCACTCCGGAAGCCAAGACCAACCCAAAAATAGAAGCCAGACACACCGGTAAAAGGCAAAGGCAGTTTATATAATTCAACGAAAACACAGATAACAGAAAATGTCCTTACAAACAGGAAAAACGCTGGAACTTCAAATATATACACGAAGGCAATAGTCCATGAAGCAATACCAGATTCTTGCTGCCAAGATGAAGCTGGAGATAGCAAACATACGCCTCCCACGAGTCTTCCAGACTGCTAGGCCACAAGCCAAGATCAGAGACGCTGAGAATCAAAGCAGGTCACCGCAACTCCAATTGATAACACTCCACATGGCTTCAAGAGCTTGCCTGCCTTTTAAACCCTGCTGATGAGGACCACACCCAAACTCAGCTGTTTCTAATTCAATGGTGATAATATTTTTTTAACTGCTCCTTTCGTTGCTCTGAACGTCTCTGTCTCATGTCAATGACAGCTTGTGCGTCATCACCTAATGACTCCAAGCTACTGGCTGGGGAGAGCCCCCCCCCCCGGGGCTCTCATGCTGTTCTCCTTCATCCCATTCCTGACTCTCCTCTCCCCCATCCGACTGTTCAGCCCCCTCCTCTGCGCTGTCATCCTCCTCCGGGCATGGAACCAGCAGACGCAGCCGGTCCCTGAGCAGCCTGAGGCTGAACCACAACAGCGCTACTACCGTGTTTCCCCGAAAATAAGACAGTGTCTTATATTAATTTTTGCTCCCAAAGATGTGCTATGCCTTACTTTCAGGGAATGTCTTATTTTTTTTCAATTAATTGTATCCTGCTGCAGCAAAAATGCATCCAAACACACAGCCGCCTGTTGGATGTGCATTAGATGTGTTTTAAAACTAATTGATGCAGCGTTTGGGGATGCATTTGGACAGCAGTGTTATATATGATCTGTTCAGGAATGTTGCGAAACGAAAGATCTCCTATGTCTTACTTTCAGGGGATGCCTTATATTAAGCAATTGAGCCGGGGTGGCGCAGCAGGTAGAGTGCTGTACTGCAGGCCACTGAAGCTGACTTGTAGATCTGAAGGTCAGCGATTCAAATCTCATCACCGGCTCAAGGTTGACTCAGCCTTCCATCCTTACGAGGTGGGTAAAATGAGGACCCGGATTGTGGGGGCAATAGCCTAGCTGTTTAAAAAGTGCTATTGCTAACATGTTGTAAGCCGCCCTGAGTCTAAGGAGAAGGGCGGCATAAAAATTGAATAGATAGATAGATAGATAGATAGATAGATAGATAGATAGATAGATAGATAGATAGATAGATAGATAGATAGACAAACAAATAAATGCTATGAAACCTCTCCTTTGTCTTACTTTCGGGGGTGACTTATTTTCGGGAAAACAGGATAGTACTGGCCTCTGTTCTTCCCCAGTAGCACACACCTTGTGACCTAAAAGTCTCATTTTCCAACGTCCTATCTTTTCGCCTTTTGGTACTGTCCATGGGGTTTTCATGGCAGAGATACTGGAGTGGGTTGCCATTTCCATCTCCAGAAGAGAAGAATACTTTGAACCAATTTGCCTCACAGAACAGTCTGGAGCATGAGTTTGACAGGGTAAAGGAATGTGGTAAGACAGCTTCTAGCAAAATACATAAACACCTAAGAACATAAAACAAGGCCTCTTGGTTTGTATCAACAACATTCTGCTCCCAGAGGGCCAAACAGATGCCACTTTGAGGACTCCGTATGAAAGAGGACAATAAGCTCATTCCCACTTTTTCTGCTCACATCCAGAGACATATAGTAAGTTTGGACATAGCATATAACCTTTAGGGATAAGCACCCATTGGTAGCCTCATTCATGTATTTTGCTCAATTCCCTACAAGATTTCCCTGTTGACCATCTCTGTTTTTATAATGCCAGCATCATGAGAGCAGCAGCTCAATGTTTGTTTCATGGAGAACAATTCTCACTGAATTTCATAGAACCTGTAACTTTCATATATCACACTAATGTATCAATGTGCTGTTTTGGCTTTTGCTTAGTGGAATGTGTGAACCAGACCACCAGGAGCTGCCGAGCAAACAATCCATGACTTAGGGCAATGGTGGCGAACCTTTTTTTCCTCAGGTGCCGAAAGCGTGTTTGTGTGTGTTATCGCACATATGCGAGTGCCAACATCCATAATTCAGTGCCTGGGGATAGCGAAAATGGCACACACACCCTTCCAAGGCCCTCTGGAGGCCTAAAACAGCCCCTTTCCCAACTTCTGGTGGGGCCAATAGGCCTGTTTTTCGCCCTTCCCAGGCTCCTGAGGTAAATATGCTCTCCTCCATCTCCTCAGAGACTCTGTGGAAGCTGAAAATGCCCTCCCAGAGCATCCAGGTGAGCCAAAAATCAGCTGGCTGACACACACAGGCACATTGGAGCTGAGCTAGGGCAATGGCTCGTGTGCCAGCCACCTGGGCCATAGGTTCACCATCACTGACTTAGTGGGATGTGTGAAGCCAATTATTCTTAGGACTGGCCTAGTGATAGCAATATATTTGAAGTTGAATCAAACCGCAAACCATCTTTTAAAAAAACAAAGGTAATCAAAAAGCATCATGAATGAATAACGATAGTAAAATGGACCACCTTGTAACACTTAACAATGAAGTGTAATCTCAGCATTAGGAATAATTAACATAGCAACTGAAAATAAAGCATTGCCATTTTATACCCATAATGCAACCCTACAGGGTGAAGAAAGTGTATAAGATCCCAATTTTCCTTCCTTCTCAGAAAGCACCGGTTTTGTAAAAGGTTTAGAAAGGGGTGCATTTAATTAACAGAGAGTTGGATTTCATTATCTAAAAGGAAAGACTGAGATATTGGAGATGTGTTGTGCTTAAAAAAACATATAGAAACATAGAAACTTTTTGTAAAAGATAAGAGATACAGGAGAGGAATTTGCAAAATGGCAAAGGGGAATTCCTCTCCCCTTCTCTCTGATAAAGGTGAAGCCCAAGAGTAAATCATCAAGCTGGTTATATGATCAGGGCAAACTTTTGAAAAAACAGCTTAATTAATGAATGAATTTGTTTTGCAAAAAGTATAGTAATACCCCCTAGCCAGTGAAGGGCTACCAAAATTTTTACTACCACACTGTGGGTGTGGCTTATGCAGGATGACCTGCATTTTATTTCAACCTCTATCAGTGCAAATAGGGTGCTCTGGGGTGGAGCTCCATTTTTGCTACCCCACTGCATTCCCCCCATCCCCGTCCGGGCAGTAGCCCAACCCTGCCCCTAGCTTTTTTTTAAAGTGTTTAAAATAAGATATACAAATCTTCTACATACCAAATTAGCATTTCTCTGATTTTAGAATATAACCTCAGAAAAAGCAAGAGGTCCTATCAAATTTTCATCTTTGGAAAGAGTAGTTGAATTTTCTGCTCCGATCCAATAGAGAAGTTGTAGTACTAAAAGTCAAAACGGTCAGGATGCCACCCAAAACAATAGCAGCTGCAGACTATGTTATATGAGGGGGAGGTTCCTACCGATGCAGTCTGGTGCAGGACTGCTCCAATAGGAGCCCGCTGATGACACAATTTAGGCATGACATTGCAATACGCACCAGTAGCAAAAGGTAAGTGGAACTCACCCCTGGGCGGGAGGGAGGGATTTTCTCCCCTCTTCTAGCTTTGAAAAAAAAAATCCCATGCAGTTATTATTTACAGCTAGTCCTCAACTTACAACTGAGCCCAAAATTTGTTGTTAAGTGAGACATTGGTTCAGTGAGCTTTGCAACCTTTTTACAACCTTCCTTGCCACAGTTGTTAAGTGATTCACTGCAGTTGATAGGTTAGTAACCCGGTTGTTAAGTGAATCCAGCTACCCCATTGACCTTGTTTGTCAGAAGGTCACAAAAGATGATCATATGAGCTTGGGAGACAGCAATGGTCATAAATATGAGCCACCTGCTAAGCATCTGAATTTTGATCACATGATCATGAAGATGCTGCAAAGACAGGAATGGAATGGAGGGGAGGGGAGTAGAACAGAACAATTGTACATGGGGATCTTCAGTAGAAAGAGAAGGCAAAACCCTCCCTTTCCCTTGACTCCCAACAAATGGTATCCAAGGGAATCCTGCCTACCTCAACCAACATAGAGGCGGCACTTGGCATCCATGAATCTGTCCAATCCTGCCTTGAAGCTATTAAGGCTGACAGCTGTCACGACCTCTTCTGGAAGTGAATTCCATAAATAAATATTTCCCTTTATTTGTCCTCGCTTTCTTACCTATGAGCTTTAGGGAGTGCCCCCTCATCCTAGTATTGTGTGATAGAGAAAAGAATTTTTCTCTATCCACCTTTTCTATCCCATGCATGATTTTATACACTTCGATCAAGTCACCCCTTAAACGCCGTCTTTCAAGGCTGAAGAGACCAAGGCGTTGCAACCTTGTTCCATAAGGGAGATGCTCCATTTCCTTGATCGAAGTTAGATAGACAGACACACACACACACACACACACACAAACACACACACAGAGAGAGTATGATAGTTGCAATGTTCCTGGGGTCATGTGATAATCTTTTGGGACCTTCTGATAAGCAAAGTCAATGGAGAAGTCAAATTCACTTAACAATTACTGTATTTACTTAACAACTGTAGTGATTTACATAACAACTGTGGCATGAAATATCATTAAAATGGGGCAAAACTCACTTAACAAGTCTTACTTGGCGAAAGAAACTTTGGGCTCAATTATGGTTGTAAGACAAGGACTACCTATAATAAATGAAGAAACTCCTACTGAATTTAGTAAATTCTTTTTCTGATTAGATTGGCAGAGACATGCAGCAACAAGCAGCTGCCAAGCATCTACTGGTGGGAAAGACCAGATATGCAAGAAAGCAATCTACAAACATATGAAGGCGTCTTGTTTGCTGTATCCTTAACTGGGTTTCAGAAGACGGCAAGAACTGAGCAACGTTTTCACAACAGCAGAGGTGAAGAGGTGGTGCTGTTGAAGGTATCTGCACATCTGCAACATGTGACATTATTGCCCGGTTTTATGCTCCATTTCCTTTTATGACAAACAATAATCGTATCATGAAATCCCAGATGCAGTTAAGAAATACAGGAATCCCTCTTGAATAAGATAAAATATTATAATGAATGCTCAGAGAAAATTTGGGAATCAGCATAAAGGAAGCGGACTGTCTTAAAGCCTGCAGCCACAGAACACCCCACGCAAAATGAATGACAACTGTGCCTGATCTGCAATCCTGCTTAAATTCCCAGCTTGTGAGCTGCTCTGAAAGCTCCTATTTCATTCCTCCCCAAAGTAAAACACTGGTTATCCCCTCCCCGTTTTTTTACCTTTCTAAAAAAAAGATAAAAATTTGATCAATTGCTTGTTTTTTAATCTTCCTTGCAAGAATGCAGTGCCGTGGCTATGCATCAAAGCCAGTTCTTCCCTAAATGGAGAACACTTAATTATGCACACCCACACAGCTCCAGCCTCGCTGATTTCTCTACATTGAAAATACCAAACGTTCCTGAATCCAGGCAATTGGGGAAAAAAGAGTGATTTGATTATTCAGGATATCGCCTTTTGTTTATTTATTTATTTATTTATTTATTTATTGGATTTGTATGCCGCTCCTCTCCGGAGTCTCGGGTGGCTAACAGCAATAATAAAACAATGTACAATAATAATCCAATAAATACTAAAAAAGATTAAAAACCCATTAATATAAAAAACCAAACATACATACAGACATACCATACATGAAATTGTAAAGGCCCAGGGGGAAAGAGCATCTCAATTCCCCCATGCCTGGTGGCAGAGGTGGGTTTTAAGTAGCTTACGAAAGGCAAGGAGGGTGGGGGCAATTCTAATATCTGGGGGGAGTTGGTTCCAGAGGGCCGGGGCCCCCACAGAGAAGGCACTTCCCCTGGTTTTTAACATTAAGGAAGAGGAATGATGTCCTCATCAAATACCTTTTTTTCAGTCTTCTCTTTCCAATTGGATTGGAGTTAGGCTTCTAAATACTCATTACAGGTAGTCCTCAACTGGTTTTCCAAGCAGGTCATCATCATCATCATCACTGACCAGGTTTTATGACTTTTTTGGTAACAGTCAAATGAATTTGCAATAGGCATTTTTGGGGGTGCTATAAACCAGAAGTAAATGCCAGCTTCCAACCAAAAAAACCATAAATGAATCATGAACATGTAACTGGGGGATATTGTAAACAGCTATAAATGCAGGCAGATTGCCAAATGTCCAAATGTAATCACAAGAGAGCCCAGAGGTCATAACTTCGAATCGGGAATGGGACAATGTCACAGCCATCTCATCATGGCCAACTTACAGCAGGACAACTGGCCACGGCCAACTGGCTACAAGACAACTTGTTGTGGGACAATGTAACAATTCTACTTATTTAAAATATTTTTTTTAAAAAATATTTTTTGCCATTCACATTTTGTCACTCCTTTTGCATCATTTTTAAGTTATTTTATTCCACCATTTCTTGATATTAATGTAACTCGTCCTGCAGTGAAATTATCCTGTGGTAAGTTGTTCTGCAACAAGTTGGCCATGGCAAGTTGGCTGTGATGAGTTAGTTGTGGTGAACTAGCCATTTTGAATTGCCAAAGATCAGGGGTAGCAAAGTTGGCTCTTCTATGACTTGTGGACTTCAATTCCCAGAATTGCTGAGCCAATCATGCTAGCTCAGGAATTCTGGGTGTTGAAGTCCACATGTCACAGAAGAGCCAACTTTGCCTACCCCTGTCATAGACCCTTTCAAATCTGGGGCATAAGTACCTTTCTTGTGGTCCATCATAACTTCAAATGGCTCCTAAGCAACCGTAAATTGAGGCCTACCTAAACTCTGGAATTATACTGTAGTAGCCCAACAAATCTAGAAGACAACTCATTGGAGAAAGTTATTTGGACTTTCCTGACGGTTTTCTGTGACGAAGGCAAGTCCTTCAGCACGCAGGCAGGATCTGGATAATTTCTTCCAGCTGACAGAAGTCTGCCAAGGATCACTTGTGATGTTTCAGAGAGATGCCTTCATGTTCTTCTAGGAAGTCTAGAGGTCAAATGGGTGGACTTGGTTTTCTCCCTCCTAAGGGAGAAGTCTGTGCTTTTAAGAAAACCACAGGCAGGGTTTGGAATAAGATCTGACTAATGAGGGAGGGCAAAGACCCGGGTTAAGGCTTCTGCAAGCCGCTTGTCCTCCTGGAGACCCAACACTGGAGCACTGAACACCACCACTACCACCCCCTGTTGTCTCCAAGTAATTCCCCACAAAAAAGGTAGGTAAGAAAGACCTAAGAAGCATAAGGGGCATGCATAAGCACACCATTGTGCCTACCATCTCTGTCCTACTGTCCTATTGCCTAATGTACCTGTACCTATCTTGCTAATGTTTATGTGTATATCAATACCTACTATCTGGCACATGTTTGTTTGACTGACTGACTGACTGACTGACTGACTGACTGACTGACTGACTGACTGACTGACTAAATAGGTAGATAAGTAGTAGGTAGAGTGAGAGTGAGTGA
Organism: Erythrolamprus reginae; assembly: GCF_031021105.1. Classification (NCBI taxonomy): domain Eukaryota; kingdom Metazoa; phylum Chordata; class Lepidosauria; order Squamata; family Dipsadidae; genus Erythrolamprus; species Erythrolamprus reginae. The sequence continues at coordinate 183,924,553 of NC_091951.1, read as the reverse complement.
GAGAGGGAGAAGGAAGGTAGGTAGGGTGAGTGAGTGAGTGAGTGAGTGAGTGAGTGAGTGAGTGAGTGAGTGGAAGAGAGAGGGAAAGGGGGAGAGAGGGGGGGAGAGGTCAATAGATGAGACAGACAGACTGAGAGAGAGAGAGAGAGAGAAGGAAAGGGGAAGAGGGGGGAGGAAAAGTCAATATATGAGCTAGCTAGATAGCTAGATATAGTGAGAGAGTGAGAAAGATAGTGAGAGAGACAGAGGGAGAGAGAGGAAGGGAAAGGGGGAGAGAGATCAATAGATGAGATAGAGACAGATAGACAAAGATAGTAGCTGTAAATCTGCAAAGGAGAGCACAGACTCAGTCAAGGAGTATCTTCCTAGCCAGGACTATCTACCGAGGCTTCTCAGCCCGTGAAGCAAAGGGCGCGCAAGATCCCCACAACCCCACAACCCGGGTCAGCGAGGACCGTGAGGGCAGCAAAATGAACTTCGAGGGCCTCGCGAAGAAGAGCGAGCGGTGGAAATGAAAACAAGGCGGGAAGCCCTTTTGGCCTCCGCCGTCGCCGCGCCCACCCCCTTCTCATTTTTCCCGCCTTGCTCCTTGTTTATTTTGCTTTCCCTCTTTCTGAATGAATCCTTCCCTCCTCCTCCCCTCCCCGCCATTTCCTTTCCTTTCCGCCCCCTGACTAGGCCTCACCGCCGCTGCCGCCTCCTTGAAACTCCGCGGCGTGCCAGTGGGAGGCCAGCGTGGGGATGAGGAGACCGGGCGGGCGGGGGAGAGCGCTTTCCTGTAAGTCACATGATTGCCCAGCTTATATAAATCACAGCTTGTTTTTCTCAGTTTGCAGGAGATTTAAAGGCACAGTTTCCTTCAAAGCAGAGGGGGGGGGGAGAGATGCTTGCTGGTTTTTGTTTTTTAAATTCTGTAAGTGCCGGTCTTTTTAAAAGAATTTTTTTAAATGATGGATAGCTGTATCTGTAGCCTTTACATTTGACTGCCTTTCTCTTGTTGAGACTCTTTCTAGAGTGCAGAGAAGAGCAACAAAGATGGTGAGGGGGCTGGAGGCTAAAACATAGGAAGAAGGATGCAGGAACTGGGCATGGCTAGTCTAGCGAAGAGAAGAACTAGGTGAGACATGATAGCAGTGTTCTAATATTTGAGGAGCTGTCACAGAGAGGAGGGTTCACCCTGTTTTCCAAAGCATCCAGACACTAGACAAAGAATAATGGATGGAAATCGATCAAGGAGAGAATCAATCTAGAAAGGAGGAATTTTCTGACGTTGAGAACCATCAACCAAAGGAACAGCTTGCCTTCAGAAGTTGTGGGGGCTTTATCATTGGAGGCTTTCAAGAAGGGACTGGACTGCTATCTGTTGGAAATGGCATAGGGTGTCCTGCTTGGGTGGGTGGGGGTTGGACTAGATGACCTACAAGGTCCCTTCCAACTCTTGTTATTCTGTTATTCCTTGTGCAATGCATGAGAAGGCAGCCACAGGTGCCACAGCCTAATGGAGACATGTTACCAGCCCTCTTGAGAAAATGAGCAGAATGGCCATGCACAAATCAATGGCTTCCCAGAAGGCGAATTCATAAAGCTCTACACCATCTCAACTAACCTCAATCTTTTAGGGCCAGAAGCTGGAGAACCGCCTTCTAAATAAAGCACCAGAATGCAGCCAGACCTCAAATTTATTTTTTCAAGAATTGCTCAAAGGTCGCCGTCGCCGATTGATTTAGAGAAAATCTTAGAAATTCAGAACATGCACTACAGCAAATCAAAAACAAACAAAAATAATGGTGGTTGTGATTAAATGGTGCAATAAAAATTGGGCAGACCTGCAGGGGGGCAATCATGCCCCCATCTTGATCCTCCTCTACTGCTGCCCCGTAGGATGAAATCATCCAGTTTATTTGTTTATAAATGAAACGTCCCATATACGAGGCAGTGTATGAATATCTAACATAAAAGCAACTCGTACAATAAAACATTAAACCTCCCCCCCAAGGCAGAGTAAAATCACTCCCCTCTACAACACTGCTTACTCATTAATAAACATCAAAACCCTATCTGAATAAAATAGTTTTTACACTCTAGTGAAATATCAGATACATCAAAGGTGTCAGCACACCTTTTCCAAGGTGTTTGGGGGCTATGACATCTGAAGAAAACGAAATAGGATGCAAAATCCTGACTTACATAAAAGGAAGATTCGCTGGACATGTTAGCACCCACAGACATCTCTAATGGTCCAGAGTCTTGTCATTCTGCTGCAAATTTAGCTACTGCACCACACATGGCAAACACTTAATGAAAATGACTTATTTATTGATTTGATTTGATTTGATTTGATTTGATCTGATCTGATCTGATTTGATTTGATTTGATTTGTATGCCGCCCCTCTCCGAAGACTCGGGGCGGCTCACAACAGTAATAAAAACAACATAGCAGTGGAACAAATCTAATATTAAAAAACATATAAAACCCTATCATTATTTAAAAAAACCAAACAGCACATTCATACCAAACATAAAACAAAGTATTTTAAAAAAGCCTGGGGGAAAGGTGTCTCAACTCCCCCATGCCTGGCGGTATAAGTGAGTCTTGAGTAGTTTACGAAAGACAGGGAGGGTGGGGGCAGTTCTAATCTCCGGGGAGAGTTTGTTCCAGAGGGCCGGAGCCACCACAGAGAAGGCTCTTCCCCTGGGGCCCGCCAAACAACATTGTTTAGTCAACGGGACCTGGAAAAGGCCAACTCTGTGGGACCTTTTCGGTCACTGGGATTCGTGCGGTAGCAGGCGGTTCCGGAGGTACTCTGGTCCAATGCCATGTAGGGCTTTAAAGGTCATGACCAACACTTTGAATTGTGACCGGAAACTGATCGGCAGCCAATGCAAGCCACGGAGTGTTGAAGAAACGTGGGCGAATCTTGGAAGTCCCACGATGGCTCTCGCGGCTGCGTTCTGCACAATCTGAAGTTTCCGAACACTTTTCGGAATATAGATGTTAAAATTACAAGTTTCCTTTATTGATAGGGTGTTTTTGGAATTAGTTTGCCCTTGCTTGCTTCCTAGAAGAGAGTAGCTGGCCTAAGGTCATCCAGTTGGCTTTGTGTCTAAAGTGGGACTAGAATTCACAGTTTCCTGGTTTCTTTCCTGATGCTTTAACCATCAGATTGGCTACACCACATTATATGACAGTCAACATTTTCTGCCCTTTATGAAATAGGAACTGTACAGAAATTTGGACAGTCTGGGTTCACATATTGGATTAAATTAGGGTTTGCTTAAGATTATTTTACTGAATATATCAACTCAACGTCAAAAATATCAAACTATGGTTTGGAATGTATGTGGATCTAACCAGCATGCCTCATTGCTATCAAGGAATGTTACAGGTGGTCCCTGAGTTATGACCACAATCGATCCCAAAATTTATGTTGCTACGTGTAACACTTGTTCAGTGAATTTGCTCCATTATATGATTTTTTTTTGCCACAGTTATAAAGTGACTCATGGCATTTGTAACCTGGTTGTTAAATGAATCTGGTGTCCCCGCTGATTTTGCTTATCAGAAAATCACAGAACGGGATCACATAATCTCAGGACACTAAAGGGTCATAAATACGAACTACTTGCCAAGCATCTGGGTTTTGATCATGTGACCACGGGGGTGCTGCACCAGTGTGAAAAACAGGCCATAAGTCACTCTTTTCAGTGTCATTGTAACTTTGAACGATCACTATATGAATTGTTGTAAGTCGAGGACTATCTGTAAATACCTGGCAAATACTATCCCAGTGATGGCGAACCTTTTTTTCCTCGGATGCCGAAAGAGCATGGGCACTATTTATTTATTTATTTACTTACTTATTTACTTACTTACTTACTTACTTACTTACTTACTTACTTATTTATTTTGTCCAATACACAATGAGGGTTTTAGTGGGTATATATCTATATACACATAGTAAAATACATGATGAAGGTTATAGAGGAAATACTCATAGTAAAATATATCTAAGAAAGAATAGAAAAGAAGATATAGTAATAGAACATATCAATGAAAGAATAGAAGAAGAGATATAGGAATAGAAGAAGGGTATAGGAGATATAGGAGAGCAATAGGACAGGGGACGGAAGGCACTCTAGTGCACTTGTACTCGCCCCTTATTGCGCATGCACAAGTGCCCACACCCATAATTCAATGCCTGGGGAGGGTGAAAACAGCTTTCCCTGCACCACCACCACCACTACCCCCCTCGAGGCTCTCTGGAGACCGGAAATGGCCAGTTTCCTAACTTCTGGTGGGCCCAGTAGGCTCATGTTTTGCCCTCCACAGGCTCCAAAGGCTTACATGGAGCTGGGGGAAGGTAAAAACGCCATTCCACATTCCCCTGGGGGCTTTCTGGAAGCCAAAAGCACCCTCCCAGGGCCTCTGTGCAAGCAAAAAAACAGCACGCACATGCACCTTGGAACTGAGCTAGGCATGCCAGCAGATATGGCTCCGTGTGCCACCTGTGGCACCCGCGCCACAGTTTCACCATCATTGTACTATTCTGTTCTTCAGCAATTTTCATACATTGCAGTGTTAGAATCATTCAATCATCATGTATGACAATGTTCATTCAATATGCCAAATCACAAACAAGCAGATCTCAGCTTTGGGAATCTAATCATTAGTATGAAATGTAAACCGTTTACTGCAGCAATATAAAAGAAATTATTTGCTTTCTTCAGTTCTATTGATCTCTTCAGAAGTTTGTTCTTTTTTTCCCTTCTTTTTTCTTCTTGTTACATCCATCAGACAAAGACCACACTGCTCTCCAAGTATCCTTTTACTTTGGAATATTTCTTTCTCTCCCTTCACTTTTATTTCCATCTCCAAACCACCATTGGCATTTGTTACTTTTGGGGAAATTTTCTATCCTGAGAATCTTAAAAATCATCACTGACGCCTGTTGGCTTTTACTGGCCATCATTCCTTGAGTAGCAGCTTGAGAGGTACAGTACTAGTTAGCAGATATCACAGTATATGCTGCAAATTTTACTGAGATCACCAGTTCCGCATGATAAAAGCTATAAAATTATTTGAAAACATTTTTGCACAATGCAATAGAAACTTATACAGATTAGGTCCCACAGAGTTGGCCTTCTCTGGGTCCCGTCGACTAAGCAATGTCGTCTGGCGGAACCCAGGGGAAGAGCCTTATCTGTGGTGGCCCCAGTCCTCTGGAACCAACTCCCCCCAGAGATTAGGACTGCCCCCACCGTCCTCGCCTTTCGTAAGTTATTAAAAGATATTATCTCCCCCTAGGCCTTTACAATTTTATGCATGGTATGTCTGTATGTATGTTTGGTTTTTTATATTAATGGATTTTAAATCGTTTTTAGTATTGGATAATTTTGTATACTGTTTTATTATTGTTGTTAGTCGCCTCGAGTCTCCAGAGAGGGGCGGCATACAAATCCAATACATCAAATCAAATCAAATCAAATCAAAAACTCATCTTTGCTACCACTGTACTACTGTAATGCTCTCTACATGGGGCTACCTTTGAAAAGTGTTCGGAAACTTCAGATCGTGCAGAACGCAGCTACGAGAGCAGTCATGGGCTTACCTAGGTATGCCCATGTTTCACCATCACTCCGCAGTCTGCATTGGCTGCCAATCAATTTCTGGTCACAATTCAAAGTGTTGGTTATGACCTTTAAAGCCCTTCATGGCATCGGACCAGAATATCTCCGAGACCCCCTCCTGCCGCACGAATCCCAGCGACCGATTAGGTCCCACAGAGTGGGCCTTCTCCGGGTCCCGTCAACTAAACAATGTCGGTTGGCGGGCCCCAGGGGAAGAGCCTTCTCTGTGGCGGCACCGGCTCTCTGGAACCAACTCCCCCCGGAGATTAGAACTGCCCCTACTCTTCCTGCCTTCCGTAAACTCCTTAAGACCCACCTTTGCCGTCAGGCATGGGGAAATTAAACATCTCCCCTGGGCACGTTTAATTTATACATGGTATGCTTGTGTGTGTGTCTGTTAGTATATGGGGTTTTTTCTTAAATCTTTAAATATTTTAATTAATTGGATTATCATGATTGTTTCACTTGTTGTGAGCCGCCCCGAGTCTTCGGAGAGGGGCGGCATACAAATCCAAATAATAAATTAATAAATAAATTAATTAATTAATTAACACACACCCCAATTGTCAAGGTCGGTGAATGGTTTGATTGGATTGTGTGATTATTTTATTATAAGGGTTTAAAATTGTATTTTTAAAAATTGGATTTGTACACTGTTTTATGTTGTTGTGAACCGCCCCGAGTCTTCAGAGAGGGGCGGCATACAAATCTAATAAATTATTATTATTATGTCAATACAACACAGCAAACGAGATCACTATGCTGGATTTCGTATTTCATCACCAGTCGGGCGCTTCCCAAGCACCTAGGCCTGCGTGATGTAGTGGAGAATTATGTTTGACGATCCCAGTAAAGCGGCCTTTTGCAATTGACAGATGGAGATTTTGTCAATTCCGATGGTTTTCAAATGTCCGCTGAGATCCTTTGGCACTGCGCCCAGCATGCCAAGTACTACTGGGACCACTTTCACTGGCTTATGCCAGAGTCGTTGCAGCTCGATTTTTAGATCTTCATATTTCACTAATTTCTCTAGCTGCTTCTCCTCAATTCTGCTGTCTCCTGGGATTGCGATGTCGATGATCCATGCTTTCTTTTTCTCCACGATCAGGATGTCTGGTGTGTTATGCTTCAGAATTCGGTCAGTCTGAAGTCTGAAGTCCCACAGTACTTCATTGAAGCACACAGTCCCCACTGATGGGTATGCCTTGTTGTGGTAGTGGGGCTTGTGTGCTTCAATGAAGCTGAGAGCTGTGCCGGTGGTAGTGTAAACTACTGGTAGGTCTAAACTTGCTGGAGTGGTCAAAGCAGAGGAGCCAGACTAAACGTATTTAAACTAATGGAGAGACAAAACAAAAAGAAGTCCATAGTGGCTCGGTTGTCGCCCAGGATAAAAAGGACCACGGTGGCTGCTGTGGAACCTGGGCAGCCATCAACAAATGAGCTACAGGAACAAAACAAACAAAGCTTCCAAATCAAAAAGCGGCAGAAATTCTCCATGTCAGAGAATCGCACAATCATGAAGTGGTGTTGTTGTTGTTGTTGTTGTTGTTGTTATTATTATTATTATTATTATTATTATTATTATTATTATTATATAGCACAGGGGTGGGTTCCTCCTGGTTCGGACCAATTCACCTGAAGTGATAGCGACCTGCTGGTGATGTCATGATGTCACCGAGCTGGATTGGTCTGTGCCAGGCTGTGGGCGCCGCCATCTTAAAAAACATTCATTTTCTCCCCGATTTTTTTTCTTCTGTGCAGGTACAGAAGCCAAGTTTCCGGCACTGTGCATGTGGTTGCCAGCTTGTTTTTGGCAGTTTTTGGATGGGGGGTTTACAGTAGATGCATGCGGTCACACACAGTGCAAGAGGAAGCGAAACAGCAGTGAGATAGGTTGGAACCAGTGAAGGGCTGCAAAAAAATTTACTACCATGCTGTGGGCGTGGCTTATTTTATGGCTTGATTATCATGTGACCAGGGATGGTTTAAAGGACATGTGACTGGCTTAAAGGTGGTCAACCTTACATCACTCACATCAAGGGTTTGGATTAGGGCTAGGGTGCCTGGCCTCTCCTCGCCTCAAAGAGATACAATTTCCCTATCTATTTACTATTACTGAACATCCAAAATATACTATTTAATTCTATGTATATATGCCATATGTGTACCTACATATTACACACAGGCACACAAAAATATACATTATTTATTTATTTATTTATTTATTTATTTATTTATTCTTTGTCCAATATACAATACATATGGAATAAAATAGACATTAAGTAGTATATATAGGGATAGTAAGTAAAAAAGAAGAGGAGTGGATGAGAGGGAGAGAATATATAGGATATATGAGAAAAGGAAAGGTAATTGGACAGGGGACGTTAGGCACACCAGTGCACTTATGTACGCCCCTTACTGGCCTCTTAGGAACCTGGAGAGGTCAATCGTGGAGAGTTTAAGGGAGAAATGTTGGGGGTTGGGAGTAGACACTATAGAGTCCGGTAACGAGTTCCACGCGTCGACGACTCGATTGTTAAAGTCATATTTTTTACAGTCAAATTTGGAGCGGTTAATATTAAGTCTGAATCTGTTGCATGCTCTTGTGTTGTTGCGGTTGAAGGTGAAGTAGTCGTTGACCGGAAGGACATTGCAGCATATGATCTTGTGGGCAATACTTAAACTGTATGTGTATGTATACACACACACACACAAGAACAGCTCTTCTAAAATTATACACATTCAACCTCATTTACTGCAATAGGAAAACATACCCAGAGCCCAAAGGAAAAAAAGAAAAAAAATCAAAACTTTTCTACCAGTTCTATGTACCTGACCGTACCCATAGGAACCCATCATTGTTTGGAAACCATCCCTGATACAGTGTATATTGATTTGTTTTATACCTCTGATATCATCAAATGACTAGATAACTTTTCTATTCTATTCTTCTATAACTTTTTTTCCCTAATTCTCCTCAGAAACACAGGGAACAAAACGAACCAATCAACATCTTTTCTAGCTGAACAATAGGAGACCATAAAAATGTCACTCAACCCAGGGCCCTGCTGGAAGTTAGTGCAGGTTCTGGATCAACAGAAATCCTGTTACACCCTCTCCCGTCACATACAGTGCTGGTTATGACCTATAAAGCCCTTCATGGCATCGGACCAGAATATCTCCGGGTCTGCCTTCTGCTGCACGAATCCCAGTGACCAGTTAGGTCCCACAGAGTGGGCCTTCTCCAGGTCCCGTCAACTAAATGATGTCATTTGGCAGGGCCCAGGGGAAGAACCTTCTCTGTGGCTTTGACGTCACGAAGATGTCCTTCCTGGAATCCACGTTTTGGCTGGCCAGGAAGGACGTCTCCGTGACATCAAAGCTCCACCCCTGGAATTCCCTATTGGGATTCCCCACCTCTGTTTGAGCCTCCCGACCGGCCGACAGCTCCACGGCTCTTCTGCGAAGGTGACAGCTGGACGGCGGTGCTTCTCAGTGTTCTCCCGAACCCGAACGCCAAACCCGAACTTTTGCCAAACTTCCAGGTTCGGCGTTCACGAGAACGCCGAGAACCCCCCGGCTGTTTCAGAAGGTGACAGATGGGTGGCGGCACTTCTCGGCGTTCTCGGCATTCTCCCAAACCTGAACCCGAACCCGAACTTTTGCCGAACTTCCGGGTTCGGCGTTTGTGGCAGCGGGTTTGTAAGGCAAAAAAAAGTTCGTAAGAAGAGGCAAAAAAATTCTGAACCCCAGGTTCGTATCTCGAAAAGTTTGTATGACGAGGGGTTCGTATCACGAGGTACTACTGTGTTTCTTTTTCCAAAGGGAAATGAGATTGTCATACTTGTCGGAATCTTCTTAAATCCAGTGGGGTTTTCCTTGAGTTTGCATGCAGGGGCAGCAGAAAAGTCGCTTTATGCTCCACGTCACTTTTTCAGATTGGAATCCAAGTCGCAGCACTGTCCCCAAAATAGCACCTACAAAGCAAACAACATTATGAACAAGATGCTGAAGGTTGTGATCTAATAGGACTAATTTTCTTCCATGTCACTTCATACAGAAAAAAACCATTAGACAGCTTTCAGCAAGATATTCCCTGCTGCAATATGTGAGCCGCCCAAGTCTTCAGAGAAGGGCGGCATACAAATCTAATAAATTGAATTGAATTGAATAATTTTTAAAAGAACTGTTACCAGTTTAACCCAGCAAAATACTGGGATTAATTTGATGGATGTTCTGGAGTTGAGGGGGGGGCGGAGGTTGCCTTTGTTGTTGGAGGAAAACAAGCCAATTGCAAAGTCCTAGCGTATTGGTCAGAAGTTCGGTATTTTGAATGACTGTCAGGAATAGAAAGTGGGGAGAGAGTATTATTTTACAATGGTGTCAGTAAAGGAAGGGGCATTTATCTGATGGTACTCGAACACTGAAAGGTTAGCAGGCTATAAAGCTCAGGAGGACAACATAGGAGGTGTGGCAAAGAACATATAGAGCAAAATCTTTACTTTTTCTTCAGCCTTCTGGGCTAGGGTTAGGGTTTGAGGCATCTAGTGATGATTGTTTGGATTTTTACACCCAAGATCTAATAGAGCAAGGGTTCCCAGCCTACAGGTCACAGACTGATATCAGTCTGTGACTTAACTCCTTGAACAACTAGTATAAGTCCATGGCCTGTTAGGAACTAGGTCATACAAGTGGGAAGTGAGGAAGCAAAGCTTCAACTGCACGTGTGAAATCTAGATTGTGTGTAGAACCATCTCCAACACACAAACATACACACACAGAGTCTGTGGAAGACAATTTCTCTTCCAAAACCAGTCCCTGTTGCCAGAACGATTGGAAAGAGCATGGTATTATGTACTGTGCTGTTTTTTATTATTGTTGTGAGCCGCCCCGAGTTTGCGGAGAGGGGCGGCATATAAATCCAATAAATCTAATCTAATCTATTTCACAGCTAAGCAAATCTTGTGGACTCACTCGAAGAGGTTTGGCTGTGACACTGTCACAGCTGCTCTTATCTGCTCTCTTTGTTTTTCTCTCTCACAGCTTTCAAGGACTGTTATCTGTGTGTGAGCTAATTTGCTCAGTTTAAAGTGCACGTCCAGAGCTTTATTTTGGATAAACTGCTTTTCTGTTTACTTTATAACAGCGTGTGTGTTTGAACTTACGTTTCTGACTTAATTGGGGCTCGTAACGTGAAGCCCAGCATAACACAGACCAGCAGGGATGTGTGTGTGTGTGTAAGGGATAATTCCACTCACCTGTCACCACTGCGACCAAGTTCTGAAAGGGTCAAGGCGCAGTAGTGGACTACGGCCCAGGGGTTGGGGACTCCTGACATAAAGGGACCCTGTCACAGCCATAGGAATGAGGCAATGACAAATCACATCTGAGAGGGAAAAAACTGCAGGGACTTATCCAAACAGTCTCCAAGAATTGGACATGATTGAACAGTAAACCAAAAATAGCAACCTATTTTCAGGCAAGACTTAGCTTGTAAAAGTAACTTGAAACTTCTGTGACAAATGTATATTGTGACACTGCAATACATACAATGCCTCTTTTATTATGACACACTTAAGTACACAAGGGGTGGAGTTTGAGCTGTCACTGAATGAGGCCTATTTCAACTCTTTTGGCTGAAATTTCACTTGTTTACGGCAGGATATTGGAAGAAAGGGATTTTCTTCCAACCTCTGCCCCAGGTGCATTTTGCCTGCCTTTGGCCAATTTTAAAAACTGGATTTTAAAAAATTATCCGGTAAAACTGGGATTTTTAATGACTTGTGTTAAAATGTTATGTTGTTGATTTCTTCTAATGTGCGATTTACTTTGCAATTAAATAACCTCTATGGCAGCTGTCCCCAAACTACGGCACGCGGGCCACATGCGGCCCACTGAGGCCATTTATCTGGCCTTTGGGTCTTTTCCAAGGCCGCACTGGAAAAGCAGTGAGAACGTCCCCCTCAATCTCATCTCACCTGAGGTAAAGTAAGGCTTGCTGAAAGCCGAGCTGGGCACAACACACACACATACACGCACACACCCGCCTCCTCCTCCTCTTTGAGTTGCTACCTCCCGTTTTCTGAATGGGGATTGAATGGGAGTCCGTCCGGGGTTGGAGGGTGGAGGCTTGTCGGGCGAGTCCTTCACGAGGAGAGAAGAGGGAGAGGGAAAGAGGGAAAAGAGAGAGAAGTGGAGAGAAAGAAAGAAAAGGGAAAGAGAATGGAAAAAGAGCGAGGGAAAGAGAAGTGGAGAGGAAGGAAGGAGGGCGGGAAGGAAGGAAGGGGGAGAAAGAGAGGGAGGGAGGAAGTGAGATAGCAAGAGAGAGAGTGACAAAGAGACAGAGCAAGAGACAGAAAGAAAGCAAGAGAGAGAGAGAAAGAGAGAGAGAAAGAAAGAAAGCAAGAGAGAGAGAGAGAGAAAGAAAGCAAGGGAGAGAAAGAGAAAGAAAGAAAGAGAGAGAGAGAAAGAGAGTGTGAGAGAGACAAAGAAATAGGGTATGTGCAGTGTGCATAGGAATCTGTTCATGTTTTTCTTTATAGTCCGGCCCTCCAATAGTCCGAGGGACAGTGAACTGGCCACCTGTATAAAAAGTTTGGGGACCCCTGCTCTATGGGATGCTGGTTTCCATTCTGTGTATGTCCTTTTTTTTTTAATGTTTTCCTCAGAAGAAACGATCCAAAGAATGCAGCTCTGGCCGCACAAAAAGGACATCTATTTGCTTAATTATGTAACCTTCACTGAGCACACTATGCGCCCAACAGGTATTTGATTGTAGGCTTGAGCTAGGAAGAAAATAACACCGAGATGCCAAGAATGGATTGAAATTCTTCCCCTGTAGCTGAGCCCCTTTCATGAGGAAGCAAAGCAAGGGAAGACTTGGCAAGAGCCAGCTCTGGCTTCTTTGCACAATTAGGAGCACAGAAACTCGGGGTAATACTTAAAATGTGTGACCCAGCTCATGCCAAAAACAGGTCCAACTAGCAAAACAAACCCAGATTGACAAGAGACCCTAGAGCAAAATAGGAAGCTTGATTAAGAATCCACTAGGCCTGAAGCTCACTTTGTCAAGTAACACCCCCCAATAAAAAAAAAAACTCTGAGGCTTGAGTTTCCTCAAATTTCTCTTTATTAGAGATGTCATATTGGCACATCTGGGAAAACCTGAATCTGAAAGCTTCCGGGTTTTAAACCCCCCCCCCCCCCAAAAAAAGAGGCCCAGCCACTGCCCCAGCACCCACATGTCCATCTCATCACCTCGAGGCTCGACTGCTGTAACGCTCTCTACATGAGGCTACCTTTGAAGAGTGTTCGGAAACTTCAGGTCGTGCAGAATGCAGCTGCAAGAGCAATCATGGGATTCCCTAAATATGCTCAACACTCCGCAGTCTACATTGGTTGCCGATCAGTTTCCGGTCACAATTCAAAGTGTTGATCATCACCTATAAAGCCCTACATGGCACCAGACCAGGGTATCTACGAGACCGCCTTCTGCCGCATGAATCCCAGCAACCGGTTAGGTCCCACAGAGTTGGTCTCCTCCGGGTCCCGTCGATGAAACAATGTCGTTTGGCGGGCCCCAGAGGAAGAGCCTTCTCTGTGGCGGCTCCAACCCTCTGGAATCAGGTCCCTCCAGAGATTAGAACTGACCCCGCCCTCCTTGCCTTTCGTAAACTCTTTAAAACCCGCCTCTTTCGTCAGGCGTGGGAGAACTGAAACATCTCCCCCTGCCTATGTAGTTCTTTGTGTATGATATGACTGTATGTATGTTTTCATATATTGGGGTTTCTTGTTTTTTAGACTTTTTAAATGTATTATTGTTATTTTAGATTCTAACTATTAGATTTGTCATTATATATTGTTTTTATCATTGTTGTAAGCCGCCCCAAGTCTACGGAGAGTGGCGGCATACAAATCTAATAAATAATCATCATCATCATCATCATCTCATGGAAACTTTACAATGGACCTCAAGCATCTTGCAGTGTGTGCCTCTCCATTCTTCCTTCATACTCTGGGTCCTTGGTTTCCAAAGGAGATGCAAACGTTTCTGTGTTGATTTGGGGAGCCATGTCATCTGCTGGTGTTGGTCCACTGTGATTCATTAAGTCCAGGGTCAACACAGCCATCTACCAGGAGATTTTGGAGCAATCCATGCTTCCATCCGCATACGAGCTTTATGGGGATAGTGACTTAAATTTTCCAGCAGGACGTGGCACCTGCCCACACTGCCAAAAGCACTAAAACCTGCTTCACTGACCATAGGATTACTGTGCTTGATTGGCCAGCAAACTCTCCTGACCTGAACCTCATAATCTATGGGGTATTGGCAAGAGACCGAGAAAGATGAGAGACATGAGACCGAACAATGCAGAAGAGCTGAAAGACACTATTGAAGCATCCTGGTCTGCCATAACACCTCTTGCAGTGCCACAGGCTGATAGCGTCCATGCCACACCACATTGAGGCAATAATTACTGCAGAAGGGACCCAAATGAAGTACTGAGTACATATGCATGCTTATACTTTTCAGAGGTCTGATATTGTTCTATGTACAATCCTTGTTTTATTGATCGCATGTAGTATTCTAATTTTCTGAGATGGTGGATTTGGGGTTTTCATGAGCTGTGTCCCATAATCACAGTTATGACAAATCACAGCTTGAATTATCTTGCCTTGCATGTTATGAGTTTCTCTCATATGTTACATTTCACCTTTTAAGTTGCATTACTGAAATAAATGAACGTTTGCATGATATTCTAATTTTTTGAGTTTCACCTGTATTGGTGAGTTCTGTAGATGAAGTTTGCTGTTAGGAAAATTGTGTGTACATGTCCATGACCTTATAAAAGCCGTGAAGCTTGATTCCAAGATATCTATCTTCTCTGTCTTAATTCCTTTGTCTGGAGTTACCCAAGTTAATCTTCTTATTTTTAGAACAAGTTGTCAGAGGGGAAAAAAATGCAAGGGTGATGCTACACCAGGGGTTTCGCAGACTATGAAGTTTATCTTCCTTGGGGAGGTGCAGGCAAAATCCAGGGGAGGTGTGAAGAATCTTTTAGTTCTATATTGTCACAATATATCCATCTTTCCCAAAGTTTCACAGCATTGTTTTTAATTGTTCGTTTGTGTTCATTTTGGTTTTAGGATATTTAGAGGAGGTGTGGACATTAAGATTACATTAATTAATTAACCCTAGGTGTTATATCCTATAATAGGGTATAATATAACATATTATTATAATATAATAAATAATAGTATAATGTAGTGTAGTGTAGCATAATATAGTATAATAAAATAATATAACATAATATATAATATAATACAATATAATATAACATAACATAACATAACAAAATATAATATAATATAATATAACATAATATAACATAATATAATATAATAAATATAATAATGCTAAAAAAAAAGGGAGCACTCAAAGAACACATCCTAGATCTGAACGAATGAAATATTCTCATGGAATACTTTGTTCTGTACAATGTTGAATGTGTACAACAGCATGTGAAATTGATTGTCAATCAGTGTTGCTTCCTAAGTGGACAGTTTGATTTCACAGAAGTTTGATTTACTTGGAGTTATATTGTGTTGTTCAAGTGTTCCCTTTATTTTTTTGACCAGTGTATAACAACATAAGATAGATCAGATCAGATCAGATCAGATCAGATCAGATAACATAACATAACATAACATAACATAACATAATACATAGTTTAAATATATAATGTATAGGTGTTACACCCTATACCAGTGATGGCAAACCTTTTTTTCCTTGGGTACTGAAAGAGCGTGGGCGCACGCTATTGTGCATGCGCGAGTGCCCACACCCATAATTCAATGGCCTGGGGAGGGCAAAAACACCTTCCCCCGCCCCCTGGAGGCCCTATGGAGGCCACAAACGGTCTGTTTCCCAACTTCTGGTGGGTCCAGTAGGCTCCTATTTCGCCCTCCCCAGGTTCCAGAGGCCTCCTCCATCCCCCTGGAGGCTCTCTGGAATGCCCTCCCAGAGCCTCTGTGTGAGCCAAAAATCAGCTGGCTGGAACATACATGCACGTTGGAGCTGAGCCAGGGCAACAGCTCAGGTGCCAGCAGATATGGCTCTACATACCACCTGTGGCACCCATGCCATAGGTTCACCATCACTGCCCTATACCTTATTATATTTAATATTATATTATATAACTATACAACATCTATACCTTACAGGTGTTATACCCGATAGGTGTTGCTAGATTTCTGCTTATCAATTGTTTTGTTTAACAACAAAATTGCCTGTTCCAATTGTGGGTATCACATGAGGACTACTTGTATTGGAAATCAACATCCCGTTTTCAGAAATCACGTATGAGGCAAAATCATTTGCTGGAGCTGTTTTGCTGGACTAGATGGTAAATGCCTGGAACCACACTGCGCCTGGCTTTTCCATTACGCCTCTAAGGCTTTTATGGGCTTCAAAAGGAGCCTAGCTGGGTATCAAGATGCTTGAGAAAGGAACTTCTCTTCATTCAGATACTGGGAGAAGAACAGTTGGTCAGTGGGCAGAAGCAGCTTTTTACCAGAATTTACCTCATTAATCTAATACATAGGTGTCAAACTCTTGGCATCACATTGCCATCACGTGACGAATCACAACGTTTTCCCTCTTCACGGAGCTGGGTCAGTGGTGGCCTGCATGTGGCGCATCCAGCCTGTAGGCCGCCAGTTTGTCACCCCTGAATGGATCTGATCCACAATCACAATTATGTGATAATAAAATTGGTTGAGTGCCACAAATGTCCTTGATTATTTATTATTATTATTTTGATTATTTGCTTTGGGCCATTTGGTGAAATAGCTTTTAAACTGGGAACAGCATTGTTATTTTCTTTAGTAAAGTGGTTCTCAAACTGTGGGTGGGGACCCCTTTGGGGGTCGAACGACCATTTCACAGGGGTCGCCCAAGATCGTGGAAAAAGACAAATTTCCCATAGTGTTAGGAACTAAAGCTTCTTTTCCGGCACCTTGGGACATATTTTTACAATCCGACCAATCAGGCGTTTACAGTGGGGTGCCCCTCTGACCTTCCTGCCAATCAGCTTAAAGTTCTGTTGGAGGAATTGGCGATAGACCTATGATTGGGGGTCACTACAACATGAGGAACTCTGAGTCTTCTGAGATGGGCGGCATACAAATCTAATAAATAAATAAGTATTAAGGGGTTGTGGCATTAGAAAGGTATAGCTAGCCATACCCTTAATGGGATTTGATCCTGTAGCTTCTGCCTAGTAAGGCAGAGAATTAACCTCTAGGCCACAGGATCTCATCCCTTCAGCTTTGTACCAGGGAGGGGCTATGTGTTTTTTCTGTCGTATCACCCTGGTATATTGAAGGAGTGTCACAGCTCCTTTTTGCCTCTAGGCCCAACCCTGGGCCATTTCAAGGCAGTTAATTTATTCATAGCCGACAAACTATATTCTGTATGTATCATATGTTTTTGCTGAATTTTTAAAATTAAGGGAGATTCGGTCTTGTTCTGGCCATACCCTTACTGGGATTTGATCCTGGGGCTTCTACCTTGTAAGGCAGAGAATTAATCTCTAGGCCACAGGATCTGATCCCTTCAGCTTTGTACCAGGGAGGGGCTATTTTATTTTTTCTGTCGGATACTGTATATATAAGTATTCATACTGTATACTTATACATACAAATGTTTGTGTGTCTTGCCTTCATTTCTTATTGCATCTCTCACACACAAACACCCTTATTTGCATTTAAAACACATCAGTGAATATCACTGATGAGAAATGCATCCATTAAAGTATATGTATATATTGTTTGAATGTGTGCACGCACCATCTAAGTTCCCCTTTAATCAAAAGGCTAGATACGCCTGCAACAAACAAACCTTCATCCTCATCCGTTGGCATTTTTTTCTTCATCCCTTTTTCCAGCTTTTTAAAATAAGTTTTCAAAGCTAGGGAAGGTGACCTCAGTATTTTGCAGTAATTTTAATACTATTATCGGTCTGTAGGTGTTTCCCCCTCCCCTCTGTCCCCAGCAACTCATTTTTATGCTCCACTTTTACTCTAACCATGCTATGTTTTTTCCCTCCTAATAAAGTAGCAGAGTGGTATGTAATTAAATATGACAGCAAGGTTTATCATCTTTTCTCAACCCTTCCCAGCTCCATTTAAATCTGCTTTGATTTTTTTATAAAAAAAAGAAACAATAGGCTTGTCAGTGAATTGTGAACAGTTGGGAGAGCAATGTAATTTAAGAAGCGTTGCCTTCGTCTCTTACCGCGTGACATCTCCTTTCTTCCCAACCTCTGTCTCCAGCCTGTGTTGATGCTGCCAACTGTAGCAAATTACCAGTGTAAGCCCATAAATGTCTATTCAGTTCACTAAACTCTCTGGGACTTGCTCCCATGTAATGTATTGCAAATGAACATTGTTTGAACAGAAGCAAAAGGCAGAAAGGGGCTGGATCACCAGTGGAACCTTTTTCTCCTCGGTTGCAGAATTCTTCGCCATCAATTTGGATTTGAGTAATTGCCTGCCACGAAATTCGCCAGCTCCCCGAGTGATGTTGCAGACTCCCATTTTCCTCCTTGTCCTTTTTGAAGTAGTGTTTGGGAAAAGGAAGAGTTAAACACAAGCCCGTTGCAACAGCTTGCTACTCTAAATGGAGTACAGTGATACCTCATCTTACAAACCCCTCATCATACAAATTTTTCGAGATACAAACCCAAGGTTTAAGATTTTTTTTGCCTCTTCTTCCAAACTATTTTCACCTTACAAACCCAAGCCACTGCCACTGGGATGCCCCACCTCCGGACTGCCTGTTTTTGCGCTGCTGGGATTTCCTTGAGGCCCCCCTCCATGGGAAACACCACCTCCGGACTTCTGTTGCCAGCGAAGTGCCCATTTTTGCGCTGCTGGGATTCCCCTGAGGCTCCCCTCGCTGGGAAACACCACCTCCGGACTTTTGTTGCAAGCGAAGCGCCTGTTTTTGCGCTGCTGGGATTCCCTGAGGCTCCCCTCCATGGGAAACACCACCTCCCGACTTCCTTGTTTTTGCGATGCTGCAGGGGAATCCCAGCAGTGCAAAAATGGGTGCTTCGCTGGCAACGGAAGTCCAGAGGTGGGGTTTCCCAGCAAAGGGAGCCTCAGCGAAATCACAGCATCACAAAACACGGAAGTCCAGAGGTGGGTGGTGAAAAATGGCCATTTTTCCTAACTTCTGGTTTGCCCGTTGGCTGGTTTTCACACTCCCAGGCTTCAGTAAGGGTTGGGGTGAAACCTCCGGAAAATGAAATCAGCTGGCTAGTGCGTGCGTGCCCACTAGAGCGTCTCATATGCCCTCCGATATGGCTCTGCATGCCATCTGTGGCTCATGTGCCATAGGTTCGCCATCTCTGACGTATAACAATCACAGAGACGGAAGGGACCCTGGAGGTCTTCTAATCCAACCCCCTGCTCAGGCAGAAGGTTCATGTCAGCACATTCCAAAGTGAAGCCAGCTCTGACCTCCCATAATTTACGGCCTCAATCATTTTATGACCCTGCTTCACTTCCGAGATCAGACATGATCGGGTGCTTTCAGGGTAGTATGGCTGTAAACTAATTTCAGACTAATGATTGTTCAATTTCTTAAAAATTTTAAAACTTCCAGTGTTGGAGCATTCACAACTTCTGGAGGCAAGTTGTTCCACTGGTTAATTGTTATGTCAGGAAATGTCTCCTTAGTTCTGGACATTTCTCTTTAATTCTCTTAGTCCCTGTTTCACTGAAAGGCCTTTTATATGGCAATAGCACTTAGCAGTAACACTTAGACTTATATACCACTTTACAGTGCTTTACAGCCCTCTCTAAGCGGTTTACAGAGTCAACATATATTGCCCCCAACAAACTGAGTCCTCATTTTACCAAACTTGGAAGGATGGAAGGATGAGCCTCCTTTTATTGATACATGCTCCATACTTGACACTTCTCATTCAATAGTGCAGCGGTTTCCCAGCTCTGTTTACTGGAAGTGGTGGCTGCAGCAGTGGTGGGAAAGGAGAGGATGGTTTCAAGCACACGCCCATTGCTTGCACAAATGATGCTTTGGGAGATCACCCACCGCTTGTGCGCCCTTGTTCTCAATGGGCCGTGGACCGATACCCAGGGCCGCTATCAGGAATTTTGGGGGCCCATACAGCCTAAGTGTCTGGGGGGCCCCACACCATTTAAAAACTACTTTATTTTGCGACATACCGATTATGTATTAAACGCCCCCCCCCCATTTTTCAATTTGGTCGGGACCCTGGCGCCAGTAGCAGTAATACTAGCCTATCGGCGGCCCTGCCGATACCAGTCCGCTCACTGACGATTGGGGACCCCTGCACTAGTGCATAGGTCTGAAAGAAACAGAAAGAAAGAAAATATTGCCAATGCACCATCCTGCTGTCATTTAGAATGGAAGGAGAAATTGACAACATTCTTGTCAATTGCACTGCACAAACAAGGCCCAAACAGTCCCACATTTTTGTAAAAAAAAGAAAAGAAAAAGAAAAAAGTACTACCATTCTGCTCCTTTCCAAGAAAGAAAGAAAGAAAGAAAGAAAGAAAGAAAGAAAGAAAGAGGGAGGGAGGGAGGAAAGGAAAAAGGAACAAAAGAAAGAAAGAATGAAAGAAAGAAAGAAGGAAGGAAGCAAGGAGGGAGGGAGGGAGAGAAAAAAGAAAGAAGGAAGGACAGAAGGAAGGAAGGAAAAAAGAAAGAAAGAAAGAAAGAAAGAGGGAGGGAGGGAGGAGGGAGGGAGGGAAAAAGAAAGAAAGAAGGAAGAAAGAAAGGAAGGAAGGAGGGAAAAAAGAAAGGAAGGAAGAAAGGAAGAAAGAAAGACAGAAAGAAAACGTCTAACATTTTATTAATGTATCGATCAGTTCATTGGGAGGAAATGGAGAAAGGTTCGTTTGGCTGAGAAAGACAGTAACCGAGCAAAAAGTGACTGAAAGGAAGGATCATTTCAGCCACAGAACAAAGTAACCAATTGGAGGTAAGGAATTTGCTTACAACAAAATGAAGTGCAGCAGGCAAACCAGTGGTGATTACAGTTTCCAAGCTGGCACAAGTTAAAAAATGCTGCGTTCAAGACATAGCAGGAAAAGTGAATAAAAACCGCCTTCCTGATGGGCTGGGGACGTCAACATATTTTCCCACTCTTTAAAATGATTAATGTTCAGTACTTGTACATTGTTTGAATCAACCCAACGTCATTTTATTTGTATCAATGTATAAAGAATATTGTATATGTATGTATCGTTCTCGTATGCTTTATCTGCAGTCCTGCAGAGGAGAAACAGGCTGATAATTGCCTGATAATACAGAAAATACAATTGCGAGATTAGGTATCCAAGTCTACAGCTTGAATCTATTGGCTACGATCATTTTCCTGTGGGTCACTGAACCATTTACTCAAACGTAATTTTCTTGCTCCACAGTTAATAGTTAAGGCAATTTGTGGTTTAACATTGTTACGAACACAGCCATAGGGAAAGCAAAGGCTACCTTATATGGCTGCAACAGTCTGGAGAACCATTAGCATTTAAAAAAATGTTTTCTATATTTCTTTGCTACCATCTAAAGGGCATCTGGATATCTGCATACCATTCAGTTTGCTCTTCAATTTTTTTCTGGTCCTCTGGATGTACTCTTTGCTGATCAGTTTTCACATGGCCGTGCTTGATATTATCCAGTTGCATGATGCCCAAGTATCTGTACGCTTCTGGCTGGTGGCACTTGATGGTTTGACCATTTGGCATTTCAATGCCCTCACTTTCAGTGATTTTTTCCTTTTTCAGTGCCGCTGTGGCACATTTATCCAGGCCAAACTCCAAGCTGATGTCATTCCTGAAGATTCGCACAGTGTTGGTTAGTGACTGTATCTCAGTTTCTGATTTTTCATACAACTTCAGGTCATCCATATACAGCAGGTGTGAAATTTTGGGTGAATTCCTAGCAGTTTGGTAGCCTAGGTTTGTTTTCTGTAGGATGAGTGACAGCAGGCTTATAGCGATGATGAATAGCAATGGAAGATGCCCCTTCTGATGTTGATCAGTCCATAGCTTTCATTCCCAACAAAAAGCTCAGTCTTCCAATATTTCATCGCCTTTTATATGAATTTCCTGATGTTTCATTGACTCCAATGACTTACGTCGTCGTCGTTATTATTATTATTATTATTATTATTATTATTATTATTTATTAGATTTGAATGCTGCCCCTCTCTGAAGCCATAGCTGAATCAGCTAATTCTCAAGTTAATATGTGTAGAATAGAGTAGGATAGAGTGGGGTAGAGTAAGGTAGAGTAGAGTAAAGTAGAATAGAACAGAACAGGACAGAATAGTATAGAATAGAATACTTTATTGGCCAAGTTTGATTTGACACACGAGGAATTTATCTTTGGCGCATATGCTCTCAGTGTACATAAAAGAAAATATACATTCGTCAAGAATCACGAGCTACAACACTTAATGATTATGTACTAAATCATCTTGTTGCTTAAAAAATAAAGTTAAAGATATTTATTAGGAATTTGCAGAGAATTTTTACCAATTCATTTTAGGTGGACACACAGAGTGTATTTCACCTGACCTGAACTAGTCACCATTTTTGCCTAGAACATCAGAGGTGTGTGTGAATTCAAATTATTCCATTAATAACTTCAGTGGCCTGATTCTGTTGACCTTTAGCTGACTCTTTCAGGAATTCCTAAGGATAAGATTGAGTCACAGGGAAGTCAAGACTGAGATGTGGCACCATGTAGATTATGGTCTGTTTATGTCTGGGAATGCCCTTTGTTCAAAGCCATGGTCTAGTAAGGAAAAGGCGGAGAGGATTTCTCAAGTCGTATTTTAAGTCTTTTGAATTCTTTGGAAAAGGAAATTTGATAAACAGAAGTGCAGATTCCTGAAACTCCACACTGGCCATCAATGAAGATAACTGGAGGATGTTCCAGAGGAGAGATTCTCCGCTGTGACACCAAACGTCAAATCGTGGTTTGACATAAATTCAGTCAATAAAATAAAAACAAGCACCTCATTTTTTTTCTCACCATAGCAAATATTCACATATTTTCTATCTCTCCCCCCCCCCTCTTTTTTTTCCCCTAAAGGCTGGTGGAACCTCAAGAAGGTTTTCTTAGAAACAGTAACACCCTTCTAATAAGTAAAGGCATTTCCGGGTTTTTAACAGCCCTCAGAAGACAAAGAGTGCTCTATCTCTAGGAAAGGACTTACCTTCCTTTCAGGAAATATGCAAGAGCCAATTTGTACTTCTACAACTCAGAAACCCAGAGCTATCTTCCCTTGAGCAACGGAAGGACAAAGGGATTAGGAAGACCAATCCTTGAATACAGCTCACCTGTCTGGAACCCACACCACATATCGGACATAAATACATTAGAAAGTGTCCAGAGATACTTTACGAGAAGAGCCCTCCACCTCTTTGCTCGCAACAAAATACCTTATGCAACCAGACTTGAAATCCTGGGCTTAGGAAGGTTAGAACTACATTGCTTTCAGCACGACCTAAGCATAGCTCATAAAATTAACTTCTACAACATCCTACTTGTCAACGACTACTTCAGCTTCAACCACAACAATACACGAGCACGCAACAGATATAAACTCAAAGTGAACCACTGCAAACTTGATTGTAGAAAATACGACTTTAGCAACAGAGTGGTTAATGCCTGGAACTCACTACCTGACTCTGTGGTTTCATTACCAAACCCCCAAAACTTTACCCTTAGACTGTCCACTGTTGACCTGACCCAATTCCTAAGAGGTCAGTAAGGGGCGTGTATAAGCGCACCAGCGTGCCTACTGTCCCTGTCCAATTGTTCCCTCTTATCAGTACCCATCTTATAGATATAAACAATGTTATATCTATGTATATTACAAATACGTACTTGACTAAATAAATAAATACATAAATAATAAATGGCAATTAGAGAGCTCCCTGGTGCTAGGTACTTTGCATAATTCCACAACTTGGATGGAATCTGATAATTGTACAAGTTTCCAGTTTGATTGAGAATCCTTGGGAAAAAATCCAAAAATCGGTATGTTTTGATTTTATAGTTTAGTTGGAACACAAGGGGAATTACATAAGGCAACTATAAACAATAAATTGGTATAAAGCCAGCAGATGATGTAGCCAGGAGAATGGCGCCATCTGCTGGATAAAATAAAACTATGTACTGTAATGGTAAACTTCCTGTCTGACCTCAACTACGGGAAATTCTTGTGCCAGAGGAGTCATATCTTGGTTTGTTGCACCAAAAACAAGATTCTTCAGGATTAGTCATGAATGAAAATCCAATTAAAGAAAAATCATGTCTGTTAAATCAGCGGCCCGCAAACTTTTTGGGGCACCAGGGACCGGTTCTGTGGAGAGAGATTTTTCTGAGGACTATTTTAAACTATTTACAGAGAGAAGAAAACAAGATTGAAATAAAAATATACTTGTCTTAGTTATATTTTAATTAATGGGACAGGATAACTATTTCCATTTTTGTTGAACATGATATAATTTCTGTGTAATATGTGAAGATGTCAAAGGAGGCACATTATTTTTAACCAATTATTTTCCTATATTTTTATGATCGTTTATGCACATATTAATCTAATTCTTAATAAATTACCGAAGAAAAATGTGCAGAATAAAATAAATCAATAAAATTAATTTTAAGATTGAACTAAAACATATTCCAAGGGTATCAAACTCACAGTGTCACGGTGGCATCACATGATGTATCAGAACTTTCCACCCCCTTTGGTGTGGGCGTGGCCCATGGGCCAGGTTTGACAGCCCTGATCTATTCTCATGTACATAAAATTAAAGGATGTATAGGCCTAGAGCTGCTTTCTCAAATACAGTATTGTAACATCAATTTTCTGTGCATTCTGTTAAACTAGCCAGGGACAAAGAAACTCACAAGCATTTTTGAAAATGCTATGTCTGTATTGGTAATTGTACTTTTTTAATTCACCCTGAACTGCCCATTTTTGATCTTCTACCAAATAAGATGATTCCTATAATATTAATAACTAAGAGGGATGGTCTATAGAGCAGCTAATGAATGAAACTGATTTTCAAACAATTTTGTTTGCAACTCAAAGTCCAGTTTGTTTAACCAATGCCTGTTGGTAAATTATCAACATGCTAAGAAGGAAAATTGGAAAAGGATAGAGTATAACACTTTTAAAATCTGTATTTGGTTTTGGTTAAAAGAAGCTCTGTTAGAAATGATATATTCTCAGTCAAAAGTATTTCCCCAACTTACATAAATACCGTACATCAAACATTATAGTTTACTTTTTAAACAAAAATCGGTCCACCCGCAAAGCAATTGGGAAATTAACAAAACACATCGAAGCAGAGAGAAGCCATATATTAGATTTTTTTTTAAATCACTCATAGTCTTCAAAGTGTAATTATATTTGTCTGTGCCAGCCATCCCAGCCTGTAATTCTACTTCACCTCCAGTGATTGAGCAGAGGTAATAACGCAGGGATTCTATTTTTATTTTTCAAAATTAACGTTTCCAGCCAGACCTCGATATTAATGTTATATATCTCAAGTTTAACATCAAGGTGTCAATTAAATTGATGGGAGGTATTGTAATTGCACCTCATTTAACAGAATTCTGTTTGTGTAATGTAATAATTAAAATCACCAAGAGTTGAAGCAGGCTAGAGAAATCTCGGGGGATGAAGCTCATAGGATGACAGTGAGCCTGGGACTATAAATCAGCTTCTCGGGATCATTGTCATTTGGAAATGGGGAGCCCAGGTGCCATAATTAGCTTCTTGGAGGAAAAGCTTTCTTGGGGATAGTGTGAAATGGTTGTTTCACGAAATGAACCCTTTTTACGGTTTGCCATTTTTCTGTCAAGCAATAATTTAAGCCCATTCTCTTCCAGGTCTGTTCTTGCTAAATTTGTCATATCAATAATTAAGTTTAATCTTTGGGGAGTTAGTCCTTGCTTCCAACCTCAGCTAATTAGAAATGTGTTTCATTTATTGTGGTTACATTATTACGTCAGCTAATTAAAAATGTGTTTCATTTATTGTGGTTACATTATTATATTTTCAAAATTGATTTGACTGATATTTTTTTTTTAGAATGGGGGAAAAAAATAAGATGGAAAGTCCTGTAGCTCTTTGTTTTTATTTTAAAAACACGCTATGAATGAAAAACACTTTACTATGTGGGGTAAGAAGGTGTTGGATGTAATAGAGGCAAAGGTAATAATATTAACTCTGTGTTTCATTAAATAAATGCATAATACTGATAATAGAACAATAGTTAAGCATAGCAAAATGCATATTAAATTGTTTACACAGAATCTCAATTAACTACATAAATATGATATAAAACTGAAGAGGAACAATGAAAATGCCTAAATAGTGTGTGTGTGTGTGTGTGTATGTGTGTGCGCGCGCGCGTCTGTGTACACAGAGAGAGAGAGAGAGAGAGTGAGTATATAAACATACATACATACACACCATGTTGTGGTTAGCTCTGGCCCAGCTCCCGCCCCAAGGAATGTGGAGGTGGATGTGGGGGAAACATCCACATGCCACAGGCCTGTTTTGCTCCCGATGGAATCTGCCAGCAAATTATCCTCTGACGAAGGAAGTGTGGGTGACATGGAAGAGGGGGGTTTGGCAGACAACTCAGGAGGAAATCAATCATCTTTATCTTCACTGGATTCAGATCAGGAATGTATGACAGACCCACGCATGCGTAGAGTTATGCATAGGAGAGAACAACTTAAGAAATATTACAGGAGATAAGAGAGGCCACCTGTGTTTGGGTGAGGCTCCAGTAATTAGAGCTGCTGATAAAATAGCAGCATGCTGGTTTGGCCGTTGTGGAAGATTATCTGATCGTAGTTCGTCAAGGTGAATTGTTGTTTCCTGATTGTATTCAAGACTGTGTTTGGATTCCTGGACTTTGGATTACACTTCATTGTGAGTGTTTATCACTGTTTGGACAACAATAGCTGTGACCCAATTTCACAGTTACTGAGTTAATAATTGGACTTCATTCTTGTATTGTATTTTAACTGTGCCTTGTTGCTACAAGAATTGAAGTTTAAAAGGGAATTGTTTCTTCTATTCTGTTGATAAAGAACATTTATTTGCCTTCTATTGTGTGTGTGTGTGTGTGTGTGTGTGTGTGTGTGTGTGTGTGTGCTTGGACTAATTAACCTGTAATAAAGGGCGGTTGGCACAGGCTGGCAGAACACACCAGTAATGGGCAGTCAAAATTTTTACTGCCACACTGCAGGTGTGGCTTGATGGTCATGTGACTGGGTAGGAGTGGCTTGCCATCCATGTGACCAGGCGGGAGTGGCTTGAACGATCATTATCATTCAAGTGAACTGTTAAGTCCTCGACTTACAACCTCATCAGTGTCATTCTCTGGGGTGACAATTTGCTTCGCGTTTCCTGCGCTCTCCTTCCTGGGTCACCCCCCCACCTCAGTCTGGGTAGCTAGGCGAACAGGTGCCAATCAGCTATTGAGAAAAGAGGGGGGAGGAAATGGCCCCCCTGCAACTTCTGCCAGTGCTGGTCTCCTGCCGCTTTCCGAGGAAGAGGAGGAGGATGGGAGGGGGCCAGCTGGAGCTGAGCACACAGCTTCATTTCTGCCGGGGGAACTGCGTTCCACCCCGTCCTGCCTGCTGCCCACTCCTGATACACACATACATACACCCACCAAGTTTTCCTGGAAATAAGACCTATTCTGAAAATAAACTCTAGCTTGATTTTTACATTTGTGCCCAATATAAGCTCCAGCCCTCTCAAAATAAGCCCAAGTTAAGACCCCACCCACTCTGTTGCACCTGGCCAGGCACAAGGGTAAAAATAGTGTGCTGGGTTTTGGAGTATGATCGGAAACCACATTAACGGTACGCTTAGCATTGTGGAGACTGTTTCTCCAATTACAGAAATGAATGGCATAATTTCAATTAAATTATACCTGAATCTGTTGTCTGATTATTTTTAG
The DNA here is from genome assembly GCF_031021105.1 of Erythrolamprus reginae. Taxonomy (NCBI): domain Eukaryota; kingdom Metazoa; phylum Chordata; class Lepidosauria; order Squamata; family Dipsadidae; genus Erythrolamprus; species Erythrolamprus reginae. Next base: position 183,896,864 of record NC_091951.1, on the reverse strand, counting down.
GGGTTTTTTTCAGCATGGATGTATTTTTACATGACCCTTATCTGAATTAATGCACATAGCACCATATAGTTAGAGTCACCAGTATTGTTGTGTCTATCCTTATGATTCTGGGTCTCAAAGCCAGGATTTTGAATTTTCTTCCTTTAAAGAAATAAAATGCATTTGCAATTATAACATTTGAGTGTATCGTCTTCCCCACAACTTTATAGTGACAAGGTTCCAGTGATTTGGGGCTAGCATAATATTTGGAAATCGCAGTCCTGACTTCCATTTCCTGATGGTACTTGCAATAAATTAAACATGTGGCTCCAGAGAAATATTCATAGAGGTTTATGCAGGAATGCTTTCTAGTTTGATCTAGTGTTTTGGATCTCTGCTAAAGTCATTTAAAAAGGGAGGGAAATAGATTTGGAGTCTATTAGATTTTTCTTATTTAATAAAACAACGAAGAGTAAAAGAAGTACCAAAAGCAAGAGAATCAAGAAAAAAGAGAATGCTGCAAATAACAAATAACAAAAACCTTTATGTCAATTCAACAGAATCTATAGATCCTTTAGATTTTCCTATTAAAAATTTGGTAAGCAAGTAGTAGTATTCACCTTCTGAAGCAAATATTTGGTGATTTCTGATGTCCCTAATGGATTTTAATCATGGAGTGATTAAAAATAGTTTTATTTTTATTTTTTAACAAGAGCCATGTTTGAACTTTGCTTTGCGGATATTTTCAAAGTTTAGTGTTCGTTTTAGTGAAGTTTCTTTCTCAATTTGTGTGTGTGTGTGTGTGTGTGTGTGAGAGAGAGAGAGAGAGAGAGAGAGAGAGAAATTTGGGGATTGGTGTCAGAAATGAAATCTAGATTAGGTTTAATCATATTCGGCATAATAAATTTCGTTCATATCCTCTAATAAGCTATACTGTAGTTTTAAAACGAAGTGTTATTGAACAAGTTAAGTGGGTTTATACATTAAGCCTAGATTAAATAAACTTCATATTGAATTGTACAAAAATAACTAATGTGGAACTGAGTCTTCATGGGATGATTTGGTATTGTATTGTCTCAGGTGGATACAAAAGCATAAAGATTTACATCAAGAAACAAGCAACATTGAATAACAACCCAGCCTTGTTTATTATATACTGTATCTAAAATGTTTAGGAAGAAAGGATTTTTCTCCAAATGTCTGAAAACCAGGGCAGTCTCATTAGTAGGAGGGATGAATTCCTCTCTTAATTCTTTTAAATCATGAAAATAAATCAGGCTAAAGGCAGGGAGTTGCAGAAGTAAAAGTAGTCCTCGACCTATGACTGCAGTTGAGACCAGAATTTGTTAAGTGAGTCAATGCCCAACTTTACAATCTTTCTTGCCATGGTTATTAAGCAAATCGCTGCAGTTTTAGGAGCTTCATCACTGGAGGCATTCAAGAAATGACTGGGCAGCTCCTTGTCAGAAACAGGGAATTGGACTAGAGGACCTACAAGGTCCCTTCCAATTCTGTTATTCTGACCATTGATCATCTCCAGAACCACCATATTAAAACATGATCCTTTCCAGGACCAAAAAGGGATTTATACAGAGAGGGGCCATGAACGCTACCATGTTAATTTGTATGCATTGCTGCCAATTCCTGTGAAAACATCACTTTTTTTTTTTTTGATTATTCTTGCAATTGTAAAAATCGTGGGGGGTTTTTTTAAAAAGGGTTTGGAATCATTATGTTGAATTTACACATCCAACATGAAGAAACAAAAAACAAATCTAATGCTTTTTACTGGTTGCTCGTCTAAGTCTAGCAGACCTGGCTGTCACTTCAGAACAATATTGGCAGGGCAGGATTGATACTATTAGATTCGCGCGCAAATGGAGTGACCTGCAGTAATGGTTCAGCACTTTATTTTTTTCCAAGGTGTAGCTGACACAGAACTGCCGGCAGGATCCAGGGAATCCACTTTTAAGGACTTGCCTGGAGGCTACCAGCCACTAACAGTCATTTAAAATTCCCGCTGCGTGATCAGCCAACCAGTGGCTAGTATGCAAATGATCATCCATCCATCCGTACGTAACAGATACTCTCCATTTTGGAGAACAGACACTAAAGAAGTGGAATTTATAAATGGCTGCTTTAAGAATAGCATTTGATTTCATAATGGAGCTGTTCAAGCCCTTTCATTTTAGGTTGCGTTTAAAAATCAATAGATTTTTCTGCCACCTGCAATTTATTTAGCTTTCTATTTCAAAGTACATGTAATGGAGGTAATGTGTTACTTGTTATATCTTGTTTTCCGAAGTTGTCCAGCTTTTCTCATCAACATGGAGCATCATTTGTAGTTGAGAAAAAACAAAGTTAACAGTTTTTCAGCTTTTGACTTCCACTGAAGGATAGTAGTGAGGCTTCCAGCCCTATTTTGACTTCGGGGAGGTTGGCGGGGCCCAGGGGAAGAGCCTTCTCTGTGGCAGCCCCGGCCTTCTGGAACCAACTCCCCCCAGAGATTAGAATTGCCCCCACCCTCCTTGCCTTTCGTAAGCTGCTTAAAAAGCTTCCCCCCTAGGCCTTTACAATTTTATGCATGGTATGTCTGTATGTATGATTGGTTTTTATAATAATGGGTTTTTAACTGTTTTTAGTATTGGATTATTGTTATACGCTATTTTATTGCTGCTGTTAGCCGCCCCGAGTCTGCGGAGAGGGGCAGCATACAAATCCAATAAATAAATAAATAAAGTGGACGATTTTACAACATAGGTGCATTAAGATTACCGAATTAAGGCCTCTATTTTACCTTCATTTTAAATGGATAATTTTGCCGCCATTATGTGGCATTGTAGGGTGTTCTGGAGAGGGCAGAAAGGAGCTGGAAACCCACACACGGTCTGCGAACAGTTCATTCCTGCACTAATTGCGGCATTACTTATATACTGTACGTGTCAAGCAGTCAGATGCAGCATCTTATGGATTCTAGATGTAAAGTCAACTCATTAAAGGGTGTTCATCGTTCTAAGCAAAGTCGGAGAGCCGATTTAGGTAACTGGCAGTCTGTAAACAGGGAAAGATGGAAGTTGCGACATCACAACACAAGAGCCCACCTCCTTTGCACATGATGAACATATTAAAACAGACAAGGCTTCAGTCATAATCCCACAATTGTAATCTTATCTGTGCAGACACTAATGCTGGTATCTACCTTAAGATAGGCACCATTTCTGGGAAGAATTTTGAAGATTCTACAAGCACATCAAAAGTTTTTCCATGACACCCACTCAAGCAGCTTTTACCTATACATTTCCTTATCTTTTTTCTTTTCTTTTCTTTCTTTCTTTTTCCTCCTTCCTTTCTGTTGTGGTTAGCTCTGGCCCAGCTCCTGCCCCAAGGACTGTGGATGTGGGGGAGACATCCACATGCTGCAGGCCTGTTTTGACACACACACCCCGGTAGAATCTGCTGATGAAGGCTCCTCTGACCAAGAAGACATGGGTGACAGGGAGGAGGAGAGTGTGGCAGACAGCTCAGAAGGAGATCAATTATCTAGCTCCTCCTTGGATTAAGAACAAGAGTTAATGATACAGCCAGGCATGTGGAGAGCGATGCATAGGCAACAACAACTGAGAGATTATTATCAAAGAAAATGAGACCACCTGTGGTTGGGTGGGGCTGTGGTAATTAGTGAGGCTGCTATAAATAGCAGCCTGTGGGTTTGGCCATTGTGGAGGATTATCTGATCCTTGTGTTTCGTGACTGCTTTACTGACTTTGACCTTTTGTGTGCTGATTTTTCCCCGCTTTGAAACTAAACCAGAGCAAAGTGTGTTTCACTTTGTGAAAGAAGAAGGACTGTGAATTGCCTCACAGCTGCAAGCTAAGTATCTCAGAACTGATAAGGGACTTGTACAAATTATCAGTTTGTTTGGAGACGAGTGCTCTTTGCTATACAAAAAGAGGGCTTAGTTTATGTGAATTTTCATTATAAAGAACATTGTTTTGAATTTGTGTGTCTGAAATTTGTACCTGTGAATTTTCGGGAGGAGTCTACCAGAGAGCCCGACAGAACACTTTCCTTCCTCTTTCTTTCTTTTCTCTCTCTACACCTCCCTCCCTCTTTCTTTTCTACCTTTGAAGCATTCCTCAACAGCTTCCATTTATCACCTATCATCTAGTGATCACCCAGAGTCCATTTTGGAATTGGGCGGCTTATAAATCTAATGAAACAAACAAACAAACAAACAAACAAACAAACAAACTCTACCTCCAGACTAGGTCCTCTGAAGCTTCAAAGTTCTTCCTCTCACCCATCCAAGTGTTTTTACAATATCATTCAGATAGAAGAGTGAGGGGAGAAAACAGTTTTCATGTCTGTAATTGCTGTATTTAAAGCAGTTCTTTACTATTTTTTTTTTAAAGTTGCAGAATGCAAAGAATTGCAGTGATGTACGTTTGGTATAAAATGAGACCCCCAAAAAAGAGGAGTAGATATTTTGATATTTATTTGAAGATCTGTACTTTCATTTAAATAAACAAAAATGGCTTACCCAACATTTCAAATAAATTAGTACCAAAGGTCAAACAAAATTAACAAAAAGGGAAATGGATTTTGTAACATTAAACTTTTTAAAGCAATTGGTACCAAAAATACCAAGTACTGTATTTTATTGCCCAGTTACAAATATTTTGAGCACCTTAAATAATCTTCATTGCTATCTGATCATTCTGGTAGCACCACCAACCTAGTGAGTTCAATCCAGGCATCCAGGCCTAGTAAGAGACTTGGGTACCAGTTTGAACATTAGGAATACAGTATTACATTCTTCAATCTGAAGCAGAAAGCAAAGTTTTGGCAACAGCTTTGCAGCCAGTCTTAGAAGCCAGTCTCAAATTTATTTCTGAACAAGATACATCTGCCCCTGTTGCCAAAGGACTTCTCACTGTCATGGTTAAAAACTGGGAGGCTTTATTGGCATAACTTTGTTTTAAAGCTATGTCAACATTAGATATTCCAGTCAAAGAGAATATCCAGACAATTCTAATATACAGAGATGTGATGTATCTTGTCCAACTAAAGCAGCTGTAGTATTAGTGTTTTCTATCAATATTGCCAATTTATGTTTGAATGTAAGGATTGGAAACTTAAATGGTTTTGGGTCGGGAGGAGGAAATTTCAGAAATCAAAGTTCAATGCTGGGTGCATCTATGTTATTTTTGCATCTAGGTGCATCAAAAAGGTCTGAAAATTAAATCTTAACACCAGAATGTATAAACAATAAATAAACGTGGTCATGCTAAACTGCAGTTATGCCACCAATCATGGTTAGAAAAGATTGAGATGGGAGGGGGAGGTAGGCCACGTTTACATTAAGAAGTTGGTTCCTTTCCCAATCATGAACATAGGACTTGGGTAAAATGAGAGGCTTATTATCAAAAGCAGAAAAGGAGCTTTCCTGCCTGTAATAAACTTAAGTACCAGATCATTAGACCAGTGTTTCCCAACCTTGGCAATTTGGAGATATTTGGACTTCAACTCCCAGAATTCTGGGAGTTGAAGTCCAAATATCTCCAAGTTGCCAAGGTTGGGAAACACTGCATTAGACGATGCAAGTTGGAACAATTTATATAATTGCATTGTGCATTTTACAATGATAGATACCACATTATGTTTTATCTCAGACATGAGGCAGAAGATATGAAAGTTGTTTGATATGGAGCAGCCATCACTATCTTTAAAAACCTGTCTTTTTATTCTGGAACTGGACTGCAGGAAGATGGAAATAGACTTTGAAGCAGCTGCTTTATAAATAGAAGAGAATACGGACAATCACAGAAAAGAAGAGGAAAACGGAAAATCAAATGCAAAAGATGGGATTTTACTTAAACGATATATATTTTATCACATGTGGCTTTCAGTTTTTTAAAGCTATCCTGTCACAAGGGCTAGAAAGCCTCTTCTCAAAGGGAAAAGTGATATTCCTGTACCACAAGGATTGAGTGGGTAGTCTGTGCTGGAATTCCTCCGATCTTAATTCTGCATTGAACAAGCTGTATAACAAAGCTTAGAAAGTACAAGGTTGCAATCTTGTACATGCCCAGTCAACATTTTTAGTAATCTGTTTGGCACTATATTGTTTTCTAAAATGTTTCCAAAATGCTATTCTTGGCTTCTGACTTGAAACCAAGATGAGCTATGCAAATCAGATAGGGTATAATCTATATCAGGAGTCTCCAAATTTGGCGACTTTTAATACTTGTGGACTTCAACTCCCAGAATTCTTTAGCCAGCCATTCTGGCTGGGCAGCAGTAGGATTTGAAGTCCACAAGTCTTAAAAGTTGCCAAGTTTGAAGTTCCCAGTTCTGAGTCTCCAACTGTAAAAATGTGCTTGAAACTTTCATTGTATTTGAATGATCAAACACTTTTATCCAGAGCCCGAGGCATCACTTGAACAGTACTAAAAGAAGTCAGAAAGAGCAGAGCAGATTAAACTCAACTATAAGTCTTCAGGATATAGAAGCTCTGAGCAAAAGTCTTTGTGTTTAATTCAAGCTCAGAAAAGAAGTTGACTAAGAAATTGGGATGAGTGAGATTAGTGGATATGTTACTTATATTCCTTCTTGATGATAAATTGTATTTGAAGATCAGGGACACTAATGAATCCAAAGCTTCCTTAACCCACTTGAGATACCCTTACATTGCTAGTGAAAGAGCCAGAGTTCTAGGACCATAATTGGGCTGGAGTTTTCCACCAGTAATTAAGAAAGAGGATCTACAGTGGATTTCTTTGGGATTTGCCTTTCTCTATATTCTTCTTCACACTGCTCAACTTTCTTGAGAAGAAGGAACAGCCGTTGGGTTTATTTCTCTTTAGTAAACATGTAGGACTATCATGGTTTTCCCTTAGGGTCCATGGTTCCAGACTGAATTAGACTTGCATGAAAGAAAAACAAAAACTCCCCACAATAATTAAACAAAACAAAGGGTTAAACGAAGACACGCCTTTCATGTATGCAAAGCACAGAAATATGCCATATTATGAAGGAAATGGAATGAAACACAATATCTACCTTTTGGGGGGGGGGAGTTTGGTCTAAACCATTGTTTCTCAACTTTGGGAACTTGAAAATGGGTGGACTTCAATTCCCAGAATTCTTCAGCCAACTGGCTGAGGAATTCTGGGAGTTGAAGTCCACTCAAATCACCAAGATTGAGAAACACTGGTCTAATCCTAAATAATTTAAAGTGTGTTCTTATTCCACCTTCTATTCGTTCATCTTTATTTAATGTCTTAGGTAGAGCCCATACTACCCTTCCTGGTGGAACATGATCATTAAGAGTTTCAGAAAGTTCTGTTTGATTTTCCTTTTGCATTAAAGCAGGATATTGCTTAATTTCTACAACACCATCTAACAGCATTCCAGAAATCACAAGGTAAGAGAAAATTGTGAATCGTTCCAAACCAGATTAATGACACTTTGGATAAAGTGGGAGTCTTCCTATCAGAACTTTTATTTATAAATATGTACCTATTTATAATAATAAAGAGGTGAGGATTTCTAAGTGGAAAAAATGGAAGAAGGTATCAAACTCTCCCTTTATTTGTGACTCTCTGCAGTGTAATTGTCATCCAGCCATTTTCCCCGTGAATGAACTGGGTTGTGCGTAAAAAAAGAAATACCATGTTCATCCCCCTTATTTCATCCATCGCTCATCTTTTTGTTACCTTCTGCATTTTGCAGGTGTCTGTCAATTACAACCATTTTTTTTTTCACCTATCCTGCAAGATATGCTCCAACTTTATCAATAGCCTTCATAGTTGATCTTTCAGATACAGCCTCTAAAGAGGTTTGTCTCCCAGTGTAACAGATAACTCTTCATAATTTGACGCTCCTTCCTGCTTCTTCTTTCAAGGAGAAGCTCGGTCTCCATTGGCAATTCTTAACTTATACCCACTCATTTCAGAACCAATCAAAATTTGACTTTCTGCAGCATTGAAAGGGTGTTTCAAATCAGTTGATGGTGGTGGATGGGATTTCATCTATTCGTGATTGAGACTGTATCAACATTGTTCAGAAGAAAGAGTTCGGGCTGAGAAGTGAGTCCCAGACGATACTAGGCAAGACAAAAAACAAAAGAAGTTGATGGCAGTTAGAAATGCTGATTAAGAAGCAAAATCCAGAAATCAAATATCACAAGATTATTAAATTCCCCAGCTAGCCTATAGAGCAGAGGTCTTCAAACTTGGCAACTTGAAGACTTGTGGACTTCAACTCCCAGAATTCTCCAGCCGGCATAGCTGGCTGGAGAATTCTGGGAGTTGAAGTCCACAAGTCTTCAAGTTGTCAAGTTTGGGGACCCCTGCTATAAAGCAATCACTCAGGAAATGGCAATCAAAGCTGTTTCTTATCTTCAAGAAGATAATTTATTTCATTGGCTAACCTTGGGTTTTTGGGTGCAATTCTGACAAAATTCCAAGCTGAGAAAAGACCTTGGTGTAATGCAGTGTTTCTCGAATAGTGGGGCGGGGGGCCCTGGGGGGGCACAGAGCAATGCCAGGAGGGTGCATGACCCCAGGGAACATGCTTTTTTTTGCTGCAGGAAGTAGGGGGGGGTTGCACTGAACAATAGCATACAGCACAGAGTAGGAGATATGAAGAGCAAACCCTTAAGAGACATCATGAAAAAATATTTAACAGGGATGAAAAGAAAGGAAGAGAGAGACGGAGGTAATGAGACAACATAAGTCTCCCGAAAGCTAAGATGAGCAAGTATGACTAAGTGTATGTAGCACTAGGCTTCACTGTGACTATGGCGGGAGACGAGGAAAGACCGGTATGTTTACTGTGTCTAAAAATGTTGGCAGCAGATTGTTGCCGATGACTCTAAAGTGTGCAATAGGGTTGATATTCCTGGAGGCGTCTGTAATATGGTAAATGATTTAGCTTTACTAGATAAATTGTCAAAGCAATGGAAACTGCAGTTTAATGTTTCCAAATGTAAAATAATGCATTTGGGGAAAAGGAATCCTCAATCTGAGTATTGTATTGGCAGTTCTGTGTTAGCAAAAACTTCAGAAGAAAAGGATTTAGGGGTAGCGATTTCTGACAGTCTCAAAATGGGTGAACAGTGCAGTCAGGCGGTAGGGAAAGCAAGTAGGATGCTTGGCTGCATAGCTAGAGGTATAACAAGCAGGAAGAGGGAGATTATGATCCCGCTATACAGAATGCTGGTGAGACCACATTTGGAATACTGTGTTCAGTTCTGGAGACCTCACCTACAAAAAGATATTGACAAAATTGAACGGGTCCAAAGACGGGCTACAAGAATGGTGGAAGGTCTTAAGCATAAAACATATCAGGAAAGACTTAATGAACTCAATCTGTATAGTCTGGAGGACAGAAGGAAAAGGGGGGACATGATTGAAACATTTAAATACATTAAAGGGTTAAATAAGGTCCAGGAGGGAAGTATTTTTAATAGGAAAGTGAACACAAGAACAAGGGGACACAATCTGAAGTTAGTTGGGGGAAAGATCAAAAGCAACATGAGAAAATATTATTTTACTAAAAGAGTAGTAGATCCTTGGAACAAACTTCCAGCAGACGTGGTAGATAAATCCACAGTAACTGAAGTTAAACATGCCTGGGATAAACATATATCCATTGTAAGATAAAATACAGAAAATAGTATAAGGGCAGACTAGATGGACCATGAGGGCTTTTTCTGCCGTCAGACTTCTATGTTTCTATGTTTCTATGTAACATGAAGCCAAATAAATTAAGTCGTCGCTTAAATACATTACACCCAATCATTTGAGTTTTTTCAGCAAAAATGTGCTGAATATTGCAAAAAAAATCATCCCTGTGGAGAGTTGGGGAGGCGCGAAATGTTTACTTCTTCCTGGGGTGGGGGGTGCGTAAGAGAAAATAATTGAGAAACACCGATGTAATGAAGTATGGCCCTATTCAAATTTTTCCAAGGTTGTTTGCATCTCTGAGTTCTCTTGGATAATTTGAAGCTAGCTTTTAAGCATGAAGAACAGCAACAAAATCTATAGATTTTAAGAGAAAATTGACATAATACACCATTTTATTTTATTTATTTATTTTTGGTAAGCCATAATACAGCGTGACTGAATTCACACGTTTCCTGAATGCAAACCAGGCCACATTGTGGCTTAGTACAGCGGGCAAACCCAACCCATTGCTAAATAATCCAAACGACCTTAACTATTAAGATCTATTAAGAACTATTAAGATCTTAACTATTAAGATCTATTTCATAGACACTTTTAAAATTAAGCAAGAATGAGCATTAAAATTAAGCAAGGTTGTGCTACAACACTGAGCAGATTAGAAGCGAGAGGTTACTTGACAGCCAATCACCGGAATGCACAATCCAATCACAGTGTTCCAAACTAGGCACCGCTGACGATGATTCAAGAGGGCTGAACCAGGCTGCAACGAACAAACCACTCCCAGCCAAAGTCCAAATTGCTAAATTTGCAAGTTAATTACATCTTAGCCTGGAAGCTATTTTTTTTCTTCGTAGAATAGACGGCTTTTAAAATCATTCCCAAGTGTCTCTGAAGTTAGAAATACTTCTCAGAGGTTTTTCGACTCCTGTTTTTTATAAGGGGTAGACCTATTTGGCCTGTTCCTTGTATGTCCAATCTCACTTGGCCAATAAAAAATTCTATTCTATTCTATGAATTAAATTGATTTGTTATATCAGTGAATGAATCATTGATAATATAGCAGCCATTATTTGATCTTATTCTACTGTTTCTTTACTAAATATTTAATAAATACAGTTGGCACTAAATCTCTGCAAAAGTTTGTTTCGGGACTTGTTGAAGTTCTAAAGAAGGTTTTTCAAGATCTTCTGAGCAAAGAACTCAAAGAGAAAAGGCTGTGTGTTGATCAAACTCATCAAAGTAGCTGCCTTCCTTATATCTGGAATTTTATATTTACAATTTCAATTGTAGCATAGCTAGCATAGCCGTGGAAATAAAAATTCAAAGCAGTAGGTTGGAGGAGCCTTAGTGTCTTGAAAACTTGGGGAAACCAAGTCCATGTGGACAGTTTGTTCTCCATCTCTCTCACTGGTCCTGTTTTTTGCAGCTGACGCTTGGAAATATCAGCTTCCTTGCTGAAAAAACATGTCATCGTTTCAGCAATACCTGATAGAAATCTTGCCTGAAGCTGCAAAGCAAATGTTTGCATCAGAGTAGATGGTGCGGTTTTCAACAGATGATTGCTAGCCGGTATATATGATGCTCGGTTAATTTCCTCATCTTTTTATATCTGTATAGTGATATTCAGAAAATAAGACCCTGGTATGGAATCATTCCGCTTGGGTGAATGGGATCTCCATCTTCCAAATTCTAGTGCTCCAGATGTTCATATAGATGATTGACATTATACGTAAGGCAGAGGTCTTCAAACTTGGCAACTTTATGACTTGTGGACTTCAACTCCCAGAACTCTATGAGAGTTTTATGGGAGCTATGCTGGCTGAAGAATTCTGGGAGTTGAAGTCCACAAGTCTTAAAGTTGCCAACTTTGGGGACCCCTAATCCACAGGGTCACCTGCTTCAACTTGAGACAATTCTTGGAACCGATTCTCTCTGAGACAGAGCTTTGAGTCAAGAAAATACAGGGAGTCCTTGACTTATGATCCCAAATGACCTTAACATTTCTGTTGTTAAGTGGATTTTGGCCCATTTTATGACCTTTCTTGCCATAATTGTTAAATGAATCACCGCAGTTGTTATGTTGGCTGGAGAATTCTGGGAGTTGAAGTCCACAAGTCCTAAAGTTGCCAGGTTTGAAGATTTCTAATGTAGTGTTTGGAGTATGTTCAGTTCTGCATAGGTACAACAGCTTCATTTTACCTTAGGTTTAGCTGTAACAATTGCCAGGGATAGCCATGACTTAAAGAGTGTGGGAAAAAATCAATATGGCAGTCATTGCCATTTTAAATATTTGACACCCACCGTCTCCTTATAGATGCCTTTACTGGCTGATGAGTTGGGAGACACATCTACATTAAGTAGACTCCCCATTAATTTGTTATAACTTTGTACAAATTAACGTTTCGCAGATGAACATACTATTTGTTGCACTGCTTGACCGATGAGAACTTTTTGAAGGTATGCTTGGCAATTATTTGGTCTCCAATTCATATAGAAATACTACTGTTTGACACACGCCCCTTCCTATTAGTTTAGGAGTGAATTGTTGAACTTCATTATAGGATTAAGTGTTTTCATTCCTTTGCTCTTTTCATTTTAATGGAAAGAATGCACTTTCCTTAGTCACGATCTGAATCTGCTCTACGAAATTCCAGAATTCCTATTCTGGAACATACACAGGGATCACTGAATCAGCATAAGCAAGCCTCATCAAGATTTTTAGAATCATGAAACTGGGGCTTAAGATACTGAAAATAAAATTTCAGCTGTTAATCCCACTAACACTTAATCTCATTCAGACTCACAAGTGTAGGACTATTTGCCATATCGACTTCTCACCACGTTATTTGGGTGGATTAAGAGAAATACAACAAATTAATGTTTCAAGTTACTTCTGCATTCCTAGTATTGGAAAGAACTGTTGTGCAACATGTTCCTACCTGCTTTAAAAATGATGGGTGTGGATTTCAATGAACCAGGCAAATATATCTCATGTACCTAGTAAAATATTAAGAAATTCAATATGTATTGAGCGTTCATATTATGGCAGTGTTTCTCTCTTCCTTTCACTTGGAATTTAAGGTGTTTAAAAGGATATACAGTAGTTCAGTTTAAAAGTGTTTCAATATTCAATATTCTTTAAATATTCTTTTACATCCAAGAGATGTAAAAGTTCTTTTCGGCTGTACTTCTAAAATTCAGGGCTTAGGTTTTAGAAATTTTATGGTGCGATAGGAGAACTACAAATGTTCTATATTTGAAGGATGATTGTTTGTACAATGGCAGCTTCTTAATTGTGATGATGAATGCACGCATTGTTCTGGCTTTTACAAATGTTGCTTTATATCTCGACTTGCCAGACCTATGCTAAATTAATATTTCAATGAGTCATGATTGTGTTTTGAAGGCTTTGGCTTTTTTCCCCCATGAAGCCATTTATTCCTTTCTATATGGTATATATCAAATATTATTACCAAACATTTGTGTGATATAAAATTATGTATGTGTTTCGTATTGTAGGAATTGGAATGTTTCTTAGGGTGAAAAACAATTACTTACGCTTTCTAGTTCCTTTAAAGCTGGCAAAGAAAGCTTGTCACAGAGGAAAGAAAAAAACGTTCTCAAAATATGTAGTATGTACACAAGAGGATGATTGCATTTGTTTTAATTTAATCTGCACACAAAAATTACTTGGGATATACTAGAAATATATTTTCTTAGTGGGAAGTATATAAGTCTTATAACAATGCTTCATTGGCCAAGACTCTCTTAACATTTTATTTTACCACTGCAAAAAGTTTTTTTCAACAAATTAGATCAATAATATGGTTATGGAGTCATATGAAACACATCTCTCTGTGTGTTGTATTTATTGCATTATCTAAAGCATGTCCAAACCACACGTGGCCCTAGAAAGTTAGTAATGTGACCCGACAAGTTCATAATTTTTTAACATCATATTTTATGTGCAGCCCAAGACAATTCCTCTTCACACCCATAATCTAAAGCAAGACCAATAAATAGGCTCAAAATTCCTAAAACGCTTTAATCTAAACTACCACGTTGCTTGTCCTATTTATGTAACTCAGTTACTTTTTTGACTTGATCAAGATAAAAGTGGAAGGGGGGTTTTTTGTTTAAAAAAACCTGTTTCTTTCTAAAAGTGATCAGCAATTCAAATTTCAGCAGTTCCTTTTGTTTTCCATCTTAGCTATTTGCCAATGTGCCTGTTTACTAATGCATTGCAACTTTACAAGGCTGAGGACCCTAAGTTTCTTTGCTATTTGCATCTTTAAAGCAAGTTTTAATGATAACCCTTTAGGTCTTCCTTTTTTGTTCATAATAATATGAAAAGATCAAATTGTTTATTGGAAATCTAAAAAGAAAAAAAACAGCATTTTTTGACATTATGGAGATATCAAAATGCAAGAAGAATGTACAGTATGTTCCAAACAATCCATATTTTTTTAAAAATTAAGAGGTCAAATCAGTGCTTCTGGTGCAGTTCATGAATAACAGAAGATCTCGGGGGATTCACAAGAATTATTTCTGGTAGGTTCAGAGAAGAAACATACAGTATATGATTTCACTTCATAAAATTCACTGCCATAGGATGTGATGATGGTGGGGATAAAAACTCAAATAGTTTTTTTTTTAAGTTTTATTCAAATACAGGAAGCTAAATTTAGCAACAGGTATAAATTGAGAGGGTTCAATACACTTTGCTTTTTTCATTCAAACTTTACCCTTTGCCGAAGTGTCTGGCCAGTCCCTATTTTCAAAATAATGGTACACCTTGGTTCTCATAGAGTCAAGAAATCATTCAAATTAGCAATAGCACTTAGACTGATAAATTCATTCAGAGTGTTTTACAGCCCTCTCTAAGCAGTTTATAAAGTCAGCATATTGTCCCCAACAATCTGGGTCCTCATTTTACCAATCTCGGGAGGATGAAAGGCTGAGCCAACCTTCAACTGGTCAAGATCGAACTGCTGGCAATTGGCAGAGTTAGCCTGCAATGCTGCATTCCAACCACTGTGCCACCACAACTCAATTACAGTGTATCTGTCATTCTAGGTCCTTACCCTTCATTATAAGGATAATAGAAAACTTCACACAGATGTTGATAGTGTTACACTAGAGTAGGAGTGTCAAACTCGCATTGTCATGTGACATAGCGGACTTTTCTCCCCCTTTGCTAAACTGGGTGTGGGTATGGCCAGTGCGGGTGGGTCGGGAGTTTGACAGCCCTGCACTAGAGAGAGGAAGAGCTTCCAGGTTCCTTTCAACCAGAGGATGCTTCATCAATATATGTTCAACCTTCTTCTACACTCAAATGAATGCAGGAGGGAAACTGCCCATTCTCTAAATTGGAGGAAAGATAGCTACCCTTTATGAAATGTTTTCCATGTGTGTTTTGAGAAAGATATCATTCTTTAGCCCAGATTAGATCATCTTCATGATATTAATTTAAAAAGAAAGAGACCCAAGCTGAAAAACATTCAATTTTTTAATCAAAATTAGGTGTACAGATTGGTTTAGGTCAGATAAAAATAGACATTTGTTTCACATTATACAAGTCATTATGTAGCTCAAATGTTTTAATACGTGACTGCTACATATATCTGTTTTCTGAAATCTCAAATAGTGTCAGACAGAAATTGATATCCCAAGAGGCAGTTTATCTTCCTTCTGAGAACTTATAAGTTTAAAGTGCATAGAAATAGTGTAGAGCAGCTGAGAGCCTGCTATCTGTTTCAAACAGCAGAAATACCCAACCAGCCTCAGTGTAAACTCTAATGCTAACAAAATCAGAAAACAGTCATCCATGCACAATACAAAGCTTGGTATGTCTACACAGACAATGCAAGATATATCTATCCTTAAAATTTACAAAACATTAACATACAGTGTTTGTTGTTGGTTTAGATGTGGGTGGGACGTGCCAAACCTTTTCTCCTGATATACACGGAAAAAGGGATAAAATACGCAAGCCAGCAAAATTCAACACAGAATTATGAGATGATCAGACAAATTGCTCTTTAAAATGTAGTGCTCTGCTGTAGCAAATCTACACTGCCTACAACAGAAAGTGGGTGGCTCTCCATCAGATTTTAAGTCCTGCATAAACTCCCTTCTAGTGAGTAGAGGAAATGATCCCTTGTTGAGTAGGAAATATCTCAATGATCTATGAACTCTATGAACTTTGTAGGCATAGGCATTTCTTTAAAAAACAAAACAAAACAGGAACAACCACCCAAGTAGGAAAGTAAATTGTAAAGTGAATGGGAAATGTTGTGCAGTTAATTTAGGTATGTGAGGTAGAAGGATGGGTTTGTTTCAGGGGGTCCCATGCATGCAAAGTAGTCTATTTTATTGCCCCGAAGTCCCAACCCGGAGTTGTGGGATGACTCCAGATAATTCTATTGAAAGCTTTGTGTATCCAACTTTACCTCTTCCAGGCAAATAATCCCTCCCCTTCGCCCCACCCAGCAGCCAATGTGTGGCCCAAAATTTTACAAGTATAGCCCCTCTGATATTTGAACAAGGTAAACTCTTCCCACTGACTCATCATGTAAGCTGACAAATCACGCCTATAGATCTCCTACATTGACAACTTTCCCACTGAAAAATATCATTAATAAGAAATTCTATGGTCAACTAGGAGATTCTCTGTTTAGGAGTCTGTTCCCATTGAAGCCACCAAAATGCAACAGTGATTACATGCTACTATTTCAGGGACTCTGCTTAATTCAAGGTTAAGCAGCTTAGAGTTTTAATAGAACTTTAGTGTAACTTTTGACATAGACTGATCAGGAAACTAGGATAATTTGGATAAAAAGTTACAAATCAGCCTGAGTAATCTTTTCAAACTTATAAATACTTGGAAAGGAAAATGATAAATCACCTCTTTTAAATATATATAAAGTAAGCATAATGTAGTTTTAATCCAGGCTCCGAGCAATCAGATTTTTAGTAACGAAGAAAAATTAACATTGCTAAAATGCATTAGTCACCCCAAGATTTATCATAAATACTTTTTAAAAGTGCAAAAATATAAACACAAATTTCTTGGTGTTGATGCTAAATGGGACAGCTGGCTGAAACAGTGTCTAAGGGAGGATATTTTGCTTACACACTTCATTCATTTCTGGCTATTATGCCATAATGAGTCTTTCTTTAGTCAAGAATAGTAGTTAGTATTATAATATGTATAAGGAGCATATTCAAATCAATTAACATCTGAATTTAGGAATTTTTTCAGAAAGTGAAACACAGTTAACAACATACATATCAAAAAGTTAGTGCCTCCATCTCAACTGTAGCAAAGTAAACAAGTAAACATTAATTTCAACACAAGGTTGTATTATGACATCAATAGTATTATTTGCAAGCGAGCCTTTGCCAACCTTTGCCTTCCAGATGCGACGGGGAAGTTAGAAGCTGTGTATTGTCAGGCTGGCGTAGGCTGAATTATTGCTCAATGCGACTCTTAAAGACTCAACCCCTTCCATTCAGACTCGGGAAAGACCTTCTTTTTAAAGTGTATCGTACTTTATGAAGGTGGTACTGCTCAAATTGTAGTAGGAAAATCCTGTTCCTTCTCATTTGGTTGCTCCTGTTTGTGAAAGTACTACAAATCCCAGAATTCTTTGTTATCACCCTTATTGGTTGCCAAGATTGGGAATTCTGGGATTGTAGCCCCAACACATCTGATAGGAAGACTGCACAAGCTTAAATAGGACAGTAAGATCTTTAAGTAAGATCTAAATAAGATCCTTGGGGGGAAATATATACATGGATTAAAAGCTGTTTGCCCTCCATCTTTACCAAAAGCATAGGAGTGAAATGTTCTCGGTTCTTAAAATGACCTTTCTCTCTCTCCTGATATTTATCCCTTCCCTGAGAGCACTGTTAAGATATTAGGAATGATTTTGCAATGCTTTGTTTGAGGAATGGGGCAACCAACAGAAACATAGGTAAATCATTAGTGAAAATGACAGAGGGAGCAAAATCGAGCCAATTATAACACACAGTAACATTCTTAGCTGAGCATATGCTTTTTAAATGGATGCTTATTTAATATTTCATGCCGAGAAACATTTCTGGCTAAAGGAAAAAGTTCATATCTTCATAGTAAGTAAGTAATTTGACAGCCAGAAACCCACCCTTAATATAAACATGCCTGCCATAAAGAATGGCAGGAAATACAAATGCATTTGCTTGAGCAAATGAGGATTAGCACAAAAAAAAAAAAGGAAAATATTTGTAAACACTGAATACAATTTTTCTGTTCTAAATCTGGAATTGATCTTATAAGCAAGCAGTCTCTCTACAGTTAATAACCAGGCTTATATTTTCCATTACAATCATGCAAGTCTTCATGGTTTTGACTCTGATGTTTAAAGAGTCTGGCCATCTGTTTGAGCATAGGGTGTCCACTTTTGGCAATTCATTAGTTATTTTTGCAATGTCTGAACCTTAGCTGGGAAAAAGGCCCAGCCTGGCATGACAGAGAGCTTGTTGCTGACGTAGGGGCCAGGTGCTATCGGAAGACATTCCCAGCTTTGCCAAGGTGCTATCGGAAGACATTCCCAGCTTTGCCAATTTACATAATCAAGTGAAAAGAGGAGTGGCCTATGGGTTTAAATTAATTAGATGGGATACTTTCCCCCAGATTCCAGTTCCTCTCCAGATAATGATAGTGAGTTTCCCAGCACCACAGATAGTAAGTTACCCAGATAGTGAGTTTCCCAGCACCACAAATAAAGTCTTTATTCCTAGCCTGAATACTGGCCTTTGTGGGGGAAACGTCCTGACATATAGAAAACAAGCTTGACAATGATTAAGATTTAAGGTAGTTTCTCCCACCCCCATTCTTTTTTTAAGGTGGGCAGATTCTTCTCCCACCCCATAGCTTTATTGCTTCCACAGAAATTTATTTGTGGCTTGAAGCAAAGAATGTGAACAAAGATGAATTACTGAGAGTTCCAAAGAACTGTTGCGTTTAACTAGCAAACTGAGACATCTGTATTCCAACCACAGATGCTAGTAATATTCTATTAAAGGGCAATTTATGAAATGTAATTTTATGCCATTCGGTCTATTAACATTAATTTGATCAGCCCCAAATGGAGTGAAATATTAGCTTCTTGGTGAAAATTATAAAGTTAGCTTTTAGCAGCATACAGAGAGATCTCCACTGAGGATTAATGCAGCACTAAGAGAATCATTTTTTACTCCCGAGTGTGATTGTTGGGGATTAACAAGGAAAAATGCACATAAGCTTTTCTCATATACATCCAATAATTTTTAAAAAACCATTATCACAAAATTTTAACACTGTGCAAAATTGCACATACATTTGGATATGTTTACAAAGTAAACCATAGAAACGCACTGGCCCTGATGGCTACTTGTTCTGCAGTAGGCACAGTAATTAATTAACTGCCGCCGAAGGCAGATCTTCAGTTAGCAAAGTTCTTGTGACTCTTACCGTATGCCCACAAGCCAGGAAGGAAACTCCGAGAGCAATTAAGCACTGCCAACTCTGAAAAAGAGAGAAGAATCCTAAATTAATGGTGCATTTATTAAAAGACTCAAAGATTTTTTTCCCTTCAAGCAAATCAGAGAAGTGCTAACACCATCCCTCCTCCTGTTCTGTTCGATGAAGCCTCAACCATCCCACAGATACTGCTCCGTCTCCCCTCTCAAAATCATTTGAGACAAGTGTCAGCAGGCAGGCTTTAAAATATGAGCCAGAGATGACACATAATTCTGATTCTGGTCAAGGAGAACAACAACATTGTCAGAAAAAAAACCCCCGAAGCACTTACTTTGTAGCACTTGCTACATACGCATGCCAAAAAAACAAATCTGATCAAATTATTTCACACTGTGTTCCCTGGGAAGATTTGATGGTTCTGCCTGCGTACCCTAACAAGCCTCTTCCTCCAAGCTGCAAATCTAGAAATCATCATCTTTAAATGGATATTTTTTTTATTCCTACCAATTTCCTAGTCAACCATACAGATAAGTAGCTCTCTGATTGCAAATGAACTTATACAAATCATTAAAACACTTTTTAATCAAACTTGACACATATGAATATTGCAGTCATTAAACAAAGCAGGCCTCTGGTATGCTGGTGGATAAAACTTTCTTTAGTCGGCGTACAATGCTAGGAGTTGCATAATTAAGCTCTATTTGCCAGGCTACAGATTTCTCAATCCTGTTCTGGACCTTTTGGCTGTCTCCTAAGCTGTTTCCTTTTCTGCAATCATGTGCTTTTGTTGGACACCAGCTGTCTTCATTTCCAAGCTGTGAGCTTTCTGGAAGGATATGTGGCTGGCCCAAGTAAAACAAATAGTTGGCTAAATGGAGGCTCTGCTTTGACCCTGCAAGGTAGTTATTCTGTTCTCAAGAGACTTCTACGATGGGTTTACTTTGATTAACAATGGTAATTGGGACAGAAACTCCAGCACTAAGCAGTATGGTCATTAAGCATGATGTCATGTGACCATACCGCTTAGCAATGTATTTATTTATTTATTCAATTTTTATGCCGCCGTTCTCCTTAGACTCAGGGCGGCTTACAACATGTTAGCAATAGCACTTTTTAACAGAGCCAGCCTATCGCCCCCACAATCCGGGTCCTCATTTTACCCACCTCGCAAGGATGGAAGGCTGAGTCTTCCATCCTTGAGCCAGTAGTGAGATCTGAACCGCTGACCTACAGATCTACAGTCAGCTTCAATGGCTTGCAGTACAGTACTCTACCTGCTGCGCCACCCCGGCTCTCCAGCAGTCCTAGCTGCCATTGTTAAACAAGGATCCCACCTCATCATGGTTTCTGATTTCCTGTTGGCTTCCCCATTGACTGTGCTGGTGGGAAGCTGTCAAAAAAGGGCACATGATTGCAAGATGCTGCAGTGTTGTAATTTCAGGCTGGTCATTGAGCACCCAAACTGTGATTACACAACCAGACAATATTAACTGGTGACATTTTGCTCAACTGTAAGAGCCTGTAACCAATAACATTTGCCTTTTGTTCATGATTCCACTGGATTTCCTTGAGTTTCTAAGCTGACAATTACAACCAAGCCGATCCTTATTTTGTTTCTTATGGGTAGATACCACCAGAAGTGAGAAATAGAGAGCAGGGGGGCAAGCAAGAGAGGCTGGAAACAGTCTTCCTTCACGATTTGAGCTTGTGTGATAAACCCATACATTTCAATTGATGCTACTAAGAACTGGCTCTAAGTTTTAAGGCCCCTCCCTGTCCCTTTAAAACCACATCCTGGCTGTTTCTTCTGAAACGCTTGACAAGACGAATGAGGGAGTTTAGATGTTGTTCAAAGAAGGCCCTTGCATTATTCCTAGGAGGAACTATGTTTCTAGCACAGCCATCGTTTTCTAGAAGTACACATGCTGCCTTGCCTTTTCGTACTCTGCACAATTCTAGCTTATTTCCTCTAGAGAATACATGTCTGTGAAAAGAGGAACAGGTAAAAAGGTACCTGTAAGCTGATATAAACAAAGAAAATGTGATCAGACTTTTATTGGAGTGTGACAGAAAATCAGCATTTCCCTAGTGCAGTTTCTTTGTTGGTGGTCTGGAACGGGGGGGGGGGGGGGGAGTGGGGCTACGAGAGCTTGCAACACTTGCAGCAATGCTTTTGCGAGTGGGGTTGCGAACATCTGTAGTGACGCTCACGTGAGTGGGGCCATGCGCGGCCCAGTGTCAATTAGACTGTAGCCCTGTACTGAGCCGCGGCTCAGAGGTTGAGCTTCCGTCCCAGTTCATTATTTGAACATTGCTAAGGGTTGGATGCAATACCTATCAATGCCAATAAGCTCAGATTAAGAACTTCAAAGGATTCTTTGTAGACTAAGCGAACAGATGTGATTAACTTTACATACATTGCAGGACCACCTTCTGCTGTACAAATCCCAGCGACCAATTAGGTCCCACAGAGTCGGCCTTCTCCAGGTCCCGTAAACTAGATAATGTCATTTGGCGGGACCTAGGGGAAGAGCCTTCTCTGTGGGGGCCCCAACCCTCTGGAATCCGCTCTCCCCCGGAGATTCGCACCGCCCCTACCCTCCTCGCCTTTCGCAAGAGTCTTAAGACTCATTTATGCCCCCCCGACAGCACCTGAAATAGGTACATCATCTTGGGAGCTATCATCATTTTTAAAGCTCTTATTTTAGAGAGTCTCCTTAGCTTTTTATCTTTCCAGCTCCTCATCTGTTTCAACATTTTCCTCCATGTTATTCTATAATTAATCTCTTCCATTTTCACTGGGTTTTTTAATAACCAAATTCCCAAATATTTTATTTTTTTAAGTCCTAATTTCAACCCTGATTCTTTCCTAATTTCTATCTGTTCTCTCGGATCTGTATTTAAACACATAATCTCTGATTTTTCCATATTAACCGACAGTCCCGATTCCTGCTTAAACTCTTGTAAAATATTTATTATACCTTTAATCATCTCCATCGGGGTCTGGGTCAATATAATTGCATCATCTGCAAATAAATTTATTTTCATTTCTAATTCCCCTATTCTATATCCTGCCCAAGTGTTATCTTGTCTTATCTTATTAGCTAAGATCTCTATTGCTATTACGAATAATTTTGGAGACAGAGGGCATCCCTGCTTGGTGCCGTTTAATATTTTAATACTCTGCGTTCTTTGTCCATTCACTCTTATATATGCTTCATTTCCTTTATAAATCTCTTTTATAGTTTCACAAAATTTTTCCCCCATATTTAATTTGTTACATAATTTATATAAGTAACTATGGTTAACTTTATCGAACGCTTTATAAACATCTAATTTCAAAATTCCCAATTTCCTTTTAGTAGCGGTAGCATGGTGCATCACATTCATTACATTTCTAATTGGTTCACTTATTTTCCTTCCCTTCACGAATCCATATTGATCCTCTTCAATTATTTTTGGTAAAATATTTTCTAATCTATTTGCCAGTATTTTCATAAATATTTTATAATCCTGATTTGCCAAACTGATCGGACGGTAAGACCCAGGCTCTCTTAAATCTCGACCCATCTTCGGAATGGTAACAATTTCTGAAAGCTTCCATGTCTGCGGGATATCACGATTTGACAATATATTATTAAACAATTTCCCCAAATGCGGCAGCAAAACATTCACATAAGTTTTATAGAATTCCCCTGTAAACCCATCTGGGCCCGGTGCTTTGGCTTGTTTTAACCCTTTAATTACTCTAGCAATTTCATGTAAGGTTAAAGAGTGGGACAAAAAATTAAATTATTGGATTGAAGAAGATAAGAGACCAAGAATAAGAAAAAAGTGGTTAATTGCGAATGAAAAAGAGGGGGGATGGGGTGTTCCATGTTTGGAGCTGTATAGGGAAGCTTTTCAAATGGAAAGGTTAATGGAGTTGCAATTAAGTGAAAATAAATGGGCGAAATTGGAAAAACAGATAAACGGGATGAATAATAGAGAATTAATTTTTAGGAAGTGGAATAGGAGAGATATAGGAAAATTAATAGGCCCAATGAAAGGGACTATGGAAATTTGGAAAAAATGGCAAGGGAAAATAGGATTATATAAATCTAAACTGTCATCGCTTTATGTAATAAATAGAGAAAACGAAATTAACTTAAATAGGGTTATAGGAGAGTAGGTTATAGGAGAGTTGAAGGGAAGAGGGATAACTAAGATAGAACAGTTATACGAGAAGGATGGCAGGCCAAGTAGAAATCGCATAGAATGGTGGTTAGGTAAGGGAAGGTGGCTACAAATAAATGCAATATGTAAATATCTAAATGAAAGGGAGAATAAAGAAGTATTATGGCGGGAGGAGACAGGGTTAGAGAAAATAATAAGAGAAAAAAGTGAGGGGATAAAGGCGCAAGCAACTAATATATACAAACTGCTAGTGCAGTCAGATGGGGACACGATTGATGGATTGACTAAATGGTGGCAAAATGAGATATTAGTAGAGGTACAAGAAATGGAAAATATAGTAGAAGATATAAGGAAAATTAAAAATACAAGAATTAGGGAAATGAGAAGGAAAATATTACATAAGTGGTATTTTACTCCCGTTCAATTTGCACATTTTCAGCAGAATGTTAGGGGAAATTGTTGGCATGGTTGTCAAGATAAAGGAGTGTTTATGCATATGTTTTGGGAATGCCCGATAGTGCAGGAATTTTGGCAAAAAGTGAAAGAGGATATCAATGGAATGTTAAATATACAATGGACAATCACTAAGGAAATGGCAGTACTAGTAAAAAGCAATGCGATGGGAGAATTTAGAGAAATAAAAAAAGCAGCAATAGAAAGTGCTCAGGCAGTAATAGTTTTGGGTTGGAAGGATGCAACAAAATGGACAATGCAAAATTGGTATAGGTACATGGTGGATCATATTCAATTTGAAATTATGGAAAAAAAGGATAAATTTGGATAATGAAACTGATTTGGGACAGCTGATGGGACGGTGGGACAAGGTAAGACGATATATGACGAGCAGAATCCGAGACCAAGCTACAAGAAATAAACTAGAATCACTCTATAATATGTAGACAGAGATATTGCTCTTGGGTTAAGTGGATAAAAAAAGAAATACCCCCAATTTGGTGGTGGGGAATGTGTGTATGTCGGGGTGATGGGCACAATTCACATTTCACTATGCACTGTTTTATGTTGTGTGATTTTAAATTGTTAAAAAATCAATAAATAAAATATTAAAAAAAAAAAAAAAAGACTCATTTATGCCGCCAGGGTTGGGGCGATTAGATCTTAGCTCCCTGGCCAACGAATGTTTGTGTGGTTGTTGTTTGAAAGGGCATGACTGATTTTTAGTATATTTAGTACATTTAGATTGTTTGCTTAGTTTTTAATCAATTGGATTTAGCTACTGTATTCTGTATTCTGTTGTAAGCCACCCTGAGTCTTCAGAGAGGGGCAGCACATAAATTAATAAATACAATAAATAAATAAATGTAAAATGATACACATTCAGACAACTGCCCACAGTTACCCTGTGGTAAGATGGGCTGCCTATAAATTATATATATACAGTGGTACCTCATGATACGAACCCCTCGTGATACGAACCCCTCGTGATACGAACCCCTCGTGATACGAACCCCTCGTGATACGAACCCCTCGTGATACGAACCCAGGGTTTGGAAAATTTTTGCCTCTTCTTACGAACTTTTTTCGGCCTATGAACCCACCGCAGATCGCAAAATGGCACTCCGCTGGCCGCCGCAGCCCAGCTGTCACCTTTTAAAACAGCCGGGGGGCTTCTCGGCGTTCTCCCGAACCTGAACCCGAACTTTTCGGGTTCGGGTTTGGGAGGCCGCCAAGAAGCGCCGCCGCCCGGCTGTCACCTTCTGAAACAGCCAGGGGGCTTCTCGGCGTTCTCCTGAACGCCGAACCCGGAAGTTCGGGTTCGGGAAGCCGCCGAGAAGTGCCCGGCTGTTTCAGAAGGTTACAGCCAGGTGGCGCCGTCCGGTGGAGCGCCGTTTTTACAATCGGCAGCGGCGTTTTCAGCCGATCTGGAGGCTGGAAAGGAAGTGGGGAATCCCAATAGGGAATTCCATGGGCGGAGCTTTGACGTCACAAAAACTGTCCTTCCTGGAGGCCACGTTCCGGAACCCGAACCTGAACTTCCAGGTTTGGCATTCGGGAGAATGCCGAGAAGCCCCCCAGCTGTTTCAGAAGGTGACAGCCAGGTGGCAGCGCTTCTCAGCGGCCTCCTGAACCTGAACCCGAAAAGTTCAGATTCGGGAGATTGCCGAGAAGCCCCCCAGCTGTTTTAAAAGGTGACAGCCGGGCAGCGGCGCCCAGCGGAGCACCATTTTGCGATTTTTTCCCCCTTTGCATGCATTAATCGCTTTTACATTGTTTCCTATGGGAAACAATGTTTCGTCTTACGAACCTTTCGCCTTACGAACCTACTTCCGGAACCAATTAAGTTCATAAGACGAGGTATTACTGTATGTATATGTATGTATGTATGTATGTATGTATGTATGTATGTGTATATATGTGTATATATATATGGGCCAAGAGGCAAAAAAGGATATATATATGGGTTTTAGTTACAGTTTTAGTTATTAGATTTGTTTTATATTGTTTTATTGTTGTTGTGAGCCGGCCTGAGCAGCATACAAGTCTAATAAATTATTATTATTATTATTATTATTATTATTATTATTACTGTTGTTGTTGTTATTATTATTATTATTATTATTATATAAATAAAATCTCAATTGCACACAGCCACTGGTGGAACTAAGCTGCCTACAGCGACTTTGGAGTCACAATAGATGACTCAAGGAGACCAGTCAATGTGCAACAGCTGTTTTTAAAAAAAGACCTATTTCATACTTGTGTTCATTAGAGAAATAAATTTGTCATCATGTGCAATGCCCTTATTCAAATATATCTGGAAAACTGGGTAGCGTTCTGTGCATCATTTTTTTTTAAGGATGTATTTGAGCTAGAAAAAGTGTAGAATCGGGGGACTCCAACACCTGCCTTATGGGAAAAGACCTAAAAAATTAGGTTACATAAGAGGAGCTGATTGAGGTTTAGGCTACGGAAAAAATGGACAATTGTTACTCCCTCTCTCAGAACCCAAGTGTCATCTAATGAAGCTGATTGAAAGGACAGCTATAACAGGAAAAAGTTCGTAAGACAAGGTATCACTGTATATGGCAGCTGCACCATGAAATGTGACTTTAAAAATAGCCTCCAGTCTAACCACTGCCTTTATTTGTTTTGGGTTTTTTAAAAAAAAAAAAACCCAAACCCTAAAGAGATCATTGCTAAGAGAACATGGAAAATGCCTGTGAGGAAAACTGAACATGCAAGCCATCACTAACTCACCAGATATGCCACGAAGGCTAAGTAGAGAATGCTGATAATTGAAGCACATATATATAACACTGTTTGTCCCAGGTTAGTCACATAGATGATCACAAAGTACATGTTAATGCTGCAGATGATCACAATGAGAATTCCCCCTGCGATTTTCCAGCCCCTAGAAAAGAAAAAATGGATCAGGAATAACTACTTAGGACTAAATCTGGGCAAAGACACATTCACAATTTAATTTCCCACTGGATTTCAATTGTCTTGACATATTCATCTCTTACATATACAGCATAGTGGACAAAAATAAAACCTCATGCTTTGAACCATACAACATATTAAAATGGCTAAGAACCATTTAAAATCCATTACTTTCCTACTAGCGGTTGCAGGTCTTAAAACATCTTCAAGCATATCCCCATTTAAAAATGTGCCCAAATACAACTTTTTGCTTTGAGGGTTTTTTTTCAACATTTTAGTTATAAACCTTCAATCATTCAGTACATTTCCCCTGACAAACACAACTGTCTAGATTTTGATATATTTGTTTTCTGGTCTTCCAATCCTTGGACCGAGATCAAATCTTGCACTCCTGTTTTTAGGCAATGTTTGCAAAATAAACAAACAATAAATAAAACTGCTGAAATACATGCTGCAAATGGGATACTAAAGGCTTCATCTGACCTTCAGGTTTCCCATTTCTGATTTATTCTCAGTAACTTATAAGTCTATGGTATGAAAATCTGCAATAGTTACCGTAGGAAAGTAATGCAACCTTTGGCAAAAGAATAATCAATACTGCATAAAAAATGTGAAAATGTGTCTATATATTCTATATATTAGGCATCGGATAATTAGGCATGGATTCAAACTTTTCTTCTGTTACTGAAAGATATTTTGATCCTCTAAGACGGTGATGGTGAACCTATGGCACGCGTGCCGGAAGTGACACATAGAACCATCTCTTCAGGCAAGCCAGCCGTCACCTGTTGCTCTTCTGCATTCAGCTGGTCTACTGGAAACAACTCCCTGGCACGCATGCACGTGTGGGGAAGCTGAGCTTGTGGTTTCCGGTGTGTGCATGCACGCCGGCCACCGGGTCTTCGCACATGCCTGCCTGCGAGAAACTAGAAGACCAGGTGACCCACATGCACAAGCTAAGCTTCTTGGCGTGCGCGTGCATGCACTGATTAGATTAGATTAGATTAGATTTATTGGATTTATATGCCGCCCCTCTCCGCAGACTCGGGGCGGCTCACAACAATGGCAAAAACAGTACATAGTGACAAATCTAATATTTACCAATCTAATTACAGTCTTAGGTTAAAAAATTCATAAAAGCAATCCCAATATATATAAAAAGCAAGCACACAATCAATCATACACCAAAACAACATGGGCAAAGGGGAGATGTTTCAATTCCCCCATGCCTGACAGCAGAGGTGGGTTTTACGGAGTTTACAAAAGGCAAGGAGGGAGAGGGCAATCCTAATCTCTGGGGGGAGCTGGTTCCAGAGGGTCGGAGCCACCACAGAGAAGGCTCTTCCCCTGGGTCCCACCAGACGACATTGTTTAGTCGACGGGACCCGGAGAAGGCCAACTCTGTGGGACGTAACCAGTCACTAGGATTCGTGCTCTTCCAGTTTCCAGCATTCCCACCCATGTGTGGGTTTCTGGTGCTCCCCTGCGCACATGCTCATCCTGCCATTTCAGAAATCGGTGCCAAAAAGGTTCACTAACACTGCTCTAAGATGCCCCGAGAAGGGCAGCATACAAGTCTAATAAATAATAATAAATAATCATAATTATGCAGCAGCTCTAGAAATGCTGCATGTCAATTGTTACTGCGCAAAAAGTCATAAAATCTATACCCAAGTATAGATTCGAGGTAATATTTACCCTGAAAAATAAGCAGAATTCCTCTGCAGATTGTGATCTGCTAGTCCAGATTCCATCTTTTGAAAAATAATTGCAAATGAATAGATTCTGGGGTTCATGTTGGTTACAATACAAACTCAATGTGTAATGCGCTGTGAGATTAACCTTAAGGAATAGAAGGAAGAACCTGGCTAAAACTGTTAAGAAATTAGCTGGAACACGGGAGTGATGCTGATAATGAGTCAAAATGCAACTTATAGCTGATTGGCTGGAGAGAGCTGTCTATTGATGAGGCAATGTATACTGTGATTGGTTACTGTGAGGGTAAAGGGGGAGTTTCCTTGTTTCCCGCCTTTTTCCTCTATGCACTTATGTGTGCTCTATAATTTACTTCATGAGGTTCCTGTGTTAATGCTCCTCTTTGCCTATCTTGACTGATGTAACATATTGATGTGAAATATATTTATATAAAATGACAAGTTCATCTCAACTTCTATGACTTCATTTGGATACCTTCTGGGCAATCCCTGACAAAACCAATGATCAGATAAGTGAAATCCAAAGAAGTCCAAAGCGGGAATATAATTTGAGAAAACATCTCAGAATTGACCACCCCTAGTTCTATGGAGGATAAAGTGCTGGTGGTGGTAGTGGAAGGAGGCACATTCAGAGTTCTGTCACTGTAACAAAAGTAGTTTTAATATACATGACTTTGGTATTAAGTCTGGTCTACCTCATGGAGTGGACACAACGTGCTAAAAACATAGGTGGTTTTTATGCATAAAGTAGGCCGTGCTGTTAAATGGTGACCAGTAGGGGGTTGCTGCATGCACTGGTACGCCGTCCCGGTAGGAAAAATGTAAATGTGCACGCATCTCCATGTCTCTGACATGTGCACGCGTGCACTGGTGTGGGATTCAGCTTCTCTGCATGTGCAGGAAGTGAAATCCCACGTGTGCGAGATTTCACCGATTTTTGGCGTTTATTTATTTATTTCTTTATAGGATTTGTTTGCCGCCCCTCTCCAAGGACATATCAAAGAAAACATAACAATACATCTGGATCCAATTAATGTAATTAAAAAACCTAAAAGTTCTAATATAATTTAAAACATTCATTACCATTCACTCTTTGAAACACACTAAAACACTTGTTGATCAGGGGGGAAGATCTAATGGCTCCAGGCCTGGTGGCATAGATAAGTCTTTAAACTTTTTCAAAAGGCAAGGAGGGGAGGACAGTGCAAATCTCCGGGGGGAGCTGATTCCAGAAGGCCGGGGCCCCCACAGAGAAGGCTCTTTCCCTAGGTCCTGTCAACTGACATTGTCTGGTTGTCTGGACTCTGTGGAGACCAACTCCAGGGGAAGAGCATTCTCTGTGGCGGCCCCGACTCTCTGGAACCAGCTCCCCCCGGAGATTAGAACTGCCCCCACCCTCCTTGCCTTTCGTAAACTCCTTAAAACCCACCTTTGCCGCCAGGCATGGGGGAACTGAGATATCTCCCCCGGGCCTATACAATTTATGTATGGTATGTTTGTATGTATGTCTGCTTAATAATGGGGTTTTTAAAATGTTTTTTAAATTATTAGATTTGTTACGAATTGTTTTATTGTGTTGTGAGCCACCCCGAGTCTATGGAGAGGGGTGGCATACAAATCTAATAAATAATAATACAGTGATCCCCCGTTTATTGCGTCCCCAACCATTGCGAACAGGGTACTTCGCTATTTTTCAACCCGGAAGTCAAAATACCATCTACGCATGCGT
The DNA here is from genome assembly GCF_031021105.1 of Erythrolamprus reginae. NCBI lineage: Eukaryota > Metazoa > Chordata > Lepidosauria > Squamata > Dipsadidae > Erythrolamprus > Erythrolamprus reginae. Next base: position 183,866,666 of record NC_091951.1, on the reverse strand, counting down.
GTATGGGCACGCATGCGTAGATGGCAACCGGGAGATCAGCTGCTGGGCGGCTTCCCTGAGTCTTCCCCCTCTTGCTGGCGTCAGCGAGGAGTTTCCCCACCGCCCACGCAAACTCCTCGCTGCCGCCCGCCCTTCGCCCGCCCACGCCGTTCATTCTCGCCGCTTTTGAGCTGAGTCCGGGAGCGAATTCGCTCCCGGACTCAGCTCGAAAGCGCCGATAGCAAGCGGCAAGGAACGGCTTGTCTCGGCGCTTTCGAGCTGAGTCCGGTCAGCTCGAAAGCGCCGAGACAAGCCGTTCCTTGCCGCTTGCTATCGGCGGTTTTGAGCTGAGTCCGGAAGCGAATTCGCTTCCGGACTCAGCTCAAAAGCGCCGATAGCAAGCGGCAAGGAACGGCTTGTCTCGGCGCTTTCGAGCTGAGTCCGGTCAGCTCGAAAGCGCCGAGACAAGCCGTTCCTTGCCGCTTGCTATCGGCGGTTTTGAGCTGAGTCCGGAAGCGAATTCGCTTCCGGACTCAGCTCAAAACCGCCGATAGCAAGCGGCAAGGAACGGCTTGTCTCGGCGCTTTCGAGCTGAGTCCGGGAGCGAATTCGCTCCCGGACTCAGCTCGAAAGCGCCGAGAGCCAGCGCCCCCCGGACCCCCAACCCGGGTTGCTAGGAAGCCCTCCATGCCGGCGGCAAACAGCCGCCCCGCCCCCAATCTTCGGCTCCTCGCTAGCGCTGTGGGAGTAAAAACACCATCTGCACATGCGCAGATGGTGTTTTTACTTCCGCAGCGCTACTTCGCGAAAACCCGCTCGTTGCGGGGGGTCCTGGAACGGAACCCTCGCAACGAGCGGGGGTCTACTGTAATAACTCTGTGGCACCTGACCGGATACTGGGATTCGTGCGGCAAAAGGCGGTCTCGGAGGTAATCTGGTCCAATGCCATGTAGGGCTTTTTAGGTCATGACCAACACTTTGAATTGTGTCCGGAAACTAATCGGCAGCCAATGTAGTCCGCGGAGTGATGGTGAAATACGGGCATGCCTTGGAAGGCCCAAAACTGCTCGCGCGGCTGCATTTTGGACGATTTGAAGGTTCTGAACACTCTTCAAAGGTAGCCCCATGTAGAGAGCATTGCAGTAGTCGAGCCTCGAGAAGATAAGGGCATCTCGCATGTGCGAGCGTCCTCACATGAGATTTCGTTTCTGGCACATGCGCAGAAGCCGAATCTCATGCCGGTGCATGGATGCGCACACCCTGGACACATGGGTGCCCACTCCGGTCAATGAAAGCGCACCGGGAACGCCGGTGACTGGGAGCCTTTCACTGATGCTGATAATGAGAAAAAGTCAGGAACAGCAAAGCTTAACCAAGCATAATACTCGATACATTCCAGATGCATTTCTTCATACTTACAGGCCATTGGCAAAGTCATTCATCACTGGACGCAGACTAGTGAAGGTGAGCACTGGGATTAAAGCAAAGGGCAGCTGGAAAGGAAGAAAAGGAAATTATGCTCAGAAAAAGGATCTTTTCTGTTATCTGTGTAAAAAGCAAAAGCTGGTTTGGTAGTGAACTCTTCATGCAAACAGCTGGATGCAGTTCCAAAACACAGCTTATTCACTCCAAGCTTTTTGTCTCATTAACTGCTGCAAGATTTTTCTATGCTGAACATTTTTCTGGTCTGAACGTAGCATCTTTTAAGAACTGAACAGCAGAAGCACTATAAAACTAGATGGCTGAATATAAGCAATAAACTTTGATACAGATGGTATTCTATTGTGGACAATCCATCCTAAAGTGAGGACACATTCAAATTTCTTTGCTCTTTCCAAGGTTTCTAATCTTTTCCCAAAGTTAACCCATCAAGTTTGACCCTTCTGCCCTGCTTTGTTGACCTCAGAACATGGGGAACAGAAGAGGGGGGAAAGAGAAATAATTGAAGAATTATCCAGTTTCCAATTAGGCAGGTAATTCAACACAGCAACTCAGAAAAAAGAGGATTGGATCTAATCATTTTTAAATTGCAGAAGAGTACATTTTATTTAATATTAGAGAAAACATTTAGCAATAAAGGTAGTATAACTCCAATCTGGTAAATCTAGCACTCTTTAATCAGATAATAATCTCTCCCTCCCTCCTCCCTCATCCCAAGTCTTCACCAGAATGGCTCTAGTTCCGAATTTTGAATATGAATCAGAAGTTCAGTATTGCATGCTTCTACGTCCAAGCAATGGAGAACATAGAAGCAGAGAATGAATAATGAAGTGGGAGTATTAAGTGGCTTCAAAATTACAAGTCGGGAAACCTTCCTACTGGGAAATATAACATTTGAGAAAATTGCAAGAGGAAAGGAAGATAACCGGATTTGCTGTAGTTATTGTTTACTGCTTTAGAAAAAGCAGGCTTAAAAAGCAGAAATTCGACTGGAATGATTCATAAGTAAGGGCTAGCTTTGATTTAATGGCACATTAGGCTATTCACAGGCCTTGTTTCACCACGGGACATCCAATCTCTTATGATTAGTGCTGATAATTCCCAGACTGCTGAAAAAGACATTTCCACTTGCAGTTGATATATTCTATGCTTAAGGAGGGTCCAAATGTTCTTGATTCATCAAATTTAATTAGTTATCGAGAATTAACTGCATTTTCATTGATTTATTAGTTTCATTTGAATAAAATAGGCGTTGATTGCTTACCTGAACGCCTCTTCTTGTACGGTGAGTGGGTACAGCAGTCACATGGGTTGCTCCTGTCCAATCCGTTGGAACTGAGCCTAGTATTAAAAAAGACTGCTGGATCCGCCCCTTCCCCAGAATTCGCGAATCCGTAGACTAGGCTCAGTAGTGAAGCTCTTTAATGTTCAACTCTCATGTGTTATAAGAAAATAGAATAGAAGGTAAAGAAGACCACACAAAGGGAGGGAAGTGACTGCTGTACCCACTCACCGTACGAGAAGAGGCGTTCAGGTAAGCAATCAACGCCTATTCTCCGTACTGAAGGAGTGGGTCCAGCAGTCACATGGGACATACCCAAGAGATAGGTCCCTAGGGTGGGAGTACATTGCTATCGTGAGAGATAACGGATTGGAGTACTCTTCTGCCGAAGGCAGCGTCCGCTGATGCGTACGAATCGATTTTGTAGTGCTTTATGAAGAAATTTGGCGAGGCCCAAGTGGCTGCTTTGCAGACTTCTTCCAACGGAGCCTGAGTCACCCAAGCGGCAGATGTGGCAGCACTTCTGGTGGAATGCGCTGTAATATTCCTTGGAATGGATAGGGAAGCTGTCTCGTAGGCCTTAGAGATGGTCCCTCTGATCCAACGACCTATTACTGTAGAAGACACTCTGGATCCCAAGGATCTGGGATGGTAGGCTATGAAGAGTGCTTCAGACCTCCGGATGGATCTTGTGCGTTGGATATAAACCTTTAGCGCTCTAGTGAGATCCAGAGTGTGCCATCTAGTTGCCAGGGTATGCTCTCGTTGGAGGCAGAAGGAAGGTAATATGATATCCTGAGATCTGTGGAACATGGAACTGACCTTTGGTAGAAAGGTGGGGTCCAGTCGCAGAACCACCTTGTCCTGATGAAACTGACAGAGGTCCTGTCTGATAGAAAGGGCTGCCAACTCAGATATGCGTCGGGCGGATGTAATCGCCACCAGGAATGCTACCTTGAAGGATAGGTACCTGAGGGACGCAGAGTTCAGGGGTTCGTAAGGTGCCTGAGTAAGAGAGTGGAGAACCCGTGGCAAGTCCCAGGTAGGATATCTGTGGATTTTAGAAGGCCTGAGGTTGGCCACTCCTCTTAGAAATTCTTGGATTTCTGGAAAGGAGCGGAGGGGCTGCCTGCGAGGCCCCGCCAAGACGGAAGAAATGGCGGCCAGGTGTCGGCGGATGGTGCTGGTAGAGAGGCCTTGGTGGAAACCTTTCATGAGGAAGGTGATTATCCTGTGGATGGGAAGACACAGGGGGGATAAGCCCTCCTGCGAGCACCACTGATGGAATTTGGACCAAGTATGGTCGTAGATCCGGTTGGTAGACCCTCTTCTAGACTTCAGGATGATTTCCACTGTGTCCGGGTCATACCCTCGCAGGTCTAAGTCCCTCCGGATAATAGCCAGGCGGTGAGGTGGAACCACTCTGGATCCGGATGGAAGGAGGCCCCCTGTCGCAACATATCCTCCGAAACGGGGAGTCGCCAGGGGTCCTGGACGGACAGTTGTTGGAGGTCCGCGAACCAGGGCCTGCGAGGCCAGTGAGGGGCAATCAGAATTACTCGGGCCTTCTCCAGGAGGATTTTGTTGATCACGTCTGGCAGAATTGGAATTGGAGGGAAGGCATACAATAGACCTGGAGGCCAAGGACTCCTGAGAGCATTGATTGCCTCTGCTCCCGGAGACGGGAACCTGGAGATGAAGCGAGGGAGCTGGGCATTGGCCTTGGTCGCAAATAGATCCAACACTGGATGGCCGAACCTGAGGCAGATTTGGTGGAACAGTGACTGATGGAGATTCCACTCGCCTGGATCTATGGTCGCTCGCGAGAGCCAGTCCGCTTGGACGTTGAGGCTCCCCGAGATGTGGTCGGCTAGAAGCGACTGGAGATTCTTCTCTGCCCAAAGGCCTAACTTCAGGGCCTCCCTCATGAGAGCCTTGGATCTTGTGCCTCCCTGTCTGCAAATATGGCTTTTGGTGGCTATATTGTCGGTGAGAATCAGCACATGCTGGTTGGAGATGTGAGATTGGAATTGTTTTAGAGCTAGAGACACGGCTCTTAATTCTAGCCAATTGATGGGCCTGGAAGCCTCCTCCGGTGACCATGTGCCCTGAGCTAAAAGACCTTGGGCGTGGGCTCCCCAGCCCGAGAGGCTGGCATCTGTGGTGACTACAAACTGGTCGGGGCACCGGAAGGGAGATCCCTTGTCTAGGGCTGGAGAAGTCCACCACTTGAGGGATCTGCGAACCGTCGGTGGGATGGTGATGCGACGATTCGAGTTGCTGTGGCCCGATCTCTGGAATGGTAATAGAAGCCACTGTAGTTCCCTGGCGTGAAGACGGGCCCAGGGGACAATACCAATACATGACACCATTTTACCCAAAAGGGAAGATAGGGTGGCAATGGAGGCAGATTGCTGGGGCAGGATGCGAGCAATGAGATCCAAAATGCTGCGTTTTCTCTCAGTGGAGAGGAAAACCTGGGATATCTCAGAATTAATGATAGTTCCCAGATGCAGAATGGAAGTGGGTGGATCAAGGTGGCTCTTTTTAAGATTTATGGAGAAACCATGATTCTGTAGAACCGACATGGTAAAAGAGAGGTCTGCAGCCACACCAGTTCTGGAATTTCCATGAATTAAAATGTCATCTAAATAACATAAAATATGAATGGGAGAGGCCCGGATATGAGCCGCCAAGGATCCCAAGGGTTTAGTGAAAACTCTGGGAGCTGAGGAGAGCCCAAATGGCATAGCCCTATACTGAAAGTGCCTGCCTTGAAAGGCAAAGCGCAGAAATTTCCTATGGACCTTGGCAATGGGGATATGGAGGTAGGCCTCCGTGAGATCCAGGGACACCATAAAGTCTCCCCGATGTAGAGCTGTTAAAATGGAAGATAAGGAATGCATTTTGAATTTCCTATATTTTATGAACCGGTTCAATTTCTTTAGGTCTAAGATGGCTCTCCAGCCTCCAGAGGTCTTAGGGACCATGAAGAGAATGGAATAGAAGCCCAAACCTCTCTGGAGAGAGGGGACCGGTTGAATAGCTCTAATAGTCAACAAATGAGAAATAGCCTCCTCCAATCGGATACGAGATGGAGGGGAACTGGGAGAAGGACAAGAAATAAAACGGTTAGGGGGAGGAGAAATGAACTCTAATCTTAGGCCCCTTTCCACAGTGTCAATGACCCAGGGGTCCTTACAAGAACGGTGCCAGGCGGAAGAGAACCAGGCTAGGCGACCGCCTATGGGAAAAGAGGAAAACTTACCATCTGGCTCTTTTGGAAGCCCTGGTAGAGGAGGATCCTCTCTGATAACGGGAACCTCTGCCCCTGGTGGTTCTAGATTGGGATCGAAAACGAGGGGAATACTGACCTGGACTCCTTTGAAATGCGAAGCCCTGATCCTGTTGACGCCCTGTGCGCCGAAAGGGCTGCGGTTTAGGGGCCTTCTTGGTGGTAGGTCCCAAGACCTTTTTCTTGTCTGTGGTCTCTGTAAGGAGAGGGTCCAGAAGGTCTCCGAAGAGGAGGTTACGTTTCAGCGGACCCATGGCTAACTGCCACTTCTGTCTTACTCCCGCCTGCCAAGGGCGGAGCCATAGAAGTCTTCTGGCCGTTGTGGAGGCTGCTACTGACCTGGCTGCAAATCTGGAAGATTGGAGGGTAGCATCTGCTACATATTGGGCAGCTGCGAAGATTTTGTTGAAATCCTGTTGGCCCCGTAAGTCATCTGGAGGCAGGTGTGGTTGGAGCTGACGAAGCCACAAGAGCATAGCTCTGGAAAAGAAGGATGCCGCTGCAGCACTCTTAATGGCCCATGAGTCTGCAAGGAGACTCCTTTTGAGCATTTGCTCAAGTCGTTTGTCCTCTGGCCGGAGGACCTCCTCTGCTTCGCCAGGCATGGCGGCAGTCGAGTGGAGTGTCTTCACTGGTTCATCTGGCTTGGGACATGTTAGGAGTTCCTCATAGGAGGAGGAGAGCTTGTAGAGCTTCTTGTCCTTGGGAGTGGGAGTGAAGCCAGCGGTTGGGTGGTCCCACTGTTTAAGCAAGGCATCCTTAAACAACTTGGGCATAGGAATTACCTCATTGTCTTCCTGTTCTTCCATGAAATAAGGAAGATTTTCCTCCGGGGGGTCTGAGGAAGAAGTAGCCTGTTTTTCTTGCCCGGCTAGCCCCGTGGATACTCTAGCTTTAAGCAGGAGAGATTTGAAAAGCTGCGAAGGAAAGATAGCAGCTGGGGCTGGAATCTTAATCTGAGATTCCTCGTCTTCCGACAGACGCTGAAAGGGGTCATCATCCTCTTCTGCATCCACGTCCTCATCCTCTTCCTGAGAGGAGTCAGAGACCTCCATGGCTGGGGCTCTGTAGGAAGGAGAAGAACTCACGGGACGGGAGGAGCGTGGAGGGGGATGAGACAGAGAAGGCACATTGAAAGATGAGAGTTTAGCGTCAATGGTGTTAGTCAGAATAGTCAAGATAGACTGAAACTCCGGTGGCAAGGAAGAAATATCAGCCGGAAAAGCCGGAGGATCCCTGAGGGCCTGTGAGCAGGTTCTGGCTGGGAGGAATCCTCGGTAATATCTGGCTCCTCTGGACCTAAACCCCATAGGTTAGGTTGGGGTGGATTTAGGTTTGGCTCATCCAGGGATAGCACAGGAACCCCAGAAAGAGGCAGGTTAGAGGCCTCCGGGGGGGTTGGATTGATATGCACTTGGGCCTGCACCTTAAAACGTTTGGCTGATTTATCATGTATTTTTTGTAGGGCTAGGTCCCTTCTCTTCTCAGCCCTGGTGGGCTTGGCTAAGGAATGGGCGCCTGAGGAAGAGGAGGAAGAGGCCTGGGGAACCTCAGTAGAATTACCAGTAGGCCTAACCTCTTTGGGACCTTTGGTAGTGCCTCTCTTGGGAAAGGAAGCCATAGTCTGAACAAATTACAGAAGACGAGGCTTGAGCCAAGAAAATAGGGGGGAGAAGAATTTTTTTGTGGGATTTCCCAAGAGGATAAGTGACCCTGCTCCTAGGCTCAGGAGCTGCTGCGCCTTAAGGGGCAATCCGGACGGTACCAAGAGTTCTTGTCCCTAAGTGCAGCGTGGCAGGCCTCGCTAACTTAACTTTAAGAAAAACCAAGGCACACTGGTTGGAGGCCACTTCCGTGGAGAATAGGCCCGAGGGAACTCAAAGCGACGACTCCAGGGTCAGGCGGCGGGCTGGAAGCACTAATGGCCGACCCCTTAGGGCAAAACCGAAAGTGCAAATTACTGGGCGCGAGAGCCTTGGCGCCAAAAAAACCGCTCCGTTAATTGCAATCGGAGAAACTAAGCCCGGGAGACAATTCAAGTCCCACACCGCGGGAGGTAAATAGCCCTTAATTATTTTGTTAAATAAATCAAGCTTGCCCCCGGCAGGACCTCCAAGGCCGTAAATACCAGACCGGCCGCGGCTACAGCACGGAGGGAAAAACCGCGAATGGCTGAGCCGCTAACTTCTCCCCCAACTCAAAGCCCTGTAGGGCTGAGTAAAATCCACTGCCGGCAAGCTAAAATGGAAAATTCTTACTGTTTTTAGGAGAGAGATCGAAGGGAAGGTGTTTTATCGAGAGGAACGAGCATTCACACACATCCGAGGATGCGAACTGAGCGAATTCTGGGGAAGGGGCGGATCCAGCAGTCTTTTTTAATACTAGGCTCAGTTCCAACGGATTGGACAGGAGCAACCCATGTGACTGCTGGACCCACTCCTTCAGTACGGAGAACTCCTCTTCTTAACAGAAGAACAGCTACAACAGAATGTTCTCATTGTAGCCTGCAAGGCTTCAAGTCAGCATAGCCTAATCCTAGCGATTTTGTCTTGCACATCATTTCTCAGTAATAATCTGCAAGAGGTAGCAGCCATCCCTGAGGGGAAAACCTTCCTAGTTCACAAAATAATAAAACGACCTCTCTGCTTCACATAATGTAGCCTTGATGGATTCTCTAGGAACACAACTCCCTTCCAGCTATGAGCCCAAGAAAACAGAACCGTAGTCCTGGATAAGCTTCGATAAAATTTTGTAATGTAATTCTGGAGAGAAAAATCAAGAAGGGCATGAAAAATATCCCCTTAAAGGAAAATATTTGTAGCTCAAGAGTTGAAAAAATAATAATCATAATAATTAATAATTTATTAGATTTGTATGCCGCCCCTCTCCGAAGACTCGGGGTGGCTCACAACATAGTAATAGTATAATACATTACAAATCTGATATTAAAATTTAAAAAGTCAATTAAAAAACATATAATTAATATCATAAAATCACAACTACGTACTCGTACACACTCAACCCAATTAATCATACTACAGAGGTCAGAAAAAACAACAACGAAGGGGGGAGGTAATCATCCCCGTGCCTGGCAACAGAGGTGAGTGTTCAACATTTTACGGAAGGCGAGAAGGGTGCAGGCTGTTCGAATCTCTGGGGGGAGTTGATTCCAGAGGGCCAGGGCCGCCACAGAGAAGGCTCTTCCCCTGGGCCTTGCCAACCGACATTGTTTAGTCGACAGGACCCGGAGAAGGCCAACTCTGTGGGATTCATGCGGCAGAAGGCAGCCCCGTAGGTATTCTGGTCTGATGCCATGTAGGGCTTTATAGGTCATTACCAACACTTTGAATTGTGACCGGAAATAAAGGGTCCTTGGTGCCTTCTGAGCTTGGTTGTTTTCTTGCCGATGTTTCATTACCCAAATGAGCTAACTTCATCAAAGCAAATAAGTTCCAGTTGGTCATGTTACTTAGTAACAAGAAAACAACCAAGCCCAGAGAGCACCAAGAACCCCTCAAATATCCCATTGCATGCCATCACAAGACCTTAATCCTTAAGTGACAAAAACCAGGATTTTGAGGAGCTTTTCAGTGGAATTGTTTTGGTCAACCATTCATTTTAAGTAAGGTTATTTGTTGCTGCTTCTAATATCGCTGAATGTACTTATTCACTCTTTCCTCGTTTCCATGCAGGAAAAAAATGAGTGTTTGGTTGGTATTGTTAGATTGTCTCAACATGTTTGCATTTATTTGCATACATGTTTGCATGTTTGCAGTTGGGGGAAAGATCAAAAGCAACATGAGAAAATATTATTTTACTGAAAGAGTGGTAGATCCTTGGAACAAACTTCCAGCAGACGTGGTTGGTAAATCCACAGTAACTAAATTTAAACATGCCTGGGATAAACATATATCCATCCTAAGATAAAATACAGAAAATAGTATAAGGGCAGACTAGATGGACCATGAGGTCTTTTTCTGCCGCCAGACTTCTATGTTTCTATTTGCCAAACATCTTGCACTGGATTGACAGTACAGGTAGTCCTCGATTTACAACAGTTCATTTTGTGACCGTTCAAAGTTACGTCACTGAAAAGTCACCTATGAGTTTTTTTCATACTTATGACCGTTGCAGCATCCCCATGGTCACATGATCAAAATTCCAATATTGGCAACTGACTCATGACAGTTGCAGTGTTCCGGGGTCACGTGATCCCTTTTTATAACTTTCTGACAAGCAAGATTAAGTCTTACTAGTTTACCAACTGCAGTGATTCACTTAACAACCATGGCAAAAAAAGGCATAAAATTGAGCAAAACTCACTTAACAAATGTTTCACTTAACAACAGAAATTTGGGGCTCAATTGTGGTCATACGTTGGGGACTATCTGTAGTAGTTATCCTTTTTTTAAAAATTGTATCATTTTTGCACATCATGGCATTAGATGTAGACTCTGACTGGCTGCCCAGATGAAACCTCTATTGTTGTTTCCCTGGGGAGAAGAAACATAGAAACATAGAAGATTGACGGCAGAAAAAGACCTCATGGTCCATCTAGTCTGCCCTTATACTATTTTCTGTATTTTATCTTAGGATGGATATGTGTTTATCCCAGGCATGTTTAAATTCAGTTACTGTGGATTTATCTACCACGTCTGCTGGAAGTTTGTTCCAAGGATCTACTACTCTTTCAGTAAAATAATATTTTCTCATGTTGCTTTTGATCTTTCCCCCAACTAACTTCAGATTGTGTCCCCTTGTTCTTGTGTTCACTTTCCTATTAAAAACACTTCCCTCCTGGACCCTTTAATATATTTAAATGTTTCGATCATGCCCCCCCTTTTCCTTCTGTCCTCCAGACTATACAGATTGAGTTCATTAAGTCTTTCCTGATACGTTTTATGCTTAAGACCTTCCACCATTTTGTAACCTGTTCAATTTTATCAATATCTTTTTGTAGGTGAGGTCTCCAGAACTGAACACAGTATTCCAAATGTGGTCTTACCAGCACTCTATATAGCGGGATCATAATCTCCCTCTTCCTGCTTGTTATACCTCTAGCTATGCAGCCAAGCATCCTACTTGCTTTCCCTACCACCTGACTGCACTGTTCACCCATTTTGAGACTGTCAGAAATCGCTACCCCTAAATCCTTCTCTTCTGAAGTTTTTGCTAACACAGAACTGCCAATACAATACTCAGATTGAGGATTCCTTTTCCCCAAGTGCATTATATTACATTTGGAAACATTAAACTGCAGTTTCCATTGCTTTGACCATTTATCTAGTAAAGCTAAATCAATTACCATATTACAGACGCCTCCAGGAATATCAACCCTATTGCACACTTTAGAGTCATCGGCAAATAGGCAAACCTTTCCTACCAAACCTTCCCCTATGTCACTCACACACATATTAAAAAGAATAGGACCCAGAACAGACCATGCTTAATTAGATGTCTATGGAGATTCTCAGTCATCCAGGTCATGTTTGTCCCCAAGGTGCTTTTTCAGGAGGCAACTGGACTTTCTGGTTTTATTTTGAAGATGTTTTGCTTCTCATCCAAGAAGTTTCTTCAGCTCTTCAGATTCTTTGATGAGAAGCGAAACATCTTCAAAGGAAAACCAGAAGCTCCAGTTACCTCTCTTTTTTTTTGGGGGGGGGGGGGGAGCACTTTTGGGAAACGCATAATTAGAGTCTGTACCTGTAAACTCATGAGGACATTGAGGAAGTCATTCATGCCGGTCAAGTGTTCCACATCTTTGAAAATGGCAACCAGAAGAGTTGGCGTGATGGCAATCGAACGGGTTAGAACCACACGAGCAAACCGCGACCACTTCAGATTAAGGAATCCCTAAAAACAAGGAAGAGATCAGAACCATTCAATCAGAGACAGAAGTGTACTGAAATACCGAAGAAAAGTAGTATTTTTCTTGGATAAAAAAGCATGTCTGATTATAACTTTCACAAACTCTTTTACTTCCTACAGTCAAAGTACTTTTGCAGCTAGTGACCAGACCAGAGTAAAATAGCAGAATTAAATGTATACATGAATATTGAGATAAAATAGGATCAGAGTAAGGCAAATAAAGTTAAATAAAATATACATTCAAATCAATCTGTTCTTGGTAAGGCCCAGGCGGACGTTATTCTGCCTAAAGAAGCTACAGTATTTGCAGTTGTCAAATAAAACGGTTGGATAGCACAAAACATACTGGTGTCCAATAGTTCAGAGCTCTCTGCAGTTGCTGGGCAATCTTGGGAAAAGTTGCAGCTTCCACATTTACATTTTTTCAGGAATCAAATCTAAAGCGCAACCTATTGTAAACAATATTAGTGTAGGCAAAGTTGGCTCTTCTATGACTTGTGGACTTCATCTCCCAGAAGTCCTAAGGTAGCATGATTGTCTCAGGAATTCTGGGAGTTGAAGTCCACAAGTCATAGAAGAGCCAACATTCCCTACCCCTGGCTTAGATAATATGGCCTGAAACACATAAGAGCTAGGGATATACAAAATTCTGCAACCCAGGAATTGAACGTTATGAAAAACTTTGGAATGTCTTCTTCCAATTAATGCTCACTCTCCCACTGGGTCATTTCCTCCAGGAGGCAGTTTGAGTGTCCAGAAGTAAATTTTCTAAACTAATGTAATTGGATCTGGTTGTAAAACTAATTCTGTTTCATCCAGTATTGAGGACTTCCTTGTGGAAACCCTCAAATCACCCCAGGGAACCGGGAGGGGGTTCGGCAGAGAAAAGAGGATCATTTTGAGTTCTCCAGAATGCTCTATTTCTAGACTGATAATTTTTGCAGATCTCTAATGAGATGATTCATCAGCAAACAGGAAGTTGTAGACAAAGTTACTGCGGCTTGTTTTCACAGTAATAAATTGAAGGAATCAACCCGGCCTTCTGTCCAATGGTAAATGTAACCAGATCACTTTATAGATGTATTGCCTAAGCCTAACCTACTTTTTTGGGGGTGGGGCATTGTTATGAAGAATCGAAACTTGCCCTTAAATAATACTAAATACTTTCAATTTATTGCACGTTACATCAAAGCCCGATGGTGTATATACTTATCAGTGGTTTAATCAGGGCATAAGGAAATTTAATTGTGAGTGATTGTTCTAACCTAACAAAAATAGAAATTCATGGTTGTAGGAAATGGTCTTTTTCTTACTCAGGCCTTTGATCCATCCGATCCAGGCTGTCAGCGCTGGCAAATAGCAGCTTTGGGAGATTTTAATGGGACTTCCACACCCCACCCCACCCCAGTCTTATCTGCCTTTGCTGCTGATCTGACCTACAACAAAAATGTTCCACCACTAAGTCTGGAGCCTCCTCATTTGTAAGCACCCAATTTATTCTATTATTATTATTATTATTATTATTATTATTATTATTATTATTATTATTACTACTACTACTATTATTATTATTATTATTATTATTATTATTATTATTTATTAGATTTGTATGCCGCCCCTCTCTGTAGACTCGGGGTGGCTCACAACAGTGATAAAAAACAATACATGGTAACAAATCTAATATTTAAAATCTAAAAATAACAATTTTACATTAAAAAGTCTAAAAAAAACCCAATATATAAAAACATACACACAATCATATCATACACAACAACTACATGGGCAAGGGGGAGATGTCTCAGTTCCCCCATGCCTGACGGCAGAGGTGGGTTTTAAGGAGTTTGCGAAAGACAAGGAGGGTGGGGGCAATCCTAATCTCTGGGGGGAGCTGGTTCCAGAGGGTCAGAGCCACCACAGAGAAGGCTCTTCCCCTGGGTCCCGCTAGCCGACATTGTTTAGTCGACGGGACCCAGAGAAGGCCAACTCTGTGGAATCTAACCGGCCACTGGGATTCATGCGGAAGAAGGCGGTCTCGCAGATATCCTGGTCCGGTGCCATGAAGGGTTTTATAGGTCATAACCAACACTTTGAATTGTGACCGGAAACTGATCGGCAACCAATGCAGACTGCGGAGCGTTGGAGTAACATGGGCATACTTAGGGAAGCCCATGATTGCTCTCGCAGCTGCATTCTGCACGATCTGAAGTTTCCGAACACTCTTCAAAGGTAGCCCCATGTAGAGAGCGTATTATGGATATTCTTTGCAAATTTAATTCCAAATTAATGAATTTAACTACAAAAACTAAAGTGGATAGTTTGCTTTGGATTGACTATTGTTAGTTGGACACGTCACCACAAGAAAAGCAGGCGAAGGACCACAGAAATGGTAGGTTGATTTTGATAACCTTATGAACAATTGAGCTTACGCAAAGGCAAAGAGATTTGATTAAAGGCAGTCTAACTAGTATCATTTGGAAACACTTGAATGGCATTTCATCCATAGGTTAATATAAAGAGAGTATTTTACACAGCATGGTATACTTTAATTGCCTGAAAAATTCCAAATATGGGGCTAGATAGCACTTTGGATTCCATTTCCAAAGGTTCTTTTGAGTGCATGAAGGTGGCATCAGTCAACTATCCTTTAAAGCAGCTGTATCTTCTCCTAGTTCTGCAAAATTAGCTTTTGAAGGAACTACAGACAGATGCTACCTCCACAGTCTGACATGCACAGAAGCCCCTTTTGGAAATCAAATCCTAAACTCTGCAACTCCAACAGACGTGCTCCCAAATCCTTCCCAAGTCGCCCATCTCTATTTCCTTGCTTCAGTTTAACAATGATAGTTTTCAGTATCACTTGGTCGCTGTTTATAAACATCTGTTTACAGAACGAGACGCCACAATGCAGGGAGGGCAAATACTTAAGGATCACATGAACTGCCCAGCTGAAAGGGGAAAATGTATACTTTTTCTCACAAAAAAAGTGTCCATGCCACCTTGTTCTCAGATTCCTAGCTGTGGCATCTGGGAACTGAGCCACTTGGACAACATTCTTAAATTCCCATTGCTTTAATTTGCAGAGCCTTTAGAGAGCTGGATTGGGAAGACTAAAGTCAAATGCAAATCCACATCATTTTAAAAGATTAAATACCTCCATAACAAACTGTCCAGAATAAGTTCCTGTCATTGTTGAACTCTGTCCTGCAGCAAGGATGCCAATAGCCCAGATGTAGAGAGCAGCAGGGCCAAAGTAACAACCGAGAATTACTCCCTAAAACACAAAAGAGTTCTTTTTAAAAACAGAAACAAAAATGAAGCTGTAAACCTTAGACTAAGCTTTCTATGTCAGCAGTCTAATGCAAAGTGACATTTTATGAAATCATGTTTGGGCCAATTTACTCAGGGAGACTTGAATCTGAATGCTGTAGTTTCTGGGCACATGCTTATTTTCCAAAAATATCACCGGGACCAAGAATAACACTTTGCTCATAAACCCATCCCAGGTAATTACATTGTTTCTCTAGATGCAAAAACCTAACCTGAATACAGTTTGGCCTTTTGCAGAATTTATTTATTTATTTATTGGATTTGTATGCAGCCCCTCTCCGCAGACTCGGGGCGGCTAACAACAGTGGTAAAACAACATGTGACAATCCAATACTAAAACAGCCAAAACCCCTTATTTTAAAACCAATTATACATACAAACAAACCATACATAAATTGTAGAAGCCTAGGGGGAAAGAATATCTCAGTTCCCCCATGCCTGACGACAGAGATGGGTTTTAAGGAGCTTACGAAAGGCGAGGAGGCTGGGGGGCAGTTCTGATCTCTGGAGGGAGTTGGTTCCAGAGGGCCGGGGCCGCCACAGAGAAGGCTCTTCCCCTGGGTCCCGCCAAACGACATTGTTTAGTTGATGGGACCGGGAGAAGGCCCACTCTGTGGGACCTAATCGGTCACTGGGATTCGTGTGGCAGAAGGCGGTCCCGGAGATAATCTGGTCCGGTGCCATGAAGGGCTTTATAGGTCATAACCAACACTTTGAATTCTGACCGGAAACTGATCGGCAACCAATGCAGACTGCGGAGTGTTGGTGTAACATGGGCGTATTTGGGAAAGCCATTGATAGCTCTCACAGCTGCATTCTGCATGAGCTGAAGTTTCCAAACACTTTTCAAAGGTAGCCCCATGTAGAGAGCATTACAGTAGTCAAGAATGTGAACAATGTGGTAAGTTCACAAGTGCCTTATGCTGAACATTTTTTTCTTGATCTTCAGAGAGATATCTGGAAGGCAAGTAACTACCAAAGTGCTAATTTTGGTACTGAAGCATCTGGAGCTACTTTATTTTGTAGATGTTTGTCTCCTGATAGAACTTCGGTGGCTTTGGTATTTTGAGTGCTAAGGAAGGCAGAACTGGAAGAGCTTGTAATCTTTTCACAGATCTGTTTCATCTTTCCATTTACTCTCTTTTAGAAGTTTTAGAAATATCTTTAGGATATAGTCGGAGATTCAAGAGCATTTCCTATGGATCTTTAACCCTTCCTAATTTGAACATGTAAAGCTTTTCACTCACCCCTTTGTAGATATCCACATCCAGGGTGCTATTATCTGACTGAAATATCACAGCTTGGGCAAAGCTTTTATTCGCACAGATGTCGTGCTGTAAACATACAAGTAGACATTTCGGTTTTTATTATTATTATTATTATTATTATTATTATTATTATTATTATTATTTATTGGATTTGTATGCCGCCCCTCTCCGCAGACTCGGGGCGGCTAACAACAGAATACAAAACAGCTAAAAAAAACCCTTAATTCTAGAACCAAACATACATACAAACAATCATACCATGCATAAATTGTAAAGGCTTAGGAGGAAAGAATATCTCAATTCCCCCATGCCTGACGGCAGAGGTGGGTTTTTAGGAGCTTGCGAAAGGCGAGGAGGGTGGGGGCAATTCTAATCTCTGGGGGGAGTTGGTTCCAGAGGGTTGGGGCCGCCACAGAGAAGGCTCTTCCCCTGGGCCCCGCCAAACAACATTGTTTAGTTGACGGTTTACAACTAAAAGACCCATGTGGCACAAAAACAGCGTTTTACAAGAGTAACACCCAAGAATTCTGATTTACATTGACCTATTCCGTCTGTAATGAGGACGATGACAAGGAGGAGAGGAGGACGAACTGCTGGCATTCAAGGAAACTTGAAAAACACAAAAAGCAGGCAGGGGTGAAATGCTCCCAGTTCACTCGTGCCTGTCAGTCGTCGGAGAGCTGGTTGCGAAGGGAGCATAAGGCTCCGCCCACCTGACTGGACGCCGCCATTTGAGTTCTTTTACCTTCTGCGAATGCACATGCAGAGAGTATAAAAGAATCCAAATGGTGGTGTCTGGGCAGGTGGGCGGAGCCTCAAGCTCCCTTCGCAACCAGCTCTCTAATAACCGACAGGTACGAGTGAACCGAGAGCATTTCACCCCTGACAAGAAGCTCTCCTTCCAGTATAGCCTCAAGCTCTTTTGTCTGTTTGCTGGTCTTGAAAGAGCAGCCCAAATAAAAAGGGAGTATGACAGATGATGATGATGATGATTATTATTATTATTATTATTATTATTATTATTATTTTATTATTTATTAG
The DNA here is from genome assembly GCF_031021105.1 of Erythrolamprus reginae. Taxonomy (NCBI): domain Eukaryota; kingdom Metazoa; phylum Chordata; class Lepidosauria; order Squamata; family Dipsadidae; genus Erythrolamprus; species Erythrolamprus reginae. The sequence continues at coordinate 183,849,166 of NC_091951.1, read as the reverse complement.
ATTTGTATGCCGCCCCTCTCCGTGGACTCGGGGCGGCTTACAGCAATGATAAAAACAATATATAATGACAAATCTAATAGTTAGAATCTAAAATAACAATAATACATTTAAAAAGTCTAAAAAATAAGAAACCCCAATATATATATATTAAAAAAAACGACAGAGGTGGGTTTTAAGGAGTTTACGAAAGGCAAGGAGGGTGGGGGCAGTTCTAATCTCTGGAGGGAGCTGATTCCAGAGGATCGGAGCCACCACAGAGAAGGCTCTTTCTCTGGGTCCCGTCAATCAAGGGGAAAGGAGAGACAAAGAGCGTTGATCGAAGACCTCTTCCCACAACAGATTTCATTGCTTTTTATTTATTGTAAAGCATCCTGTCTTGGTTACATGGAGCTGATAATCCTACTGCAGGTTTTATTCCATTATCCTTTGTACTTGCTGTAGTGGTTTAATTCTCTCCCCTAACTCTCCCTTCTAAAAAAGCAGGGGAAGAGAAGCTGAGGTTCACATACAAATCTAGCAATCATTCATTCATTCATTCATTCATTCATTCATTCACTTCTTTATTGGATTTATTGGACTCGGGGCGGCTAACAACAGTGGCAAAAAACAGAATGTAAAAATCCAATACTACAACAGCTAAAAAAAACCCTTGTTATAAAACCAATCATACATACAAACTTACCATGCATAAATTGTAGAAGCCTAGGGGGAAAGATTATCTTAATTCCCCCATGCCTGACGGCAGAGGTGGGTTTTGAGGAGCTTACGAAAGGCAAGGAGGGTAGGGGCTATTCTAATCTCTGGGGGGAGTTGGTTCCAGAGGGCAAGGGCCGCCACAGAGAAGGCTCTTCCCCTGGGCCCCGCCAACCGACATTGTTTAGTTGACGGGACCCAGAGAAGGCCCAATCATATGGAAACGTAACAGTATATGCACAATTCCTCCTTCTCTTTTAAACCAGAAGTGCAAACAAGATGAAGAAGGAAACAGGATACAAATGGGGGGAAGAAAAGTTATAACAACTTTGGGAAGAGAGGCAACATGGAGGAACAAAGCTGGGTGGAAGGAAGGGAAGCAGTAACTAAGCAGGAAAGGAAAGAGGCATGTAAGAAATTGGAAAATACATTAACCCATATGATTTAGTCATGTCCATTTTTGGTTGTTGTTGTTGTTATTTTAAACAGCATACATGTAGAAGTGGCTGTAAGGGGGAATCTTTTCAAATTAAAGATCAATAACATTTTATATTATATTCCAAAATTAGGGAACGTGCAATAAGAATATTGTTAATATTAGGCTAAGGGAATTATATTGAGAAATTGGAAATGTATTATTGCACTGGATATCAAATACTGAATTTAAGAAACATGTAGATTATTTTGAAAAGATTACTTCTACTACGGTAATTTTTCCTACTAATCAAAAAATGTTAATAGTGTTGTATGTTTCCTTTTGGTATAAACTATTATATTTTCATGAATAATTTTATATATTATGAACAGATTAAATGAATAGATTTAAATAGATAATTTCATGGATAATTTTATATATTATGAATAGATTAAATGGATTGGGGATCATTAGTTATGCCAGTTTGGTATGTTATTTTTTTCTGTTTGTTTTATTTTATTGTTTTGATATTGCAATTTCTGAATGGGAAGCCCCACAGGTTAGGGTTGGACCAGAGTGCTGTCGCTAAGCAATGCAGTCTCAAAGCAAGCAGTCATCTGACTGTATTGCTTAATGATAACAGTCCCAGAAATCCTGCTTGCTATCATTAGGCAAGGACCTCATATGACTGCAGTTTTCAACTTCCTGTTGGCTTCCCCATTGATTTTGCATGTGGGAAGCCAGCAGGGAACGTCAGAAATCATGATTATGTGATCATGGAACATGGTGATGACCAGAGCCCATTTTATGTCCTCCTCGTTCAGTTCATTGCAAGTTTGAATGGTCATTGAATAAGTGGTCGTAACCTGAGGCCCACCTCTATTACTGTTTTACTTTTAGTTTGTTTTTACTGTTTTTTTCTGTATTACTTTTTTAAAAATCACAACAAAAAAAATTAAGTAAGGATTTTTTGAAGTACAGTGGTACCTCGGTTCTCGACCACAATTCGTTCGAGAAGTGTGGTCGAGAACCGATTTGGTCGAGTACCGAATTAATTTATCCCATAGGAAATAATGGAAATGGATTTAATTGGTTCCCAGCCCCTGTTTACTCGCTGGGAACCAATTAAATATATTTTCTTTACTTCCTATGGGATAAAAAATCTGAGGAGCTCTATAAGCGCTCCAAGCTGCAGGAAAGGTGGGGGCGGCTTCAATCCCGACAGCTTCGGGGGGCTCCTTTCCTCAGTGCTTCGTCTTGTTACCTGTAGGCAGCTGCACCAACTTTCTCTTTCCCGGCGACGGCAACAGCGGCGGATTCCCTTCGAGTAGCAACAGCGCTGGGAACGTCACGTGATGAAGGGAAGCTGCTGGAGCGGCGGCAACTGCTGAGATGGCTACGGTGGCTTCCCTTCATCATGTGACGTTCCCAGCGCTGTTGCTCCTCGAAGGGAAGCCGCCGCCGTTGCCACCGCCGGGAAGGAGAAAGTTGGTGCAGCTGCCTACAGGTAACAAGATGAAGCATTGAGGAAAGGAGCCCCCCGAAGCTTCTGGGATTGCAGCCGCCCCAGGCGGTAACATTTTGGATAATTAATGAAATTTTTTTGTGGCTGTTTGGTATCCGAATTTTTGTTCAGATACCGAAGGAAATTTTTGCTGAAAATTTTGTTCGGTATCCGAAATATACAACAACCAAGGCATTCGAGAACCGAGGTACCACTGTATTTAAAATAATCATTGCACTGTAAAGGAGAATGTAACGCTTACTAATATAACATGAAGGAAGAAAGAGAAACACTCACCACTTCTTGGTTTGTCTTTTTATAAAAAGCTTCGGCAAAGACTGAGACAACAAAGACGTTGATGATGAAAGAGATAAAAAGGGCAATGCAGGATTCAATGAAGAAATACTTGTTGGCCTCGCTAACTTCCTTCTTTTTGGACCGATTCACCTGTCGAGACTAAAACGGAAAAATTTGATTCATACAGCCAGCAAAATGCAGCTTTGTTGAAGTAAGGCCTTCTCTCTTCAACTACCTTCATTTATTTATTAGATTTTTTTTAACCTGCCTTTGTTACTTTACAAGTAACTGAAAGTGGCAAACATACTGAATACTCCTCCTGCCTCCTATTTTTCCCATTGGCCCTTGCTGGCTTTCATGCCTGAGGGAAGCGTAGAACTCACAGTCTCCTGGTCTATAGGCTTTCACCAGTACATGAAACCAGATCTCACTTTAGAAACAAAAGTAAATTAACAAAGCTTGTGGAACCTCTGCCATACAGGGAACAATTTTAAGAAGACCAGGAGTTTCCCTTTGCTAATCCAGTGCTCTTCATGGGCTGGAGATCCTGAAGGAAAACCCACTTATGGAATTTCCAACTGTGGTGAAAGCACAGCCTTTGTCCAAGAGGAAACAATGGCATGCGTGTTGAATGTGGTTTCATTGCAGGAGGAGAGGGGAACCATGGTCCTTTTATGACTTGTGGACTTCAACTCCCAGAATCCCCAAGTCAGCCATGCTGGCTCAGGAATTCTGGGAGTTGAAGTCCATAATTCATAAAGGGGCCATCATTCCCCATCTCTGTGCTATGCCGTTGCAGAAAGAAGACATGGGTGCAAATACCTTTCATAAGGAAATTCACACTTACCTTGACCAAAGCAGAATGCAGGTACATGTTGTGAGGCATGATGACAGCGCCTACGATCCCAACAGCTTGCTCTAGCTGGGCAGGCCCACAGCCTTCACAATAAGGCATAAACATCCCTTTCAGCAGCTGTCCCTGGTCTGGCTTTACAGTTATATACTGCAGAAGACACATGAGAAGGCATACAAGCAAGAAGAAAAGACGCTGGTATTAACTGTGTCCTTGGGAAATCTCAGAGTCTCGTTCTTAAAAACCCCCCACAAATATAGAAGTACAAAGTTTTCCCTTCAATATTTTTTTGTTTTTGTTTTGGGGGGAATATTTTGCCTAAAAGACAGGAAAAGACTTATGAGACAGTCAAAAGCCTGCACTGTTCATTTTAAAGATCTATATATACAAATGCAGTGTTACCTCATATCCAAACGTGACGGCCATGATGGTAATGAGGAAGCCAAACAAGGCTTCCAGTTTCCTCAAACCTAAATGAGACACACAACCATTATTAATAGGAAAATTAGTATTAGCTAATTAGTATAATTAGGAATGTTTACACCGATTGAAAAATATGCTCAATTCACAATGGAATACATACATATGTATAATGCAGCTATTATATTATTGGGTTATAACTAGATCAGCAGTTAAAATGCATCCAACTTAGCACCATTGTATCCTGTTCCCTCCCTCCCTTCCTTTCCTTTCTCTCTCTCCCTGTCTCCCTCTCTATTTTTCCTTCCTTCCTTCCATCCTTCCTTCCTTCCTCTCTCTCTTTCTTTCTCTCTTTCTTTCTTTCCTCCCTCCCTCTCTTCCTCCCTCCCCACCTCAATTCAGAAACTAAACTAGTGAGGGGAATGGAAGAAAAGAATCAACACACACCTATGAAGCAGAGGCACAGAAAGGACAAAAAAATCCGCCTTCTTTATCATAGATGAGAAAACTCCAGATGAGTGGAAGATATTCCAACAAGGTATGAGATGGAACAGGGAAAAAACCTATATAGCTCATTGAAAGAAGTGCCAGAAACTTGCAACATTCACAGGCCATCTGCTATGCTCCTATTAATGGACTCACCAGCTTAGATAGACTGAGCAAAGGGACAAAGCTAACACTGTGCCTATTTAGTCAAGAGTAAAAAAAAAAAAAGCTGAAATCAAAAACTACCTTTCCAGATCAATAATGTAAAGGTTTACAAAAAGCAATATATCTCAGTGTATGTCAATCACAACAGGGGCTGAGTAGTGTAACCACTGGATAAATTTAGAATTCTGGGAACATGATGTTGGCACTATGGCTACGGCTGGGGAGGTGAGGGGTGAATTCATATTCAAAAAAGTAAGATAGGTTATGAAGGCCAACTATCATAAAGGTAAATTGAGTCTTATGGACACTGCACTGAGGAGTGTAACATTACTGCAAATTGGTGGGCTAGGCCAAACATGCCACTGGAGGCATACACACAACCTCTGCTCAAAGACTGACACAAGGAGCAGAGAATAGCTATCTTCCTGCTATAAGGATCTTCTCCAAAAGGTGCACAGTGACATTATGCTGCATGTTCTGTCCTTTGTGTACATAAATGCAATGCACAGCACACCAACAAAGCAGCAAGGTTTCTGTCCTAATCATGCTGCAATTCGCATGGCACCATTTCCACCACCATTCCAGCCTTGCCAACCCCACCTGGTTCCTATCATTCACTCCCCTCTCCTCATCACTTCCTCTCTTGCCTTGGGTCTACTTCTATCTTCACTCACCTGCCTGAGGAATTCTGGGAGTTGAAGTCCAGGAGGCTTAAAGTTGCCAAGTTTGAAGATTCCTACTTTACAGGAATCCACTATAATCAATGGAACAATTCCCATAAAGAACCTGCAATCCTTCCTAAATGGAAGAACTGCAGATCTAGCAGCTGTTCTAAGACAGCACAGTAATAAGACATAAAATAAGACCCTGGTATAAAATAAGACCTTGGTATACTAATAACAAAAGATTTACGGTAAGTGCCAAAGCCCACTGCAACCATATAGCCAAGAAGGCTTCAAGAGTTGTAAACCTAATCCTACGTAGCTTCTGCTCTGGCAATCTCACACTACTTACCAGAGCTTACAAAACTTTTGCCAGACCCATCCTCGAATACAGCTCATCTGTTTGGAGCCCATATCGCATCTCATACATTAACACCCTTGAAAATGTCCAAAGATACTTCACCAGAAGAGCCCTTCACTCCTCCACTCGAAACAGAATACCCTATAAGACTAGACTTTCAATCCTGGGCCTAGAAAGTTTAGAACTAAGACACCTTAAACAAGATCTAAGTATTTCCCACAAGATCATATGCTTCAACGTCCTGCCTGTCGACGACTACTTCGGCTTCAACCACAACAACACAAGAGCACACAACAGATTTAAACTTAATATTAACCGCTCCAAACTTGATTGTAAAAAATATGACTTCAGTGACCGAGTTGTCAAAGCGTGGAACTCATTACTGGACTCCATAGTGTCATCCCCAAACCCCCAACACTTTACCCTTAGATTATCTACAGTTGACCTATCTAGATTCCTAAGAGGTCAGTAAGGGGCGAGTACAAGTGCACTAGCGTGCCTTCCGTCCCCTATCCTATTGCTCTCCTATATCTCCTATTCCTTTCTTCTATTCCTATATCTCTTCTTCTATTCTTTCATTGATATGTTCTATTCCTATATCTTCTTTTCTATTACTTCTTAGATATATTTTACTATGAGTATCTCCTCTATAACCTTCATCATGTATTTTACTATGTGTATATAGATATATACCCACTAAAACCCTCATTGTGTATTGGACTGAATGAATGAATGAATGAATGAATGAATGAATAAACAAACAAACAAACAAACAAACAAATAAATAAATAAATAAATAAATAAAAAATTCTCCCATTGCAGCTGCTGCCAGAGAGCTGCTAATACAGGCAAGGCCTGAGAGGTTAAGGCATTTCAGCAAGATGGCAACAACACTGGTAGATTGGAGAAAATCCTAACATTCTCCCATAGTACCTCTAGGATATGTATTTGGGTTTGCACATGAAAGAAAGAGAGGGAGAAAGCACATATCCTCGTCTTCTCTGCATGGCAAGTCATTTTTGAAAGGAATCAAGTTAAAACCTTTCCAGATCTGTGCACAAAGTGAAGTCTCTGGAGCGTGGCAAACAGAGGCCTTCCCACACATCAAAGTGCCTTAGCCTCATCGATCAAGACATTATTTAAGAGACGAAAGAAATTTACTTCAATAAGAAAAGCGCTTACCATACTTATCCAGGAAGAGAAACACAAAGGTATCCGCTATTGTTATGAGCACTCCGCCCCACAAAGGGATTCTGTGGGAAAACAAAAGAGAACAGAAAGCCTCCTTAACCAGGAAACAAAACAGGCAGCTTAGGAGAAGAAATTTATGGAGCAAAACGTTGCCCATTCCTAGCCACCTGTGCAGATGCATATCGTGTTTTGTGTAAGCTTGCCTGTTTCCACTGATTCTATCAGGTTGAAGTGCCATTTCAGAAGACCAAACATTGTTTTAGGATGCACGGAGAGCGAGCTGATTGGTTTTAATACGCCAAAGGAAGCCATCTACCTGAAGCGGCAGCTGTCTAATAAAACTCTCGGCTCTGAAACTTAATTTGTATAAACAAGCTTATTCACAAAAGAAGTGAAGCAATTTATAGCTAGGTACACAATGCAGCAGGAGCCCCAACTAAGATCATATGCTGCAACGTTCTACCTGTCAATGACTACTTCAGCTTCAATCGCAACAACACAAGAGCACGCAACAGATTCAAACTTAATATTAACCGCTCCAAACTTGACTGTAAAAAATATGACTTCAGCAACCGAGTTGTCGAAGCGTGGAACTCATTACCTGACTCAGTAGTGTCAACCCCTAACCCCCAACATTTTTCCCTTAGACTATCCACGATTGACCTCTCCAGGTTCCTTAGAGGTCAGTAAGGGGCGTGCATAAGTGCACCAGTGTGCCTTCCGTTCCCTGTCCAATTGTCTCTCCTTATCTCATTTATCTTTTCTTCCTTTCAAATATGTTTGCCTATACTTTTATATCTTTTCTTCTATTATTTTCTTTACGTATATTATTACATATCTTTCTCTTCAATGTATATTATGTATTGGACAAAATAAATAAATAAAATAAATAAATAAAATAAGCTGGCAGGTTTAGACTTGGAATCCAGAGAACCTTTGGCTTTTGTTAATGGCACAATGACTCCTGGAAGAGATTCCCCATTCAAAAAATGCCTGCCATGAGGAATACAACCTGTTGCAAGGGGCTGATTTCCCAGGATATCACCTAACATCCCTCCAGTGCCTCACTCCTAGCTGCTTCCTACCGCTCCTGTTTTTCTTTGTCCCTTTCTTGTGCAATGGACACTCCTCTAAACCAGTGTTTCTCAACCTTGTCAACTTGAAGATATTTGGACTTCAACTCCCAGAATTCCCGGTGAAGTCCTCCAGGCTTAAAGTGGCCGAATGCTGGCTGGGGAATTCTGGGAGTTGAAGTCCAAATATCTTCAAGTTGCCAAGGTTGGGAAACACTGCTCTAAATAAATATTTTAAATGGATCTAAAAAGCAATATCGGGAAATGAGCCCGATAGCTACCAAAAAAGTTGTCCAGTGCCATTTGATAATGCTTATATCAAGGGACCATATTGGTACAGGTAGTCCTCAACTTACAACCACAATTGAGCCCAAAATTTACATTGCTAAGTGAGAAATCTGTTAAGTGAGTTTTAGCCCCATTTTACGACTTTTCTTGCCATGTTTGTTAAATGAATCCATCTTCCCCATTGACCTTGCTCCATAGAGTTGCGAAAGGGGATCACGTGATCCCGGGATACTGCAGTCGTCATAAATATCAAATAGCTGTCAAAGTATCTAAAAGTAAACAACGTGGGCATGGGGATGATACAGTGGTGGTACAGAGTTTTTCAAAAACGTAAAAAATGGTCATGGGTCCCTTTTTTTCAGCGCCATTGCTAATTTCGAACAGTCACTAAACAAACTGTGTTTTAAGTCGGCTGTAGTACATTAAGCTACATCCTGATATTATATGTGACCCTCAAAGGTGTTGATAACTTTCTTCACGCCTTTCAGAAGGTAGTGCAGTCCTGCATCCAAAGTCTATGGTGCTCAGCCTGGGATAAGATGTTTACCCATGATTAGTTGATTGATTGATTGATTGATTGATTGATTATTTAAATTTGCAGTGTATAACAAAAAAAAGAATACAAAATATTTAAAACCCCAATATTAAAAACATCCATACCTCTCTCATTCATTACTATATGTATACAATTTATTTATTCATTTATTCATTCATTCATTCATTCATTCAATTTTTATGCCGCCCTTCTCCTTAGACTCAGGGCAGCTTACAACATGTTAGCAACAGCACTTTTTAACTGAGCCAGCATATTGCCTCCACAATCCGGGTCCTCATTTTACCCACCTCGGAAGGATGGAAGGCTGAGTCAACCTTGAGCCGGTGATGAGATTTGAAGCACTGACCTTCAGATCTACAGTCAGCTTCAGTGGCCTGCAGTACAGCACTCTACCTGCTGTGCCACCCCGGCTCTTCATGGAAGTAATGCCATCCAGATTTCAAGCAGCTTTTTCAAGATGTATCAAGACTTGAACACTGGATTTTGCATGTTCTTACGATATTGGACTATTGCTTTCACAGATTAAACAGATTAACAGAGTTGGAAGGGACCTTAAATGCCATCTAGTCCAACCCCCCTGGCCCAAGCAGGAGATTCTACATCTGCCTGTACCTAGGATCAAACTTACAACCACCTGATTTTGAGGCAAGAGCTCCACCTCTAGGCCACAGCAGCTGTGGATACAAATGCAGTTAAGTTATGAAATTCACTGTTGAATAGCCACTGATTAGTGTAGTCTGTGAAGAGGTTGGGCTGTTGGATACTTTATGAAGTACATAATCAAAAGAAGCATGTATGTTTTAAATGCAAGTTGCTTGTAGGGAAGAGCAGCAGGAGACGGTTATTGCTTTCATATCCTGCTTGCAAGCTTCCAGATTCAGTTTGGTTGGTAATTCTGTGTTATTGAGCCTTGGATTGCAAGGATCTTTAGCCTGATCAAGAGAATCCTCAGCTGACTCTACTCAAAAAGAGGATAAATCAGCATCTAAAAAACAATAACTTATTGGACCCAAATCAGCATGGCTTTACTGAAGGCAAATCGTGTCAGACTAATCTCATTGAGTTCTTTGACTATGTCACAAAGGTGTTGGATGAAGGTGGTGCCGTGGATATTGCCTATCTGGACTTCAGCAAAGCCTTTGATACGGTTCCACATAAAGAGCTGATAGATAAATTAGTGAAGATTGGACTTAATCCCTGGATAGTTCAGTGGATTTCAAGCTGGCTGAAGCATAGACATCAGAGAGTTATTGTTAATGGCGAGTATTCTGAGCAGAGACAGGTTACAAGCGGTGTGCCACAAGGGTCTGTTCTGGGTCCTATTCTTTTTAATATGTTTGTGAGTGACATAGGGGAAGGTTTGGTAGGGAAGGTTTGCCTATTTGCCGATGACTCTAAAGTGTGCAATAGGGTTGATATTCCTGGAGGGGTCTGTAATATGGTAAATGATTTAGTGTTACTAGATAAATGGTCAAAGCAATGGAAACTGCAGTTTAATGTTTCCAAATGTAAAATAATGCACTTGGGGAAAAGGAATCCTAAATCTGAGTATTGCATTGGCAGTTCTGTGTTAGCAAAAACTTCAAAAGAGAAGGATTTAGGGGTAGTGATTTCTGACAGTCTCAAAATGGGTGAGCAGTGTGGTCGGGCAGTAGGAAAGGCAAGTAGGATGCTTGGCTGCATAGCTAGAGGTATAACAAGCAGGAAGAGGGAGATTGTGATCCCCTTATATAGAGCGCTGGTGAGACCACATTTGGAGTACTGTGTTCAGTTCTGGAGACCTCACCTACAAAAAGATATTGACAAAATTGAACGGGTCCAAAGACGGGCTACAAGAATGGTGGAAGGTCTGAAGTATAAAACGTATCAGGAAAGACTTAATGAACTCAATCTGTATAGTCTGGAGGACAGAAGGAAAAGGGGGGACATGATCGAAACATTTAAATATGTTAAAGGGTTAAATAGGGTTCAGGAGGGAAGTGTTTTTAACAGGAAAGTGAACACAAGAACAAGGGGACACAATCTGAAGTTAGTTGGGGGAAAGATCAAAGGCAACATGAGAAAGTATTATTTTACTGAAAGAGTAGTAGATCCTTGGAACAAACTTCCAGCAGACGTGGTTGGTAAATCCACAGTAACCGAATTTAAACATGCCTGGGATAAACATATATCCATTGTAAGATAAAATACAGGAAATAGTAAAAGGGCAGACTAGATGGACCATGGGGTCTTTTTCTGCCGTCAGTCTTCTATGTTTCTATGTTTCTACACTATACTGCTCCAAAAAATAAAGGGAGCACTTAAATAACACATCCTAGATCTGAATGAACGAAATATTCCCATTGAATACTTTGTTCTGTACAAAGTTGCTTCCTAAGTGGACAGTTTGATTTCACAGAAGTTTGATTTACTTGAAGTTATATTGTGTTGTTTAAGTTTTCCCTTTATTTTTTTTTTGAGCAGTGTAGTATGTGTATACCTCTCTCCAGTGCAGGTCAGCTTATGACCACTCACATTTCTGTTGCTAATTTCTATTGCTAAGTCCACCTCTGTGGACACAGCAGCTTTCTCACCAATCCATTATATAAGTCAGCGTTTCCCAACCGGTGTGCCGCGGCACACTGGTGTGCCGCGAGACATGGCCAGGTGTGCCGCCAAGCTTCAGCTGGGCGGGGCGCTGCCGGTACTTCCGTCCTGGGGCTCCCGCTCGCAGCTGTCCCCCGCCTCCTGCTCGATGCCGCGGTTTTCGGCGCTCTCCTGCTGGGCCCCAAAGAAGGAAGGCAGGAAGAAGGAGAGCTCCATTCTTCGCACCTTTTTCCCGCCTTCTTTCTTTGGGGCCCAGCAGGAGAGCGCCGAAAACCGCGGCATCGAGCAGGAGGCGGGGGACAGCTGCGAGCGGGAGCCCCAGGACGGAAGTACCGGCAGCGCCCCGCCCAGCTGAAGCTCCTCTGGCGTCGACGGCAAGTGTCCGATGGGAGCGGGGGGGGTGGCCGCAGCGGCCGCAGGCAGTCGGGGGAGATGGCGGTGGCGAGATGGATCGCTCGCTCGCTCTCTCTCAGCTGACTGCAAGTGGGAGCCCTGACAGTGGCGGTTGGACGTGCTGCTGGACGTCGTACATGCTGGCGCTGCGTGCCTGGCATATACGGTGTCCAGCACCACGTCCAGCTGCCGCCGTCAGGGCTCCCGCTTGCAGTCAGCTGAGAGAGAGAGAGAGAAAGAGAGACATATAAGAGGCAGAGAGAGAGAGAAAGAGAGACATAGAAAGAGAGGCAGAGAAAGAGAGACAGAGCAAGAAAGAGAGACAGCAAGAGAGGCAGAGAAAGAGAGAGAGAGAAAGAGAGAGAGAAAGAGAGACATAGCAAGAGAGGCAGAGAGAGAGAAAAAGAAAGAGAGACATAGCAAGAGAAAAAGAGAGACTTAGCAAGAGAGGCACAGAGAGAGAGAGAAAGAGAAAGAAAGAGAGACATAGCAAGAGAGACAGAGAGAGAAAGAGAGATAGCAAGAGAGGCAAAGAGAAAGAAAGAGACATATAGCAAGACAGTGAAAGAGAGAGAGAGAGCAAGAGAGAGAGAAAAAAGCAAGAAAGAGATAGCAAGAGAGACAGAGAGAGAGAGCAAGGGAGAGAGAAAGACATAGAGGAAGGGAAGAAGGGAGAGAGAAAGAGAGCAAAAAAGAGAGGAAGAAAGAAAGAAAGAGGGATGGAGAGAGAGAATGAAGGGAAGGAAGGAAAAGAGAGAAAGAGGGAGAAATAGAGCGAAAGGGAGGAAGAGAGAGGGGTTTTTTGTCCAAACTTTTCTTTAGCCCGCCCCCCCCCCCTTTTCAGTGTTCCCCAGGATTTTGAAAATACGAATAATGTGCCGCGGCTCAAAAAAGGTTGGGAAACACTGATATAAGTAGTCCTCAACTTACAAGTTTGTTTAATGACCGTGAGAAGTTGCAACGACACCAAAAAAAAAGTGACGTAGGAACGTTTTTCAAGCTTAATAAATGGTTGTAGCATCTTTGCGGTCCCCTGATCAAATTTCAGATGCTTGGCAACAGACTCATATTTAATAATGGTTGCACTGCCCTGGGACCTTCTGGCCAGCAAAGTCAATAGGGAAGCCGGATTCAAATAACCACTGCATGACCAACTGCAGTGATTCGTTTTACAGCTGGGGCAAGAAAGGTTGTAAAATGGGGTGACGCTCACTTAACAAATGCCTCGCTTAGCAACAGAAATTTGGGGCTCAATTGTGATCATAGGTTGAGGTCCCTCTGTACTAGAGAGTGGTATACACATACTATTATTCTGAGGATTCTCTTGATCAGGCTAGAGATCCTTGCTATTCCAAGGCTCAGAATTATGTACACAGAATTATGTACTTTTCATTGATTGATTGATTTTGATTGATTGCTTGGATTTCTATGTTGTCCCTCTCCGAAGACTCGGGGAAGCATAGAAGTCCATGTACACTGATCCATTATGTACACTGAGAGCATATGCACCAAGACAAATTCCTTATGTGTCCAATCACATTTGGCCAATAAAGAATTCTGTTCTGTTCGTTCTGTTCTCTTCTATTCTATATTACAAACCCAACTGAATCTGAAAGCTTGCAGGCAGGATATGAAAGCAATAACCCTCTCCTGCTGTTTTTCCCTACTAGCAACTTGCATTTAAAATATATATGCTTTTGATCATGGAGTTAATGAAGTTTCCAACAACCTAACTCTTCACGGACTACACTAATTAAAATTAGTGGCTATTCAACAGTAAATTTCATAGCTTAACTGCATTTGATTAAAATATATTTTTATTACTTCAGGTTACCCTGATTCACTGTTGGTGAATGCCTCTTGGGGTTTTTCAGAGGAAAGGGGCAAATATATTTAATTAGTTGAAATAAATAGGGGGAGAAAAACCCATAAAACCCTGAAGTAACTGGGGCTAGTTTTGCTTAAACGTCACCTGCCTCATTTCAGTCATTGAGAAACTTTCCACATTTGAAAAGTTCATTTTCAAATATGACCTACCTACAGAAATTTTTAAAAGAATCTTGCTATTAAAACATGATAAGTTTACACACCCCATGACTAATATGTGAATATTATTGGTGTCCAGTTGTCAAGGGCTGCTTCAGTGATGGAATGCATTGACTGGGGAAAATTCCTAGATTTGATATGGAATTTTCTTGCTTGTTATCTCTGTGTTTTTTTTCAACTCGTGACTAGCAAGACGCTGCTGAAACCACAAAACATTCAGAATGATGTTGCTAACTTACTTCCCAACGGACAAGAGGTTAATGGCAATTGCTGAGCCGATGACTTCCTGCATATCTGATCCAATGATAGCCAGCTCCACCATCAGCCACAAGATAAGGCGAGGAACCTACAGTAGGCAAAAAATTCAGAAGGTCATTCTTAAAAGAGGAATCTTCTCCACCATACGTCCCCCACCCCAGGGGGGTAACCAGGAGCTGCGGAAACTAGTTCCCTTCCAAGAACTTGTTGCAACGGATCCATTCATATCTAACACCAGCAGCAGTTTGGCCCCTCCTTGATAATCCACCGGGTAACAACTCACAAAATTGAAAGGGAGGGAGGGAGGGAGGGAGGGAGGAAGGAAGATAGAAAGAAGGAAGGAAGATAGAAGGAAGGAAGGAAGGAGGAGGAGGGGAAGGAAGGAAGGAAGGAAGGAAGGAAGGAAGGAAGGGAGAGGGGTAAGAGAGAGAAAGGTAAGAAAGAAAGAGCAAGAGAGAAAAAAGAAAAAGAGAGAGAGAGAAAGAGAGAGAGAGAAGGAAAAATGGAAAAGAAGAAGGCTAAGAAGATGGTGAGGTATTAAGTCTGTCTACTGCTTGATTAATTAAATTGTCTGTCAAAGGAAGCAATATTTGTCCTGAACTTCTTGATAGTTTAGAATGAAAACATTTTGTCCACTTGAAGTTCCCTCTGTCAGAAGTCAACACAAAGAGACATACTCTTATTTTCAGGGTACAATAGCGGTGATGTGTGCTCAATTACACAGGGTAGAATGCTTTGGTCAGATTCTAGCTTACAATCTCCACAATGATTCACACTCCCACAGCCTTCAGAAGCCATTAAAAAAATTCCTTCCTCCTCCCCCATGCATTGTGCAATGAGAAAGGATCACCACAATCTAATTTTGGAAAGCAGACTCTCTTGGTCAAGGGAGGATTAAGTGTCTGCTGACCAGCAACCACCTACACGGATGGTTCTGCCAGGAATTTGGCAACTCAAAAGATAATAACCACAAAAGTTTATAAACTCACTTCCAAACACAATAGATAAACACAACAGATACAAACTTAAAGTAAACCGCTCTAAACTTGATTGCAGGAAATACAACTTTAGTAACCGAATAGTTGAACATGGAACTCACTACCAGACATACCCCCAAAACTTTACCCTTAGACTATCCACTGTTCACCTCTCCCGATTCCTAAGAGGTCAGTAAGGGGCGTGCATAAGTGCACCAGAGTGCCTTCCGTCCCATCCTAATCATAGTTCCCTCTAAGCTGAGCAGTGAGCAATCGCTCAGTTAAAAATCATCATCAACTCAGAGTTTTCCAAACCTGCCCAGAAGCCGAGAGGGAAAGAGTGAGAGGGAAGGAGAGAGAGAGGAAGAGAGGAAGAGAGAGAAACAGATAGAAAAAAGAGAGGAAGGAAAAGAGAAAGAAAAAGAATGGGAGTAAGGAAGAGAGAAAGAAAATCAAAATCTAGTTTGAAACTAGCTCAACTATTTAAGTGGCATTTTGATATTGATAGAGTTGCCCTATTATGAGCTCACTGTTATAGACACACAGTACAGTATTTTATTTTGAAATTCTCTGAGGCAAAACAGGGTGGGTTTTTTATTTGTTTGTTTGTTTGTTTGTTTGTTTATTATTTGTGTGCCGCCCAGTCCCGAAGGGACTGCCACTCAGACACTATACTTTTCCACCCCCGCCCCCCCCAAAAAATAGAGGGAACACTGGTCCTAATGTTTCTCTTTTACTAGTATCATGTATATGAATATTATTATATCTTTGTATACTGCCAATATGTACTTGAGAAAACAAACAAATAAATAAAAGTAAACAAATAAAATAAACCAAGAGATAGCTACACAGCATATGCTGGAGATGTACAAGACACACCATTACAGGTGCCATAGCTTTGTCAAAGATTTTTCTGCTCTGGAAAGAAATGAACATTGAGAAGGCTGCAAAAGGTGATTTCTGGATGTCTGGCTGAAAGTTTGCTAAGTCTTTTCAATCCTCTCCTGGTATTATCTCCCCACAGTATTTAAGAGAGGGAAACCCAAGGAGGCCTAGTGCCACCTTCGCAGCTCCCTTCTTATGCCAAAAGTATCGGTCCTCCCAGAAACCGACTCCTCCCATGTAATTCAGAAGTTTCTAATGGGACCTTCATCCTAACAAGGAGGATCTGTGTTGGAGCGGTTTCCACACAACCTTAAGAAAAGATATTTATTACAATAGGAATTTAATCTGGATATTACCAGAATTAAACACACTACTTAGTAAAAAACACATTCTAACTCCAGGAAAGGGAAAGGCAAGCAATAGATTTGGTCCATTCTTAAAGATTCCTATGCTGTTCTTCCTTCAGATGTACCAGATCCAGGACAGGTATAATTGCCAAATCATCTATGAACATGCACATGTGAACACAGACCACCCAAAGATAAAAAACGAAATAATACCCAAACAAGGGATAATTAATACAGAAAGGGGGAAATAAAAACAACCTCGCTTTTGTGGGAGATTTCTGCGTCTCTAAGCAATTGTCTTGCCGAAGCAGGCCCAAAAGGAATTTCATACCAAAGAAAATATTCTATAAGCCTGTCTACATCCAGGTTTTTAGGGGATTCATTTATCAGTACTTAAAACAAGGATGGGAAGAACATCAGACAAATACTGTAGAAGCTTTCACTTGAACAGGGAAGACAGAAAGGGAGCATTTACAGACTAATTTGGAAGCCACAGGTTCTGACTCTTCAAATAAAATTAAAAAAGGCTTTTACTCAGTGATTAGATTTTCAGAAGACATCCACTGATTTTATTATCGATCTATTATTAAACAGTCATTCCCCGATTCACGGTAAGAGCTAGGCAGCTCCACAGAACAGTGTCCACGTGCACTGGAGCAAAAACACTTTCTGAGGATCTGTGAAATGAATATTTATACTCCAATCCAGCAAGTCAAGATCCTCCCTCTTTCAGAATTAGAGCCTTTTGGATCTTGACCACATAGGCACCATATCCACCCACGCCAAATTTTAGTTTCTTCCTCCATTAATTTTCAGTGAAGTAGGAAAATCATTTTATACATGTAGCCCTTGACTTACAATTGATTGTTCAGTGACGAAAGACCCTGAAAAAATGATTTACAACCCAAATTTGAAGTTATGACATCCCCCTCTCCCAACCGTTGGTCACATCACTGTCTCTTTGGGTGCTCAACAACCAACCCCATTCATGACTGACTGCTGCACCCCAGGGTCACCTGTCTGCAATTTATGACATTTTTGCCAAAAAGCAATGTTTACTTCCGCTAACAATCGGTTCACTTGATAATTCTGAGGTTCAAATGTTGTGTTTGTTTTAGAAATGCAACCTTTGCTTTACAACCACTACAAAAAAGTTCGTAAAATCAGAGATTGCCACATGGTAATCCTCTCAATGATTGTTGTGACTTACGACCGTAATTGCAGGGCTCAATTACGGTTGTAACTCGAGGACTGTGTTTGTGGAATAAAGGCACACATGATTGTTAAAAGGGAAATGTCACCCCCATTAATCTCACTGAGAGGAAAAAACTGCAGAAAAAAAATGTGTGTAATCCATGGATTGGGGATCTTCTCTATTTATAGACCCAAACTTTTTTTTTTTTGGTACAGCCATCTCTTGTTCTATCCCTGGGGGCAACATCAACTTTTTTCTCTGTTCTCTACCCAATTTTCTCTTTCTGCAGGATTCTTCTCCTCTGATAAGTGACCTCTTCCCCTTATCCCACCTCCCTCCTGGCCTCCTCTCTCTAATGGGGGATGGGGGGATTTGCATTGAGGGAGAATGGGGCAATTCCTGTACTCTCTGGAATAATCTCTCTTATCTTGTCCTTTTGCTTGCCCAGCTGTTTTTCCCAAGAACTCAGACTCTGAGTTTTGGGTGATTTTAGAACTATCCACAGTTCCCTGGACTTCCCTTCCTTCCTGGGCTTCCAGGGCTTCTTAAATTTCGTAATCTTGCCTCTCTTCTTATTCATTGTATGATCAAATAGATCAGGGTGGCCAACTATGGTAACTTTATGACTTATGGATTTTAACAGTATGGCTGGATCATGAATTCTGGGAGTTGAAGCCCATTAATAAATAATAATAATAATAATAATAATAATAATAATAATAATAATAATTTATTAGATTTGTATGCCGCCCCTCTCCGAAGACTCAGGGCAGCTCACAACAATGATAAAAACAATATTATAGTGGCACAAATCTAATATTAAAAGAAATAACTAAAACCCTATCATATTAAAACCAGACAACACATACATACCAAACATAAATTATAAGGAGCTTGGGGAAAAGATGTCTCAAATCCCCCATGCCTGGCGGTATAGGTGGGTCTTGAGTATTTTACGGAAGACGTTGGTTGTAAAGTTGCCATGGTTGCCCATCCGTGCTCTACAGATCATAAAGTATCTGCACATCATGTTTTCCTAGGCCTTTGGCTAAAACACAGGCATGACTGCTACCCAAATGTTGCTCCTGTCCACAAGTATTTACCATTGTCAAGCTCTCATTTAACACAGTTTGGCAAACAGACACTCACATTAGATTATGGATCTGTCCACCTAAAGAAAATATGAAGCATGGCGACAAATTAGTTTGGTAATGTCTTCTTCCAGTGTGATAGAATCACAATTAGCACTCAGGCCAGGCTAAGCTGACCTAAACAAACCATGGAGAAGCCATGAGTAGTGTTGATTTGAGTGAAGAACTAGCACTTGTGAGTCAACGTGTTCAAAACTTAACAAAGAGCTGAGACAAATATGAGATTGAAACTAGCTCTGGAGGCTCCAATCCTAGAAAAAGCAAGTCCCTCTGTCCCCTGGCATGTCCATGCAGACAGATGCATCATCAATTTACCCACCTTGGGATACTGACGATTGCATACTTCTGCCAGGTGAAGTCCCGTTACCACACCCAGCCTTGCCGCCAGACGTTGTAAGAGCAAACCAATGACAGTAGCCAACAAGAGGACCCAGAGCAGCTGAAAAACAAAAATACACACACACACACACAAATGAAAAGAAGCTCAGGATGGCAATATTCTGGAAGAGGAACAAAGAACCTAGGGATTCTGCTAACTAAACAATACCTGCACTTCTGGAGATGCTTAGCCCTCTCACAATCAAAACCTGCCCCAGAGAACCCTACTTTTCATCAGACACATTCGGGCTTTTGTTCTGAAGAATTTAATACTCAAAGAAAACATTCCAAATAGGTTTTTGCTACATAAGCACTCATTTGTTTATGCAGAACTTTGGAAATTTGAAATGTCTCCTTCACTCCTTCCAAGGGTGAAATGGTACTGGCTCGGTCCGATCCAGTCATACCAGTAGTAGCAGCAACCAGTGGTTCAGAGAACTAGTAACAGTGGCAGCACCAGGCTTTGACCACCTGCCTGGAGGGCGACATTTTCTTGTTTTTAACCCTCTGCACATGCAGAGGGAAGGGAAGTAGGTTTCACCAATAGATCCCTCTGCCTACTTTCTCAAAAGAACTAGGAACCCTATGCTTCCTGGAATTTGACCGGTAGCAAAGACAGGTATTCAGTTAGACATAACAATAAAACATGAATTCTTTTTTAAAATGTAAGAAACCACATGCATTGCTTCAAACTACTCTAACCAGCCAAAGAATGAGGCAAATTTATTAGAAAAGCTAAGGGTAAATAGTAAAGACAATCACTGGGGTAAAAGCAGTATCGGATTCCTACTGGAATGGGGGGGTGAGGATGCTAAATCTGTAGCGAAAATGGAGCTGCACATGCAGCTCTGGGTGACCGGCAGGAGCGCATGCGTGCATCAGAGCAAGATTTGGTTTCTGCTCATGTGTGAGAAGCAAAAATTTGCAAGAGGATGCGCACATGCACGTGATTTCGGTGAGTTTCAGCGATTTTTTTGCTTCTGCACAAGCAAAAATATCACCAAAATCTTGCATGCCTACATATCTTCTCACAAAGTTTGCTTCCTGCGCATACGCAAAAGCCAAATCTCGCTCCAATGCTTCATCCAGAATTGCGTGCAAATCAGCACCAGTAGCGGCAATAAGTTGGAGCCTGGGTAAAGGTTTTGCTTTTCAAAATTTTGTTTTGTTTTGTTTTCATATCACAAAACCCTAACATTTAAAAGCCAAAGTTTAAATGTTTCAGATTCTCTCTGAGAAGGCTGCTGGTCAGCAGTACCTTCCCACTTAGTTTTACGCTAGCACATTTGAGGCTTCTGGGTTAATTTAGAAATAATGTGGCAGATTTGTAGGACTGATTGAAATGTCATCTGTTCCATCCCCAATTTTTATGGTATGCCCCTAGATGTTAAGAAGTAACCCACAATGAACAGTACACATTCTGATGAATCAACCTAATTCATGGCAATTAATATTCAATGTGAATCAGTTCACATCAATTCAGATGTAAGAAAACAATCCAAGAAAATTCTCCTCTATTGTACTTTACTGTTATTCCCTAACATGGCAAAATCCCATTTTGAAACATTTTCACTGTACAATTTAAAGACAACATCTGTTTAAAAAATTGTGTTTAGCAAAATCCTTGTTTTGATCAGTGCCCTTGAATTGAATTGTTAAGGCATTCTTCTGAACGATTTCTACAACAGCTTTCAAAGTGAAAAGTTTTACAAAAAGACAGCCACTTACCTTAAATCCTGCAACTGCCCCAGATTGTAGATCTGATTCAATGTTACCTGGATCCAAGTAGGCAATGCTCATCAGGAAACCAGGCCCAGTGAAGGCCCAGAGTTTTCGAAAACTGAACCATGGGTGCTTTACAAACATAAAAGAGAGATTTTATTTATTTGTTTGTTTGTTTGTTTGTTTGTTTGTTTATTTATTGGATTTGTATGCCGCCCCTCTCCGGTGAGTCGGGGCGGCTCACAACAATAATAGAAACAATATAATAGTGAAACAAATCTAATATTAAAAATAAAACATATATAAAACCCCAGCAATTAAAACCATACAACACATACATACCAAATATAAAATATAAAAGCCTGGGGGAGGATGTCTCAGTTCCCCCATGCCTGGTGATAAAGGTGGGTCTTGAGTAATATTAAGTATTTTCACACAAGGGAATATATTAATTCACACATTAATATCAACTGTTACGCTGTTAATTATTTGTTACTATTTAAAATCAAGAAAATTGTTAATTTAAAGAGGCAGAGCATTATATTTTACTTATACTATATATGGCATGGTGTTATGAAATCGATTTATTTCCATAATAAATTATATCAGTCCTTGCAAAGTCTGTTCTAGAAAATCCTTATATTTTTCTTAAACATTTGATGTGGAAGATCAGTTAGCAACTCTTAGACAACCAGATGCAATGGATCAATTTTCAATTTTTCAACAACTCCATTTTAATCATTTTTTAAATTGTTTCCTCATCTCCATTCTAAATTATACTGCTCAAATTTTAAAAAGGCTGAGATAATAGTAATAAAAAAGAATGAGTGCTTGCATAGACTATGAGCCCTGTTCAATATTCAGAATTGCCATAGAGTAAAAAGAAAAAATTCATCCTTCGCTTGCATATTGCCTTTAATATAATTTTTATTTAGAGCTCCAAAATGAAAGCTTTTAATAAGGTCCTTAAAGTCAGGGCAATGCATAGATGACGGAATCTTTTCAACAAACAAAATGAACAAAAATGAATGCGGTTGCAAGTATTCATTTGAGACATTAAGGACAGCAACTGTTATCTTCACAGAGGGTTATTGTCTCCTCCGTGCACTCATTCAATAATTACATTGGCTGGCAAAATATCACTCTCACTCCATCATCTCCCATCCTTGACAAACATTAGGAAGAAGAAGCAAAGAAGCATCGGAACAACCTTCAAATTTTTAATTAACTTTTTATAATTTATTAGATTTGTATGCCGCCCCTCTCCGAAGACTCGGGGCGGCTCACAACAATAATAATAACAATGTTACAATAGAAAGAAATCTAATATTAAAAAACAGCTTAAAAACTCCATCATTTAAAAAACATACAATTGTATTGTATTTGAGATCAAATGTATTCCACGCCAGGAAGAGCGGCACTACTTGACTCTGTCGGCAATAAAACAGGTCTATGACATGTTGATGTTTCCCCTGCATCCACCTCCACATTCCTTCGGGACCGCCTTCTGCCGCACGAATCCCAGCGACCGGTTCGGTCCCACAGAGTTGATCTTCTCCGGGTCCCGTCGACTAAACAATGTCGTCTGGCGGGACCCAAGGGAAGAGCCTTCTCTGTGGCGGCTCCGACCCTCTGGAACCAGCTCCCCCCTGAGATTAGGATTGCCCCCACCCTCCTTGCCTTTCGCAAACTCCTTAAAACCCACCTCTGCTGTCAGGCATGGGGGAACTGAAACATCTCCCCCTTGCCCATGTTGTTTTGGTGTTAGATTGATTGTGTGCTTGTTTTTTAATATTCTGGGGTTGTTTTTTATGAATTTTTTAGCTTAACATTGTAATTGGATTGGTGGGTATTGGATTTGTTATTATGTATTGTTTTTACTTTGTTGTGAGCCGCCCCGAGTTTGCGGAGAGGGGCGGCATATAAATCCAATAAATCTAATCTAATCTAAGAGCGCAGGAAAGAGGAGCACAGATTTTTAAATACTAACAGCATTTTTGGGTCTTTTACTGAAGCAATTTCATGCTTAGATCAGCTTTCTCCTGTCTGGATACTTCCACCAGTTTTCGAATATAACTTTCACTCACTCCAAAGGGATGACTCACACCCGGGTCAGGACTTCTTCATTCTCCTACCATCGGGAAGGAGATACACTGTAAAAGCCTAGGCAGTCCCACAAACAGGCTGAATGAAGAACAGTTTTTATCTGTGGGCTGTCAAACTCCTGAATGAAACATAACTACAGTGGTCCCTCTACTTACGAACTTAATTCGTTCCGTGACCAGGTTCTTAAGTCGAAAAGTTTGTAAGAGGAAGCAATTTTTCCCATAGGAATCAATGTAAATGCAAATAATGTGTGGGGAAACCACAGGGACTGTGGAGGCCCTGTTTCCTCCCAGGAGATTCCTAGAGAGGCCCCATGGAGGCTTTTCCCTGCCTTTTCCAGCTCTGTTTCCTCCCAGGAGATTCCTAGAGAGGCCCCATGGAGGCTTCTCCCCGCCTTTTCCGGTTACAGTTTCGGAGGGTGGGGTTTGTAATGGTTCTTAAGAAGAGGCAAAAAAATCTTGAACACCCGGTTCTTATCTAGAAAGGTTCGTAAGTAGAGGTGTTTGTAGGTAGAGGTACCATTATACAACATAGTACGAAGGGCTGGCTTGATGTGCAATAAGTTCACATGTTACAATAGGATTGGGTGTTTGTTATCAGGATTCACTGGGATAGGGATTTTCTGTCTTTCACTGTGAGTTGTATTGTGTTGGGGTGTGTGCTTGAAGGGAGGCTCAGCCAATCTCATAGTACGCATGTTGTACTCTGACAATAAAGGTTTGAATTGAACAAACGACGTAGTCAGAGGCTAGGGCCGATGAAAATTACAGTTAAAAGCACTTAGAGGGAGATTGGTAGAGCACAATACTTAAAGAAGGCTCATCCTCACCAATCCTAGGTTTCTGCATCAATTAATGATTTAAAAGGGGGTGAAAAGCAACTCCAGCAAAGTGACTCATCCAGACACACAACAGGCAATCAAGAGATCAAGTTTAATGAGGACCCAGATTGTTGGGGGCAACATGCTTACTCTCTGTAAACCGCTTAGAGAGGGTTGTAAAACATTGTGAAGCGGTACAGTATATAAGTTTATTTATTATTAATTAGAAATGCCATTGCTATTGCTATTAGAAATGCTATTAGGTTGAAATGCTATTCCTGTTAATTCACTGGAACCTTCAGAAATGTCAGAATGTCCCACTAATATATTTTGAGGACTTATATTGAACCTCAGCATAAGCTGAACATATCTTAAGCATATGCCACCGTGACCAGTAATTCTTCACACTATCCCCCCCCTCCTTTGGCACAATAGCGCCCTTCAATAAAACACCAGGGAAAGTATCGCGAATGGTGACCCCACCATAACTCTTATTACCCATACTAACCTTTTCATCTTCTGGTATTGGTATTTTCTGATCGAAGTAGGTGGTAAATTCATCCGTAGAGTCTGAAGCCTGTGGCGATACTGGGTTGCTGTAAATGGTACTAACAGCATCCCCAGAGGTATCTTCTGCAAAGCATGAACAGAATGATGTGATCAGGAAAGTGGAGAAGTAGGAGAAGCAGAAGAGCAGCAAGATGGATGTAACATAAGTGCATCATGTTATGCTTTATCCACTGGGGAGAAAAATCTCATGCCATTTGAATATATTATCCATTATATTATGGAATCAATACATTTGCAAGGAGCCCAGGTAGGGGTAAGATCAGTGGTGGGTTGTAAATAATTTTGCTACCGGTTTGTGTACGCGCACACAACACTTCTGCGCGTGTGCAGAACCGTCCCAAATAGGTGGGTGGATCCTCCCGCTGCTGGCGCTACCGGTTCTAAGAACCGTTATGAACCGGGAGCAACCCACCACTGGAATGATGTAATCTGAATCTCAACTATGAACTTAAATTAACAATGGCAGGCTTAATCACTCCTTGCACACAGTAACTGAACACATACACATGAAGTTGTTGTGATTTATGCAAAGGTTTATGGTGATTCTCAGCAATCCAAGTCATGGTTGCATTATGCATAATTATGCAAAGGTAATCTAAATCCTTAACTGCGTATTTGTTTGGTAAAACAAACAGAAAACTGAAATTTGATTCAAAGACTTAAATCATGTTAGAGAAGAATGACTGCATCTATACAGCATATATGTTCTTCCCAGAACTACAACTAAACACAGGCAACGTGATATCTTTTCCAATCCCCGGATGTAACTCTTAGAAGACACACGTTCATTATCTAAGACCCTGCAGGAGCAGAAGGAAAAAGGAGAAGGGGACACGCCCTGGTGCCTGCTGGCTGGACACTATAAAGGATGATACCAGGGTGACCATGGTGGGTCTGAAGGAGGCAGGGCGAGAAAGAAAGGGCATGGAGAATACTGATCCAAGGATCAGACATGACTGACAACAACAACGGTCCAGACTAATAGAAATGTTTTTAGGACCGACAAAGAGCCTCTACATTTGACAGAAAGCTGTGAATAGAATAGAATAGAATAGAATAGAATAGAATTTTATTGGCCAAGTGTGATTGGACACACAAGGAATTTGTCTTGGTGCAGATGCTCTCAGCGTACATAAAAGAAAAAGATACATTTGTCACGAATCATGTGCTACAACACTTAATGATTGTCATAGGGGTCAAATAAGCAAAATAATAAATCTATATGGGTGATTTTTCTGCTGCAGCTATAGAGTTGTCTTTGGATGAAGACACCTATCATTCTTTGGGACATTTCCTATAATCCCAATTGCATATTAAAAGGCCTGGCAAGGCTAATGTTCATAGGCTGCTTTTTTGAATGTTCATTTTATTACAATTATAGTCTGACGGTTTCTGGCTCTCCCCTTGCAAGCTGTAGGATAAGAATGCTTCTCTCCCCCCC
This sequence comes from Erythrolamprus reginae, assembly GCF_031021105.1. NCBI lineage: Eukaryota > Metazoa > Chordata > Lepidosauria > Squamata > Dipsadidae > Erythrolamprus > Erythrolamprus reginae. Next base: position 183,823,327 of record NC_091951.1, on the reverse strand, counting down.
AAAAAAAAATATCTACGTACCATGGGAAATAATTTGCTCTCCTCCCTACTTAACTATCACATAACCAAAGCCATCTACCCCCCTTTCCTTATCTGCATGTCTGAAAAATTACATGTCTGATTGAACATTTACAGAGTTGGGATCTGGGCTCTATTAAGATTCTCATCTTGCAGACATGCAATCAAATACTGTAAACATTTTATCTACCATACTCTGTTTATGTCTGCTTAAAAGAATTTATTTTGATATGTTTAATTGTAACCCAATAGTTGCCAACTTATTTTTTTTTCTCCCAAACCTTCCATATACCGTATATACGTAGTTCTTCATTTGAAGTTATTGCGTGTTTTATTCATTCATGAAATAAATTCTGATCTTCTTATTTCCCTACCTAAAACACAGTGGCTACTCACTTCTGGAACCCAGGTGCTGGATTGGGCTGATCTTCAGTTTTTATTCATTGGAGCTGCTTTCAAATGCGAATATTTTACCTTGTTAATGGGTTCCGTGGCTATATTTTCCCTTAAACCCACCCCCAAAATCTGGACATTCTATTAAAACGACCTCTTGGTTTTGTTTTGGAAAAGGATTGGGAATAAACTAAATCTCTACCATTGCCCGAATCAAGAAATAGATCAAAGGGTTAGAGAGACACATCGTTCCACAGAAGGCGCTCACGATACCTGCACTTCTCCTCAAAATAGCAAAACCACCTACCCACAAAGAAGAAGTTAGTTTCACAAACACAGACAATGGTTTTATAAGTACCACCTCTCCTCTCCAGTGCTCCAATTGTACTCACTCTTGTATTCGAGTTTGTATTCTCCACGGGGCATTATAGCTCAGCTCTGCTTCCACAGATCAAAAAAATATCCAGACTGACACCTGCCTCCTCGGGATGTACAGAAATAACCGATTTATAGCTAGAAACCAGAGCCGTCAAGAGAGAGAGATATACGAGGACTACGGGCAGTTCTGTTGATTGAGGCAATGAACTTGGTTTCTCCTCCTACATCTCCATTCCCTCCGCCTTCCAAGCAAAGCTGAGGTTTACCTGAGAGCTTTAATGCAACAGCCACCCTGTATAATGAAAACCACGCCCCAAGCAGCTAAGCTCACCTTGCTTAGCTAGTTAACTAATGCTGGAAAATAAAAAGTCTAAGGAAAAGTAGGTGGCACACACACAACTCAAACCTGTTGCCAGCAACTTCCTTGAAGTTGCACAGTAAATAATAAGCATCTTGACTGAAGAAGTAAACTCCAGCAGGACGCTTGGCAGGCAGCAATGTAATGGAATGTCCCCTCTTTTAAGCTGGTATGCTAACTGCAGGTCAGCAAGGCAAATAGTCTGTTCTACCAGGAAATAATAGAATGGTTTCTATTCATGACCTACTGGCTGGGCAGCTTATTTGGGAGGAAGATGATTAGCCATCTTATGCAGAACTACAATGAGGGAGGACATTTCAGCTGGGGGATTTAAATTGGGAATTTCCCAGATTTAGGCTTTTGTTCTGTGCTAGGTGAACGCTCAGGTTCAAAAGGATTTAGCCCCAAGCAGTGCTCTACTGTAGGCAGCATTCCCAAAAGCTCAGGGAACTGCACAGGTAGCCCTCGACTTACAACACTTCAATTAGTGACCGTCTGAAGTTACGTCACTGAAAAAAAAGTGATTTTTGATCATTTTTTACTGTTGCAACCATTGGGGCATTCCCACGGTCACAGGATCAAAATTTAGATGTTTGACGACAGCTTCTTATCGGGGTGAAATGCTCATTGGACAGCCAATCGCAAAGGTAGCGCGAGGCTCCACCCACTGGCCCAAATGCTGCCATTTGGGTTCTTTTACCCTCTGCGCATGCACAGAACGCTTAGCCATGAGCAGAGGGTAGAAGAACCCAAATGGCAGTGTCCGGGCAGGTAGGCGGAGCCTTGTGCTGCCTTTGCGACCGGCTCTCCAACAACCGACAGTCACGAGCGAACCAGGAGCATTTCACCCTGGTTCTTATTTATGATGTGTTCTGCCGGGCTCCATGGTGTGAGTCTCCCGAAAATTCAAGGGTACAAATTTCAGACACACACACACTTGAAAGTTCAAAAACATGTTCTTTATCACAAACATTCAAAAGAAACAAAGCACCCTTTTTGTATTGCAAAGAGCACTCATCCCAAAACAACCTGGTAGTCTGTACAATCCCCTTAATCAGTCCTTAAGTACTTAGCTAGCAGCTGTGAAGGAACGTCACAGCCCTTCTTCCATGAAGTGAGACCCCCAAACTTTGCTCTGCTTTGGTTTCAAAGTCGTGAAAAATCAACAAAGTCTGGAAACAGCAAGGCACGGTCCTGAAGGACAACGATCAGATAATCTTCCACAACAGCCAAGCCAGCACACTGCTATTTATATCAGCAGCTCTAATTACTGGAGCCCCACCCAAACACAGGTGGCCTCTCTTATCTCTGTAATATTTCTTCAATTGGTCTCTTCGATGCATAAGTCTGCGCATGCATGGGTCTAACACTTCCTCATCCGAATCGACCGGAGATAATGGAGATTGGCTTCCTGGGCTGTGTGCCAAGCCCCCCTCTTCCAAGTCTTCACCTTCTTCTTCATCCGAGGAAACTGCACTACCTGACTCTATCGGCAATAAAACAGGTCTATGACATGTTGATGTTTCCCCTGCATCCACCTCCACATTCCTTGGGGCAGGAGCTGGGCCAGAGCCAACCACAACATGATGGTTGCAGTGTTCTCTCTCTGTCTTATTAACTTAATAACTACAGTGACTCACTTAATAAAGAATGACTTTTATTCTCTTTTAAATGGGTTTTTTACTGTTTTTATACTGGTTTTGTATATTGTACGCTGCCCATTCTGGAAAGAGTAGGGTGGACTATAAATTAAATTAATTTAAATAAATAAATAAAATAAATAACTGTGCCAAAAAAAGCGGTAAAATAGGACAAAAATCACTTAATAACTGTCTCAGTACAGAAATTTGGGGTTCAATTGTGGTCCTAAATTGAGGACTATCTGCATATGAGTCCACGGAGAGGGGCGGCATACAAATCCAATAAATAAATAAAATAAATAAATGATTTTGGAGGGGGAATCTCTTGGGGGGTTGTTGTTGTTATTGTGTTTTAACTGAGGCCAAACCAATGATCTCTGAACACCCCTTGCTTTACTTCGGGGCGTCCATTAGGAGTTCCCTTTTGATAAAACAAGCCACTTTTTGTACCCTTACATTTCCTTTGTGAAAATACTGGGATGATTTGAAATTCCGCAAACTCTTGGGGCAAAGCTAAGACCTCCATAGGATCGCGTCCAAGGCTCGTCTCCTCCACCATTCTGATCCCACAATGGCCAAAACCAGAGGCTTTTGCTATGGGGTCCACAGACTCTCATTATGGACAGTCCTCAACTTACAACCAAGACCACCTGAAGTTACAGCAGCGGTGCAAAAAGCAACCGACAACCATTTTTCACACTTACAACCGCTATCATTTTCCTGCAGTCACGCAATCAAAATTCAGACGCTTGGCCATCGGCTCGTGTTTATGAGAGTTGCAGTGTCCTGGAGTGGTCATGCGGTCCTTCTTTTTGCAACCTTGTGACAGTCGGTGGGGAAGCCACTTTCACAACCCATGTTACTAACTTTAACAACTGCAGCGAGGAAAAGTCATAAATAGGCGTTGATTGCTTACCTGAACGCCTCTTCTCGTACGGTGAGCGGGTACAGCAGTCACATGGGTTGCTCATGTCCAATCCGGTGGAACTGAGCCTAGTGTTAAAAAAGCTTGCTGGATCCGCCCCTTCCCCAGAATTCGCGAATCCGTAGACTAGGCTCAGATGTGAAGCTCTTTAGTGTTCAACTCTCATTGTTAGAGGAAAGAAAGGTTATAGAAAGGTATAGAAGACACATACAAGGGCGGGAAGTGACTGCTGTACCCGCTCACCGTACGAGAAGAGGCGTTCAGGTAAGCAATCAACGCCTATTCTCCGTACTGAAGGAGCGGGTCCAGCAGTCACATGGGACATACCCAATAGATTGGTCCCTAGGGTGGGATTAGATTGCTATCGTGAGAGATAACGGATTGGAGTACCCTTCTGCTGAAGGCAGCGTCCGCTGAGGCGTAAGAGTCAATCTTGTAGTGCCTGATGAAGGAATTTGGCGAGGCCCAAGTGGCTGCTTTGCAGACCTCCTCCAACGGGGCTTGAGTCGCCCAAGCGGCCGAGGTGGCTGCGCTCCTGGTGGAATGCGCTGTGATGTTCTTTGGAACTGAGAGGGAGGCCAACTCGTAGGCCTTAGAGATAGTCCCTCTGATCCAACGGCCTATCACTGTTGAAGACACTTTGGCACCCATGACTCTGGGGTGATAGGCTATAAAAAGTGCTTCCGACCTCCGAAAGGGTCCTGTGCGTTGGATATAGATCCTCAGCGCTCTAATGAGGTCCAGGGTGTGCCATCTAATTGCCAAGGGATGGTCCCGTTGGAGGCAGAAGGAAGGTAAGACAATATCCTGGGTTCTGTGGAACATGGAACTGACCTTGGGTAAGAAGGTGGGGTCCAGTCGTAAGACTACCTTGTCCTGATGAAATTGGCAGAGGTCCTGCCTGATTGAAAGGGCAGCCAACTCCGAAATGCGTCGGGCAGAGGTAATTGCCACCAGGAATGCTACCTTAAAGGATAGGTACCTGAGGGACGCAGATTTTAGGGGTTCGTAGGGTGCCTGCGTGAGGGAATGGAGAACCCGTGGCAAATCCCAGGATGGATATCTGTGGACCTTAGAAGGTCTGAGGTTGGCTATACCCTTGAGGAATTCCTGAACTTCTGGAAAGGAACGGAGAGGCTGTCTGCGGGGCCCTGCTAGGACAGATGAAATGGCCGCCAGATGACGACGGAGAGTACTGGTGGAAAGGCCTTGATGGAAACCTTGCATAAGGAAGGAAATGATCCTGTGTATGGGAATGCACAGGGGAGAGAGACCCTCCTGTAGACACCACTGGTGAAACTTGGACCATGTATGGTCGTAGATTCGATTGGTCGAACCTCTTCTGGCCTTTAAGATGACCTCCACTGTGTCGGGGTCGTGGCCACGCAGTTCTAAGTCTCTCCTGATAACAGCCAGGCGGTGAGGTGGAACCACTCCGGGTCTGGATGGAATGAGGCCCCCTGCCGTAGCATATCCCCCGAAACGGGGAGTCGCCAGGGGTCCTGGACAGACAGCTGTTGGAGATCCGCGAACCAGGGCCGGCGGGGCCAATGAGGGGCGATTAGGATTACTCGGGCCCTCTCGGTGAGGACCTTGTGAATCACGTCCGGGAGAATTGGAATTGGAGGGAATGCATACAGGAGTCCTGGGGGCCAGGGGCTCCTGAGGGCATTGGTTGCTTCTGCTCCCGGGGATGGGAACCTGGAGAAGAATCGAGGGAGTTGGGCATTCGCTTCGGTCGCAAAGACATCCAGCACTGGAAGGCCGAATCTGAGGCTGATTTGATGGAACAGGTCTTGATGTAGATTCCACTCTCCTGGATCTATCGTTGCTCGAGAGAGCCAATCCGCCTGGACGTTGAGGCTCCCCGAGATGTGATCGGCTAGGAGCGACTGAAGGTGTTTTTCTGCCCAAAGGCCTAACTTGAGGGCCTCCCTCATGAGAGCCTTGGATCTCGTGCCCCCCTGTCTGCAGATGTGGCTTTTTGTGGCTATGTTGTCGGTGAGTATGAGAACGTGCCGGTTGGGGATGCGAGGCTTGAACTGTTTTAGAGCCAGGGAGACGGCTCTTAACTCTAGCCAATTGATTGGCCTGGAAGCTTCCTCCGGTGACCACGTGCCCTGGGCTATCATCCCCTGGGCATGGGCGCCCCATCCTGATAGACTGGCATCTGTGGTAATGACGAATTGGTCCGGGGACCTGAAAGGGGATCCTTTGTCCATGGCCGGAGACATCCACCACCTGAGAGATCTGCGAACCATCGATGGAATGGCAATGCGACGACTTGAGTTGCTGAGCCCCGATCTCTGAAAGGATAATAGAAGCCACTGTAGTTCCCTGGCATGGAGACGAGCCCAGGGAATGATGCCTATGCACGACACCATTTTACCCAGAAGGGAGGACAAGGTGACTATGGAGACTGATTGCAGGGGTAAAATGTGAGAAATCAACTCCCCTATATTATGTTTCCTCTCAGGAGAAAGGAAAACTTGGGATGATTCTGAATTAATGATAGATCCCAGATGCAATATGGAAGTAGAAGGCTGAAGGTGGCTTTTATCAAAGTTAATAGAAAAGCCATGGGTCTGTAAAACTGACATGGTGACAGAAAGGTTTACCTTTACTTCCTCTAGAGAATTTCCATGAACTAAAATGTCATCTAAATAACATAAAATGTGGATGGGCTTGGCCCGGATATAGGCCGCCAAGGACCCCAAAAGCTTTGTGAAGACTCTAGGGGCCGAGGAGAGACCAAATGGCATAGCCCTATACTGGAAATGTCTGCCCTGGAAAGAGAAACGTAAGAATTTTCTGTGGCATTTGGCAATGGGGATATGGAGATAGGCCTCAGTGAGGTCTAAGGAAGCCATGAAGTCCCCCGGATGAATAGCTGCTAAAATAGATGAAAGGGAATGCATCTTGAACTTTCTGTATTTGATGAATAAATTCAGCCTTTTGAGGTCCAAGATAGCTCTCCAACCTCCGGAGGTCTTAGGGACCATAAAGAGGATGGAGTAAAAACCCCGGCCTCTCTGACCGGAGGGGACCGGCTGGATGGCTCTAATGGATAATAAATGGGAGATGGCTTCCTCCATCCGGGAATGAGCAGAGGGAGAACTGGGAGAAGGGCAGGAAATAAAACGTTTGGGGGGGGGAGAAATAAACTCTAAAAGGAGACCTTTTTGAACTGTATCAATGACCCAGGGGTCCTTGGAAGATTGGCGCCAGCTAGAGGAGAAGTAGGCCAGGCGCCCCCCTATGGGGACCGAAGGGGAATTACCATCTGGGCTTTTTAGAAGCCCTGTTAGAGGACGCTCCTCTCTGGTAGCGGTATCCCTTACCCCTGGGGTTCCTACCTTGGGAACGAAAACGAGGGGAGTACTGACCTGGATTCCTCTGGTAAGTGGGCGCCTGATCTTGTTGGCGCCCCGGACGACGAAAGGACTGCGTTTTAGTGGTCTTTTTGGTAGTCGGGCCCAATACTTTTTTCTTGTCCGTGGTTTCAGTTAGGAGTGGGTCTAGGAGATCTCCAAATAGGAGGTCGCGTTTTAATGGACCTAAGGCTAACTGCCACTTCTGACGTACTCCTGCCTGCCATGGGCGAAGCCATAGGAGTCTTCTGGCCGTTGTGGAGGCCGCAATGGACTTGGCTGCGAATCTGGTGGATTGCAGTGTGGCATCAGCCACGTATTGGGCGGCCGCAAATACCTTGTTGAAGTCCTGTTGACCTCTTAAGTCATCGGGAGGAATATGTTGTTGAAGCTGACGAAGCCATAGGAGCATGGCTCTAGAAAAAAAGGAAGCAGATGCGGAGCTTTTAATAGCCCAGGAATCTGCGGTGAACCCTCTCTTGAGCATCTGTTCAATCCTCTTGTCCTCTGGACGAAGAACCTCTTCTGCTTCGCCTGGAACTGCAGCCGCAGAGTGTAGGGTTTTTACCGGTTCATCAGGCTTAGGGCAGGATAAGAGATCCTCATAAGAGGGGGATAATTTATACAATCTTTTGTCTTTGGTGGTGGGGTTAAGCCCTGATGCTGGAAACTCCCACTGTTTAAGCAAAGCATCTTTAAACAATTTTGGCATAGGGATTACCTCGTTATCCTCTTGTTCCTCTGTGAAGTAGGGTAAGTTCTCCTCCGGAGGGTCAGTGGAGGTAGTCGCCTGCTTCTCTTGTGCCGCTAGCCCTGTGGAAACTCTAGCCTTGAGAAGGAGAGATTTCAACAATTGAGAGGGAAAAATAGTAACTGGAGAAGGAACCTTGATTTGGGATTCCTCATCGTCCGAGAGGCCTTGACATGGATCCTCATCCTCTTCCATATCCTGATCATAATCATCCTGAGAAGAATCTGATTCTTCCTGAATAGGAGCTCTGACTGTTGAAGGAGAATTCAAGGGACGGAGGGGACGAGGAGGAGGAAGAGGTAAAGAGGGCACATTGATGGCAGAGAGCTTGGCATCAATGGCTTTGGACAACACAGAGAAAATGGATTGGAACTCTGGAGGGAGGCTAGAAATATCAGCAGGAGTGACAGAAGAATCTCTGATGGCCTGAGAGGATCCTGGCTGGGAAGATTCTTCAACGATATCTGGTTCCTCTGGACCTAAGCCCCATAGATTAGGTTGGGGTCTGTCTAGGTTTGGCTCATCCAGAGACAACACAGTGACACCAGAGAGAGGCAGGATAGGAGCCTCTGGGGGGTCAAGACTGCTGAGCACTTGGGCCTGCACTTTCAAGCGTTTAGCAGATTTATCATGAATTTTTTGTAGGGCTTGGTCCCTTCTCTTCTCAGCCTTGGTGGTTCTGGTCAAGGGACGGGCTATGGCAGAAGAGGGGGCCGAGGCCTGGGGGATACTGGTTATCTCATCACCTGTAGGCCTGGCCTCTCTGGGACCCTGAGTGGTGCCTCTCTTGGGAAAGGAAGCCATAGTCTGACAATTTACAGAAGACAAGGCTAGAGCCAAAAGAAATCTGATTTATAAGGGGGAGAAGAATTCCAAGCTTTCCCAAGAGGAGTGGGATCTTGCTCCTAGGCCTCGGAGCTGCTGCGACTTGAGAGCAATCTGGGCAAACCCAGAGTTCGTGTTCCCAAATACAGCGTGGCCAGCCTCCCTAAACTTCAATTAAAGTAACCAAGGCACCCTGGTTGGAGGACTGGCCGGTGGAGAATTAAGCCTGAGCGTCTCAAAGCCCACTCCAAAGATCCGGGCGGTGGACTGAAGCACCAACGGCCGGCAGGAGGCCAACACGAGGTACTAAATTACAGGGCGCGAAGGCCTTCGCGCCAAAAACGAAACCGTTCCGTAAAAGTTTTAAAAGAAACGGCCGGCTAAGTCCAGGAGACTGAGAGGGAAGCGTCTCACACCGCGGGAGGTAAAGCCCTTAAAAGATAATAAATAGACTTGCCTAATGACCTCCAGGCCGAAGGATTGTAAATAACCCAAAACGGCAGCAGGAATAGCCAGCGGCGAGAGGAGCCGCGGGAGGCTAAACCGCTACTTCTCCCCTGAGAGAAAAGCCGAGCCGCCGATGGCTGGCGTTAATTAGCAAGTCTCGAAATTCAATAGAAAGGATTTCTTACTGTTTGGAAGGATAGAATCGAAGGGAAGGTGTTAGTGATGAACGAGCTATTCACATATACTCCGCTGGATGCGAGAACTGAGCGAATTCTGGGGAAGGGGCGGATCCAGCAAGGTTTTTTAACACTAGGCTCAGTTCCACCGGATTGGACATGAGCAACCCATGTGACTGCTGGACCCGCTCCTTCAGTACGGAGAAATGGGGGGCAAGAACCTCAACCGTCTTGATTAGCAACGGCAATCATTGCTCAACGGGGGTCGTAATTGAAGGACTAACTGTACTGACACCAGAATTTAAAAAGCAGCATTGTGGTATCCTGCTGCAAGCTTTGCCCTTTCTGGGCTTCAAACGTTTCAATGTATATCGAAGAGTAGCAGGTCTGGGGTTGCAAGGCAGCACTGGTTTCTTTCAGTCTAAACTCCCCCCCAAAACCCCTACACCACCACCCCAGTTCTGCTGTGCTTTCCAGAAACCCCCAACAGGTAAAGCTGCAATTGTACAGTCACTCTCATCTTTCTTACGAGAGACACAGGGGCTTATCAGAATGAAGATAGCGCCATTGTGACTAGTAGCAACTGGCAGCATCGTCACCCACCTATGAGTCAAAATGCTTTTTTAAAGCCATCTAAACCAGAGCAGAAAAATCTCTACTTTGGTTATGCACTTTGGTGTGAATCATTTTGGATCACAAAACAAAATAGAAATGGTGATACTGTCAATGAATAAATTATGCGGACTATAATTTTGATTCTCTTGACATTTGGTCCAAAGTGAAGGACTTTTAATGGATGGGATCTTTAGTCCCTTCAAATAATGTCCTAGAACTTGATTTCTTTTCATTTTTTTTCTTTGTCCCCTCCGCCCCCCAAAATTGTTCAAACCTTAAGCAAATTTCTTTTGAAAACAGTTAAGTATATGAAAGTTATCCAGGTCACACTTTTGGTTTATTATTTGTATATCTTTTAATTGTTAAGACATAGCTGGTTTCATGTGGGTATTCAATGCAGCTTCTTTTCCATATCATTCATGTAGTCTGTCATTTTTGATTCTACTTTAAACAATCTTGTTTTTGCCAGATAAAACTTTTATTTTCCATAGCAACTTAGTAAAATTGGGACAAGACACCTAGTTTAAATATTACCATTTGGACCTTTTAAATCCAAACTTTTTAATAATCCTGGACATCAACCTTATTTAACTTTCTCTGACACATCTGAACATCACAGACAAAACCAGTCTTAGCCAAAATCAGCCTTAGCCTCGAGTATGTCTTAAGAATGTAGACTTTATAGCCTGAATAACACTATTCCTGGCCATAATGTTACTTCAAGATAAAGTTTTAAAAAACGTTCACTAGCATGGATTGGGAGCTGGTGATAGCCTGATTGTAGAGCCATAACAATTATCTTGCAGAATATTGCTGGGTGGTTTAACAACTTGGCAGATAACAAATTTCTCTCCCAGTTCGAGATAGTTCATTTATGGGAAACCCTAGTTAATGAGAATGAGTCACTTTGGAAGAAATAGAACAATCAGCAGCAATGTCTCCTGTTTTTCTCTTTTAATGACCCTGTAATCCCTTGCATCGGGGTAGAGTCGGAGTGACTGAATGGAACTGAGCATTTACTGGCCAGATGCCCTTCCTGACACCTACATGGAGTTCACAGCAGATATATTCTCTCTGTGTACAAAGAGAGTAATATTGCTACTACCTAGGATCCAATTCACATGCGGTGGAATCAGAATGTCTATATTTTATGTTAAATATTCTGTTGCTGCAGTTGGATAGCCTTTCACTAATTTTTCTCATTTTCATATTTATGTTAGTGCAAACTAAAACAGAAATCTACACCCACTTTTTTTGGAAGAAAGTCCCCTTAACTCGAAGGACTATCCATTTATAAAGACATATAGTATTTGTGCAGTTCATACTTTGCACACATAAAGCTATAGGTCTCTCTTTCAAAGCACTTACAGCTAAGGAATATATTGGAGGAAGATTATTTCCAAATTCTTTTATCCAATGATAAACAAAGAAAGTAAGCATCTTTCATAAATGTTGTAACTGTAACCAAACATTCATGTTTCATCATGGACATAAATAAAGGCATGGTACACTGAGCTGCCCTTACATGTTAGCTTTTTATTATAATGTAAATTCTTTTGGGAAATCTCATGAGCCAGAGAGCAATATAGAATGAGTAGAAAGCAAAATATAGTGCCGCACTTAATATTTGTCTAAATCCAAGAGCCATTTCAGATGGCACAGTGATGCAAACTGAGTGACATTTTTTTGTTTTGGGAAAAGGTTCTGGGGGAGGTTGTGCAGATAGGCCTTATTTTTCAAATGCAGTGATACCTTGTCTTACAAACTTAATTGGTTCTGGGACAAGGTTCTTAAGGTGAAAAGTTTGTAAGACGAAACAATGTTTCCCATAGGAATCAATGGAAAAGCGATTAATGCGTGCAAGCCCAAAAGTCACCCCTTTTGCCAGCCGAAGCGCCCGTTTTTGCGCTGCTGGGATCCCCCTGAGGCTCCCCTCCATGGGAAACTCCACCTCTGGACTTCCGTTGCCAGCAAAGCGCCCGTTTCTGCGCTGCTGGGATTCCCCTACTGGGATTTCCCTTAACATCACAAAAACATGGAAGTTCGGAGGTGGGGTTTCCCATGGAGGGGAGCCTCAGGGGAATCCCAGCAGTGCAAAAACAGGTGCTTCACTGGCAACGGAAGTCCGGAGGCGGGGCGTCCCAGCGGCAGTGGTGGGTTTGTAAGGTGAAAATAGTTTGTAAGAAGAGGCAAAAAAAATCTTAAACCCCGGGTTTGTATCTCGAAAAGTTTGTATGATGAGGTTATGATGAGGTGTTTCTAAGATGAGGTATCACTGTAATGTGAAGACAATCATTGTAGAACTTGCGGTAGTTCTTTTCATGGCTTTCTGCCTCAAAATGGTAAGAAATCATGCCACAATTTTTACCAAATAATGGTCAGATGAGGTTATGGACGTCACCCAAACAGGGCCTGGGGCTCTGTATGTGACCCTCTTAAAAGGGTCACATACAAGGGATAACAGGCCATTCCATAAATGCTGTAAAGAACAGTAGACATTCAGCTATAGCAGTGTTTCCCAACCTTGGCAACTTGAATATATCTAGACTTCAACTCCCAGAATTCCCCAGCCAGCATTCGCTGGCTGGGGAATTCTGGGAGTTGAAGTCCAAATAGCTTCAAGTGGCCAAGGTTGGGAAACACTGAGCTATAGAAGAGAAATATTTGAGCCACTCTTTCTGAAAAGCAACCAAGTTGGTTAAAAGAGATGCAAATTAAATGACTGATTTACCATACAGTGCTTCCCTTTCCTTGCCAGGCGTCATGGTTGGAGAGTTCTCTCCAGAGTTGGGATCTTTAGAACCGGTCACAGTAGCTGCAAAAGAGAATAAAAAGACATTAAATCCATATTTAGGGTAAAGTCGCAGGAGCCATGCTACAGACCCAGAATTTTGCCTTCAAGCTGCAGCAGAGAAAAGCACTACAGTGGGGATCCTGCTCGATTTTTATGGTATAGGGTTTGACTCATTCTCATGACTCATGTAGAACTAAGGATTATTTCTTGCCCAACTATGAGAAGTACTTCCCAAAAATACCACCAGAGACAAAAGTGCAGTTTCTTGAATGGTGATTTATAGAATTTATTATGATCATACATAAACATAAATCCAAGAGATAAGCAGACATCTGGCCGCCATCAAAATGGTTTTTTTTAGAAACTGAAACATCTGGTTCAAGTAAAACTTTTATCCTGCAGCAAAAGTTTCTCTCTCTGCAAAGGCAAAAAAAAGAGGCAACCTGAGGGGGAAAGGGGGAGGGGGTTAAACACACACACACACACACAGGCAAATGGATAATGGGTTTTCAAAGTTAATGAATAATTCCTAGAAGCTTTGCCTATATTTTATGTTCGTATCCTAAAGAAAGAATGCAATCAACCACTGCTATAATGTAAAATATGGCCATAACTTCTGGCCTGTATTGTATTAAAATGTAGTGGTTCAGGAAATGTTGAAACTATCCTGTTTTTTTTAAGGGGCGGGGAAGCAGCAGGGTGGAATTGAAAAATATGATCTTTCTTTTATTATTTTTAAAGCTTGAATGACCCAAAAGCATTTATTTTATAACAGTTACCTTACTAGGTTACATGGTGTGCTACAAAGCAATCATGTGCATGTTTTCTCAGAGGACTCTGGCTATTTGGGACAGGCAATTCTAAGATTACGCTCCCCTCCCTAGCAAAGATATAACTCTTTTATGAGCGACTACAGCATATACAATGACCCACAAAGACCAACAACCATTTGCTTTTCTGTTGTTTTCTGGTTTTAATTTCTTGTTGGCCTCCCAGTTTCTGTAGTCAGATAGGCCAATGTTGGCTGGCGGGATCATGAGGGAGGGCCTTCTCTCTGGTGGCTCCGGCTCTATGGAATCAACCCCCCTCTATGGATCTCCCCCACTGAGATCCATACGATCCCCACCATCCTGGCCTTCCGAAAGGCTGTGAAAACATGGCTTTTCCGGCAGGCCTGCAACTGGTGAACAGTTCCATCCTGTCCCAGCTGAATGGATGAATGTTTTAATATTAAGAGTTTCTTAAAATTGTTTTACTGTTCTTATATTGCTGTTTGTCTCCCAGAGTCTGTAAGGAATTGGACAGTCTATAAGTCCCAATAATAAAATAATAAATAAATAATACGTTTTCCTACTGGATTCCTCAGGGAGAACGATTCCAAGACCAAATTTTTCTTAACCCAAAGCTTGACAAAATATCTAGCCTGACAAAATGAACTTTTAACTCTTTTCAAATGATCTGTTTGCTCTTCATTAATATTTCCCCAGAACAAAGCATACCTCTGGCCTGCCACAACCCTGATGAATATGGAGTGAGTGTTTCTTGGAGACAAGAGGAAACTAACAGAAGATGTGTTTAGTTTTCTGTGTTAGTATTAATGGGGATCTCACACTAAACCTTGCCAAGGCAGCATGTGACTTTCAATTAAGATTTCTTGATTTTATTACCATGGTTGAAAAACTTTAACTCAGGGTGTGAAACCCTCCCCACTCCTAAAGAATGAAATATTTTGGGGGATATTAAGAGGAAGAATATTACATTTCCCCAAAGGAGAAATGGAGAAACATATTCTTAAAGGCAGAAAGCAGCCCTAGTCTTCCTGCCATCAGAAGTTTGAAGAGGCTGTTTTGGGGGATGGAGATTTTGTATCCCATCAGAAAGACTGGGCCAATCGATTCACAGGCAAAGAGCAAACAGAGACTCCAATTAAACAACACAATTATGCAAATTGACAACATTAGCTCAAATAGACACCTAGGTTTTGCATTTCCCCTTTTGCCTGAAGAGCCAGCCATCATGACCCCATAGGAATCCACTGAAATATTAAAGGACGCCTTCTTACACAGCAGCAGGCATCTCAATCACAAAGCCCCCCAAAATATATAAATGTATCCCAACCTTATTTGGTCAGCCATCCCAGAAACATGCTGTCGACACTAAAGTTTCTGGCATCCAAATAAACAGAGACCTTCTTTCCGTGTGGCCTGCCTCCATTTTATTTCCAGAGTCTTTTTCTCAGCTTGGAACCAGATTATTCTTCCAACATCAATTTCCAAAATTACTCAGTAGAGTGGATAGTGAACTAATTATCTGCACCACTTTTGATACTCTTCAAGTTTTGTTTAAGGTCAGTCCAAACCAGAAGTTGAGAAGTCTTACGCTACTATAGGACAGATTCAAGCAACTGCTTAGGAAGGTCTAAAATGTTAGCAAAATATTTATTAACTTGACCTAAGGAACAACCACAATTATTATTTAACATATCGCATTGTCACCTTATGGAAAGGTAATTGTCACCATAACATTCCTTAGTTTAAAGATGCAGTTTGATTTAGGTAGACTTGAGTCACTATTCCCATTCCCTTTCTGGCTGCTCCAGAAATCAAATTAAATGTGGAAAATGATTAAAAACAGGCTATGTTGTTTCCAGGATACTTTAAAAAAAAAAGAGGTGGGGAGTTTGTGATAGGGATAAGAGAAAGGGTGTAAATAAAAAATTCTTGGCATTAATAGAGGATCAAAAACCAGTATAATAGTTTAAATACATTTTTTGGAGTATCACAGAAGCTGTCCACAGTAGTGACAGACTGGGATGGCCTAGGAATTCAATAAATAAATTTAGTGCTTTTCAACATTGGCAACTTTAAGGGTGTTTGAACTTCTGGCTGGGGAATTCAGGAAGTTGAAGTCCATGCATCTTAAAGTTGGCAAGTAAGTAAAAACTTTGAAACCTTTCCTTACATAATTTCTAATTCTGACCACTTAGGTGCATCTCTTTCCAACTCAACCGTATCCTTTTATAAATTAGGCCAATCAGAAAGGTACACGAGCCCCAAGCAGTAATGACAGCATAGATCTGTACAAAGATAGTATTGCACAATATTGATTCTTTTAAAAACTGGAATTTTTATTTTAGACTTCTTTTCTGAAAATGCTACTACGGTATGTTGTTTTTTAATTTCCCTCTGAATTTGACAATTTTATTGAGCAACCCATAACTCTAAAATCTCTTTCCTAAGTTCCTAATACTATCAATGAAATACAAGCAAGAGCTCAGAAGGCATTCTTTGTCTAGCGACATATGAGCAAGTGGCACACTGTTAGACGTGCCACTTTACACATCTGACTGGCACAAATTTTAGCTACCTTAGAAAACCCTCTATAAAGTTGAGTGCAGTTAAAAGGAGTGGAAAATTATGAGCCATAAAGCTGTCTAAAGATTACTGTTCTTTAAATTTGTTACCCAGGATTATTCTTGTGCATATACAAAGGTTATACATGCACAAGAAGCACCATCTTGCAAATGACAATGATTATGTATCTACCCTCGTTGACCGGTTCACAGTACATTATGCATGGATGTGATTTTCATTCCTGTAACTCAAAATTAATTGAAGAAGCTTGGGCACAGAAGCCAGTGATCTGTGGAAAGCATCAAAAGCCTGTGTGCTATCACAAAACTATAGGTTTCACCCCACCCCACCAAAAAAAAAAAAATTTCCATACTGACTATCACAGAAAAGAAAGGAACAGCATACCTACTTATAGAAAGCAAATACAAGCGGGAAAACAGACAACTGGCCTTGACCTTTGTTTTTTGTTTTTAAAGGAAAAGAGGCAATTACATTTTGTCTGAATTGTCTTCCCAAAAAAAGCACACAATCATGAATGATCTGACATGAGTTCTTTATATATATGCCTTTGTTTAATCCAGTCCTTCTCAAATAGTGGGGCGCCCCTCCTGGAGGGAGCACGAAGCAATGCAGGAAGGTGCGTGTGACCCCGGGGAACATGCATAGTCCCTCTTTATTGATTTCCCCGGAGGGGAGTGCTTTCCCAGTTGCATGCTGCTCAGAGCCCGGAAGAGAAGGCAGGGGCAGCAGCGTGGGTTCTTATTTGCAGTAGGCGCCGCAGTAGCCATGATCGACAGGGCAAACCTGCTGCTGGACAAGGAGGAACATCCTCTGCAGCTGGCTGCAAATGGCACCTTAAAGCCTCCTTCTACACCATTCACTGTGAGTGCCCGGCAGAGGCGACGCTTATGGGCTAGGCCAGTGACCCCAAAACACCGGCTTGATTAAGCTGGCCTGGCCCCATGTCAAAAGAGGGCCCTAACCACGGTAGCCTATGCTTGCCTAACTGAAAACAGGCTCTACTGAGTTCAGTGTAACTTATTCCCAGGTAAGTGGGTAAAGCAGCCTTCCCCAGCCAATAGTTTGCTTGTAGCTTATAATAAGTAAAATTATAAATATTAACACTAAAAATCCACTGGGGCCCAAATCAGAGGCGGGGGCGCATGAAATACTTACTTCTTCCTAGGGAGGTGACGTAACAAAATAATTGAGAAGCATGGGTTTAACCATTCCTACCAATCTAGCATACAGGTTAGAGGGTATTAGAAATTTAATAAGGATAAGGCAGCTTTGGTTCTGACCCTTCTGCCTCTCCCAAGTTAACAATTCTCAACTCCAGTCCTGAGCTATAAGGGTTGCCGCTGTAAGATAGAATGTGGTCTGTGCATATCATTCCAAATGTAATTTTTATTTTATTTATTATTTAGATTTGTATGCCGCCCCTCTCCGCAGACTCCCACTGAATTCAATCATTTAACTTATTTCAAAAGTTAAGTGGCTTAAACTTTTAAAAAGTTTTACTAAAGGTAGAAACTTTAGATAGCAATCATTAAAATGCTTAAATTGGAACTTGTTATTGAATTCAGCAGAGTGACACGCTCTTTACACACAGACCATTCCAAAGAACGAATGTCACACATCTACTGGAACAAGCTATAATACGAAACACACATCTGCTGAACATTAAAAACATAAATCAACTGAAGGAAAAATGTTCATTGTAGCAGTAAAATGTAAACCCATCACTGTCAACCTTTGCAAGCTTGATTATACAGTATCAACTCTCAATCTTCTGAATCTAGCCAAATACAACATTATGCTCTTAACCGAACATATTCCTTTGAGATAAGTATGATCAGCTATGCACATTCTCTGCTCTTTTAATTATATAACAAAGTCTTCATTTAATGGCTGTATTGTTTAGCAACCATTTGCAGTTATGGCAGAGATTAAAAAAGTAACTTTACAATCAATTTTTGCCCACACAACCTTCATAGGTCTGTAAAGCAGTAGTAAGATTTTAAGCACACTAATGGTTTCAATTCACTTCACTTAATGACCAAGTTTCTACTCCCAACTGTTTTCACTAAATGAGGACTTGCTCTACTCAATCTTCTCTGCAGCATGTAGTCTAAACTGAAAATAATTTAAAAGTTTGCTTAAATGGGCTTCTAACACAGCACAATTAAAACTGTCATATTTTCCACTCCCTAACCTATACACGCATATGTAGTGAGTGGAATTTTATATTCGAGTTTATAGAGACCAATATTGTCAATAGTACCTATAAAGAAAGTTACATAGAAACATAGAAACATAGAAGACTGACGGCAGAAAAAGACCTCATGATCCATCTAGTCTGCCCTTATACTATTTTCTGTATTTTATGTTAGGATGGATATATGTTTATCCCAGGCATGTTTAAATTCAGTTATGGATTTATCTACCACGTCTGCTGGAAGTTTGTTCCAAGGATCTACTACTAACAAGGGAGAGAAGATGGGGAAGATCCTTTAAAATTAAAACATAACCTTTGCTGAATGGCTTGTAATTTTTTAGAAAATGCTATTTGTGCAAAACATTTAAAACGCTTCCTCAGCTACTCAAAAATTAAATGTTGCTGTCTATCACATCTACTTACATGTTAAAGTGTGATTTCTTTTTGGGAGAGAAAACAGATCTCACATGTATAGGCCACAATAGGTTTGGCAAACTTACTAAAAAGATAGACAGTCAAATCCACTTGTGAGCTGAGCCAGCAAATGCTGATTAGGTATTATTGACTCCTCAGATAAAACCAGCCCCATGGCACACCACAACATGGAAACAAACAATTCTTATATAAAAACAGTTGTTGCCTCTTTGTTTGAAATAAAAGCTCAAATTGCTTAACAAGCTAGCTTTTCTAATTCTACAGGTGAAGACAAACAATTTGAGTCTAAAACAGTGGCCCCCAGCCTTTTGGGTACTAGGCATTGGTTCTGTGGAAAGAGGTTTTACCATGGACCAGAGGGAGTGTGATTTTATGTGCTGCCTGCATCCCACAAATGGGGCTTCACTTGTTTGCACAGCCCAGTTTCTGGCATGCCATGGACTGCTGCTGGTCCCTGGACCATGGATTGGGAACCCCTGGTGTAAAAGATCTAGAAGACATCAAATTAGAGAAAGATGTGCGAAAGGCTTGCATATAGTAAATGGGTGGTGAGCAGTGATTCTCCAGACACTGCTGAATTGCAAATATTCCCAGGATCCTGTGTTTTCATGATCAATGATAAGCCATGGTGGGAGGTGGGAATATTGAAAGAGATCATTTGCAATGCTGTTTAACTAAAAAAAAAACACTTGAAGTGGAACACTATAACATTTATAAGTTTTTTCCAGATGGTTAAGTAAATTATAACTCCTGGTGATTTATAAGGCTTAAAACAAACAATATCACAGTAAGAAAACAAAATGCACCTGGAAACAGGTGTTTTGTAATCAGTGTTTCCTAGTGGCAAGAGTATTAGGATAAGTGTCACCTTTGTGCAATAGAAACAATATACGGTAGTTGCTTCTCATTTAGAATCCCCTTGTGTTGCAGTAATTCAAAATATTGACTAGTGATTTGCTGGTTTCTCAATATTAGACAAGATTCAACTTCAACTTTGAAAGAAAAATGCAATTGAATTGTTCAACTTTGAAGTGAATGAGAAAGACGAGATGGCACCATGATGCTACAGCCAGCCAACCAATCGTTTACACCCAGTCGGTTTGAACTGCTACATGAAGGGGACAAAATATCCACCTTGATGCTCTCCATACAATTTGGATTGTCTCTCCTAAGAGAGAGCCAAAGTCTGTACTGGCTAGATATTTGGAGTACTACAGTCCCCAATATACATAGAGGGCACCAGATTGGGGAAAGCTCAGTGGTCAGCTGAATCTTTCTTTCTTTCTTTCTTTCTTTCTTTCTTTCTTTCTTTCTTTCTTTCTTTCTTTCTTTCTTTCTTTCTTTCTTTCTTTCTTTCTTTCTTGGATTTGTATGCCACCACTCTCCACAGACTCGGGGCGGCTAACAACAGTAATAAAACAGCATATAACAATAATCCAATACGTACTAAAAACAGTTAAAAACCCATTATTATAAAAACCAATCATACATACAGACAGACATACCATGCATAAAATTGTAAAGGCCTAGGGCAAAACATGGCAAGGATCCTTCTGTGGAAAATGTTAAGACATATAGCATTACTGATTGCAGGTACATCTGTAACATATCAAATATTAAATGCAACCTAATGCCCTCATCACCTCATGGCTTGATTACTGCAATGCTCTCTACATGGGGCTACCTTTAAAGGTAGCCCAAAATGCAGCCGCGCGAGCAGTCATGGGTCTGCCTAGATACACCCATGTCTCACCATCACTCCGTGAACTGCATTGGCTACCGATTGGTTTCTGAATGCAATTTAAAGTGTTGATTATGATCTATAAAGCCCTACATGGCTTAGGATCACATTACTTACATGACCACATACTGCCTCATGTAATCCAGCACCAGTTAGAGCTCACAGAGTCGGCCTTCTCTGGGTCCTGTCAGCTAAGTAATGCCGGACCCGGGGAAGAGCCTTCTCTGTGGCAGCTCCAACCCTCTGGAATCAGCTCCCCCTGGAGATTCATGCAGCCCCCACTCTCCTGGCCTTTTATAAGGCTTTTAAAACACACCTCTGCTGACAGGCTTGGTGCCGTTGAGCATTGCCTCATGCTCTGGTCGATGCTATGAAGATTGATAGTGAACGAGTGTTAGTCTAAAGTTTTTGTATAGGGGTTTTTACACTTGGTTTTACACTGTTTTATTGAGTTTCTCTGATGTGTATTATTATTATTATTATTATTATTATTATTATTATTATTATTATTATTAATTAGATTTGTATGCCGCCCGTCTCCGAAGACTCGGGCCGGCTCACAGCACATGATATAAAACAGTAAATACAAAGACAAATCTAATTAATTAAAAACTGCATAAGCTAAAAACCTGATATATTAAAAATCAATCAAACAAATTCAAATCACAGTCATACATCACATTTATTGGCCAGGGGGCCAAGATCTAATTACCCCAAGCCTGGCGACATAAGTGAGTCTTAAGACTCTTGCTTTGTATTGTATACAATATATTGTATTGATTTTGCTATGTAAGCCACCCTGAGTCCACAGGAGAAGGCCAGCCTAGAAATCCAATAAATAAACCAATAAATAAAATAAGTCTATTGATCCCTAAACAGGCTGGGATTACTGGGTTTAAAATTTGCCTGTTCCCTTGTGACATTACCTTGTCATAAAGATATGAGCTCTGCTATGTGCAAATACTTTGTTTGGTTTGGGCTGAGTATGCTCATGGAATTAAAGGGCTGGAAAGGGCCAGAGGCTGTTGAGTCTGACCTTTTACTCAGGGCAGAGCATCCCAGACCAAAAGCATGCTCTCTGCAGCTTCATCCAAAGGATTAATACTTGCCACCATTTTATTTATTTCTCAATTGGCTCTGGATTGGAAATAAAAACACACCACCCCCTAAAAAAAGATTATGAATTTGATGAGAAAACACTGATTAGAGTACTACTTTTGAGGAAACCCACCCCCTCCCAATATATCCAATTGGCAATCATGCCATTCATCTCACTATCTTGCTAATTAGCATGTCATAGAGTGTTTTGTCAAATGTTTGGAGTCAAGGTATATTGTATTGACAACTCTTCCACAATTTAATAAGAATGGAACCCAATCAAAGATTGCCTTTGTGGGGTAGGTTTTATTTTATTTATTAAACAAATTTATAAAGCTGTCCACTCACACGTGGTGATTCCAGGTGGCTTACAACTTTTTTTAAAAAAATCAAAAATCCACAACCTAAAACCCCTAAACTCCCGGCCCAATGACAAACAGGTTTGGTGAGTGTCTGACCTAAGGGCATAAAGTGAGGTTTATACTGGAACAGGGATCTGAAGTTGGGTCTTTTTAACTCTATCCTAATATTCCAACCTCTGCACCATGCATAGCTTTCAACACGTTCCAACAACAATTTTATCATAGCCAGCAGCCTATATGAATTTTCACAGAACAGCAGCCAGGCAGATAGTATGCAATTCTCGGTACTCACTAAACCTGGATGCATCCAACGTTTATTGCTAACATCTTGGTATACTTGCAATGTCAAGTCTTCAGGGCTGTTTTGAGAATTTTGTTTGCAATCGTGGTGAATAGTATAAATTTTGTCTTATTTAAAAGAGACAATTGAGAAACGAAGCTCCTGCTCACAATCCCAGAATTTAAATTTCACTTGAGATATAGTCCTCATAATGGAGGAGGGTAACACAGTCCAAGGATCAGAGCTTTTTCCCGCCTGGGTTCTTATGTTTCATCTTACCCCATACAATTATTGCTCAGGGATAATTGTAAGGGAACTACCAGTAATTATATTTCAACGCTGCCTGTTAGAACAGACACAAAAAATAACTCCATCAGAGTACCTGGCTACCACAACCACATAGAAATAGACCTATCGCAAAACCACTTTGCAAAGTGAAATTTTAACACATACATCATCATTCCCTTTTGGATTATTT
The DNA here is from genome assembly GCF_031021105.1 of Erythrolamprus reginae. Taxonomy (NCBI): domain Eukaryota; kingdom Metazoa; phylum Chordata; class Lepidosauria; order Squamata; family Dipsadidae; genus Erythrolamprus; species Erythrolamprus reginae. Next base: position 183,800,672 of record NC_091951.1, on the reverse strand, counting down.
ATCCAACAAACTCACTTTGCATTTTATACCCAACAGGGGTTATTATCAAATATTTCTAGGAGACTTGCAAAGCAGGGTCCAAAAGTTATTATCTTTGTCTGCTTGTCCTAGGCACTTGATATTCAAACGGAAATTGCCTCCTTTTACCAAACTTTAGGTTTTAGCTGTTGAGTGAGAAAGAGCCTTATATATAAGACCTGTCAGATTGATTCCTAAGAGATAGACAGATTCCGGGTCCAATCAGGACTATCTTTATATACCCTGGAATAAATTGCATTGCAACAATGACTTGTATCCAGATGTATAAGATTTGTATTGAGTCGCAGAACATCATCTACAAACATCCTAAATCTCTTTCCCAGAGTGCTGTGTCTTCCTAGCTGACTATAAAACCTGCAATGGATCCCCTTGCCAACTGCTTTGTTGCCTAGGAATATTGGTCAAGAACCTGGAATAGAGCCATACTAAAGAAGGGTTAATTTACACGTCATTTTCAACAGAGCAGGAAACATTTTCTCCGGTCATAGTGCCCCGCAGTTTTATTTAACTTGGGAAAAGCTTCTTTCAACCCTTCCTCCATAGAAAAATATATCCCTTATACAGGTCTTGCCTGGCAAACTCCAGTCCAATCTGATCATCTTCCCTTTTCTAATGGGGTGAATTGGGGGGGGGGGGGAGAAGAAGTCAGGCAAAAGTCTTGACCTTCTCTTCAAATAGATCAGTAATCTACATTGCTCCTTTTGTCACTGCTCCCTTTGGGAGATAATTACATTAGCCATTGGGAACACACAGCCAGGGGAAGAGTAATTTTCCCAAGTTTTAGGAGGACATACAAAGAAGACGTCTTGTGTGTGAAAGGTGACCCTGATCATTTCCACAAAGAACAGATAAAGGAACTTCAAAAAAACAACAACCCAAAGACAATTTCCTTGTGTGTCCAGTCACACCTGGCCAATAAAATTCTATTCTCTTCTATTCTATTCTAAGCAGCTGGGGAAAAATAACAGGCAATACAGAACTTCTTTTCACCTTCCACAATAATTCCTCCTCCTTTTAAAGAGTTTTATCCGAAATGGGATAACTGAGCCACACAAGACAAAGATGTGATCCTGCTCACTATTAGAGGGTCAACCAGTCCCACTACCCAGGGGTGAGATTGCGTTTTGAAAACCTCATCCGCTTATATCCAGCAAATACGGGGATGTTTATAATATTAGCAACACACTCCTTCAGAGCAGGGGTCTCGAACCTTGGCCACTTTAAGTCTAGAGCAGTGTTTCCCAACCTTGGCAACTTGAAGTTATTTGGACTTCAACTCCCAGAATTCCCCAGCCAGCATTCGGCCACTTTAAGCCTGGAGGACTTCAACGGGAATTCTGGGAGTTGATGTCCAAATATCTTCAAGTTGCCAAGGTTGGGAAACACTGGCCTAGAGGACTTCAACTCCCAGAATTCCCGTTGAAGTCCTCCAGACTTAAAGTGGCCACGGTTGGGGACTACTGCTTTAGAGGTCTTACTCTGTCCTTTGCATTCAAGCCCCTCTTGATTCTTTTTACATTGCAAGCACCATAAGACAGCCCTGTCTTTCCCCATCATGCCGGCAATGCCGATTCGCCCACTCAGCCGCCCCCCTCTCATCTGCAAAAGAACCACTGCTTCATTCGTCCGTTCGTTCTTTAACGGAAAGGCAGACAGCCGCTGCCACCTCACCTCAATCAAAGACGCCCCGCCGGCAGCCACGCGCGCCCCATTTCCCCAGTCCGGGACAGCAACTTGGCCCCGCCCTCTGTGTGCTCTACGAGCCAGAAAGAAGACAGAGGGGCTCAAAGAAAGAAGGCACAGCGCCTCCTAGTGCAACTCCGCCACAGGGACAGTTCAAGGAGCGCGGGAAGCTCCAGCAACTTAGCGCCCTCCCAATGTTTGGGATACTGTATTTTCAACTCTTTTTTTTTTTAATGCAATGTAAGTTAACTTCCAGTTTCTCAGTTACAGACAAGGTTACATTTTTAGAAAAATTTGCTTTGTTATTTTCTACACATTATTATCTGATCTCCAACCAGTGAATTACCAGAAGCACGTTACCAAAAAGACCATGTCCTAATATTTAACTCTGGGTCAGAGGAGCCACAAGAGGCAGGAGCTGTTAAATACAAAGAAACATGGATCAACATGTGAAAAAATTGTTAGCCGCTCTGAGTCCGTTTCGGAATGAGTGGCATATAAATACAATAAAGGAAGGAAGGAAGGAAGGAAGGAAGGAAGGAAGGAAGGAAGGAAGGAAGGAAGGAAGGAAGGAAGGAAGGAAGGAAGGAAGGAAGGAAGAAATTTTTAAAAGAAGGCGTGCAGAAGGTTGCTTAGAGTAACTGAACTAAGCTAAATATCATAGTAAAAGCAGATCAACCAAACAAAACTAATAATACCGCCCACTTACTACCAGTGCTATTTCATTTTAAGTTCCTATTTGTTTGCAACCCAAGCAACTATTAATACATACCCAATTCACAGTTCTCTGGGCAATGTTTTAGAGACATTATGCCCAAAGGACATTAGCTCTTGAAGACAGCTCTGGGAGAAAGGACAATCCCACATATATATTGCTGGATAGATATATTTATACACTCCTAATGACTTAGGGTTGGCTTTCTCAGCAATATGCAAGTTCATTACAAAAGCTAAGGTATAATTGGTCCCTTTAAAGTAAGGGACCTACCTTAGCTTTTGCTTCTTTTTTTAAAGATATAGCACCACAATTGCTAGCATGGACAAGTAATCCTGAAAATAATTATTCATATGACTCACAATTAATGGAGAATTAATTAGGCACACGAAACCTTGATCTTAAATCTCTTCACCCATTAAAGATCCTGGCCTAAGGTGTGACAGGATTGTTCTGAGCAAATTAGTGATATGGAAGAATTTAAACAGTCATTTGTGAAAATTAAAGTACAGTAGCTTTTCAAAGTATCATAATATATCATGAACTCTGCCCTAAACCAGGTATGTTTTTAGTGAGATATCAAAGCATGGCACCCTGGCATATTTTCCACCGTTGGCATATTTACTACGTCACATTTTCCATTCCATTGTTATGTGCAACCCAGATTAGCACCTTAAGTCAATCAATACAATATAATATATATGACAAATCAATACTGATTTGAATTATCATGAAGATTAGATTGATCAATGAGCTGACACTTTGAAATCTATCCTGGTTTCCATTCATGATAAAAAGGGGCTGAGTATACAATACCACAACAACCTATCACCGAACAACAAAACGTCCGTATGCATAGGTGTCATATGTAGGCAGAGCGATAAATTATAGACTGCCTATCATAATTCTTGCAGTATGCAATATACATGTAAAGCAATACAAATACAAATAATGCAAAATGCAGACATCCAGAAATATAACACAGAATCCTCACAAAGCAACTATAGGTAGTCCTTGACTTATAGCAGTTCATTTAGTGACCATTCAAAGTGATAACAGCACTGAAAAATGTGACTTACGGCCATTTTCCACAACCTTTGCAGCATCTCCATATTCCTATGATCAAAATTCAGATGCTTGGCAACTGCTTCACAGGATTTATAAGAGGATAATGATATTAATTGAAATATAAAATAACAGAATAACATAGTGGGAAGGGACCTTATTCTGCCCCAGCACCAAGCACCAAGCACCAGCACCAAATAATTACACAATAAGTTGTCTTGGGTGACATCTTTGAAAAAAAATCAGGCGCTCAGGCATGAAAATGTATCTATCTATCTATCTATCTATCTATCTATCTATCTATCTATCTATCTATCTATCTATCTATCTATTTAGACTTCTATGCCACCCAGTCCCGAAGGGACTTCCACTCAGACATTATACTTTTCTGCCCACACCGGAAAAAAATTAGAGCGAGCATTGGTCCCAGTATGTTTTTGCTTCTGCACATGCACAGGGAGCAAAGTTTCATGAGGAGATGCATGCACGCATGAGATTTTGTCAATTTTTTGCTTCTGCGTATGCATGGAAGCAAAAAAAAAAGGCTGAAATCTCACGCATGGACGCATCCCCTCGCGAGATTTTGCTTCCTGTGCATGCATAGAAGCAAAAACATGCTGGAATGCATGCGCAGGCCAGAGATTTGACTCTGTGTGTGAAGCGCACCAGTAGCAGCAGTAACTGCAATCCACCCCTGCCCTATACCCGTGATGGTGAACTTATAGCATGCGTCCCAGAGGTGACATGCAAAGCCCTCTGTCAGCACATGCGCTATCACTGGTTGCTCTTCTGGTTTCCGGCATGTGCATGCATGCCAGACAGCTGATCTTTATAGAGCCCCAGAAACCCGAAGACCAGTGCACACACATGCACACTAGTTTTCAGGTTTCCAGTGCTCCAACACACATGAAGATCAGCAGGCCAGCAAGCATACATGTGCTGGAAATCTGAAGACTAGCTGGCCTGCGCACATACGCATGCCGGAAACTACCGTTTTCCCGAAAATAAGACATACCCCGAAAGTAAGGCATGTCAGAGTTTTTGCAGAATTTGCTAATATAAGGCACCCCCCGAAAATAAGGCGTAGTCAAGTTTACATACAGTACGGTGGAAAAACATACGGTACCATTCAAAGCTGTTCATAGCAGTACCGTAATAATGTGGCGTCCCCTGCTGGCCCCTTCCATCGCTTTGTACCGTCCAGTACAGCAGACACAGTCTGCTGCGGTCTCACCGCCATTACAGTCTCCACTACAGTGCGTAGACTGTAGTTCCTCTGGTGGCCGGAAGCTGCAATAGCGGGAGTATACTGTTGTACCATATAAGTGCCGTCGTTTGTGTGTGTGGGTGCCATACTGGCAGGTACCGTACAGTAATCAGTGTACCGTATGGTACACTTTCTTTGGGGGTGTCAGCTTTTCTGCCTGTGAATTTTTCTTATTTGAGAAATATAAGGCACCCCCCGAAAATAAGACGTAGCACAACTTTTGGAGCAAAAATTAATATAAGACAGTGTCTTATTTTCGGGGAAACACGGTAGGTGGCTAATGCGTGCATATGCACCAACCACTTGCTCTTTGGGTTTCTAGCGCTCCTACATGGATACATTCCGGTTTGGACACTCGGTGCCAGAAAGATTTGCCATTATTGCCCTATGGCCTACACACCATTTCAGACAGGTGATTGTCATGTCTCTTCTTAAAAACATTCAGTGTTGGTGCATCCACAGCTTCTTCAGGAAAGCCATTCCACTGGTTAATTGTTCTCACTGTTAGGAAGTTTCTCCTTAGTGTTTAAACAGAAACTACAAAACTATTATTAAAGAAATTATAGGCATAAAATAATAAAACAGATAAGGTAGCCCCAATCAAAAAAACTGCATGGGTAGACCATGCTGTAATCCACGGTTAACTCAGCTGAATCCTCATTGACTGAATCAATATTACAGCCTTGATTTGCACAGCACAGCTGAATCAAAAATTAACTATACTCAATTAGGGTGGAGATGTTACCAAGGAATAAATAGAAGTAAATTCTTAGGAGTAGCAGTACCTTTGAATTGAACCTTAAACTGTAATATTTATTTTTCATGCTGATGTTAGCTAATTTGTTATATAAATTAGTGACATAGTGGTTTTTATTTTTATTTTTTACAACTAAGCTAAAAAAATTACTATTATAAAAGAGGGAACACCGAGACAAGGAAGTAAGATTTTCCTTCAGACTCTGACTCAGCAATTCTTGCAATTTCAGCAGTCATGAAACTAAAACATAGAACCACCCCAATTGACCCCAACATTTCTGTGGTTAAGCAAGGCAGTCCTTAAGTGAGTTTTAGCCCATTTTACCACCTTTCTTGCCGCAATTACTACAAGTGAATCACTGCAGTTGTTAAGTTAGTAACACGATTGTTATCTGAATGCATAGTTCCCTCTAAGCTGAGCAGTGAGCAATCGCTCACTTAAAAATCATCATCAACTCAGAGTTTTTCAAACCTGCCCAGAAGCTGAGAGGGGAAGAGTGAGAGGGAAGGAGAGAGAGAGGAAGAGAGGAAGAGAGAGAAAACGATAGAAAAAAGAGAGGAAGGAAAAGAGAAAGAAAAAGAATGGGAGTAAGGAAGAGAGAAAGAAAATCAAAATCTAGTTTGAAACTAGCTCAACTATTTAAGTGGCATTTTGATATTGATAGAGTTGCCCTATTATGAGCTCACTGTTATAGACACACAGTATAGTATTTTATTTTGAAATTCTCTGAGGCAAAACAGGGTGGGTTTTTTATTTGTTTGTTTGTTTGTTTGTTTGTTTGTTTATTATTTCTGTGCCGCCCAGTCCCGAAGGGACTGCCGCTCAGACACTATACTTTTACGCCCACCCCAAAAAAAATTTAGAGGGAACACTGTCTGAATGTGCCTTCCGTTGTTGACTTCGCTTGTCAGAAAAGGTGATCACATGAGTCTGGGACACTGCAACCATCATAAATAAGTACCAGTTGCCAATCATCTGAATTTTGATCATGTGACCATGATAATGTTACAACAGTCAAAAGGGCGAAACAAATTCTCTTAAGTCACTTTTTTTTAGTGCCATGTAACTTTGAATGGTCACTAAACAATTGGTTTTAAGTCAATGACTTCCTATGTACATGAACATGAGTTTGTGCTCTATCAGAGAGCAGACTAAAGGCTGCAGCATTTTCTGCAGCTTCGATTCATTTCACTAGGTTTAATGCAACCATTTTTGCATAAAGAATGGGACAGACATTTTGGGAGGGTGCTGAACATGCCATGACTTGTGTGCTGGCAATCTATGGTTGAATTATAGTAATTTTCTCTTTGTAGGCCCTCGAGGAATGTGCGGAAATTGCAGAATGCCCTCCCACCTCTCAAAATCATGGACTTCACTAGCTACAAAATGTTTCTTTGTTCTAACCCAGTGGTTCTCAACCTGGGGGCCGGGACCCCTTGGGGGGCCAAATGACCCTTTCAAAGGGGTTGCCTAAGAAGACCATGGGAAAAGACAAATTTCTCATGGTGTTAGGAACTAAAGCTTCTATTCTGGCGCCTTGGAACATATTTCTACAATCCAACCAATCAGGTGTTTACAGTGGGGGGTGTCCCTCTGACCTTCCTGCCAATCAGCTTAAAGCTCTGTTGGGAGAATTGGGGCTAGACTTATGGTTGGGGGTCACCACACCATGAGGAACTGAATTAAGAGGTCGCAGCATTAGAAAGGTTGAGAACCACTGTTCTAACCGTTCAAGTGAGTATGGATTCTATTATCTCGTCTTTATTGGCCCTGTTCCCACTCATTGCCATTCATCTGATTTCCTTCCAATGTAATAGGTAAGAGAGAGGAACAGATTTTACCTATCTAGAAACCGCCCTTGAATGATGTTGGAATATGAAAGAAAATACAATTTTAATACTGGAACGGCTGGGAACGGCTTAAGCTTGATTCACTCGAGGGGCTGCGGCAAAGATAAGGAGCTCAAACTATTTTCCAAACCACCTGAAGGCAAGAATAAGAAACAATGGATGGAAATTAATCAAGGAGAGAAGCGACTTAAAGCTAAAGAGAAATTCCTTAATGTTGAGAACAATCAACCAACGAAATGGCTTGCCTTCAGAAATTGTGGGTGACCCAATACTGGAAACTTTCAAGAAGAGACTGGACAATCATTTGTCTGAAATGGTATAAGGCAGTGATGACAAACCTTTTTTTGCTCAGGTGCCAAAAGGGTGCGCATGCCACACCCATAACCAGTAGTGGGTTGCTACCAGTACTGTAGAGGATGGCGCACTAGTAGCACACAGTGCACTGCGCATGTAACTTCGGTTCTCGTGTGTGTGCATGCACAGAAGCAAAAAAATGCTGGGATGGGCACACACGCACACAAGAGAACCAAAGCTGTGCATGCAGCACACTGGTGGTAATGGCAATCCGCCCCTGCCCATAATGCAATGCCATCCATCCCACACATGCACACACAAACTCTCTCCATGCTTCCCCACCCCACTGCACATGCCTCCAGACTTCTGGTAGGCCCACTAGGCTGTTTTACACCCTCCTCAGGCTTCAGGAAAGCCTCTGGAGCCTGTGGATGGTGAAAAACAAGCCCAATGGGCCTATCCACTGTCCTGAAGCCTGGGGAGAGTGAAAAAGGCCTCCTCCACCATCCAGGTGGTTGAAAATCAGTTGGCCAGCACACTGAGCAGACACAGGGCAACGCCTCAGGTGCCCTCAGATATGGCTTCACGGGGCACCTGTGGCACACATGCATAGGTTTGCCATCATAGGTATAGGGCCTCCTCCTCAAGCAGGGGGTTGGACTAGATGACCTCCAAGGTCCCTTCCAACCCTGTTATGTTGTTTTCTGTTAAGGAATTTAAATTTAATGGAAGGAGAGAAAGGAAAGAAAAGGGGAGGGAGGGAGAGAGAGACAGAGAAAGAAAGAAAGAAAGAAAGAAAGAAAGAAAGAAAGAAAGAAAGAAAGAAAGAAAGAAGTCAGTCAGTCAGTCAGTCAGTCAGTCAGTCAGTCAATCAGTCAGTCAGTCAATTTGGGTTGCGTGGCATCTTGCGTTCACGATGCCGAGAGGGCACATGGTTCCTTTCTCTTTCCGTAGCCGCTTCTTCTTCCGCCCGGAGTTGTCACGTGAGCTACCCGGGTGGCCGAGAACAGCTGCCCCGGAAGACCTTTCCTGTCTTTCGGCGGGCATGGCGGCGCCAATTCTGCTGCTGTCTGCCCGGGGTTGTTGCTGCCGCCCTGGCGGCTGCGGCGGCTTGCGTTTAGGACTTCGCCGACCTCCCGTACCCGTTGCATCCCTTCACCGGGCTTTACGCCCACCAGAGCCTCCCCCGAGGCCGGCCCTAAGGTGAGAATCTGGGCTGGGAGGCACGCCGGCTTCTGATACCGGGGAGGGAGAGCGAGAGCGGGAGGCATGGGGGCAGCCGCCGTTTGCATTCCCTTCCTTGCAGGTCTCCGTGTCTCTTCCCGGACTTCCACGCCCGGGGGTGGGGAGCTGCGGGAGCAGCCCTTTAGTGCTGGAGGCGAGGGGAGAGAATAGCCCTTGGAATGAACCCTTGCAGAAATAACCCGATTAAGTTCTCAGCCGGAGACAGTGGGTGGAAATGGTTCTGCTCCGCATCGCTTAATCTCCGCCTGGAGAAATTCGGCCCCGATTATCCTTTAAGGGGTTTCAAGAAAGAAGGAGGAGGGGGGTTGGAGGAGGAGGAGGGCAAGCCAGGGTGACCCTACGCAGAGCGAGAGTTAGTGGCTGTGCAGGTGCAGCCTGAAGGTAAGGTGGCTAAGGTGGCAGCCCATCACATCCTTGGGAGAGTCTTGATTGGGAGGAGTACAGGTAGTCCTCAACTTGGAACAGTTCGCTTAGTGACGGTTCCAAGTTGGAACGACACTGAGAAAATGTGATGGGGGACTGTCACTGCTACCACCTTTGCAGCATCCTTGTGTGATCACGTGATCAAAGTTCAGAGGCTTGGCAACTGGCTCGTATTCAGTGAAGGGCTACCAAAATTTTTACTACCACACTGTGTGCGTGGCTTATGCAGGACGCCCTGCATTTTCTTTCAACATTTTTCAGTGCAAATTGGGTGCTCTGGGGTGGAGCTCCATTTTTGCTACCCCACTGCATTCCCCCAGTCCGGGCAGTAGCCCACCCCGGCTCCTATTTATGGCTGTTGCTGTGTCTCAGGCTCATGTGATCTCTTTTTGTGGATTTTCCAATGAGCAAAGTCAACGGGGCAGCTCGATTCACTTTACAACCTGGTTGCTAACTTATCAACTGCGGTGACAAACAGTGGGGGCAAGGAAGATCATAAAATCAGGCAAACCTCAATTAACGGATGTCTTGCTTAGCAACAGAAATTTTGAGTTCAACAGTGATCGTAAGTCGAGGACTACTTATACTGTACAACATACAGAATTTTAAAGGAATTAAGTTGATTGTATGTTGAGAACTACTTATACAACATACAAAATTTAAAGGAGTTAAGTTAGAGGAAGGGAGATTCTGCTTGAACGTTGACGATGATTACTATCCAACAGGGGAAACAAATTCTTAGAAGGGAGGTGGGCTCCCTTTTTCTTGATGTGTTCAAAACAAAGGTTATGCAGTTTGGGTAGTTTCCGAAGTAATTTCTAGGACTGAGAGATGGTGACTGGCCCAAGGTCTCCCAGTTGACTTTGTGCCTAGGCAGAATTAAAACTCACTCTTCCAATCTATAGCCTGATTCCTTAATCGTTATACAGTACATCAAGTTCGTTCTTAGGCAGCTATTTTGGGATATTTTAATTTAGAGTTCTTCAGTTAGCACTGGGTTAAGGATGCTAACAGCCCCTTGCAAGTCTTGGATTCTATGAATATGCTGGTAGATGTAGTCCAGTCCACCTGGAAGACAAGTGTTAAAAGAAAGATGTTTGAACTATATGAACTCAAAACAGTCCAAAGTAAATACACCCTGGGTGAGCTATACATTTTGTTATGTCATGTTTTCTTTAACAGTTGTTTATTTAATATGTCATAATGACTGGATTTTTACCACATGCTATTTTCAAATTAAGCCAAGCCAAGTAAACACAATCTCTGCCTTCCCCTTCAGAACTCTGATTACTTCTTTAGTAGCAGTTAACCAAAAATAAGGTTTTATTTGGGGACATTTCAGATGGAGAGAATGTCAGTTTTGAATGCTTCATTTCACTGATGTGATTTTTGCCAGGAAAAGGAAAACATTTCTAAAATTGAAATGTTACTTATAACTAAGGATACTTTCACATTTTCTTTGTGATAACATGATAAGTTTTCCATGTTCAGAGATTTAAGGCAAAAGAAGATGGTTTTATATTTGCCTTGTATGTTACCTGCAGATAAAGTGCAACATTTCATGTCATTTTGCATAGTTATAAAATATCAACATATATTTACAATTTCGCTTTGGAAAGAATGCTTGATCTCTTACTTGGAAGAAAATCTGTTCTTCCTGCCAAGATTGCTTTAAGTACAAAATGTCTGTCTTGTTCCAAGGTTAGCTGAAAGTAGAATGGTTAGCATTGATTCTCTCATTGTTCTAGCACTTGTCACAAACATTTTTTAAAAGGAGGTTTACCACACTAGCCAATGACAGTAAAACTAATTGTTACCGGGTTGTTTTTTGGTAGCTGGACATGGTTTAGAATGATTTTTTTAATTTGAATTTTTTCCTGATAGCAAAATATTAAAACCATATTTAATGAACCACAGCATCTGAGTAACAAGATACACGTTTTGCATTTTTGTTGAACATAGATCTTAACCTTTGCAACTACATTTCAGTGTTATTTTGCTTTGGTAATAAAAATAGGTACATAAAACTAGGTATGTATAATTATGTATAAGTTCTATGAAAAGGTGTTGCAACCTTTTTTCATTGTGGGCATAAAGTACTAATATTAAGCTGTACTGTTTGAAACATCAGTCAGAGATAGTTGTTCTCCGTTATTCTGTTATAAGTCCTATATGAAAGTTGTTTCTATGTGAGCTAAACTGCATAAAAAGAGATACATGACAGTACAAGTGCTGAACTCGGATCTCCTTTCAGACTTCCAGTGTGCCATTTTTCTTCAAAAGCAAATTCAAACAAGATTACCTCTGCTTTGGTTTCAAAATTCAAATACCTGAATCAGAAGTATGAAAGTTGTTTGGAAAGGAAATTCCCACGTTTCTATCAGCTATATTCAACATTTTTAAAAGGTGGGTTTTCATTTAAAAGTATGGTTTATAATTTCAGTCAAAAGACAACCCAGGAACATGTCTTAATTTTGGTAGTATGTAAAATGTTTTAAATTAAAATTATCCTGTTTTGGGTTTGAAATGAATTGCACTGATGGAAATGTATCTAACAGAATTGTTTTGAAATGAGATGGGCGGCAAATAAATTTAATAATAAAAAGTTTTTTAAAGCTTTTTTTGAAGAATCTCAAAACTTAATTGAAATAATTTTTTGTATGTAAAACAACCATTTCAAACTGAAATTGGAGTGTTTCTGCATATTATTCTGTACACAAACAAGTGCGTATATTAATTATAACAATTGATCACATATGCGGAATTCCAGATAAATGTACCCAATTCTAGTATAATGAAAGGTCCTCATGCTTGTTCCTCCCCGTCCCAGTTCTTTTAAATTTACAAGGAAAATATTAAAAATGCATCCTTCCAATTTAAGTGGAATAGTTCATTATAATGTTTCAAGAGCCTTACAATTTGATCCTTACATGTTTAGGCTCAGAAGTCTTAGGTAATTGATGTTTGTTAATTCATAGAGGTAAGAACAATAGTTAATTGTTATTTATTAATTCCTAGAGGAAGAGGGAAATAGAGAAGAAAGAATAAATCCGTGGTTGATAAATCCACAGTAACTGAATTTAAACATGCCTGGGATAAACATATATCCATCCTAAGATAAAATACAGGAAATAGTATAAGGGCAGACTAGATGGATCATGAGGTCTTTTTCTGCTGTCAATCTTTTATGTTTCTATGTAATAAGTGAGTTTAAGGCTCCCAACAGTTTGTTCTTTTTTTTTTAATAAAGAAGTGTTTTCCATTAAATCTGAATTAGTCCAGAGTTTGATCTGAGGAGGAAGAGATTAACAAATGGGCTATATGCTGACATTCTGAATGAAGTTGTCTCTGTGTGTGTGTGTGTGTGTGTGTGTGTAAATCCCTTTTATGAAACCAGTGGATTTTGCAGAATGGTAAAAAGAAAAGGAAAAAAAACATGTATAGGAATAGGCAGCATAGCTGAATGTCTGCTTATTTCTCAACAGTTTTCTCCCATTCCCCCTAAGAGGGGCTGAAGAAGCTTATACTATGAAGACTGTTATCAATGCTACTATTCTATGGCATGCCATTTAATCAGGAGGGAAACAATTACATGACCAAGATTGTTTAGAAATTGGGCAAGACGGTCAAAGTGGGCCCTGAAATCAATGAACACAAGGAACTGTATGTCTTTGCTGATTCTCAGTCATCCAGGTCATGGTTGTCTCAAAGGTGCTTTTTTAAAAGGCAACTGGACTGTTTTGTTTTGTTTTTTTCCTTGAGGAAGTAGAAGAAACCATCCAAGAAGCTTCTAACGGATGAAGCTTCCCGGATGAAATGTGAAACATTTTCTTCTTTATCCTCAAGGGAAAAAACCCCTCAGTCCAGTTGCCTTTTGAAAAAGCACCTTTGGGACAAGGAACTGTAATTGAGAAGGGTAGTGGGTAGTGATATTTTCAGATGCACAATAAAAAAGTGGAAATGAAATCTGAAAATAATTATATGTTCTGTTCAGGCTTACAGGTTTTCTTTTCAGAAGCAAAAGAAATAAGAAGAATAAAGGCAGACATGTCAAATAAAAATATCCAGTTCCATCAACTTCCTTACAGGGAAATGGAGAGACTAAGACAGGTGGGTTTATATTCCATGCTCTCTCTTTCCTGTTGACTTTCTGAAGCTTAAATTGTGCTAGATGTTGAAATTAACAGGTTAATTTTAGGCAGTATCTAGTTCCTGTACATACACGAGGAATTATCTTACATATTACGGTACATACCGTTTTGCTTCTACGTTCAAGGATTTTAACAAAAATGATCTACTTGAGGTAATGAGAAATACATCTACGCTGGAAATATGTTTGTAGTTTGATACAATGTTGTTTTACGGATGATCCTCTTTGAAATGATCAGAAATGAGCATCCCTCCCCCTACATCTTTCTTCTTCTTCTTTTTTTTAATAAATTTTTTTATTGATTTTCAAAAGGGCAGACAAAGACAGACAACATTAAACATTTAAGGAGCTACCATTGCTCCGCTTATCATAGAAGTCTAACTATTACAGAATTATAAAAAACCTAACTGTAATCAGATCAAAGCAGAAATACCACACATGTACATTACATTCTTATTGAATTCAACTCTATTTTTATAATATTAAACTTATTATTTAAATTTCTTTATATTTTAAGATATTCTATACTTAAACAAAAAGAAGTTGTTAATAATACAGAAAAAAAGGAAAAATGAAAGAATATACATTTCTAAGTTAGTTATACTATATACTAATTCATTCTATCTTACAATTAACTATTAATACCATTTTTAAAATTCCACCAGTCATATACTTTATTCCATATCTTATAAAATTCTGTTTCAGTTTGATTATTTAAATGTTTAGTCATCATATCTAGTTCTGCACATTCTATAATTTTTTTAAATACTTCAGTATCTTTTGGTATTGTCTTTTCTTTCCATTTCTGTGCAAATACTATTCTTGCCGCAACCAATATATGTATTATTAAATAATAAATTTCTTTTTTATACTTTGTGTTTGAAATACCCATCCATCTTTCTAAGGCTTCATTCATTCAGCAATAATCTAGAGTTTGTTTTATGTTTAGAGGAAATGACAAGCAGGAGATGGGGCTAGAGTTAAAACAAATATAAAGCCACCCATTTTTCTAACAGTTATTTCCTGACACAATGTCACACTTTTCCAAAGCTGGGGGGAAATAACTGGCAATTCTTATCAGAGGCCTGGACTGATTTTTTTGCACAGAATTTTGAAATTAGGGCAAGGAATTCATGACCTACGGCCTCAGGGCTGACCTAGATTCTTGGCATAACCATCAGGCATAAAACTTTGACTTAGAACCCCACAGTGATTTACATTCACACAATGCACCAAGTGAAAATCCAGCCTACCATATAATCTTGTGTCCTAATCACCATTCGGATCATATATAGTGGAGCATATCTGTCATAAAATGTACAATGACCCTATCACCAGTGGTAACATTATTGCGATCTGGGTGCTTGGTAACCTGTTTGCACTTAAGTGCAAATGGAGAGGAGTTGAGCTCTTTTACTCCATGGGTTTAACAACCCAGGAGATCACTTGATGACTATAACTGGGAGTGCCGTGATTGCAGACATTGAGTGAAACAGTCATCTGGGCATCTCAATGTCCTCATCGTTGAACAATCGAGATTCCAGTCCCAATTGTCATTAACTTCCTGTATTGTGTGAATCCAAATATTTATGGCTTTTAAAATAAATCTTGGTTAAATTAATGATTTATTGTAATGAGTGAATAATTATGTGCCATGGACAATACTCATATACAGTGATCCCCCGGTTATTGCGTTCCCGACCATTGCGAACAGGCTAATTTGCGATTTTTCAACCCGGAAGTCAAAACACCATCTGCGCATGCGTGCCCTTTTTTCTATGGGCACGCATGCGTAGATGGCGCCGGGCAAATCAGCTGCTGGGCGGCTTCCCTGGGTCTTCCCCCTCTTGCTGGCGGGAGGGCGAAGCCCCCCCCAGCACCCGCTCGCCCGCCGTTCGCCCGGACACCCGCCGCTCGCCCGCCCTTCGCCCGGCCACCCGCCGTTTGCCCGCCGCTCGCCCGCCCTTCGCCCTTCGCCCGGGAAGTTCGCCAGGAGTCAGCGGAGAAGCCGCGCGCCTGTTTGAAAACGATCGGACTCGGCCTGGGGGGGCTTTCCAGCAACCCCCGAGCCCCCAACCCGGGCTCGGGGGTTGCTGGAAAGCCCCCCAGGCCGGCTGCGACGTTTTAAAACACGCGCGCCGCTTCGCAGCTGTCTCCTTAAGCCGAACGCTAACTTCCGCGTTCGGCTTCAGGAGACAGCTGCGAAGCGGCGCGCGTGTTTTAAAACGTCGCAGCCGGCCTGGAGGGCTCGGGGGCTTGTTGGAAAGCCCCCCCAGGCCGGCTCCGATCGTTTTAAAACAGGTGCGCCGCTTCTCCGCTGACTCCTAAAGCGGGGAAGTTCGCCAGGAGTCAGCGGAGAAGCCTCGCTGCTGCGGCGGAAGTAAAAACACCATCTGCACATGCGCAGATGGTGTTTTTACTTCCGCAGCGCTACTTCGCGAAAACCCGCTCGTTGCGGGGGGTCCTGGAACGGAACCCTCGCAATGATCGGGGGATCACTGTACAGTGGTACCTCTACTTAAGACCAGGTTGTTAAGTAGAAAAGTTTGTAAATAGAAGCAATTTTTCCTATAGGAATCAATGTAAAAGCAAATAATGTGTGCAAACCCATTAAGAAAGAAAGAAAAGCTTGGAATTTGGGTGGGAGGAAGAAGAGGAGGAGGACGCTGCTGAAGGAAGAAGGTGAGGTGAGGGGAATAAAAAAATCCAAAACTTTAAGTCTTAAAAAAAAAAGAGGGACTCTGAGGTGGCGAGGAGGAGCACCCACCTCCCATACACTCGGCGTGAGGCTGCCTCCCATACACTGTGCCAGAGAGAGAAACCCAGGCGGGCAAGAGGGGGGGGACCTCCCGCTCCTTTGACTGAAAGGCAGCTGCTGCTACCTGCTTCCTCTTCCTTCCCATACTGAAGGGCTTCCCTCTTCTCTTGCTCTCTCGCTTTGTAGCCTGTGCCTTTCCTTCACTGTGGTGACTCCTTGGTTTGGCTGAAGCCTAGTTGATCCGGCTGGGGCGAAGCACCTTTTGCCTTTTTTCCCACGAGGGAGGCAACTTCGTGCCGGGTATATGGGAGGCAGTGCGAAGGAGTCACCACAGCAAAGTGGTTTATTACCTCTGCTGCCCAGAACGAAAGGAGCATTTCTTTTCTCTGGGCGCTGGCAGAGGTTTATTCCCTCTCCAAGCGCCCAGAGAAAGGAAAATGCTTCATTCGCTCTGGACTGCCAAAGCCTTCTTAAGCGCCACCGAAAGGCTCCTCTGGCAGCCCAGAAAAGCCCAAGGTAGCCAGGGTTAAAGGGAGAATGGCAGGAAACTGGCCAAGCCTTCGTGCTGCTCTCAAATTTCCTGGGAAATTTTTCTGGGCTCAGGTTCCTAAGTAGAAAATGGTTCTTAAGAAGAGGCAAAAAAATATTGAACACCGGCTGAGGTTACAAGCGACGATCACATGACTCCCAGGGCGACTCTCATAAAATGCATTCCAGTTGCCAAGTGCCCAGATTTTGATTACGTGATTAATGAGTTTGCGGACTGCTAGCCTGTATGCTAAAAGAATTGACTGAAATTTGAGCTTTAACCGAAACTATATAACATCATGATATCAAGACTACTAAGAGTATGTTTTGAAAGACAAAAGTGAATATAACAGAGATAATTGGGGTAAAATTGTAGAATTTATGAAGTTAAAGTAGCTATTATGAAATACAAAATCACTGTCACTAAAATCTACAGGTAAGCTAATATCAATACTGTAACTATAGCCACTATAAGTGTAGTATAAAGTTTGTAAGGAATTATAACAACTTTAAAATGCTAAAGAACCAAAAATGACCAATTGTAATAAGTAGTTTCCTGCATTAAGGGGAAATTAATAATAATAGTAACTATGCATTGTTCCTCTAGTTTCGCAGGGACGTTATTAAAGCCATTCCTGTTGGGATTCTCTCTCTCCCACCCTTCGCCAACTATTTGGTTCTTTTGCTTATGTAAGTAGAAGTTTGGTCTTTATCTAGATCTTAAAGATTTACTGGAATACAGCCTTTTTGCCCTCTCTTGTCTTCCAATGTAATTGCTAAATGCCTTTAAAATGCTCACTTTTTTTAAAAAAAGGATAAATTTAAAGATTGGGAAATGTTTAACAGGGGGGGAAAAGTTGTGTGCGCAAAAACACTTATTTCAATTGGCATTTCTCCTGTCCTGTTTCTATAATAAAAGAAGGATAAAGAAGCATGAGTAAGGTGAATTTGTTCTTATTTTTACCGGCCCAATATTTCTGGATGGCAGAGCAGCTTGGCCTTGCCAAAACATTGTGGTTTTTCATTTCAGAAAAGGAAACAGGATATAAGGCCGATTAGCTATAGCAAATTTGAACTAAAATATGATTAAAGGCCACTCTTGTCTACTGATAAAGCCTGTGACTGCCAGCATAGAATATGGTATATATTGCACAAGAACAGAACTGGTGTATTTATTAAACCTTCTGCCCACTTTTCATGGGTGCAAGATGGCTTACAAAAAATATTAAAAGAAATGCATTGGAAAACAAACAGTAATAAAACTACAAAGAAGAAGAAGAGACAAATAAGAATCACATTTGCTATTAATGGAATCATCAAGGTAAATCTGGCCGGGCTCCTAAATTATGGCATCTGGGAAAAGAATTCCAAAGGCTAGAATTTTCCAAGACTGAAGAGCTAGATCTCAGAAGGTTATATGTATTTCCAGGTCAGATATTTTTTTTGACAGTATACATTTTATTAGATATATTGACAATATAAGTTATCATGTTTCTTTTTCTTAAGTACATTTTCAGCAGTCGTATGAAGATTGGCTTTTAACAAGACCTGGTTTAATTTCCAAAAGAATAAATCCATAGGATTTCAGGATGTCAGGGCCATGGTTACAATTGCCAGACTGCTGTTTTCTTCTTCCCTGAGTGGAAATTATCTTAAGTAAAAGCTTTCACCGTGGGTGGAAGCTGTAAAATCCATTTCCTCTTGCAACGTTTAGTTTTCCTTGGACAAAATTTGATTGTAAATGTATAATACAGTGATAACCTTGTCTTACAAACTTAATTGGTTCCAGGACGAGATTCTTAAGGTGAAAAGTTTGTAAGATGAAACAATGTTTCCCATAGGAATCAATGGAAAAGCGATTAATGCGTGCAAGACCAAAATTCACTCCTTTTGCCAGCTGAAGTGCCCATTTTTGCGCTGCTGGGATTCCCCTGAGGCTCCCCTCCATGGGAAACTCCACCTCCGGACTTCTGTGTTTTTGCGATGCTGCAGGGGAATCCCAGCAGGGGCATCCCAGCATCGCAAAAACAAGCGCTTCGCTGGCAACGGAATTCTGGAGGTGGGGTTTCCCAGAGAAGGGAGCATCAGTGAAATTGCAGCATTGCAAAAACACCGAAGTCCTCGAATCCCCACCTCCGGACCTCTGTGTTTTTGCGATGTTGCGATTTCACTGAGGCTCCCCTCACTGGGAAACCCCACCTCCGGACTTCCGTTGCCAGCAAAGCGCCCATTTTTGCGCTGCTGGATTCCCCTGCTGGGATTCCCCTGCAGCATCACAAAAACATGGAAGTCCGGAGGTGGGGTTTCCCATGGAGGGGAGCCTCAGGGGAATCCCAGCAGCGCAAAAACGGGTGCTTCGCTGGCAACAGAAGTCCAGAGGCGGGGCATCCCGGCAGCGGCGGTGGGTTTGTAAGGTGAAAATAGTTTGTAAGAAGAGGCAAAAAAATCTTAAACTCCGGGTTTGTATCTCGAAAAGTTTGTATGATGAGGCGTTTGTAAGACGAGGTATCACTGTATACGTATTCCTAAATTTGTGTTTGTTAGTTGTCTTGGTTTAGAAGTAAGTCATTTCTTCCAAACAATTTCTCCTTCCCAAGGTATTTATTCCCAAGACAGCTCTTAATACGCCACTTCTGGACTGCTAAACAACAAGCTGAGTTTCTGAACACGTATCACAATATGAGGAGAGAAGTATATACTGAAGTGATTGATGGTCTAATACATCTATCTCACTTCCCACATGAGCCTCAGCTTCACCAACGGATGCTACACCTCTGCAAAAAGGTACCTCTTTCTCCAATGACAAAGAAGCAATCCTGGATATTTTAAAACGTTATTCTTAAAAAAAAAAGACTTTTTGTTTTTTGCGAGCTACCTCTTAAAAGAAGTTTAACTTTAATTCTTTTTCTTGTCCTAGCTTAATTCACATACACTAAGCCACTCTTTCATATAAAATAGAGTAGTAATTTAGTAAAACATAAATCAGTTCTATTAAATTACAACTCTATAGTGCAATAACAGGTTGTCCTCGACTTACGCAAAATTTGTCTTTCTAAGTGAGGCCGTTAAGTGAGTTTTGTCCTGGTCTACTACCCTTTTGCCACAGTTGTTAAGCGAATCATGTGGTCATTAAGAGAATCTGGCTTCTCCATTAATTTTGTCGGAAGCCGGCTGAGGTTACAAGTGACGATCACATGACTCCCAGACAGGGCGACTCTCATAAAATGCATTCCAGTTCAATTCAATTCAATTAAATGTATTAGATTTGTATGCCGCCCCTCTCCGAAGACACGGGGCGGTTCACAACAATAATAAAAACAGTATAATAATGGAACAAATCTAATAATAAAATTATATTAAAAAACCCCAACAATTTAAAAACCATACAACACATACATACCAAACATAAAATACTGTATAAGAAAGCCTGGGGGAGATGTCTTAATTCCCCCATGCCTGGTGATATAGGTGGGTCTTGAGTAACTTGCAAAAGACAAGGAGGGTGGGGGCCGTTCTAATCTCCGGGGGGAGTTGATTCCAGAGGGCCGGGGCCGCCACAGAGAAGTCTCTTCCCCTGGGGCCCGCCAAACAACATTGTTTGGTCGACGGGACCCGGAGAAGGCCAACTCTGTGGGACCTTATCGGCTGCTGGGATTCGTGCGGTAGAAGGTGGTTCCGGAGGTATTCTGGTCCAATGCCATGAAGGGCTTTAAAGGTCATTACCAACACTTTGCATTGTGACCAGAAACCGATCGGCAGCCAGTTGTCAAGTGCCCAGATTTTGATCACGTGACTGTAGAGATTTGTTTAAATGCCATTCTAACTTGAAATGGTCATTAAACAAATAATTGAAAGTTGATGATTACTGTACCATCTTGCAATAGTTCGGTTCAGAAATTAGGAACATGTAGACCACATCTTGTACAATATATGAACAAAACTGGAGAATCAATGCTTGGCATCCTTTCTAAAGTAAGCTAATAAACACTTCCAGAAATTGCTGTTATATATGATACATTTTCCCATTAATATTCATGCAGGCGAGTCTATGATCAAGTTGCATAGAAAATCCTATATACTGTACTTTGTTTCCTCTAGGCAAAAGTGTAAGAATGTTTGTTCTTTAGTGGCTTGACACTGTTGAAAAGTCACTATGAAGATGTACTTATAATGCTTTATAAAATAATGTCAGCATACGTTATAATGGAAAGAAACAAATAAGCAAATCCTGGTAGCATGTAGGCTTACATACAAGGTACCAATTGACTGTTGTAGCAAGGTGTTGGGAAGACATTAATTTGACATTTTCTGATGCAGTAAGGTAAAATTTGGCATAAAGTAAAGAAAAGTCTGGTGGGAGAATGTATTAAACATTTGTGGTAGTTGCCTTAGTTTTGCAGGGGATCAGGTCCTACTTTATACTTGGGGAAAATTGCTTTTCTTTTTCTTCATCTTCAAGGTTCAGGAAGGATTTCATCCAGATGTAATGGAGCTTAAAGCTGTGAGGAGTTTATTTGTGGGGAACCCCTTTGGTATTCAACAGCTCACAGTTCAGCATGTGGTAGGTGCCTTTTTAGGAATAAAATTGGCTTTCATCAAAGAAAAGAATACATCTAACTTCGTTTGTACTTAGAAAGCATTTCTAAATTTTGTGCTTGAGACAGGAAAAAAAAACTTTGACTTTGGAATTTGCCAATTAGATAAATTTATTGGGTTTTTCCAAGTTTTTTATTTTATTTTACATATACATAAATGAGTGAACAGTGTGGCACCTGAATGTCATACATTTTAATATGGATAAAACTAGTAATAGTAATCATAGTTGTTACATTCATCCTGCTTATACAGTAATACCTTGTCTTACAAACCTAATTGGTTCCCGGAGGAGGTTCGTAAGGCGAAAAGTTCGTAAGACGAAACATTGTTTCCCATAGGAAACAATGTAAAATGAATTAATGCGTGCAGCAAAAAACCCGCCGCTGTCCGGCTGTCACCTTTTGAAACAGCCGTGCGCTTCTCAGCTTTCTCCCAATGCCGAACCCAGAAGTTCGCCAAAAGTTCGGGGTCGGCATTCAGGTTCAGGAGGACGCTGAGAAGCCCCGCCGCCCGGCTGTTAGCTTTTCAAAAGAGCCACGGAGCTGTCGGGCCGGTTAGGAGGCGGGAAAGGAGGTGGGGAATCCCAATAGGGAATTCCATGGGCGGAGCTTTGACGTCACAAAGACTTCCTTCCTGGCCGGCCATGTTATATTAAGTTATAGTGTCTTGTTATTAAATTATGCCATATTTTAATATATTGTCCTATTGCCAATTACCATATTGTTTAAACATACATAATACCACCATTCAATTTCTAAACTTCCCTTTTGTTATTGCTTTTATTTTATTTACATAAAATGTGTATACTAATATTGTTCCGTTCTTTTATTTCTGTCTCCATTCTGGCTTTCAATCATGTCAACCTGTTCTGCCAGCATGTCTCAACCGCCTGTAATTACAGGATAATTAGTCCAGAAGGACACACACCACACGATAGAAGGAAAACCCAAAAGTCTTTATCAACAGAAAAACAGAAACAGCTCCCTTTTTAAACGTCAAAGGGATTTTCTGGTACACACAAGGCACATGTTAAATGCAATCCAAATGCTCACCCAATAACTGGGAAATTGAGTCCAATTCTAAAGTCCAGAAAGTCCACACACAATCTTGAACAGCAAAAACCACGATCCTGATGAAACTATGAATCAGATAAACTTCCATGAGGCTAAAACAGCAGGCTGCTCTTTTATCTGTATCACTGATTACAGCAGCCCCACCCAACCACAGGTGGCCTCATTTATCTCCTATAATAATCCTTCAGTTGTTTTCTCCTATGCATCACTCTACGCATGCGTGGATGTGTCATACATTCTTGTTCCGAATCCAGGGATGATAAGGATGATTGATCTCCTCCTTGGCTGCCTGCCAAACTCCCCTCTTCCAAGTCACCCCCACCTTCTTCTTCTTCCGAGGAAACTTCACTCCCTGACTCTGTCGGCAATAAAACAGGCCTATGACATGTTGATGTTTCCCCTGCATCCACCTCCACATTCCTTGGGGCAGGAGCTGGGCCAGAGCCAACCACAACACCACCTTATATTAAAAGACGTTTTCTTGCTATCCAACATCTCTCTTTGGTGCTTTCAATCATGTTCATTTTTAACTTATGTCCCATATTTCACTCTTTGCATCTATTTGTATTAAGATCATGTCCCCCCCTTCCCTTCTGTCCTCCAGACTATACAGATTGAGTTCATTAAGTCTTTCCTGATACGTTTTATGCTTAAGAACTTCCACCATTTTTGTAGCCCGTCTTTGGACCCGTTCAATTTTATCAATATCTTTTTGTAGGTGAGTTCTCCAGAACTGAACACAGTATTCCAAACGTGGTCTCACCAGCGCTCTATACAGTGGGATCACAATCTCCCTCTTCCTGCTTGTATTACCTCTAGCTATGCAGCCAAGCATTCTCCTTTCTTTCCCTACTGCCTGACTGCGCTGTTCACCCATTTTGAGACTGTCAGAAATCATTACCCCTAAACCCTTCTCTTCTGAAGTTTTTGCTATCACAGAACTGCCAATACAATACTCATATTGAGAATTCCTTTTCCCCAAGTGCATTATTTTACATTTGGAAACATTAAACTGCAGTTTCCATTGCTTTGACCACTCATTTAGCAAAGCTAAATCATTTATCATATTACAGACGCCTCCAGGAATATCAACCCTATTGCACACTTTAGAGTCATCGGCAAATAGGCGAACCTTCCCTACCAAACCTTCCCCTATGTCACTCACAAACATATTAAAAAGAATAGAACCCAGAACAGACCCTTGTGGCACACCGCTTGTAACCAGGCTCTGCTCAGAATACTTTCCATTAACAACAACCCTCTGATATTTACGCTTCAGCCAGCTGCAAATCCATGATGGTACTTAAGAATACCATCATTCAGTCTCTAGTTTTCCCATTTTATTGTTTTTGTTTCATTATATAAACGTAGGTATACCAAATGAGGGAACATTGGTATACCTAACTTCTAATTGGTATACGTAACTTCTAATCATACACATTCTAAAAAAGAAGGGAAAGAAAAACAAAACAATACAACAAAAGAAACATTTTCCTTTCTATCCATTGTCTCTTGTCTGCTTCAGTACTTTGATTCTTATTCTTATTTTTGACTTGCCTCCCATATTTCTCTCTTGGATCTTTATCTCTATCCTGGCTATTCAAACTAAGTATTTCTCCCATCACTACCCTAATCCACTGTCTAACTTTCAAAATAGCTGCCCGATATTTGGGGTTCAGGCAGCTAGCAGAGGCTGTAATGTTTTTATTCTATTGCACTGAAAAGAGTTGGAAATTAATTCTTTTTTTTGGGGGGGGGGTCCTTAATCCCCACTTTTCTCTCTTCTTCCCCTTCTCTATTTTCCTATATTTTCACTTGTATATTTTTATAACTGTAATAAAATTATAATTAAAGGCATGAAATTGGATCACTGCTTAAAAGCCTTCTTTGTCTATGATGAATCTGTTAATTGACATTTCCTGTTTCTGCTCATGTGCTTTGTCTAAAAGGATTGGGGGGGGGGAACTAATTTCTTCCTACTTGCAAATCTTAAAACTCCATATTCAACAATGGGTTGGATTTAAATCAGGATGTGATTGCATCTGCCATCATTGTTCTTCCCTACTGCCTTGTCCATAGGCTAAAATGTTTCAGAAATGGAGATTCACAGTAAAGCATTTTGGTCTGAAAGCCTTTGGGCGCTTTACTGTTATCTTTGCCTTGTTTTCTTCAGAAAGTTCTCAGTCGTGTTTTGTTCCTGACGCCGCGCTTGCCCTCTTTCTTCCTGAGAAATCGCTTGAGGAGCCATCTCTCTGAGCTGCATTATCTGGACCAGGCAATGGTGAAACTCGGAGTAAGTCAACTGACGGATGAAGAGGTGCAAGTGGTAAGATAAATTCGTATGAAGGGGGATTATTGGGCCTTGTGGTTGACCCTGAACTAATTATTATTCATCTTCTGCCTTAACCCTCATAAGCGGTGGGCAGTTTACAAACACGTACTGTATTTTTCAGAATATAAGACGCATTTTTCAGAATATAAGTTCTGGGGAAGGAAAAAAAAAATTTCAGGGGGAATGTACCTACCAGTTATTCATCTGGCTAGCGTCCTTAGTCTGGTCAGCTTCAGCATATTATTTTACCCCCTGGTTAGAGCTGAAAAAGCCTTTTTCGGAAGGAGTAGGAATGAAAGAAAGCCTGCAAAGACTTAGGGCATGGAAAAAACCTACTTTGGAGGGAATAGGAATTAAAAAAAAAAAATCAGCAAGCCAGGAAGATCGTTACCACCGTGGTAGGGCTGAAAAGCACCATTTTTTCAAGGGGAGTAGGAATGAAAGCAAGCCTGCAAAGATTTAGGGCTTGAAAAAACCATATTTGGAGGGAATAGGAAGTCAGGAAGATCCTTAGCACCTAGTTAAGGCTGGGGGGAAAAGCTTCGAAAAAGTTACATATGCAGTATAAGACACACCCAAGTTTCCAGCCTCTTTTTGGGAAGAAAAAGATGCATCTTATACTCCGAAAAATACAGTAATAGTCAGAGCTACCAGTCTCGAAACTGATACAGACTTTCTATCACCTATAACAGTGATGGCGAATCTTTTTTGATTCGCCTGCCAAAATGGGGGGTGTCTGGGTGTGCTAGCGTGCGTGGCATGTGTCCACCCCCTTCCATCACTCCGCCTGTGTACCCCCCCAGGCTGCACATGGGCACAATTCTCCTCTGTCCCTGCGCATGCACACAGGCTTGGGATGGTGAAAAAAATGGGGAAATGGGCAAACCGGAAGTTTGGAAAATGCACTTCCGGTTTGCCCGTTGTACTGTTTTTTGCACTCTGGATGGTTCAGGAAAGCTTCCTGAAGCCCAAGTGCAAAAAACAGCCAATGGGCAAACCGGAAGCCCGTTTTCCAAAGTTCCAGTTTGCCCACTGGCTGGGGGGTTTTTTTGCACTTCCCTGAAGCATCCGGAGGGCGAAATGTCCTTCCCTAAGGCCAAATGTTAGCTGGCCAGTGTGCAAACAGGAATGTCTCGCGTGCCCTGATATGGCTCCATGTTCCACCTGTGGCACACGTGCCATAGGTTTGCCATCATGGACCTATAATGTGGTGACTTGTTCAACAAACCAGGTATAAATTAGTTTAGCATAGTGTGGGCAAAAGTTGGACAATTGTGTGCACTTACCTTGCTCCCCGTTGTACAGGAATGCTGTGGAATGGAGGGGGTGCCTCCCTATCTGTTTTTGAAGCTGAGAGGGGATACATTAATGCTCTAGATCAGGGGTAGGCAAAGTTGGCTCTTCTATGACATGTGGACTTCAACTCCCAGAATTCCTGAGCTAGCATGATTGGCTCAGGAATTCTGGGAGTTGAAGTCCACAAGTCATAGAAGAGCCAACTTTGCCTACTCCTGTTCTACACAAATACAAACATATAGAGGAATTAGCTCCTTTTCCCAATGGCCCTAAATGTATTGATTTTTAGCTCAATACCAGTAAAATTCAAAATGCTAAAGCCAATGCTCCAAATATTTGGGGCTGTTTGCAACTGCGGGTTATATGTCTCTTATATGTAACATCAAAACAGCTGTTTCTTGGATTTGATGATTCTTTGTGACACGAAGGCATCTTGCTGCATTCCAAGGGGGTCCTCTGATTTTTGCAGGCGTGCTATACCCGTGGCTTGAATTCCGTTCATCTTGATCCAGCTGATTGTAGGCTCTGGTTGAACCAGTGGCTATCACTCTCCTGTTCACTAAGAGGTAAGATTGGCTGAACTAATGGAAGGAGGATTAGTATTATAACTCTTCTCACATCAAAATGTATACCCACCCTTCTCTGCCTAACTGTCTGTAGAAATAAAACCTAAAACCGAGTTAACCATAGATAAGTGAAGAATATTAAAGCAGAATCTCTTAATAATTAAAATGATGAGCCGGGGTGGCGCAGTGGTTAGAGTGCAGCATTGCAGGCCACTTCAGCTAACTTCTAGCTGTAGTTCAGCCATTCAAATCTCACCACCGGCTCAAGGTTGACTCAGCCTTCCACCCTTCAGAGGTGGGTAAAATGAGGATCCAGATTTTGGGGGGCAGTAGGCTGATTCTGCAAACAGAGAGGGCTGTAAAAGCACTAGGAAGCAGTATATAAGACTAAATGCTGTTGTTAAAAAGTATTATTGCTAGGGTGAGTTATTGTGTCACAAACTGTACTGGTCATAAGCCATATGGTAGTTCTCAACAATGATACTTGAGATGGGAATATCCTTCTCTAAGTGATGTCATAAAGCAATGTCAGGTGACCACATTGCTTAACAGAGGCAATCCCAGCAATTCTGTTGGCATTAAGCAAGGACCTTCTCACAACCTCATGTGGGTTTCCAGCAACCAAAGTCAGTGGGAAAGCTGACAGGAAGTTCCAAGTAGGTTCACAAACAGTCCACTGGGCAGCTAAGTGGCAGCTGGGGAAGGTTGTGTGGGTGGCAAAAGTGGCTGCTGCCATGTGGAGAAGGAGTTGGCGCATGGGTGACCAGTAGAGTGCCAAACCAGGGCGGCTGGCTGCTGCCGAATCGGGGAGACTTATCCTGACAACTTGCAATCTTCCCTTCATTGACTTTGCTTGTGGGAAGCCACAGGGAAGGTTGCAAATGATCATGTGACCAGGGGTGCTACAACTATCATTAACATGGGATAGTTGCCAGCACCAAGTTTATAGTGAGAAGGTGCAGAGGTGCTGGGACAGCCAAAATACTGACAGGTTGTAAACTGACTCATTTCAGCACTTTTGTAACTTGGAATGGTTGCTGAATTAGTGGTTTTTAACCTGTAGAAAAAGCTTTAAGTAGAATTGTATGCCACACAGCAGAAGAGAATTCCTTTAGGATATTAACTTGGTAATATCTGGGATAGAAACCTTAATTTAAAGTCAGGAAAAACTACTCTGCAGTGGTAAATGTCAGGCATTGAACAAGCAACTCCGAAGGAAGTTGGAAAATCGTAGTGGAAAATGGGGATTCTCTTCTAACAATCCACAAATGTATAATTCTATAGGTAATGCAGGTAGTCCTTGATTTACAGCTACAACAGAGCCCACAGCTTTGGTTGCTAAGCATGAAAGTTGAATTGTGCCCTGTTTCATGACCTTTGTTTTGCCGTAGTTGTTAAGCAAATCACCTGGTCCTTAAGTGAATCTGGCTCCTTCCCCCAAATGACTTGTCTGTAGCCAGTTGGAAAAATGACAAATGATGACATGACCACAGCAGTTGTCAAGCACTTGAATTTTGATCGTGTGGTTGTGGGGGATGCTACAGCAGTCATGTGAAAACCGCTCATAAATCACTTTTTTCAGTGCCGCCATAACTTCAAATCATATCTGAATGAGTGGCTGTAAGTTTGAGGACTATTTGCATCCATATATACTATCAGATGAGTTCTTGGACTGCTTTATCACGTCTCCATTTAACTCTGTCAAATTTGTGTGTATAATATTTTAGGATGGATCACTGTAACATTTAGCTCTGGCTAGGTGATGTCCTGCACTTTTGAGTGCTCTTGCTGCTTTAGTTTATTAATGACACAAAATGAATATCTGTTTCCATTTTTAATAAAGGTTTTTAAGGCTTTTGGCCAGATGAAAGACTTCAAAGATCAAAATCCCAAGTGAAGAACCCACTTAAGCATTTCAGGGTCTTCTTATGCCCCTCCTTTCTCACTAATATGTTCTCTGATCATTTGTCCCTGATCTTTATTTTTCTCCATGTCTCATTTAAACTTATAATAGTGATTTTTTTTTTTAAAGGAAACTCAATATATTAAATAAATTAAATGTTTGAGTAGGTGATACCTCATGTGGCAAAACAAACTCGAAAAAGAGATGAATTCCAGTCATTTACAATTTTAAGGTTAATAAAGGGAAGGACTATACAAAACAAAAAATAAACGTTGGCTGAAAAATACACAACTGATACTTCTGTACGCTTAGTTATGCAGAGGATTGAAACGTGTCACATTTTAATTCTTGAAATACACTGTCCACAGCTACCTTGGGGCAACATGGGCCATTTCTCTGTGTATCGAGGATCAAATTGTGGGAATTTGTCATGTCAGAAGCTGTGACATTGCTACAAAAAGTTAATGGAAACAAGCAGACAGGTGCATTGCAAGGAGGGGCCACAGAGAAGATGGCTATAAATAGAAAAATGCTTAGACTGCAATACCAGGAAAGATTAGTGTTCTACCTGTAAAAATAATAAAGTTCTTAGCTAGAAAACCATAGCAAAAATAAAATTTGTGTTTAACCTTCTGAACCTGAAATAATTTATTTTTAAAATGAATGATTTATTGATGTGTAAGCCAGTGTTTTCCAAACTTGGCAATTTAAAGAGATCTGGACTTCAACTTCCAGAATTCCCCAGCCAGCATTTGCTGGCTGGGGAATTCTGGGAGTTGAAGTCCAGACCCCTTCAAATTGCCAAGTTTGGGAAACACTGCTGTAAGCGAATCAGGTAAGTCTTGTTCTTCCTAATCTTTCAGAAGGGATCAAGAATTGTCTCCTTCCTATTTCTGTATGTCAGAAAAAGCTCTTTGCAATCAAAGTCAATGTTAAAATGTTAGCAAATATAATCCATTGAAATAAAAAGGTGTTATCTTTTCAGACTCTGAGATTTCACTCTTGGCACACGCGATGGTCTTACTTTCTATCAACTTCACTCGTTCTTCTAAGAGCTAACCGAAAACAGCCCCTTCTGGATTATTGAATATATGATATATATTGACTGAAGAGTGAACCAGAAAAAGTGGTTCGGTTAGGAGGCAAGAATCCAGCAGAAGAAACGTCAGTGAATGTGTTAGTGTAGAGTTGGCACTAGATGAAGAGTTGCAATACGAATAAAATTCTCCCACTGGCTGTTTTGAGTGAAGACAATTGCTAAGACAGCACAACAAAATACCTCTGCTGTATATTTCACCAACTTTGCATTTAAGCCTGGTTCAGTTATGACCTCACAGGCCCTTTTCTTGGATCATCAGGGTATAACGGATGTCTGTTCAAACTTGTCAGTCCAAAGTCTTGCTAATAATGCTTGAGATGAATTCTTTTGTTGGAAAGATATTCTACTCCTTCAAATGGCTACAATGAAGTTTGTTTCATATTGGTCAGGAAGTGGTCCAAATGTATTTTCAAAAAATGAACAATTGCAGAAAACACATTGGTACAATGCGGCTTTTTTTTTTTTTTTTTACTAAATATACAGTCAGAGTCACATACCACTTTATGTGATTTCAGTCTTGCCAGATAAAGCTGTGTGTGGGTGAGTGAGAGAAAGATCCACATGTCTTAATATTTCTTTCATCCCATTTGTCTTGAAATGTTTTAGGGACTGTATTTCTCTCCAGCTGCAATTGTTAGCAGGTCTAGGATGGAAATGTTAGGTCAGTATTGAAGCTAAAGCCCTTCTCAAGACCCAAGGCACAGCTGAGATAGCACTTGTCTCTCTTATCTAGAGGGAAGAGTCAATCTTGGTCTCTCAGGAGCCATAAGATTTGCAGGAATTTTATTATTAAGTATAGCACACTTGAAAAACCCTTTAGTGGTGAGAAAAGAGGGGGATTAAATAGACTGCATGTGGTATACCAGAAGCTGGAATTCTGGACGGCATGTGTAAGTTGAAGTCTATATTTGAGCTAATCATAAAATGTGTGAGAAATGTATATATTGTATGTATTTTACTTGAAAGATAAATGTTTACCATTAAAGATGGCAAAATGGCTAACAAAAATGCATTGATCTTTTAATTGTGGAGTTTTGAATTAAGTATGTTAACATGTCACTATTGTGATTCCCCTTGAGTATCTGAGCGTGAGTCATAAATTACTGAGAACACTCAAACTATGAATAGTAGTTTCCTCCTATAGAATAACCAGTGAATACTAAGTTCATGACCCAAGTCTTTCTTGTGTGCGCCTTAGTCCAAGTAATATGATCAGTCTTTCTGAAATAAAATCTATGCAAGGGAATAAAAACCCTGGATGAGTGAAAAGTTTTTTCCCCATAAGGTTTCACTGTGAGATAAATTGAGAGGCTTGTCACAATTGAGCCAAACTGCAAAAACTACCCTGGAAGGTGATATCTACAATGATCCAATGCAGAATCTCTCCATTATGAAACATTGTACATACTTTGATATGGCTTCGTTCCTTTACACCAGGGGTAGGCAAAGTTGGGTCTTCTATGACTTGTGGACTTCAACTCCCAGAATTCCTGAGCCAATCATGCTAGCTCAGGAATTCTGGGAGTTGAAGTCCACATGTCATAGAAGAGCTAACTTTGCCTACCCCTGCTTTAGACAGAAAGGATTGTTTCACAAATGCGGACTCTGCAAGTATTAATCATATGTTGCACTTTGCTTAAAAGCACCTGTGAAAAATAACCAGAAAACATGCGCGCACGTTAGGTCTGTAACTGAATAGAAGGCAGCTGCCATTTTGAGAACAAAATTCGCTTCATGTAAGTTTATGCATTTATTTGCTTTTACACTTAAATATCCTCTTTAAATACAGCATTATCACAATGAAAAGAACATAAAGGCAAAACAAAATGTAAAGGACCTGACAAGCTTTGGATTCACATTGAAAATGCCACCTGTGTATTTCCTGCAGGAAAGCAGAGTTATGAAGTTATCAGTTGCAAGTGACAAAGAGGACAGGGCTAATACCAATTATGTCAGACCAGGGCTTCTGTTAATAGAAGTCTCTTCCAGGTAGTAAAAGGGCTGTCCTGTAAACAGTTCAGTAGCACCAAAAGAAGGGAAGGAGAAAGGGAAAACAGGCAAATGTACCACCACATCAGAGTAAAAAAGAGAGTTTTGTTATTAATAACAAAAGGGAGACAGTCAAGAGACTAGGCCTTTTTGCATTAAAGAACATTCTTTAAAACAAAAGCTTTCTAAGAAGCCTAGGCTCTAATGTGGGATTTAAACAGAAAATTCTGTCATTTGAGATCAGTGGCCTTTCTTTTTTCATAATGCTCAGGAGTGTTTCTCCCCCCCCCCCCCCAGATAGCTGTTGTTGTTTTTACAAATAGCTATTTAAGGTTGTCTTTTTCTGTCATAACTAAGCACTCTCGTGGAAAAGAAAGCCAGTGTAATATTTAATAGTTCAGGTGGCTATGTCGAGTTTGTTTTCTTCCCTGTTATCTACACCTTTGGGTAAGAATATAGTATTTTAGTACTTGGTTTCTACCAAGCCATTACATTAATCATTGCATTACGGAATGTCAGTCACGTGAATTGTTTCTGCAGTATAAAAATGGAATCCTGGTATTTTAAGTGTGAAGCTGCTTCCATTTTCAGAGAGTGTATTCCACCAAAGGATCTGAGAGCATTGGCAGGTGGCCAAGGGGTGCAACAGCTTAAGCACTCAACAGGAGATTCTTATACTGCCAGATCTGCAAGAATTGAGGAAAGCCCCATTGAAAAATCATGAGTCTAGGGCTGATTGTGCCCAATCCCCAGAATAACACCAATGCCATTAAAGGCAGCAGAGTCTCTGGCTTCAGTCATTACTTTAGAGCAGACCTACAACACAATGGTTGCCAATTCAGGGCTATAAAGACTATAGCTGGAACAAGAGAGGAATAATATAGGAAAAAGACAAGTGCATCTTGTCCTGAAACAAATCTACAGTTGCCCACAATTATGTTAGTGTAATTGTGTAAAAAAGCATTTACCGGTCAGTATTATAAATAGCCACAGTGCTTTCAAAGATTGAAAATATTTCTTTAACAGATGCCTTCGCTTTGACCTAGATACCTACAAAGCTATGCATTTGATGTAGGAGGAAAATTTTTCTATTCTGTTTGATTCAGATGTGAAGAGCACTAAACACATTTGCTACTGTGAAAGCTGCATCTGGGATCAGCTGCCTTGAAAATAAATCTAGCTTGTTATAGCACCACTTGTTTTGTAAACTACAAATGTTTAAAAGATTCCTCCTAAAGACATCAATGGAATGGACCCTCAAACCCAACAGTAGCCTGGGGATAAAACAGCGTGGAATAAAAGCCTAAACACCCCCGCAGGAATGAGACTAGTGTTTATATTTTAGTGTGTGTATGTCATGCAACATGTGTAGCTTTTTAAAGACAGGACAGTGGACATTTTTAAGGCTGCACCTTCATCCTGTTACATTTTAAAATGTACAAAGGAGACATTTGCCCACTGAACATAGCATTGCTCCTAAGCAATCCCCAGAAAGAGGTGGTGTGAAAGCAATTAAGTAGCTAGTAATCTGGCAAAAGTACAGGAACCCTGGCTGTATACTATATGCTAATCGGCACAAGGAGAGCTTGGGTGAAATAAGGTTTAAAAAAATTAAGAAAGTAATTTCGTATTGGAGTCTTTGCCTCTTATTCTGAAGCCTGGAATGGGTTGGAAGGATGTTATATGTCAATAGTTCTAGCCAGTTTTTCTCCACTGCCGCCTACACAGCATTTGCTTGTGTTTATCTTAGAGTGTGTCACTTTCAGGAGAATAGGCTTTTCTGGATGCACTAGCAGTGCCGATTGCTCATCACTGATGGTTAACAGCCAAGAATTAAGTTAGATTTGGCTACCCAGATTTCCCTTGTTCTGTCTACTCCCAAGCAGCTTTGCAATTAAAAGGCAAGCCTGTTAAATCTTTCCAGACTCAGCATCTACAAACATACGTGGCCCAGCATTTGCACAGATCTAGCGATAAGCCTGAAAAACACAAAACACCCACTTAAGTTCTGATGGTGCCTGTATTGTTTCTCAGCTGGGAGGTAGATTTTAATGAGGATACGTATCTTTGCAAAGCTACTTAAATCCCACCCTCTCTTACGCATAAGGAGTTATGGGTAACTGAATACCCAGTGTACCTTTCGTGCAACTCTTGAGCAGTCTGAAAAAAGAAGGATTCATAAATATAGGGAAACCAGTTCTTGCTAAGCCCCAGACCTTACACCACAGGGCTGTAACATGAGCTGGGTCAGAGCAGGTGATGACAGAGCAAGGCAATGATTATCTCTTGTTTACTACAAGGTAGATGGAGGAGGAAAGGAAGCTGGAAAGGGAAAAGTGCTTTTGTTATCCTAGAGTGGTCATAGAGGTGAGTGGCAGCTTTATAAAGGCGTCCTTTCTCCCTTTATTCCAAGACCAATTGGAACAATGTACACACTTCACCGGGAGGGGAATTGCAGGTGCCACCTTATTGCACATTTACTGACCCCTAAATGCTTGGGACCCAGCAGGTTGCAGTTTTACTGCACACAGACTCTGCGCCCTTTCAAGTCATCCAGAAGGCTAGGTTGCTAAGCAAGGAGCAAGGGGACAGAAAGCTTTCAATATCGTCTCCAAATTCTTGTGCAATCAGAATGGAAAAGACAAGAGACAATGAAAGGGAAAATTGATTCATAAAACTATGGGGCAAAGGGCTAATTTGTCAAATTCTCTGCCCACCCAAACTGACAGTTCTTTTCGGAAGGTGGATCCTACCCAATCCTAGGGTGTTCTGTGTTTACAGAATCAGATCCCCAAAGGGGCCCTAGCTGGAGGTGAAGCTCAGCATTAGAGTCAGTGACAAGTCTTGAGTCACATCATGTGCGTAAACATTTAGCGTTTTTTAAAAAGTTAATTTAAACTTAATCAGTCCCAGCAAAGGCCAGTCAGCAAAACGGGCCATGAACATGTTTGGGTGAAGCTATTGGCGGGGGCAGGACAGAAGCTCCAGGATGAAAATTATTATTTTTTTACGACAGTTGCATGCCAAACTGTAGGTGTAAGCTAGTCATGATCAAAGTTAATTCATAGTGAATTTAAAAAATATATGGGATTCTTCCAGGGAACGAAGGGCAGTAAATGTCACATAAATAAGAGGCTGCAGAGCTTAAGCTGTGTAACTGGTTAGAGCAGTTCAAGCAAGTAAGGTCACCGTTACCAAGACACAGCACTGAAAAGTAACAGAAAGGGACGGGTGGCGGTGGCGGCGGTGACGGCAGCTTCGCTTGGGATCAGCAACCGGAGGGGGAGATTCCACCACGCAGAGAGACTGATTGACGTCGTGAAGTAGCGACCGGCATTCCGTTCCACCTGCCCTCCAACCCATCCAGCGCATTAGAAAAGGCAGCTTTGCTCTATTGCTTCCGTGAGACACATTCACATTTGGTCCTTGTAGGATGGAGTCAAGGCCTCCCCTACAAAGTTCCATCGGCCTATGGGTCCAACCTCTTCAGAACCGGGAGGCCGCCCAACTAGTAGACACATCCTTTCCTCCTCTGAGGCAGCTATAAGTGCTCGTTTTAGGCCCTCATACGGTGGGGCCCACACAAAGCAGCCCCCCTCTTCTCTCTTCCCTCCCACACCCCAATATTAAACAATTCCCAATGGCCGTGGCCATTTGATAAAAACCTTTGTCAATAAATAAACCTCAAGGTGAAGGGCTGGGAACCGTCACACGGTCAGAGAAGGGCCCAAAGAGCATTCCTCAGAAGAGGGGAGCTCGCAGGCCCTCTCTGGAGACGACGGCGGCACCACACTCTGGGGCCGCAAACTGTCTTGTGGCACGTCTGTGTGGAGTGGCAAGCTTGGCAGAGGAACCTCAGGCTGGCAGCTCTCAGAAGACAGGGGCTCGAAAGGTGCCGCCGCCTTCTCTGTTTCTACACCGTTGGTGGCTGTGGCTCTGCCGCAAGTCACCAGTGAAGTCACAGGGACAGAGTAGATGCTCAGCTCCTTTTCCTCTGGGTAACGAGGGCCCCCCTCAGGCTCCTCTGCTCTATTTTCCCCCTTCACCCCCAGCACTGACCTTTGGTCAACCTGATAGTACACAACAGGCCCATTGTTCAAGTAGGGTTGGCTGCCCTCAGCTGAGCTGGCTTGCTCAGAACTGTCCGTGAAACACAGAACAGAGGAACCTGGCGGCAGCTGAGCTTGAATGAGGATTGGTGTGGCGAGGCTTGGGCACATCCCTTCGGAGACAGAAAGCGGCTCCTCCAAAATGCACACCCCCAAGCTTTCCATGCTGGAGCCGCTGCTAGAGTCTTCCTCCGCCTTCAGCCGCTCCAGCTCCTCGGCGGTCTGAAGATGCATGACGGCCGTTTCGTTCTCCGCCATGAACTCCTGAAAGTCCTGGGTCTCTGGGGACTGGCTTCCCAGCCAGTCACTGCCGGAGCTATGGGGGGCCTCTTCATCCAGAACCTGGGCCCGGCTCACCTGCCGTTTATTCTCTAGCTCTAGTTTCATAATGGTGTGCAGGTAGTGAGTCCTCACCCGGATGGGATTGAATTCAATTCTCCCAGCCATGTTCCCACAACCATCTCTGGAACAGCCGCATGGGAAGGACATTCGGTCCACCTGAGTGGGGGAAGCGAAGGACAATGAAAACTCGGCCTGGGTGAGAACCGAGGAAGTGATTGGAAGGATGGAAGCTTGGCTAAAATGAGAGTAAGCGAACAGATAGGAAATTAAGTCATGTGAAAAATGTGAAATCCATGTAAGCTGTTTATCAAAAAAGCAACCGGCTAGATAGCCCTCAAGCAACCCAGATTCCGTACACACACACACACACACACACACACACACACACACACACACTCAATTATTTCTCCCAGCTAACGAACCTATCAATCTTGTATTTCAAGGAGAAATCAAAAGGAATAAAGAATGGCCTGGAGTATGCCTGATTCGATCTATTGTGAAAGAGAGAATGTGCTCTTTGACACTTCATTTATCAAGCCATCCAATGGTTTCAGGATAAAAGCACTTTCAGGAAAGAGGACCTGGAATCCTTTACCAGAGAGCTAGGCATTTAGTGTGCAAAAGAGGCAGAGAGAGAGAGAATGTCTTTGCCAAGAAATTATTAAGAGCAGAAATACCAATGCACACATTCCACTGGAGGGAGAGGGGGGGCAAAGTGCTACAGATGAGAACAATGCATGAAATTTGGTCCTGGAGAGATTACCCAGCATCTTAGATGTTGGGAATCAAAAAGGAAGCAACTTAAGGCTTCCTGTACTTAAGGCCTCTGGATTCCAAACATCCCTTTCTCTCTTCGCTTTTGTCTATGAAGCATAACAGCATAAATCAAATACTATGAAAATGGGGTTAAAATTGCACAAACACTGCATAACGTTCGATCAGATTCTTTCAAGCACTCATTCCATATAGCGGCCAAGAGAAAGAGAGAAGTAGAAGAATACAGGATTCCCACATGCATAACTACAGTGACCTCACGTCATCCTAGTGCCATTTCCTCAAAGACCTTCTCATCCTTCTAGCTCCCTATCCCAGAGGCCGTCTGCATCTTGTCATTTGTTTTCTCTCCAGAAACTCAAGCAGGATCTTCCCACCTGAATTAAGATTCTTTTTAAAATTTCAGTCTTGGGAGCATCTAAGGCAGTGATGGCGAACCTTTTTTTCCTCGGGTGCTGAAAAAGCATGCATGTGTACCATCGCGCATGCGCGAATGCCCGCACCCATAATTCAATGCCTGGGGAAGATGAAAACAGCTTCTGCCACCCTCTGGAGGCCCTCTGGAAGCTGAAAACAGCCTGTTTCCCAACTTCTGGTGGACCCAGTAGGCTCATGTTTCGCCTTCCCCAGCTTCCCTGGAGCCGGGGGAAGGCAAAAATGACCTCCCACATCCCCCTGGAGGCTGTCTGGAAGCCAAAAACGCCCTTCCAGAGTCTCTGTGTGAGCCAATAATAAGCAAAAATCACACACATGCACATTGGAGCTGAGCTAGGGCAGCGGCTCGTGTGCCAGCAGATATGGCTCCGCGTACCACTTGTGCCATAGGTTTGCCATCACTGATCTAAGGGGACCATACATCCTATCCCCTCTTAAGACTTTGTAGAGGTTGGCCCTTCTTATAAGCTCAGACTCAACACATGAGACAAGGCTTGAGTGGACCCCGCTCCATATCAAAAAGACACGCAGGCAACAGGAGATACAGTTCAGGCCAAAGCCTAGCGGTTTCTTCCCCACTGACCTGGCATTTAATTCCAGCCTGGCTACAGGCACAGGCCTCAGGGTCACAGTACAGCCGGCAGTCGCACCCACATTCTTCTCGCGAGAGGCGGATGGCCCGAAGTTCTTGTTTTTCCTCCGCATCGATGCGATGAACACCAGAGGCGCGAAGTAGAGCTCGCCGCCGCTTGGTGGGCAACGGCTGCAAGAAGAAGTAGTCGTCCACCTCCACGTTCTCTACATCGAGGTCGTCATCAGAGACATCCTCAAGCGTCAAGCCATCAGCCTCTTCGGACTCCACGGTTCCATTCTTGGTCAGCTTAGGGGAGGGTGTGGGAAAGAACAGAGAACACAACAGACACAGACACCAGCAAAGTTAATCTTGAAATTGAAATCCCATCAGTTTTCAGTCTGGAAAAAAAAAGACAAATGATTTCCCTGAGTTTAACTGGGCTGCAAAGGTCACCCGTTTCCTCCAAGTACCGATTCCTCCCAGGCTGTGGGTTTTGACAATGATGTGGTTTTCTGCACTGTCAAAGCTGAAGTCAGCCCAAAAGTTTGCTTGACAGAGAGGGAGCACGTTCTAACAGTGATCTAGCTTTGATGGACAGGCCAGAGCACCGTTAGACCATGTTCTGGGCTTTTCATTCTCCTTTGCTAGCAGAGCCCAACATCCAGAGAGAATGGGGAATAAATTCTGACACTGACTCGCCTTTGCACATGCAGGTCTTTGAGCTACCACACAAGCCATAGCCTTGTTGGAAAAGATTATGGGCTTTGGCCAAACCAGATCTTGGCTTGTGCAGGCAGATCATGATCAATTAAGAGAGAGCAGTTTAGTTCTTTGCACATTCCTAAGCTCCGTTTCCACCCCTTCTGAACCTTTATTCAACCCATCAATCCTTAAAATTTGGCCTCAAACAGAAGGATATTAGAGGGAGATACAATGATACCTCCTCTTACGAACCCCTCTTCATACAAACTTTTTGTGATATGAACCCGGTGCTTAAGATTTTTTTGCAATCACTGAGCACATGTTATATGTTGTGTGTGTGTTTTATATTATAAAAATCAATAAAAATATTAATTTTTTAAAAAGATTTTTTTGCCTCTTCTTCTGAACTATTTTCACCTTATGTACCCAAACCGCCGCCGCTGGGATGCCCCGCCTCTGGACTTCTGTTGCCAGGCCAAAGTGCTGGGATTCTCCTGAGGCTCCCCCTTGCTGGAAAACCCCACCTCCGGACTTCCGTTGCCAGCCCAAACGTTGGGATTTCCCTGAGCCTCCTCTCACTGGGAAACCCCGCCTCTGGACTTCCGTTGCCAGCCCAAACGTTGGGATTTCCCTGAGCCTCCTCTCACTGGGAAACCCCGCCTCTGGACTTCCGTTGCCAGCCGAAGCGCTGGGATTCCCCTGAGGCTCCCCAAACAGAAGACGGATTCCCTTCATTTTTGCCGTCGCTGCTTTGAATCCCAGCGAGGGGAGCCTCAGGGGAATCTCAGCACTTTGGCTGGCAATGGAAGTCCGAAGGCAGGGATTCCCAGTGGCGCAAGGCAAAAGGGGTGACTTTTGGGATGGGGTTGCACGAATTATTTGCTTTTACATTGATTCTTATGGGGAAAATTGCTTCGTCTTACGAACTTTTCATCTTACAAACCTGGTCACGGAATGAATTAAGTTTGTAAGACGAGGTATCACTGTATGTATTTCATTTACCGGATTTTTTGGAGTATAAGACGCACCTTCTCCCACACACACACAAAAGGGGGTGAAATGTGGGTGTGTCTTATGCACTGAATGTAGCCCTGCCCAGCCTCTCAAACGGAGCTTTAAAAGGCTGAAAACAGCCTCTGAAATGGAGCTTTGCAAGGCTGAAAACATATATAGAGAGAGAGTAGCAAATTTTCCAAGCCAAAATTCTATATTTAAATTTGACATTTCTAGATAGTGGTATCTAAAAAGCAAGAATTCTTTCTTATCAGTATTGACCATTATACTCTATATTTTTCACTTTGACAAACTTTGTGTTATGTTATTTATACATAACTGGTCCTTGACTTACAACCATTCCTTTGGCAACCAATGAAAGTTACAATGGAATTGAAAAAAAAGTGACTTATGAACAGTCCTCACATTCATGACTGAAACATCCTATAGTTATGTGATCACATGACTTGGGCAACTAGCATGTATTTATGGCAGTTGCAACATCCCATTTGCGATCTTCTCAGCCAATGTCTGAGAAATCAAGTTGATAGGGGGAAGCAGATTTGCTTAATGACCGCCAGTTTCACTTAACAACTGCAGTGATTCACTGCAATGGCAAAAAAAATTTGTAAAATCAGGTTTATGTTTAGAAATAGAAATTCTGCTCCCGCTTCTAGTTGCTAGTTGAGGACTACCTGTACATTTTAAGAAGAAAAAAAGAAAATAAATACAGTGTCTGTTTTAACTGAGAAGCAAAAAAAGATCTGAACCATGGGCAACATGGAAGCAGTATTCACATCAAGTCAGAAGTTATTCTTTTTTGTAAATATTTCCCTCATTGACTGAAACTCAACCCTGATAAGATGGAGTGGCTGTGGGTTTTGCCTCCCAAGGACAATTCCATCTGTCCGTCCATTATCCTGGGGGGGGAATTATTGACCCCCTCGGAGAGGGTCCGCAACTTGGGCGTCCTCCTCGATCCACAGCTCACATTAGAGAAACACCTTTCGGCTGTGGCGAGGGGGCCGTTTGCCCAGGTCCGCCTGGTGCACCAGTTGCGGCCCTATTTGGACCGGGACTCACTGCTCACAGTCACTCATGCCCTCATCACCTCGAGGCTCGACTACTGTAATGCTCTCTACATGGGGCTACTTTTGAAGAGTGTTCGGAAACTTCAGAATGCAGCTGCGAGAGCTATCATGGGCTTTCCTAAATATGCCCATGTTACACCAACACTCCGCAGTCTGCATTGGTTGCTGATCGCTTTCCGGTCACAATTCAAAGTGTTGGTTATGACCTATAAAGCCCTTCATGGCATCGGGCCAGAATATCTCCAGGACCGTCTTCTGCCGCACGAATCCCTGCGACCAGTTAGGTCCCACAGAGTTGGCCTTCTCCGGATCCCTTCGACTAAACAATGTCATCTGGCGGGGCCCAGGGGAAGAGCCTTCTCTATGGTGGCCCCAACCCTCTGGAACCAACTCCCCCCAGATATCAGAGTTGCCCCCACCCTCCTTGCCTTTCGTAAGCTCCTTAAAACCCACCTGTGTCGTCAGGCATGGGGGAATTGAGATATTCCCTTCCCCCTAGGCTTACAAAAGTTATGCATGGTATGTTTGTATGTATGATTGGTTTCTTAAATTGGGGGGTTTTTTTAAACTACTTTTAATATTAATTTGTTTATATTGTTTTTTACTGTTGTTAGCCGCCCCGAGTCTACAGAGAGGGGCGGCATACAAATCTAATTAAATAAATAAATAAATAAATTGACAGCAGCCCTACATTTTCCCTCTCTTCTCCTATTTTTTTAATGTTTTATTTTGGTTATTACACATTCTTGGTAAAATGCAATAAAATTTTTAAAAAACAACAAAGCTGGTGACAAAAACAAAGCGAGTAGTCGTGTTTCATCAGGGTAGCCATGGTATTACAAAGGACCATTCCTGAGAGACATGATGCAACACAGCTGAGGGCTGAGGTGAGAGCTACACTCTGCTCGAGCTCTGCAATCCGGTCTCCTCCATTTTCTGAGGGAAGCAGCGTGACAGGTGGAGCTTGGATTTGGGAATTCTACAATCTTGGGGGTTGGGGTGGGGGGGGAGAGGGTTTGAGGGTGACCTTGATCCAATCATTACATCACGACTTTGCTGAGACACTAAACACATTGGCGGCTTGATGTTTCTTACACCAAACAGACGACGGACACTACCATTCGCACTGCTGGCCATGTGGAAAGCACAGTTAATATTTCTGCTGGCAGAGACAGCCTGTTCTCAAGGGCAAAAGCAGAAGGTACACTTGGCTGATTTGTGCCTCATACAAAAAAACAACAACAAACACACACACACAACCTCATTGTCTGCTTACAGAGTACAAATTGGTTTCACCTCCAATCTTGGGAGGGGAGAAGATTTGTGTGAGGGAGTTTTTTGGTGGGGGGGCAGAGACTTGGCAGCTAGAGGGGGGAAAACGATGCTGGAGATTGTTGTAAGGTAACAAATAAGCTCCATAAGGTGGCTGAATAAGGATCACGTATATGAGAAAGCAGAATTGACCTTAAAAACGAGAAGGAGTTGCATGACAAATGCAGGAATGAAACCTTTAAAAATGTAGCTGATAGGACCTTCAACATTTCTGTGCCACTAACAGACTTGAAAGGGGAAAACGGATTTTCAGAATGCCAAATTCTCTGTGGAATATACAAAACCCTCATGTATTAGGAAAAGCACTCTGCATGTTTCCCATCAGCTATAAGAGCACCATAGTCCTATTACCAAAGCTGCAACTACTTTTTTGGAGGTGGTAACGACACCAGTTACTCTCTCTCACGGGGTGGTTGTACTGGGGAAAACAGGAGGAGAAAGGTGTTTTAGTTATGTTTGCTGCCTGGAGTTATTTGTAAAAATAATAAAGGTGGGAAATAAATACATAAACAAATAAACAGGCTCCTTTTCAGACATACTCCAATATACAGTGGTACCTCATCTTACGAACGCCTCTTCTAACGAACGTTTCAAGATACGAACCCGGTGTTTAAGATTTTTTTGCCTCTTCTTCCGAACTATTTTCACCTTACGAACCCAAGCAGCTGCTGCTGGGATGAAGGGGTTTCTTTTTTTCC
This sequence comes from Erythrolamprus reginae, assembly GCF_031021105.1. NCBI lineage: Eukaryota > Metazoa > Chordata > Lepidosauria > Squamata > Dipsadidae > Erythrolamprus > Erythrolamprus reginae. The sequence goes on along the minus strand of NC_091951.1, from coordinate 183,757,994 downwards.
CCTTTTTTGAAGAAAGAAAAGGGAGGGGCTGTTTGGGGGAGGAAAATTTTTGCAGAGAACAGCGTGCTTGCAAAGGCACTGAAAGGGTGTCTTTTGAAGAAAGAAAAGGGAGGGGCGCCCCCTTGCCTTTCTTCCTTCCCACTCACCCTTTAGCCTAGCCTTGCTTCTTCCACCCGCCCCCTTTAGCTGCTCCTCCCTGCCCTCTGTTCGCTCCCTTCTAAAGTTTGGGATTTTCCTGAAGGATGTGCAGGCATTATTTGCTTTTACATTGATTCCTATGGGAAACATTGTTTCATCTTACGAACTTTTCACCTTACGAACCTCCTCCTGGAACCAATTAAGTTCGTATGATGAGGTACCACTGTATAAGGAGGATGGATTGGTATCCAGGACCTGATGGTCATTCCTACAACCGAAAACACCCAAAAACAGCTACCACAGAAAGCTAGCAAGCTAGCTAGCCAGTCACAACCTAGATCCTTCTCCTTTTTTTCACTTTCTGGAGAAGGTGGCATATGTACAAACAAGGATGGATCGTACCAGGACAAACCTGGACCTTGCAGTTCAGAAACTGGTTTTTCCTTTACCAACTATAAGAAGTAGGCCAGAGTTGCAGGACTACAGAGGGAATATTTGTCCTTTTGGCTAAGCTAGTTGTCATGGTAGCAAGAGAATGATTGGACCGTCTATGTTTTTTGACAGAAGTGTTCAATTCAGTAAGGGAAACCCAGTTGCTAGGCAACCTACAGGACACGCCAACCAGGCTGCCAGGAGGCACGATAAGGAGATGGACTGAAGGGGAAGCTTGCTAGAGGAAGCTAACAAGGGGAGGGGGCTTTCGCTGCAATGGCTGAGCCTTCCCATGAATCAAGCTGGCACAAAACGGAGGCTAGAAAACTGGTTGGCATGACTAGCAGTACTTGTCTCTTGGCTCCCAGGGCTCCCCTGCTGCTGGATGTGGGGAAATCCTCAGCTTCTCCTCAGAAAGCTCATCCCTGATCCTCCCTCACCAAGCCCCAGAGGGAAAGCTCCTGTCAACTTCACGTTTGTTCACTTCAAGAAAAAATTCTTCCAAAACTCATTTTCACATTACCAGCTGCAATTCTCATATTCCAATCCCGATGGGAGGGCTATACAGTGTTCCCTCGATTTTCGTGTGTTCGAACTTTGCGAATAGCCTACATTAATTAATTAATTAAAAAATGCTTTGCGGGGTTTTTTCCTATACCACGGTTTTTCCCCACCCGATGACATCATATGTCATCACCAAACTAATAATTTTTGCAAATAAATAACAAAATAAATAATTATTGTTAATAAATAAATTTGTTTATAAATATCAGGATCACTAAGTGTCTTATTCAATGGTGAGTACCAGTAATAATGGTGAGTAAATGGTTGTTAAGGGAATGGGAAATGGTAATTTAGGGGTTCAAAGTGTTATGGGATGGCTTGTGATACTGTCCATAGCCAAAAATGGTGTATTTACTTCCGCATCTCTACTTCGCGGAAATTCGACTTTCGCGAATTTCCATCCCCTGTGGAAATCAAGGGAACACTGTATGTGGTCTATGAAATATGAGGAAATCCAGGGGAAAATAGGCTTCGGTTTGGGGTGCAGAATTAACATAATGGGGTAGACAGGAAAGAAAACCAAAATGCAAATTAATCAGAAGTGAATATTTGAAATTTGGAGACAAATAAAAGAAGCCAGGCAAATGCACCAAAGGACCATATGATCGTCTAGTTCAGGGGTGCCAAACTGGTGTGTCCCACGGGCCAGATGTGCCACACCCACCCCAGCTCTGTGAAGGGAAAAAAGTTGTGATACGTCATGTGACAGTAACCTGATGTGGCAAGTTCGACACCCGTGGTCTAGATCTTCTCTACCACTTCCCACAGGTAGGCCTTTTATGAAGTCACCATATCAAACTGGGCCAAGGATTACAGGTACAGTGGTACCTCATCTTACGAACGCCTCTTCTAACGAACTTTTCAAGATACGAACACGGTGTTTAAGATTTTTTTGCCTCTTCTTCCGAACTATTTTCACCTTACGAACCCAAGCCGCTGCTGCTGGGATGAAGGGGTTTCTTTTTTTCCCCTTTTTTGAAGAAAGAAAAGGGAGGGGCGGCTTGGAGGGGGAAAGACTTTGCAGAGAACAGCATGCTTGCAGGGGCACTGAAAGGGTGTCTTTTGAAGAAAGAAAAGGGAGGGGCGGCTTGTAGGGGGAAAGACTTTGCAGAGAACAGCGTGCTTGCAGGGGCACTGAAAGGGTGTCTTTTGAAGAAAGAAAAGGGAGGGGCGGCTTGGAGGGGGAAAGACTTTGCAGAGAACAGCGTGCTTGCAGGGGCACTGAAAGGGTGTCTTTTGAAGAAAGGGAGAGGCGCCCCCCTTGCCTTTCTTCCTTCCAACTCACCCTGTAGCCTAGCCTTGCTTCTTCCACCCGCCCCCTTTAGCTGCTCCTCCCTGCCCTCTGTTCGCCTCCCTTCTAAAGTTTGGGATTTTCCTGAAGGATTTGCACCCATTATTTGCTTTTACATTGATTCCTATGAGAAACATTGTTTCGTCTTACGAACTTTTCACCTTACGAACCTCCTCCTGGAACTATCATGAGGTACCACTGTATTTAAAATCAATTCTCAACCTTGCTGTATTCTCTACATGTGCATCAAAATAAAGTCAAGCTGCAGCACCAAAATCTCAGCATGTGAGTGACCAGAAAGGACTTTTCGGACTGCCAAAAGCCTACCTTCATTTTCTTGGCGTGAAGCTTCTCCTCCTTCAGGTGTTCTCGAAGGATCTCACGATGATTCACTTCCTGCTCTTGGGCAAATTCGCCAAGGGTATACCTGCGGACGGAGTTATGCCGCTGGGCCATGCCCAGGGAACTTCCCCCTTGGCTAGGGACGCTGGTAAATCCCTGACGCCTTGCAAAGTAGTACACGGTCACCTGGTCGAAGCGCACGTTCTTTCTACGCAGCTGTTTCTGCCTTTTTAAGATGGAGGTTGCTGAGATGTAAAGGAAGCAAAACAGAAACACCGCTTGAAAATGGAAGCAAGGAGGGGTCTCCCGTCAATGCACCCCATTTAATGTTTTCTTCATTGTTACAGTGCACCCGTGGCAAATGTCGTTCGAAGAACGTGTCCTCTGCCATAGAAGCTTTCAAAATTTTTCACACTGACACATATCTGCCACTTAATTCTTAAGCTCTGGACAGGATTCTGAGCATGTTCCAGGATATAAAGAGCACTGGCCGAAGCCTGCAGGATTTTATTGCAGCTCTGAACAACCAAGAGTGGAGTCTGTAAGCTATTTAAAATTCTGGCTGTGTCCCACACAGGCGAATTAATAATGACAGGCAAGCTGTCTTTCCAGAAATCTGGGAAATACTGAGAAATCTTAAGGTTCTGTAGAATCAACGCAGCATCGCAATCTATTTTTTAACTGCCACTAAACAACAGGCATGGCACTGTTTTGTTGAGTCAGGTCCTTATCCAGCAAATCATCTTTTCACATCTAATTTCCTTCTCCAATCAGCAGTGACGTTAACATAGGCAAGTCTATCTGAGTAGGAATCACCAGGGCAGAATGTAAGCTATTTGAACTAACGGCTATTCTACTGAACTAAGACTAAAGTCCTGGAAAGACTAGCCTGATTAATTTCTTATAACTCTTCTTCGTGCTCCAAGAGTGGATAAAAGAGGGTAATCAATATGGTTAGGGAGAACAAGGAGAGCAGATACACGATCCTAGGAAAAAGCACAGCTGCTTCAGGGAATTTATTTATTTGACTAGGCTCATACACTATTCTAATCATGTCTGACTCTGAGCAGCTTACCGAGATCCAGAACGGTAATAAGGTTAAAAGCTAAACAGAAAAATGTAACCACCGTAAGAAATAACACCCAGCTCTGAGGAACAACCATAAAAGCGTGTATTTATTTATATTTCTATAACCGCCTTTCTCACAGGGACAATAGTAAAACTAGTATACTTTTTAAAAAAACACATTACCAATACCCAGACAAGTAAAGAAAGAGATGTTAAAAATAATGCAGCCATCTCCTTGAATCACCATTTCTGTGAGATTCCCCAGGCCTGCTGATAGAGCCATGTTTTGAGGGCCTTCTGGAAGGTTATCAGGACAGGGCCAATATCAACTGGGGGTGGGGTGGGGGGGAGAGATGATATTCCACAGGGCAGGTGCCATGGCAGAAAAGGCCCATCTCCTGGGTTCTGCCCAATATTATTATTATTATTATTATTATTATTATTATTATTATTATTATTATTATTATTATTATTTAGATTTGTATGCCGCCCTTCTCCGCAGACTCGGGGCGGCTCACAGCAACAATAGAAACAATATATTACAAAATAATTAAAAATCATTTAAAAAACCCTTATTAAAAAACAAAACATACACACAAACATACCATGCATAACTTGTATAGGCCTGGGGGAAAAGGAATATCTCAATTCCCCCATGCCTGACAACAGAGGTGGGTTTTAAGGAGCTTGCAAAAGGCAAGGAGGGTGGGAGCAATTCTAATCTCTGGGGGGAGCTGGTTCCAGAGGATCGGGGCTGCCACAGAGAAGGCTCTTCCCTTGGGTCCCGCCAGACAACATTGTTTAGTCGACGGGACCCGAAGGCCAACTCTGTGGGACCTAACCGGTCGCTGGGATTCGTGCGGCAGAAGATGGTCCCAGAGATATTCTGGCCCGATGCCATGAAGGGCTTTATAGGTCATAATCAACACTTTGAATTGTGACCGGAAACTGATCGGCAACCAATGCAGACTGCAGAGTGTTGGTGTAACATGGGCATACCTAGGGAAGCCCATGATTGCTCTCGCAGCTGCATTCTGCATGATCTGAAGTTTCCGAACACTTTTCAGAGGTAGCCCCACGTAGAGAGCGTTACAGTAGTCAAACCTCGAGGTGATGACATATACTGCTCAAGCAAATAAAGGGAACACTCAAATAACATATCCTAAATCTGAATGAATGAAATATTCTCGTTGAATATTTCATTTGCAGAACTATTCCATTTGCACAACAGCATGTGAAAATGACTGTCAATCAGTGTTGCTTCCTAAGTGGACAGTTTGATTTCACAGAAGTTTGATTTACTTGAAGTTACATTCTGTTTTTTAAGTGTTCCCTTAATTTTTTTTTTTTTTTGAGCAGTGTACATTCAGTTAGGGGAGACTGAAGTGGTTCCCTCAAGCCTTGCTGAAATAAGCCAGGTCTGGTAATAAGCTCACTGGATTGGCAGCTATCTGATACCAGGGGAGCACTGCTTCAGAAAAGGGGAGACGGGCAAAGAAGAGAGAGCAGCCTTCTCTTGCACATCTCACAAAAAAAAGCATTTCTCTGCCTTGAATCCTAAGTACTATATGGTCCTGCTAATCAAGGTATTGTGCACAACTGATCCAGTAGTCCTCAACTTTCCTGGGTTGGTGGCAAGGGGTGGGAGGAAAAGGAGTGGTTTTATACAAGCAGTGGGAGTGTGCGTGAGCAGCTCCATTTGTGCAAGTGAAGTAATGGCGTGCCCGCCAATCCCACAAATGGAGCTGCATCCGTGCATGCTTGTGACCTCTGCTCGTGCAAGTGGAGCTCTGTACACACACGCTCACCCACCAACTTCTGCGGCCCAGTTCCGAAAGGGAAGTTGGTCTGGCAATAGATTATTTGCTTAGGCCAAATAGGCCAAAAACAGCAAAAGTGGGGATATATATATTACTAGGATGAGATGAGACGGGGAAGACTACTATGGACACTGTTGTTAGAATTATTAACTCCATAAGATGGAACAGCCTCATAATATCTGCATGTTCATTATATGATCAATTTTAGTTAGATCTGTCCAGCTTATTGGATGGATCTGGATCAAAGAACACTGGCTGAAAGAAATTATAGGCCAGTGATGACAAACCCTTTTTTCCTCGGGTGCTGAAAGAGTGTGTGTGCATGTTATCACTCATCTGCGAGTGCCCACACCCAGTCTTCATACAAATCTAATAATAATAATAATAATAATAATAATAATAATAATAATAATAATAATAATAATAATAATAATAATTATTATTATTATTATTATTATTATTATTATCATCATCATCATCATTATCATCATTGTTCCTGCTTGCTTCTGACAAGCCAAATCAATAAGGGAAGTTGGATTGACTTAGTGACCACTTAATGATTGCGGCAAAAAATTAGGATGACTTAACAAACACATTAATTAGCCACTGAGGTTACGGCCATTGAGGGCCACCTGTACGGAGTTAACCGTCTTTCAAAAACCCTCTTCATGCCAACACTTACGAATGAAGCCCGAGGAGCTTGGAGGATTGACGCTGTCGCAGCTGTCTGCGCTGTCGCTGTTGGAGATCTCATCGTCGGAATTGGAAACGGGCGAGCCCACGTCCACATCGTCAAACTTCCTCTTGAGGCCGGCACTTGCGATGGCATCCATTTGTCCCTGGCTCGCATGGAGAGCCAAAGAGCAGAAGTGAGATTTGGATCAGCTGAAGATTTCTGAATCCAGGCCTACTGATGGGGTTTACCGGGTACCTAGTATGGACAAAGAGAGGGAAGGATTAGTGACTATCTCGGGTCACATCGGATGTTCGGGTATGGTAGTAAGTGAGCTCATACAGGTGCTGTACATTTCTTTCTCCTTAAGCTGCTCCCTATTATTATCCCCTCTCCCCCAGAGATGAATTAAATGGTTTCTAAGAAGAGCCACATATATCAGACTGGTTTCCCTTTCATATATTACAGATACATTATTAGTCCCTCTTCATACAATTGCATGAGCTGCTTTTCATCTGTTCAAAGCTGTCTATTATTGGAGGGCACCAGCAAACAGACAACAGCCTGGGAAGCGGAGCATCAGATGCTCACCTGCAGCTCTCAGAACCTTTTAAGCCAGGAGTGGGCCAAAAGTTGATAACCAAGGAATTGCCACCTTTTCATTATGGCGCGTTCTGCAGCAGCTTTGGAGGTGGCAAGTCTGGTTTAAACTGCTGCATTCTCAACAAACGTTTTCAGGTTTCTACAGGTGGTCTTCACAGCCATTCGTTTAGCAACCATTGAAAGATGCTGAAAACACGGCCAGTGTTCCCACACACGACCGTCGCAGCATCTCCACGGCCACAGGATCAAAATCCGGGCTCCTGGCAATTGGCATGAAACGTATGGCACTTGCTCTGTCCTGGGGTCAAGTGATCACTCTATGTCAGTGATGGCGAACCTATGGCATGTGTATCGCAGGTGGCACACAGAGCCATATCTGCCAGCACATGAGCCGTTGCCCAAGCTCAGCTCCAGCGCACATGTGCACGCCGGCCAGCTGATTTTTGGCTTGCACGGAGGCTCTGGGAGAGCATTTTCAGCTTCTGAAGGGCCTCCATGGGGGCAGGGAGGGCGTTTTTGGCTCCAGGGAATCCTCTGGAGCCTGAGAAGGGCAAAAACAGGCTTACCAGGCCCACCAGAAGTTGGGAAATGGGATGTTTCTGGCCGCTAGAGGGCCTTCAGGGGTTGGGGAGGTCATTGTCGCCTTCCCCAGGCATTGAATTACGGGTGTGGGCACTTGCGCATGCACAATAGTGCGCACACACGCACTTTCGGCACCTGTGGGAAAAAAGGTTCCCCATCACTGCTCTATGTAATCTTCCTAGCTGACTTCCAAGAAGCAAAGTCAATGGGGGAAAGCCAGATTCGCTTAATGACCACATGAGTCACTTAACAACTGCAGTGATTTGCTTAAGGGCAGCAAAAAGAAAATTGCAAAATAGGGAAAGACTCATTTAACAACTGCCTTGCTTAGCAACAGAAATGCTGGCCTCAGTTGTGGTCAGATGTACAGGTACTCCTCAACTTACAACAGTTTGTTTAGTGACCGTTCAAAGTTACAACGGCACTGACAAAAAATGACTTAAGACCATTTTTCACCAATGCAGCCTCCCATGATCATATGATCAGAATTCAGATTGCTTGGCCAATGGTTCATATTTATAACAATTGCCGTGTACCACGATGGTGTGATTTTGCAAACTTCTGACAAGCCAAGTCAATGCAGAAGCCAGAGTCACTTGACAACCCTGTTAGTAACTTAACAACTGCAACGATTAACAACTGTGGCAAGAAAGATTGTAAAAGAGGGCAAAACTCACTTAACAAATGTCTCGCTTATCAACAGAAATGTTGAGCTCAATTATGGTCATAAGTCAAGGACTACCTGGTATAATACTATCTGGTATTTTTATCTGGTATATTCATGCATTAATGAAAAACTCAGACCAGGCTGCTTTCTGCAGATGCCTTCTTGGCATCCAACTATCAAACACAGCTCCTCCCTCCCCAGCGAGCATAAAATGCACTAAAAGTGACTTTTTTCAGGGGAGCAGGGAGGGATGGGATTTTAAATCAGCGTTGATTCCTGGCAACTGCATGGACAAGTTTCTGCTGTTTTTTTGGCAAGATTTTCAGAAAGGATTTGCCAATTTCTTTCTTCCTAAGAACTGCTCAGTCGTTTGGTTTCCAGCCTGACGCCTTAATCATTACACCAAACTGGCTCTCACAAAAGTGGCCCAGCAAACGTATATGCAGAGCCTTGCAGGTCTTCCTCGTACCAAGGACACGTCCACCTTCTTATCCACCTAACAACAAACCTTGGTACGTTTCCTGACTGCCAATGAAGTTAAAACATTTTATATGCAGAGTACAAAAACTGGCTATAGTTTTTTCGTTTTGCAACAATTGCAGGTTTGCAGACTTTTATACAACACACAGGAAGGTATGGTAGGGATTCCGAAGCCAGTAATATCGTACAGCTGGGTTCAAAAATTCAACTTTCAAAATTTCTAAAACTCAGCAGTCTTCCTGCCACGGCTTCTCGAGAGCTGACCTACCTTCAAACCACTACAAAGGTTTATAGACCTCCACACAAGGGAGGGGGAAAGTGCTTAAAATTATGGTGATAACTTCTATCAAATTACCATGAAAGTTTTTTTTTAAAAAAATTGAAATGTGGGTTACCCTCCAGCATCCATAAAGTATCCTCGCTTAGCAACCGCAACTGAGGCCATTAACTCTATTTCTAAATGTTGTGGTTGCTGAGTGGAAAAAAAATCATATGACCACACAATGATTGTCTTATCTCACTTCCCTTTTGGCCATTAAAATACTGTATATATAACGTGACTGCAAGTTGTGTGGGTTTTTTTCATTGTTGTAGCTTTGAACAATTACTAAACAAGTTGGTAAGCAAGGACTATATCTATCTACTTTCTTATAACTACAGAAAAGATTTGCTTCTATTTGCTAGGATCAACCTGGGTCTTTTTTTTCCTTCTAAAAAAGCACATTGGTTTGTCAGGGGAAAAACTGCAAGTGTTGAATTTTGAAATTCTATTTTTCTGCCCCTTGCTTTGTTTACTAACAGCTAAAGGCTAGGCTCTTTGAACCTTAGAGAAGGACTTGATACCAAGAAGGTGGACACCTTGCTATTTTTCTGTTATATCTTTTAGACATAATGCCCATTATGAAATGCTAGCTAGGCATTCTACAATTAAAATTGAAGGCTCTGAAGGTACCAGTTGTTTTCAAATTCCTGACCAGGTTTACAAGTCAGACATGTGTGCTGTGTCTTCCATGTAGTTAAATCTATATTTATTTTCATCAAATAAATATACGTTATTGGAAGGTGCACAAACATTCCTGGTAAAAAGCAACAAGATAATCTGAATTAGCTTCAATACACTAGCAGCCAGTAGGGAAATACAACCATTTTACCATACAATGCACCAAGAGATACTTGTTTATGCCAATTATACTGGGGATAGTTACACAGCTATTTATTCAATAATATAAATATCAACACTGATATCTTTTAAACGTAGTCACTGATTATTATTATTTTTAAATAAAGGCACGACTGTGTCTTGGACCTATTTTGGTGTGATCTGCTGTCTGGCGAAGTCATAGCCAACACAACAGATGTTTCAAAGAAAGGTGTACCAGAAACCCAACGTTAGTCAGAAGCCTGATAATCCCATCTTGTGGCAGTCAAATCCTCATCTCCAACAGTGAGAGATGAAGCTAAGCCTTAGGAGACATGCGCAACAGGGTTTAATTTAGATGCAGCAGACCTGATGACCTATTTTGGCAAGGCTTAGCCTGCATGAGGGCGACGGAAACCGAGGCTCCATGGTGATAGTATTTTTACATACTTTAAAAAGAGTTAATGGGCAGCAAGATAAGCTGGGAAACTTTCATTTTCTGCAATGTGGCTTTTTTCACATTGACAAGCAGGACCCTGATAGAAAAAGAATGTCACACTCTTCCCCAGAAAGAAGCAACCAACAGCTGCCGCCAAAAGAAGGAGAATAAATCCTTCCAGCTGGAGCACAGGCAGCCCTTCCAAAGAAGCCCTTCCTTTTTTGAAACACCTCATTCTCTCCAGAGGGTAACAGCTACTAGCAGGGACTGCTCCAATTGGTTCTCCTGCTCCTAACTCGGGTGTCAAATTCAAGGCAGCTGTCCTGTTCTACTCAATGCAAAGAGGAAAGATTGGGCCAGTGTGGCTTCGGCCTGGTCTATTCAATGTGAAGAGGAAATACACCAGCGATTTGGGGAGTGGCATCAAGCTGGCCACACCCACCCAGTTGGCCATACCCACCGTTACCCAGGTTCCCTCCCCCAATGTCTATCACATGATGTGGCCCACAATAAAATTGAGTTTGACACCTCAGTCCTGAAGGCCAGAAGAGAAATGCTCACAAATGGTGATTGCTTGCTCCTCTAAAGCCCTGTTTGCCAGAAATTAAGGAAAAGAATGTGGAGCTAAATTTATCATACACTGTTGTAATGTTATGTTGTTTGTGTGCTGTCTGTGTGGGTGCCTTCAATTCAGTCTCAACTCCTGGCAACTACCTGACACGTCCCCGCAATTTTCCTGTCAAGATTTTAGAAGTGGTTTCCCTTTACTCCTTTCCTAGGGTTAAGAGAAATTGACTGGTCCCAGGTTACCCGACTAGCTTCATGCCTCAAGAGGGACTAGAATTCAGTGTCGCCCGGTTTCTAACCTGATGCATTAACCACATACCTGACTATACCTGACACATATCAGTCTAAAAAAAACCTAGTTTTAATGGTAGAGGAGATAAAAAAAGGGCAGCTCTATTTCAGAAGACAGCTAGAACACCATGTTGCCACAACTAGAAATATGAAAGAAAAACACCTAAGGTTTAGAGTATTTTGCCTCTAGCTTCTCCAATATATATGCATCTAAAAAGAACAGGAATTCTCTCAAGTATCACCTATATTTCATAGGTTTGTTTGTTATAGAAATGGCTAATTTATAATATAAAAGTAAAAAGTATTATTCTCTTGTACCGAAAGGAGTCGGAAGTCAACACATTTTTTTTCTTTTCCCCTCTATCCTACACTTTTCCTCCTTTCCCTCCCTTATTTTTTCCTTAATTTCTTTTTCCTTTTGTAATTTATTTATTAGTTTAATTTAATTTTATGCTTATACTTTGATAAAGTAATTAAAAAATTGAATTTATAAAGCTTGGCTGATGCCAAAAAGTTAAATAAGATCAGGTTTGGATCATTAGCTGCTTGGAAAGGTGAATAAATAAATAAATAAATAAATAAATAAATAAATAAATACATTATATGTAACTTTAAAAATAGAAACATAGAAGATTGATGGCAGAAAAAGATCTCTGGTCCATCTAGTCTGCCCTTATACTATTTCTTGTATTTTATCTTAGGATGGATCTATGTTTATCCCAGGCATGTTTACATTCAATTACTGTGGATTTACCAACCACGTCTGCTGGAAGTTTGTTCCAAGCATTTTCTACTCTTTCAGTAAAATAATATTTTCTCACGCTACTTCTAATCTTTCCCCCAATTAACCTCAGATTGTACCCCCTTGCTCTTGTGTTCACTTTCCTATTTAAAAAAATCAAAAAGGGGATCGCCTATATTTCTTCTACTCATTCAGACTAAAATATCTGGTCTACATCATCTTGAAAATAATCATATATCATAATAATAGTATATGTACCTACCATATCAAGTAAGGATAATATCAAAACAATTCTAAAGTGGTTCAGCATTGACGGAAAAACCACCTAATATATTTACGACATTTCGAAAAATAGAAGGGATATGAAAGAAGAGGGGAACCCTGAACCATGCTGCGAGTTTCTTTTCCTATCTCCACTTTTCTGCCGCAAGACATTCATTACGGAACAATGGCCTTTCCTTTACTCTGCTGGAAGACAGATTAGTCTGAGCACAGGCCTTGATTTTTAATTTTTTTAAAAAAATGTGCCTGACGACTGGGAACAAGCGAGAAATAATGCCATTTCCAAGAGAGAAAATAACTTTTTAAAAGCTGCCTTTTCCCTGCACAGAATGCTGTGGGAGGGGAAAAAAGGAAACAGCTCTTGGAAGAATCACAGGTCACCCTCAAATGACACGCTAGAGGGAGAATACGTGAAGCGAAAGGAGAAAGGTTCAGAAAATAAGAGCCCCGCAACGTATCAGCCCTGAGAACTGAACTCTGGTGGGAAAACAGCCTTGAAGTTAACACAGCAGCCTAGGAATCCACTGCAGAAACACAAAACCTCATCCATAAAAATCACTGCTTTCAAAGTTTGCACTCTGCAACTCTAACCCGCCGTCTTTTGTGGAATAAAACGCCAGCCTTTCATAAAATAAAAGACTCTGCAGAAGAAGAATTTGGTCAGCAGATCTCATGAATCTACTTCCCACAAACTGTGTGCATGTTGGTGCAACTCCATCACCACCCACCCCGAGCAGCCCTGCCCACTTCTGCCTCGCACTTGGTCTGTTCCCTTCCACATCCTAGCAACTGTCTCCATAGCAACAAAGCTGAACAAATAGGCTTGTGAAAGAAACATGCCAGCCAGATGTGGCATGCAGCAGCAAGATGAGCCCGAATGCCAGTCTCAGGCTTCTTTGGGAGAAAGGAGCTAGCAGATTGTGTCAGACTGACAGACAGACAGCACATACACACACAGGGAGGGAGAGAACAATCCATTCTCCACTGCTGAATGTTCAGCTCTGTTCAAAATCAAGGTTTTATGTTCCCTTCCATTGAGAAACAGGAGGGAATATAACAGCTTGATTTCTGAATCTGCTAAAGGAAAGTGACCGATTCTGGCAACTGAGGCAAATCAGGAAGCCAAGCATAGTAATGTCAACTTGGCAAGTCATTAATTACTCATCGCTGATTTCTCCACCTTTAGGTAGGTCAGCAATTTTGCATGTTTTCTTTTTAATATATTGTAGTTTCTTCTAAATGCTGTAAGTCATGAACTTGAGTTGCATGGCCAGATAGGATGGCCAAATTCAGAAGATGCTGGGACTTTTGGTGGTGTAAACCAATAATGAAGCGAAAGGGTTCCTGACACCACCAATTCCCGTGGAACTAAGTTTGCCACCCGTAAAATCTAGTCCTGGTTGAAATGCATTCACTCTCTTTGAGCATGCAACGCTAATGAAAAGAAAACCACAGCCTCATGTCTTTGCGATGATATGTGCCATTAGATTGAAAAGTTGCACATCTCATTTGGCACCGTTACCACCAACTGCTGTATAACTCTGCCATCATCAGTTTGTTTTTCTCTCTCTCTTTCTGCCCTTTATTAGCTTTCTAAATTCACTCTCTTTGAGGATGCAACGCTCAATGGCATTCGGACCAGGTTATCTGCGAGACCACCTTCTGCCGCACGAATCCCAACGACCGGTTAGGTCCCACAAAGTTGGCCTTCTGCGGGTCCCGTCGACTAAACAATGTCGTTTGGTGGGACCCAGGGGAAGAGCCCTCTCTGTGGCGGCCCCGACCCTTTGGAACCAACTCCCCCCAGATATCAGAGTTGCCCCCACCCTCCTTGCCTTTCGTAAGCTCCTTAAAACCCACCTCTGTCGCCAGGCATGGGGGAATTGAGACTTTCCTTCCCCCCCCCCCCAGGCTTATAAAATTTATGCATGGTATGTCAATATGTATAATTGGTTTCTTAAATTGGTTTTTTTAAAATTAACTTAGATTTGTTTACATTGTATTATTATTGCTGTTAGCCGCCCCGAGTCTACGGAGAGGGGCGGCATACAAATCTGATTAATAAATAAATAAATAAATAAGAGCCTTCTCTGTGGTGGCTCCGACCCTCTGGAACCAGCTCCCCCCAGAGATCAGGATTGCCCCCACCCTCCTTGCCTTTCGTAAACTTCTTAAAACCCACCTCTGCTGTCAGGCATGGGGGAATTGAAACATGTCCCCCTTGCCCATGTAGTTTTTTGTGTATGATTGTGTGTTGTTTTTTATATATATTGGGGTTTCTTTTTGAACTTTTTAATCTAAAACTATAATCTAGATCTTTAAATATTAGATTTGTTACTATGTACTGTTCTTCACCATTGTTGTGAGCCGCCCCGAGTCTGCGGAGAGGGGCGGCATATAAATCCAATAAATCTAATCTAAATCTAATCTAAATTACCGTACTTCCTTCTACTGTGTACAGGAAGCATGTGAAAAAACAAGCATAGTTTAAAGAGTCAAAGTGGTGCCGGCAAAGTGTTGAATTAGGAATGAGGAAGCCCACTGGGTACTTTGAGCACATATACTCAACCTACTTCACAGGACTGCTATTGTGAGGAAAAGAAGAAAGACCATATGTTACGGACACTACCCTGTATGAAGGACAGGATGAAAAATCAAGAAAGTACAAATAAGTACATTTTTGGGTGTCCGCCTTGTACGACGAGATATTTTAATGAAATTGTTGGCAACCTCCTTCTTGTATGGCTTGTTCTGTTTTGTCTGAAAACCATTTTGGACTGATTGTATTCTTGTAGTGGAATCCTGTATTGGGTATCAGATTAATATGTTACTTGGAATTCATTGCAGATTTCTTTCAAAGTTTAAAAGGAACCTTTGTTGAAATATGCACGCTTCTAGAGAAAACCAGATTCTGTTTTTAAAAGTTCACAGTATCAGGAAATCTCAAAACTTGTGGTTAATTCTTCTCAGCAACACATGTTTAACGGGATTGACCTCACCCTTGAAAGAACCTATTGCACTTCACTCTACAAGCTTCCTCCCAAACTTTTTTTTAAAAAAATCAACAGATCCAGAAGCATCCTATTTACTATTACTTGACAGAAGCAAGCTTAACGCTGCTATTTTCTGGATTCGGCAAAATCTTGCAATAACTTAAAAGGTTTTGATGTCCTCACTAAAACAATTGTTAGAACTCTTTATAAAAAAAAAAAGTTGGGGAAAAAACTTGAAGAGACCAAAGCATCAGACTCATGTTTCTTCTCCCCATCTGCCCACTGAACCACCCAGAGCAGCAACATGAAACCTGCTACGTGCAAGTGAGAAGAGCATCATTGATCAAAAGGAGCATCACCTGCTTTTCATTATGGCAAGGAATTCCAAACATCTTGAAAACATCCTACAGACTTTAGGAACGGAGGGGAAAGGCAGCAGGGTCCCCTTGGTGAAAAACCACTAACAAGTCAATTACAAAGGGAGGGGTGGCGGGGAGAACTGAAGGGGAGGGTGAAGGAGGAGGAGGAGGAAAACCTTCAAGGGAATTGTTTAGCTTAGAAAAGGAAGTAACAAGGAATCTGAAAGGAGGAATTCACAAATGGGAACACTCAGCTTCAAAAGGCAAACATCAACGGTGGGCACGAAGCCCAAAATTAGTTTTGCAGGTCTGCAAGTAGAGTCCTATTTGCCAGAGGGAGAGAGAGGATGCAATTTAATTCATTCCCCAGATTCACAAAACGGAAGTTTCATATGACTGGGCCGGCTCTGCTGACTGAACAAGGTTTTCTAATGCTCAGGACTACAGTGCCCAGTATAATGTTTTAATGCTCAGATGGCTTTATGAATGTTCACTCCTCAATCCTCACAGCAACACTGTGCAAATTGAACCTTATGTAAGCTAAAAATTGGGTTCATATTTCACCTTATGCTATATCTTTACTAGGGTTTGCGTGCATAGTTGGTTGAGTTTGTACCTACACTAAACCATGTTGTGATATGTGAACCTAGCCATCATCCTCTTGCCTCAAATACTAGATGGAAATGTAATGGGTTTTCAGAGTTAAAAAGACATAAATCTAACATATTTACTGCAGTACATCTCACTAAAAAGTAGTAGAAAATATAGGAACAGGGCATGGCTGCTAATTGTCTCTCCTTTCTTTCACCTATCTTATATATTCTCTTCCTTTCATATATCCTCTCCTCTAAGTTCACTTTCACCCTCTTTTATATTATCACATGTCTATTTTTCTTCCTATGTATCTGTGTATTGGACAAACGAATAAATAAATAAAATAAATAAATAAATAAATAAATAAATAAAATAATGCTTTATGACATAGTCCTAACTCAGTGTACTTATAGGGTCAATTGGAGTAGGAGAACTATACTGTTTTAGAAATCAAGGCAAGACTGCCTATTGGTGCCAGTTTTTCCTCTGCATGATAACAATTAGGATGTTGGGAGTATGAGGGCTCCCCCCCCTCCATAATTAATCTATTCTCTAAAAAGTAGTTTTTCACTTGAGATTAGGAAGTCACAAACTCAATGGAAAATCTGTGGGCTCTGTCGTGATTGTAGCTGTGGTATTTTTTACCAATGGGGACACTTTCAAAAAGAAACTAGCAATATATCTAATTAAATCTACATCACTCCGCAGATTCTAGCATGCTTTTGAATATTTCAATAATATTATTTACTGCACTGATGTCAAAATATATTTAAAATAAAGAGTATAAGGGTTACATGATAAAATGTTGGGCAGATTCTGCTACTAATAAGTAAACTGCAACATATATACAAAAGTTTTAGTGAAAAAGAATATTTGTGAATCAAACTTGATAATTAATAGAATGGATGGGAAAAATAGAATAGAATTTTATTGGCCAAGTGTGATTGGACACACAAGGAATTTGTCTTGGTGCATATGCTCTCAGCGTACATAAAAGAAAAAGATACATTTGCCAAGAATCATGTGGTACAACACTTAATGATTGTCATAGGGGTCAAATAAGCAATGAAGAAACAATCAATATATAAACAATCAAATACTATAGGAAACTGTGTGTTTGTTTGTTTATAAAATTCATTGGCCACCCATCTTACCATAAGGTAACTCTGGGCTTACAGATATAAAAATAGATCTATACTAAAACTAGATTAAATCAAGATTAAAATCAAACATACATGGGGGAAGGGGATGGAATGAGGGGAGGGGGATTAGTTGTTACTTGATCATCCACCTCCACACTGCTATTCCTCCATTGGGGCCTCAAGCCAACTGGCAGAGTCACGTCTTTAGGTCCTTACAAAAAGATTGGAGGATTGGGGCCTATGACAGCACTTAACAATAGCACTTAGACTTATATATTGCTTCACAGTACTGTACTTTGGCCCTCTCTTAGCGGTTTACAGTGTCAGCATATTGCCCCCAACAATCTGGGTCCTCATTTTACCCACCTCGGAAGGATGGAAGGCTTGAGCCAATCAGGATCGAACTCCTGGCAGTGGACAGAGTTAGGCTGCAATACTGCATTCTAACCACAGTGCAACCACAGCTCTTGTGATAACTTCATAAGAGATATTGTAAGAGTTATATAAACCAAATCCAATACCCATAAAATTTTGTTTCTCGGAAACTGGAATTGAGGGCTCTATTTTCCAGTTTTAGCTGTTTTGCTTCAGCTGCCTGGCACCTAACATCTCTTTATAGACTGCATGGAGGATGCTGAAATCTCACTAATGCTACCCTGTTTCTTAGACCAAAAAAAAAAATCAGTAAAAAGCAAGGCTTTGATGTGATTAACCAACCCCTGCTGGGGGAAAATAAATCACATTTCCCCATTGGAATTCCCTTTCAAACTTCATAAGGACTTTGTGTCTATTGTGTCTCCTCCCCTTCCACTCTCCCTGCCATTTTACTCTCAATTAAGGGATTGTACAGGCATTCTATTCTCAAGGCTGGGGAACATCTGAGTATGGACAATCTTCGGTACCCATCAGGCTTCCGTTCCCCTTGGCATGAATTTATTTTTAGATCCTTTTAAGAAAAATATTAAATGGGTTACCTGGCACACACACCGCAAAGCGAAGTTCCAATTGCAAATATTGGCTTTGTGTAAAAGAATGTCTCTGAGCCCCACAAAGGAGTTCTTAGAAAATAGAAATGGTTAACTGGATGCATCCTACGGCTTTTATCCGTTACTCTGCCAGGTGTCCAGGAAAACACCCAGAACCAAGATCAGATCAAACACGATCAGAGGATGGCTAAAGGGATTAGTGGAGACCAAAGTCAATCAACTTGTCTTCAGATAAACGGGTGTCTGCAACTGGCCAGACTAATCAGCCTAAGCATTTTCTGAACCGGGCAAGCTTTCCCATGGCAACCAATTTAAAATAATGGCTACAATGTACTACTCAAAATACCAAATCAGCTTACTACTGTCAAAAGGTTTCCTCCTCCTCCAAGATCACAAAAGCTAAAAGATGTGACCCACAAGAAGCAGAGAGGCAAGAGAAAAGAAATATGCTAAAGAGAAGGAATACTGAAGAGGCTTAATAATGCCTAAAAAGTAGGGAACTGCAGCCAGCTTTTTAATTAGCTCTTTTTAATGCCCTGGTGTTTGATGCAAGATGAATTCTGCTTTATTGCTAGGCATTAAGTGACCTAGTCGTGGTGGAAGGTAAGAAAATATGCTTGACTTTGGGAAGGGAACACAACATTTTTTTTAAAATAGAGGGGTTATTGAGAATTAAAATACAAATGCAAACAAGATAAAAATAAAAAGGAAAAAAGGTCCTAGTCTTACAACCACAATTGAGCCCAACATTTCGGTTGCTGAGAAAGTTGTAAAGTGAGTTTGCTCCATTTTATGACTTTTCTTTCCACGGTTGTTAAGTGAATCGCTGCAGTTGTTAAATTAGTAACAAGAATTGTAAAGCGAACCTGGTTCCCCACTATCTTTTGTCAGAAGGCCACAAAGTTAAGGGCACCTCAACCGTCATGAATCAGTTAGCACAGAAATTAAAGTAGAATTATTATGAAAGAAGAAAAAGGAGAATGAATGGTGATAGGCCTAGATGACAAAATTAGATTTTGGGGAGGCAGCGTTAGATAAATAGCATATACCCAGAATAAAGAATTGTATGTATGGAAATGGTTTTAAAATAACAAATGTAAGAAGTGCATGGGAATAAGCTATTTGTTAAACATGAGATGAATCAGGATAAGAATCACTCAGGGAAAGATAAAGAAGGAGAAAGAGGAAGTAGAAAGATGAAGGAAGAAGAGAGGGAGTGGAGGGAAGCAGGAAGGGGGAGAGGAAGAGGAAGAAGGTAGAGGGAAGAGATGGAGATAGGGGGAGGGGAGTGTAAAGAAGAAAAAGAGACTGATGAACAGTAATATATACATAGGTGCTAAATAGGATATTGATTTAACAATGATTGGATAAAATATATAATTGGGTATATTATTGATATATATAAAGGGATATATATATTCTTCTATTGATATATATAAAGGTATACAGTGTTCCCTCGATTTCCGCGGGGGATGCGTTCCGAGACCGCCCGCAGAAGTCGAATTTCCGCGAAGTAGAGATGCGGAAGTAAATACACCATTTTTGGCTATGGACAGTATCACAAGCCATCCCTTAACACTTTAAACTCCTAAATTACCATTTCCCATTCCCTTAACAACCATTTACTCACCATTATTACTGGTACTCACCATTGAATAGTGATCCTGATATTTATAAACATAATTATTTATTAACAATAATTATTATTATTTTTATTTATTTGCAAAAATTATTAGTTTGGCAATGACATATGACGTCATCGGATGGAAAAAACCGTGGTATAGGAAAAAAACCGCGAAGTATTTTTTAATTAATATTTTTTGAAAAACCGTGGTATAGGCTATCCGCGAAGGAGAAAAATTATTTAAAAAATGAGTGAGTTGCCAAGCATCTGAATTTTAAAGACATGACCATGGTCATGCAAAGAGCAGTCATAAGTTATTTTTTCCCAATGCTATTGTATTTACTAAACAAAGAGTTGTAAGTCAAAGACTACCTGATGTGAGTTATGACTTTTTCCAGTGCAGAAGAATACAAAAAAGGAACCTTCTTGAACCGAAATCCAAATCTAAGATACCTCACTACTCATCAAAGTGGTCCCCTATTTACATTATGTGCTAATTGGGATGGCTGAATGACTGGTTTTCTAGATCAGTCAAACCTAACTGCAGCCTGCTATTGTAATAAGTTTGGTCTTATCACCCAGCCAGATAGCAACATCTACTCAATCTTGATTTTCTTACAAAAAAATCCAACAACCACCCCAAAACCAACACCTAAGCAAAGATAAGCATGAATAAATATATAGATATAATTTTGCTGGCAGTCTCTATTATAGACTGGGAAATCAAACAAATCAATCAAAGGCGATAGCAAACCCTTTTTCTATTGTTAAGAAAACTGCAGGGTTCAAATTCAATTTGAAATAAATTGTATTTTTAATCTTCTATCATTTATTAGCTTGTTTCCTCCCGATCTCCCTAGCCACCCCAAACGTCCAATATTTGGCTTTGTTCCAACATGTACTTTATTAAGACAGAATTAAATGGAAAGCTACAAGAATATAAATTTGCATTGCCCTCAAGGATTTCCTAATGGGAAGAATTACATATCAAATGAAGAAAGCTGGCTGGGCATGTATGTCTGTGAGCCTGTTTGCAATTATATTACATGCCAGATCCAGCCCAGGGAAACAATTAATTTAGCTTATATTCTGCTCCAATCATGTCTGCTTTTGAGCAACTTACAAAGCAGTTTGTAATTTTCTTTCTTCACAGGAAGTTCCCTAGAATATGGAGCCTTCTCCCAAGCAGACAGACAGGTTACTCCCCTTGCCTTATGCTAATTTCCCCAAAAGCTACATTCATAACTACGGTATGACACCTATATTACAATAAAGTTACACTTCACAGTGGTAGCTACATCTTTTGTTTTCTTATTAGCATATTCTAAGAAATGGTTTTTTAAGGACAATACATCCAAGAGAATACTTATGTTGAGCAGCCAACATAGCAGCCTTGATAAGAGAAGTACAATTCTTTCTCTTGAAAGCTTTTTCACATCCAGTATTGTCTGACTATATAATCATCAATTCACTTCAGTGCAAAGGAAGTTTGCATAATCTTGCATAAATTCAAGAACTTTTAGTTCAAATTTGGCCTAAATGGAAAAAAAAATAGGAGATGTGATAAATATCAGCATTCTTTCCAACAGACTGTCCTACACACAATTGCTTAAGTGCCCCAGCAAATCATAGCACCTAGCCTAGCTTGATTATTGTTGAAAGTAATGTTGGTCCAGAGTTTGCACTTAGATGGGGGAATAACCTGGGAAATCCTAAACTGGGAAGAAGGGAAAAAAACGTTTGAAGTCAGCAAACTGATTCTGTATCTTTGCCAAGAAAACTGACTCTTCAAGAATGAGTTTGAATTAGGAACATCTTTATACTCACTCAACCTTCCAAAGATCAAAAATTACGCCCGTAGTGAGTATACAAAATGCTTAGAAACAAAATTCAGTTGTAGTATGGAAGTGAGAAACACATCAAGACATCTTTGGTCCAAAACAAACTCCGAATCTCATGGATTATTTGGATCTCATGGATCTCATTTTACTTGCTAGAGAGCAAGAAGTACTGTAGTGTCACATGACATTTAAAAGCAGATACAGTATAAGGAAATGAACACATTTTTAAATTCTCAAATTCCCATGTAAGATGTTCATAATTTATAATTTGTGAAGTATTGTGGCAGTCCATGACTGTAATAAAGACTGAAATCGAATATGAAATACATTTCATATTTTTTCCCTTGTGTCATAATTCCATTCACACAGAGATGGGGGAAAACAGGCAATTGAATGGCAGGGATAAAGTGGCAACAGCACAGATAGCCATGTGGGAGTAGCCAGGAATGTAGCGGAAAGGATTGAGCAACAAGTTTCAGCCAATGATTAAAAACAACCATAAGAAAGCAAAAGTTGCAGAGAGAAAAATACTGACTGCCTTTTAATAAGAGGCTTCCTTTAGGCAAGGAATCCTATCAACCGAGATACTTTGGGGAATTGCAGGGATGTAGCCACGATCTGATTCTACATCCCTCCTGACAAGTATCTGGTCCTTCTTTCAGGCAAGAGACAAATGCTCTTCTCTATAGAGCATCTTCTCTGTATTAAAAATAAAGGGAGTTTGGCCGTCCAGAGGGATTTTAACTTCAGTTTTTTCCTACGTTTAAGATGAATTTCAGTCACTTTTGAAAGACAAACTGATGCTAAGGGCACATGTGTATTGTACATCTATCACCCTGATCCTCATCATTGAAAAATCAGACAAATGGTAGATATGTTATGTCTAACACTGGTATTAAAAAAAAAACCTTTTCATACAATTAATCTTTCATGCACACTATTCAGATGCCAGTCAGTATAAGGGACACAATTTCTTGCTAGTAACACAGCTGCCTTTGTTTCTGGCTAAGTAAAGTTTGGTGCTGTGCAATTCAATAAGAACACTTTGTAATTACTGTATATTCAAGGATCTCTATCTCTCTCTTTCTTGCTCTCATTTTTGCACAAACCATACTCATTGTTGCTGCTTTTGTACCTTTGTCCACTGCAGGCTCTGCAGCTTGACTACTAGCCACTTCATTCTATTTTATCCTTTGTTCTTTTTGCTATCATTTGGCCACTGCTACTCCTACCTTGCGTACAAGCTTTTGCCTCTTTAGCAATTTTACAAATGTAACAGTAAGAGAATGGGAAATATTCCAGAAGCAATCATTCTTCTGAGCAGCTAACACCCAATCCACAAAAATATGCTTTCAATGTATCTATCCATGGCAAAATACAGAGTTAATCACAATGCAATAATCAAGGATTTGCATAACAAACTCATTTACTGGCTTCATCTCTTTTATTGTGTGTAGACAATTCGAAATAGTTCCCCAAAATTGTAATCTTTCTGCTAAATGTTCTTATTTGACTTGCGAGTAATTTCCACAGATATTGATAGAGCTAGTTCTCTGCTTACCAACTGCCTTGTTGAGAGACTATTTAATAAAGTTTTTATTTATTTTTATTTATTATTTAGATTTGTATGCCGCCCCTCTCCGCAGACAGTATAAAAAGAGCTTTGCAATCACTACATTTGCAAGAACCATTACACTGTCCCATAGTCACACACAGTTGGTGCGCTTCACAACTGGCTTGCAACAAGCAGAGTTAATTATGAAGACAGAAGCAAAATTGTTCATCAAGGTCACCTGATGTTTTCCTTAGCAACCATTGCACTTAGCAACAGAGTTGCTGTTCCCAATTGCTAAGCTAGAACAGCTTGTACTAGAAGATACTGAAATCATTGTGCTTGTACTCTATTTAGTGACATAAAAAGTTGTTATATAGAGACAAACTTTTGGAAACAATATCTTAACAAAAAATAAAAAAGGAGGAGGGGGGAAGGTGACTTTTAAAAAGAAACATTTGCTCACCAAAGTTGACAATATTAAAACTAAGGAACAAATAAAAATAAATGTGTTGCTCTACTGTAATTGATTTATTAAGAAAAAAAAGTATTTAAACTATGTGGAGGGCTACCTACTATATCTTTATTAGCTTCACTATTCCATTTCACTCTACACTGGAATAGCAGCTGTATGTAATGACTTTACTGTTAAAAAGCAATGATATACAGAACTCGAAAAATTAGAATATCGTGCAAAAGTTCTATTTATGCTATTCATTCTAGATATTCTGATTTTTTGAGTTTTACCTATATATAGCACTCAAATTGATATATCTAGAATATTTAGAATACAGTGTTCCCTCGATTTTCGTGGGTTCGAACTTCGCGAAAAGTCTATACCACGGTTTTTCAAAAATATTAATTAAAAAATAGTTCATGGGTTTTTTCCCTATACGATGGTTTTTCACGCCTGATGATGTCATATGTCATTGCCAAACTTTCATCTGCCTTTAATAAATATTTTTTTAAATAAACTTTAATAAATAAACATGGTGAGTAATAATATAAATGGTTGCTAAGGTAATGGGAAATTGCAATTTAGGGGGGTTTAAAGTGTTAGGGGAAGGCTTGTGATACTGTTCATAGCCAAAAATAGTGTATTTACTTCCGCATCGCTACTTCGCGGAAATTCGACTTTCGCGGGCAGTCTCAGAACGCACCCCCCACGAAAATCGAGGGAACTCTGCATCTTGTTTCTCCCAAACAATACGCTTTATTTGAATCAGTAAGTTCATGTAAATGCAGGTGATGTTTTACTCTGAAGGCAAGTATGCTTATAAATTCTAAACAGAAATCTTTAAAACTGAGTGAAAAGTTCCTTCAATTTTAATTCAGAAAAAAATTGGTTGCCACAGAGATCTTGATGTTCGAGGAACACTTCATTCTGTTGCATAAAAGCCATACCTTCATCAGCAAAATCACCAAACGCACAGCCACAGACGTGTCTGCCTTCCCCAAAAAATCACAGCAATGTGATAAGGTTTGATTTGGGGCTATGAGGCATCTCTAATGCCTTTGGGTAGGAAACAAAGCTGAAACTACAGATAATTCTTACATTAATTTGTCAAGTACAAAATGCTACTTATCTGTTAAAATACAAATAACAGACTATAAGTAGGAGGCACTGGTTCTACAGATCAAGTTCACAATCTATTCTTTCCTTTTTTGGATTGCTATTCTTTTTCAAATCAATAGAAACAGATAAGTGGCTAGGCTGGGCAGCCAATGTGATGTGGAGTTAAGAGTGTTGTACTAGGACAATATTATACAGTACTACGACAAGATATTTAACTCATGTTCCCATCCAGACAGATACCACTTTTAGCTAATTAGAATCTCTTTTTCTGTCAGTCAGACTCTCTGATGAAGTAAAAATAAGTGGGCACATGGAAAGAGAATTGCATGCTATCTTGACCTTCTTAAGTTATCAATGCAGCCTCCCCCCCCCCAAAAAAAACCCCTAGTCCCATGATGGTGAACCTATGGCATATGTGCCACAGGTGGCATGCAGAGCCGTATCTGCCAGCACACGAGCCGTTGCCCCAGCTCAGCTCCAGCGCACCGGGCAGCTGATTTTCGCTCATGGAGAGGCTCTGGGAGGGCATTTTTAGCCTCTGGAGGGTCTCTGGGGATGCAGAGAAGGCAGTTTTCTTCTTCTCCAGGCTCCAGGGAAACCTCTGGAGCCTGGGGAGAGCGAAAAATGGCCTACTGGGCCCACTGGAAGTCAGGAAATGGAGAGCGGGGATGGTGGAAGTTGTGTATGCATGCACAAGGGCGGAGACTGCGAAGGGAGGATCACACACATTATTATTATTATTATTATTATTATTATTATTATTATTATTATTATTTATTAGATTTGTATGCCCATCTCCGTAGATTCGAGACGGCTCACAGCAACAATAAAACAATGTAAAACAAATCTAATAATTTAAAAAACACTACAAACCACATTTTTTAAAGCAAACATACACACATATGTGCAGGGGATTGGGGCACAGGGGAGATTGAACTATAGGCATGGGCACACATGTACACATGATAGCATGTGTGCGGGCACTTTTGGCACCTGAGGGAAGAAAGGTTCGCCATCACTGCCTCACTTCATTACAGCTAAAATCATAAACTGGAATATTCCTAGCCCAAACCATGATATCAGTGTGGTCAAGCACCATTAATTCAAAGTCCATCTCTTGCATTCATTTATTTTATTAATCAAATGTGTACACTGCCAATTTCATTTCATGAGTTGGAGCAAAATTGCTCAGTTTAGACACATAAGGACTAGAACATAATTCTATATCTACTTGAATCAGATTTTTTTTTCTGAAGCTTTGGGAGAATCAAATTGCAAACAAACTGATCACATGCTGAAAACCTTTGCTTTTATATTCTTCTTATCACTGAAGGGAAGGGAAGGCAGCTAGATATAACATTGTTCCAAATAAAGATAAGAAATTCCCTAGACATAACTCCAGTTTATATCCACTGTAGCAAAATAATCAGGTTACAGAATTATTGAAGAAAATAATTTAACTTAGGCAAAAAATAGAGAACCATTTATTAGTAAAAGTCATCTTAAACCTGGAAATAGGGGACTTTTTAAAGGACTCTTGTTAGGATCCAAGAAAAACTAATTTGGAGGAGAACAGGCCACAGACTTTTGCCATGGTTCTGTGATCTTTTCTTTTAGAATTGTGGATTACCTAATTTTATTAAGTTATTACATACTTGTGAGCAGAAATGATGCATATGGAATGACATGGCACCTTCACTGCAGAGAAGCAAACTGTCCTTGAATAAGATGACATCATTAGAAGACTTAAACATCAGATGGATGCAAATGATCCAAGCCTGATCTTGTTTTTAAAAGGTTCACATCTGTTACATCTAGCATACAACACAGGGCATATTCCAAAACAATGTGTACTACAATGGTTTGAGTGAGTTTGAGTGAGGCCACCAGGATTGAAATAGCTTGGTACAACAGCAAAACTGATGTACTGTACTATCAAATAAGTACTAGCCAATATTTTACAAGAAGAGATCTATTATACCTCTCCACAAATAACACACTTGTTTTGTAAATTAGCATTAGAAAATCTTGTAATCACTTTAGTTTTATATTAGAATTTTTATACAAACAGGAAATACAAAATACATTTATGGACCGTATTGGCAAGAAAGAGTACAATCAAAGGAAAAAGTGTTGTCTGGTCAAATTATCAAAGTTAACTGAGCCAACAAATAGCCAAGAAATGCAACGAAAGAATTGGGATTCTATATAAAAGCTAAGCAATGGCCAATGTTTTCACTGAATAGCCCAACAGAATTTCTGATCAGTCACAGGCAGCTGAAATCTCATTTAATGCATGGGTGATGCCTGATATATAATACACACACATATATTTGATATATACAATTGATATATATCAATCTTGGTATGCCAATATATTTATTTAATTTATACCAAGATTGATCACTTGACTTTTATATTCAACTGCATTTACCATTCTGAAACCCGTGTATCCTATTTGAAGATAATCTTTTAGAGATTTGCACAATCCTTAATTTTACTATCCTGAATAATTTGGTATAATCTGTACTTGTGTCTATCACATTGCTCATGGATATACAAGCAAAACACTGCTCTGGTATCCAGAGGACTCCATTTTGCACACTATCAGTGTGAGAATTGCCTATTTATTCTTGTTTTCCAATTCCTGGTTTTTATTATCTGTCCTCTTAGTCGATGGCAGATGAATTTGCTCAAGAACATTTGGCGAATGACTTCTGTTATAGTGTTTTTTGAAAATCCAATTAGGTAGTATTTATTGGATCATTCTTGTCCACAAGCTTTGCCCATACTATCAAAATTGTCTACAAGGTTAGAGTGCCTTACATTTTAAAAAGCTATGCTCTCTTTTAATAGAGGAAGATCTGATCAATAGCTTACTAGACTCTCGGTCATTTTTAAAAGATTGTAGTCATATTGGCTTTTTTCTAGTGTTCTGTATAGAGGCAGGTATTAAAAATATATATTTTTCATGTTGAACATAAGAACTCTTGAGTATTATTATTATTATTATTATTATTATTATTATTATTATTTATTAGATTTGTATGCCGCCCCTCTCTGTGGTATCATCTGTATACAAAGGTTACTTATATTTGGTCAGGTTATCTTACAACATTACCTTTTACAGGCAGTTCTCACTTAATAACAGTAGTAATAACTTAATAACAGCAACAGGGAAATATTGTCACTAAGCAACAGGTCATGTGATGTTGCACTTTACAATCAAGTCACTTAGTGACAGACATTCTAGTCCACGTCGTTAATCAAACACTACTTATCTTTCTCTTAAAGCAATATTCCAAAATGAGAGCCTGTCCTAGTCTCAAAATTAGTTCCATTTCTAGATTTTCATATTCTCCATCAGCACACCTTAAAGCTCCCACTATCCTAAGATCATTAAGGTCACCTTAATATATTTCGCCATGCCCTCCACAGCATCATTATTTTTCCTTCACTGCTTCTTTGATTATTCTCCTCACTTGGATAAGATTTGCATCTTTGATCCTGCAGGTTAACCAGACTGATTCCCTTCTGGACTCCCATAGATGCTGATCTACTTAGATACCAGTGACCTAAGGCAGTGATTTTCAACCTGGGGGTCCATGATGTCATCACAGGGGGTCCTGCAAAGGCTTGAAGAAATGTCATACTTTAAATTTTGAGTTAAATCTTTGTGGTCCATAGCCACAAAAGATATTTAAAAGGGTGTGTGTGTGTGTACCATGGTGAAGAAAAGGCTGAGAACCACTGATCTAAGTTACCGGTATACATTTTACCTGACACTCTCCATTATAGCTTTCTATCTTCAAATATTGTGGGGACATTGGCTCTCTTTATTACCCTATTCAACTAGCCCCATCTTTATTTTTCAAAAACAAAGCATGACTGTGTACCCTATCCCAGCAACTATCCATTTATATTCACACCAAAGGTTTTGGCAAAATAATTACTTTGTAACTAGCCGAATTAAAAAATTGGGGATGCTATTTAATGTTAAGTCCAGTATCATAGATAGCTCCCTTGTCTAGCTACTCCAAGAAGTAATTATTTAGGGTTTCTAGAAATTAGATTTCCTCATTTACATATACTGTACATATTGTTCGTATTTATTTATTTATTTGATTTGTATGCCACCCCTCTCCGTAGACTCGTATTACAAGCTGTGAGCCGGTCCGGGTCCTCGGAGAAGGGTGGCATACAAGTCTAATAAATTGAATTGAATTTCTAGAACAAGATTTTCAAGTCAAAGTGAAGATAACTGATGTCTCCTACCAGTATTACTACTGTAATGAAACTTTATTTTTACAGACCATTTGAGGGAGGTGCTAGTTGCAGTTAAAGTTATTTCTTAAATATGAAAGCATATTGTTGTGGCAATTTATATCACTTGTGTGTAAGGATGTAAGTAAGAATATCACATAAATCATCACAGATGTTGTGTTAATTGCCTCATCAAGATTACTTTAGATGCAACTGACATCCATTATTCCAGGATCTGTCTCTGATCTGCTGCATCCACCAAAATAAATTAGTCTGTTAAATCAGTTTTTTTTCCATATGCCCTCTTTTCATTTTTCATTCTACAGTTCAATTTTAGTTTCTTGGTTCAAGAGGATAAGAATGATATACTCCTATTAACTTGCTTTTACACAGATAGGGAATCCTCTGTTGTTCGATAGAAAAGTCTGTCTCATTTATGCCTTCTAAATTTTATGGAATTCCATTAGTTCGACACACAAGGCAACTCTGTTCCCAGTATATCCTTCCTGAATGTATTTATAGCCAGAGATAATTGTACTCTATTATGCATCAACACTCAAACTGTTCTTTTGTGGCTTACAGATTTCTAGCATATACAAATAAATACATATGAAGTCTCACCTTGAATTTTCTATGCCATACACCTTTAACCTTGTGATTTTCTTGATGGATTATATTTATTTCCTAGCTATTCCTCACTAAGCAGACACAAAGGTTTATACTCAGGGGCGTTTTCCCTTCTAAACCAGATGTACTTCCCTTCTTGTCAGGTACCAATCTCCTGAGAATCAGTCTCTAGAAACAATGTATGAATAGCAGTACCAGTCTCCTTTATTAAATTTGCTACATTTTCATTTTAACCAAATTTATTCATTTAGATTACAACAGATTACTCCTCAGGTAAAAGGGAAAGATGTCAATCACTGGATTCTTGTGTCATCATATTGTAGGTGTGGTCAGCTATACACACACACACAGTTTGCTGAGTCCATCAATGAAATCAAAGGACAAACTTCAATGTTCTTGTTAGTAATTTAAGCAAGGGCTATCTAAGAAAGGGATTCAACTAAGCTTTGGGTGGCTGGAACATAGATACTGATTTACAGGGTGACCATGGGCCTTAACGAATTTCCACAATGATCATGAAAATAAAGTGGGGAAAGACAACCACGAAAACTATGGTACCATGGTTAGGAAAAAAAACAAGTTTATATAATTTTATGTACATATTTTAAACAGGTCCAATATTTGTTGACTTTAAAAAAAAATATGTATAGCCTCCACCTAATAGTAAGTGAAAGAAAAACAAGGCTTAAATTTACAACTTTAGGTCTGTTCTATGCTTTTGTTTTTATTGTAAAAATGTATCTTATGAATGAATAATTTATTTTGATAATAAAAGAAATTTAACTTTTTTCTATCATACACATCTGACCATAATACAGATACTCCCTACATTAGTAATATCTTGAAAGATAGCATTCTAAAATAGCTACTATTATGATATCACAGCTACTGATCAATATAGATTATACCGCTGGACAAATTGCAAAAGAAATTGCTTTGTTACTTATCTGGGACAATTTAATAAACAATTTAACCCTTATTGTTATACATAAGACAAATTTATAAAAATAAATATAACCCTACATAATACCATTGTTTAAATTATGAGTATACATCAAATTACCTAAAAAGCACAATACAAATCTTTATATGCTATATTTTTTCCTTCTAAGGTTTGACTGCTGAATTTTGAAACAAAATTTTGAGCTGGGTTAAATAATTTTCAAGTAATGAAATCATTTAAAAAGTTGATTATCAAGGGAAACTAGTCCAGCAACCTCCTTTATGCAAAAATAAGAATCTTTCCCACAGTTGTCCATATACAACTGTTATAAGCATGAATAAAGTATTAACTTACTTTAAATCTTTTCAACTCTCTTACCACCATTCCTTCAACTTCCTTACATATTCTAACAGTGATATTATTCCTGTTTCCACAATATGAACATCCTGGCTCTTATTATAAATTCTGGATGATTTGCACATTTTAACTGTTTGAAAAATTATCAGATCTTCCAGTCTCCTGAAATCCTGAACTGACTGACTCCTAGGTACAGGATTTTAAACTTCTATTTTTTTAAAAAAAAATTATTAGGCATGTAGAGGTGGGATGGAATCAAAGTCTTTCCTAGGATCACATGGCTGCTTTCCACAACCGCAGCAGAAAGAGGCAT
The DNA here is from genome assembly GCF_031021105.1 of Erythrolamprus reginae. Lineage (NCBI taxonomy): Eukaryota > Metazoa > Chordata > Lepidosauria > Squamata > Dipsadidae > Erythrolamprus > Erythrolamprus reginae. The sequence goes on along the minus strand of NC_091951.1, from coordinate 183,726,705 downwards.
TTGATTTGGTAGCAGGGCTCCTGTGTACTCCCAAAACATATTTTTCTCTTTGAATTTTAAACCTTGCAAAGTCCTAATTCTCCTCTTCCTCCTAGCTTATAAAAATGGAAATCATTAATAATTCTCCTAGACTTTCAATGCTTCAGAAGAAAATTTTGCACTTCCTGAAAATTATCAAATGTAACATAATGCGGAAATAATCAAACCTTTGCTGCAAGAGGTATAAAGTTTGGAGGTACACTATGGCAAAATTGGGTATCTAAATAAGCATCTGCATTCATAATTTGGTTTATATATGAATATTTTAATGAAGTTATGGTTTGTATCTTTGATTTTTTGTTCTCACCATCTTTGGTTTGGAAAATCTCTGAAACTATATATAAATAACCTATTTCCAAGTCTATGTCACATCCATCACAAAATGTCTCTTACAATACACTAACAATTTCATATGAAAAATCCCTGTTTTAACAAAACATAATTACTATTTAAATTATCCTTTTTCAAGTTGGTTTTTATATTTCATTTAAATCTTTTCAGAATGAAGAGAAATTCTTTAGCATTAATAAATCAGTAAGACAAAACATTCATCACCTTATAATATACCGTATGTGCCCTCTAATTCCAAGGCCTAGCCATAAGTACTAGTAAAAGATTTTCTAGAATCTTCCAGAAAATTAAGCTTTTAATAGCATTTATATTTTTGTTAATACTCCTTTAAACACAACCTCAAGACCAAAGTCAATTTAAAATAAGCTATCCTTATCTTAAAATATCAGAGCCCGCTCTTATCCCAATGCATCACTTTCTGCCTATTTTTCAGGATTCTTGTCATACAAGATGATCCCTGATGTAGTAAACATAACTTTGAGTACATCGTAGTGTCTCCCCTGCCAGCTAATTTATAGGACAAATGTGGCAACCTTGTTTATTCCTTTCCCTAATAGTAGCAAACTGACTATAGACCTCACAGTTTATGGATTATAATTTTAGTAGTATTGACTTTGGAGTCTTCGGAGAGGGAGCGGCATACAAATCTAATAAATAATAATAATGTGGATTTTATCATGGATTTTATCTGTTATTTATCATTTTATCCTTCAACTTTTGGTTGTGCATTTACTGAGTGTTTTTATTTGTTTTGGTCTATGACTGTAGTAATAAATTTGATTTAATTAGATCCATGCTAAAATCCAAACAGTAGAGTGGGCAATGTCCCACAAATGTCACCCATATCTGTTTTAGTAAAACTGGTGTTTCACGATTTCACCATAAAGAATGAAACCTGGCAATATAGTTTGCGGTGGGGGAGACCTCTGCTTTTGCAAAAGTATCTATAAAAACCTAATGGGAACATCAACAATTCCCACAAAGTCGAACAACTAGCTAGACTTATCCATAGGTTTTTGTAGGGATACTTGATGCAGCCTCAGATAATGAATCCCCCCTTCAGTTTCGTATCTAAATTATTTGCACAAGGTGCCAGTGAGTGACACTTTGAAAAAATATCCCTCTCCTCTCTCCCCCAACCAAGCCCTCGATTTTAATAATCGCAGCAAGAGATAATTACTGACCTCGCCTTCAGGTAGCTAGCTACACACTTTAAGCATCAAGGGAGGGAGGGAGGGAGGGAAGGAAGGAATTCCAATTGAGGTTAACTGCAATCTCCCAATTTAGGCAAATCTTGAACTCCAGTTGACAGGCGGCCCCAAAGCCCACACACACGGAAGCCCCTCCGACCAGCACTCAAGAGAGGAAGGCAACCAGCTCCCAAATCATCCTTAAAGGGACACACCGTGGGTTCGATCCCGGGGATCGGCTGCGACAAAAAAACAAGACCTGGCCCGGGGATTCAAATGCCAACGCCAAAGGGAAGTTCGTCTCCTTCCATCCTGCAACGTAAAAGGGTGAGGCACGTTTTCCCTCCCCTCGCCCCCACCCTCCTCAAAACCTTATCCTTTGCCTGAACGAGGAGCGCCGCTTCTCCGCTCGCCTTCCGGGGAAGCATCGCCCCCAGCCTTCCGAAAGAAGGGCCACTCCGGGGAGGGGGGGGCCAGCGAGAATCAGCCCCGCCGAGGGAACCCACCCCGGGAGGCGAGGGTCTCCTGCCCTCCCACAACCGCCAATAGAGCCCGTATAGCCTGGCCCCTTCGCAAGGCACGCCCTCCTCCTCCTATTATTCACGCTAGCCGGCCAACACAGCTGAATCCAGCCACTCACCGGGTAGGGGTTCCTCCCGCCCGCCGGTCCCTCCTCCCTTCCCTCTACACAGGCCGGGGCTGCAGGGCAAAGCCCGAGATCCCCTCAAAAGGGGATGGTGCGGAAGTAGCAGCTCCGTGCCTTCGGAGGGGAGGGAGTGGGAAAGAGGCAAGCAAAGGGCGGCAGCGGGCGGCTCTGGCAAGAGGCGGCGGCGGCGGCCCAGACCGGGCAGACCACCAGCCACCAACTTCGTCGGTGATAACAATAGGACTGCCGGCGCAGCGTCGGCTTTTTATAGGGAGGGGGCACGTGACGCGGCGCGCTGCGCCTCCCTCCCGTACGCCGCGCGCCGCACTCGCGCGGTGGTATGGGAAACGTAGTCGCCCTCAGAAAGGCGGCGCTTGCGCAATAGAACGTTGCGGAGGGGGGGGCTAGGAGTGGTGGTGGTGACAGTTTGTCCAGGTAACGGCCGCATCTGAGGTGAGGATGAAGAGAACCACGTAACGCTTGGAACTCTGGGAAATGGAGCCCGTCGGCTTCTTCCAGTGCTTGCTAAAATTAGGTGCCAGAATGCAACCTGGCTGTTTTCGCTAAAAGTATTCCTTAAAGATAAATAAATAAAAGTGATTTTTTTTTAAAAAAAAAATCCGGAGAGGTTACCAACCTGTAAGTTCAAATTGCCATTTTATTCCGAGCGAGTCTAATTTTAAAAGCAAGACAATCTTGTATTCCAGATAGCGGAGGAGCACTTTTTCCTGCTTGAGTTTAGGCGGTTTGTGGGTGCGGAGAGTACTACACTGCTCAAAAAAAATAAAGGGAACACTTAATACAACACAATATAACTCCAAGTAAATGAAACTTCTGTGAAATCAAACTGTCCACTTGGGAAGTAGCATTGTTTGACATTCAATTTCACATGCTGTTGTGCACATTCAACTTTATACAGAACAAAGTATTCAATGAGAATATTTATTTTATTTATTTATTACATTTGTATGCCATCCCTCTCCGCAGACTCGGGGCGGCTCACAACAATAATAAAAAACGATGTATCACAAATCTAATATTAAAAAGTCTCTAAAAATCCCTTATTTAAAAAACAAGACGCACACACAAACATTCCATGCATAAATTATATTGGCCAGGGGGAGATGTCTCAATTCCCCCATGCCTGAGGGCAGAGGTGGGTTTTAAGAAGCTTGCGAAAGACAAGGAGGGTGGGGGCAATCATAATCTGGGGGGGGAGCTGGTTCCAGAGGGTCGGGGCTGCCACAGAGAAGGCTCTTCCCCTAGGTCCTGCCAGACGATATTGTTTAGTTGACGGAATATTTCATTCATTCAGATATAGGATGTATTATTTGAATGTTCCCTTTATTTTTTTTTGAGCAGTATATTTTATCACACTCTGCAATCGTGACACATCTGCAGAACTTGTGGGCCAGTTTCTTTTTTGGATTAACAAAAACAGAAAATAAAAATGTGATATCTGATATCTGAGAGAATCATTATACCAAGTAAACAACTGCAGGACTGTTTCAGGATTTAATAACTCCACTAGGCTAATTATATGTGGCTGTAATTGTAGTCTTAATTTAAAAACAAGTTTAGTTAACTTGATTCTGGTGTTCAGTTATAATAGATTCAGTCAGTATGTTACAACTGATTAGAAGTACTGTATCAGACTTGACACAATGAGAGAAGAATCTGAGTGGAAAATGTAGACACCATATGCATAAGCCTACAAAAAAATTGTATGAGAGAGGCACAGAAAGAGAGATTGGTTTTGTTATAAAACTAGAGGAGATAACATATAATTTAATCATCTCAGGCACACTGATTGTACTGTTTAAAAAATAAAATCAAAAACTGCCATTGTGAAAATAAAACAACCTATAAAAATGTACTGACTCTTTATAAAATATGCAAATTTCTAGACCTCCAAGATGTCCCCCCCCCAATTAATCAAAAAACCAGAAGGCTATATTGAACCATGAAGTCTGTCATTTAGTCATTTTCAAGCCATCCATTGCAACAAGACCATGTAACTTGGGTGATGACAAAAATTACAGTCATTTAAGTACAGTTTGGATTTACACTTTACAATTAACCAAATTTTGTTTTCTTGAGCACTGATTACATTCTTAGCCTGATTCTACAGAAAACACTAGCCCATAAATCATAGATGGATTTATTGTTAAGAAGCCAAGGCCAAAAACTGCATTATGATGGCTTAGCAGACCATGTGAATCCAATCACTGACACTCAAGTCCCATTACATGTTTGTTTTTTTAAAATACTGAATAGGCATTCACACTGAAAATACATTCCTCTTGTTGAAATTATAAATATGGATTCTTTTAACTTCTAAGTGAAAGTATACCATAAAGTTATTTCCTTGGATTCCAGGATAGAAGAAAGAACATTTGTATTACCCTGTAGTTCCATTTTTCAATTTTGATTGGTTCCTTCCACTCCCTTCAACTTAGTCTCAACATTAATGAATACTGCATTTTCATTGTATGCAGTCAGTGCCTAGATTTTAAATACTGCAACACTTTTGCTCACCACTGGATGGAGTGGCATGAAAGGAAAATACCGTACATTTGGAGAAACATGCCTATTGGCAAATTGAACAAGTACAAAATTCAGCCCTACCTCATAGAATAGATACTTGAATGAGAAATACCAATCTATTTCCATGTGGTAGAAAAGATCGGTTTTGGATTTAATAATCTGAGTCACAAATTGCTTTTATTTCGTAACCAACTCTTTTGTACATTACCAGACTTTAGGGTAAAATTAATGCCATCCAATAATAAGTGCACATGTACTTAAACGTGACATAAGATATTAAATCATATTCATGATATGTCAATGGCTTACCAATAGCTTAGGGTAGATGACAAAGTAAGCCACAGTTTGTTTTCTTTTCTGTTTTTAAAATGTCCCTTTTATATTTATCTTATTAAATTTATATGCCACCCGTTTCACCTAGAGGCAACTCTAGATGGGATACAACCAATAAAAGCAACAGGATAAAACATTAAAACAAATATTAACACTAAAATTGATTTAAAAATTAACAAAGATGGCAAGAAAGGAAGGGAGATGCACATGGAAAGGTGGTGAGATCTTATCTCAGTCCATTAACCACCAAGACTTGGCATAGCCAAGACTTCAAGCTCTTTTGAAAGGCTAAAATTATTTGAAAATTACAAAAATAATGAAACCAAGAGCATAACCATAAATTAACAAATAGGAAAACTCAGACTTGGTTTATGTATCATAATCACCATTATGGAGGAATATAAGTATTCCAAACACGCAAAAGTGTCTGTTAGTTTTTTTAAAAAGTGAACCAAAGCAAATCCTCTACAGAAGAATTTGGTTTGTATCACTACTTATTGTTGTCAATATTCTCAGCATAATGTTTGTAACTTCTACTATGTAAATTAATTTGATTCAGCCCAACAGTTCAGTTATGGATACATTAAAAAACTCTCTGGGAAAAAATAGTCTGAAATTAACTTTCAGATGATTGTCAGAAAGTTTAGCAGCAGCAGTATGCATCTTACAATTACAAAGAGTCTAAATTTGAGGTGCTTAATGTTTAAACATAATCAGATTTTGACTAAAAGCTAGGATCAAACTCTAGGTAGCACCATTAATAGATTCTCAATTACCAATTACTGTATACCATCTTCCCCCAATCTACTCTTTCCACAGATGCCAGAATACAACTCTATTCACTCCAAATAAGCATGGCCATGGGAAAGACCACTTTATATTATTTAACTAATTGCCAGCGATGGGCTTTAAGCTGGAACGCTAAATTGGGGGGCCAGTGTGATTTTGCTTCTGCACCTGTGGAGGTAGAAAAATTGCGCATGGAGCTGCAGGTGCGCCCGTGTTTTGGTGATTGTTTTTTGCTTTCGCGCATGCCAAAACATGGGCGCACCTACAGCTCTGTGTGCAATTTTGCTACCTCCACAGGTGCAGAAACAAAATTGCACTGGTCGCGCAAGGATGCACATGGACATTTGACACAGACCTCATATTTTTGACTGAAACTCGTCTAGTAAGCAAATCAGTACCTTTTTGCCAGTAGTATTTTACAATAAAAAAATTATAGCATCTTTTTGGCACTTCAGCAAAATATATTAGGCCTGCCTCTGCACTATAAAGTAATGCATGTATGGCTCAACTATCCCTGGCAGTGACATCCTGTGATATTGCTAAGATTTTAAGGTGTACAGATGCTTTCTATAACCTCCCACAATTGCTCTGTTATGGAACACAAATATAGTGTAATGACTATACAGACATTGTCTCCTAATAGGCAGAGCTCCTGCTGGTCTCATCTATATATTTAATTCAGAATGTTTTCAGGGTGATAAACACATTTTGGGCATAGTTATTTACTACAGTTAAGCGGCTGTGTTTCCACAAATGCTGCAGGTGTTATTTTCATGTTAGAGATTACTACTGCTGGCCTTTATATCTCTTGCTTTTAATTTTGTAACAGCTGATCTATATTTCTACCTCAAGGACTCTCCAGAACAAAATGTCTTCCATGTTAAAAATATTTTTTTTAAAACCAATCATGAAAAAATAAGTTTCTGCTAAAATTGCTAGAATTGTGTTTGCCTTGCTAAAACCATTATGCATCCAAAACGAAGCATTCAGTTATATAAAGGTACTTAAGATCAGTTGTATGTTTTGAAACTGAAATACAGAATGTTTATCATAACATGTTTGCTTCTCTTGCTTTTCCTCGCTTTTATTTTCATCACTATACTCAATGGGTTTTGACTTTTTCCAATGGTTTAGGTAAGCTGTGTTTCTAATCATTGCACACAAAAGCTTTATCCTTCAGAAAACATACCCAGTTTCCCCCAAAATAAGACATTCCCTAGTAATAAGCCCAATTGGGCTTTTGAATGCATGGCAATAAAGCCAAGAGCTTATTTCAGGATGCAAAATAATATAAAATAGGGTCTTATTTTCAGAGAAATACGGTAGTAGTTTAAATATTTGGGAGTTACCTTCCCTGTAATTTCTAAACAGCTTAATTAAGCTTGTAGACAAAAAGCAATATTAAAGAAATCTTAAGAGTACTCTAGGGATAAAAATGAAATGAACCAGTAAAAAACTAAGTATCGGTGCAAATGTGCAGTTCTTGAATTTTGAATCCAAAGTGTACTTTGGAGTGAGAATGTAGTGCCTATAGAAGTCAAAGACACTTAATTCTGAAATGTATTAAATTGTAACAAAAATTTAGAAATGCTAAGCTGGTATATAATTCTTTCATTGCCTTAGTTACCAGAGCAACATCTGGTGACTCAGTAGCTACAATCCTACTTTCTGGAAAACCCAATTTTTAAATAAAGTTTCAGGTGGTGGAAGACCAAATCCTTTCAGCCCATTTTTCCATTTATTTTGGATTTGGGAAGTAGTTTGCCTCAATAATGCTTATATTTCTATCTCTACTCTTAAAAACTGCTCCAAAATTGAGTTGCAGAAAATTGCCATTTGGTCATTGAAGATTCATGATGCAATCTTAATTCTCTGGGCTGGGGTTCTCAAGAGGAATCCAGGTTCTCATACCCCCATTTTAAAACCATGAAGAGAAGTTTATTTATTCTGCTACTAGGTAACTATTCTGTAGAGCAGTTTACTAATGTCCCAAAGAAAACAACTCCTCTCCACCTTCCTTCCCTACAGTCCCAGATCAAAGGAGAGTTTCTTTGCCTGTCAAGAAAATACTGTTCAGACCATATTCAAAAAGTGAAAGAAAACTATGACCAATTGCTCTGATTTACTTTGAAGTAAATGAAAACATGAGGAAAAATGTTCTGAAGAAAGGAATTTTTGACTTCACATGTGCTTTGTACTTGACAGTTAATGTTCCACCCATGTTAATGTAACTTCCAAAAAATCTGATAGATCAGCAAAGCAGTGACTCTGAAAGGTATTAACAAGCAGCTGGGTTGCCACCAGGCAGGCAAGCTGGGTTATTTATTTACCAAGTGTCAGACAAAACAGCAACAAAAAAGGAAAATGGAATTCCTCGTCCTTTATCCACTTTTTTAAAAAAGAAAAGTGTTTGGAGTTTAAGGGTTCTGGGAATGATTGCCTGTATTTATTCCTCACATAATGAACAGTCCCTCTGTATATGGTTATGACCTATAAAGCCCTTCATGGCATTGGACCAGAATACATCCGGGTCCGCCTTCTGCCGCACGAATCCCAGCGACCAGTTAGGTCCCACAGACTTGGTCTTCTTTGGGTCCCGTCAACTAAACAATGTCGTCTGGCGGGACCCAGGGGAAAAGCCTTCTCTGTGGCGGCCCCGACCCTCTGGAACCAGCTCCCCCTGGAGATCAGAATTGCCCCCACCCTCCTTGCCTTTCGTAAGCTCCTCAAAACCCACCTCTGTCGTCAGGCTTGGGGGAACTGAACTACCCTTTTCCCCCTAGGCCTATACAATTTATGCATGGTATGTTTGTGTGTATGTTTGGTTTTAATAAGGGTTTTTAAATTATTTTAAACATTAGATTTGTTACATGCTGTTTATTACTGTTGTTAGCCACCCCAAGTCTATGGAGAGGGGCGGCATACAAATCTAAGAAATAAATAAATAAATAAATAAATAAATAAATAAATAAATGCAAAAACCACTCAACACCATGATTATAAAATCTCCAGAACTGTAAAGCCTATAAACTTGAAATTTGACACATATGTTCCTGTTGGCTTCTAGGTGTTCACTATAGGATTTTTTTTAAATGACCACCAAATCATTAGTATTTCTTATACATTATTATTATTATTATTATTATTATTATTATTATTATTATTATTAACACGCTCTGATGCTAATTAGTTGACGTTCTACTCCCCTTTCCAATTTGAACATAACTGAAGAGGATCGGATAGCATAGGAGAGGCTTCTGTAGGGCAAGCCTAAGGGAGAGAAGGGACTAGAAAGCCTGAGGGATAGAAGGGGAGATAGAGCAATTGTAACTACTCATTAATTTTCAAGCTGCGTTGATTTATCAAGCCTGATCACATAGTTTTGTAGGGAGCATAGATATTCAGCTGGTATGGGTACAATATAATACTTCACCATGGAAGCACATTAGAAGTGAATATGTTCTTGCACACCAGAAACTAAAAGTATAATGAAATAAAGTGTAAAACAGGGATGCCACATTTGTCTCAGTATGTATATTGGTTAGAGAAAACAATAAAAGTACAACACACTCCTCCATACCCTCCTGTGTGTGTATGTGTATTTAGCATGAAGTAGTTCACTGCAGGATGAAAGGCTGAAATATGTTCACTTCAGGCTATGGAGTATAGTTCATCATACTGGACCAGTGCAGGTTGAGAGATATTTTTTGATTTTCCAATCCAAGACTGAGAGAGAATTGGTTGGTGAGGCAGCCCATTTCAGTGTCTAAATGAGGACTAAAATACAGTGTTTCCTCGATGTTCACGGGTTCGAACTTCGCGAATAGCCTATACCACGGTTTTTCAAAAAATATTAATTAAAAAATACTTCACGGGGTTTTTTTTATACCACGGTTTTTCCTCCCGAATGATATCATACGTCATCGCCAAACTAATAATTTTTGCAAATAAATAACAAAATAATAATTATTGTTAATAAATAATTATGTTTATAAATATCAGGATCACTAAGTGTCTTATTCAGCGGTGAGTATCAGTAATAAATGATTGTTAAGGAAATGGGAAATGGTAATTTAGGGGTTTAAAGTATTAAGGGATAGCTTGTGATACTGTCCATAGCCAAAAATGGTGTACAGTATTTACTTCCGCATCTCTACTTTGCGGAAATTTGACTTTCACGGGCGGTCTCGGAACGCATCCCCCACGAAAATCGAGGGAACACTGTACATGGTTTGCCAGCACTTATACACTATGTGGGGGTCTCTCATTCTCATACACAATTTCACTATACAGTGGTCCCTCGATTTTCGCGATCTCAATCTTCGCGAAACGCTATACCGCGATTTTTCAAAAAATAATAAATTAAAAATACGTCCACGGTTCTCTCTCTCTCTTTCCTTCTCTCTCCCCCCCTCCACTTGCCCACGAGAAGAAAAAAAGCAACCTCTGCCGGGCAGCTCCCCTTGTGCCCTCGCTTTGTGCCTGCCTCTTGTCCCTCTCTTTGGGGGATTTTTTTTTCTTTTCTTTTTTCGCCTTTGGTCTCCCATTACTGTAAACCTGCCGCTTGGCCGCCGCCGAGGAGAAGCAGAGGGGGTGGCTGAGGCGGCGGAGGCGGCGGCAGGTGAGCTTGGAGCCTTGCTTCAAGGGGGTCAGACACAGCCTCGGCGAGCCGAAGGTTTCCGCGGCTCTGACCCAGAGCAGGAAGGGCTGGTGGGGGCGGCGAATCCACCTCCCCAGCCACCGGCTCCACCATCTGCGCATGCGCGGCCATGGGGAAAAAGGGCGCGCATGCGCAGATGGTGTTTCCACTATATCGCGAAAAATCGATTATCGCGAGAGGTCTTGGAACGTAACCCTCGCGATAATCGAGAGATCACTGTATTCCCCTAATAGGCCACTTAGATAAAATTTTGTTCTGTCTACTGTGCAGCTTCTTCTTTTTTTACTGGTCTACAATTATCCACAATTTCAATATCCACAACCAAATTTAAAATAAATAATTCCACAGCCAATGTTTTATAGCTCATTGTTTCATTCAGTGGTTTACCAAAAACAAAAACACATAACAAATCATTACAGTTCCAGGAAGAATGTTTGGCAAACACTCTCATACATGCTCTTAGGAAAAAAAATATAACAAAATATCCCCAAGTGATTCAACACAGGCTTGAGAAAGGAAGTAAAAACAAGCTGTCATTTATGGAGTGTATGTACTGCTTGACAGACTGAGTATGAAGGATGATGGTCGGTTTAAAAATCATATCAATTTGATTCTAGTTTTACAGCTTGATATAAAAAGGGCTGAGACAGTTTCCTATGAGGTCTGAAGTGGGAAACTTTGGCTTAAGATGCAAAGCTATTTCCTCTGAAGATGGATACACAATGGAAAAAAGGAGGGACAATAATAAGTGACCAGGTTTGCTCGTGTTCTAATAAGCAACATTTTACTGTACTCAAATCACAAAGCCAGGTTGCTGTCTTATAAACACATACCATACAACTAAGAATACTACCAGCCTTGTCAGGGTGCAAGGCATGTCCTTAAAGACTGATCAGGGGACTCTATCAATCATCTGTTAACTACTATCACTATGCCTATGCACACAATCCATTAGGAAAAATGAACATCTGTAGGTCACCATTAATTTAGCTGTATCATGATATCCAGCCTGCTCAAGTATCCTGATGGACCACATGAGTTTCTGGTACAGAGTTAAAACAAACAACAACCTAATTTAGGTTGGTGATCATCCTGGGAGATGGAACAGGGGATGTGCCATAATATAAATAAGAGCTCCAAGGGCAATCTGAAAAAGCTGGGTTTAAAAAAAAAAAATCAATGCATCATGTATGAACTCTCAGATTCTATTTAAAAACAATAAAGCTACAGATCTCTTTTTAAAGTTTATTTCTCTTTTCTTAACCCAACAGGTGTTTTTTTATGAAACTTGTTTAAAATGAAAAATAACTCAAATAATCTGATATCACTAGGAAATCAATAACTTGGTTTCCATTTAATAAAAATGAAAGCCCTTTTCTCAAACTCTCAGCCTTAGGTTAATGTCAGCCTATATCAGCTTTCTAGCCTTTTGCTTACTGACTAGGCAGAGAACCTAGCTTATGCAAGAACACATTACACTCTGGTATGTGAAGCTTACAGCTCGCAGAGATTTTTCATTTTGCTAGGGGAACTGAAAAGGTTACGGAGAATCTGGCTTTGTTCATTAGACTTGCTGTCCACTTCTATTTTGAGGACAATATTTCCTGTAGCTAAAATAGTTTCCCCTTCTTTCCCTGCAAGACTCAAGAATGCATTCATTCTAAAATTTGAAAAAACTTTTAGTAAGAGACTGGTTGCTGCCCTGGAAACAAACACTCAGGGATTTTGTCACCAAAGCTTTTCAAAAAGGCATTATAAAATTCTTGCTGTATTCTTGGACAGTGAATTCCTGTAGGACAGTGATGGCGAACCTTTTCCCCCTCGGGTGCCAAAAGAGAGGGGATGCGCGCTATCACGCATGTGTGAATACCCACACCTATAATTCAATGCCTGGGGAGGGTGAAAACAGCTTCCCCCACCCCAGAGGAGTCCCTCTGGAGGCTGGAAACAGCCTGTTTCCTAACCTCTGGCGGGCCCAGTAAGCTCATGTTTCGCCCTCCCCAAGCTCCAAAGGTTTCCTTGGAGCCAGGGAGGGTAAAAACGTCTCCCCCATCCCTCCGGAGGCTTTCTAGAAGCCAAAACTGCCCTCCCAGAGCCTCTTGTATGTAGCTGAAAATCAGCTGGCCGGCACACATTCACGTTGGAGCTGAGCTAGGGCAACAGCTCGTGTGCCAGCAGATATGGCTCCGCATACCACCTGTGGCACCCGTGCCATAGGTTCACCATCACTGCTGTAGGATTTCATTCCAAAATATGTATCAGTTCAACATAATCTCAAATAAATCCTTCCAATGCTTTGTTGCTGGTTTTTCTAGCATGGTCTTTCCTCTCTTCCTTGGGAGTTGTGTTCTTTACATAAACAGCAGATAGCTCTGGATATTTAATTATTTTCTTTTGTCTCTGAATCCTCTTTAACAGGAGTGTTAGGTGAAGCCCCAAATAGGTAGTTAATGAATTCACGGCTTTCTCCTAAATTGTACTAGTACGAGAAATCATTCACATACTTATGTATATGAGCACCTTTTGATACACATATCTTTATCTCAAACAACTTCTGAAAAAGTCAGAACAAGAACAGGTTTTTTAAAATCCAGAATTTGCTTAAAATAGGCTTGTCATTATCAACTGAGTGATATAGGCCTTCAGGAGTTTCCCTGGAAGGGATGGACAATTCCTAGGGTGCCCAGATATCCATTACAACAATGTTTCGTCTATTGAAGTCCTAGGATTGTTGTCTGCAAACAGCCTCATACAACCCCTCTTTCTATTACATATAATTACAAAGTCCCATCACTGGATAGTCTGGCAGTTTTAACTAGCAAACAAGTGTAGTAATATTTCTGGACTACAGATAAGCAAATCTGTGCTTATGACTGGTATCTACTACAAGCCAGTAGTGGTAAATTCCACATTGTTTGCCTAATAGGTGACAACATGTTGTGGTAGCAAGATGGGTCTCTGCTGGTGTCCAGTTGCCAAAACTTATAACGAAGCTGTATATGCAGAGCAGATGCAAGAAGGTCAAGTCTTCATCTATTTTAAGATGATGTGGTAGCTATCATTGGTTTCAGCTGTAAAGAAAGCACATAATCAGACTCTGGATGAACAGGAGAAGAATCCCATTATTGTTCCTCACCCATCTCCCATTCTGAAAAGCAGAAGCTTTACAGATAGTACATTAATCTCCATGTTAATTTGATTTTGGTAAACTTGGGAGGGGGGGGCAGAGGTGTTAGGATTTTTAGTTTTTTCAGAAAAAATAAAGAACAGAGAAACATGCATTACTGTGCACTGAATGAATGAGTACCTTTCATTGTGTCCAAGACAAAACATGATTCATCTTGAAAGTTCTGTATCATCTAAAATAGGAATAAAACGTTAAGAACGTGGAAAAACCAGCCCACTATTTATTGTGTCTGTCTTAAGGAGCATATATATTAATGTACCTTGTCAACAGTTGGCATTCATCGTCCCTTGTAGACAAAGTATAAGGAAAGGCAAGCATGTACCCAGAACTATAAACTGACCCTTTTGCAGAGCAGCGTGGTTATAACCAGGGCAGGAAACCTCCATCTACCAATCATCTTAATTTTCATCATCTAAAGTTCAAGTTTTTAAAAAAGAAATGGTCTTTTAAAAGAAATGATCGACTACTGTAACGCTCTCTACATGGGGCTACCTTTGAAAAGTGTTCGGAAACTTCAGATCGTGCAGAATGCAGCTGCGAGAGCAATCATGGGTTTCCTTAAATATGCCCATTTTACATCAACACTCCGCAGTCTGCATTGGTTGCCAATCAGTTTCTGGTCACAATTCAAAGTGTTGGTTATGACCAACGGACCAGAATATCTCCGGGACCGCCTTCTGCCACATGAATCCCAGCGACCAGTTAGGTCCCACAGAATGGGCCTTCTCCGGGTCCCGTCAACTAAACAATGTCGTTTGACGGGACCCAGGGGAAGAGCCTTCTCTGTGGCAGCCCTGGCCCTATGGAACCAGCTCCCCCCAGAGATCAGAATTGCCCCCACCCTCCTCGCCTTTCGTAAGCTCCTTAAAACCCACCTCTGTTGTCAGGCATGGAGGAATTGAGATATTCCTTCCCCCTAGACCTATACAATTTATGAATGGTATGTTTGTGTGTATGTATGTTTGGTTTTTAATAAGGGTTTTTAGTTATTTTAAGTATTAGATTTGTTATATGCTGTTTTGTATTATTGTTGTTAGCTGCCTCGAGTCTACGGAGAGGGGCGGCATACAAATCAAATCAAATCAATCAATAAATAATAAAATAAATAATAAAATAAATAAATAAATTGGCACAGTTCACTTTTGTTCTGGGACAGGGGTTCCAACTTTAACAACTTTAAGACTTGTGGACTTCAATTCCCAGAGATCCTTAGCCAGCAAAGCAAAGCAAAGTCCACAAATCTTAAAGTTGCCAAGGTTGATCTAGGATGATCTAAGATTCCAAACCATCTGGCTTCTTATATCTGCCATGAATTTATTTCCTCTGATTAAAGGACAAAAAAACAAACAAACCAACAACAACCCAGGACTACAAAGCTGTAAAAAAAAAAATCCATTCCTGTTCTGAATATTTATTTATTTATTTATTTATTAGATTTGTATGCCGCCCCTCTCCGTAGACTCGGGGCGGCTATGCAGTGAGAATATGCAGTGAGAGCGTTCTCATATTAAAAATATTGGAGGGTGGGGTAGGGGGAATCATTTACTTAAATAGTGAAAAGCTATAAAAAGGAGTATTAAACAGAAGCAAATAATGATTTGGCAGGGAAGCATATTTCTTGGACCAAGAAAGCAGCGCTGTGTAAAATATCTGCTTTTATTGCATAGTGTTTTTCTAGATACAAGAAATGACAGAAGATGGGGTGCAGGGGGAAAATTGGCTTTTTTCTCGTGTTCAGGTTCCCAATATTGTCCATCCTTCTTTAATTCTTAAAAGTCATTAAGCCAAGAAAAAAGCTGGTATCATATTGAGCAATCCGGTGACTCACAAAAATTGTAATTTGTAAAATGCTGATCTCTGGATACATGCCTAAATGTTGCAGATCTGCATAATATATACATACCTAATTATCAATTAGCAAACATGTGAATTTATAGAATTTTAAAAGTTTGTGTTTTTGTGCACAGTAGATGAGCCGAGGTGGCGCAGCAGGTAGAGTGCTGTACTGCAGGCCACTGAAGCTGACTGTAGATCTATAGGTCAGCAGTTCAAATCTCGTCACCGGCTCAAGGTTGACTCAGCCTTCCATCCTTCCCGGGTGGGTAAAATGAGGACCTGGATTGTGGGGGCAATATGCTGGCTCTGTTAAAAAGTGCTATTGCTAACATGTTGTAAGCTGCCCTGAGTCTAAGAGTCTAACATGTTGTAAGCTGCCCTGAGTTCTTGCGGATTTAAATAGTAAGGATGTTGGAGATGTTAGCAAGGTCCCTCAGGCAGAGAATGAGGGGATGTTCAAAGGGGAAGTTGTCGTAAATGTCACCAAACCATCAAGTACAGTTAGTAGAAATAAAAAGAGGACACATTTTCTTGTGGGTGATTCGACCGTTAGAGGTGTTGATTTGGGACAGAGCAAGGATGTGGTTAAGGTGCTGAGGTGTCTCCCAGGGGCCACTGCCAGCAGGGACAGGAGGCGGATTACAAACATTGTTAAGACTGTGAGTAAAGGTAATAACGTTGATGTGGTGGTGCATCTTGGCACAAATGATTTGTCCCAGAGAAATGTTAATGTAGTAAAAAGAGATTTTCAATGTCTAAGTGTGGAGCTGGGTAAAATAACTGATTCAGTGACTTTCTCAGAGGTGTTACCGGTTTGTGGCCAAGAGGATAAAACAACGTGTATCAGAGAGTTTAATGTGTGGTTAAGGCAGTGGTGTAAAGCTGAAGGTTTTGGCTATGTAAGTCATGATGTCAGTAGGTGGTCTAATAGGGAGTTGTTTAAGAGGGATGGTTTGCATCCATCATACAGAGGTACCCAGGTGCTCGGTGAGGAATTCAGAACTTTTTTGGACAGGCATTTAAACTAGGTAAAGGGGACAGAGATGTAACTGATATGGGTGATTTCTGTCCCCGACCAATGAGGATAAAGCAGTTTTTGGAAGCTTATGAAAAGGGAGCTGCAAATAATATAGATGTAGTTGTTGATGATAAGGGGCAAACTAATAACGAAAATAATGTTCTTCGGGTAATGTGCACAAATGCTCGAAGCTTGAGCAACAAGCTCTGTGAATTAATGGCCATAATATCTAGAGATAATTTGGACCTGGTTGCCATAACTGAGACATGGTTTAAGGATTCTAATGAATGGGAAATATCCATACCAGGATATACACTGTATAGGAAGGATAGAATAGAGAGAAGGGGAGGTGGAGTAGCCATTTATATTAAAGAAAGTCTAAAAACAACACTAATTCAAAATACGTGTCAAGATCTAGAGACTCTCTGGATTTGCATGCAAAATAAAGAAGGTTCTGTCATTAGAATTGGGGTGATCTATAGGCCTCCAGGGCAATCCGAGGAATATGACAACAAGATGGTGGATGAAATTACCCAAATGGCAGTAAAGGGAGATATTGTGGTTATGGGTGATTTCAACATGCCTGATGTTGACTGGAATATCCCCAGTGCCCTTACATGCAAAAGTAAGAATATAGTAGAGGCCTTTACAGGAGCAGCTCTGGCACAGCTGGTTAAGACACCAACTAGAGGGGAGAATATTCTAGATTTAGTTTTTACGAATGGGAATTGGGTTTCAGATGTCAAGGTGGGAGAAAATTTAGGTTGCAGTGACCATCTATGTTTGTGGTTTGATGTAAAAACTCATTGTGAGCAATCCTATAATGCAACCAAAGTATTGGATTTCAGAAAAACAAATTTTAATGCAATGGGAGAATATTTAGATAATGAATTAAAGGGGAGGGATAAAATGGCAGGAGCGAGCATCCAGTGGACTGTATTAAAAAAGGCCATCTTAAAAGCCACTGGACTGTATGTAAGACAAATAACTAAAGGTAAAAGGAAGAAGAAACCGCTATGGTTTAGCAATGATGTAAGGGCTATAGTCAATGAAAAAAAGGCTGCCTATAGGAGGTATAAAGAGTCTGGAAGTATAGCTGATAGGGAGGTATATAAAATGAGACAGAAGGAGGCGAAACAGATAATATATGCTGCTAAAGCCTCAAAAGAGGAAGAAATTGCCAAATCTGTAAAGAAGGGGGATAAAACCTTCTTCAGATATATTAATGATAAGAAGAAGAAAAACTGCGGCATCACGAAGCTTAGTACCGGGAATAATACATGCATTAATGGGAATAAGGAGATCGCTGACCATTTCAATAGCTACTTCTGTTCAGTTTTCTCAAAAGACACCTTACAAAATAATACTATAGAGGGATATAGCATTGCTTCCAGCTGTACGGATTCAGCTCCAGTGATCTTAGAAGCCGATGTCTTAGAAGAACTTGAACGATTAAAGATAAATAAGGCAATGGGTCCAGATGGCATCCACCCCAGAGTTCTTAAAGAACTCAGATCTGTCATTGCTACCCCCCTGACTGATTTGTTTAACCAATCCTTGTTAACAGGAGAAGTTCCTGAGGATTGGAGAATGGCCAGTGTTGTGCCTATTCACAAGAAGGGCAGTAGAGAAGAAGCTGGTAACTACAGGCCAGTTAGCTTGACATCAGTTGTAGTTAAAATGATGGAGACTCTACTCAAAAAGAGGATAAATCAGCACCTAAAAAACAATAACTTATTAGACCCAAATCAGCATGGCTTTACTGAAGGCAAATCATGTCAGACTAATCTCATTGATTTCTTTGACTATGTCACAAAGGTGTTGGATGAAGGTGGTGCCGTGGATATTGCCTACCTGGACTTCAGCAAAGCCTTTGATACGGTTCCACATAAAGAGCTGATAGATAAATTAGTGAAGATTGGACTTAATCCCTGGATAGTTCAATGGATTTGCAGCTGGCTGAAGCGTAGACATCAGAGAGTTATTGTTAATGGCGAGTATTCTGAGCAGAGTCAGGTTACAAGCGGTGTGCCACAAGGATCTGTTCTGGGTCCTATTCTTTTTAATATATTTGTGAGTGACATAGGGGAAGGTTTGGTAGGAAAGGTTTGCCTATTTGCCGATGACTCTAAAGTGTGCAATAGGGTTGATATTCCTGGAGGCGTCTGTAATATGGTAAATGATTTAGCTTTACTAGATAAATGGTCTAAGCAATGGAAACTGCAGTTTAATGTTTCCAAATGTAAAATAATGCACTTGGGGAAAAGGAATCCTCAATCTGAGTATTGTATTGGCAGTTCAGTGTTGGCAAATACTTCAAAAGAAAAGGATTTAGGGGTAGTGATTTCTGACAGTCTCAAAATGGGTGAACAGTGCAGTCAGGCGGTAGGGAAAGCAAGTAGGATGCTTGGCTGCATAGCTAGAGGTATAACAAGCAGGAAGAGGGAGATTATGATCCCACTATATAGAATGCTGGTAAGACCACATTTGGAATACTGTGTTCAGTTCTGGAGACCTCACCTACAAAAAGATATTGACAAAATTGAACGGGTCCAAAGACGGGCTACAAGAATGGTGGAAGGTCTTAAGCATAAAACGTATCAAGAAAGACTTAATGAACTCAATCTGTATAGTCTGGAGGACAGAAGGAAAAGGGGGGACATGATCGAAACATTTAAATATATGAAAGGGTTAAATAAGGTCCAGGAGGGAAGTGTTTTTAATAGGAAAGTGAACACAAGAACAAGGGGACACAATCTGAAGTTAGTTGGGGGAAAGATCAAAAGCAACATGAGAAAATATTATTTTACTGAAAGAGTAGTAGATCCTTGGAACAAACTTCCAGCAGATGTGGTAGATAAATCCACAGTAACTGAATTTAAACATGCCTGGGATAAACATATATCCATCCTAAGATAAAATACAGAAAATAGTATAAGGGCAGACTAGATGGACCATGAGGTCTTTTTCTGCCGTCAGACTTCTATGTTTCTATGTTTCTATGTTTTCTAAGAAGAAGGGCAGCATAAAAATTGAATAAATAAATAAATATTCTAGCCCAAGGTACTGCAATTTCTAATAAAAAGACAGCCTAGATCTACTAGTAGGACTGAGAATGAAAATTCAGAACATGCTTAGTCCATACATCTCAGTGGAAATATTTGCATTGCAATATTCCAAATTCCTTTAAAAATTAGGGAAATATTAATACAAAAGTCCAATAAACAAGAGGAAAAAATGTATATAATTTTTAAAAACCAATGTATACAGAGGAAACTCGTGCGATTCCTCAGAGAGAAAGCAATATCAAAAACTGATTTATCAACAACAGTTGGGACCAGCCACTCCACTCCAATGTAGTATTAAAGTGAAAAATAGTTTGACCACACTCGATGTGCAACACCAAGTGCGACGTCGTATGGCCATGACTTTTAACTTCCTACTGGCCAGCTGTAAAGATTGCAAATAGTGATCACATGACTATGGTTGCCAGTTACCAAGTGCCAGAATTGGAATCATGTGACTTGCAGGGATACTGCAGTGGCAGCAAGTTCATGAAGAGGGCATACTTCTTCTTTTTTTAAGCACCGTTGTGGTTGCTGAACAATCAGTTGGTAAGAGAGAACCACCCGTATATGATTAACATTTTACAAAGCACACGCTCTAAAAAGTTCAGTTTATTTTTCAGTCCAACTTAATCAGGTAAGAGGGCTTAGGGGCAGGTAGTATTTTCCTCAATAATGTCCAAGAAGAATCAACAGACACATGAATAGTAGACTCAAGAGGGTCCTTGAATTCACCCATACATTTGATGAAAACCATAGTTTGCTTTAAAAAGCCCTATTTGTACTCATAAAATATGCTGAGCTACGGGTAGTCAATGAAGCTTCTGTGGACACCCAACGCATATCTTTTAATATCTACCCGGCTCCTCTTGTTTCTATGAGACTTGGGGTGGGGGTTGTCTTCCCTAGCCTTGCTGTTTTATTCACTTGATTTGTTTTTTCAAATTCTTTTTCTAAGCCAACTTGGCTCAATCCCGGCACGGGGCCACCCTAGAAATTTGAAACGAATGTTTTTTAATAGCTTTATCTGTTCACAGCAATGCCTTTAGATCTCACAAACATATTATTGAGAGAACAGAGAGGATTCTGAGAGGAAGACTAGCTTGCATTCTAATAAACAAAGTTTGTTTGTGGCAAAACGAATGACAATCATGTGAGTTGTTTAGTGAATAGATGGGTTTTTCCGTGGCATCAATTTTACTATGTGTGCCCATCATGTGATGTCAAGAATCCAAATGAATACAAACTACATTGTTGCTTACTGCAGTTTATAGTCTGGCAAATAAAGACAATTTCCATATTTTTTAAATAAGAAATCAGAGGGAGCCTGCAACATTATTAAGTCCTAAGCTTCTCCTAAGCAACTTCAGACCACCACTTTACTCTTACCTCATCACTGATGAGTACGTGAATCCCTGTAGGCCCTTGTTTGTAGATTTGGCTGATTTGTTGAGAGGAAATGCTGAAGAGTTGGGCTATTTTTTCTGTCAGCTCTACAGCAGTCAATTCTTCTAAGTAGATTGCATGGTAAACTGCAGAATTAATAAGAATGAATAAGTAGGGATAGTTTTAACTTGACCTTCACTAGGATGGAGGGAGAAAGTGCTTTAAAAAAAAGTAAATGGCAGTACTATCTTACTTTTATTTATCATTTTTCACAGATTTCACAACCAATTTTACTATACTGTAATCTTACTCTGTTGTTCAAAATAAATGTACCCATGTCCTGACTAATAATTAGCTGTTTGAGCATATCTCATCACTTTCAACAGGCATTGTAAATTCTGATATACCAAAGATAGAAAAACCTATATAATTGCAGTGGTATTTTAAAGGCAGTGTGCTCATATTAGAATTAAGCAGATGAATGGAAGTGGGAAATTTTGGAGCAACAGAATAAAAAATGAACTACAACTAAACTGCAACACTGATCACTGATCACTGATATATCTTATACTGTTAATGTATGAGCAGAGTAATACTTGTTTACCAAGGTTGTGCGTACACAGAAACCTTTAGATTGAGATTAGTTGTGAATAACTACTCAGCCACCACAGACATACTAACTTGAATTAAAGTTTACTTTGAGAAATAACATATTCCTATAAACAGTCTAAAGCCATACACATAATAAGTCAGAATAAATATTAACAAGCACATAGTCTTTCTTACCAGTTGTCTTTGTCATAATCAGCAAACAAAAATATCAAGCCTAAACACATTTACCTGATATACAAAACTACAATACAGAGAGATTGCAGAGCTAACGTAACAGTGAGTAGCCATTTAACAATGAGTAGCCAGACAAAGAAAAACAGAGAGTGTGACTCAGAGAAATAAGCTATAAACTCTCCCTCCCTCTTGTGGTAGTCTGCAACACCTGCAGCCAATATATTGCCAACCCAACAGTTATGGACAGAGTCATAACATATATCATTATTCCCATCACTACTGGTCCAACATTTCTTGAAGTGGCAATCCCATTACAAAATACTACAGATCCATCTGGTATATAGAATGCAAACTTTACCTTCCAAATGCCCTTACCGAAAAAAGTACCATTGGCTGCATCCCCATCTTCATGTTTCTGCTGATCTCTCAACTGTTGTGACTCTTGACAAACATAGATGGTCAACCTTGGCCGTACCATCCTACAGGGGGAGGAAAAAACCATGAGCTCTCCAGAATCAGCTGGAGTAAGAGTAATGACTCTTGAATGAAAGAGGGGGAAATTGATGTGTCACCAACTAACTATTTAGCTTCATTTGGACCTCATCTTGCACAAAAACATTTCAGAGGAAGTAATATTGTTAGTTAACTGCCAAAGGTTTAATAAGACGTCATTAAAACCATTAACATCAATAGCAACAAAGGAAACAACATGAAACACACCGCATTCCTTACAATCAGATCAATCATTCCTAAATGCCCAATGAAAGAATAATGTATTTATTTATTTATTGGACTTATATGCTGCCCCTCTCCGTGGACTCGGGACGGCTTACAACAATGCAATAAAAATACAATATATAAAACACTTCTAAATCCAATTAACAGAATAATTAATTTAAAATATTTTAGAAAACTAAACATTTAAAAGTCAAACATTCAAAACACACTACAACATTTACTGGCTAGATAATAAGTTCCACAATAAGATTGGCACCAGGCGAAAGGGAGGAATACGGTAACTGTTGTGAAAGCATTTTGCAGATCATCACAACTGATTAGTTCATACATTTAAGATAAGATAAAATAAGATACAAGGCTTCTCCTAGGATTATGTAAATAATGTAAATAAATATGGTAAATAAATAAATAAAGTTTAGGCAAAATCAACAGAATAATTTCTTACTATATTTCCCTAAATTTCCCTGCCTGATCTCTTGCCCTTCATTTGCAGAATTTATCCATAGAGGCTATTCAAAGTTCAGGGGACGCTGGAAAGATAAATATTAATGTTTTAATGTATTAAATATGAGCACCTACACAAGTTTGGTTCAGAAGATGACATGGTCATAATTTAAGACTAAAAATGGATATTGTATATTTTTCGCTATGGCTCACTAAACAAGCCATAATAGCAGATTTCCCACATTACACAAAGCCAAAATCACAGAGATCACATTATGGTTAATTCAATCTTTAAGTCTAACTAGGGTTGGGGTTTTGTTTTGTTTTTTGGTTCAGTAAAGCAGTGTTTTTCAACCAGTGTGCCGCGGTACACTAGTGTGCCGTCAGACATGGTCAGGTATGCCGTGGCGAAATTAAACATGGGTCCCCAAACTACGGCCCACTTGCCAGATACGGCCCACGGAGGCCATTTATCTGCCCCGCCGCCAGCTGCCTCCATTTGAACATAAACATTCCCCTCACAATCCCTCCAGGTATCAGTGACAGGAAGAGTGGAGGCACATGAAACGCTCACTAACCAATCACCTTCTAATATTCATCCCGACCACTAGCAATGAACCAATAGCAGGCCGCCTCTCATCCATACCCAGGAAGGTCCCCGCTCGGGTTGCCGCGCACTTGTCATTGTGTGGCCATAACGTATAGGCCATAACTATATTATTAACTATATGTATAATATGTATTGTGTTAGAGTGTCATTTTGGTTGGTGGTGTGCCCCAGGATTTTGTAAATGTAAAAAATGTGCCGTGGCTCAAAAAAGGTTGAAAATCACTGCAGTAAAGCATGATGTAGAGCAGTGTTTCTCAACCTTGGCAACTTGAAGATATTTGGACTTCAACTCCCAGAATTCCCCAGCCAGCGAATGCTTCAAGTTGCCAAGGTTGGGAAACATTGATGTAGAGGAATCTTGATTTAGCCTTATGGGCAAATGAAGTCATGTAGTCACTCAGCAGATCCAGATCATTTTGAATAATTGTGGGATAAATATTATTCAAAGATTAATACTTCACTGTACCCACTCCCTCATATAAACATTGTGTGTTTAAGGGCCTTTACTGTTCTATGCAAAAACATTTACCATAGTGATGAGATCCATGAAATAACTCTCCACGTTAAATTGGATGGCTATGATGGCAAAACACAGTCTTCCCCATTTTGCATCATCTTCTAATCACATTTCTGTGGCACAGTGGCATCATTTTTTTCCATTCTGCTGAGGCCCAATTGAGCTGCAGTGTTTACTACCATATTCTACTAAATTCAGTGAAGAGAAATCGGGAGAGGCATGGAAAAAAAACCCCCAAGAAATATAAAGGAAGAAAAATGGATACTAAAATGAGATGCAGAAAGACTGGTAGTAGTCACACAGTACTTCCACTGAATAGAAAGAAAAAAAGAGAAAATATTGTATACAGATGTAAACAGAAAGAGGAAAGACATGCTACTGCTAATTTTCAGCAGTAGACAAGAAATATGCAAATTATGAAAGAAAAATAAAGGCATCATAAAACGGAGAACAAAGAAAAAAGGGAGTTAACAAAATACAAAACTTTTTAGGAAACAAAAAGGGTTGCAAAAATGTCTGTGTGTTCTTAACATAGTGACACAAACTCTTAAGTACTGTAGAAAAATGGCCCATATTGAAATTGTATTGATGCTGTTGTTAATAAGATGCATTTGTAGAGGGGAATATTTCAATACAAGTAGTCTTTGCTTATTTATTTTTTCCAAAAAAGCTGCAAAAAGCAGCAGCTGTTTGAAGTTATTATGGTACTGAATGAGATCTAAAACTGGCCTTTGAAGGTGTGGCTGTGGCAGCATCTTCGTAGTCTCATGATCACCATTTGAGACCTTCACTCACAGCTTCTGACAAGCAAAATTAATGGGGAAGCTGGCAGGAAATTGTGAATAATGACCAGAGGAAGTCATGCGTATCAATCATATGGGATTTGCCAACGGGTGGGTTCTAACTTATGTTGCCACTGGTTTGCTTTCTCCCACGCAGCGTGGCTGTGCACACATGCACAGTGCTGAAAACTCAGTTTCTGTGCATGCGCAGAAGCAAAAAACAAGATGGCGGCACTGTAACTGGTTCAGAAGCATGGCCTGCCGATGATCGCAAGTGACTATTTTCAGTACTGTTTTTAACTTTGAGCAGTCACTAGAGGAACTGTTGTAAGTCAAGGACTATCTGTACTTATTTTTCTATGACTTTCTATCACTTTGAATTATATAAACAAAAACAATTACGTTAGCACAGTGTTTTTCAACCAGTGTGCCGTGAGACATGGTCAGATGTGCCGTGGGGAAATTAAACATGGGTCCCCAAACTACCATTCCTGCCTGGATATCCCTTTTGTGTTCATTGAAACAGGCCCAGATTTCACACTAAGTGAATATAAATATATTTAGAAATTACAGTATATTATTAACTATATGTACAATATGTACTGTGTTAGAGTGTCATTTTGTGTCATTTGGGTTGGTGGTGTACCCCAGGATTTTGTAAATGTAAAAAATGTGCCGTGGCTCAAAAAAGGTTGAAAATCACTGCATTAGCATCATGAAACATGTACATAGAGCAGCAACTGAAAGTTTCTTGCAAGATTTAAGGAAGGCTGTGACACATGACATGGTTAGAGGTCTCCAAGTTTATTTATTTATTTATTTATTTGTATGTTTGTTCATTTGTTTGTTTGTTTGTTTATTTGATTTTTATGCCGCCCTTCTCCTTAGACTCAGGGCAGCTTACAAACACGTTAGCAATAGCACTTTTTAACAGAGCCAGTCTATTGTCCCCACAATCCGAGTCCTCCTTTTACCCACCTCGGAAGGATGGAAGGCTGAGTCAATCTTCTTGCTTGTATTGGACTATTTTATAAGTCGAATCTATCTCCTCTCTCACTTTAACATAGCCGTGGGGAATACCTATTTTTCTCTGCAGCTTTCCTTGATCTTCCCCAAACTTTTACGCCGTTCTTCACTGCATCCTTCACCCTCATTTGCTTGTCTCTTCCTGTCTTTCATGTGCTTTGCACACATTCCCTTAACAGCAAGGGCAGGGAGCTTTCTGATGCAGAAGCAAGCAGTCCAACAATCCAGTGAAAAGCGTATCCATGGAGGGGAGGAAGGGGGAGAAACACATTTGCGTTTCTCTTCTCTTTTTTTGGAGTATTTGCTGTATGAAAGCAACAAAGCCTACAGCATTTCCCCCACCCCACCCCCTACTTTAGCCAGCCCTATCTGAACAATCAGAACTGGTACATTAACTTAGTGGTATGGGGTGATATTAGCAAACCTTTTTTTATTTTTGGCCAGAAGCTGCTATTCACCTGGAATATCTGTTTTTGCTTCACCTGAAGGACAACTAACAGTCCAAGAAACTTGCATAGTATTAAAGCCTGCTCTAGTCACATCTCAAATGTGGTCCGCAGGGAGGATAGCCAAAGTGTATTTTAAAAAGAAGGGAAATTAAGAAGCCCTTCTTTAATGAAAAAGGCATATACAGTAATACCTCGTCTTACGAACCTAATTGGTTCCCGGGGGAGGTTCGTAAGGCGAAAAGTTTGCAAGACGAAACATTGTTTCCCATAGGAAACAATGTAAAATGAATTAATGCGTGAAAGAAAAAAAAACGCAAAAAACCTGCTGCCGCCCGGCTGTCACCTTTTGAAACAGCCATGCGCTTCTTAGCGTTCTTCCAATGCCGAACCCGGAAGTTCGGCAAAAGTTCGGGTTCGGGTGGCCGCCGAGAAGCCCCGCCGCCCGGCTGTCACCTTTTGAAACAGACGGGGGCTTCTCGGCGTCCTCCCGAACCCGAACGCCAAACCCAAACTTTGCCGAACTTCTGGGTTCGGCGTTCGGGAGGCCGCCGAGAAGCCCCACCGCCCGGCTGTTGTCTTTTGAAACAGCCGGGGGGCTTCTCGGCGGCCTCCCGAATGCCGAGCCCGGAAGTTCGGGTTTGGCGTTCGGGTTCAGGAGGACGCTGAGAAGCCCCGCCGCCCGGCTGTTAGCTTTTCAAAAGAGCCACGGAGCTGTAGGGCCGGTCAGGAGGCTGGAAAGGAGGTGGGGAATCCCAATAGGGAATTCCATGGGCGGAGCTTTGACGTCACAAAGACGTCCTTCCTGGAGTCCACGTTTCGGCCAGCCAGGAAGGACGTCTTTGTGACGTCAAAGCTCCGCCCATGTAATTCCCTATTGGGATTCCCCACCTCCTTTCCAGCCTCCTGACTGGCCTGACAGCTCCGCGGCTCTTTTGAAAAGCTAACAGCCGGGTGGCGGGGCTTCTCAGCGTCCTCCCGACTCCGAATGCCGACCCCGAACTTTTGCCAAACTTCCGGGTTCGGCATTCAGGAGAACGCCGAGAAGCCCCCCGGCTGTTCCAAAAGGCGACAGCCAGGCGGCAGAGCTTCTCGGCGGCCTCCCGAACGCCGAACCCAGAAGTTCGGCAAAAGTTCGGGTTTGGCGTTCGGGTTCGGGAGGACGCCGAGAAGCCCCCCGCCTGTTTCAAAAAGCAACAGCCGGGTGGCGGGTTCGTAAGACGGAAAAAGTTCGGAAGAAGAGGCAAAAAATTCCGAACCCCGGGTTCATATCTCGGATTGTTCATATGGCATGGGGTTCGTATCACGAGGTACCACTGTATTATAATTTATTAATCCATTAATCAAATAAATAAATAAATGCTCACATTTGCCTATACTTGGCTACCCAAAGGAATGAAATGAAAATCTACATAATTAGAATTCTAAAATGCCCCCTCTTCCAAAAACATATATTTGTGATTTTCTCTAATTTGCCTCATCCCCTTTGACTACATTGAACATCCTGTAATTATCAAGTTTATTTAGTATCCTAGCATGATTTGTGCTCTCTCCTGTTTCACAGAAGTGCTCTCTAGAAGAGATGCTTTTCTGGAGTAATATATAAATACAGTGATCCCCCGATTATCGCGAGGGTTCCGTTCCAAGACCCCTCGCGATAATCGATATTTCGGGATGTAGTGGTGCGGAAGTAAAAACACCATCTGCGCATGCGCGCCCCTTTTTCCATGGCCGCACATGTGCAGATGGTGGAGTTTGCGTGTGGGTGGCGGGGAAGACCCAGGGAAGGTTCCTTCGGCCGCCCAACAGCTGATCTGCTCCGCAGCGCGGCAGCAGTGAGGAGCCAAAGATGGGGTTTCCCCGTTGCCCAGGCAACGGGGAAACCCCATCTTCGGCTCTTCGCTGCTGCCGCGCTGCGGAGTAGATCAGCTGTTGGGCGGCCGAAGGAACCTTCCCTGGGTCTTCCCGCCGCCCAGGCAAAGGGGAAACCCCAAGATCGCTTGCCGCTTGCCCGTTCGCCCGCCCGCCCAGCTGCTCGCTTGCCGCTCGAGAGCAAGAGGGGGAGAGATAGAGAAAGAGAGAGAAGGAAAGAAAGAGATGAGAGAGGGAGGAAGAGAGTGTGAGAGAGGAAGAAGCAAGATAGAGAAAGAGAGAGAGAAAGAAAGATGAGAAAGGAAGGGAGTGACGTCATCGGGTGGAAAAATCGCGATATAGCCTTTCGCAATGATCGGGATCGCGAAACTCGGGGGATCACTGTACTGATCATAAATAAGCAAAGTGTCACAGTCAAGTGCCAAAAAGAGATTAAAAGACAATTGGAGGGAAAAGGCATGTTTGTTTCAGTACTGCCCAGCACACATAAAGCCTCAACTGTGTAAAGTCCATTTGGCTGACACATACCGTCCTTTCAATGCGTTGAAGAGTCTGATGCCATCTGCAGGACCACATATTTGTATGACATCTTCTCTGGTTAATTTCAGTAAGTCTGACCCTAAGATTTTTTTTTAAATGAAAAGGGATAAGAAGCATTATTACTGTTGTTGTTATCGTTGTTGTTATAATATATTATTATTATTATTATTATTATTATTATTATTATTATTATTATTATTATGCTATTTGTTGACGGTTACAGTCCATTCAGTAAACTCTATGCTGCGCAGATTTTTTTAAAAAGACATAAAAACACCTAAAGGTGTTGAATCAATTGGCAGCCCAGACTAAAATACTCTAAAATACAAAATTCACGAAACAAAAAAAGAACACCAACCCTCAGACCTGAGACCAAAGTCAAATTTTCAAAGCTTTCCATAATCCTAGGAGAGAGGAAAGCTTATCTATGGGAGAGGGAGGTGTGCTTTTGCAGCAAATGGAAGCCACAACAGAGAAGGTCAGATAGGACAGTAATATTTACTTGGCTAGTGAGATGGGTGGCATATAAATTTAATAAATAATGAAGGGGACATAGAGTGCACCCACTCTGCTGGAAAATACTGGGTTGTAAGAAACGATTAGAGACAAGCACTCTTTGATAGCCAAGCTCTGTGTCATAGAGGCCTTTATGGGTAATAATTGCCAACTGAGAAGCCAAATGGCAGGCAATGCGGCTCACACAGAAGCATTAAAACATGGGCACACTGAGATGCATCTATCACTGCTCACACCATTGCATTTTGAGCCAGCTGCACCTTTCATGTGATCTTTAAGGACAGCCCTTGTAGGGAGCATTGCAATAATCCACTGAAAAAACCAGGGCAGGATTGACTATCGAAAGGGCTTCCTTATTGAGGAAAGGGTGCGATCACTGAACAAGATGAAAGTGATTTTAAAATGTTTTAACACAGCCTAACAGGTTATTTCACCCAATTTTCTTCATTAATGGGGGCAACTTAACAACCTACAATGCAAACTTCATTTCTGTTCTCCTTATTGCCAACAATTGCTTATTTTTCTCAATTCATTTATTCATGGCTTTTCTGCCCAAACTAAGGTCAAAACAAATGTACTGAGCTGCAGGCTACTTCAGTATTTTTTTTTAAAAAAAAATCCCTGCCATCTCCCCCTCCCACACACCAACCATATTCAAATGTGGCCATGCCCCCTCCAAACATCCCGCTATCTCGGCTCCTCATCATCTACAGCAGCGTTCCCCAACCGTGGCAACTTGAAGATATTTGGACTTCAACTCCCAGAATTCCCCAGCCAGTGAATGCTGGCTGGGGAATTCTGGGAGTTGAAGTCCAGATATCTTCAAGTTGCCAAGGTTGGGAAACACTGATCAACAGCACCTAAGAAAAAAGCAACAAAAATTATTTCCGCTTCAGAGCCCGCTGCATCTGAATATTAAGTAAAAAGATACATGATGTACAAAAAAGGAGATTACCACCCAGGTCATAAATGATTTATCACTGCTTTTTTGGCAGGGGGATGAAAAAGAGACGAGACCCGGGTCCTTTGCCTGTTTCAAATATGAAGAGATAGGGTACTTTTTTTCCCCAAATCTGAGCAGACTAAATGATGGGGGTTATAAGGTTTCATTTAAGCCTTCTCCCTCCAATCATTTATACAGCAGTATCTGCTCAGAGCACGCAGCTCATTTGTACTGCCATAACCGAAAGCCGACCGAGTTACAAAATGGTGGTCCTGTGTCATTTTGACAGGAAAGGTGGGATAATCCTCAAAGTGGAGAACTATTCTGAAGCATTAGCCTGAAGAGGTGTAGAAATCCAAATCTCAACCAGCAAATGCTCTGTCCTACACTTCGGCAAAAAGAATCAGAACTTCAAATACAAACTTAATAAACAAATTATCACACATAATCCCCACTCAGTCAAGGACCTCGGAATATTAATAACTAAAGATCTAAGTGCCAAAGCCCATTGCAACAACATAGCCAAGAAGGCTTCAAGAGTTGTAAACCTAATCCTACGTAGCTTCTGCTCTGGAAATTTCACACTACTTACCAGAGCTTACAAAACGTTCGCCTGGCCCATTCTCGAATACAGCTCATCTGTTTGGAACCCATATCACATCTCAGACATTAACACTTTGAAAATGTTCAAAGATACTTCACAAGAAGAGCCCTTCATTCCTCCACTCGAAACAGAATACCCTACGAAACTAGACTTACAATCGTGGGTCTTGAAAGCTTAGAACTACGATGCCTTAAACATGATCTAAGTATTGCCCACAAGATCATATGCTGCAATGTCCTGCCTGTCAAAGACTACTTCAGCTTCAACCACAACAACACAAGAGCACACAACAGATTCAAGCTTAACATTAACCACTCCAAACTTGACTGTAAAAAATATGACTTTAGTAATCGGGTTGTTGAAGCGTGGAACTCATTACCGGACTCTGTAGTATCATCCCCTAACCCCCAACATTTTACCCTTAGACTATCCATGATTGACCACTCCAGATTCCTAAGAGTAAGGGGCATATATAACCACACTAGAGTGCCTTCCGTCCCCTGTCCTATAGTCTCTCCTATATCTTGTATTTCTTCTCTACTATATCCTCTATAACCTTCATTGTGTATTATTGTGTATTGGACAAAATAAATAAATAAAAATAAAAATAGAAAGTAATTCTACAGAGAGGAGGTCACGAAGGGAGACGGTTAAAGAGAAGGTGGGAGGGAAACAAAAGGATGCAAATTTGGAAGGCCTCTCCTGGTTTATCAAAGGGTGAGGAGGGGGGAAAGCTTTGGTTTTACCTGAGAAGTTTGTGAAAAGCCGTGAGAAAGCTGAGAAGCGATTCCGGTGCAGCCACTGCTGAGCTTCCTGAGGTGTGGATGTTGGCAAGAGGTTCTAGGGGGGAAAAAAAGAAAGAAACCCAATTGCTTCTCTACAAGAAGGCTGCTTTGAATATCAGGTTGAGGATAGCCCTCCAAAAGTGGATGGAGGCAGGATCCGCCTGCTACCCCACGAATCCCAGCGACCGATAAGGTCCCACAGAGTTGGCCTTCTCTGGGTCCCGTCGACTAAACAATGTCGTTTGGCGGGCCCCAGGGGAAGAGCCTTCTCTGTGACAACCCCGGCCCTCTGGAACCAACTCCCCCCCGGAGATTAGAACTGCCCCCACCCTTCCTGTCTTTCGTAAACTACTCAAGACTCACTTATACCGCTAGGCATGGGGGAGTTGAGACACCTTTCCCCCAGGCTTTTTTTATACTTCATTTTATGTTTGGTATGAATGTGCTGTTTGGTTTTTTAAATAATGATAGGGTTTTATATGTTTTTAATATTAGATTTGTCCCACTGCTATATTGTTTTTATTACTGTTGTGAGCCGCCCCGAGTCTTCGGAGAGGGGCGGCATACAAATCTAATAAATAATAATAATAATAATAATAATAATAATAATAATAATAATAATAATAATCTATTCTAGGAAGGAGGTTCAATAATTTAAAGAAACAAAATAGCTATCATCCAGGAGCATCTGCAGAGTGAGTATAAGGCATCCAATTCCCCCTTAAATCTTCCCACATTTTGGCTCTACCCAGGTAGAAATGGCAGGTGGGCTCCATGATAACCTCAGGCTAATCATTTCTCCACCTTGATGACAAGACTCACATTGCAGCATTTTGCATCAGGAAGAGATAATTCAGGGGAAAGAACCCTTTGGTCAGCTAGATCAGATCATCCCGTGCCCACCTGCAGTCGGCAGCGGGGTAGAGAAGAGAAAGAAGCGGGAAATGTAAATTAAAACGTACATCTGCAATTGGAGCTGGAGGTTCAGGTTGATGGTTTGGAGACCCGTTCCTAGTTATAGAAAAACAAAACAGAAAAGGCCTCTGAATTTTGCTTTTCTCTTGTTGGCATCTTATTTAAATATTCCAAAGATCGACGGGCGTTTAACAGAATCATAGTTAAAAAGAACAACTGAAAAACCATGACCTTTCCACAGACTTTCCTTAAAGCATCACGGAGGTTCAAGCTTTTATCAGAATTAATCTTAATAACAATGATTAAGATGGAAAGTAATGGTAGCCTACACAATCATTAAAGGTTGTGCGAATGTAACCTTTCCCATTTTTTTGTGTTTTGGTTTTGAAGTACAGTGGTACCTCGACATATGAGTTTAATTCGTTCCAGACCCGAGCTCGTAAGTCGATCAACTCGCATCTCGAACGAATGCCTTTAGATTTTGTTTTTCGCGCCGAGATAACTGGAAGCAAGGAGATTCTTGCGCCACCCAGTGGAAACTCGGCTCGTATCCCGAATTTGAGCTTGGGCGTCGAACAGAAATTTTGCTCGTGTCATGGCTCGTAACTTGGAATACTCGCATGTGGAGCAGCTCGTATCTAGAGGTACTACTGTAGATATTTCAGGCTATTTAGTCCAACTCTCTGCTGGATGCAGGAAATCTTAAACTAAAAGATTCCCTGAATTAAGTCTTGGCTCAAAAATCTCCAGCCAACAAGGAAAGTTAGAATTTTGCTCAAAAGCAGATAGAGCAACCACTTTCCTTTCTTCTATTTTTATATGAAGACAGAGTAAAAAGTTATTTTGTGTTTGCTCTTTCTGCTGGTGCTCAAGATTAATCCCCTCCTCATCTTCTACCTGATTTATATAAGTCAGGCAGCCTCAGAGACATTTGGGAAAATAATTTTAAGAAGAAGTAAGTTAGTTTCAGCAGAACCTCTCTCCCTGCAAGGTAATACATCTTCTTCCCAAAAATAGTGAAAAATATCCATTATCTTGGACATTCACCCTTTTTTACCCTACACTTCTTTTATTTTCTTTTTCTTAGAGGAAGGGGTGTACTAATGCAAAGGAATGAGAAGGTGACCAGGGCCACAAAAAACTGCTAAACTCTAGGGCAAAGAAACCAATAAATAGAGACGCCTTTGAAAAAATATATATACAGACAAAATGTATATACGTACCCTTCGCTGATAGAGAAACTGCTGTGAGAACTGCTAAAACCAGGTGATGGCACATTGTTGACATACGTGATTTCTGGCCATGGAGAGCACTGGAAGAAAAAAATATATACAGTATGCCCTTCTAATGTGAATAGTCCACAATGTTTCTGTGACAGATTTTCTAGTGATAAATACGAATGGATCCTGCCTTCCCTGCCCTTTGCTCCTATGGCTTTTCACTTTCTTGATAAAGTGGGATGGGAAGCACATCCAATTCATCGGAGGAAAACTGTACATTTATTCAAAGGGTTTTGTTCATTCTAAGCTAAGCTATTCTAATTTAAAGCTTTTCTTTCGGAAATGCTACAGCAAACAAAGCTTATTTGAGGTTAAAGGTACAACTGAGCTTTCTCTGCAGTTGGCTATGCAGTCTTTGTGTGCTTTTAAGCGAGATTGCTTCTCAAGAGAAACTATGAAAAAATTGTTTATTTTCATACTAGATTATTTGAAAAAGCATCTTTTTACACCAATCCTCATGCTGGTTGGAAGAGAAGACGTAATGCTGAATGTACTCGTATTATTCATATGCATAAGGTATGGATTTTACCCAAATTGTGACTCAGGTTAAGAACTTTTGCTATTTATGAATACAAGAATTGTACCAGTGATTTACAATTTGGGAATCTGATGCAAGGATGTACTAAGACAGAATGAATGCCTGCCAGCAAACTTGCTTAAAAACAACGCAGAGCACACAAAGACTAAATAGCCCACTTAATTCTTTTGTTATTATTCTTTGTATATTCATCTATAGAATATACCCTATAATAGGTCTGGAGATATTTATCGCGTGGCACAATAACCTTCTCTGTGTGAAAGAGCATACTCCTCAGCTGCTTATCTGTGTTGCAACAACTACTTGATCCTGGAAAGGTAAACACAATCAGATTTGCTTAATACTTGAATGGAAGATCCTAGGAAATCCCAGAGCTTTTCGCTAGACTAAGGAAATTTAAAAAAAGAAAGTGACAATGGCAGATTAATGTGTATTCACTGCTGAGAAAGCCATATGGATACATCTGTAAAACCACTAGGAGACACTTGAATCCTAGAGAGACATTATTAGTTTTCCGTCATTGGCGTTATTTTATTTGCTATATAACACTGGTATCTCTTTACTATAGCCCTCAAATTCTAATTTAACTGAGCTTTCATCTTTTCCAAACATCTTATCTTCAAAATAAATAACCATGTTTACTGTAGAAGGGTGTTGTAATTCAAGTGTCTAAGGGCATTAGACTGGAAAAGCCTGATTTATAATGTTACCAGTATCTGATCTAAATTAGTATCTGGTTATTAATACAGCACAGTGAGCATATAAACAACCATCTTACTTAAACCCAAGCTGAAGTGTTTTGTTCACAGATTTCTTATTTTACCTCTGTAAGTATTGTTGTTTCATATGAAGGTTGGTATTTTTCCTTCTCGTGAGGCGTTCGCTTTTCCATTTTCTCTCTGTCGGTCTTCTGTTTTCTATCTGCTCCTTTGGGCTGGAAATGAAACATGTTTATTAAACTAATGTGTAAGATATAGGAAAAGATGAAGCAAATGTTTTCCGCTGGTTGAGGACATCACAGTGTCCACAAACAGAAACTTATTTATATAAATACACTATGACACTGGGCAGTAATAAGGAGTTGTGATTCCTCTGCCATTAACTGCTGGATTGCTGCCTCTGTAGGTTTACATTGTGAGGGATGCAATAATCAGTTTGGTCGCTGTGTGTGTAGACTTTAGCTACTCTGCTAAGACAGAATGTTGGCCAAGGCATATTATCATGTAGTCCATTCATTCATGCATTCATTCATTCATTCATTTATTAGATTTGTATGCCGCCCCTCTCCGAAGACTCTGGGCAGCTAACAACAATAAAGAAAACAATGTAACAAATCTAATATTAAAAAATAATCTAAAAAACCCCAATTTAAGAAACCAATCATACAAACAAGCATACCATGTATAAATTCTATAAGCCTAGGGGGACAGGGAAAAATTTCAATTCCCCCATGCCTGACGACAGAGGTGGGTTTTAAGGAGCTTGCAAAAAAGCAAGGAGGGTGGGGGCAACTCTGATATCTGGGGGGAGCTGGTTCCAGAGGGTCGGGGCCGCCACAGAGAAGGCTCTTCTCCTGAGTCCCGCCAAATGACATTGTTTAGTTGATGGGACCCGGAGAAGGCCAACTCTGTGGGACTTAATTTATGGTTTTATTTTAATATATTATCTCCTATATTGTATTGTTCACATATAATTTCTCCCCCCCCCCCTCCTGATCATACACAGATACTTCACGCCATATGCTAAATAAAAAAAATAAATTGTTGTATTTGAGAGGTGATTGAAAGCAAAACCAAGCAATGCTCTCCCAGGCTTATTCAAGATCCTGCTTTCCTCTCACAATCAGCGCTGACAAAAATTAGATTCATACCGTTGGATAAACCATTCTGCGGTTTATTTTATATTTTATATTACTCCAAAGTTTTGGCCGGGGAAGAACTAGTAGGACTGGCTATATAATTCTGCCATGGTAGAATTCCAACCAAGTACCTGTTAACTTATTCAGAAACTAGTCGGGATATTTTCATCTAGAAGAGGCTAACAAAGCTGTTCTTTATTTGTTTTATTTTATTTTTATGCTACCCATTTTCCCTATAGGGCAACTCTGGACAGCTTGTATATATTATACACATAGATTCTGCCGCAGCAATTGCTTCTTTGGTATTTTTTCCCTCCTGTTGTACTGAAAAAGGCTATGAACTCTGTTCCGAGTCAAACAAGTATTTCAATGGCATACATATAAGAAAGCTGACGTGTCTGCTTAATATTAAAAAAAATTCCATCAATCCCCACAAAGATATAGCACTGTCCAGAAGAGACGGTAACATTCACTTCCCCTACTGGGTGTAAAAGTTCACTCTGAAAATTAATACAAACACGAAAAACCAGTTCCACCGCCTCCCTGCACTTTCTGAAGTCCTGTACTGTAGATGTTTATCTATGCAAGCGTTGTGGAATCTGATTGAATAGTTATAACAGAAGTGCTCACCTTGTACAAGATTATGCACAAGGACTTTTTATTTTTTTAACATCCCAAGAAGTGTGGGTACTATCTGCAGGATCAGCCTGTTAAAATTAAAAATGACCACAGAGGAACAATTTGCTTAACCAGGCCTGCCCCCACCCCCCAGCCGACACAAATGCAAGCCAACTAAATGGGATGTTGTTTTTAGAGCAAAAGAATACAAATCCTTTGCCCACTGGGTATTTTCTCTTTAGGTATACTGTACACTAATTTCTATTTTTTTTTTTTTTAAATGTGCTGGTAGTGGGTGGTGGAATAAAAGCGGTGAAGGTGGGAGGTTGCTTACAACTTCACAAAACCATTTGCTCTCACATATTGACTGATAAGGGACCATAGGGTTGGCCTTCTCTAGGTCCCGTTGGCTAGAAAATGTCAGTTGGCAGGCTACATGGGAGGGCCTTCTCTGTGGCG
The DNA here is from genome assembly GCF_031021105.1 of Erythrolamprus reginae. Taxonomy (NCBI): domain Eukaryota; kingdom Metazoa; phylum Chordata; class Lepidosauria; order Squamata; family Dipsadidae; genus Erythrolamprus; species Erythrolamprus reginae. The sequence continues at coordinate 183,689,381 of NC_091951.1, read as the reverse complement.
GCTCCAGCACTCTGGAACCAACTACCCCCGGAGGCCCAGACTGTCCCCACCCTGCAGGCCTTCTGGAAAATCGTTAAAACCTGGCTCTTCCGGCAGGCCTGGAGCCATTGAGTGCGATACCATATAGATCCTGCCGAAGGTATGAATGGTTTTTATTCTTTTGATAAGGTTTTTAAATTATTGTTATATTGTTTTTATATGTTGCACGCCACCCAGAGTCCAGAAGGAGTTGGGTGACCTATAAATAAAATAAAATAAAATTCTGTATTGTGTAAAACTGCCTCAGATATACAGCAAATGTGACTTCCCCACTGCCTAATGTGATTTAGCACAAAAAACCTGTGTTCTGAATTAGATTAAAACCATCATACTTCCCCATTTTAGGATTCTTAGGAAATTAAGAATGCCAAATTTTATTGTAGGAGGTAATCCAATATTGTACACACATATAATTCAGCCTTGTATCTCATCACATTTACATTTTAAAACTAGGAATATTAGAATCCTAGCTTCTGCGGAGAGGGGCGGCATACAAATCCAATAAATTATTATTATTATTATTCTCACTCATAAGTACTTAGGCTGAGTCATACTGCTTCGCTATTGCTGATAAGAGTGAATAGATTCAGTAATTTTAGCAATTGTAAGAGTGATGCTGATCAGAATGGAAACTGCTGATATGGCTTTCCTTGATGATAAAGTTGAAAAGGTAAAAGTAAATTGGAAGGTATCCACAATGAGAGTAAGAGCAGTCCTGAGGAAAGTGCCATTTAAAAGAAGGCATTCCAAAATTAAAGCTAGAAGAATCCTTTCTTATATACAGCACTGGTGAGACCACATTGGGAATATGGTGTTCAGTTCTGGAGACCTCACCTACAAAAAGACATTGACAAAACTGAACGGGTCCAAAGATAGGCTACAAGAATGGTGGAAGGTCTTAAGCATAAAACGTATCAGGAAAGACTTAATGAACTCAATCTGTATAGTCTGGAGGACAGAAGGGAAAGGGGGGACATGATCGAAACATTTAAATATGTTAAAGGGTTAAATAAGGTTCAGGAGGGAAGTGTTTTTAATAGGAAAGTGAACACAAGAACAAGGGGACACAATCTGAAGTTAGTTGGGGGAAAGATCAAAAGCAACATGAGAAAATATTATTTCACTGAAAGAGTAGTAGATGCTTGGAACAAACTTCCAGCAGGCATGGTTGTTAAATCCACAGTGACTGAATTTAAACATGCCTGGGATAAACATAGATCCATCCTAAGATAAAATACAAAAAATACTATAAGGGCAGATTAGATGGATCATGAGGTCTTTTTCTGCCGTCAGTCTTCTATGTTTCTATATTGTTTCCAAGAAACTGTGTAGACATAACTGAAACATGTCTATGGAGATTCTCAGTCAACCAGAACAAAGGTGTTTTTTTCAAGAGTGCAACTGCACTTTCTGTTTTTTCTTCGAGGGCGTTTCACTTCTCATCTTTCCACAGCTGAAGAAGCTTCTTAGATGAAAAGTGAAATATCTTCAAAGACAAATCAGAAAGTCAAATTGCTTCTTGAAAAAAGTGCCTTTGAGATAACAGAAACATTTATAAATCTGGTTGTCATATGGTAAGAGCACCATGTTGAAAAGACCTGCTTGAGTTACTGAGGAAAAACCCTGAATTTGCTGATGGAGACCTGAAATGGCATGATGGGATCCAATCAAAACCACCAGGACCTCTGGTCACTGATGGCACCATCATACTAAAAGGAATTCTTTTTACAAAGACACATGCGATAGGAACATGAAACATTAAAACCACAAATCAACAGAAAATTGAAACCATCAAAAGCAATATTAAACGGAGAGGCGCGGCATATAAGTCCAATTAATTAATAAATAATAAATATAGCATAAGAAGATGAGATGGCCAGAAGCGCTTTACGGGCCTTTCTGAGATGTCATAACGTTATAACTTATTAAAGTTGTTAAATGGCATAAGTCCAGAACTACCAGCGCTATTAATAGATATTTAGAGTGTGAAAGTTGTAAAAATAGAAGAACTTGCAGGATTATCTGGATAGGATAAATGTACTGTACTAGCTTTATTAACATACATAAAAGAATATAAAAGAGAGGAAAAAAGAAATGAGAAAACCAACAGATAAAAAAAAGACCAAAAGCACGTTTCATACAAGAAATTATTCAGCCTAATATTTAAACCCTCCATTAAATCTTAACAGAGTCTTTCCAATACAAAGTCAGAAAATTAATTAAAACCAAATGGGCACACTTTGATAATCTAATTTGATAAATCTGAAATCTTAACAACATCAAACGGTAATTTAAGCAAAGTTACTCTTCAGTGTTGTAACTTTAGCAACAGTAACATACCGTAAGTACGTTTTGATTAAGATCTTCTAATGAAGAATGGAACCATATATAAAGTAAGAAATACCAAACGAAGAGGCAGGTTTAAGAAAAGGCAAAAGGATATGGGATCAGCTAGCCAACATAGAGTGGACAATAGAGCAAGCAGGAGAATCTAATCAAAGTTTCCCTTCTGCTTAATTTTAAACTATAAACAGGCATTTGAACATTAAATCATGCCAGAATTGTGGACTATATTAATGATGAAGGCATGCCAGGAGTAGTTTGCTGAGATGGGTTTTACTTACCTCCCCCACCGGTTTGCATCGTGATGAAAGCGCACATCTTGCGTGCACACATCACTTCCCGGAAATGGCCCTCTGCACATAGGCAGTACTAAAAAATAAAAAAAGCTTTTGCATATGCGCAGAAGCAAAAAACAAGATGGCGCCACCTAGAGAACTGGCTTGGAGGTGTGGCAGGTCTGGGTCACTGGCAGTTCCAGCGACCCAGACTGCTATATTACTACTGGTTCTCCAGAACCGGTCCAAACCAGGAGGAACCGACCTCTGGAAGAGAGTGAAAACAGGGGGGAATATTGCTCACATATATATAAATGTTAATGTCAGTCAGCACTGACTGAACTCACAGCTGACAGCAAAGAAGGAAAGGTAGTAGTTTTGTTTCCTTGGCCTCAACATCTAGGATGGACAGTGTTCTACAAAATAAAAAAAGGGGAGGGGTTGCGGGTGGGAGCAATAAACACTTTTTTAAAAAGATCGTGAAAGATAAGAATACTTCTATGAGAAGAAATATCAGAATAGTGAAGGCAATGGTATTTCCATTAGAAATATGTGTTAGAAAAATGGACATATGAATGGGTAATAGAAAACAGATAAGACATCTTTAAATTATGGATGTGGAAATAATAACTAACAGGACCGCAGCCTGCACTGGTTGCCAATTAGTTTCCAGACACAATTAAAAATGTTGGTAATGACCTATAAAGCCCTAGATGGCATCGGACCAAAATACCTCCGGGACCGCCTTCTGCCGCACAAATCCCAGTGGCCAATTAGGTCCCACAGAGTTGGCCTTCTCCGGGTCCCGTCGACTAAACAATGCCGTCTGGCGGGACCTAGGGGAAGAGCCTTCTCTGTGGCGGCCCCGGCCCTCTGGAATCAGCTCCCCCTGGAGATTCATACTGCCCCTACCCTCCTCGCCTTCCGCAAAACTCTGAAGACCCATTTATGTTGCCAGGTAAATGGGGAGATTAATGCGCCCCCTTCTGACTAGTAAGACTTGAGTATGATCGTGTAGTATCGATTGTTTTTAATGATAGTGGGTTTTTAATTTTAGTTTTAACCATTAGATTTTGTACTATGTTGTTATTGTTGTTGTGAGCCACCCCGAGTCCTCTGAGAGGAGCGGCATACAAATCTAATAAATTATTATTATTTATAGAAACATAGAAACATAGAAGACTGACGGCAGAAAAAGACCTCATGGTCCATCTAGTTTGCCCTTATACTATTTCCTGTATTTTATCTTACAATGGATATATGTTTATCCCAGGCATGTTTAAATTCAGTTACTGTGGATTTACCAACCACGTCTGCTGGAAGTTTGTTCCAAGCATCTACTACTCTTTCAGTAAAATAATATTTTCTCACGTTGCTTTTGATCTTTTCCCCAACTAACTTCAGATTGTGTCCCCTTGTTCTTGTGTTCACTTTCCTATTAAAAACACTTCCCTCCTGAACCTTATTTAACATATTTAAATGTTTTGATCATGTCCCCTCTTTCCCTTCTGTCCTCCAGACTATACAGATTGAGTTCATTAAGTCTTTCCTGATACGTTTTATTATTATTTATTATTTATTATTTATTATTTATTATTATTATTATTATTATTATTATTATTATTATTATTATTATTATTACAAGAATAAGAAATGAATCATTGTTGGGCAAAATAAACAATTGCTCTTGAAGCAATGATCGGCAAATAGAAATATACATACTTTGAGCCTGTGATGATGAGCAATGAACTAGACAAAAATATTTCTATCCATGATTAAGGGCAAACAGAAGGAAACAATTGCTAAGTCAGTTAATTGATCTACCTGTCTAACAAGATAGCCCTGCCACCTTTATTATTCACAGCGAAATCTTAATTTAAGACCTCAAAGGCCTGAGCAAAAACATGGCGAGCAGAAATGCCACAATTCTGTTTTGCCTTTTTATGAAATAATTTAACACCTGCAAGCTTCTTCTTCTTCTTTTTTTAAAGCAACAGGATGCTAAGAAAATCAGGACCCGTGCTCTCCAGTTCTGGTTCCTCTGTCATGTATCTTAAAACACAGGTAATACCTTGAAAACTTTGATCTGGCAACTGGCAGAATGCAAGTGCTCCGTGTATTCCCCATTTTCGTTTTCTTTGAAGGTGTCAATCTGGACTCTGAATGGCACACCTTTCTCGCCACCATGCTTCCTCATAGTGAACTCTGTACTGATGCAATGTACCTGTAAAAGAGAGCCAAAAACATACTCTTGATAACTGCAACAGTGCAAGAGTGATGCTCGTTCAACACAGAGTAATGATTAAACCACTTCGTATGCAACGAAGCCTGAGATTCTATCTGCATAGCAAATCAAGATCGCAGCAGGCACATAAAAGTGTTAATAGTTGCCCTCTTTCTTTTAAACCAATCTTGCAAAATACCAGACCTGATCAACAACAACAACAAAAATGTGTTTAATACACCATATTTGTCATCTGGGCAGAAACCATGTGTGCATGTCCCTCAAAGAGAATGAAGAACAACAATGGGTGAGAACAGGAATCAGACCTGGGGGTACATCAAAACATGTCATTTATTTCTGTTCTAAAACACCCAAGGTGGGGTTTTTGTTTTCGTAAGCTATGCAGTTAAGAAATTACAGATAGTCCTCGACTTACAACAGTTCGTTCAGTGACTATTCAAAGTTAACAATGGCACCTAAAATGATTTATGACACTTTTCCACACCAACCACCATGGCGGCATGGTCACATGATCAAAATTCAGATGCTTGGCAATTGACTTGTAGTTATGACGGTTGCAGTGTCCCGGGATCATGTGATCCCCTTTCATTTAATAACCTTTGCTACTAATTTAACAGCTGAAGTGATTCACTTAACAACCGAGGCAAGAAAGGTCATAAAACAGGGCAAAACTCACTTAACAATTGTCTCACTTAAGAGTCAGAAATGTTGAGCTCAATTGTGGTATTGAGTTGAGGACTACCTGTGCTTCAAATGGATATATTCAATTTGGAGCTCCATTTTCTCTTAAAAGATCTGGAAAATCTCAGGCTGAGATGTACTGTACTTCCTTTCCTCAGCCTTATAGACATAATGATTTATATCTATATCATTATATCAAGTATTTATATCAATACTAGCACCAAGTGCTAGCAATGATATGAAGTCATGACTGGAACCCGGACAGAGCACTATTTTCACTGGAGAAAGAAGAGAAATTGAGCAAGAAAGGAAACAAGCAGCCAATCCAAAGAAAAGAAGATAAAATGTCACTCAATAGACTTAGACATTGTGCTAAGCCAGGGGTAGGCAAAGTTTGCTATTCTGTGACAAGTGGACTTCAACTCCCAGAATTCCTGAGATAGCATGATTGGCTCAGGAATTCTGGGAGTTGAAGTCCACAAGTCATAGAAGAGTCAACTTTGCCTACCCCTGTGCTAAGCCATAGTGATGATCCTTAGTTTCTGGCTTAATGAGATAATCCAATTCATTATTGTGGCTAAGAAATGTGTGTGTCGTTCAGATCACATTAACATACCCTGGTTTAAAATTCTGGGTGTGTATATGTGGATGAACTAAGTTAATATTTTAACTATGATAAAGAAATACGGAAAAGTAATCCACAAAACTGAAAATATTGTTCGTTTGTTTCTTTTGTCAATCACGGATAATATATATAAGTATAAACATGATTTGAATATCCGACATGAATATGAATAAGAGGGAACATTAGGACAGGGAAGGTAGACACGCTGGTGCACTTATGCACACCTTGTTTTAAAGTCCAAGGAAAATAAACTGGGTTATTTTGTTCTTGCTTTGTTCAGAAGCTTCTAATCTTTTTTAAACGAATAATTCTTAGAATTGAAAGTGAAACATTTTCCCCCTGACATAAGATATGTGAACAGTGTAAAATAAAGAAAGCACAAATCACTTAGGACACTGGAAGGTGTGTGTGTGTTTTTGGGTGTGTGTGTGAAATCTACACTTCTCTTTTTACTTTTCCCTTAGTTATTTTTACCCATGAGAACATAAGGGGTCTATGACGAGAAATTCTAACACGGAAAAGACACAGCAGTAACAGCACAAAGGAACATGAATATGAATATGATCAAGGGAATATGAATATGATCAAGGGAATTGCTCTGGGGACACATTATTAGGAGTGGGAGCTTGGATGATGAGTATTAACTTCTGATTCAGAAATAAATTCATTTCACAGTTCACATATGAACTTTGAGATTCCATGCTTCTAATAATTACCCATGTCAACAAGGTATAAAGCAAAGGGAGGCTGCATTATACCTTAGATCAGATATTATATATATCAGTTCTAAATTTTTCAATTGCCTAAATGTAGTATGTCTGTCCTTCTGAAAAGGTCTGATAGTTTCTTTTCGCTTTCTAATATTTGTCCTGTAGATTGGGTTAAATTACAGTAGAACGGCTACTCTCTCAGAATGTCATAAAATCAATGGTAACTTTACCAGTTTTGATAACTGGGTAGCATTATTGTTTAATTTATGAACTTCTCATCAACATTTACTGAACTCCAGGAATTTCCAGAGACCTTCACCATTTGTGATGAAGAAGTTGATCTTAAAACAAAAGCCAATGCTGTCTTGAATTGAAACACAGCAACTATGAATCCTAAATTATATTTAGTCATTCAATGTCCAAAATAACATCAAAGCAAAGAAGGGTGGGAGAAGGTCAATAGGCAAGCTGTGTCTATACGTTGCATTATAGTGAGTTTGGCTTGTGTTTGACTTGTGTTTCCCCAGTTGTATTCCCATAATAAAGATTTTACAAATTCTGATTAAACAAACAATAGCATAGCAGAACCTCTAACTTAAACACCTATATTTAAATACAATAGAAAACCCAACCCAAAAAGTGGGAAAAATAAAGAGACTGTGAATTTATTATTGCGATAGGATATGTATGTAGGTTACATGTTAAGTAGGTTACAATATTTCAGTCAAAACACAAATCAAATTTAATCACACGTGCCCTCTACCACTTGTCCAAGTTCTGTTCGCTTGTACTCCAAGCATTAATACTTTAAGATAATTACTCAAAGCTTGTCATGTTCTTTTGATACGTACCTTTAAAGAGATGTTGTCACATTATATGAATGGTAGAAGAACAAGTTATTCTTATAAAAAAACCCATAAATTTACAAGAATGAGGTAATTAATACTTTGGTTGTTGAAGTGATGGCAAACCTATGGCACAGGTGCCACACGGAGCCATATCTGCTATCACACGATCTGTTGCCCTAGCTCAGCACCAATGTGTATGTGTGTGCCAGCCAGCTGATTTTTGACTCGCACAGAGGCTCTGGGATGGCGTTTTTGGCTTCCAGAGAGCCTCCTGGGGAATGGGGGAGGGCCTTTTTACACTCACCCAGCACCAAGGAAGCCTTTGGAGCCTAGGGAGGGTGAAACACAAGCTTACTGGGCCCATCAGAAGTTGGGAAACAGTCCATTTCCGGCCTCCAGAGGTGGGGGGAGCTGTTTTCGCCCTCTCCAGGTATTGAATTATGGATGTGGACACTTGCACATGCGCGATAGTGCGCAGGCACGCTCTTTCAGCACCCAAGAGAAAAAAGGTTCACCATCACTGGCTTCCTGCATTCTATCTATCTATCTATCTATCTATCTATCTATCTATCTATCTATCTATCTATCATATATCCATCCATCCACTATCTATCTATCTATCTATCTATCTATCTATCTATCTATCTATCTATCTATCTATCTATCTATCTATCTATCTATCATCCATCCACCCACCTATCTATCATCCATCCATCCTCTATCTATCTATCTATCTATCTATCTATCTATCTATCTATCTATCTATCTATCTCCATCTGTCTATCTAATCTATCTATCTATTTATCTATTTATCTATTTATCTATCTATCTATCTATCTATCTATCTATCTATTTATCTATCTATCTCTATCTATCTATCTATCTATCTAATCTATCTATCTATCTATCTATCTATCTATCTCCATCTGTCTATCTTATCTATCTATCTATCTATCTATCTATCTATCTATCTATCTCCATCTGTCTATCTAATCTATCTATCTATTTATCTATCTATCTATCTATCTATCTATCTATCTATCTATCTATCTATTTATCTATCTATCTCTATCTATCTATCTATCTATCTCCATCTGTCTATCTAATCTATCTATCTATCTATCTATCTATCTATCTATCTATCTATCTATCTATCTATCTATCTATTTATCTATCTATCTATCTCTATCTATCTATCTATCTATCTATCTATCTAATCTATCTATCTATCTATCTATCTATCTATCTATCTAATCTATCTATCTATCTATCTAATCTATCTAATCTATCTATCTATCTATCTATCTAATCTATCTATCTATCTATCTATCTATCTATCTAATCTATCTATCTATCTATCTATCTATCTATCTATCTATCTATCTATCTATCACCCACCCACCCACCCATCTATCTATCTATCTATCTATCATCTGTCCATTCATCCATCCATCCACCTACCCACCCACCCACCCACCCATCTATCTCAATCAATCAATCAATATTTATATGGCTATCAATCTCACAAAACATGACTCTTCTTGATTTACCTGAATAAATACAGAAGTTCTCTTTGAAGGATCCCATAGAAACTCTACTGTATTCAACTGTGTTGGATTTGCTCTTGGATCTATTATACCCACAGACATTGGAATATCTAAAGAAAACAAAAATTAGCCACACTTTAGCACAGAGAATAATACTTAACAGATCCATTCCATTCCAAGTAAAATAATGTAACAACTAATGTCAAGACTCTTACAATCAAAATATGAACTGCACCCACAAGCAACAACCTTGCTGAATAGAAAGTACATGATATTCATGTACAACTAAAATAAATTAAGAATGTTGGAATTAGCAAATTTGACCGAATGCAGGCCAAAGGACAAACAAAGGCAAAATAGTTTTCTCAGCTAATTGTATAAATGAGTTAATTGAACTCTAGACATCATCTCTTTGGCCATTCGTGTCTCAGTTCAAGTGAAGAGTTTTGTGAGTGAGTTATAAGAGAACCAGTTTGTTGTTAAGATATGAGACTAGAAATTGGAAGACCATGAGTTGTAGACCTGCCTTAGGCATGAAGCCAGCTGGATCACCTTAGGCCAGTCATTTTCTCTTTCTTTCTCCTAGGAAAGAAACAAGGGCAAACTATTTCCAATAAATCTTGGCAAAAAACTGCAGAGACTAGTTCAGGTAGTTGTCAAGAATCAAAACTAAACTGAAGGCACACAAATTTATAATATAGGATAACTAGCATAAATTAATGGCAAGAGAAGAATGGGTTTATAAGTTGGGAAATAACATGAAAAATGTACATGTGTGCAAAGGCCATATCAAAATATGAGATGTTCCAAGCCAAGTTAAGAAGGAATAGAAAATTCTTCAAATCATTTGAATAAAAATTCTTGTATTTTAAGTGGCCATGATTTGTTTCTTCCAACTTATCAAGGCTTTCTCACATTTCAACTCTCTGATTTCTATCTGTAAGTAAGAACTAGTATTTTTATTTCTTTCTTAATGGAGAGCTAGCAAAGATTCAGCATTACTAGTATACAGAGAGCTTGTAAGGATATTTTCGTCAAGTTACTCTCAAATAAAAACAAAAGCAATTGATTACACATAACACAACTGTGTAGAAATAGGATACAGGGAGAAACTTGTTAAGAATTTTACACAGATCTTAACTTTCTCTAGAAACACTGGAATTCTTTACTCAGAAATTCAATCCATGCCAAAAAATATAGAAACATAGAAGACTGACGGCAGAAAAAGACCTCATGATCCATCTAGTCTGCCCTTATACTATTTTCTGTATTTTATCTTATGTTTATCCCAGGCATGTTTAAATTCAGTTACTGTGGATTTATCAACCACGTCTGCTGGAAGTTTGTTCCAAGGATCTACTACTCTTTCAGTAAAATAATATTTTCTCACGTTGCTTTTGATCTTTCCCCCAACTAACTTCAGATTGTGTCCCCTTGTTCTTGTGTTCACTTTCCTATTAAAAACACTTCCCTCCTGGACCTTATTTAACCCTTTAACATATTTAAATGTTTCAATCATGTTCCCCCTTTTCCTTCTGTCCTCCAGACTATACAGATTGAGTTCATTAAGTTTTTCCTGATATGTTTTATGCTGATACATTTTATGCCGGATTGCTGCTATAATTCCTTACCTATATAGAACACGCTGATTGTTCTTTATAGGTAAGGAATTAAATCAATGGTGAAATCCCCAATTTTTTTTACTACCGGTTCTGTGAGATGGTGTGGTTTGGCTTAGTGGGCATGGCAGGGGAAGGATATTGCAAAATCTCCATTCCCACCCCACTCTGGGGCCAGCCAGAGGTGGTATTTGCTAGTTCTCCGAACTACTCAAAATTTCCACTACAGGTTCTCCGGAACCTGTCAGAACCTGCTAGATTTCACTCCTGAATTAAATAATTAGGGGAAATACACAAATGAAATAAGATATACTTTTCTAATTTAAAGCAGCTTTCAACTCATCAATAGTACAGGAATATGAAGCCAGAAAAACCTAGAAAGATCTCTGATTCTGCAAAGAGGGAATTTTAGCCACAAGCATCCAAACAATGCAAGCCAAGCAATAATGCTGCCTGAACAGAGCACAGAGCAAATCACACAAGGTAGTTTGTCCAATGTTGTTTGAGGCAGGCAAGATTCCCTTGGGTACCATTTGCTGGGGGTCAAGGGAAAAGGAGGGTTTTGTACAATTGGTGGGCCACTGTGTGACAAAGAATGCTGGACTCGATGGGATTTGGCCTGATTCAGCACGGCTCTTCTTATGTTCTTATGTCCAAACAATCAAAAATAAATATTCCATGGGAAAATAATATAGTGATGCAAACCAAGGAGAAAAACTACTTTCCCCAAAGCATTAATGGAAAGTAAGCTGTTAAAAAAAATGCTTTCCAAAACCTGTAGCATAATAGCAGTGCAGATTTCCCGGAGAAAAACTCACCAATATCCAGTATCCTGTCCCCTGGCCTGTTCCACCTCCAGCCCTCCAACTGTTGATGCTCTGTGTACTGCAGCCGCCGATCATGGAACACCACTCTAAATATACTCTAAGAAACAAAAGGACTTCCCATTGAGCATGATTAACACACTGAAATGCAAGTAGGTTTAAAATAAAATTAATCAATGATTGGAGACAAGATGATTCTTGGAAGCGTTGTCCAAAAACATGCTCTCACAAATATCCTCTGCCTTATTTATTAACTTTATGATATATATGCTTTGAATAGCAAGGGCTATCCATCACTGGCTTATGAACATAATTTATCAACCACTAATCTTTCATTTTGCTGCTCAGAAAATTGCCATTTCTAACATCACCAACCAACAAGATTTGTTGGAATGGTGTAAGTGACTACATCACTTTGCATAATTTACTACCATTTATTACCTGGCAGACCTGTTTATGGAAATCTGATTAAGTTTTCCCTCGCATATTTTCGGGGAAGATCATTACTACATACCTTTACAAGCTTCCCATTTAGTTCAGGCAATTCCCCCATTTTCCTGTTATCCAGCATTCTGATTTCATAAGATTGACCTGAAAAAGAAAATATACCGTATATACTCGAGTATAAGCCGACCCGAGTATAAGCCGAGGCACCAATTTTTTGCCACAAAAACTGGGAAAACGTATTGACCCGAGTATAAGCCGAGGTTAGAAAATGCAGTGGCTACTGGTAACTTATAAAAATGGAAAACAATAAAATTACATTAATTGAGACATGTTTTAGAATATTTATTTTAAAGAAAACCAGTAAACTAGCTCTGTAAATTTAAAAGAGGGTAAACAAATTAACAATATTAACAATAAATTAAAAAGTAAAAAAAGTAGCTCGATCAGGAAGCTAAAACCTAAGAGTTAAAATCCTTCAAAACTGGATTCCTTCTCATCATTAATTGGATTTACATTATTGTTCTGTTTTTATATATGCTGTGAGCCACCCTGAGTCCTTGGAGAGGGATTGCATACAAATCCAATTAAATAAATAAACAAACAAACAAACAAACAAATAAGTGTATCCAAAGAAGAGCTTCAGCATTAGCTGCTCTGAGGTTATCAGCATAGAAAACCAAATAGATAGATAGATAGATAGATAGATAGATAGATAGATAGATAGATAGATAGATAGAAATAGATAGATAGATAGATAGATAGATAGAGATAGAAAGATAGACAGACAGACAGACAGACAGAAAAATAGATAGATAGATAGATAGATAGAAATAGATAGATAGATAGATAGATAGATAGATATAGATAGATAGAAAGATAGATAGACAGACAGACAGACAGACAGAAAAATAGATAGATAGATAGATAGATAGAAATAGATACAGATAGATAGATAGATAGATAGAAAGAAAAATAGTTAGATAGAAAAATAGATAGATAGAAATACTGTAGATACAGATAGATGATGGATGGATAGATAGATAGATAGATATAGATAGAAAGATAGACAGACAGACAGATAGAAAAATAGATAGATAGATAGATAGATAGATAGATAGATAGAAAGAAATAGATACAGATAGATAGATAGATAGAAAAATAGATAGATAGAAAAATAGATAGATAGAAAAATAGATAGATAGAAAGATAGAAAAAGAATTCCTGTCTAGCTCTGCCTCATAACACATTATTAGATCCTATCCAAGCAAGGACAGCAACTACCACAAAATACCATTTTTTAAACAGTTTAAATCCTTTCAAAGGAGGGGGAGGAGAATCTGACAGCAGGGGGCCTTTTTAATCCGACTCACCATTGCAAATGGCTGCCTTCTTTGCTTGAGTTAGGGAGAGGAACTACGGCGTGGGAGAAGGGACAAAAGCTGGTGCCTCCTCGCTCTGGCTCAAGCAATGGCGCCCTCGTGTGGTGACTTTGTCAATGACCCGAGTATAAGCCGAGGCTGTGTTTTTCAGCCCATTTTTGGGGCTAAAAAACTCGGCTTATACTCGAGTATATACGGTATTTGCAATTATGCCTTAAACAAAAAAGAATTGGCTGTCTCAGTCAGTAAGAACAAGTAAGCAACTGACTGTCTCAAGAATGTATAAGAAGCAATAAAAAAGGGCCGTTTTGTGTGAAAGTATATCTCTATCACTATATACTCCTGTTAGAATAATCTACGCTTCTCGTTAGGTCTGAATTTGATGAACCACCAATGACTTGAAATTTAATGGTCATTTATGTTCCACTGAATTGTAATTAAACCAAGAGAAATGTAAAAAACAGGGATATCAACGAATCTTTTACCTCTCTAGTTACACTGATCCAATTACAAGATACAGTGATACCTTGTATTATGAACTTAATTGGTTCCAGGACGAGGTTCGTAAGGTGAAAAGTTTGTAAGATGAAATAATGTTTCCCATAGGAATCAATGGAAAAGCGAATAATGCGTGCAAGCCCAAAACTCACCCCTTTTGCCTTACGCCACTGGGAATCCTCACCTTCGGACTTCCATTGCCAGCCGAAGTGCCCGTTTTTGCGCTATTGAGGCTCCCCTCGCAGGAAAACTCCACCTCCGGACTTCCGTGTTTTTGCAATGCTGCAATTTCGCTGAGGCTCCCCTCGCTGGGAAACCCCACCTCCAGACTTCCGTTGCCAGCGAAGCGCCCGTTTTTGCGCTGCTGGGATTCCCCTGAGGCTCCCCTCCCTGGGAAACCCCACCTCCAGACTTCCGTGTTTTTGCGATGCTGCGATTTCGCTGAGACTCCCTTCACTGGGATTCAAAGCAGTGCCGGCAAAAATGAAGGGAATCCCCGCAGCGCAAAAATGGGCACTTCGCTGGCAACGGAAGTCCAGAGGTGGGGTTTCCCAGAGAGGGGAGCCTTCAGCTGGCAACGGAAGTCCAGAGGCGGGGCATCCCAGCAGCGGCGGCTTGGGTTCAAAGGTGAAAATAGTTCGGAAGAAGAGGCAAAAAAAATCTTAAACACCGGGTTCGTATCATGAAAAGTTCGCATGAAGAGGCGTTCGTAAGACAAGGTATCACTGTACTATAAAGTGATGTAGCTCACTTGCAAGTCATGTTAACTGAATGTCACTTCTAATAAAGCCACAAACTTCTAATATTGTTAATATGCCAATGACATTTTTCACCTACCGGAATTATCACCAACCTTTTTCAAACTAGCTGCATAAATATGTGGGGAGTATCAAAAGTTAGATGAATACACAAAGTACCACATAAATTAAGGTTTATCAAAGTTGAGATTCATTTGACAGTAATCAAGGTTAAACTGACTGTGAGATTATAAATTGCACATTGTTAGGCAATTGTCAGTTATTTCCAAGTCCATGAATCACATCAAATACTCATGCCTAGGATTCTTGTGTTTCCAACTATTTTTTTTAAGCTTTACTGTAAAATGTCTTGAGAGTTTTACTGGACAATTGTATATAAGAATTTCAATTCAATTAAAAAAAACCTGTTTGTTGTTTGCCCTTCCTGTTGGAATTTTAGATTTTATTAAAATTAGTTTCAGCAGCCAGCTTACACTAATATGAACCCAGAACTATAAAGCAAAGGAGAAATGTAGCTTACCTTGATTGAGATAGGTGAGGGTTTCATCATGAAGTTTTACAGCAGGAGAAGTGGCAGCACACAATACATACTGAAAGGGCAGAATTTTGTTCTCATTGTCAGTAGGCAAGCTGGATTCTTCTTGCTTAAAGATGGGCAAGGCAAGGACATCGCTACAAAACAAATGCATGGTCAGACTACTTTGTTTTGTTTGTTTTACCGAAAGCCTTTAAAATTACAGTAAGTCTCTTTAGTTGACAATTAAACAAATGATTTAGTACATTAAAAGAAGAATGTCTTAAACGGAATAAAAGAACAAAAGGAATGCCGCATATTGTTACATATCTAGGTTTACCTATCGAATAAATCCTTTCGGGAAGGATGTATGGGTTTTAAAACCCAGGCCATTTTCTGCTTTATCTAAATCAGGTTTTCCTAACTAGAAAGGCTCAGAAGCATTTTTGCTATGAATCCAGAGAAGATATTCATTTAAACAAGGAGACATTCATTCAACCTCTGAGATTTTAATGCTACAGATATGTTGATACTTCATTTCAAATAAACAATACATTTGACAACCTCTCAGGATAAAGTCATTAGTCAAAAGAGGTTTTTTCATAACTCAACTACATGCTGCATATCCAGGAACATTTATGTCTTTATTCTGGGTAAGGCATAGCAACTTAAGAATGATGCCCCAATGTTGATGCTGCAAAAAAAAATGATATAAAATTCTTCCTACCCTTCAGGAAATTAATGCGGATTACTAGGAACTATTTCTTCACCATAGTACTATGGGTGCTTGTGTTCCAAATCTACTTTGAAACAGACCCATCCACAATTTCCCTACTATTAATGCTAATACTACTAATAGTGAAAGAAATCTCCTCAATTTTAGAATCCCAGCACAATACTACAATTTGTTCCAAGCAAATCAGCATCCAGTACAGAAAGTAAGAGATCAAGAAAGCAGAACCATTTTCACAAATACATGTATGAGCAATCCGAATTCAAAAGTACTTATGTTTATACAGATGATCAAGTTATACTAAAACAATGAGTTGGACAAAAAGCAAGCACATGTGCATATTTAGAGTAAAAACTTCTGGGATAACTTCCCACACAAGCTAGAAATCAACACATGGCAAAAACCGGGCATTCACTCCACCAGGAAGCTATAAGGAATGACGTTGAGGGAACAAAATTAAAAACTAACAAAATTAATTATTTTTCCCTGCTCTTTATTCCTTCTCAGTCAAATGCAATAAAGTTTTAAAATGAGTGGTAGAGAGTCACAAAAGACTTACCTAGAAACATTTTCATTTAGTTTTGTAGAAGTAATTTTGGGTAGATCTACTGCAAAACATTAATTTTTCCTAGTATCTAAACCTTCATTAAGACCTACTGTTTATTTTTCATACAACACTCTCTTTCCTTGCTGGCATGTAAAAAGTCTTGGCTCAGTACACACAAAAGCAAGATACCTCCTCCCTGGGCGTTGCCATTCAAGCTACCGGTAAATATAAACATAAAAATCTGTTACTCTCTCAAATGCTATATCCCTGGGACAGAATATTTTGAGGGACAGGATTTGGTTGGTTATGACCTATAAAGCCCTTCATGGCACCGGACCAGACTACCTCAGGGACTGCCTTCTGCTGCACGAATCCCAGTGACCAGTTAGGTCCCACAGAGTGGGTCTTCTCTGGGTCCCGTCAACTAAACAATGTCGCTTGGCCGCACCCAGGGGAAGAGCCTTCTCTGTGGCGGCCCCGGCCCTCTGGAACCAACTCCTCCCAGAGATTAGAATTGCTCCCACCCTCCTTGCCTTTCGTAAGCTTCTTAAAACCCACCTCTGCCGCCAGGCAGGGGGAATTGAGATGCTCTTTCCCCCTAGGCCTTTACAATTTTATGCATGGTATGTCTGTATGTCTGTTGGTTTTACAATAGGGGTTTTTAACTGTTTTAATATTGGATTGTCATATGCTGTTTACTACTGTTGTTAGCCGCCCCGAGTCTACGGAGAGGGGCGGCATACAAATCCAATAAAATCAAATCAAAAATCAAATCAAATCATTTCCTGGAAGAAAAGTAGAGACCTACTTTTTATAGGTCTAATTTCTAAATGAAATGTGCAGGTACATATTTTCCCATTAATCATGATACACATACCTGCCATGTTACTGTTTAAATTGACCAGATGCTTGAAGTTTGAGATGGCGCGTTAAGCTAAACCATAATTTACTCATAGTTTACAAATAAATCACAGTGAGTGTATTAACTCTATAAGAAAACCCATTAAGTAAATACGTTCCCCAAGACATAATGGTTGGACCACGCAATTTTAAGTGACCAGAGTCTATATCTAATCTTTTGAGCATAGTAAAGCTCACTTCCGGTAGGACAATGATACTACTAAGTAGTTAAGACCCTACCAAACAAATAATATGTAGTCTCTTTCTCTTCTTTTTGAGAACTGGAGTACTTCTTGATTTAATTTTAACTATGTTAAGCCTTATATTAAAACTTTTCGAAACAATTGTAAATCAAAGTTTGAGGGTGCATTCGAAGAAACCTTGGAAGTTGTCAAAACAGGATTCAATGTCAACTGTGAGGCTGCTTGTCACCTGATCTAATCCAAAGCTAACAAACGACATGTCTCAAGCTTTTCACATGGAGCTTTAAGGATTGAATCTTGGCTGTTGCCTATATCAGTGTTTCCCAATCTTGGCAACTTGAAGATATCTGGACTTCAACTCCCAGAATTCCCTATCCAGCATTTGCTGGCTGGGGAATTCTGGGAGTTGAAGTCCAGATATCTTCAAGTTGCCACGGTTGGGAAACACTGGCCTATATCTCCCCATCTCTTGTAAAGTACATCAACTTTCCTATCTTAAAAGGAATGCTGTTTTAAAAAGAAATATTGATTTTCTTGAAGAATGAAATGACATATCCAATAATCACAACCTACCATTCTTTCAATAACAAAAATGATACGGTGAACTGCATGACACTTATTTCTGGATGTAGTTGAATTTACATTGGACATCAACCACATCATAGAGCAATGATGCCTTTCTACGAATATCAATAAATAAGTTAGCAGGAGGTCAGTACTATATTATAGCTCTACTTGGTGCACATCTTTATTTCATTTTTAAGAATAATTTTGGAATTGTAACTAGATTATTTGTACAAAATATATACATTGTTAGCATTTAAACTTAGACTTCTATACCACTTCACAGTGCTTTATAGTCCTCTCTAACCAGTTTACAGAGAGTAAGCATATTGCCCCCAACAATCTTGGTCCTCATTTTATTGACTTTGGAAGGATGAGTCAACCTTGAGCCTACTGAGATTTGACCTGCCAAACTGCTGGCAGCTGGTGATCAGCAGAAGTAGCTTGCAGTACTGCACTCTAACTACTGTAACACCAAGGTTCTTTTATATCTTATATTCTATGATATTGCTATGGCCAAACATGAAGGTATTCCTACTAGGTAAATCTCTGCTACTCTCAATTTTCCCCCTTCATCCCAGATACATAATTACTTTAAAATGTGAATTAAAAATTAATCTGGTCAACAATAATCAAGGTAATACCAGTAAATGATATCCAAAGTTCTAAATGTAAAACCAGTTTCTATATACCAGTAGCTCTTTGCCCAGCCCAGCCCTTCCATGGCAAGCAACAGCACAATAATTTGTAGAAAAGGTGATTATAATGAAATATACTGCTAAAATAAATAAATAAATGGAACACTCAAATAACACATCCTAGATATGAATGAAATGTTCTCATTGAATACTTTGTTCTGTACAAAGTTGAATGTGCACAACAGCATGTGAAATTGATTGTCATTCAGTGTTGCTTGTTTGCTTTCACAGAAGTTTGATTTACTTGGAGTTATATTGTGTGGTTTAAGTGTTCCCTTCATTTTTTTGAGCAGTGTATATGAAGATAAGTCCTTTCATTGTAACATTATTCTTTGCTACTGTTCCATGATAGTAATGTGTTAGTACATTATATACCAGTAGTAATATGTAAACAATAAATTGGATCCTTTAAGTGGAGTTCAAACTATTGTATTTTGTATTGTGAATCTAAATTAATAGGCTGTCAACTCATTCAGTCTAAATTATGGATTACAAATAGTTAGAGTTCACAACTTTCTCTCACCGCTATAGATTTCAGGCTCTTTTCATAATTTTGAATTCTTGCTGTGTTTTTAAATTCATAGAATCTTAAGTAGACTATACAACTTACTCTCAACCTACAACCACAACTGAACCCAAAATTTATATTGCTAAGCGAGTCAGTTAAATGAATTTTGACCCATCTTATGACCTTTCCTGCCACAGTTGTTAAGTGAATCACTGCAGTAGCATGGTTGTTAAGTGAATCTGGCTTCCCCATTGACTTTGCTTGTCAGAAGGTCACAAAAGGTGATGACGTGACCCCAGGGCCGCTATAATGGTCATAAGAGTAAAAAATGGTCATAAATCACTTTTTTAAGCAATGTTGTAATTTCCACCAGTCGCTAAATGTACTGTGGTTAAGTCAAAGGTTCTCTGCATCAACATATGAAATTACCTTCCTTTTGCTATAGCTGTCTCCAACCATGAAAAGCATTTGAAATAGCAGCTAAGGGTGCGAATGTTGGTCTTATTAGTTTTATCAAGCTTTGCCTGTTCTTTTTTTATTTTTTATCCTCCTTTGTATCTTTCTACCTTATCTTATTTTGTATCTTCTACCATATAGCTTTTGTGAATGGTATGATTGTATTGTATGGTTCTTATTGATGGGTTTTTTAAATGTTTTGTTTTATTTTTAAACATTAGATTTGTATATTGTTGTGATTGTTGTGAGCTGCTCCAAATCTCCGGAGAGGGGCAGCATACAAATCTAATAAATTATTATTATTATTATTATTAATAATAATAGTCTATGAACTTCATTAACTGAACTAGCACCTTCCAAAATTGCCATTCTGCTGTGTACCAACTCTGTTAATCAAGATAGGCAGACTGCTATAGTATTTTATAATAAAATCCTGACTCTGTAAGGGATGGATGTCAAACTCGGGTGTCACGTTTTCATCACATGACTTTTCCCTTTTTGCTTAAATGGGGGTGGGCGTGGCCAGCACGTGATGCATCTGGCCCGCAAGTTTGACACCTCTGGTTTAAAGTCTTACAAAATTCTTTTGTTTAGAACTTTCCCCACTCCATATCAATTTACTGACTCTATCTTGCCATTCTTCTAAAGTTCTCTTGGAAACTCTGACTAAATAGATCATTTATCTTCAGTAAAACATTCATTTGAATTATTGCAATTAATCTTAACGAAGACAGTTTTAGGTTGTTCCACTTTTCAAGATCTTTTTAAATCTTTTGCTATAATCTGACAGTGTTATTCTAACAAGTTTCTTGATTGTTTCCTATTAAGTGCAAACTAAGTTATTTTGCTGAGTGGGCTAACAACCAGGAAGGGGTTTTTTTTGGGGGGGGGGGGGGGTTGCAAAAAATTCCTTCTTGTGTTAAAAATCTTTAAATTACTTTTGTTTATTGAACCCTAATTTTATATTCCAAATATCCTCCCCATTTATGGATTATGTTCATAAGCTGCTGTTTTGATATTTGTGGTTCTGTAAGAATTAATATTACATTCTCTATATAAATATTTAAGCTTATATTTCAGTCCATGGGTTTTGAGGTTTATTTGTTTGTTACCTGAGATCTTTTTTTCTGCCAGTATTTCTAATGCAAAAATCAAAGAAGAAAATTGACTTCTTTGCCTTGTTCCTGTACTGACATTAAAAAATCTGCTGAGGGCACTCCATGAGCTGTAAATTTTGCTTTTTGCCATTAATATGTACTTTTAACTGAAGCTTGAAATGTTCTCTGGGTTCCATTTTATTCAGAACCCGCTGGCATCAACAAATTATTAAAGGCTTTTTTTGCATCTAAGAAAATTAGGGCAGCATTCTTTTTTTATTTCTTATGTTCTCTGATGTTGATTATGGCTTTTCTGTTATCCTTTATGCTTTTCTTTAGGAATGAAACCAGTTTGGTCAGTCTGTATAGTGCCTGAAATACATTTCTATCAGATAATAGGAAAAACCTATAATCTAATTGTATACATTATATGTAACAAGAAAATTGGCCTACTGAATATGATTGTGGTTTCTCACGGTAATTCCCTTCTTTATATGAGCTCTACCCTGGTCTCCCTGTTGGAGTTATTACCTTTGTTTCTTTAATTTTATTGTATTTGAAAATATTCTGATAGCTCAGTATTATAAAGAATTCAAGGAAGAACTATCAGCCCATGTGAGTCTGCTGTTTTTCACAATTTGTTTTATTGCAGTTTTTGGTTTTTGAACAGCTATAGGTGTACTTAATATTTCCCTACATTGGTCATTGTATTATTTGACGAACCACTTCTTGATATACTGTATTTATTGATAGCAATTCCATCAACATTGCTTTTAGAGCCTAATTATTCTCTGAAGATGTTACCTAGCTTGGTGATGGAACATTTGGAAACCAACTGACAAGCTTGGAGAATGAACCCTCAACCTCATTCTATACCCGAAATCCAGATATTTGCCACTATTGCAAAGTGGTTAATTCTCCTATTATTTCTGGTCTTCAGTTAACAATTTGGGCCCTTTTTAAATTACTAATATTCTTTGAGTTTCTTTTTTTTAGTTAATAAGATAATAATTTCCCAGATTTTATTTACATGTTCAAAATTCTTCAATTTGGCAAATTTTATCTTCTTCTGTAACTCTTCGTCTCTATTAGATTTAATTGCAGTTTAGTTTCTTACAATTCTTTCATTAATTGTCTATTGGTTTTAATGTTTTTGTTAGAATTCTCTTATTCTTGTAGAACAGTAGCCATTTATTAGTCATTGTGCTACATATTAGCTGCCCTCCAGATTTAACTAAAAATGCTGATTATATAATAATAATAATAATATCATCATCATCATCATCATCATCAACAACAGAGTTGGAAGGGACCTTGGAGGTCTTCTAGTCCAACACCCTGCTTAGGCAGGAAACTACACTAGTTCAGACAGGTGGTTATCCAACATCTTAAAAACTTCTTCTATTGCTATGCATAATGTGGCATTGAGATACGGAGTAGTACTTAAGAGTTTGTGAACCTTTTTGAATTTTTAATGTTTCTGCACAAACATGACCTAAAGGTGATTTATTTTCCACAAAGGTCCTATATTAGATAAAGAGAAAATCCAATGTAACCATGGAGTCAAAACACTTACAAATGTGACGCCTTGGATCATTTTCCTCAATAAAGAAATAAACCTTTTTGACTCATTTATTGAAGCAAACTCATTAAATGAGTTAAACTCATTTATTTTTATTCAGTTCAGCTTATTTAGTTTTAGGACTTATGTCGAGAACAGATCATGTTTTAGATTATATTTATGCACAAATATTGAGAATTCAAAACCCTTGAGTACTACTGCATTTGATTTTAACATTTTTGTTACTCTAATACATTTGTTGAAGGGGGAAAAAAGAGCCCAGAACAGGGATGTCAAACTCAATTTCTCTGGCCACATCAAGATTTTATTTGACCTGGGGGGTGGGGGGTGGGGGGGTTGGCCAGCTCGACGGCTCTTGTGTTGGGGGCACCTATGATGGATCATGCAGAGCTGGGGTAATCCTGCAGCCCTCTGCAGGAGCTTCGTTTTCCCTGGCAGAGCCCCTGCAGGTCGATCCTTCGCCATTTCCAGGGTAGCCCCGTGGACCAGATCTAAGCACCCCGTGGGCCAGATTTGGCCCGCGGTCCTTGAGTTTGACACCCCTGGCATAGAAGAAAGAAGCTTCTGTTTGCATGTCCTATGGATGCCTATCTATTCTTTCTGAAGTTAGCATGGAGAAAATAAACCTAACAAAGAAAAATGAAGTTGCACCCTTTTCTTCCGTTTTTGGGCATGATCAAGATCTGTTCCCTGCAATCCCATCAAAATAAAGAACATAAACTTCCTCACCAGCTCATGTATAGCCCAAGGGCAGCACTTTCAAGGAACATGCAACATAGCAATCATTCCATCTTCCATCAACCGATGACTTCAAAATTCCATCTCCTTCACAATGAACTTCTGCTGCCCTTCTGAAAAGGCCCATTTTACCAAACAACAGAACTCATCCCAAAAATCGGCCTAGCTACTCCAAATTAGCTAGCAAAACAGATCCCTGGACTTCCCACCTTGCAGCCCTATAAAGAGCTTTGCTTTTTGTTAGCTATCCAGACTGCATGTTTACAACCAGGTCCTCCATTCAAGCGGGAAAATGGAGGCTGCTGATTGGTTAAGCCATATAACAGCTCCCTAAATAAAGGCTAGCTGTCAGACTGGCTCTCTGCTGGATCTTGTACATAGTTGAAATAAAGAGCTGTTGTCTTAAGTCTCTCTCAAGCCTCTTCAGTCCCAGGACACAACAACTGGAGACGAAGATAAGATTCTGAAGAAGGCTGACCAAAAAGAGCTGAAAGAAGACACCGAAGAGCCAGTCCAAGGGGAATGGCGACCATTTTGCACGGCAAAATTCAAAGCGCATAAGCCAAGATGTCAGCTTTCCACGTGTCAACACCCTTCAAACCGGCAAAGGAGAACTGAGGTCTTACATGGCTTGGTTCAAATGTTTTCTGAAGGCAAACAACCTCAGCGGCCTGACAGACAATAGGAAGAGAGCCCTGTTTCTCAGCTACTGCAGCTGTGAAGTCTTCCATATGGCGAAGTCCCTGTCAGAGCCAACGCCAGGGTAGTCCCTGGCAGGCACTACAGAACATGCTGCAGACTCACTACGCTCTGGTGCCCTCCAAGATGGTCAGACTGCACAAATTCCACCAAATACTATTGAAGGAGGGTGACTCTATTAACCAAGGAAGGCTGCCACCCATTGCACTCAGGAAGGCTGCCACCCATTGCGAGTTCCGATACCACTACTAGATGAACTGATCTGCAGGGTGCAAGACCTGTGCTTACAGCAGTGATTGCTTGCCAAGTCCAACTTGACACTGCAAACAGCCCTGAATGAAACAAGAACCACAGAAGCATCGATATGTTGCATAGGCACACGGTGCCATCATTAGCACCTCAAAAAGCGGCACTGGCTGTACATGAAAATCGGTGCCAGGACAGCCCCCCGATGACAGCGAGGTGGAAGTCTTCCAGATGGAATGATGTCAGGGAGCTGAAAATCAGAGACTCAAGCCATGCTCCAATTGCGGGGGACAACAAGCCAGGGCAACCTGCAAGTACTGGGATGCCATTTGCCACTATTGTGCGTGCCTGGGCACCTGGCAAGAGTTGGGGTTTTCCATTGTCTCTCTTTCTTGTAAACAGGCATCCAATGATTGTTGCTATAAACATGAATCTTCTCAATGCTGTACTCCTCCTTCAGACTGAATCTACAGCATGGCTCTTCCCAGGGAATACACTTCAAAAGACTTTCTTTTACAGTCTAACGACCAGCCTGCACAAGCACATTCTTAAATGGACATACAGACTACTGTAATAAAATCAGACTTTTTCAAAGTCTATGTCCTTCTTGGCAGTGTCATATATATCAGATGGCATAAACCAGTTACACAGGAACGTTTTATGGTTTTTTGGAAGCAGCCTGATTTCTGTTGTAAAACTGCAGATATGCAAGTCCAGGATGGCATCTGTAGATACCACAATGCTTACACCTTCCTTAGTATTTAGGAAACTCCCTTTTTTAGGTTATGTGAGCAGAACTTTCATCTTTATTTTTCCTGGATTCAGTGCAAGTATATTGCATGAAATATCTAATCAACCAGGGTAGATAATGACAACAACCCAAGACTCGACCTTGCAGATGTACAAAAAAAGAGAGATGGAATGTCAGTTTTTCAGAGTTCTAAGTCTACAGCTTATTTTTTGTGACCCAAACATAAATGGATTTATTTAAATAAAAAGTTTTGCTTAACGCAAAAGAACTTTTTGAAAAAGGCACAAACCATGTTCAATTAAATCTAGGAATAAACATGGAACATCCGTTCCCATTCACTAATTGAATTATATTTTTAGGACAATAAAGCAAAATTGGAAATAATGGCTTGTTGTCTTATTGATTTTAGAATTATAATCCAGTATTGTTACTGACTTAACATAAATGGCTTATTCAACCAAACTATATTATGGCTCAACACAATATATGCATCCAACCAATAGAAATAGTTGTGCTCACAGCAGTTTTATTACCAACACACCAACAATCAAAGGGGCATTACGCTTTTGATTCTGTGAAATAAATTAGCACACCATTCTATATTAACACTATTGTGTTTATTATGCTTTTCCTCCTAGGTGTACAGTTAAGGGTTTCACTTCTTTTTTTACTGTTAATATTTTTATATTAACATCCTACTTGACTCTGAAATTGTTTTATCCGTGGAAACGAAGCAAATCCTATAAATATAAACTAAGTGAACAAAAAAATCCTTGACTTACAAGGTTTAAATGTGGATATTACTTCATAAAAAAGAAACTGCTGACATGCTCTCCCTTCTTTAAATAGTTTTGCTCAAACTGATAGCCTGCAGGACTGAAGGTTTCTTCTATTTACAAAAAAGTTAGGGAGCTATATACTAAATTAAATAAAAACTCCTTTAGTTATGAAACATTTTAATTTGGTTATTTACGCAATGAAAGTATGTAGGAAAGAGGAGGTGTACTTTGTTATGTGCTCCATAAAACTTTCACCAGTACACACTTTTAAAGCGAGAGTTTGTTCTATGCACTGTTATGAGGGCATTAAGACACATTGAGGAAAGAAGTGCAAGGTAACCATAATTAAGAAAAAAATATTTGTTTTTCAACCAGATTTATTGCCAATAGGTTGAATTACTTCAAATAGGAGGCTGAACTGAAATCAAGACTAAAATTTCCAAGTTTGTTCATCATATAACATGGTCATTTTTTTCATTTCCTAGAATACCGTATTACAAATTTATACAAACTCCCCAATCCCCGGGCCACAGTCCAGTAATGGTCCACAGGGCCAGGCAAACAGCATCATTTGCTCGCCACTCTCACAAATGGAGCTGCACATACGCACACCTGCCACTTGCACATAAACATTTCCTCTAACATCTCCTCCACCACACTGGTCCACAAAGTTGGAAAAGTTGGGGACCACTTTACTACAAGAAACCCCATCATGCTACAAACACAGCTGGGGTGACGCAACCGGGGTGGCGCAGCAGGTAAATTGCCACTGAAGCTGACAGTAGATCTGCAGGTCAGTGATTCAAATCTCATCACCGGCTCAAGGTTGACTCAGCCTTCCATCCTTCCAAGGTGGGTAAAATGAGGATCCAGATTATGGGGACAATATGCTGGCTCTGTTAAAAAGTGCTATTGCTAACATGTTGTAAGCCGCCCTGAGTCTAAGGAGAAGGGCGGCATAAAAATCGAATAAATTAATAAATAAAATAAACATTTTGGCAGGATCAACTTTGAGGCACATGACTGAACGCAATATGCAACTCACCCACCATTTTAAAGAGCACACAACTATCACTTTCCACCCATCACTACATGGTGCAAACAGGGAATGGCATGGGTTCTACATTTTACAACCAACTAGATCAGATACTCCCCACTTTTGTATAGCCAAGCGTGATCCAGTTGGTTATAGGGTGTAAATGCATATTTGCTCCAACCACACCTCCTCCACGTGATGTCACTCAGAACATTCCCAGCTCCATCTTTTTGGGTGCAGCATTTCCCCATCATGCAAAGCTCTCTGGGAAAAAAAAATAGGCAAAAGCACCTCCTCGACTTACCTCATACTGTACGCACCAGCACCTAGTTCTTGGCCAATGCCAGAAAGGCTGGCATCAAAATCCTGAACGAGGCCTGACTCGATGACCTCATCCGCTAAGGGCAGCTTCAGAGCCCAAGCCATGTTTGAAGACGTTTCAGCAGGTGGCTAGCTAAGGATAGAGAAGCAACTCCTCCGGAGTCTCCCAAGGCACACTAGGATGCCGCCGCCGTCGGGGGTCCGGCCACCATGCCCACTCCAGAACCACCTCTTGGAAGACAAAACACCAAAACCGGTTAAGGTGTGGAAAGCGTGGGAAACCTCTTTTCCTTCACTCACACATGCAGTTCTCTTAGGCGCAACTGCCCCTTATCCCGGTGTTTTAATAATAATAAAATAATAATAATAATTTATTAGATTTGTATGCCACCCCTCTCCGAGGACTCGGAGCGGCTCACATCACTTTTGTGATGATGTTCATCCATCGTGTTCAAAGAGGACCTTGACATCTAACAGGTTGTCATCGAGGCGTCTGTGAGGCCCATACAGGCATAAAATGTTCTGCCACATGTTGGGCAAACATGCGTGGGCACCATTGTGGCAGCATTTGCAACTCTTAGTTTGCAAACTATTAACAACCTCCTTTACTCCGCAAAAACTCTTTTTTTAAAAAAAAAAGTTTTGCAAGGGCTCCTCCTGTTTCCAATAAGGAACGGGGGGGGGGGCAGATTTGCTCCCCGATCGCCCTCCTCCAGATTTCCTGCTTCTCTCGGATTGCCCTCCATAAAGAGACACTATCATCGCCCCCCCCCCCCAAGAAAGCAAAGGCACCGGGACCTCTTTTTGACAACCCTCCCAAAGTCGGGCACCCCGGGCGGGATCTTGTCCCGATTCTACTCAAGAGGAGCCAGACACCGACGAGGGGGTCCCATCGATCCTACGTCCCACAGAAGGTTCCCGGGGATCTGGATTTACCCAGCCGTGTCGGAACTCCCGCAAACGGAGCCTTCCTACTCCCCAGGCCCCCAAAGCCACCCACGCTTCCGGGCAGCGCTATCGCTAGCCATCCGACCCCCGCCTTGGCATGCATGCGTGCACCTATTCTGCCCAGGCGCCTCTAGCGTTCCAGCCCAGGCAGGGGGGAAAAAAGCAAAAAATAAAAGCCCCCGAGCGCAGCAAGATCCCGGTCTGAAGGAGCGCGGAAACAGCCTCCCCATCCAGCCCCCAAAGCGAACTAGGCACCTTCTCTCCCGCAGCCCCGAGATCCACTCAACATGGAGGCAGACGGGGGAAAGGGGAAAAAAAAAAGAGAAGAGGAGGAGGAGGAGGACGCCGCTAACATGCAGCAGCCCAGCCAGCCGGGCTTACCGCGCCGGTCTCCGCCCCCTCCCTCGGCTGCCTCCAGCCAATCGGGGCTCGTCTTCCCCGCCCCTTCTTCCGCTTGGCCAATCGAATCGCGAGACGGAAGCGCCGTCTTTCTCTTCCCCCCGCCCCCTTTCCAGGCCGAGCCGGAGCCTTGAGGGGATGAAGTAAGAGAGAAGGGGCGGGGCTTACCCAGGTTCCTGAGGGGCTGGTTTTAGAAGCCTGGGCTGGGTAGGTGGAAGAGGGCGCGGGTGCGAGTGGGATAGGCGAGGTTGATGGGGCAGCAGGCATCCTGCATTGAGGGGAAGTCAGTCAAAGCAGTCGGATGGAGAGGGTTCGGTGGGACTACCGGTAGTTCCCTAAATTTAGCATAAGATTATGGATGCTCAAGTATATGTACTGTATATGTACCATTAATTAAATGAACGAATGAATGCATGCATGCATAAACAAACAAACAAACACATACATACATAAATAATCTTAAATATATTTAATTAGGCAATCCAAAATACCTTCCTTATCTATTTTATATCCTAGGAATTCAATACTGTTAGTTCCCCAGACACATTTATCAGGCTTGATTCGTAACCCTTTGTCCTGTAGCCTCTTAAGTACTTCCCTTATTCTTTTGTTCACTTGTTCCTGGTTTTCCCCTGCAATTAAGATGTCATCAAAATATGGGATGGCCCCATCTACCCCTGACAATAGGCGTTCCATGATGCTCTGGAATATCCCTGGGGCTATGCTCACCCCAAACTGTAACCTCGTGCATTTGAAAGCCCCCCTGTGCGTTACAATTGTTTGAGCGTTTGCTGTTTGTTCATCGACCGGAAGTTGCTGGTAAGCCTGCGCCAGGTCGATCTTTGCGAACCTTTTCCCTTCCCCCAGGGAGTGTAAGAGTTGTTGCACAACCGGAATGGGGTAGGGGTGGTGTTGGAGTGCCTTATTCAGGGTTGATTTGTAATCAGCGCAAACTCTTAAGGAGCCATCTGGCTTCAGGGGTGTCACTATGGGAGTTTCCCATGGCCCCTGTTCCACAGGGACCAAGATACCTTGACTAATGAGTTTGTCCAGCTGTAAGTCTAGCTTGGGGAGAAGCGGGAGGGGAACCCTGCGAGGTTTCAGTCTAACTGGTGGGACCTTGGGGTCAATAGAGAAAGATATGGGGGTTCCCTTATACGATCCTAAGGTGGGGCTGAACACTTCAGGGAACTCTTTCACAAAGTTAGGCATAATATCACAGTTTACATTACACACACCCGAAATTTCAATCCCCAACGGTTCCATCCATGCTAGCCCTAGCAGGGAGTGTTTGGCCCCCGTCACAATAAGCATGGGAAGGGTACATTTGACATTCTTAAATACAATAGGTACATTTGCAGTTCCCAGGACCGAGATTACCCCCCCTTGGAAGTCTCTGATCACCAAAGAGGTTTGAATTAGGTCAGCCTCAGACACATTAGGCATATATAGCTTAAATTTTTCCCAGGGCATGATGGTATATCTCGAACCCGTATCTAGTTCCATTGAGCAAGGCTGGTTATTTAGCAACAACGAGATAACAATTTTAGCCCCCTTTTTGGTTGCCGTGTTATTCACGGAATATTGAGAGTTACCTCTATTGTAGTCTCGGTTAGCGGTGGGGTAATTCCTTTGACCCGAGTTGCGGAACGGTCTCCTTTCTCGCGATTGGGGGGGGTGGTTTTGGGGTCGCTGGTATTGTTGTGTGGCAAAAGTTTCTTCTGGTGCCGTTGCCCTGCATGCGATGGCGATGTGGCCTCTCCGGTTGCAACGGCGGCAAATGGTGTCGCGGAACGGGCATCGATGGCGCTGGTGATTTCCCCGGCAGCCCGCGCAGGGGGCTGGATGAGTAGCTCTAGGGTGTCTCGGTTGGTCTTGCAGGAGGAGGCAGTCGTCCCCGTTGCTAGTTAGCTGGCCGCGGACGTCTGTTCCCATGGCGCTGGGAGACTCGGCGTCGATTTTGGCAATGGTTTCTCGCCTTCCGTGCTCTTTTAATTCTCTTGCCGCTGCGTCGGCTGCTTCCGCGGTTTGCGCTAATTTGATTACGGTTTGTAGAGTCGGCTCATCTTCGGTGAGGAGTTTACTTCTCACTGTGTGGTTCTTCATGCCGAAAATCAAGGCGTCGGTGAGGCGAGCTTCCGGATCTTGAAACTTGCATTGAGCGAGTACCGTTCGAAGCCGCGTTGTGAATTGGCTTATCGACTCGGTTTCTCTCTGAGCCATCATGTGAAATTGATGCCGGTAAACCACGGCTGGTCTGGTTGGTTTGAAATGGCTCGCTAGTTTCTGTTGAAGGACGTCCCACGCTGTGGCTCTTGCTTGTTCTGGTTCGGTGAGAGTTTGGGCAAGTCTACGGATCTCTGCGCCGCAGTAGTTTAGAAAAATAGCCCGTCTGCGATCGGCTCCGGCGTCCTGCATTCCCGCCGCCTCGAGGAATATCTCGAAGGTGGCCATGTATTCGTCCCAAGTCATTTTCTCGGCATCGAAAAGTTCTGGAGCCTGGCCGATCTGGATTTTGTCCATGTTGCACGCGAAGTTCTTCCGTTCGTTCGTCGCCAGTGAAGTAGACCCAGAGACAGGGTTTGAACAATCGGTACTTTTATTCAGCTCAGAGAATAAGTGACAGCTCAGCAAGGTAAAGTGACAATTCAGCGAGTACCGACTGGCTCTGCAGGGAGAAGCCGCTTCTTTTATACTTTTGCGGTTCCCGCCAAAGCGAGAGCCGGCCGCGTCTGAGCCAATCAGGAGCGACTTCCTGCTTGGGCTCAGACGGCGCTGGAAAAGAGGAACAAACTATTTACAGCGTTACAAGGTAGCCATTTCAGGATACAACACAAAGAAAACTGGAAAGCTAAGTTTCTAATTATTATTCTTACAGTCACTAACCATCACTGTGCGAATCTTCAGCAATGACATCAGCATGGAGTTTGGTTGGATAAGTGCTACAGTGGCTATTATTATTATTATTATTACTACTACTACTACAACAACTACTACTACTACTACTACTACTAAATCTGCACTTCTGTTTCTACTAGTTTTTCTCATCATTCTTATCATCCTTTTCCTCCCACTTAGGACTGTGTGACTGTAACTTGTTGCTTGTATCCTAAGATTTTTATTAATATTGATTGTTTCTTCATTGCTTATTTGACCCCTGTGACAATCATTAAGTGTTGTACCACATGATTCTTGACAAATGTATCTTTTTCTTTTATGTACGCTAAGAGCATATGCAAATTCCTTGTGTGTCCAATCACACTTGGCCAATAAAATTCTATATTATTATTATTATTATTATTATTATTATTATTATTATTATTATTATTTTGTCAAACATGGATAGTAGTAGTTTGTATAACATTTAACCTTAGATTGTCTACAGCCCCTTACAGGTCTGTAAGGAATGTGCATAAGCGCACCATTGTGCCTACTGTTCCTGTCCTTTTTTATCATTACTTTTTACTTAAGTTTATACAAACTACTATTCTATACATGTTTGACAAATAAATAGATAAATAAATAAATAAACAAACAAAGTAAAAATAGTAACAATAAAAGAGGACAATTAGGACAGTACAACAGGGACGGTAGGCACAGTGGTGCGCTTATGCACGCCCCTTACAGACTTCTTAGAAAGGGGGAGAGATCAATTATCGATAATCTAAGGTTAAAGTTTTTTGGGTTTGGGGAAGAAACCACAGAATCAGGTAGTGCATTCCAGGCTTTGATCATTCTATTGCTGAAGTCTTATTTTCTGAAGTTGAGTTTGGAGCGGTTTGCATTGAGTTTGAATCTATTATGTATTTGGTGTATTGCTGCGGTTGAGGGTGAAGTAGTCATTAACAGGAAGGACACTGTGCTAGATCAACTACATTTAAATCAGATCAGAGGCAACGTAGTTGTAAATTGTCTAATCCCAGTGCTTCAAGTCTGGTGGAATAAGGTATTCTGTTGCAAGCGGAGGAGTGAAGGACTCTTCTTGTGAAATATTTGTGGACTCTCTCGACTGAATTAATGTCTGATATGCAGTGCAGGTTCCAGAGGGGTGAGCTGTATTCCAGAATTGGTCCAACACGTACAATATTTTGTAATATTTCCAGAGAAGAAGCTACATAAGATTAGCTTAACAACTCTTAGTGCCTTTTGGGCAATGTTGTTACAGTTGGCTCTAGCACTTAGGTTGTTGGATATGAGTACTCCAAGGTCTTTGACAGAGTGAGGGTATTTTGTATTCTGATTTTTTTTTTTGCCAATGTGTAAGACAGAGCATTTGTTGGTTGAGATTTGAAGCTGTTGTTTCTACCAATACCTGCTATCTTGTACATGTTTGACAAAACAAATACAATGAAAATAAATAAATAAAACCAGAAGACTTGAGTTCTACTTCTGCCGAAGGCATGAAGCCATCTGGGTGATCTTAGTCCAGTCACTTTTTATCAGCCCCTTAGGAAGGAGACAATGGCAAACTATTTTTGAAATCTTGCCTAGAAAACTGCAGCGACTCAACTAGGCTCTTGCCAGGAATCAAGGTTGAAGGGACCATCTCCAAGAATAAAAGCTCATCCTTTGGCATAAGGCTTACAATTTTAGGCACATTTATTTTAGACTAGAGGAAGTTCTATTTAAATTGTGGGGAGGGGTGTTTGTTTGACAAGCAGTATCCATGGGTCGTGTCCATTCATGTGTATCTTGCTTGTTTGGTATATTCATTGGTTGATTTGATTTGCGTTTGAATATTCATTCTGTAATATATAAGGCGAAATCACATTCACCATCATCAGGCTGAAGTTTCCAAGCTTCGGGCAAAACCCGAACTCAGAACAATATACCCGTGAAAATTTACGAAAACAAATATATATATATATATATATATATATATATATATATACATACATACATACATACATACATACATACATACATATATACAGTATATATATTAAGTGAGGAAAAAGGCCTCTGCTTTTGTGAG
This sequence comes from Erythrolamprus reginae, assembly GCF_031021105.1. Lineage (NCBI taxonomy): Eukaryota > Metazoa > Chordata > Lepidosauria > Squamata > Dipsadidae > Erythrolamprus > Erythrolamprus reginae. Next base: position 183,655,849 of record NC_091951.1, on the reverse strand, counting down.
GTGCAGTTTTCAAAAAGTCATGCCACATTTTTTGCTGCTTTTAAAATGGTTGAAGAGCTCTTCCCCATTTATGCCTAACTAAAGCATTTGTGTTGCGATAAAATCTCTTCTGCCACATCCCCATGGCTCTGCCCTTGTCCCCACCCCACGTCTAGTGCCTTAAGCTGTGTTTAGCTGTACCAGGGTAAAGTTGCATTTGTACGGTTGTTTTGACAACATCCAAACAGCACTCTCCAGATGTACGAAATCTGGCACCTATTACTTGGGAAGGAGGTTCCTTGAATCTTCTCTTAGAGAAGGAGATATAGATCAGCAACAGACTAAACTGATTAAAGGATAGTTAGGGAGAAAGAAATTCAGCTCATAAGTAAGAGGTGTGAGCCAGCCAGGCAGAATTTTGAAATGTTTATTGGAAAGTGTTGCTTTTGTGCTGCTCTTATGTCTGTCTGGAATCCACACTGTATTTTGGACATAAACACTCTAGAAAATGTCCAGAGATACTTTACTGGAAGAGCCCTCCACTCCTCCACTCGCAACAGAATACCCTACGCAACTAGACTTACAATCCTAGGTTTAGGAAGCTTAGAACTACATCATCTTAAACACGATCTAAGCATAGCCCATAAAATCATCTGCTACAATGTCCTTCCTCTCAATGACTACCTCATCTTCAGCCACAACACACGAACACACAACAGATACAAACGTAAAGTAAACCACTTAAATTCGACTGCAGGAAATACGACTTCAGTAACCGAGTAGTTGATGCATGGAACTCACTTCCTGACTCTGTAGTATCATCACCTAACCTCCAAAACTTTACCCTTGGACTATCCACTGTTGACGTCTCCTGATTCCTAAGAGGTCACTAAGTGATAAGTGCACCAGCGTGCCTTCCGTCCCTGTCCTAATGTCTCTCTCTTACTAGTATCATGTATATAAATATTATTATATCTTTGTATACCACCAATACGTACTTGACAAAGCAAACAAATAAAATATAGGAAAGTTCTCTGCAAACGTCCTCCCAGACATACACTCAGATCTTTCCCAACAGCACTGCTGCTTTCAAGTGTTCAAAGCATTTTGCAAACATCAGATAACGTTCGTCCTTGCAAACAATTCCTTGAGTCAAGGAACCAAAATGGAGAGGATTGCTTGCTTGAGGGCATGGAGTTTCTGGCAAGACACTGTTTTCAATTTTATGTTACACCAACTATACTATTATATTGATAACGTCAGTCAGATGAAATGAGAGATAAGTGGCTTGTTTCCAAGTGTGGGTCTTTTGATGGTTTGGCACTTCCTTCATCAATCTTAAACTTGTTCTTCCATGTTCATTGACACAATGCTGCCACCACCAGGTTATAGTGTGGTTCCGTCTTCATTAGTCCTTTGTGAAGGCAAAAGGAGATACACATATATATATATACATATGTACAGTTTTGGGGAAAACCTTGAGAACTGGGTTTCAAACAGTTCCAAATCAAATGCTCATGATAAGCAGAAATGTGGCACTTAATCCTTTATTCTTCCCAGTTGTGAGAGTACATGGTGCTTTGTGCAGTGTTTCAGCAGGAACAACTGCAATCTTGCCATCTTCTTCCCTCTTCACCCAAATACACTTCATTTATTAGCCTTCTCTGGGGTGTTTTATTTTGGTCAAGTTTCACAGGTTACACACCCCTAGGTCGCCCATAGGGATTATGCCAAATATAATCAATAAGAGCATCAGAAAAGCAACATATAGTATAGTACCTGGAAAAAAATGCATTATTGGATCAGAGCAAATAATATTATTTTTTAATAGTGACTAGCAAAAAGAATAGTCCACAGGCATTAATCTCTAATGCAGGCAGTCCTTGACTTCACTTCTGCATGCGTGAGCACATGTCCCAGTGTGGTTTTGCTTCTGTGCATGCCAAGGAAGCAAAAGGGGACACGCATGCACAGAATTAGCCGATTTTCTTTTTGCTTCCACACATGCGCAGAAGCAAAAAATAGCTGAAATCTCACACATGCGCACATCTCCTTGCAGAATTTTGCAAAAACATGTTGGGCTGCACACACGCAGGAGAAGTGAAGTGTGGTGTCCTTACGAGTAGCAATCCAATACTGAATGTATCCAATATTGTAAAAAAAATGCAAGAGGTTAAATATGTTGTGACCAGTAATGGGCAGCCAAAATTTTTACTGCCAATATGGGTGTGGCTTATTTTGCGGGAGTGGCTTAATGGTCATGTGACTCGGTAGGAGTGGCTTGCCGGCCATGTGATCAGGTGGGAGTGGCTTGAACGATCATCATCATTCAAATGAACTGTTAAGTCCTTGACTTACAACCTTACCAGTTTCGCTCGCTGGGGTGACAATTTGCTTTGCGTTTCTCACACTCTTCCTGGGTCGCCCCCCAGTCTCAGGCTGGGTAGTTAGGCAAACGGGTGCTGCCAGAAGCATAAATGTTGCCAGTGCCACTTCCACCCACGCCTTCTGCTTGCACTTTAGGCGGGAGGTGGCCGCATGAGGCTGGAGGGGAGCCGAGCAGGAGAGAGGGAAGCTCATCCGAGGCCAGGAAGGAGGAAAGAGGAAAAAAGCAAGGAGCACAGACGCAGCAGCAGGGAAAAAAAGGAGAGCCCAGATGAGACCGGTAATCCAGGAAGTGACTGCCGCCGGCCAGCTGGAACTGCTGGTGGAACTCTGTTCCACCCCATCCTGCCTGCTGCCCACCCCTGGTTTGGAACTAAGAATAACCTTTCTACTTTATTCTCTTCTTCCCATTTCTAGAATGCCCTTTGGGGAACCAAACCAAATACCTTTTAAATATTTCTTTTTCCTCTTCTGCCACACATGTGACCCTTAGCTTCTATTAGAATAGCAATTGAACTTCCTTTTATATTTTTTTCCTATGCCAAACTTGGTTTCGTTTTGTTATTGCTTTTAAACTACAATGCTTGGCTATTTTTTAAATTAATTGCTAATTAAACCTAGAGCATCCTGTGAAAAAAGCTTGAGTGTTTTTCCTCCTAATGAAATAATTTCCATAAACATTTCCATTAAACCTTTCTTGTACAGTAATAGTGAATGCTTTCTATTAATTATTTAAATGTACCTTTTTGATGACCTCAAACGTATTGCCATTGAGTCGTAAATATTAATACTGTAGTTGTAAATATTGAAATTATTACAAATGAAAGGAAGGGGAAAATGATCCCCCCCCCCCTGCATACCACTCACAGGGAACAGGACTGGTTTTAGAGAATTGCAGAGATGACCTTGGAGAAGGCCTGCAGAGTCAATTAGCAAAACATGACCTCAACCCAGAAAACAAGATAGAGTGAAGAAATGTAAAGTGACCCTGCTCTGACCCATTTTGATATAAAGCTGAAGGAAGGGAAAAACCTTCACAGGGCTCCAAGATTCTGGTATTGTAGCCTTGGTCTATGAAATAGAATCCTAGTAATTTTTGTGCAGCATATATCTTGACCTGACATATTTTGGGGGTTGATAGCAACCTGTCATCTCTCTTCTACCCACCCCATTATAAATCTCCAAAGATTTGATAGCTTCATCTGAAATATGACCATTAAAAATGAGCAATACTGAATCCAGTGGAATTTATTTCACAGGGGACTTTGGGGTGACTGAGCAGAACCACTTTATCTCAAAGTATCTTAAGTATAAAATGTATGAGCTTGAGATCCATAGTACTGTGTACAGTTCTGGTCACCGCACCTGAAGGATATAATGGAACTGGGAAAGGTGCAAAAAAGGGCAACAAGAATGATCAAGGTACTATGGAGCACCTCCCTTATGAAGCCATGTTGCAACGCCTTAGTCTCTTCAGCCTTGAAAGACGGCGTTTAAGGGGTGACTTGATCGAAGTGTATAAAATCATGCATGGGATAGAAAAGGTGGATAGAGAAAAATTCTTTTCTCTATCACACAATATTAGGATGAAGGGGCACTCCCTAAAGCTCATAGGTAAGAGTGAGGACAAATAAAGGGAAATATTTCTTCACCCAGAGGGTCATTGATTTATGGAATTCACTTCCAGAAGAGGTCATGACAGCTGTCAGCCTTGATAGCTTCAAGGCAGGATTAGACAGATTCATAGATGCCAAGTGTATCGGTAGTTATTGAAACAGATGTCCAAGTGCCGCCTCTATGTTGGTTGAGACAGGCAGGATTCCCTTGAGTACCATTTGTTGGGGGTCAAGGAAAAGGGAGGGTCTTGCCTTCTCTTTCTGCTCAAGATCCCCATGGACAATTGGAGGGCCACTGTATGACAGAATGCTGGACTCGATGGGCTTTGGCCTGATTCAACACAGCTCTTCTTATGTTCTTAGATGCAATCCTTTTCCCACTGCCTGATCACCATAGCGGGCGGATCATAGGGAAATGGATCACCAAATTCCTGCTGCCATTTGTGACAAGTGGTGGTGTGTCTGTAGACCAGCTTGCTTATTGCCTGGTAGAGACTGTAATACCGCTGTCTCTTTGCTACTGATAATAGGAACCCAACGATCTGCATCAAATCATTGGTAGGTGGGGAAAATGGTAAAAAGAAAGATGAAGTAGTTTACTTATGGTGTGTGTATGTCTGTGAAAGGATCTTTGTATGGGTTTTTTTTGGTTCCTCGATCATGTTCATACTCTCAGTATATAAAATGGCTGTAGTTCTATAGCCGTGATGGCAAACCTATGGCACGCGGAGCCATATCTGCTGGCATACGAGCTGTTGCCCTAGCTCGGCTCCAATGTGCATGTGTGTGCCAGCCAGCTGGCTTTTGGCTTGCGCAGAGGCTCTGGAAGGACATTTTCAGCCTCCGGGGGTTCAGGGGAGGTAGTTTTTGCCCTGCCCAGATGATTGAAAGACTATCATTGTATTGATCCAATTCATTGGAACAGGTACAAGTGCACTAGAGTGTCTTCCGTCCCCTGTCCTATTGCTCTCCTATATCTCCTATACCTTTCTTCTATTCCTATATCTCTTCTTCTATTCTTTCATTGATATGTTCTATTACTATATCTTCTTTTCTATTCTTTCTTAGATATATTTTACTATGAGTATCTCCTCCATAATCTTCATCATGTATTTTACTATGTGTATATAGATATATACCCACTAAAACCCTCATTGTGTATTATACAAAATAAATAAATAAATAAATAAATAAATCTACAGTAGTTCCATATTTTTTCCAAGAATGTCCTTCCACACTATAAAGCTGCCAGGCACTTTACACATATCAAAGAAATCTAAAACTTGGTTGAAATGTGCTCAAGGTTGAAAAATCTCAAAGATCTACAGGAGGCAAACAAATTTGAGAAAATTTTAAAATATCGCCTTCAAAATTAGATTTTGATCATCCTTTTTAATACTTTACTTTAAAGTATCACTTTTAAGGTAATCAAAACCACAGCTTGCTGAATGCAGCTTTTTACATCCCTTCCCTCACCTTAATATTTATTTATTTATTTATTAGATTTGTATGCCGCCCCTCTCCGTATTCCCAAATTGAGGTGATTTAAATTAAAAACAGAAACAAAAAACAAGTAATTCTTTTTCAGGGAAGAGTGGAGAAGACATATTCCTTTGAGGGAAAAAAAATTAACTTCAGTTCTGGTAGGAAAAAAACCCATGACTTTATTTAATGTAATGTTGAATAAAATAATTTTTGTTTTTCCTTTAACAGACCTCCCCGGACACTTACTTTTTACATGCACAATAAATAATAATACAATTTTTGCATTATTTGTAATGCCACTTCAATTGTGCATGTATTGGAAGGGCATTATGTCACGAATCAGCAGTCTCCCTTTTCTTGATGCAAAATCAATACGAAAAAAGAGGGAAATGATTGTTTCTCCCTAAGAAATGAACTCTGTGCTACAATGTGCAATTCCATTCACGTATTTTTAAAAGTTAAAGGTGAAATTTGCTGAATTGTCTCAAAAACGTTGGGGAGACGGGAAGAGGAACCAGACTGAGGGATTCAACGGGGCAAAATCAACTCAGGTTTTTAAATGCTGTTTTGATTTTTGTTGATGCCTGTGTAGAGAATTGGGTTGGGATGACCTTGAAAGAAATAGGTAAAAACTCTTGCCTAAGCAGAGTGGGCTGAAATATCTTTTTAAGATCTGAGAAATATTAGGAAGTAGCCTCTGATGTACTGGAATATAAGTAGTGCGGTGGGGAGGAAGGTACAACACAATCGGGCTTGCAAGTTTCCATTTATAATAGTCAATTTCAATAAAGTTAATTCTGGTTTTCCTATACAGCTGATTTCCCCATCTGGTCTACCAGGTCAGGCTGGCATAGTCTCCATTTCAAGGACCCAGCCATATTCCTCCCACCCTCTTTAAATCAATAGCTTTACTGTATAGAAGATAGCATTTTTTACGTTCTTTTCAAGGGAGCCCTTCCACGAAGCAAGAACTTCACGTATTGCTGAAAGAAAGCCAGGTATCTGCCGTGACTCCCACCTGTCCTGGTCCTCTAAGCTCTGATTTGTTCCAAATAAGGACCATCTGCTCAAGGGGTTGAACAGCCAATGATCTCTCTGGAGTTTGGAAAGTCATCATCAAAGGGTTCCTTCACTGCCAAGAATGGGCTCGGTGGTAGAATAGTATCCTTATAGAGATTATTCTAGACTTAAAACAGTTCATTTAGTGACCATTCAGTTACAGCAGCGCTGAAAAAAGTGAACTTATGATAGCTTTTCAGTTACGACCTTTCCAGCATCCCCTTAAGCAGTGGTTCTCAACCTGGGGGTCGGGACAAATTTCCCATGGTGTTAGGAACTAAAGCTTCTATTCTGGCACCTTGGAATATATTTTTACAATCCAACCAATCAGGCGTTACAGTGGGAGTGTCCTTCTGACCTTCCTGCCAATCAGCATAAAGCTCTGTTGGGAGGATTGGCGCTAGACCTACGGCTGGGTGTCACAACATGAGGAACTGTATTAAGGGGTCGCGGTATTAGAAAGGTTGAGAACCACTGCCCGTGAGCATGTGATCAAAATTGAGATGCTTGGCAACTGGTTTATACTGTAGTTACGACCGCTGCTGTGTTCCAGGGTCATGTGATCACCTTTTGTGTAATTGTGACAAGCTAAATCGGTGATCCACTAAACAACTGTTTCACTTAGCAACAGAAATTTTGGGCTTAACCCAAGTTGAGAATTACAGTACCTGTATGCAGGTAAGTTCCCAGCTGAATCCCTAGTACAGATAGTCCTTATTTAGTCATGATGGAACCCAGGACTATTTATTTCTTGTGGTGGTACTCTGCTGGCATGAGATTGCCAAGACATATAATATCCCACAATATAAACAATTGCACTTGCCGAAACTTCTCAGCATTCTTCTGCAAGGGAAACTTTAGCTGGCCAATCAGTCTTAAAATAAAAAAAACAACCAGGATACTAAACTTCAAGATCTTGATAGGTGGGGAAAAAAACTTTTCAGTTTAATCGGTGCTCTGTCGTCACAGTAATATTGATATGGAAAGGGAGATATAAATTATGTCACAGTTCTGCTCTAGATACGATTAAGCAGATTTTGTTGCCGGGTAGGAAATTGCTATGAAAAGTGGCTCAAATAAAACAGGGGTTCCCCCATCATTCTTGGTGGGTGCCATGCTGGTGCCAATCCTAACGCCACCTTCGAAAAGGAAAAAAAAGTAAAACACACACAAACTCGGAGAGGGGAACCTTTTTTCCTTTTAACTGACCATGATTTGTCGCACACAGAAGGAAGTTAAACGCCAATAGAGTCCTAAGCCTTCACAGCTCCGTGAAACATCAGGAAGGGCAGGGAGGAAGCAGCAGGCTTGGAGAACAATAAAACACGAGGAGATTTCCCCCTCTTTCATTTCAGTCACTATAAACAGGTGGCAGGGGCAGGGGGGACTTAGCCACAAAGTGCTCAAGGCAGCTAGGTAGGGAAAGAAAGGGAGATATCTCACTATTGAGCTCCAGCCCTCAAGGGATCTGAAAGACGTTGAGTTTGCTGGTGTTTTTGAGTGTCTGTCGCCGGTTGCAGAACCAAACCCGGACCACTTCCCGGTCATAATTGAGCTCTTTGGCGATCTCGGTGATTTCATGGCCGGTGGGGAGGGTGTTCTTCTCAAAATAGGCGTTGAGGGCCTCAATGGCCTGAGGGGTGAAAGAAGTGCGGCGTTTCCGCTTCTTGGAAGGCTCCCCGCCCACAAACTCCATCAGGTTCTGCTGGCCTTCCTGATTCCGAAGCTCAGCTTCGCTCAGCCACCTCTCCAGCACGGGCTTTAGCTTCTGGGCACTCTTGGGGGTGATGTCCAACTTTTCAAATCTGCAAAATCAGCAGCAACCATTGAGGAAAGGCAAGGCGGACTTCTTGTCACTACTATTTGCTACCGAGCCCTGAGGAAATAAACACCTCAATGTTCGGGTTTGATTCATGAGTCATTTAAGGCAGGGCAGAGCTCAAAATGAGTGGGCTCCACATGATCCCTTAGAAGTAACTGCCATCATAACAACAATCAGTTTCCGGTCACAATTCAAAGTGTTGGTTATGACCTATAAAGCCCTTCATGGCATCGGGCCAGAATATCTCCGGGACCGCCTTCTGCTGCACGAATCCCAGCGACCGATTAGGTCCCACAGAGTTGGCCTTCTCTGGGTCCCGTCAACTAAACAATGCCGTTTGGCAGGACCCAGGGGAAGAGCCTTCTCTGTGGCGGCCCCGACCCTCTGGAACCAGCTCCCCCCCCAGAGATTAGAACTGCCCCCACCCTCCTCACCTTTCGTAAACTCCTTAAAACCCACCTTTGTCGTCAGGCATGGGGGAATTGAAACATCTCCCCCGGGCCTATATAGTTATGTATGGTATGCTTGTGTGTATGTTTGCTTTTAATAATGGGGCTTTTAGCATTTCTTTTAAATTATTAGATTTGTTATATATTGTTTATTATTGCTGTGAGCCGCCCCGAGTCTACGGAGTGGGGCGGCATACAAATCTAATAGATAGATAGATAGATAGATAGATAGATAGATAGATAGATAGATAGATAGATAGATAGATAGATAGATAGATAGATAGATAAATCTACGAGGGTGAGTCAAAAATCAATGCCATTTGCTTTATTTCAAGTGAGAATTTTGATAAAAATACCTGATTTTTTTCCCCAGTTATAAATGACTGTGTCGTTTACGTTCTGGAGTATTTTGTTTCTTACTTTTCAGGTTTGCAGACTCACAAGGAAAATTCAAAATGGCTGCCCCCTTAGAGTTGCCTCAAAAACAAAGAGCAGTGATTGAATTCCTTGTTGTTGAGGGGGAAACCCCTGGGAACATTCACAGACGATTACAAAACGTGTTTGAGGACAATACTTAGATTATAGCAATGTATGCAGTGGGTCTGTCATCTGAATGATGAAAAAGTGGGAACTGTGAGTATAGCCAATAAACCTTCAAAGAACAGTGGCTCAAAGAACAGTCAATAAAATTTTATGAGGCGCTCATTCGAAGGTGAAACACTGCTATTGAGAGAAACAGTGACTATGCTGAGAAGTAGGGATGTGATCCACAGAGGACCAGCTTCATTTTGATGTATGGTATACGTTCCTGTGTTGGTAATTATACCTGTCCTGAATAAAACGGCATTACCTTTTGACTCACCCTCGCACTTAATTCAGGACTAGAAACTGCTATGGAACCCTACTGTGATAGAATGTGCACTTAGAGGAGCAGAGGGGGAGAGATTTGGCAACACAGAGCTTTCCCAGAAAGGGGCCCAGACAGAGAGAGAGACCTCACAATTCTGAGGTGGATTTGGGAAGGGTAAGCAGGTTTGATGTAGCCCCCGTCAATATTTTATTTTTTTTAGGGAGAATGTTATAGCTTTAGTTTGGCAAGGTTCTATCCATCGGCAGAACCTTGCCAAAGCAAGTAAAGGATTGAACTCATTTGGACGTCATTGTCTCATCTCTGGGCTTGGGCCTAACACCTATTTAGGGCTATAGTATTCCATTTAGGCTGCAATTATTCAGATATCCACTAGATCAGTGGTTCTCAATCTGGGGTTTGGGACACCTTTGGTGGTCGAATGACTGTTTTACAAGGGTCGCTAAGACCATGGGAAAAGACAAATTTCCTATGGTGTTAGGAACTAAAGCATTCTGGCACCTTGGAACTTATTTTCACAATCCGACCAATCAGGCATTTTCAGTGGGTGTGTCCCTATGACCTTCCTGCCAATCAGCTTAAAGCTCTGTTGGGAGAATTGGCGCTAGACTTATGGTTGGAGGCCACCTCAACATGAGCAACTGTATTAAGGGGTCGCGGCATTAGAAAGGTTGAGAACCACTGCACTAGATGATAATCAAGAGATGCAAACAATTCTCTCTCTTTTGCTACCATGTAGTGGTCATCTGGATTTTGCATCCTAGATACAATAGCCCCATCTTCTTTTCAACCAACTGGGAAAGAGTTGGTTGAGAAGGAGACTGGGCAGGCTGTTTTTGTATAGGGAGCTGCATTCTACCCAGAGTCATCTGCACAGAGAAACAGACTCCGCTTACCTGCATATAGCAGACTGGCTGTATGCAGGTCCTTCAGTGGCCGTTAATGCCTGCCCCACCTGGGTTTGAGTGAGACCCAGAGAGAGACGTCGGATCTTAAAGTTCTTGGCAAACTCTCTGATCTCCTCCAGGTTTATGCCATCTTCATCGTTTCCACTATTTGAAGGTTGAGGCTCTGGTAGGAGAAAGAATGAAAAAGACACCCTTGTTCCATTTTGCAGTTTCTGAATAAATTGCCCTGTGAATCCTTTTCTCCTGCAGCCAAGTGCATCTTTCATGCCACTGGACAGGAAGTAGCTTTGTTTTGTTTTGAATTCCAGAGTAGTTGAGTTGTGATCTGAAAATGGGGGACATTTCCCTCAATCAACTCTAGATCTTCCTGACTGAGTGGTTGGTTCCACAGTCAGTTGAAGAGGTTCAGCCTACACTTACTCCATGCCAGGGTGCCACAGGGCTCAGCTCTTTCTCACTTTATATTTAATATCTACATGAAGCAGCTGAGAGGTGCCCAGACATCTTACTGAACAGGTGGCCTTCATAAATAATGAGTAAAGCAATAAAACCTGGCTCCGGGAAAGAGAATTTGCAAGGTGTCAGATTTTGGCATTCACTCTGTGGATCAGTGTCATTACAGCCTACAGCCTGTAGATTTGTTTATTGATGTTGTGTTGTTCTAATCCTCTGTTTTCTGTGTGTGTTGCTGTTTGTTATTAGAAGTAAAAAAAAAGTAATACTGTACGTGGGGTTTTTTGGGAGAGGGGTTTTTTGGATGCAGGCGTCCCACCACCAGTTTCTTTTTCTCAGCAGCTGGAGAGTGTATGACAATGCCCCTTTAATACAGACCCCAGGCAGTCTGCATTGGTTGCCGATCAGTTTCCGGTCACAATTCAAAGTGTTGGTTATGACCTATAAAGCCCTTCATGGCACCGGACCAGAATATCTTCGGGACCGCCTCCTGCTGCACGAATCCCAGCGACCGGTTAGGTCCCACAGAGTTGGCCTTCTCCAGGTCCCGTCGACTAAACAATGTCGTCTGGCGGGACCCAGGGGAAGAGCCTTCTCTGTGGGGGCCCCGACCCTCTGGAACCAGTTCCCCCCTGAGATTAGGATTGCCCCCACCCTCCCTGCCTTTCGTAAACTCCTTAAGACCCACCTCTGCCGTCAGGCATGGGGGAACTAAAACACCTCCCCCTTGCCCATGTTGTTTTGTTGATTGATTGACTGTGTGCCTGTTTTTTATATATACTGTTTTTATGAGATTACTAATTTTAAATTGTAATTAGATTGGTGGGCATTGGATTTGGTATTATGTACTGTGCTGTTTTTTATTATTGTTGTGAGCCGCCCCGAGTTTGCGGAGAGGGGCGGCATATAAATCCAATAAATCTAATCTAATCTAACTCCTCTACCCTAAATGTTCCATGCACCAGGTCATGAACCAGCCTCCGTTACTGGCAGCTTTCTTTCTTTGCCTACTGTAAGAATCACCGGGATACACAACACGCTTACTTGAAACCAGTTGGCTGACAGTTGGTGTCTCTGAGCAGGTGATGGGAACAGGAGCGGAAGCTAGTTTGGGTGCCGGGGGAGGGCTTGCAATCACTACAGCTGGCTGGGAGAGAGCCGGGGCGGGCTGAATTGGCTGGACCTGGCAATGGAAAAGAAGAAGAAAGCAATATTCAGTCCCAAACAGCTTAATACTGCTTTTGTTGATTTAGCTGGCCTGCCAATTTTCTATTTTTTTAAAATAATATGTTTATTGAATATATACATTAAAAACAGGGTACAGAAAAGTAAAGGGAATATATATAATGTACATTCTAGCAATTATAATTTACTTATATAATACGCGTAAGTGGGGAAGGAGAAAAGAAGAAGGGGAGGGGGTTGGGGAAGAAGGGGAGGAGATACGAGGGGAGGAAGGATAGGAAATTAGAGCAAAGAAGAGTAGTAAGAAGAGTGTAGAGGACCAGCGTTAGAGCTGGGGCTTCAATGCTTTGCGGCCTGTGGTTTAAACATATAGGTGGTGTAGATTTCCCTAAAGTTTTATCCATATGTGTTTGATGTAGTTGCTAGTGCCAACACGTATCAGTGATTTAAGGGGTTTATTCATTCAGTTTCTTTGTAGTTCAAAATTTGTGTTGATCGATGTTTACCGTTTGTCGTTTCAATTTGATATTATGATTCGTGTTGTAGATTGCTAGTTTTAAGCATTGTTTTTGTTGGATATTTTTCTTGATGAATAATTTTTAAGTAATTTCTTTTTTTTAACCAATGTTACCATTTGTCCCAGGCCTTGTAGAAATCTGTCTCATCCCTATTTTGCAGTTCCATTGTTAACTTGGACATTTCTGCACATTCCATTATTTTAATCAAAAGAGATAAAAAGGTTGGTTTTTTTTCCTGTTTTCAGTATTGCGTATATAGAATCCTCGCAGCTGTAATAATGTGAATTATAATATATTTGTTGTCTTTATTAATATTTTGTCTTATGATTCCTAATAGAAATAGTTCATGTTTTGGTTGGATTGTTTGGGAGGTTATCTGATCTAGTATAGTTTTAATTTTATGCCAATATTTTTGGGTGGTTTCACATGTCCATCAGATATGGTAATACAGTAATACCTCATGATACGAACTTAATTGGTGCAAGGAGGAGGTTCGTAAGACGAAAGGTTCGTAAGACGAAACATTGTTTCCCATAGGAAACAATGTAAAGTCAATTAATCCGTGCAACCAAAAAACCCCCCGCAAAAAAACGGCTTTCGGCGACTGCTGGGAAGCCGCGCGGCTGTTTTAAAAGGTGACAGCCGGCCTGGGGGGCTTCCCAGCACCCCCCCGAACCCGGGTTCGGGGTTCGGGGGGGTGCTGGGAAGCCCCCCAGGCCGGCTGCGACCTTTTAAAACAGCCGTGCCGCTTCCCAGCTGTCTCCTGAAGCCGAACACAGAAGTTCGGCTTTGCCGTTCGGCTTCAGGAGACAGATGGGAAGCGGCGCGGCTCTTTTAAAAGGTCGCAGCCGGCCTGGGGGGCTTCCCAGCACCCCCCCGAACCCGGGTCATAGAAGGTGCATTAGCCAATGAGCACTGTGCCAGGTAGGAAATACATTTACCTGTTTATTTTATGTGATTTATGCTGTTTGAATAAAGATAACATATTTTGACTCCCAAGTGCACGCTACAAGAGCACGCACTTCAAGTATCAGTGCCAGCCTTCTCACTTCCCAACTGAAATACCAGCCATCAGATTAGCCAAATAGAATCCCGCTCAGCTGCAGGACACGCCTGTCAGCCCTATAAAGTAATGGTCCATAGGCAACAGCTAGTCTTTGCCAGGCATCACTAGCTTCAGCTACAAAAGGAATTGGATCAGGTTTTCCAGAACTTGGTGCTGGAAATGAAAATGGATTGGAGGAAGGACCAAAGGAAGCACTTCATTGTGCCTACCATCCCTGTCTTACTGTCCTATTGCCTAATTTACCTGTACCTACTTTGCTAATTTAGAATTAGAATTAGAAATATTTTATCGGCCAAGTATGATTGGACACACAAGGAATTTGTCTTTGGTGCATATGCTCTCAGTATACATAAAAGAATAGATTTGTCAAGAATCATGTGGTACAACACTTAATGATTGTCATCATCATAAGCAATAAAGAAACAATCAATATTAATAAAAATCTTAGGATACAAGCAACAAGTTACAGTCATAAGTGGGAGGAAATGAGGATAGGAATCATGAGAAAAAAACTAGTAGTAATAGTAGTGCAGACTTAGTAAATATTTTTACAGTGTTGGGGAAAATATTAGTTTAGTAGAATGATGGGGTTCGGGGGAAAATGTTTACCAATACCTACTATATTGTACATGTTTGACAAACATGATTATTATTATTATTATTATCATCATCATCATCATCACCACTATCATAATCAACAACAACATTTTAGATCTGCTGGTTCTCAAAACACTACTTCTGTTTTCGTCTAGATCCAGGATGGCATTATTTCAACCAGGACTCTCTGCATATATAAATAGAATAACAGAGTTGGAAGGGAACGTGGAGGTCTTCTAGTTCAATCTCCTGCTTAGGCAGAAAACCCTATACCACTTCATGCCTACCGTCCCCGTCCTACTGTCCCCATGTATATTTGTAATTATTTCCTATGTTCATGTCCATGTTTATATTTATACCTGTTATCTTGTACACGTTTGGCAAATAAATATGAATAAATAAATATGAGCCTTAGTTGTTAACTTGAGCACCAGGGTTGCTATATCTAGCATATAAATCCCACTGATCACCCTGACACAGATATAACCTATTTCATGCCTCAAGCGACACTTGACAAGAGGAGTATTTTACACATTCAGCTACCAAGTCATCAAGGATCAGGGCCAAGTCAAAATGTTTTGCAGCCTGAGGCAAAACAGGAAATGCCATTCCTGCTTCTAGCAAATTTTGTAACACCTCAGGCTTGATTAATTAATTTGACAGGTGAGATGCAAAATCCCACCGGCCGATCTGCCTCCTCTTCCTCAGCAGTAAAAAAAAAATAAAGTGCCACATACTGTGCCTTACTTTTTAATATATTTTCATTTTTCATATTAGCTGTTTTATATTTTTATAAGTATTGTATTTATATACTGTATTTATATACTTTCATATACTTTGGAATACTGTGTTCAGTTCTGGAGACCTCACCTACAAAAAGGGTAAAATTGAAAGGGTCCAAAGACGGGCTACAAGAATGGTGGAAGGTCTTAAGCATAAAACGTATCAGGAAAGACTTAATGAACTCAATCTGTATAGTCTGGAGCAGAGGTCCCCAACCTTTTTAGCACCAGGGACCGGCTTTAAGTTAGACGAGTTTTCCACGGCCCGGTGGGGGGGGGGGGCTTTGGTCATATGGGGGTGGGGTTATGGAGGGGTGGAGCTTAGTGACGCAGCCCTCCACACTTCTCCACAGGGCGGGGAGAATCAGGAGGCTCCTTTGGCGGCTGGGGGCTGCCTGGCTTTGTGATTTTGGCTGGGGGGGGGAGTTAGGAAGGTCCTACTTCTCCCCCCCCAGCCAAAAATTCAAAGCCTATCTGCTGGATACGGGCGATGAGTGGGACAGAGTGGCGCGGAAGCCTCTTGCAGCAGCTGCCACAGCCACCGGCTTCGGCGCCGCTCGTCCTGCTCATTGCCCGTGTCTGGCAGAAGCTGCTGCCCGAGTGCTCTTGGCCGGTGGGATTTAAAGTGCTGGGGTGGAGGGTGTCCCAGCGGGAGGCGAAGCACTGGGGTGGGGGGGATGTCAGGACACCCCCCACCCCAGCACTTTGAATCCCGCCGGCCAAGAGCACTCGGGCAGCAGCTTCTGCTGGATACGGGCGATGGGCGGGGCGAGCGGCGCCGAAGCCGGTGGCTGTGGCAGCTGCTGCAAGAGGCTTCCGTGCCGCTCTGTCCCACTCATCGCCCGTATCCAGCAGATAGGCTTTGAATTTTTGGCTGGGGGGGGAGAAGTAGGACCTTCCTAACTCCCTCCCCAGCCAAAATCACAAAGCCAGGCAGCCCCCAGCCGCCAAAGGAGCCTCCTGATTCTCCCCGCCCTGTGGAGAAGTGTGGAGGGCTGCGTCACCGCCCGACGCCCCACCCCGTCCTGCATAATGTTCTCTGCCGGGAGGGCAGCGGCGCCGCGGACCGGCTGAAAACCCCCAACGGCCCGGTCCTGGTCCGCGGACCGGCGGTTGGGGACCTCTGGTCTGGAGGACAGAAGGAAAAGGGGGGACATGATCGAAACATTTAAATATGTTAAAGGTTCAGGAGGGAAGTGTTTTTAATAGGAAAGTGAACACAAGAACAAGGGGACACAATCTGAAGTTAGTTGGGGGAAAGATCAAAAGCAACGTGAGAAAATATTATTTTACTGAAAGAGTAGTAGATCCTTGGAACAAACTTCCAGCAGACGTGGTTGGTAAATCCACAGTAACTGAATTTAAACTTGCCTGGGATAAACATATATCCATTGTAAGATAAAATACAGGAAATAGTATAAGGGCAGACTAGATGGACCATGAGGTCTTTTTCTGCCGTCAGTCTTCTATGTTTCTATGTTTCTACTGTAATTGTTATTCTTATTAAGGTATGCCACCCAGAGTGGCTTTTTGTGAGATCGGCGGCTGTATAAATGTGAATGATAAACTAGTTCATTAATCTAAAGTATACGAAGAATGGTTGAAGGACTTGGGTATGTCTAGTTTAATGAAAAGAAGGACCAGAGGAGACATGATAGCAGTGTTCCAATATCTAAGGGGCTGCCACAAAGAACAGCAGGTCAAGTTATTCTTCAAAGTGCCTGAAGACAGGATAAGAAGCAATGGATGGAAACTAATCAAGGAGAGAACCAACCTAGAACTAAGGAAAACTTTCCTAACAAAACAATTAACCAGTGGAATGGCTTGCCACAGAAATTATGGATGCTCCAATAACGGAATTTTTAAAGAAGAGATTGGATGACCTTTTTGTCTGAAATGATGTAGAGTTTCCTGCTTGAAGAGGGGGCTGGACTAGAAGACCTCCAAGTTCCCTTCCATATCAGTTATACTGTTAAATAAATAATTTGGAACTCTTTCATGACGTCTCCAAGTTCAACAATCTATCAAAAGCAGTAGGCTCCCCATTTTAATTTAATCATCTTTCCTCTCTGGACATCTCAATAATTTTGCTGTTAAGTTTCTCTGGTGACTTTCTCAGCAGTTTTAATAGCTGGACTCACCTCGCTCTTGGCAGGAGATTCTGGGGGGGTTGGTTTCCTGACAGTGGTTGCTGTCTGGATGGTGCTAGCCAACGTTGCAATGACCTGACCTTGGGCATTTAAAAGCAGCTGGGGTGTCACTGCCTGTACTTGTAGATTTTGTGCCGGCAATGTGGCAGGGGCAGGAGCTGCCGTTGCAATTCCGGCTGGGTTCACTACCCATGGGAGAGTTCCAATAACCTGGAGGACAAAGGCAAGGGGAAGCATCAAGGTTGCAGCGTGTAAATCTTTGTCATTTTCCTATCTAAACCACACAGATTTTGTTTTCCCATTAAGATTTCTATACGTTTTTATTACATATTTATTACATTTCGTAAGCTGCTTAAAACCCACCTCTGCTGTCAGGCCTGGGGGAATTGAGACCTTCTTCCCCCTAGGCCTTAACAATTCTATGCATGGTATGTATGTATGTATGTATGTTCGGTTTTTTATATTAATGGGTTTTTAATTGTTTCTAGTATCAGACTACTATTGTACACTGCTTTATTGTTGCTGTTAGCCGCCCTGAGTCTCCGGAGAGGGGCGGCATGCAAATCCAATAAATAAATATTTTTATTTTTATAAATAAATAAATATTTTAATAAAAACACAATTCATTATTGAATTGTTCAATATTTCAATGTATTTCTATGCCAATCACCCTCTTCTACGTTTCATACCTTTTAATACAAATGGAATATTATTAATCATATTTATTAGTTTTAACAAGCTTATATAATTCTAATAATAGTACAAATATTTATGCTAAATTGAAATCTTCCATTATCTGCTTGCTCATCTTACAATCCTTCATTATTTAGTCCATTAAGATTTCTGCAGCAGAGCCAAGCTAGTATAATGTTTAGGGTATAGGACCGGGATCAGGCAGAGTCCCATTGCAGTCCATCCATGGCTATGAAAATTCATTGGATGAGTTTGGTTTAATAATTATCTCTGTGTCCAATCTACATCAAAATAGGAGAAGAAAATGCTTTCTAATGCGCCTTAAGCTTTGGAGGAAGGCTTAATGATTAAATGGCACAGATGTTTTGTTTAGCAACTAAAAAAAACATTTTCTTGTGTCGTTAAAGCACGGCCTATTTACATTAATTCTGTTTCTGGAATGGTGCATCACTTACTTGTCCTTGAGCATTAGTCAGGATTTGTCCAGTTATTCCTTGCACACTAGGAATGGTGCTTGCAATGACAGGCGTGGCAGCTAGTGAACTAAGCAGCTGGGTTGGGGCTCCAAGGGAAGCTGCACTGATCTGCAAGAGATACAAATAAAACAAAACAATAAATAAAAGCAAAGATCCAAAGGTTAGGATCTTTCATTTTCATGCAAAGTGAGATCTTCTCTGCCTTAGCTGCCTCCGTACTTTCTTCCACAAGGCATAATTATATATACATTTGTCACTCTCTGTAGATTATGAAGTGTTTATTTTATTAAGGAGCCTGATCACTCCTGAAGAAGTCAGTTTGCCCCGTGCCAGGTTCTAAATAATAAAATTACCTTTGAAAATATGGAATTGGATTAACCTCGGACCAAGCTAATACATGGATAATGATTGCCATTTTTGGCACCAAGCTTCAAATATGACTAATGAGTGGTTTGTTATTGCAAAGGTCAACGCTTCCTTCAATAAGAGTGGCTGGATTCTTCTTTTTCTTATTTTTTTAGCATTTCTTTCATTTGGTTGCAGCATCTGCTTGTTTTGCACTGCAAACTATAGTCGATACAGCAAAGCTATCAATGCATGATGTAGAGTGAGTTTTTGTTTTTCAGCCACCGTTTTATAGAGCTTGAGGTTAGAGCTGAGAAGGTCACCCAAGCTGACTTCTAACCTGAAGGGAGGACTAGAGCCTTGGGTTTGAGAACCTGCAATATAACCTAGTCTAGCACTTTAACCATCATGGTATGCCATCCTGGTTCTCATTCATATATGCATTAAATGCATACCCGCATTTCCCTGAAAATAAGACTTGGTCTTGTATTAATTTTTGCTCCAAAAGACGCATTAGGACTTATTTTCCAGTTGGGGCTTATTTTCAGGGACATACGAGACTAAACATATCCGTCTGGCTGACGATCTTAACTGGGGTTTATTTTGGGGGCTAGGGCTTATATTATGAGCGTCCTGAAAAATCATGCTAGGGCTTATTTTGGGGGGTTGGTTTTTATTTTTGAAGAAACACCTTAGTGTTTCATACCCTCATTTGAAATGAAGACTGAATATAGAATGTGGTTCAGATTTTATATCAGGGACGTTGAAATCAATTTTTAATGTATCAAAGAAACAGATTCCTCCTTATTGGCGCAGAGGTTTATTCTACACATTTATTAGATTTGTTGAACTTATTCAGTATCGAATTCATCACAGAAATGTACATGAGATTTTTCTTCTTTGGCAAAAGTAGAGAGGATCAAAGTGATGTGGAAGGCCTTGATTTGGATCAGAAATGTATTTATTAGGAGGTTTGTCTGTTCCCAACCCTGCTTTCCATGTAGCTCAAAGGTCTTCTTCAAGGGAAGGGGTTTTTCCAATGTCTTACTATTCCTGCAAATCCTGCCGGTTGAACCATGATCTGTGCTGGAGTTTCCAGTGGTTTGGCGGCAGGTGGAGTGGCCGTTGCAGTTGGCTGTGACAAAAGAGTTGTCTGAATTGGTGGTTGGAACACAGTCTGTGTTTGGATGGATGGCCGGGGCTGGGCTGTCGGCTGTACCTGGAAAGGTTGGGCTGGCTGCAAAGGGGCTTGAACTGCGGTGTTCAGCACTGCAGTGGCTGTGAGAGCAAGACAGAAAGAGACATGTTAAATATTAGGTAGTCATTGTAAAATGTACCATTTTTTAATACATTTTTTAAAAAATTATTATAAACATACATAAACAAACATATTCCAAACATTATAAAAACACTGGACGATGTGTGGCAGTCCTGTTTCTTATTTTCCTTAGTGATATTTCTATATTACCATCATTTAATATTTCTAATACTATATACATTTTATTTTACATAGGTCTTACTTAGGTATCTCTTTTATTCCTATATTCAACCAATCCTATTTCCCTTTCTTTCCTTGTTATTTACCGTAAGTTAGTTGACTATTTAATTGCCTGTCTTTATTTTTTGTTTTTCCTGACTTTCTAACCAAAAGTAAAATCTATTCCAGCTATGGTAGTATTCCAACTCATCTTTATCTTTTATTTCTATTGTTAATTTACCCATTTCTGCATAGATCATAATTTTTTCTGTTGGTATATTTTCACTTTTCCATTGTTGTGCAAAAATTAATCTCGCCGCTCTTATTATGTGCAGAATTAGGTAAGTTTGACATCTTTCGTATCTTTCATGGGTTATTACCAGAAGGAATAATTCTGGTTTTCTTTCAATTTTCTTTTCCAAAAGCAAAATGTACTTTTTGAAGGGGAGGGAGAGTCTCCAGGTATATCACGTAAGTTCTAGGTTTGATCCATGGGAAAGCAATGGCAAGAATGACTTCTCAGCATGTACTCATGGGAATCTAATGACCCAAGAACAAAACCTTAAAGATTAAAATGGGGCAAGAAGGTACAGGTAGCCCTCAATGTACGACCACTACATTGAGGCCAGAATTTTTGTTGCTAAGTGAAACATTTGCTAAATGAGTCTTCCCCCCCCCCCCTCCCCAAAATGTACAACTTTGCTCGTCACGGTTGTTAAAGTGAATCCCTGAAATCAATAAATTAGTTTGGTTTGTTAAGGGAAACTGGCTTCCACATCGATTTTGCTTGTCAGAAAGTTGCAAGAGGTGACCCCAACCAACACTGCAACTGTCACAAGTCTGAATCAGTTGCTAAGCAGCTGAATTTTGATCACATGACTTATAGGGAGGCTGCGATGGTTGCAAGCACGAAAAACGGTCATAAATCACTTTTTTTCAGCGAGGCTACTTTGAACAGTCACTGTTCATGAACTGTTGTGAGTCGAGGGCTACCTGTATTTCATATTCAGAGGAACTGTTGTACCAGCTGGAGTTAAAAGATACACCACAAATGAAGTAATTATATTGAGACAGACAGGGAAGGTTTGGAGTTCTGTTGAACCCATACTAGAAATTCTCTTCTTAATGCAAGATGAAATTAGGGACCACCTCAACAAGCTAGCCAGCAGCTTGGTGGGCTGGGCTCCATCATTGCCGGAACAGCTGTTGCAACTCAGAGTAACCACAGCTACCAGGATACTTTGCATCACTGGCTCCTTGTGTGAATTAACTGCTGGCAAGAAGTGGTGCCTGGGGAATTAATCCTAGTGCTACATTTTTAATTAAGCACTGCTGTCCTAACAGCCTTCAGAAAAATGAAAGTTATTTGCAAAGATTACTGACTGGAACCATGGTTTCCATGGTTTATAAATAAAAGGCCCCCTGAAACCAAACAGCACTGTATTTTCTGCTGTCACGCGGACTAGGAATATAGTGACATTATTTAGCCAAGAAGCTGCTGGTCTGCCAGGGAACATCCTGGGGGCTGGGGGATTGATGCATGCATGAAACTTAGAAAAATGTCCCCATTCATTCCAGAGAAGGAAGCAGACTCTTTCCATCAATGGATCTGGTTCCTGCACTTAAGTTAACGATAGGAAACTGATGCATGCAGTTTTGGATCATAACACTTTGACCTAGAGCAGGAGCCGGCAACCTTAAACACTCAAAGAGCCACAAAAGTCCTAACCAGAAGCTCCCTGTTCAATTATGGAGCATAAGTCCGGTTCCCCCACCATAGAGTCTCCTCCTAGCATGGCATCCTTTTTCCTCCATTGACCAGAAACCCAATTCCCCCACCATAGAGCCTTTTTCCTCTGCCAACTGGAAGTCCATTACCCCCATCATAGAGTCTCCTCCTTGCAGGACACCTTTTCCTTTTACCATCCAGCAATGGAGCTGCAGCAGAAGGATGAAAGAGCCTCATGCGGCTCCAGAGCCGTGGGTTGCTGACCCCTGACCTAGAGCAAAAGAGCTGACTCCTGACCTAGAGCTAACCTCTGACCAAGAGCCCTCCCTCCCTTCAATTCAAATTGAAAAAGGTTATCAGCCTCTCAACACGCTCCCTCCCAGACTAAGGCTGATTCTAGTTAGGTCCCAAGTGCTGAGGACCCTTCCTCCTCCTATGTGCCCTTCCGAGAAACAGTGGTTACCTTGCAAATTGGCTATAGGTGATTTGAAAATTCCCCCAGTAGGAGAGGCAGCCGTCAGTCCTGGGAGGGCAGCCACCGTTGCTGCAGGAAATGTCCACACAGCCAGCCCCTGCTGACTTGCCACTTGACCTGCAATACTGATGGGGATAAGAAGAGGTTGAGTAACTGCCCCTGCTGGAACCATTACGCCTGTCACAACTGTTGCTAAGTTTTCCTGAGTCAAGACCTGCAAAAGCAAACGAGATGTAAAAAAGAAAAAAGGGAAAACAAAATCAACGCCACTGCAGACAGCATCAGTGCAGCAGTCACGTCAGCTAGCCCACCGGAGGCCCAGCCCAGCCACGAGATGCCTGACTTAGATGTGCTGGGTGTGGCTTGTGCCCCCCCCCACACACCCTGTGGCCAGCAGCTGGGTGACCCAGCTCTGTAACACTCCAATGGGGGGAAGGGGCTGGCTCAAAGTCAACCATAAAAGAACCTGGGACATATCTTTTTTTTAAAAAAAAATATTCCCAGGCCTGATCGATTACTCTCTGTTGTCTGTTCACCCAACCCCTTTTGGCTCGAAATGCAAAGTCCAAAGCATAGCACATCAAACCCTGGTTATTTTAGTTTTATTAGTTATCAGGCCAGTTTTTCCCAGGGATATCTTCTTCAGAAAACTGGCCCTCCTTGCCTTACGTAAACTGTTTAAAACCCACCTCTGCAGTCAGGCATGGGGGAACTGAGACATCTCCCCCTTGCCCATGTAGTTTTTGTGTATGATATGATTGTGTGTATGTTTTTATATATTGGGGTTTTTAAAGACTTTTTAATGTAAAATTGTTATTTTTTTATTTTAAATAATAATAATAATAATAATAATAATAATAATAATAATAATTTATTGGATTTGTATGCCGCCCCTCTCCGTAGACTCAGGGCGGCTAACAACCATGATAAAAAGTGCATGTGACAATCCAATAATAAAACAACTAAAAACCCTTATTATAAAACCAAACATACACACAGACATACCATGGCCAAGGGGGAAGGAATATCTCAACTCCCCCATGCCTGGTGGTATAAATGAGTCTTGAGTAGTTTACGAAAGACAGGGAAAGTGGGGGCAATTCTAATCTCCGGGGGGAGTTGGTTCCAGAGGGCCAGGGCCGCCACAGAGAAGGCTGTTCCCCTGGGGCCCGCCAAACGACATTATTTAGTCGATGGGACCCGGAGAAGGCCAACTCTGTGGGATCTTATCGGTCGCTGGGATTCGTGCGGTAGCAGGCGGTTCCGGAGGTAGTCTGGTCCAAAGCTATGTAGAGTTTTAAAGGTCATGACCAACACTTTGAATTGTGACCGGAAACTGATCGGCAGCCAATGCAAGCCACGGAGTGTTGAGGAAACATGGACGAATCTTGGAAGCCCCACAATGGCTTTCACGGCTGCGTTCTGCACAATCTGAAGTTTCCGAACACTTTTCAAAGGTAGCCCCATGTAGAGAGCGTTGCCGTAATCGAACCTCGAGGTGATGAGGGCATGAGTGACTGTGAGCAGTGACTCCCTGTCCAAATAGGGCCGCAACTGGTGCACCAGGCGAACCTGGGCAAAATATTAGATTTGTTACCATGTATTGTTTTTTATCACTGTTGTGAGCCGCCCCGAGTCTACAGAGAGGGGCGGTATACAAATCTAAATAATAATAATAATAATAATAATAATAATAATAATAATAATAATAATAATAATAATAATACTGTGCTACATCTTGGGGTGCATGGCCATCCCACAGGTCAGTATAGGCTACGGGTGCCAAACTCAAGGCCCAGGGGCTAGATTCAGCCCAGGGGGTGTGTGCTTAGATCTGGCCCGTGATGTTGCCCTGGAAACAGCGAAGGACAGACACCCCCTGACCTCCATTTCCACTGACAGAGGACTGCAGGAGGTCGTTGCGGCCAAAAATGGAGCTCCATTTCACTACCAGAGCGCTTGGGCCACTACAGGTGCCCCGACACGAGTGACATGAAACTGGCCATCCTCACCTTGGCCATGCTCACCCCGGCCCCCTGAAATCAAACACAACCCTGATGCGGCCCTCAATGAAATCGTGTTTGATACCCCTGCTGTGGACTAAGGGAGAGGCAGGAATAATTTTCTTGCAATGTTTACAAGCTATCTAAAATACACTGCTCAAAAAAATACAGGGAACACTTAAGCAACACAATATAACTCTAAGTAAATCAATCTTCTGTGAAATCAAACTGTACACTTAGGAAGCAACACTGATTGACGATCAATTTCACATGCTGTTGTGCACATTCAACTTGGTACAGAGCAAAGTATTCAATGGGAATATTTCATTCATTCAGATCTAGGATGGCTTGAGTGTTCCCTTTATTTTTTTGAGCAGTATACATGCTGCAAACAGTACCGGCTTTGTTTCCATTAAAGGTGGGCAGCAGATCTTCCTGCTGGGAAATCATTTCATAATAAAAGCTACAGCCTTCCTTCCTTCCCTCCTGAACTACAAATCCCAGCAGCCTTGGCCAATGAACAGAAAATATGGGTGTTGTTGTTCAGCAATTTCTCAAAGGCCATATGTGCTAGGATGCATTCCAATCTGCTATTTCAGAGAAAAGCTGATAAACTTATTTGACAATGAAAAGGCAATTTCTCTTTGCAGCTGCCAACTGCATTGTAAAATATTTCGACATGAAGAGGCATGAGGAAGGAGAGACCTTCCCATCTTGGCAAGCGGTGCTAGGTTATTTTTAATGTATCATCTGTTGAACTGTGTGCATCACCTCAATGGGGAAACATTCGTTCCCACTGCTTCTGTCCTTAATCTTAATCTCACTGTTGATATCCTGTACATTATTTTTTAAACAACTGAGATTTTCCAGATTAGGGGAAAGGATTACTTTGTATGTAGGGGTGAAATAACAGCGCTTGCATCACAATTAAATGAATCAGAACTCAAAGGCATGTTATCCATTCCTTTAAGTTCCAAAGCCATACAAATAGTATCAAAACCTCCAACTGATAAATGACCTGCCTTGTTCTCCAACAAGGATTAAATGCAGGACAGCGAAGAAGGAGAAAAAAAATCAAAATACCATAGAAAATCAGTTTTATTCTCTATATGTGTCTCAATATGTTCAACCTTTCAGCCCTTTTCTGGGATAATTTTGTTCTGGAGAACCGCAAAATAAGTGAAGAAATTCTACATCCCATTCCAAGAGCTAAAAAAAGGGCATTACCTCATGTATTTGACACTCTTAAATGTGTTATTTTTGAGAATGAAACTAATAGTCTACAGCACATTTGGATATTTTCCTCCTTTGGTTTTTTTTTTTTATATCATTGAACTAAGGCGGTTTTCTTATTTCTAAACTGTGAGGCAATTTACACTAATTTTCTTAAACAGCTGTTGCTCTATGAGAGCTTGTTTGGAATAAAAGGTATGCAGGCTTTATAGAAGCTAAACAAGGCAAGTCTCTCTTTAACGTCTTAGTTTTGTCGGGTGGGGCTCTCATAGAAGGGATTAATCAGATGTCAAATTGCATTTGTGTATCTTGCAACACTCTGAAAAGAAATCACCCAAAGGCCTGCCAAAGAAAACACTGGAAGGGTGGCATTTGATTTTTACAAAGCTTTGTCAACTGCATCCTTTAAAAAACATGAGAGCACATTCCAGAGCACCAAAACTATCTGCAACAGGGGTCTCCAACCTTGGCAACTTTGACATTTGTGGACTTCAACTCCCAGAATTCCTCAGCTACCTTGTCTGGCCAAACTATTCTTGGAGTTGAAGTCTACAAATCTTAGACTTGCCAAGGATTGGAGACCCTTCATCTATAACATCAAGAAGTACCTTAAATGTGAGAACCTCTAAGTTCCATAACACTCTGGGAATGTTGCTGTGGGCTTTTGGTAAAAGTTCTTCTTCTGCCTAAGTATCCTGTCCATATTCAACTGCTCCACCGGGCACTGGGAACTCCCAACTCCAATAGAGAAATTGAATGCACTACAGTATTTCCTTTGTTCATTGAACAAGAGGTACCCTCTTGTTTATTAAAATTACTATAGTAGGATAGTTACCTGTGGCGCTGCTTGCATTGTGACTGGAGTTAAAGTTGGTGTTGGTTGGCTTGTCACTTGACTAAATGGCACAATTCCTGGGATAGGCACGGGTGTTATTTCAGGCAATGCCTTGGCTTCACCTTAAAAAAGAGAAAACATGTTACTCCGTTAACCTCTTCAACTATCATCTTGGATATTGTAGTTACTTTCATCTTGGAAATCAAGTTACTTTCATTGACTGAAGAGGACATCCTGAACATAGGTCAATAGACTGTGTGCATCTCAAATTGGTGAATTGAAGGCAACCGTCTACTACATCTTTCAATACTTGAAGTCTTCCAAGGAAGACGGGGCCAACTCATTTACCAAAGCACCAGGGGGCAGGACAAGAAACAATGGATGGAAACTAATTAAGGAGAGAAGAAACCTAGAATTTGTTCTGTCTCGCATGACAGCCAGCCACTAATTGGCCCCAAATTAAAAATCAAACACGAAAGTTTTGAAATGAACAAGACTCTATTTACAATGGTGTTTGTTGAACTGTACAAACGAAGACCAAAAAAAGTCTTTAAACTGCCAAATTCCAGGCGTAAGGCCAAAATAATAAGAGAAATTCCCAAACAAGTGCTTCTCAAGCCCAAGACTACTTACAAGGATATCAACCCTGTAAATGTCCAATACTACAGCATGGTTTGTCAGGCAAAAACAACTGTTCACATGCTCTTCTCCTCCGGAGGCACAAACATTGGCTTTTTGGGAAGAGCATCTTCCAACTCCTCCCCCTTATATACTCTCTGGGAATGCAGACTATACACAGCTGTGCTCACTTCCTCCTTCTGAGCCTCTGTAACTGCTCTTGCCTCCCCCGCATCCTTCTTACCGTACACCAGATCCCTTATCTCCTCTTCCTCCTCCTCAGACCCTGGCAAATCCCCAGCTGGAGGTTCCATAGCTTCTGCAGGCTCCTCACACCCAGTCTCTCCCTCCACCTTCCTCACTGTCTGACTCCTTCGACAGCCAAACAGGCCGACCATGCTCAGATGGCCCCAGTTTATCAGGCTCAAAGTCCATTGCCAGAGGACCTGGCTGCAAGTCAACCACAATGGAATTAAGAAGAAAATTCCTAACACTAAGCACAATTAATTAGAGGAACGGCTTGCCCTAGGTTGTGAGTGCCCCATCACTGGAGGATTTTAAGAAGAAATTGAATAGCCATTTATCAAAAATAGTATTAGTATTAATATTAGTGTTGTGTTTAGTTTAGTTTAGTTTAGTTGTATTAGTACAGTACAATACAGTACAGTACAGTATAGTCAGTATCGGGTCGCTACCCAGTAAGGGCCACACTGCACACCGGTAGCGAAAATGCAGCTGCATGCATAGCTCCACAACAGGGTGTGCACACACATGTCCCATGCGCAGAACCAAAATCTCACTGGGACACACACATGCGCACGCTGGAGACGGAGGTCCATTTTTGCTACCGGTACGCAGTATGGTCCGTACCAGATAGCAACGATGAGTTTCATATTTTTAATTTTTTTAAATTGTATGTCTCTAAACTATGCATGTGTGTTTGTATGTGTCATGCCTAAGACCATGGGAAAAGACAAACTTCCCATGGTGTTAGGAGCTAAAGCTTCTATTCTGGCGCCTTGGAACATATTTTTACAAATTGACCAATCAGGAGTTTACAGGGGGGGGTCCCTCTGATCTTCCTGCCAATCAGCTTTAAGGTCTGTTGGGAGAACTGGCACTAGACCTATGGTTGGGGGTCACCACAACATAAGGAACTATATTAAGGGGTTGCAGCATTAGAAAGGTTGAGAACTACTGCTGTAACCCTTTTATTGGGGTGGAGTTGTGGTGACTGAATGGAGCTGAGTGTTTACTTGCCTTTCCTGATGCCTCTGTGGAGTGTGCAGCAGATATTTTTTCTTTGTGCCCTGGTAGAGAAATATCTGTTGCTGCCTAGAATTGAACTCTCAACTTCCTGAGTTTGAGGCAGCTGTCTTCCTAGAGTGTCAAGGACTCCAGAAATAAAATTACATCAACTACTCCTTCCCTACTCTCTATTTCCTATCTTAAATTTTGTCTGGAAAATATTTTACCTGTTAAAAAGGAAAGAAAGACCTAATTTTAACGCTCAAATTTCTCAGAGTTATTTGTGATCATGATTTTTTTTCCTATTGCAAACCTGGATAGGTTCTGAACTAGATGGGTTGCTTAAAATAAATCTGATGATGTTTCTCTTTCAGAGAGTGTTAAATGGTTTTTAAGAACATGCGATATTTACACACAAAAGTGGATCACAGAATTTCCAAGGGGACTCTTCTTAAGGCCAGCAGCAGATTAAGGAACATAACACGTGTTAGAGCCACAGATCCTAACACTACATGCAAGACCGATACCCAGGAAGTTGACAGCTCACCCTCCATCTCATATCCATCTGACTTCAGAAGTAGAAACCAGAATTTGGTGCAGTAACTGAACACTTTAATAGAATATTTGTAGCCAAGAAATCACGTCGTGAGATCGCACTCCATCCTCCACTACCCTTTTCTCATCCAAGTAACATTGCCAAAAATGTCACTCCTGCCCAGCGGTGGGCTACTGCCCAGATCGGGGGGAACGCAGTGGGGTAACGAAAATGGAGCTCCATCCCAGAGCACCCAATTTGCACTGAAAATTTGTAGAAAGAAAATGCAGGGCGTCCTGCATAGACCACGCCCACAGTGTGGTAGTAAAACCTTTGGTGGCCCTTCACTGCTCCTGCCTCACTGCCAACCAGCAGTCTTCTTCATTTGCCCACCTATCATATCTTCAACCTCTTGGCTATGCCTGTCAATTGTTTTTTGAGATTTGAAATTTGGACCGTCCAATACTGCAGCTACTAGGCTCTGTCCATTGTTATTTTCTGCACACTTAATACGTGCAAAGGCCTAGAAGTGGGACACCTAAAAGCACAGGCTTTAGGTATACCGTTCTCTATTCATCTTATCTGTATTTTTTCCTGCCTCTCATGATAAAATCTCCGAATTGTTCCAAATGAAGTTTTTATTCTGTAACCTCCCTGCCTCAGTCAGATATATTGTTTTTATTACTGTTGTGAGCCGCTCCGAGTCTTTGGAGAGGGGCGGCATACAAATCTAATAGATAGATAGATAGATAGATAGATAGATAGATAGATAGATAGATAGATAGATAGATAGATAGATAGATAGATAGATAGATAGATAAATAAATTTAAGGTTGAGGAAGAAGACATCCCGATGTCTCGCTGTACAGCCCTTCTGCATTTTTTCATTACTTCTGTCTTGTTGCTAAATAAGAGCTGCAGAATGTTTGCTGATGGTTAGCCACAGAGCCTTCTACAGTGGCACATCTACCTAAGAACGCCTCTGCTTACAAACTTTTCTAGATAAGAACCAAGTGTTCAAGATTTTTTTGCCTCTTCTCAAGAACCATTTTCCACTTACAAACCCGAGCCCCCGAAACTGTAACCGGAAAAGGCAGGGAGAAGCCTCCGTGGGGAATCTCCTTGGAGGAAACAGGGCC
Source organism: Erythrolamprus reginae (assembly GCF_031021105.1). Classification (NCBI taxonomy): domain Eukaryota; kingdom Metazoa; phylum Chordata; class Lepidosauria; order Squamata; family Dipsadidae; genus Erythrolamprus; species Erythrolamprus reginae. The sequence goes on along the minus strand of NC_091951.1, from coordinate 183,625,721 downwards.
GGAAAAGGTGGGGAGAAGCCTCTGTGGGGCCTCTCCAGGAAACTCCTGGGAGGAAACAGGGCCTCTGCCCTCCCTGTGGTTTCCACAATCGCACACATTATTTGTTTTTACATTGGGAAAAAAACCTGGTCACAGAACAAATTAAGTTCTTAAGTAGAGGTAATACTGTATATGAAAGCATCCTTCGCTTATTGGAGAAGAATAAAACAGGGGATTTCATTAGGTGGAAGCAAGACCTAAGGAGACCTCCATGGTTCAGCTTGTGTGTTTTTGAGGTCTACAGAGTCTCCTATTCCAACCTATAATTTTAGCAACCAAAGAGAAGGAGGGTTTTTGTTTTTTCGCTGAATACAGATACACATACCAGTGGTTCTCAATGCCACAACCCCTTAATACAGTTCCTCATGTTGTAGTGACCCCCAACCAGAGCTTTAAACTGATTGGCAGGAAGGTCAAAGGGACACCCCCACTGTAAATGCCTGATTGGTTAGATTGTGAAAATATGTTCCAAGGCACCAGAATAGAAGATTTAGTTCCTAACACCATGGGAAATTTATCTTTTCCCATGGTCTTAGGCAACTCCTGTGAGGTAGACGTTTGACCCCCCAAAGGGGTCCTGACTCCCAGGTTGAGAACCATTACCATAAATGATCCTTGCAAAACTTTGTAGGAGCCTCACAGTCCGGTTCTATGTTGCTTATGAAATTGTCCCATAGGGCTTCTACTTTTATGATTGGGTAACAAGGTGGGGATGGAGAGGACACCCCCCCCCCCCAAAAAAATGGAAACATACAAAGTGCCACTTACCGCTTGACTCTCTGCATGCCTTCTCTGGGTTTTGTTGTACCCTTTCCTGCCCTGTTTTACTTGATTCTGTAGGGCAGTTTGCAGAATCCTCTCCTCCACCTGATGCATCTGTTGCTTTCAGTGTTTTCCCTTCATTTTTTATTGAGACTGGAGCATCTACTCCCACTTCCAGTACTCTAATTGTCTCATGTCCTGACATCACAATCACCTGAGAAAAGATAGCAATGCAAATTGGGACATCATCAATACAATAGGCAAAGGGAAGTTAACTAGGGAGATACGTATAGCATTCTTACACAGGGAAGCCTATAACCCTGACTATGTAGACCAAAACTCCCCGAGAAAGGTTTGGAAAATTTTCTGCCTAAAAACCAGGCTGCAGATCTTGGTTGACGATGATGAACTGTCAGACCATATGTAATGCGGATAAATGTGGTGTTATTATTAACACCCCTCCATCTATTATTTTCATTTTATGTATTACCCCCCCCCCCCCCCGTTTTTAATATTTTTAAAAATAATTTTTATAGAACAGTTTTAGGTAATGATTGATTACTTCTAAAAAAACCTAGATTACTACTAGATTACTGGACTATTGTAACACTACCCACAGGCAGTGGCTATATAAATTTTAGAAACAAAGGAAGGAAGGAAGGAAGGAAGGAAGGAAGGAAGGAAGGAAGGAAGGAAGGAAGGGAGGAAGGGAGACTTTCTACTTTTCTACGTAGGACTCATAAAAATTTTTTAGCAGCCACAAATCTAGCACACGGCTAAACACTCCTTTTGGACACACAATCTCTCTATATAATATGCGAAGATCTCTCACTAAAGCCACAATGAATCAAATCAGTGCCTTTGCTTCATACCCTGCCTTGCTGCAGTTCTTTCCTCCTTTTCTACATCCCTGGAAGGTCTAGGAGACACATACCTGTTCATTAACAGTCAGGGAAGCTTCCTGTGAGGGCGCAGTTTCAGTCTCCATAATTCAGTGCTGAAAAATGGGTGCTACCACTGATGGGTTGCATACTGAAAAGCAACAGAAAAGTTTTTTTGTATGTCAGACTCTCCCTTAGCTCATCTTACTTTCCATGTTTATGAAATTATCCAGCCGTATCAAAAGCATTTTTAAACCCCTTTTATATGGCTCCTTCATCGCCCTCTGATCCTGCTCATCATTACTGTTAAAGGAAGTTCAAAACGTTTTGCTTTCTTAAGAAGTAAGCATACTTCTGAAAGGATGGGCTCTCTACAGTAACAACATAGAAGAACCCAACGAGGCAAATCCACTTCTGATGTAGTTCTTCTTGACATGCTCATCCCACATGGTTGTGTTATCTGCTTTTATATTAGCCCGCTTGGTAGACCAAACCAGAAAATTAACTCCACAGTTAACTTCACAAAAAAAACCTGTTCTTTATTGAAGTAGGCAATAATAACACAATTTTGCAACTCTGATTGTACTTCCCTATCCTTGTTTCTTATATGCCAGTAAATCCGGGAAGTGTTTATCTGAGCCACTTCCTAATATTATCTTGCTTCTAGCTTTTTGCAAGGTGTTTGATAGCTTTCAACCAAAGCTAAATACAGTGGTACCTCATGATACGAACCCCTCGTCTTATGAACAACCTGAGATACGAACCCGGGGTTCAGAAAATTTTTGCCTCTTCTTACGAACTTTTTTCTTCTTACGAACCCGCCGCCACCGCCGCCGAGAAGCCCCGCCGCCCGGCTGTCGCTTTTTGAAACAGTGGGGGGGCTTCCCAGCATCCTCCTGAACCCGAATGCCAAACCCGAACTTCCGGGTTCGGCGTTTGGGAGGCCGCCGAGAAGCCCCCTGGCTGTTTTAAAAGGTGACAGCTGGGCGGCGGGGCTTCCCAACGGCCTCCCGAACGCCGAACCCGGATGTTCGGCAAAAGTTCGGGTTCAGGAGGCCGCTGGGAAGCCCCGCCGCCCGGCTGTCACCTTTTAAAACAGCCGGGGGGCTTCTCGGCGGCCTCCTGAACCCGAACGCCAAACCCGAACTTCTGGGAGAAGCGCTGGGGAGGAGCAGAAGGGCCGGCTTGCCTCCCTCCCCCGCGCTTCTCCCAGGAACACAGGGACGGCGAAGGGGCGAGGGGGAGAGAACGGGAGGCTCAGCACTCCGTCAGGGGCAGCGCTGGCTGGCAACTTTTCTTTTTAGGGCTGGAGAGGAGCAGAAGGGCCGGCTTGCCTCCCTCCCCAGCGCTTCGGCCAGGAAGACAGGGACGGCGAAGGGGCGGGGGGGGGGAGAACGGGAGGCTCAAGACTCCTTTGGCGATGGCGGCCCGGCTTCCGGGTTTCTAAGTTCTGGGCTTGCACGCATTAATCGCTTTTCCATTGATTCCTATGGGAAACATTGTTTCGTCTTACGAACTTTTCACCTTACGAACCTCCTTCTGGAACCAATTAAGTTCGTATCATGAGGTACCACTGTATAGGCAATATGAAATAGTTGTGTATTTATTGAAGAATAATATGGAAAGCTCCTGACTCCTCTGCTTATATATGATACAGAAAGTGACTGGTGACCCCTGCCCCTTTCCCATTGATCTAACTTCTATGAATTGGACGTGTCAAAGAAGAAACTAAAGAGCAGTTTGGCAACTCTTGGTTGCTATAATCCCAACAACTCTCCCAACAGAGTGATGCTATGCATTTCCCAACCTGGACAACTTTGAGACGTTTGGACTTCAGCTCCCATAATACTTAGCTGTGCCCACGTTGGCTTAGGGATTTCTAGTTTAGGGAAGTCCACACATTACAAAGTTGTTTAGGTTTGCAATGTAGCTACACTGCAAAAATTCAGGCCAACTCTACCTGACAAAAGATTTTGATGCCAGCTCTTAATTGTCAAGATATGATCAAATGTGGCTAGAAAAGATGTTGCAATAATGCACAGAGCTGAGACTGGAAATATTCCTGTTGGGTATTTTACCAGAGAAATATAACAAGGAAAATACATGTTTAATTATTCATATAATTAGAGCAGCTAGAATTTTATTTGCAGAGATTTGGAAAGTGTCAAAAGCTCTTTCTGAAGGGGAGATAATCAGGAAAACATTGGATTGTGCGGAGATGAATAGGTTAACAATGATAATTGAAGATAAGGAGGATTCAGAATACAGTGTTCCCTCAATTTTCGCGGGTTTGAACTTTGTGAAAAGTTTATTCCACGGTTTTTCAAAAATATTAATTAAAAAATACTTTGCAGTTTCCCCCCCTATACCACGGTTTTTCCCGCCTGATGACATCATATGTCATCGCCAAACTTTCATCCGCCTTTAATAAATGGTTTTTTTTAATAAACTTTAATAAATAAACATGGTAATAATCTAAATGGTTGCTAAGGGAATGGGAAATTGTAATTTAGGGGTTTAAAGTGTTAAGGGAAGGCTTGTGATACTGTTCATAGCCAAAAATAGTGTATTTACTTCTGCATCTCTACTTCGCAGAAATTCGACTTTCGCAGGCAGTCCCGGAACGCATCCCCTGCGAAAATTGAGGGAACAATGTATTAGAATATTTGGGGAAAATTTTATGATTGGATGAAAAAGGATTATGGGTAGAAGTTAATTCATGAAATGGAGGGAAGGTAATAAGTTAAAGTTTTGAGGCCCCGGCGACAAAACTATTTGATGCAGGGAGGAAAATTATACAGTATTAGCATAAAACTATATCTAAAATGATTAGACACATAGAAGTATTAACAAAGAAGAGAGTTAAGTTATTTTTAGTATTATAAATTATGAAAATTTAGTGAGATAAGCTGCTTCGATGTTACCCATAAAATATACATGAATGGATATACTCTGGAGTGAAATAAGAGGGAGGAAGAGAGGATATGGGAGAGGAGAGAAGGAAGAGAGGAGGTAGGAGATGTATGTTAAAAGGAAAGAGGAAGGAAGGAGGAGAGAGAGGGGAGGAGAGGTTGAGAAAGAAGAGAAAGCTAGAAGAAGGAAGAAGAGGGAAGTAGGAAGAAGGGAGAGAAGGAGAAAGAAGGGAGAGAAAAGGGAGAGAGGTAAAAGAGAGGAGAGTGATATCATTTATAATATATTAATATATATTAATAATATATTAAAGGTTTAAATAAGGTTCAGGAGGGAAGTGTTTTTAATAGGAAAGTGAACACAAGAACAAGGGGACACAATCTGAAGTTAGTTGGGGGAAAGATCAAAAGCAACATGAGAAAATATTATTTTACTGAAAGAGTAGTAGATCCTTGGAACAAACTTCCAGCAGACGTGGTAGATAAATCCACAGTAACTGAATTTAAACATGCCTGGGATAAACATATATCCATCCTAAGATAAAATACAGAAAATAGTATAAGGGCAGACTAGATGGACCATGAGGTCTTTTTCTGCCGTCAGACTTCTATGTTTCTATGTTTCTATTTATTTATTTTATTTATTTATTAGATTTGTATGCTGCCCCTCTCCAAAGACTTCGAAGATAGGGGCAAACAGATGAGCAACTTGGCAATGATATATATGAAATCATTTTGTTTATTTGAAAGTAATATATAAATGTATGTTAATACCTGATAAGATGTTATGGTATATGTAATGATGTATATATGGAGAGTGAAAAAATATTTTTTTAACAAAAAACAATTGTCAAGATATGCTTTGTGCCAGGGTTTCAAATAGCCTCCAAAATTAAATCAGAGTCCAAGGCAAAGTAGGCAAAGTTCCAATTTATTAATAGAGCCATGTTAGCACATATGGGCGAAAGTGGAATCTGAAGTCCTCTGGGTTTCACCACCCAGTTGAAAGTCCTTGCCCCCACAAATCCATCACGTTGTCCAATTTTCTATTGCCATCCTGGCGGAGTTCACCCTTCCGTGCAGGTGCAGAGACAAAGGATGACCTTGGCTTTCTAGAAATAATTTGCTATGGCTACATACTAAGAACCTCCTACAATCCCCCCTCCCGTTTTCCCACAATAGAAAATGCATAGTAGAATAATATAAAGTGTGTCAGGCCTAAGATCCCATTAAAATGGCTTCGGCCTGACACCTTGTTTCATCTTTCAAATTTTCCCTGGCACTGTGACTATTGCAGATTGCAAAATAATTATTTGCATTTCAGCTGCTAACTTTAAGTAACCTGGGTAAACTTGATTTTTTTAGAAGTAAGCAGTTATGGTGAAAGGATTATTTGTGTGCATTGTGCATAGAGGTAGATAGAACCCGTAATCAAAGGCGAGGTTCAAATAATTTAACAACTGATTCTCTGCCTTAATGACCAGCTTAATTTTAACAACCGGTTGCATGAACCAGTCCAAACCAGTGAATGCCACCTCTGCCCACACTGTTGAAAATAAAGGGGAAGAGTTTAAAGAGATTTTTCTTCTTAGCAAATGTTTATCTCATTAAAAAAAAGTTAAAACACAAAACTCCAAGAAATTTAAATTGATTTTAAGAAAACACACAACTCATGCAACACATTAAAAAAAGAAAAAAGAAAAATCCCCAACATATACAGTATTTACATATAATTTTCCCTGGTTGAATACTCATTAATACATTGCTACAATATTAGTTCCCACCCCTTGCGAAACATCTCCCCCCCCAATTTTTTAAACAACTAATAAAGCTATATAAAGCTATTGACCTGTCATCTAAATACTACATGAAAGACAAAATAGTTAACAGGGAGAAGAATAAGAACAAAAAGGACAAAATTAGAGTTTCAAAGCTCTCTGTTAACAAAATGTTACTGTAATCAATTCATAGAAAATTTAGCACAGAATATCCCAAATCTTCCCAAAAGTGAAAAGTAATTCATCCTGCATCAAATATCCACATGTTTTTGATACCTTTTCTTATCAGTTGTTGCATAATTAAATATAATGCATTCAATCTCTACAGCACTATCCAGATAAAAGTGGCTTGCAATTAAGAGTCATAAATCCATTCCCTAATCTCTCCTGTCCTGCTAAGAAAAAGCAATTTGTCACTTTTCTGTGCCAGGCTTCTGCTATTGTAAATAAATACAGATTTGAAGTTCAGATAGATGTATGGAATCAACTTAGCTCCCCATCTATACAGTTGATATCTCTCTGGTCTACACTACAGCTTCCAAATCAAATTTCTCCAAAGCTAGATGCCTCCGGATATTTTTCAAGATTATTATCACACCATCAAACTTTTTAAAAAAAGCTTTCAATTAAAAGCTCATGTTGCCAAAAGATCTTTTCTCAGATTTCTGGCACTGCTTGTCTGTACCCTGAAACATTGTTGCTCTATGAAGCTCAACCAGAGAATAAGGAGCCTGAAGAAGAAGGAAACAGGAAAGGTGGCGGGACCCAGGGGAAGAGCCTTCTCTGTGGCGGCCCCGGCCCTTTGGAACCAACTCCCCCCAGAGATTAGAATTGCCCCCACCCTCCTCGCCTTTCGTAAGCTTCTTAAAACCCACCTCTGCCATCAGGCATGGGGGAACTGAAATATTCTTTCCCCCTAGGCCTTTACAATTTATGCATGGTATGTTTGTATATGTTTGGTTTTATAATAAGGTGTTTTTTTAGTTATTTTAGTATTGGATTGTTACATGCTGTTTTTTATCACTGTTGTTAGCCGCCCCGAGTCTACGGAGAGGGGGGGCATACAAATCCAATAAACAAATAAACAAATAAAGGTATTTTCTGGATATTAAAATAAAAATTAAAAAGGAATAAACTCAAAATATTTTGTAAATTAAAAAGATGAAAAAAAATTGTCCAATGTAAAGCCGATGAAAAATACTTCATCATCCACAAGCATGCCCTGTTTCCATACAGAAAACGAAAGTTATAAATCAAAGGAAAAAAGAAAGCAGTGGAAGACCAACAGAGGGTTGAAATACATCAGCATTCAGCCAGCTGGACTACTGAAACAAACTGAAACAGTTTGAAAGCGCTCTGTAGGTCACTTAACTCAGTTTGTAATACAGGTAATCCAGAATGGGAGCATCCATAAGAGATGCATATTGGCCATCTATGGAAGTCCTCTACTGAAGATTAACTTGATCCCTTGGGCAGCCATTGTACAGTTAAATTAATTCAGGGTAAGCATATTACGTGAATACATCCTGTAATGCCGGCTGGGAAATTATGGGAGTTGAAGTCCGCATATCTTAAAGTTATCAAGGTTGAATAACATTGATCTGCACTGATCTTCAAATTCTTCTGCAGAATTTTAAACTCTTCAAGTTACTGTCTACAGCAGTGTTCCCCAACCTTGGCAACTTGAAGAAATTTGGACTTCAACTCCTAGAATTCCCCAGCCAGCATTTGCTGGCTGGGGAATTCTGGGAGTTGAAGTCCAAATTTCTTCAAGTTGCCAAGGTTGGGAAACACTGGTCTAGAGGACAACTCAACATCTCCTTTCTCATCATCTACCTTTCTTCCAAAAGCTCAAATTGTATTATTTCTATTTGTGTCAGGCTCTGTATCTATTTACTTGTTTTGGACTGAGAACTCCATTGCAAATGTTTTAACAACCTCACATACAGTCCCTATACTGCCTTGTGGAAAGGTAATTGTCTTTATAAAAAGACTTGATTCATTTTTTATAAGGAGTATAAAAATGCACGTATTTAGTTTGTCTGGATGGCATTCAACTCCTTGATGCATGGAGGTGGATTTTTTTAAAAAAAAAATACAGCTATATAGGAGGTCTTAAATTCCAATTTCCAAGCTTCACGGTTCTTGAAAAAATTTGAAACAGAGATGCTAACTTAGGTTTATGAGAGCAGAGCTACCTACCCAGAAGATTTCTAAGACTTACAGCTTCTGTTTCTCCCATTTTCCAAAGTCCCGAGACTTGTGTTAAGTCATTTTTCAGACTTATGGTCATTTCCTGAGTTAATTTAACCTCAGATTTTTTTTTATCAACTAAGATGCTATTTTCATTGTTTCCCAGTCACATCTACTTCTACCTACTTATGCTATAAGTGCAGAAAATCTGCCACTGTCTGCAGTTTGAAATCTTATAATGCAGAAAAGAAAATATCATCCTGTCTTTAAAAAAACAAAAAACAAAACTGGGATATGGCCGAGAGCTTTATGTAAAACTTGAATGTATTAAAACTGCAGAGCCCCTCCATATTCACTTAGGCCAACCTACAACCCCTCAATGCAAACTATATATACGTATATATAAACCACATGCCAGCTCTTTGCTGTCCCTTTTCCTATGTTCCATTTCTTGCTCTGCCTTTGATATCTCTTTGGTGTCATCTTCCTTAAGTGGATTTCAGATGAAGAAAAAGAACGGGAAAAGATTAATGCAGAGAGATAATTATCCTGTAAGCTCTGCTTTACATGAAAGGAGAATTCAAACCATTAGTTAACTTAGAACAATGTCCTTATTTTAATTAGATTTTCTACACAGATACTGGTAGACAGGCCTACATACTTACTATTACGACTACAGTGATACCTCATCTTACGAACTTAATTGGTTCCAGGAGGAGGTTCGTAAGGTTAAAAATTCGTAAGACGAAACAATGTTTCCCATAGGAAACAATGTAAAACCGATTAATGCGTGCAAGCAAAAAAAAATTAAAATCACAAAAACGGCGCTCCACTGGGCACCGCCGCCCGGCTGTCACCTTATGAAACAGATGGGCGCTTCTCAGCGTTCTCCTGAACGCTGAACCCGAAAGGTTCGGCAAAAGTTCGGGTTCAGGAGAATGCCGAGAAGAGCCACTGCCCGTCTGTCACCTTCCGAAACAGCCAGGGGGCTTCTCAGCGTTCTCCTGAATGCAGAAGTTCGGCAAAAGTTCGGGTTCGGGTGAACGCCGAGAAGCACCGCCGCCCGGCTGTCACCTTCGCAGAAGAGCAGTAGATCTGTCGGCCGGTCAGGAGGCTCAAACGGAGGTGGGAATCCCAATAGGGAATTCCAGGGGTGGAGCTTTGACATCACGAAGATGTCCTTCCTGGAGTCCACGTATTGCAAAATCTCCATTCCCACACTAATTTGGTGCCAGCAAGAAATGGTATTTGTTGGTTCTCCAAACTAAAAATGTCCGCTAGTGGTTCTCTGAACTACTCAAAATTTCCTCTGCCAGTTCTCCAGAACCTGCTAGATTTTGCCCGTTAGTGACTGTCTGAAAAAAGGTCTTATGACCCAAATTCAAAATTCCGACAGTTGGGCCCCCTCCATGGTCATGTGACAAAACTGTGAGTGCTTGGCAAAACATTTACAGCCATTTATAATACCCCATGGTCATATTTTGTGATGACTTTGTCAAAACCTGGCAGTAACTTCGTATGTTCATCAAAACCACACCCCTAGCAAACCATTCACTTAACAACCATTCTAGGACCACTGCATTCGCTTAACAGCTGCTGCAAAAAAAAATGGGGTCAGTTATGACCGTCACGACATACCATCATAATGGGCAGGCTTGGTTATAGTTGTATATCAAGAACTATCTGTGTAAGCATATATTTTGGTAATGGAACAACAGAAGTTGAATCCAAATTGAGGGAATCTTTAAAAACCTGGGGATGATGGATTCCGGTCCATTCTGCTCAGTATGAACAGAAGAAATTGCAACCCACAGTATCGCTTGAATCTAGAAATAATTCAGTTTGTTGTCTACTTCGTTTTCTTTCTTCTAAAGATAAGAAGTCCATCAAGAGAATGGACTAGAAATCCTTTCAACTGAGGAAGATGAGGCAGCTTTTAAGGCTTGTCTCATACCATAAAGTTTGTAACTCCTCACCAAGTGCCAGTCTTGTACTATTGAACAGGAGCTAAGCACGATTTGCAACCAGATGTGGTACTCAGAGCCACTCCAGAACTTGCTTCCAAAGTGTAATCTTTAATATGATAACAAGGGGATCATTAAATATATGAGGAAGAGATAATGAAATTGCATGTGCAATAATTAATTAAACTAACAAATGAAATAAAAAACAAGATTGGTATCCATTTACTTCTAGCAACTCTAGAGTGAAGTCTAGATCTCTTTAGCACGGCCTGGTGATCAATGCAATTGCTTTAGTATAGATCAGTATAACTAGAAGTTGGTAAGAGTTCCTTCCAAAGTAAATGATTGTATTGCAAACATGGAGGGAGACATGGCCCAAGTGGGAATAAAAGCATACATCTGTCTCCTTACAATAAGAGCCCCTCAGAAACTTATGAGCAGGTAGCCTCCCCTAAACACTGGGAGAATCAAACAAGAGGAAAGCATTGAAAGGCCTTCAATCATTCTGCTGTTAAGGTCAATAAGCATTCAGATATGTCTTCATTTCCTCTCCAGAGGGAAAAAATTGCTGGAAGGTGTGAAGGCCTCAGAGGAGTTACAGTATATGTGTGCATAACAGGGGCGGGTTCCTCCCAGTTTGGACTGGTTCACTTGAATCGATAGCGATCGCTAGTAATGTCACTGACCCTATTTGGTTGGTGCTGGTCCATGGGCGCCACAATCTTTTTTTGGAAGTTTTTAAAAAATATTGTCTTCTGAGCATGTGCAGAAGCCAAGTTTCTGGCAGTGTGCATGCCGTCACCATCATGTTTACAGCTTTCCCCCCCCCCCTGGATTTTTTGGCACTGCACATGAGCACGCAGGAGGAAGAAAACTGGTAGCAAGGTGAGTTAGAATCCAGCCCTGGTGCATAAGTGCATGTGTAGTTTCCACATGAAAGTTTCAGGTGATGGTGGTAGTGTTTGAAGATCCTCTTTCCCTGGCTTACAAAAGGGTTCATTACACAAAGCTGTGGTGACAACAAGTCAAATCAAAGTATTACTTTTAGACTCTTTGCATGCAAAAATGATGAAAAATCTGAAGCCAGCCGTGGTAGGATATTTATCATTTGCAAAGAAACTCAGATCTTCTCAGGTCCTCCCAGTGGGACACAGTCAAGCAGAGAGCTATTTTTTTTTGATGCCGTGCAGAGACCAATTAGCAAGAGACGCTATTAAAATAGACATTTCATAATGTCAAGCTCTGTGCATGTTCACAAGTGGGCTGGATTTCATTTAGCCGATATTCCACTAACATGTCGTAGCATTTTGCTTTTCCATACATTTCTGCAATTGATGGGGCAATTGTTTTTGCCCAGATGGCCATGTTATGTGTGCACTGCAAAACAACAACAACAAAAACCACAGCCATTTCACGGCAGATGGTGACAAAGAATTGAAAATGTGCAAAATTAAAAGAGAGACGAAGAGGATGGATTTGCAACACTCCAAATCTCATGGTGAACATAATTACCAAGTTTAATTACAAGTGCTGATGAGTCAGACACGAAACTGTCCCAGATAGCATCCCAGGGAGAATCTTATCTTTATTCTACCACAGATAAGAAATATATTATTGGAAAACTGTCCTAGTGTCCTAGTTCTCTAATCCTAAAAGAACTGGCCTGTAGGCAGATTGCAGATTATCCCTATACAGAAATGGTTCTCCAATTTGGAAGCGTATGAAGCAAGATTGGATGGTGATTTTGGTTGCACATTTATTTACACATTATGTTTTCAGAAACAAGGAAAAACAACAGAGCAGTAGAGCCCAAGGTCTCGGAAACATATTTGTGAAAAAAATGTGGGGAATGTGCTCTGTAGGGGAGGTACAGAAAGGATCTCTTTTCAAGTTTAGATTAAATTGCAAGTGAAGATATTTTTAGACAGGCAGTTTAGTCTAGCAATTTAGACAGTGGACTAGAAAGAAAGAGGCCATGAGTTCAAGTCCCACCTTGGCCATGAAAACCAGCTGGGTGATGTTGGACCAGTCAATTCTTTCTCAGCCCAACTCACATCATAGGATTGTGGTTGTTGTGGGGAAAACAGGAAGAAGAAGCTGTGCTGGAGATGTTCACTGTCTTGAGTTATTTGTAAAAATAATAAAAATAGGAAATAAATAACAAATGTTCCTTGCGTTTGTTCCCTTGGTTTTTCTGTGCAACTGATATCCAGGAAATCTTGAAAGTTCTAATTAATATCCTTTTTTTTTTCTGGCGGGCCAAGACTGACGTCTACAGCATTTATATATAAATTGGGTAACATCCCAATTTCATGCTGAGCAAGGTCCCAGCTTCAAGCATAGATGTGGACAAAACTGTATTATAACTACAGTACATTTAAATACTTTGTTTTCCTCCCCTTCCCCCTCCAGCATCTTGGGCTCTAATGGGGATTCTCCACAGAGAAGTGTTTGGGGCCTTTCAAATGATATTGACCGTAATTTCTCTGCCTCCTCCAAACTGGATGGTAATATTTATAGTTCCAATGGAACTAAAAGGCCTGCAGCAGGGAAAACCACCACAGAGGCTCTTAATTCTTCAGTTGTCCTCATTCTTGTTTTACTACTTGTTCACCTGAGACCAGAAACACTCACAGAGCAAGGGAGAAAGAGTATACTTGTTTAACACTCCTCCTTAATGGTTAGGCAAGTGGAAAATAGTGGCAATGTGTAGAGAAAGAGGGAGACAATGCAGAGGGCATTTTTCTCGAGACTATGCAGTTTCACCCAGATAAGACCAAAAAATCAAAAACAAAAATGCAACAACCCTTTGTGGGTATTGACTACAAAGGGCTGCAACCTTTAAACAGCTTGATTGGTTTTATGTGATAATCAGCAGCTTTAATATTTAATCAGAAAAGCTGAGATCAGAAAGCTGACGTATCCATTTCTGAAATTCTCCATTTGCAAGTGCCCTAAATCTTGCTTTTCTTGTATTTTAAAATATTGGCAGGTACTCCCCAGCAGGCTTTTGGGAGAGATAGCTGGAAGGATTATTTTAAAACCTACATTTATCCTGTAAACGTGCTCTGCACAGCATACCAGATACTGTGCATTTCATGCTTGGAATCCAGAATGTGAGTGGAAAAAATAAACAAACGAAGAAATAAGGGGGTGGGGGGAATGACCTCATGCTTGTTATAGGTGATTTTAAAATCCCTGAAAACAATGAGAAATGTAGTGACTCCTGCTGATGCAGCTTTTTGATCACATCTGATGCTCTCAATATCCCAATTTTCCATAATTATTTAAGGTGACTCATTCTTATCCTTGGAAAGACTGTGCTGGGATATCCAGCTTAGAAGAGCTTTTACTGGTGGAGTCTCTAACAATACATTTACAAAATACACAGGCAGCAGAGAATTTGCTTAAAACTGTTGGGAGGGCATGGGGTGGGTGGGAGGAATATCATCCCAAACTATAAATATGTCATCTCAGCTAGAGACTTAGTTCAATTACACTGTTCCTAAAAGAAAACTAAGTTACTAATGACAGCCACACACTGGACCATACATCTAAACTAGATAATTTAAGCTGCAGTCAGCAAAATGTTCCTAAATAAAAATAGGATGCAGCATCTTACTGGTCTCCTAGTGAAGCATGATGATCTATGGCAGTGATGGCGAACCTATTGCATGGGTGCCACAGGTGGCACGCGGAGCCATATTTGCTGGCACGCGAGCTGTTTCCTTAGCTCAGTTCCAATGTGCATGTCTGTGCCAGTCAGCTGATTTTTGGCTCGCACAGAGGCTCTGAGAGGGCATTTTTGGCTTCCTGAGAGCCTCTTGGGTGATGGGGGAGGGTGCTTTTACCCTCCCCCGGCCTCAGAGAAGCCTTTGGGACCTGGAGACGGCGAAACACACGCTTACTGGGCCCACCAGAAGTTGGGAAACAGGCCATTTCCGACCTCTGGAGGAGCTCTAGGTGGCAGGGGAAGCTGTTTTCACCCTGCTCAGGCATTGAATTATGGGCATCAGCATTCACGCATGAGCAATAGCGCGCACACACACTATTTCGGCACCCGAGGAAAAAAAGGTTCGCCATCACTGATCTATGGCAATAACCCAATATGTTCGCACTCAAAATGCAAATAAATTGCAGTAGGCAAATGGTTCCAATGTGCAGGTATGTCATGAGCTAGAAGAAAACACATCTGTTTCAAATCCTAGCTTCAAAACATTATCTGTACACGTGATGCGGCAGTTTCACATACATAACACTAAGCAATAGTTTTCTTAACCATGATTTGCATATTTGGAATAAATTGGAATAAACTGGATTTGCCAACACTTATAAGCCATTGTAGATTTCTTTGCATAAAACATTAAACTAAAATCAAACCAATCATGTTATGTTTACATTTAAGCCAGTTTTTCAGTTATTTTCTGTTACACCCCCCCAGGAAGAAATAAACATTCCCCCCCCACTGCACTCTCCACTGGGACGATTGCTTGCAATATTCAGCACGTTTTCGTTGTAAAAACTCAAGCAGCGTGATTGGGGTGTAATATGTTTAAGTAACACCTTAATTTATTTGGCTTCATGCTATCTTCTGCCAACATTTTTAGACACAGTAAACATACCGTCTTTCCTTGTCTCCCACCCTAGTCACAGTGAAGCCAAGAGCTACATATGTTTCATCATATTTCCTCGGCTTAGCTTTCGGGAGGCTTACGTTTGTTTCATTATTTCTGTCTCTTTCCTACTTTCTTTTTATCCCTGTTAAATATTTTTCCATGGTGTCTCTTAAGGGTTTATCTGCATATCTCCTGCTCTGTGCTGTGTGCTATTGTTCGGTGCAAAAAGCCCCCCTACTCCCTGCAGCAAGAAAAAGCACATTCCCTGGGGTCACGCGCCCTTCCACGTCCTTCCAAGGGGGCCTGCCCCACTATTTGAGAAACACTATGTTAGGCTAATGATTGATTCCAATTATTTTATTACTATTTTTGACTTCTTGAGATCCAGAGCAAATCAGTCCAACTACCAAAATATGAACCTACTGTATCAGGTGGAATTAAGTGATTCCACTTAATTTAAAATTGGATTGCCATCCTGTTATGAGAGACAGAGGTAGGGGATTCCAATTAAAGTTAAATATACTGTATTTATACAGCATAAAATTATTGTTTTATTCTACATTGCAATAGGAAAATAATGTTCTATATAAGAGGTAAAATTATTCTGCCAGAAATAATGAAATATTATGAATGCTATATCTGGAGATTGTCATAAACATGACTCACATTTAGTCAAAAACAGAAGAAACGTCCTGCACCAAAATAAAACTGCCATTTTATTGTGTACATTTGTTTAATAGGATGTAACACTGCATCCCTTTGATGTAAAGCATAAACATCATCTACTTTAGTAGATATTTATTACTTTGCTTCCTTCTGGTTCAACAAATAGCAAAAATTACCATTTCAGAAGTTTCCTGTAATTATTGTTTCACAGTTAGCACAAGTGGTGGTGGTGGAAGATAAAATGGTCCTGTACAAGCAGCGTGCGTGTGTGCTCGCCCATTGCTTGTGAAAATGGAGTTTTTCCCACTCATCCGCCACTTGCATGACCCAGTTCCCAACAGGGGTTGGGGACCCCATGTTACACAATAGCATTTATATATATACTTACTATATCTCATCACTTCATTATGGAGTCTCTTATAGACCAGAAATGTACTGTCTATCACCAGCTATCTGAGCATGTGTGAACATCTATTGCACAAACAGTGCCTCTCAAATCCCATTAAGAGGACTGTGGATAGAATAATTCAGCAGGCACTAAAGCAATGCTGCCACATCTCTTCATTTCCTGCTCAATAGGATTATTTTTAGAACAGTTATCACATAAAATTTGAAAATGATTAGCTCTAATTATCACATTTTGTTGCTATGTTGGTCCATGACCAAAATAAAGATTTTGGTTTGAAATATTTGTTATGAATAGTTCATGGATGAAGACAAGAAACTGTCATAATCAACAATAACTCAATGATTCATCCAAATTTCCTATATAGGACACCTCCAGCTACACCGGTATTACCTGATCTTATTTTATAGAGTTTTCTATACCTAATGCTTTAGATAGCAGATACCTGTCAAAATGTATACACGTTTAACCCATGCTCATGTAACAATCCTTTTCAAGCATTCTTTTTTACAATCTTTTAGTCCAGTTCTTAATCAGAGGATCGTGTCTTCCTTGTACTTCTTGAGATTATAGGCGGGCACTCACAAAATTATAAATAATACAGGAGAACCGGTATTTCAGAGGGAAGGTTATTGGAGGTTTCTCTCCAAATCTGGATTGCTATGCAACACAATGTTTAGAGTGAAGCTGTTGAGGACAGTATGGATAGAAACAATATGGATCATATTTTGCTTTTACATTTAACGTTTAACATTCAGGTCATTAGTTTGTTGATAAGTCTGTAAAATGTAGAGGAATCAGGGAGGCAAAGGGTGTTGAGAAGCTGTTGTGGAATTTGTGCCCTTTGGCCTTGATCTCCTCATTCCTTAATTTCAGATTTCACAGCAATGATTTCAAGGCTAACCATTATGTGACTGAATGAAAGATCTACATTCTACAGCTTTCAAAGATTTTTAGGCATTAGTAGGTGAAGGGATAAACACGGGAGCAGACATATCTGATTATTTGCTGCAAACGTGTATCATCTGATAAAAGCTACTACTTACTGTATTAGCAACAGACTGGAGAGAAAAAAGGAAATAAAATATGGAGCAGTTACCCTTTATTTTTTTTGCCCCAGTGCTACAATTGAAAAACATCACCAGATGTCACTTTTCAATCCCCCCCTACCCTCTGTCTTCCCCCCTCCTACAGCCCTGATGCTTTGAAGGCTACAATCACATAGCTATGGCCCCCATTGCAAGTCGATGGGGCTTCCTGAATAGACAGATGCACCGCTGCTCCTCTGTTATAGCTAATAAAACATTTGGGAGCTCGGATTCTAAATTTATAAATAGCCCAAGGGAAAACACACAGACTTTTTTCCTAAACTAGAAACAGGGCTAGGACACCTTTGCTTTTCTAACTATTTTGGTCTCCATATCTATCTGTCTGTCTGTCTTTTCTCTCTCCTCTCCCTCACTGTATCTGTCTCTCTGTGTGTCTGCCTGTCTGCCTACCTACCTATGCCCTGTAATGACCATCAATCCATCTGCACAAGACCCTCCAAGGGGGTCGGATTTTAAAGATATGAGTCCCAATAAATGGATTCACCTTTGCCTTCACACAGGGAGCAGGTCTCGGTTTTGCTGGCAGTTTTTCGCTTTTCTCGAATTTTCTCGTATTCTGTGTTTAGGGCGCTGAATAGAAAGTACAAAGTACAAGTGCACTAGAGTGCCTTCCGTCCCCTATCCTATTGCTCTCCTATACCCTTCTTCTATTCCTATATCTCTTCTTCTATTCTTTCATAGATATATTTTACTATGAGTATCTCCTATATAACTATGTATATATACCCACTAAAACTCTCATTGTGTATTGGAATAAATAAATTAATTAATTAATTAATAAAATAATAAAAGAAAATAAAATAAAAAGCTCCAGCTTCGCTCGGGCTCCGACGAGTTTCTTCTTTCCCGCGCAGTTCGCGCCGAGCCCTCACGAAACTCCCTGAATTTCTCCTCTTTGTGGTTCGCCGCCCGCCCCTCCACCCCATCCGCAGCCCGGCTCAGCCTCGCTCTCCTTTCTCGTTTGGGGAGGAAGTCCCGTTCTTTTCCCCCCCACCTGCCTCAACGTCAGCGCACCCCCACCACACACAGACACTTCGGGCTGCGAAACCCCCGTTTCGCATCTCCTTACCCCGCCCGGGTCAAGCCCTCGCCCAACACAGCCTTTTGCCCACCCATTTCCCCCCGGCAATCGTCCCCAACGCTCAACTCTCCCAACTCCCAGGGGAAGCTAGGGGAGGGGAAAAACACGCGCCCTTCAGGCGAACAGCCCTTCATCCCGCGCCTCAGGATGGCACGACCTTCCCTCAAGTGGTCCCCCCCCCGACCCACATCCTGACAGGGAGGCACGATCCAGTTCCCGCTCACTCCCCACCGAAGGCTTCCCCCCCACGCCTCCCCATTCGTCCCAACTAACCCTCCCCCCCAAAAAACGGGTCGTTTTCCCCGACGGTTCCGTTTTTTCTGAATACCCAGAAACGGCGCCTTTTCTTTCCTCCCCCCCGCCCCATTCGCGCCCACTGCCTCCCCTACAGCCCGTTGCCATCCTCCCCTGGCAGACTAACCCAGTTCCTTTCCCTCAGGTTCCCCACCGTTCCCAAGCCTTCCTCCAACACCTCCCTCGCTTAAAAGCAGCCCGTCCCGGTCCCGCCAGGCTCCGTTGCTTATCGTCCTTCGGAGCTCGATTTCAAAACCGCCCCCACCCCATTTATTTGGGTGGGGAAGACGCCCCCTCCTCCCACCTACCCCCCGCAAGACCCACTTCTGTCTGAGCACCAACTTCCCAAATATCCCGTTCAATCCATCGGACTCCCTCGGCTTAAGTCCCCTCCATTAAGCCCCCCTCCCCAATCGGGAACCCTCCCCCCAAAAAATTAATCTTTCCACAGATGACATAACGTTGTCCCAACCCCCGTCTTCCTCGTTCCCTGTTTTCTCTCACTCTCTCTTTATCATAAATATATAAATTATGCTAATTAAGACCATTGCATATTCACCGAACCGGGTTCCCCCCCTCCCGCCTCCCGGTGCACGCTACACCGGCCCGCGGCACCCCCCCACTCACCGCTGTGCCGCCGGGAGAGAGAAGACTTGCCCCCCAGCCCGGGCTGGGGCTCCGCCGAGCCGATCTTCCCCCCCCTCCCCACACGTTTTTTCCCTCTCCTTTCCTTGGAAATGATTAAAAATTCATCTCACAGCAGTTGGAGCGAAGGTTGCTGCATACACACAGGAAAAAAAGGGAGGGAGGGGGGCAGCGCTCCCTCCCAGGCCCAGCCGGCCTCAAATCCTACTTGGAAGCGCAGCCCCCGAAGATTTGCAATCAGGGATGCCCCCTCCCCATCTCCAGGTAGAGCCAGAGAAGC
The DNA here is from genome assembly GCF_031021105.1 of Erythrolamprus reginae. Taxonomy (NCBI): domain Eukaryota; kingdom Metazoa; phylum Chordata; class Lepidosauria; order Squamata; family Dipsadidae; genus Erythrolamprus; species Erythrolamprus reginae. The sequence continues at coordinate 183,606,098 of NC_091951.1, read as the reverse complement.
TGTTGCCCCGCCTGGGGGTGGGGGAGGCTGGAAGGCAGGGGCAGATTTTGATACTCGGGATTTTTTTAGCTGCTGCGTCATGAACATAATTTATGCAAAGGCCTTTGCCGCATCCTGCATACCCCCGAGGCTGCCGCTAGGGGGAGCGGAGAGCCCCCTCCCCTTTTCAGCCGGCTTCCCCTCCCGCCCGTCCCATTTCCCCACCCACAACTCTTCAATGCGAGGGAGGCTTCATGTGCATATATAATATATTTCTTCTTCTTTTTTTCTCTCCCTCCCTTTCCCCCCTCTTAATTTCGTATCAAATCATAGAAAGTGGGTGGGTGGTGGAAGGTGCCCAAAGTGAAGGTGTTTCAGGAATGTGTGGTTTTTCTAAAAAATATTCTTTTTTTAAGATAACACAAAACAGAAACAAACAGAATGTACACTGCACAAAAAAAATAAAGGGAACACTTAAAACAACACTGTGCCTTCCGTCCCGTCCTAAAGTTTCTTTTTCATTTTTACTAGTGCGTATATTAATATTCTTATATCTAATGTTTATTTTTATTTTTTTCTAGTATCATGTATATGAATATTATTATATATCTACATATCTCCAATATGTACTTGACAAAACAAATAAATAAAATAAAATAAAAATAAACACAATATAATCCCAAGTAAATCAAACTTCTGTGAAATCAAACTGTCCACTTAGGAAGCAACACTGATTGACAATCAATTTCACATGCTGTTGTGCACATTCAACTTTGTACCGAACAAAGTATTCAATGAGAATATTTCATTTATTCAGATCTGGGATGTGTTATTTGAGTGTTCCCTTTATTTTTTGAGCAGTATATATAGGGGTGCTATACAGCCCTGCTCTTATAAGAAGTTGTTTCTGGAGCTAAATGCATTAACAAAAACTTAAATATTTACAACCTTTCTTTAACATTTCTAACATATCTTACTAATATTTTATATAATTCTCTATACTAAAATTTTTGTACTGTTCACTGTTTACATATTTATGTTGTTACGTGTCATTTACATTGTTACTTCAGTTTTTAAATTGCTTTTTGTTTCTATATTATTAAATTTTGTATGTTTCTCTTTGCTAACCATTTGTAGAGTTGGTCTCATTTTATAGTGTGTGTTTTTAATGCTGTCTAAATCACTTTTCCCTCAGCTTTAGACTGAAATGTACTTATAAAGGCAGGTCTGATCCCCCCCCCCCCCCCCCCCAATCCTGCCAAATGCTTTTGGAGGTGGTCTGGTTGATTTTTTTTTTTTAAGTTCAACTTTGTCAGTCCGCCTGACAAAAGACAGGTAAAACAAACTGCAATGATCTAGAACAGGGGTAGACAAAGTTGGCTCTTCTATGACTTGAGGACTTCAACTCCCAGAATTCCTGAGCCATTCATGCTAGCTCAGGAATTCTGGGAGTTGAAGTCCACATGCATATAAATCTAATGAATTAATGAATAAATAAATGAATAAACGAATGAATGAATGAATAAATAAATAAATAAATAAAATGTCATAGAAGAGCCAACTTTGCCTACCCCGACCTAGAGAATTAAAGCAGAAATCCAGTAGTGGTGTAGGGTAGTCTAGTCTAAAAGTATCTCCCATTCTGTAGGAGGGTTAAAAAAAAAAGAATGCAGATAGTATGCTGCCAGGATTCATTCTCCAGCAAAGGTTTGTATCTTAAGCAAAATTCAGTTCTTCCATGCCTGAGCATTTCCACTGCTACAGATACACTACATGATTGATTTACATTGAGAGATGGTTGGCAATTCAGTACAAAAAAAAATGCCTATAGGTTCAGTGTTGTGGTTGGCTCTGGGCCAGCTCCTGCAAGGGGGAATTTGGACGTTGGTTTAGGGCAGGGGTCTCCAACCGCCGGTCCGCGGACCGGCACCGGGCCGTTGGGGGTTTTCAGCCGGTCCGCGGCGCCAGGGCCCCCTCGGCCTTTCCGCGCTGCCCACCGCCCGCCCGATTTGCCCCCTCTGCTCCTCTGCCACCTCCTGCCTTTCACCGCAGCTCCTCCCGCACCCGGAACGCACGCCCTGCCCGCCTCACATTTGCCGAGAGGACTTTCGCCCCGGGCTCTCAGCAAGGGGACTGCATGAGAGGCGGGGCCGGCGGAAGGTGATATTCAATGTCGGGGGCGCACGGGCGGTTTTGTGCGCGCTCCCTATCTCCCTGCTAGCCCACTCGGAATACTGTATTCAAAATAAGAAAAGCCTTCGCCGGCAAAGGCTTTTCTTATTTTGAATACGTATTCCGAGTGGGCTAGCAGGGAGATAGGGAGCGTGCGCAAAACCGCCCGTGCGCCCCCGACATTGAATATCACCTTCCGCCGGCCCCGCCTCTCATGCAAACCCCCTTGCTGAGAGCCCGGGGCGAAAGTCCTCTCGGCAAATGTGAGGCGGGCAGGGCGTGCGCGCGTCACCGCTGAGAAGAACGGAGAGAGAACGAGAGTGAGTGAAAGCAACAGACAGCAAGATAGAGAGAAAGTGAGAAAGAGAGAGTGAGAGAAAGGGGGGGAGAGAAAGAGATAGCAAGAGAGAGAGAACAAGAGAGAGAAAGAGCGTGAGAAACAAAACAAGAGAGAAAGAGAGAGAGAGAGAAAGCAAAAGAGACAGAAAGAAAACAAGAGAGAGAAAGTGAGAAGAAGAGAGAGAAAGAGGGGGAGAGAGAGAGAAAGAGAGAGGGGGGAGAGAGAGAAAGAGAGGGAGAAAGAGAGGGAAAGGGGGGAGAGATAGCAAGAGAGGGAGAGAGAAAGAGAGAGGGAAAGGGGGAGAGAGGGGGGAGAGAAAGAGGAGATAAAGGAATAGGAGAGAGAGAAAGGAAGAGAAAGAAAGAGGGATAGAAAGAGAGAGAGAGTGAGAGATGCTCAGTGAGCCTTTCTTTGAAGTTGCCTTTCTTTCTTTCTTTCTTTCTTTCTCTTTCTTTCTTTCTTTCTTTCTTGCTCTTTTTCTTTCTCTCTTTTACCTTTCCTTCCTCTATTTCTTTTCTTTCTCCTTCCTACCTTCTTCCCTCCCTCCCTCCAGTCCTTCCTCTCTTACTCTCCCCTTTCATAAGTTTCCTTGCTTCCTTCCTCTGTTCCTGTACCTTCCCTCTTTCCTTCTTTCTTCCTTCCTTCCTTCCTTTCCTCCCTTCCTTTCCTCCCTCCATTTCTTGCTTTCCTTTTCCTTCCTCCCTTCTTTCCTCCCTCATTCCCTTCTTTCACTCCTTCCTCTCTTACTCTCCCCTTTCACACCTTTCTTTGCTTCTTTGCACCCTTCTTCTGTTCCTGTACCTTCCCTCTTTCCTTCCTTCCTTCCCACCCTCCGTCCATTCATTCACCCATTCCTCTCTTGATCGCCACTTTTACGGCGCCGCTGACAGCTAGCTCCCCCCCCCCACCGGGCCATGGAAAACTGGTCTAGCTGAAAGCCGGTCCCTGGTGCAAAAAAGGTTGGGGACCTCTGGTTTAGGGGAATCCTCAGGTTCACAACAGCGTCTGATAGTGAAGATTCATTGCCAAGGTCAGACGATGGAGAAGCAGAATCAGACGGAGAGATGGGTGCAGCCACCCCATTAGTTAATGGCCCCATTAGTGAGACGTCAGACTCGAAGGAGGATTGGTGGATAGAGGCCCATATGCACAGGCTCATGGCTAGAAGGGACCAACTGCGCAGGTATCGTTGGAGATAAGGGAGAACACCTGTTGCTGAGGCAATTAGATTAATGGGGTTGATGATAAATTATGGGCATTGGGAAGTGCGCATGTGGGCGTTTATTCATTTGGAGAAGGATCATTGCCAAGGTTTGGACTATTCCAGGAATTCTGTTGACTATTTGGACAATTCACAGTTAACTCTTGTGGACTCAAAGAAAGGGGAGCTGTGCAGAATCACAGCTGCCTTAATTGCTATCTTTTGTTCCTGCTTTTGACTGCATTCCAGGACTGGTATCTGGGTGAGAGAAATTTGACTCTGCTTAAACGTGTGTGCTTTTAACACTTTCAGATAAACTACTTTTATTTCTTCTGAGCCAGCGTGTGTGTGTTTGACTTTGCATTCCTCTTTCACTGGGGGCTGTTAACGAAAAGCCCAGCCTAACAATTCAGTAAAAGAGAAGAGGAAAAAAAGGGAAGGGAGGGAGGGAGGAAGGAAAGAAGGAGAGAGAGAGAGAAAGAAAAAAAAAGACAGGCAAACAGATCAGTATAGGACTGCCTTGAAGTTTGCTTGATAAAAGTAGATAATTCTGGTGTCTCGGGGAAACAATAATCTGTCTTTTTCAATGGCAAATTGTCTTTTACATGACATATCAGCCCTTCAAGGCAGTCCAAATCAAGGGACAGATTTGCCAGTGATTCCAAGAATGTGCTTTATAGGTAGTCCTTGACTTACAACTAATTTCTGGTGTTAAGCGAAACAATTATTAAATGAATTTTGCCCTATTTTGTGACTTTCCTTGCCACAATTGTTAAGTAAATCTGGCTTTCCCTTGTCAGACAGTTGCAAAAGGTGATCACATGACTCTGGAAACACTGCAGCCATCCTAAATATGAATTATTTGCCAAGCGCTCAAATTTTGATGAATTGATCTGCTACAATGGTTGTAAGCATGAAAAATGGCCATAAGTCATTTTTTCAGTGCTTTTGTAATTTTGAATGGTCACTAAATGTACTGTTGTAAATCGAGGATTACCAGTATAACAATGGGGTAGAACAACAGAAGTTTAAAAGTCCTTCAGAGATTTCCTCTTGCCCACTTTATATTGAACAAAATCAAGGCAGGGTTATTTTGAGTGTCTTCCTCATGCTTTCCTCTCTCTCAGAATGGAGTCAGATTTTCTCCAAAATCCCTCAAGGGTTGGCTCATTTCTTCCTCATTCCCAAGATCAGGTCTACATTCCTTCACATTTCTACCCACAGAAACCACCACTCAGGTTATTTTTTTATACTGCTTATCTATCTGTCATTCTGCGATTCTAAAGGACTTAAATCATAAACTTTATTTTGGAATTTAGTGGCAAGAAAAGATGATTGCCTCAATTTTTGTAAGTCAGCAAAAGAAACAATGTATGATAACTTGCAGGAAAAACTTGATTAGGATTTTGTATTCCAGATATGACTCAGAAACAGGTCGTCGTGGGAGGGCTAGCTTAACAGAGAACCATTCAAGCTTTCTCAGGATAGAGAAATAAATGAATAAAAGTATTTGCATATTCAAATAGTCCTCCACTTATGACCTACAACTATTCCTTTAGTGACCATTCAAAGGCACAGTGGAACTGAAAAAAGTGACTTATGACCAGTCCTTTATTTATTTATTTATTTATTTATTAGATTTGTATGCCGCCCCTCTCCGTAGACTCCTTGTATTTATGACCATTGCAACATCCCCATGGCAGGGGTGGATTCTATCTTACCTTGCCGTCGATTTGCTTCCCACACCGCGTGGGCGTGTATGCATGCGCAGTGCCCCAAAGCGCAGAAGCAATAAACAGCTTCTATGTGCGCGTAGAAGCCAAAAACAAGATGGCAGCGTGCCTACAGCATCGCCACTAGAGCCGGTTCCGGGGTACGGCCAACTGGTGATTGTTCCCAGTTCGGTGAGTGCGGGGAAATTCCCACTACCGGTTCTATAGAACTGGTATGAACCAGGAGCAACCTACCTCTGCCCCGTGGGTCCTTGGCACATGGCATGCATTTATCATGGTGGCAGCATCCCAAGATCTTGTGACGACTTTCCTAGCCAGCTTCAGAGAAGCAAAGTCAATGAACGAAGCCTCTTTCACTTAACAGGCACAAGATTCTCTTTAACAATTACACTGATTCACTTCACTATTAGTGGGGGAGAAAGATCATAAAATTGAGCCCAACTCATTTAACAACAGCACTGAGCAACGGAAATTCTGGTCCAATTGTGGTCATAAATTAAGGATATTGGTAATTTAAGTCATCATTTTCTTCATCTAATTCAGTACTGTACTATAACTGCTTAGTGGCAGTATCTATTCCGAGATTAAATTGGGGACCTTTGCAAAACATCAAGTTGCGGGCTTCATTCTGTCAAAGAAATGGCAGCAATGTACATTGGTCAACCTCTAAAAATTATAATGTACTTTGGCATATGAGAGTACAAATCATTGTTGAGTTCTTTGAGCCAAAGAGTATTTAATAAATAATAAGAGTATTTATCTATTTATTACATATATAATAAAGTATTATAAATAATAAAATATTTATTACATGTTAGCAATAGCACTTTTTAACAGAGCCAGAATATTGCCCCCACAATCCAGGTCCTCATTTTACCCACCTTGGAAGGATGGAAGGTTGAGTCAACCTTGAGCTGGTAATGAGATTTGAACGGCTGACCTGCAGATCTACCAGTCAGCTTTAGTGACCTGCAGTACTGTACTCTACCCACTTCACCACCTCAGCTCTTACATGTTTTACATTGGACAAGCACACCAGATCAAAGCTGTGCTCTGAGTAAATGAATGAAGAAAGGAGATGAGCATTTAATAGAAACAAGTTATGGCAATAACAGAGCTGAATGTATAACTTCCAGAAATTTAGTCTCGTTTGCCATTTGTAGCCAGCTATTGCTTTTTTAAACATGAAACTAAGCCACATTTTCCATCAAAGCAAATGTTTAGGGGGGGAAATGGTTGTCTGCATCCAGATCCATGAAGCACATGAACATTAATATTATTCATGTCCCTTTTCTGTAATGTATAGTCAAGTAACATTGTCAACATTTTCAGTAACAACTGAATCCATTATGGTAAAATGCCTCTACTCTGATACAGCTGGTTTTCAGACATCATATTGCAATTCAGATAAGAACTTAGTTTGCATAGGCTGCCTGGTGATTATGAATATTTAAATACATCCATCTCACTGAATTTAGGCTCATTTACATACATTGGCATACTATTAATATAAATACATTCAGAAAAATAGAGCACATTAATTTTTTAGCTCAATCAAGAGATCAGCAGAAATTCTTTCTAAAGCAACATTTTAGAAAGGAGAAAAATATCCTTAAAATATCCTTTTAAAAAGCTGTTTTTATTGATGTTGTGAAATGCACTACATAGAAACCTTCATAGATCTTTAGTTCTTTTGCAATAAATCTGTATTTATTGAGGTTATTGTAGCTAGAGATTGCTGCTCTAGCTGCTCTCAAAATTCCCTTTTATACATTCTCTGTGCATTCTGTGCCAGGTATTCCTTAACTGCTGCAATTTTTTATAATCTGCATGCACATTTTGAAACTTCCTGATGCTATTACTAATCTACACTTACATATGTTCCATAGTAAAGCTAAATTTCCCCTAAAATATCTGTTCATTTAGATATTGCATAAATACTAAAAGTAGCAAAAAATGCCAGAGTTTAATTATAGATCTTTTGCAAGGTGAAAATAGTGCTTTACATAAAAATATAAGGGACTATAAATCTACCAGTAGTGTAAAAGTATGTAGTATACGTGTATGTCAAATGTGTGTCTGTCTGTCTGTCTGTCTGTCTGTCTGTCTGTCTGTCTGTCTGTCTGTCTATCCTGTAGATTAATTAGATAATCATGCTGCAGCTTTATTCTAAAGTTGTCGAATTTCATTTTTCTCTCATTAATCTATACTCAATACCTCATAATAACAAAATGAAAACAGAATTTTAGAAATATGTGTAAATTTATTTTTTTTTTAAACCTGAAATATCACATTGGCATAGGTATTCAGACCCTTTGCAACAACATTGATTATTGCTGCCATGTTTTCACACCTGATTGGAATCTACCAGTGGTAAATTAAATTGATTGGGCATGATTTGGAAAGGCATATACCTCTCTATAGAAGGCCTCACATCTGACAATGCATACTGTAGCAGAGCGAAAGCCACAATGTCAAAGGAACTGCCTGCAGAGCTCAAAGACAGGATTATTGCAAGGCACCGATCAAGGGAAAGCTACAATAAAATTCCTTCTGCATTGCACAGGAGCCTCCGTAATTCCCAAATGGAAGACGTTTGGCACTCTTCCAAGTGCTGGTGGTCTGGTCAAACAAAATGGGGGAGAAGGGCCTTAGTAAAAGAGGTGAACCTGATGTCACTCTGACTGAGCTCCAAAGATCCTGCATGGAGATGGGGCAGACTTCCAGAAGGACAGTCATCATTGCAGCCCTCTGCCAATTGGCAGAATGGCTAGACGGAAGCACAAAATACATGAAAGCCCACTTGTAATTTCAGGACAGCTTGGCTTTCATCAATACAGTGTACAAAACATTTGATGCAGGTGACTTCCTACCGGTTCTAACTGGTTCTTTAGATCCGTTAGTGAACCGGTGGTTACGTCATGGAGCCAGTTCTGTCAGTGCCAGTTCGTGGGCACCGCCATCTTGTTTTTGGCTTCTGATACGCGCAGAAGCTGAGTTTTCAGTAATGAGTATGTGCATGCACCCACAAAGCAGGTGTGTACACATACAGCGGAAGAAAACCGCTGGCGAGGTAAGTTAGAACTCACCCCTGATTTGAGGTACACCAGATTGAGGAAGACTATACTGTACAGAGGATGTTACAAGAAGTTATGTTGTTTTCTCTTATACAGTATTGCCTCCCTTTGAAAGCCTCTGCTCACAATTTCCAATTTAGGGGTGAAATGGAGAAGGTTTTTTCTTCGGGTCCCATGTAACTGAAAAACTGAAAGACAAGGAGATGAGAGATTTTCACAGTAAAAAAACTGGATATTCACACACCTCCATCAGCCAACTGGTTTTTAGTGTCTGATTCAGTATGAAGTATTTACTTTTTTAATTTTATTTATTCATTTGTCCAATACACAATACATATTGAAGAGAACATAATATGTAAAAATAGAGGAGAAGATATATGAAAGGAAGAAAATATATATGATATATGAGATAAAGGAAAGACAATTGGAACGGGGACAAAAGGCACACTAGTGCACTTATGTACGCCCCTTACCTCTTAGGAACCTGGAGAGGTCAATCGTGGATAGTCTAAGGGAGAAATGTTGGGGGTTAGGGGTTGACACTACTGAGTCCGGTAATGAGTTCCACGCTTCGACAACTCAATTGTTAAAGTCATATTTCTTACAGTCAAGTTTGGAGCGGTTCATATTAAGTTTGAATCTGTTGTGTGCTCTTGTGTTGTTGCGGTTGAAGCTGAAGTAGTCATTGACCGGTAGGATGTTGCAGCATATGATCTTGTGGGCAATACTTAAATCGTGTTTTAGGCGCCGTAGTTCTAAACTTTCTAGACCCAGGATTGTTAGTCTGTTTTCGTAGAGTATTCTGTTTCGAGTGGAGGAGTGAAGGGCTCTTCTGGTGAAATATCTTTGGACGTTTTCAAGGGTGTTGATGTCCGAGATGGGGTATGGGGGGTGGTTAGACTAGATCAATGTTTTTGAACCACTGTGCCGCGGCACATTAGTGTGCCGTGAAACATAGTCAGGTGTGCCATGGGGAAATTAAACATGGGTCCCCAAACTACGGCCCGTGTGCCAGATTCAGCCCACAAAGGCCATTTATCCGGCCCACCACCAACCACCTCCATCTGAACATAAATATTCCCCTCACAATCCTTCCAGCTATCAGTGACAGGAAGAGTTGAGGCATAGGGAACGCTCATTGACCAATCATATTCTAGGATTCATCCCAACCACTAGCGATGAACCAATAGCAGGCCACCTCTCATCCACACCCAGGAAGGTCCCTGCTTAGGCTGCTGAGCACTTGTTATTGTGTGGCCATGGTGAGTAGTTGAAGCTGCTACTCCTCCCCATGGTCCTGATTTCTAATCCTGGTCAGGACTGGAGGTAAATGTTGCCACCACTAGACGAAGCCTCAGCCTCAGCTGCTTATGTCTATCCTGATGGTGTATATTGTTAACTATATGTATAATATGTACTGTGTTAGAGTGTCATTTTGTGTCATTTTGGTTAGTGGTGTGCCCCAGGATTTTGTAAATGTAAAAAATGTGCTGCGGCTCAAAAAAGGTTGAAAATCACTGGACTAGATTACCTACAAGGTTCCTTCTAACTCTGTTATTCTGTTTACTATAAGAATCCCCTATTAATCATAAGAATATTCCTGTCCTTTGAGGAAGTAAATGCGTTTTCTCCCCCTACTTATCAAATAGGACTGGTAATGGCTAAAAATACAGGAGATGTATTCAGCGTCACCTCTCATAGCAAAAAATATTGTAGATCTTTTCTGCCTTTGCTTCAAATTTTTGTGCATAAAGAGGAAAAAAGAAAATGCTAGGGAAATGCAGATGGTTTCAATGGGAAGAGAATCATCTGGAATCCATTTCTCTCTACCCGGGAAAATCCAGAGAACAAGACAATGTTTATCTCTGACAACGTAGTTCTTGCTTTCAAACTGTTTCTCCTTTTAAGTGAGCAGCCGTAATGAATTTGCAGTGAGCCTGGCTTTATTCTATATTTATCCAGGACACTTTCCCACCTTTTAAAATAAGAATATTTTTCTACTCATGAATTATTTAAGCTTTGTGTGCCTAACAATTCGTTCTGCACATTCATGAGTCTACAAGAGTTGCAGTTATATAGCAAGGAAATAGAAACATAGAAACATAGAAGTCTGACGGCAGAAAAAGTCCTCATGGTCCATCTAGTCTGCCCTTATACTATTTTCTGTATTTTGTCTTAGGATGGATATATGTTTATCCCAGGCATATTTAAATTCAGTTACTGTGGATTTACCAACCACGTCTGCTGGAAGTTTGTTCCAAGGATCTACTACTCTTTCAGTAAAATAATATTTACTCATGTTGCTTTTGATCTTTCCCCCAACTAACTTCAGATTGTGTCGCCTTGTTCTTGTGTTCACTTTCTTATTAAAACACTTCTCTCCTGGACCTTATTTAACCCTTTAACATATTTAAATGTTTCGATCATGTCCCCCCTTTTCCTTCTGTCCTCCAAACTATATAGATTGAGTTCATTAAGTCTTTCCTGATATGTTTTATGCTTAAGACCTTCCACCATTCTTGTAGCCCGTCTTTGGACCCGTTCAATTTTAGAGTGTTGATCCAGGGTAGATTCCACTTACCTTTGTCATTGGTTCGGATTGCGATGTTTTGCACTTGCATGCTCGCTCCATTGTATGAGTTCACTTTTGCACATGCTCAGAAGGTGGTTTCAGACCACAACGCAGCTTAGGAGCTGCTCAGCTGTGCTTCGGGTAAAGATATAAAGGCCAGTATTAACCCAGGGGCAGATGGGAGGGCATTTTTCAAAGCAGAGGACGAAAAGAAGTCAACCAAACACAAAAAGTATCGCCACAAATTCCGAAAAAAAATATGACAGTGTGCATGGACCAACACAGAAAGAACTGGATCCATGACATCATCTTCACATCACCGGCAGGTCACTAACCGTTTGGGCGATCCGGTATGAACTGTGAAGAACTCACCCTGTGTTGATCAGAAAGCTTAAGACTGTCTAAAGCAGAGGAGAAGCCTTTGGTTCTCTAGATCAGTGATTTTCAACCTTTTTTGAGCCGCGGCACATTTTTTACATTTACAAAATCCTGGGGCACACCACCAACCAAAATGACACCCTATCACACTCTCCTCTCTTTTTCCATCCCTGTCTCCTCCCCTCCTTGTGTGTGTGAGTATACACACTCTTGAACCATTTCCAAAAACAGGTGAGGGCTGGGTTTTTCTCTCTCTTATTCTTTGGGTGCTTTTTATCATATGCTTTAAATCAAGAGTCACTTCTCTCTCTTTTGTTTCTCTTTCCTCTCATTCTCTGTCTCAATCATTTTCTCATTTCTCTTTTTTCCTCCCCTTTTTGCTCGTTTCTCTCTCTCTCCCTTCCTCTCCTTTTCTCTCTCTCTCTCTCTTTCTTTCTTTCTCTCTCTCTTGCTTTCTTTCTCTCTCATGCTTTCTTTCTCTCTCTTTCTCTCTTTCTTTCTCGCTCTCTTTCTCACTCTCACTCTCTCAGCAAAAAGTTGCGAGACCAGAACCTGAGCTTTCTTCTTCGCGGCACACCTGACCATGTCTCGCGGCACACTAGTGTGCCACGGCACACTGGTTGAAAAACACTGCTCTAGATCAGGGCTGGGCAATTAATTTTTCTAAGAAACCAGGCTAAACAGTAGAGACATTCAAATTTCTAGGTCCTATCATATCTCAAGACCTAAAATGGTCACCTAACATCAAAAACATCATCAAAAAAGCACAACAAAGAATGTTCTTTCTGCGCCAGCTCAGGAAGCTCAAACTGCCCAAGGAGCTGCTGATACAGTTCTACAGAGGAATCATTGAGTCTGTCATCTGCACCTCTATAACTGTCTGGTTTGGTGCTGCAACCCAACAGGACCGACACAGACTTCAGAGGACAATCAGAACTGCAGAAAAAGCAATTGCTGCCAACCTGCCTTCCATTGAGGACCTGTATACTGCACGAGTCAAGAAGAGGGCGGGGAAAATATTTACTGACCCCTCATATCCTGGACACAAACTATGTGGAGTTCGCGGAGAGGGGCGGCATACAAATCTAAATAATAAATAAATAAATAAATAAATAAATAAATATTTCAACCCCTACCCTCAAAACGTCGCTACAGAGCACTGCACACCAAGACAACTAGACACAAGAACAGTTTTTTTCCGAACGCCATCACTCTACTAAACAAATAATTCTCTCAACACTGTCAGACTTTCTACTAAATCTGCACTTCTATTCTACTAGTTTTTCTCATCATTCCTATCACCCATTTCCTCACATGTTGACTGTATGACTGTAACTTGTTGCTTATATCCTAGGATTTTTATTAATATTGCTTCTTCATTGCTTATTTGACCCCTATGACAATCATTAAGTGTCATACCACATGATTCTTGACAAATGTATATTTTATTTTATGTACGCTGAGAGCATATGCACCAAGACAAATTCCTTGTGTGTCCAATCACACTTGGCCAATAAAATTCTATTCTATTCTAAACTGATGCACTTGTTTACATTTAATTTCTAATTTCTGATTGATGTCACCTCGCATGAGCCAGACAGAGACAACTGAATGGTCGGATGTAACCTGGGGATGTAAAATGCCCATGTCTGTTCTAGACATTGCTAAAAAGACTTACCACTAATCATGCTGAGTTTGACACAGCCACCCTACTACAAAATTCTAGATGCTCCTTAAAAGAGATAACATGGCAAGGTGAGTTGACTTGACTTATGACCATAACGGACCTTTTTTTTTTTTTCCAGCAGTAGTTGTTAAGGCAATCTCCATAATTGTTAAATGAACATGGCAGTTGTTGTTTAGCAAACCCATTGTTAGCTATGGGTGTTTTCATGGACAACCACAAGTTAACAGTAAATAAATCACAGTTATGATGTGATCAAATAACCATAAACACTGCAAATAGTCATGAATGGAATTTGACTGCCAAGTGTCCAAAATGTGGTCTGGAGTGGGTCTGCCATCGGCACTTCAGAACATGGATATAAAGGGAGGTGAGTCTGTCATAACTTCTAACGGTCAATAAATGACCAGTTGTAAGTTGAGGACTACCTGGTAATGGTGTTTTTCCCCCTTGTATTCTAGTGCAGTGTTTCCCAACCTTGTCCACTTGAAGATATTTGGACTTCAACTCCCAGAATTCCCCAGCCAGCGAATTCTGGGAATTGAAGTCCAGATATCTTCAAGTGGACAAGGTTGGGAAACACTGTTCTAGTGCAATGAATCCCCATTCCTTTTATGTCGGAAGCACCGTTCAATGTGCTTTCCAGTTGGAAGGATTAGGCGGCGACATCACCGTTGATTGGCCGATGCCCATGGGGGCTCTTTCCATGTCCCCCGTCAAAGAGCTGGAGCAAGTGACAGAAGTCACCCTGCCATGCCACGTCATTTGAGTTTTGAACGCGGGCTTGCTAACGTCCAACCCAGCATCCTACCGAGAGCTACCTTGCCCTGAGTGCAATGAATGAAGAGTAAAAATATTAATATCTGCTTAATAATTGAGTCCAAGGAAAATCAGCTACATATGTAAATGCTGTGTAACGCATAATACTATAATTACTATACTATACTATACTATAAAGTAACCTCAGTTAGGTTACAGTGCAGTACACACTTATTGTCATACAAAACTGAGTAATTTGTTTAGGTTTATGCTATGAGCCGGAGTCTGCAGTAAAAATCAGAATGGATCAAAGTGTTTGGGGGAGATCTTACCTACTTGTTTGTTTTATTTTAAAGTGAGGAAAATGTTTCAAATCTCCCCTCAATAAAGCTATCAAGGTGACATGCAGCAAAATATAAAACATTTCTTTAAAAAAATATCAATGAAAAATCAATAGGGAACCAGGCTAACAATTCTGATGAAATTTTTTAAAATGTCTTCTCTAGATAATTCTAGAACAGTGTTTCTCAACCTCAACTAATTTCAACTGTGTGGACTTCAATTCCCAGAATTCCCCAGCCAGTTTTGATGAAAAGAATTCTGGGAGTTGAAGTCCACAGAGCTGAAGTTCGCTGAGGTTGAGATACACTGTTCTAGAATCATATCATGCATGCTACTTTGAGGAGAACATTCCATCTCTGAGTAACCAGGAGGAGGGGGAACCACCTCTTTTTACTAGACCTAAATATTTTAAATATTTGAAGGTGTCAGAGAGGTGAACAGAACGTCTCTATGGTGAACAGAACATTTGGGCAGATGAATCTTGAGTTTTATAGTTCGGCACCATGCTTGAAAACAGCGGAGTAAACTAGACTGGAAGACAATGGCATTGGTGAAAAACTGGTGAAAGAACTCCATACTATATACTTACTCCTATGTATCTGCTACAGTAAGTATTACTGTAGCAGATACATAGTACTTCTAGCATATACATGGTACTGCATAGTACAGTACTGTAATATGTTTCAAAAGCTGCTCTATGTGTAATACATTACAGAAATCTAATTTCATTCTTCTAGAAAACAAATGGCACGCACCTATTATTATTTTAAATGAAAAACTCATACCACAGTTACCAACTTCAAATTATGGCTATTGAAACTTCCTTTTGTTAGTGTACATTTCTGGGGTTTTAAACATTGAATGAAGCTGGAATTGCACGAATTCACAGCACTGGGAAACTCAGTATAGCCATCTGGTGGATGAGAGAAGCCGAGGTGGATAGAAAACATCAAGTGGGTTTTGAAAAGAAATGGAATGAATATGAAGGGCTGCTTGGACTGAAAAAAGCTGATAATTGTTCTGAGGGTAAGTACTTTGCAGGAAAATCTTGCAGGTAACCAGAAACCTTGGAATAAGCCTGACTATCTCTAGGGAGCAGTCAAGAGCATGAATAACTTTTCAGCTATGATAAAATCAGTGAGTTTAGCCTTTAAAGTAACTATCATTATTAGCAGATGCTGCTGATGCTAAAACAGCAGTGTGAGAAAGCATGTTTTTGATGTTAAAGAACAGGACTCTCTAGTGCAAATTAAAAGCTTTCTGGCTTAATTAAACTTGAAACCTATGTGCAAGGTCTTCCATTGATCTCATATGCACGGATTTGGACACGTATGCAAGTTCTCCAACTGGGAAAGTAACTCCTGAGAATTTCCTATTTGATTTTTATCTCCCAGAGAATTGTTATTTTTGCAAACAAAAGGAGAGAGAACCAAATTGATTTGTATTAATCAATATATGAAAATAGCTTCTTAATGTATAATGTATTGCCAAGAGGCCACCCAGAGTCAATATAACACCAAGATCTATTTTTTACATCATAATAAGCCATAATGTGATTTACTGGATTTTGGCTTAGCACAATATAAGAAATATACCATTGTGGCTCTTTCAGCAAACTGAGATTAAATTAAACAAAGTCTCATGGGAATGTGCTGATTTGCACTTGTAATTTTGCCCTACTAAAGCATATCTTGGCCAGAGGTGGGTTCCTGCCAGTTCTAAAGAACTGGTAGTGGGAATTTCCCCCCGCTCGGCGAATTGGCAGTGAGGGCTGGCTGGCCGCACCCCTGAACTGGCTTTCTCGTAAGTTCTTGCGGGGCCAGCGCAATTTTGCTGCTGCACCTGTGGAGGTAGCAAAATCACGCACAGAGCCACAGGTGCGCCCGTGTTTGGGCATGTGCGGAAGGAAAAAAAACTCATTGAAACACAGGCGCACCTGCAGCTCCGTGTGCGATTTTGCTACCTCCACAGGTGCAGCAGCAAAATCGTGCTGGCTCCGCAAGAACTTATGAGCCGCGGCGGCGAGTGCAATTTAGCGTTTTGGCTTGTAGTGCACCGCTGCCTAAAGGTGCCAGGTAAAAGAAGTCTGTTGCAATATAGATAATTGTGCAATATTTTGAAAGTAAAGTATTTTCTGATCTTGGGAAACTGTACCTATGGTGGCCACAAAAGATCTGTCATATTTCTTCCTCATTCTTGGTAGGAGACATACCGTAAGTTGGTAATCATTAATAACCGTTTATCCTTCACCTTCAGGTCTTAGTATGAGAACTTTCCAGGTTTCTTTGCAAACTGCAAACTGCTTTCAAATGAATTATGTACAGCTATTTCTTGGAAGGCAGTCCTTAAGACCAATCCATTTAGCAACTGCTTGAAGTTAAAATAGCCCTGAAAAAAGTGACTTGCAACCTGTCCTTGCACTTGTAAGAGCCATGGTGGTGCAGTGGTTAGAATGCAGCATTGCAAGCTAACTCACTGGTCTCTCCAGAAGTTCAATCCTGATTGGCTCAAGGTTGATCCAGCCTTCAATCCTTCTGAGGTGGGTAAAATGAGGACCCAGGTTGTTGTGGGGCAATATGCTGACTCTGTAAATCACTTATAGAGCACTAAGAAGTCAAAATGCTACTGCAAAGTCAAAGTGCTACTGCATTTATGACTGTCGCAACAGCTCCACGGTCATGTGAGCAAAATTTGGATCCTTAGCAACCAGGATGTATTTATAGCAGTTGCAGCATTTCGGGGTCATGTGATCATCATTTGCTACTTTTCCAGATGGCTTCTGACAACATTAATGGGGAAGCTGGATTTGCTTAATGATTCACTTAACAACTTCAGTGATCCACTTAGCGACCATGGCAAAAAATATGCTGCAAAATTGGGCATGACTTACTTCAGCTTTTTTAGCAGTGGAAATTCTTATTACTATTGTTGTCATGAGTCCCAGCAAACCATTAAGTCCCACAGAGTTGGCCTTCTCCGGGTCCCGTCAATTAGATAATGTTGTTTGGCAGGACCTAGGGGAAGAGCCTTCTCTGTGGGGGCTTCTGGAATCAGCTCCCCCACAAAGATTTGCACTGCCCCCACCCTCCTCGCCTTCTCCCTTCTCACCTTTCCACTCCTCGCCTTCTTCCTCCTCGCCTTCGTCCGCCTCCCCCACCCTCCTCGCCTTCCGTAAAAATGTAAAGACCTATCTATGCCACCAGGCTTGGGGCCGTTTAGAGCCTAGCCTCCTGGCCAATGAGTGTAGTATGTCTTGCTGTTTGAATAGGAATCAATGATTTTAAATGTTATTAGAGTTTTTAAAGTTTTTTAGCTATATTAATTGGATTTTTAAGATATGTATACTGTATTGTTTATTGTTTTGATATGTTGTGAGCTGACCCGAGTCCTCGGAGAGGGGCGGCATACAAATAAAATAAAATAAAATAAATAAAATAAATAAAATAAATAAAATAAATAAAATAAATAAAATAAATAAAATAAATAAAATAAATAAAATAAATAAAATAAATAAAATAAATAAAATAAATAAAATAAATAAAATAAATAAAATAAATAAAATAAATAAAATCAAGTCAAGTCAAGTCAAATCAAATCAAATCGAATCAAATTAAATCAAAAAGTCGAGGAGTAAATGTATGAATGGTGCCTCTATTTTGAAATGTATGAATGGTGCCTCTATTTTCATTTAACTGATATCTTGCAGAATTAGAAAGGGAGGCATGTTTAATTGTTCCTTGCTGGGTGCAGGCGTTTGCACACCATCTGTTGGACAAACTCATTTACAATCATTCCAAGTTGGATGCCAACTTTGATACAGGTCCACAGGAGATGATGAGGTACAGTCTTGATTACTTATCTGGGAACAGTTTGATCCTGCTGGATCTGAGGAAATGGATCAGGTACTTAGAACAGTGAACTAACTACCTGCTACTTAGATCCATGATCTCATGCTAGTTAAAGCTGCCTGTATGTTTGTATCTTAGTATGGTTCATTCTTCCTTGAAAAGAGGGGGTTGGAACAAAGCATCATTGGCTCCCCCCACTTCTCAAAAACTCATCACTGAATCTGACCACAATGGACATTTTTTGTCCAGTATTGTGGAGAAGGTAGTTGCAAAGCATCTTTAGAGCCCCAGATGAAGTAAATTATCTGGACACCTTTCAGTCTAGTTTTAGGCCTGGACTTGGGGTGCACTTGGGAAATTTTAGCTTCAATCTTGGTTCTCAGGCAAGGACTATGCTCTATAATAGACTGTATGAAGAGCTGCCCTTGAAGGATATTTGAAAGCGTCAGCTGGTGGAGAATGTGGCTGCACAGATATGTGTGTCCCTAAGAGGGCACACATTTATTTATTTTATTTATCAATTAGATTTCTATGCCGTCCTTTTCAAGGCAATATGATACCTCAGTTCCACGGTTTGCTTCCAAGTGCAGTTCAAGGTCCTGTTTTTTGGCCTTTAGAGTCTTACATGTCACGGGGCCAGAGTATTTGAGGGATCATCTTTTCCCACTTGCAAGAGCCTCGGTGATACAATGGTTAGAGTGCAGTAGTGCAAGCTAATTCTGCTGAACTTGGGCTGCCAGCAGTTTGGCAGATTCAAATCTAAGTAGGCTCAACGGTTGAGTCATCGTTCCAAGGTCGCTAAAACGAGGACCCAGATGCTTACTATCTGTAAACAGCTTAGAGGGATGTAAAGCACTGAAGCGGCAAATAAGTCAAAATGCTATTGCTATTGCATATACCTGTCCCATCAAGTCAGGCAGGAAGGGCATGCTGTGAGTCCTGTCATTCCCCTCCACGCCCTTCCAAGTGAGGTTAGCGCATCTCTGAGAGAACCTTTATTTATTTATTTATTTATTTATTTATTTATTTATTTATTTATTCTTTGTCCAATATACAATACATATGGAATGAAATAGACATTAAGTAGTATACTGTATATAGGGATAGTAAGTAAAAAAGAAGAGGAGTGGATGAGAGGGAGAGAATACTGTATATAGGATATATGAGAAAAGGAAAGGTAATTGGACAGGGGACGTTAGGCACATCAGTGCACTTATGTACTTTAAAAGGTCTTTAAAACCTGATTTGGGGGTGGGTGGTGGGTGCAAGATGGCTGCATATTAAGTGATGTTCTTTTTTTTCCAACTCGGGTTTTATGTTTTAACTGCTTCCTTTATTTTATTTATTTGTTTTTAGGTTGTTAGGGAGTCAACAGCTGCTGTATACGGCCCAGAGTCATGTATTTTGTGAGACGAGCGGCTATATCAATACGCTAAATAAACACATGTATGTAATTGTGTAAACATAAAAGAATAGGTAACAACTCGTCAGGCGGGATGTTTTTTTCCGCTCTCGGCACGTAAGAAACAGCTCCCTTAACTCCTTTCCTCCGCCCACTGCCTCCGGAGCGCCACGCCCCCTCGCCTCTGTGGCCACACCCCCTCGATACAGCCGGTCGGGGTGGTGGTGGTTTTTTTTTTTGGCCTCTGTTCCTTTCCTAGCGGCAGCGCTGCGGCGTGACGTCACGCGCGTAACGTAACCTCGTTCATCAGGGCTGCGGCGACAACAACAAGGAAGTGGTTGAGCGAAGAGGGTCGCCGCCGTTGCTAAAGCTAAACGAGTCGTTCGAATCTTTCGTAGTCCGGGCGAACCGCCGTTGTCGTCCGTTCGGTTTACAGCGCCGCCATCATGAACAGCAAAGGCAAGAGGCTGATTTCCTCCTCCTCCTCCTTCTCCTGCTTCCTCTCCTCCCCACCCTCCCCCATCCACAACCCCACCCAACCGCCTCACCTTTTTAACAGGGTCGCTGCTCCTTTAAGGCTACCGCCGCAGTGTTGTTATGTGCGGGCCTAGTCCATGACTGGCGGCAGCCCTGGCCAATAGAAAGCCGAGCGAAGTCGGGGGGATGGCAGGCAATGGGGGAAGGGCTCAGGTTAGGTGGCTATGACGTAACCTTCCATGGCAGGTTGTTTAACCCTTTAGCTGCTGCTACCGAAATGGCGGTTGGTGGGCCAAAAGAACGCTCTCCTTTCCTTTGAAGTTCCAAATGTTCGCAGGAAACGCGCCAGTCCGGAGGGCACTGTAGGGTGAAAGGTTTTTTTTTTTAAATGGGGGCGCCGTTTCTCTGGGAATGGAGCCTCTAGTGCCTGCCACATGCACGTTGAAGACACTGACATTTGAGAGAAGGGGAAGAAATGGGTTGCCGGGAGCTTTTGAAAGGATCACGGCTTTGTCAAGTAGAAAAATCCCCTTCGAAGTCGATCATTTGGTGCAGGGGTAGGCAAGGTTGGTTCTTCTATGACATGTGGACTTCAACTCCCAGAATTCCTGAGCCAATCATGCTAGCTCAGGAATTATGGGAGTTGAAGTCTACAAGTCATAGAAGAGCCAACTTTGCCTACCCCAGGTTTGGTGGGAGCTCCCTTTTTGGCACTGGATCTGCAATGGGCACTAATACTGCCATGCTCTCTCTGCCCGTTAGTTCTGAAAAGGATCTAACAGATTAACAGAGTTGAAAGGGACCTTGCAGGTCATCTAGTCCAACCCCCCTGCCCAAACAGGAGATTTGTGAGGCAAGAGCTCCAGCTCTAGGCCACAGCAGCTGGGCTATTTAGATGCCAAAGGTTCTGGGGTTGTGGAACTGATAGCCCCCCCCCTTCTGTGTACACGTGTATCCCAGGTGTTACATGGGATGCTTTGAAATTGACACACAAGGTGGGACAAGGGGCATCATTTGCTCCTATCGGAAGACGGCTCTTGTATGATAACATTCCTTATTTCCTTTGCCAATTTAAATAAAAGAAGCCAGGGTGGACAGAGGCTTGAAGGATAACTAAAGGGGAATTGTGTGTTTTATCCTCAGGGTTTAACACCCTTTGCCATTGGAGTAAAATGGGAAAGGAATGAACAATGAACCACAGAATTGACAGAAGCAAATCGCAAAATTGGGAAGGGGTTCACATTCGTTTCTCCTTTTGCTCCTTATTAGGTGTTTCCCTAATAAGAGGTGTCATTTGGTTAGCAGGTCCTAAACGGAGGGATTACAAGTCACAGGATCATCCTTCGATAGTTGGGAGCATGTAAGAGCTGGTTAAAACAGCACGCCAATAGTCTGGTCCTTTTCAGGAAGCAAACCTGACCGGATTTAGGGTTTAAACTGGCGGTATACCCAAATTTATAGTTTTACTTATCATGAATTTAAATATACACATACATATACATATGAATGATCTGGTAGGTTTCATAGTCCAAATATTGCTCCAAATGGAGTGACCTGCATCTGTTTAAATCCAGCACATTCCAAAATGAAATGTGTACAGTTCAGTACTTTTCTTAAAATATGCGATGTGGCAGTATAAACCATTGAGAATAAAAGTGCAAAACATTGATTAAACAATTCTGAGTAATCTTAAAGCATTATGGCCTCGTGGGTTGCTCAGAATATGAACTATTTGGACTTATAGTGACTCTGAGTCACAAAGTCATTATTAAATAGTTGCCTCAACTGAATTGATTCAGCTTATAAATTTATAAATGGTTATAAATTGATGGCATTAACTGTGAATGTTAACTTATCAATTAACTTATTTCTCATTGCTTCCTATTACTTTTTTCTATACATTATTGTTTAATTGCAACTCTTTAAGTTCAACTCTTTTAAGTCACAAAACAGTCTGACTGCTTGAGTGTACCATCCAAAGCTATATGATCAGGGATGGGTAACCCAATGATTGAGCCTACATAAAATTTCAAGTATAGGAAATTGGAGAGTATTGTCTAGGCTGAATTGGGCCTATGATTACTTTGATTGTGTTGGTGGCAGGCCAGAACGAGGCATTTAAACCGTCTAACTATTTTGGCAACAGCAAAAGATAGTCAGTTTATTTGGGGGGGCGAGGGGTAAAGGTGCTGTACATGCAGTACTGTGTATATTGGAAGAAGTACCCATGCGCCCATGATTGCTTCAAACTGCAAGGCAATCTAACCAGTCAGTCCTAGAGGAGATCGACCCTGACTGCTCAATAGAAGGCCAGATCCTGAAGATGATACCTTGACCACCTAATGAGAAGGAAGGACTTACTGGAGAAGAGCCTAATGCTGGGAACGATTGAGGGCAAAAGAAGAAGGGGACGGCAGAGAATGAGGTGGCTGGATGAAGTCCCTGAAGCAGTTGACGTGAGCTTAAATGGACCCCGGGATTTCGATAGAGGACAGGAAGGCCTGGAGGAACAACTTTCCATGGGATCATGATGTGTCGGACACAACTTTGCAACTTAACAACAAAAACCCATGCACTCTTACAACTATCAAGCAAATCACTTTTGCTTGCTTGTTAGTTAAATCAATGGGTTTCAAATAGATTTGGTATTTGGAGAGAATAGTTAAGAAATTAATTTCTTGTTGACTTCTGAAAAATATATATGCTGCCCATGAGATGGCACTGTCCATTTAAAAATACAATTGTAAAAATGCAGTTTTTTACAACCTTTGTTCTTAGTGGGAAAGCTGGTTTGAATGATATCGCCTGGATCTAATCTAAGGAGTTTGGCATATTTAAAAAACAAAAACACCAGTTTGTCTCTTTTGCTATTTAGATATTGTTTTTTGAAGTTTTTTTTTCTTTTTTTCAGATAAAGCTCCCAAAGGAGAGATTTTTCTTTATTCCATACACTTCTAGGTCATTTTACAGGAAAGACAATTGTGCTGACATTGATTAATTTCTTCTCTTAGGTCAATACCCTACACAGCCTTCCTATCCAGTTCAATCAGCTGGTAATCCGTCTGTGTTCCCACAGACCATACCACTTCCTCAGGCTCCACCTTATACTGATGCCCCTCCTGCCTACTCAGAAGTATGTACTCAAGTTTCTGTTATAAGAAATAAGACTTTTTGGATCAGATCAAAAACATCTTTTCACTTACTAAATAATACCTGTGATTGATAATTGATGAACCAGATAGATTACTACCATGCCATCTAATTTAGTGACAAGAATTTTCTCTAGAAGGTTTTCAATTATTTTGTAGGTAGTTTAGTCAACTTTTTACATTGTTTGAGTTGTGATTTCATCATATGCAAATGATAGATCTGCCTGAGTACTTCATTATAAGTTAGGATCAGCATAATGATCAAGATGCCCATTGAGGCCAAAAGCAGAAGTATATAACTTCAGCTTTAGTTGAATGTAAATGAAAAGTACCTTTTATATTGAACTTCTTTCACTTTTCAAACTGCAGCCTCTGGCACTTAAGACTAAATGTGGCCTTTGGTTCAGATACTCTTTTAAGTCAAAAGTTTTACAAGGCAAAGGGCAAATGAGAGAAAGTTATAAAATTTGTATGTCTTGTTGTGAACCTCCCAGAGACATCTAGCCAGCTAGTCTACATTTATTTATTTATGGAAGCTTATTTCCAATATCAGTGGCAAAGCGTCTTCCTAAGTAGAACCAGAACTTTGAGAAAGAAAATTTCTGAATACAAAGCCATAAGGAATGCTTTATGTGTGCTTTCTTCCTCAGCTCTACCGCCCAAGTTTTGTACATCCTGGAGCTGCCACTGTTCCTACCATGTCTGCAGCTTATCCTGGTGCTTCACTGTACCTTCCCATGGCTCAATCTGTAGCTATGGGTCCAATGGGCTCTTCAGTTCCAGTGGCTTTTTATCCCGTTGGCCCTGTCTATCCGCCTGGATCTGCTGTACTTGTGGAAGGTGGCTTTGATGCTGGAGCAAGGTTTGCAACTAGTGCTCCTGGCAATATCCCTGTAAGTAGGCACAGAATGTCATATTTGCTATCTGTGATAGAGCATTATGAAGATAGTCCTCCTTCTTACCTTTCATGGTAATAAATGGTATATTACCATCTCTGTGCAATTACCGAGATGCAAATGAAATCATTTCCCCCTCTATATTTTTACGATTGTAAATTCAAAGTACCTGCAAGGATTTTCAGCCTCAAATATTAATGTGATATAAACTGTGGGATAAGGCAGGGAAAAGGCCTGCAGGAGTCCAGTGTCATTGATGCTTTTATCTCTGTAGACATTAGTGAGAATGAGAATAACATAAATAAATTTGCTGGAGCTCAAGGTGACACTGGAGCTTTTTGAAGGATGTTGGGATGATCTTGTAGTGATTTCCTCTTTATTGAGGAAGTCCCCTTCTGAAAGGATAGCCTGCTGGATTTCCAAACGTAACTCATCTACAGAAAGGCCAGAGAGGCAGCAGGTTTTTTAAAAAATTCCTAGCCTGCTGTAGTTTAGTCGCCCAACTATACAGTTTGAAAAAAAAATCTGGTTAGTGTAACTTGTGCATCCTGGAAGCCATGCAAGACGCTTGCCAAAGCCAATTTTTGTAGGCCAGCTTGGCAGCCTCTGTGGAGTCTATGGTCTGCACTTTGTTAGCCTTGTCATACGGCATCCCTCTAATATGTTGCTGTTGTTCTCTTTCAGCCTCCTCCTCCTGGCTGTCCTCCCAATGCAGCCCAGCTGGCTGTCATGCAGGGTGCCAATGTGCTAGTGACGCAACGGAAGGGCAACTTCTTCATGGGGGGCTCCGATGGTGGCTACACCATCTGGTGAAGGAAGGGGGGGGGGGCTACATTGGTGTAAAGGAACGACATCACATACTGTCAGCACTTCTCACAATGTAACCGCTTTAGTCGTATTAACCTGGAGTTGCAATTTAGACACATGATGATGCGGGGTGTCTTCCTGGTGCCCTGACCCTTCAGGCACTTTTTCTTTATTAAAAAAACAAAAAAAAGCAAATTTTAAAATACAAAACCATGCAATGGTAGGAGTGCCTCTCTTAAAACCTTGGGGGTTAAAATTGTGAAATGAATGTGAGCTAAGCTATCCCTCAGATTTCCCCTTAGTTCCACCTGAGAGTGCTCCTTACGGCAGCTCTCTTTCTCTGTGTCTGGCTTTTATTAATCAACTATATATAAAAAATGGGGTTGGGGAGGAGAAATGGTCGGGGGAGGGAGGAACGAAAGTTGGAATAAAACCAGCTTCCGTGTATCAAAACGTACCAAGCTTGCAGATCAGATATTACCTGTTGCCAATGACTAGGACTAAAACCCATCTTTCCTTTTCCTTAGAATCAATGGTGCTGGGGAGAAAGATAGTCAGACATAAACGTTTTTTTTTGGGGGGGGGGCATCTGTGGTAGATGCCTGTTGGAAGAGTATGATTGTGGGGGGTGCTCAGTTTTCCATTTCAGAACCCCTCGGTTGGTTCCTTCTACTCACCTTTGCTCTCTGTTCCTTTGCTCGGAAAGTATGCAGCTAGAGCGATGTCCCGGGATGTCCTTTTTTATATATTCTTAAGTGATCTTGGACTCCTTTGCACATTAAAAAAAAAAATTAACTGAAGCCATGTTTTGGTGCCAGAAATACAACATTTCATTAAATGCTTCCTGTATGTTTCAACAAACAAAAGAGCTTAAAATGAAACCATTTTTTTAAAATAAGGGTGTGGGGGAGGGAAGCAACCCAGTGTCGTAATAACAAAAACTCTTTTAAATGGAATGTTATTCAGGCTAGAGAGACAAAAAAATGTCTGGTAGATGTCAATCAGTGTGCAAGTTTGCTGGATTGATGGGTTTTTTTGTTTTTGTTTTTTTTAGACGCAAACATTTTAAAAAAGTGACTTGGGTACAATGAAGTCTTATTAGGATTAAGAAGAATATTTCAGGGATCCTCAATCTTTTGTTGTTGTTGTTGCTTTTGTTTTTATGAATTAAAAAAAATTATCAGATTTGGTGAATATATTTTATCTTAATTTTCTGTGTGTTGTATGTGTCATGGTCATCCATACCGCTGACTGTTAATGGAAGGTTGGGATTCTAGGTCTCTCTGTAAAAACACTGTGGTGCACTTAACTTGTGGACTTTTTATACTAAAAAACAAGTAGAATAAAGGCTATTTTGAAAATTTGAATAAAGTGACAAAGTTGAATTTAGCCTCTTAAATTCCTGTCCATTATAATGATGCAAGTTTTAAAAAATGACTTTGCCTTTGTATCTGTTCCTTTGTTCACTGTGCTGTCAGTGTGAAAAAATATATAATAGGGGATGTTATAAATATTGAACACATTTACTGCTTCATAGTAATGTTAAGTGTGTCATTAGAAAGCCAGTTGGTATGCTTTTTAAAAAATTAATGCAAGGCCAGTTAAAATCTGAAACTGTTATTACTCCCAGAAAAGAATGGTCTTTTCTTGGATGACAGCTATGTAGAAAGGGTTATTTTATTTGGGACTGAGT
Organism: Erythrolamprus reginae; assembly: GCF_031021105.1. NCBI lineage: Eukaryota > Metazoa > Chordata > Lepidosauria > Squamata > Dipsadidae > Erythrolamprus > Erythrolamprus reginae. The sequence goes on along the minus strand of NC_091951.1, from coordinate 183,579,589 downwards.
CATGGTAGTTAAAGAGTTAAAACTTTTCCTTTCCATATGCCACAGTTCCAATGGAAATCTTCCTCCTGCTTCTGCTGTTAATAAGAATACAGTAAACTGATATGCTTCTAAAAGTGTTTAGAACTGTCTGTAGTCCTGAATGCATGGATACAGAAATAAATATAATATTTCACTTTTCCCCAAGTATTTTAAAACATAGCAATCTATTCCCCCTCTGCTTCTGTCAAGAGCTGCTAACATATTATATTCCTCCTCTTGCTTTCTTAGCCTATGACAACATTTACCCTCATGCAATGCATTACCATACAAATTATTTCATTATTATATTGCTATATTGGAAGTTCAGGTATTTCTGCTTAGACTGTAAAGCACATGCTTGAAACTATGAATGTGGATATTTCTTCACAGACCCAAAGGTTTGATATGCACAGACACACACTATATTTGCAGGATTAGAATGAATAAAAAAGCCATTAAGGTACGTGTGAGAAATATTCATATTCAGAAAGCTTAAGAAAAATAACAAAGGCAGCTCATTTTTCGGAGCTTTGGAGTTTGCTTGCTTAACTGAAAGCAACACCCATTGAGCAGTTTCTTACTCATTAGAAGTTCCTAATGCCTTGTTTCCCTGTGTGAAGGCTTGTAAGAGCTCAAAAAGCAATTTTCTTTGTTAAAATATATTTTTGGTTTGAAATGGGTTTTATTTTTTTGCTTTATACATGGATAAGATGTGGTCAATCCTCACCCTCGTGTTTTCTATACCAGATATCAAACTATCTGTCTAATCTAATTGTAGATAATTAGAGTTGGGCAGAGTGATGATCACTCTGCATTGTAAGGGTTGCATTACTGCAGTCTATAACATGTGTTGCCACAAGTAGTGTGGCATTCATTCATTACACTGTTTAAGCCAGAGTTCCCCAAGTATATAAACAACAGTTACTAATACAGCTTTAATTCCTTGAGTAAAAGAATGACAAACCTAAAACTTTTGTTTATTTAAGTTAGCACGGTCTAAAACATGGCAGCAGTCCAGTATCTTCTATATGAAGTACTCTTCTTTTTCACGTTTATAGGGGAAGTCTTCCATTTGGACTGATCCTTCTGGATCTGCTTCAGGTTGTTCATAAGTGTGATAGTTGCCTTTATTCTTGTACAGGTAAATAACGATTATCACAACGACTGAAAGGAGAGTGAGAAAAACCACGGCGATCACAGCTTGAAACAAAATGGAGAAAAGAAACTATTTAGAGCAGATCGTTTTTGAGCAGATCTAACAGACCAAACAATTGTTAGTCTATCTCAGTGTTTCCCAACCTTGGCAACTTGAAGCATTCGCTGGCTGGGGAATTCTGGGAGTTGAAGTCCAAATATCTTCAAGTTGCCAAGATTGGGAAACACTGGTCTATCTTACCTGCTTGTTTGTCTTTAGGACAGACCCCATTCCTTTCCCTTTACCATTTTATCTACCCTTGTATTTGTTGCCAGAAAGGTAACATTTGAAAGCAAAAATGTAGAGCTCATTTAGGGGAGCTAAGGTTAATAGTGGTTAGACTATAGCAATCTGGACCCCCCCAAACCTTTTAGGCTGAGTGCCTTTCTACCTATGCCTCTAAATGGTAGAAAAAGATTAAAAGAACTGAAGCAAAACAGCACTGAGCAATGAGGAATTTATGGAGGGAGGAACTTAGAGCCCATTTCTTACATTTTATTTGTAATTCAAAGTAATTGAAGTTTATGCTCAAGAGTGTAAATAAAACATCGACATTAGACCGGTCTTTCTCAAGCTCAGAAACTTTAAGCTATGTGAACTTTAACTTCCAGAATTACCCCTGCTTTAATATATATATGCAAGATTTTAGACAACATGTCTAAATCAAGTCAAAATCCTGAACATGTCTTGTGATCTGCCTTGACCTTCCACTGAAGGAGTGGACACACAGCGAATGGATCTCATCAACAATCTTGTTTTTATGTTCTTGCTCCAACATCTCCTTTGCCTACTAAGTCCTGTCAAGTCATTTTCTTCTTTCACTTATCAGATTTATTTATGGAAAGGTTATATAGTTTCCGTAACAATACACATGCTGAAATTGACAGTCTGGAAGAGTCTGGCCCTCGTTAAGAATGACAGCCCCGATCAATTAACAAGAGACTTAACTTCCTATCCTTTCATGGGATGATAACCTGGTTCCTTCAGAGGTTATATGGAGAGCAGTAGAAGAGGCTTCTAATGTGACTGTCCCCTGAATGAATTCTCTGCCCAGAGCTGTATGTCTGATCCTCTACAAGCAGGCAGTATAGATACTTTAAATACAATAATTCACCTTGAAAACAGTGTTGGTCAAAGTTTCAGCACTAAGGTAAAGAAGAGAGGGCTTTCGCATAATAGCTCCCTGTATTAGATGAGTGATTTTGTTCCCCTCTAGAACTGTTTGAGCATTTCTTTTGAGTCAAAATAGGCAAATTGTACACAAGAGGCAGGTGCCTGTCTTTGAACAAAGAAGTCGGATGATTAAGGGGGGGGAAGCATTGGGATAAGGATGGAAATGGCCATTGCTCCTAGGATCATTACCTCCAAAAGCACTACCAAAAAGGAACGACATATCACCTTGCATTTCAGGAAATAAAATGTGCTAAGTGAGTAGTCTTAGCTAAACTCAAGAGGTAAGCAAGGCCAGTATCACACTCTTGTCCTAGGATGCCCAAAAGTCTACATGCTATGCATGAATATCCTAAACAATATTAATATAGTGCAGCCATTAGCTGAAAAACAAAAAAACCCTGCCCTTGTGTCAAAGATACAGGTCTGATCTGGTATTACCCTATACACAGGATATGCTTTTACCACCTGCCCTCTATGCTGCTGGCTTTACCATTAGTGTTTTGGGGCTATGTTGGAATCTACTCCATAGTTAGCTCTGGAAAGAAAATGGCTTATACAGTACCTCCTATAACAGCCATATTGGCATCCTCTTGGGACGTAGGCGTGTTCATCTTCTTCATGAACGGGCTGGTCAGCATCCCTTCATGGATGAAAAGAGGGAGACGTCAATATAGCCGCAGGCGGTGCGCTTGATTTGAACTGAGAAGTCCAGATTCAAATTCCTTGCTGTCATGAAAATGGAAGAGGAATGACCTCGCAACGCTCCCCTGCCCACACACACACACATACCTACCTTCAGGCTAACCTACTTCCCAGAAGTATATTGACAAGAAGTGAAGGAAGGTGAAATTATTTCCTTGTAGAAGGAATGAGAATACGTACAGTATGCTAATCCATATACTACATCTTCCAGAATGAAATGTTGAGGCATAATATGCAGCAACAATTACAAAGCGAGAGCTTACAATGATTATTTACTTATTCATTTATTTATTGGATTTATATGCCGCCCTTCTCCGAAGACTCAGGGTGGCTTACAACATATAAAAAATAACAATAAAATACAATACATCCAATTAATTAAAACTAAATAAACTATAAAATCGATAACTATATTAAAAATCAATCATACCCATTCAAACAACAACTTATATAACATTTGTCAGCCAGGGGGCTAGGGTCTAATCGCCCCAAGCCTGGCGGCATAAATGAGTCTTAAGACTCTTCCGGAAGGCGAGGAGGGTGGGGGCAGTGTGAATCTCCAGGGGGAGCTGATTCCAGAGGGCTGGGGCCCCCACAGAGAAGGCTGTTCCCTTAGCTCCTGCCAAACGACATTGTCTAGTTGATGGGACCTGGAGAAGGCCGATTAGAGACAAGTAGCGTACTTTTGGTGAAATAATAGGCCAAACGGCATGGGGAAGTGCCATTGAACCTGCTGGAAGAGTTGCTTAATAAAAGCCTTCAGCCTTTGGCTCCAGTTACAAAGCAGAAACAGGTCTGTTCTGTAGTGTTTTAGGGCTTAGGTAATCAGGCTTACTCAGTGAATATCTAATAATGTACAACAGTGGAAGTGCCAGCAGGAACAAATGTTCTGCCAGCAGCTCATTTCTAAAGATTTCTAAGACTTGCCAGCTATTTGGGAGCCAAACTCTTTACAAGAATGTATGACATCGAGGGATCTTATCATAAGGGCCTTTCAGCCAGACCAATGTTTTCCAGGCTGCAGATAATAGCAATAGGACTCAGATTTATATACCGCTTCACAGCCCTCTCTAAGCAGTTTACAGAATCAGTCTATTGGCCCCAATAATCTGGCTCATCATTTTACTAACCTCGGAGGGATGGAAGGCTGAGTCAACCTTGAGTCTGGTGAGATTCAAACTGCCAAACTGCTGGCAGACGGTGATCAGCAGAAGTAGCCTGCAGTACTGCACTCTAACCACTGTGCTACCAGGGCTCTAACAACCTATTCCCTCCAAACTGGCCAAATCCTAGGCATCCAACCATATTCACACCTCACCCTTTCCTCTGCTGCAACATTGAATTATATTCGTGAAACATTAATTCATACCCTCTCCATCCTATCAAAATCATCACAAGGCACAAACGTAAACATTGTGGATGACAGCAGCTGATCTAATGTCTAATTAGCTAAAATGGATGTGTGGAATTTTGCTTTTTGATCCTGTCCCTTGCAAAGCTTCCTTTCTAGGCTATTCAACATTTTCACCTGGTCAGAAATGGACATCTGTTTAACAATACCCAATGTTTTAGACTATGTATGTACAACATGCTATGGTAGCATTTGTTTTAACCTTTATTTTTTTTTAAACTGGAACTTAAATGGTGAAATTTATATCCACTTTAAGCTGTAACCCATAGTTTATACATCAAACTGCCCAGAGTTAAAACAATGCAAACAAGGAAACCTCAGTTTGACTAAGTCTCTCTTGGAAACAGCCTTAGTTTGGCATCACATGCCAAACAACAGTGGAGATTGGTTTTATCTTAGCATGTTGGGTGAATCTGTTTAATTGAATCTGTTTATTTGTCATATATTCAGTAAACAATATCCATGACAACAATGGTTCAGCATGATGTGAAAGCCTAGGTTGTTTAAGAAACATTTATTTCCAAATATAGTATAAAGGTTTTTTTCTCTCTGAACTTTTTCTGAGCTTTTTCCGAAACATTACAATTATTGCAAACATGCTATGACATTACAGCCAGTTTATCCAGTAATTGTTCGGCAAAAGTAAAATCGGAGTCGGGGATGAAGCAAAAAGTGTGGGTAGGTGGGTGGGTGGAAGCAGAATGAATAGATGTGTTCCTATTTATTTATTTATCCGTTTTTTTAATGCCTCCCTTCTCCTTAGACTCAGGGTGGCTTATAACATGTTAGCAATAGCACTTTTTAACAGAGCCAGCAAATTGCCTCCACAATCTGGGTCCTCATTTTACCCACCTCTGAAGGATGGAAGGCTGAGTCAACCTTGAGCCGGTGATGAGACTTGAACCGCTGACCTGCAAATCTAGCAGTCAGCTTTAGTGGCCTGCAGTACTGCACTCTACCCACTGCGTCACCTCGGCTCTATGCATGTTCCTATGCATGCATCTCTCTCTCTCTCTCCCCCCTTCTCTCTCTCTCTCTCTCTTTTTCTTTGATTACTGAACTGCTCAATTCTCTCAAAGAGAGGACTTCTTATCAGCAATAATAATAATAATAACAACAATAATAATAATAATAATAATAATAATAATAATAATAATAATAATAATTTATTGGATTTGTATGCCGCCCCTCTCCGCAGACTCGGGGCGGCTAACAACAATAATAAACACAACATGTACAATCCAATAATAAACACAACTAAAAAACCCTATTATAAAACCAAACATACACACAAACATACCATGCATAACTTGTAATGCCTAGGGGGAAGAGCTATCTCAACTCCCCCATGCCTGGCGGTATAAATGAGTCTTGAGTAGTTTACGAAAGACAGGGAGGGTGGGGGCAGTTCTAATCTCTGGGGGGAGTTGGTTCCAGAGGGCTGGGGCCGCCACAGAGAAGGCTCTTCCCCTGGGGCCCGCCAAACGACATTGTTTAGTCGACGGGACCCAGAGAAGGCCAACTCTGTGGGACCTTATCGGTCGCTGGGATTCGTGCGGTAGCAGGCGGTTCCGGTGGTAATCTGGTCCATTGCCATGTAGGGCAAAGAAGGAAATTACACTAGAAATAGAAATGATAACTTTTGTCTGCCTTTCAAGTAACTTTTGGATGCTGAATTATGCAGTGACATTTATTGCAAATTGTTATAGCTACTCACCAAAGAAGGAATAGTGGGATGGCTACTATCTTAAAACCATGTACTGCTTTCAACATGGATGGTGCCAGAACTGAACGGAGAACGACATTCTACTATTGTTTCAGGAATACTATTTGCGTGGTTGCAGTGCACAAAGAAATGAAAAACTGATGTACTGGATAGCTATAGATCAGTGTTTCTCAACCTTGGCAGTTTGAAGATGTGTGGACTTCAACTCCCAGAATTCCCCAGCCAGCAACGCTGGAGTTGAAGTCCACACATCTTCAAACTGCCAAGGTTGAGAAACACTGCTATAGATTCTTCCCGTGGAATAATTGTCTTATATAAATCAGCATTGAATCAGTGACCAGATTTGCACACTGCAGTAAGTCAATGTTTCTCAACCTTAACACGTATGGATTTCAACTCCCAGAACTGAATGAATTGAAGTCCAGGCATCTTTAAATCAATCAGACTGAGAAGCTCTGGACTAAGCCATTATCTGATTTACTTGTCTTCCTTTTTGACCTGTTCTAACAGAAGCGGTGATTTGCAAACTAGCCTTTTTATGAACATAACCTATTTTGGCTCAGTCAGGAAACCATGATTAAAAATCATGGCTCCATGCGGGGTGATAATCTAATAATTTATGCATGAATGAAGTCTAGTGGGAACAGAGGAAAAACCAACAGTAAATATAGAGTATGATGAGTCCTCCCTTCCCGTGGCTGTTTTAGCAGCAAAGAAACACTGCTTCCTTATGTTTTCAAAGACAAAAGAGGAAGAAAATTGACCGAAACCAAGCATTTCTATAAATATTTTTACACATAGAAACTTCTACATTCTGATCATTCAGGCAAGAGGCTGGGCTCTCAATTTACACTAAACAATAATGTAGTTTCCTTCATCTGGGCGTCTAGTAGAAGTCATGGTTGTAACAAAACTGTGAATTAAACCATTTGGCAAATGTTATAAATTGCATACTGGCAGCATTTTGTATACTGCAAAATATCCAGTGAATGTAATTTGTGACGTTTAGGTGCTGATATCCTGATGCAATATTGTTGCCTTCCCCCTGGCTCATATATCCACAAATATGCATCAAATTCATATAGCTTGTATATGCCATAGGTGGTCTATTATCTTGTCATTTATAATTGATAAATTTGAGAAATACTGCAGATCCAAATATACCGTTCTCTTTAAATACTTTAGAATTCACTTTTCTGAATTCAGATTCTGAGAATGCCAGAAAGCCAACATAGCAACATACACCCACATAGACAAAAACTGGGGCCTTTGGTTACTGCATTGAGAATGTTTGTGGAGAAAACAGTGGCATACTTTCCTTGTGGAGCAAAGATTTGGGACTTAAGCAAATTTAGGTGAATTGAAAAAAACTGCAGCATATATTTATAGGATAAATCTTAGCTCTCTCTGCCTACGCAACAGCAGCTCTCATTCCTGAAAAAGGATTTCCATTCCAAATTTTGGTAATTATTTGCTCAGTAGGATTAACAGGGCTCAAATTCAAAGGTTTGCCATTGGAATTGGGTTTTTTAAGTTATGGGCAGGCAGACTTATGCTTTCTGATTGTGGCCTCTGTTTATCATAAAGGGACATAACGCTAACCTTCCAATATTTCATCAGATTTTTTATCTGCATATCTTCAGAAGTCTTAGGGTATTGAATTCCAACTCCAGGGAAATGTTTGTTTAGCCATTGGTTAGAAGTATGTTGGTAAGTACCCCAACCAAGAAAATCAGTATCTTGTTCTCTTACAGTCTGCAATATTGATATTAGTAAATCGCATAACTTTATTTGCAGTTGCAAATTTAAAAAAAATCAGAGGACTATGTTGCTTAACTTGCAAATGGTGAAGTCAACTGTTTTTGATTTGCAAGTACTGTATTATTTTATCTAATTATAAAAATCTCTCAACACACACAAAATCTAATGGAATGGAACCAAGATTTGTAGCTTGCAGTTACTGTATGTATTATAGTATGGTGTAGTCAACAAACAATGTTTAAACTCAACTATGGGTATATGTGGGCCCAATTAGAAGGAAGATGTTTCCAAGTGTATCGGTGGTTATTGAAATGGATGTCCATGTGCCGCCTCTATGTTGGTTGAGGCAGGCAGGATTCCCTTGAGTATCATTTGTTGGGGGTCAAGAGAAAGGGGGGGGGTTTGCCTTCTCTTTCTGCTCAAGATCCCCATGTACAATTGGGACACAGAATGCTGGACTCGAGGGGCTTTGGCCTGATTCAGAATGGCTCTTCTTATGTTCTTATGTCCTAAGTATGTTCTCCTTTGTTTCTCTATAGCCACCTCCACCTCATGATTTAACAGTGAAAGAAGATAACTAGCTTCTCCCCTACTACCATAATCTGTTAAAAAGTGGCTAAATGTGTTAGATATTGTACATATACTTTTAAATCCTATCCATGTGTTCTCAAGTATGAAATATACTGAGTCGCTGAAATGAGGGTACCAGGGGAAAAATAATTTTCCACATCCATCATTTTGTGAGTAAACTTATTCTCCAACCTACATCCTAAACACATTAAAACAGCACGTTTCCTTTCCCTAAAAATATTTTTATTTTCTCATCTCCTTATTCCTGAGTACACTTACCTGTGGCCGGTGACGTTGTTGAAATAGCTGCCATGGCATCACCCTTCTTCGATAAGTTGTTTTAACTTTTAAAATTGTAAAAAAAAAAAAAAAATGAAGCTGAGGAAACCAAAAGAAAGAAAACCCAAAGATAATGCTGTAATCCAGATAATGGCTATGAACAGAAATGTATCATCATTACTGCTGATCACAGTGTGCAAGATGCTATTATAACCTTTCATTCTTTCTTTCTCTTTCTGTCTCTCTCTCTCTTTCTCATCTCTTCCTCCTCCCCCTCCTCTTAAATATCAATTACAGACTGGTAACTTCAGAAACGCTGCTTGCATTTCTAAACAAGCTTACTAAAAAGTACACCCCATGGACTTTATTAGCTCCAACAGGTCAACCCTGCAGGTTTTTTTGAAACATTTTTCTTGCCAGTTCCTTTCTTATGTTGCAGGGAAGCTGACTGTCTCAAAGTCACCCAGCTGGCTTCTATGCCTAAGGCAGGACTAGAGCTGTTAAGTAATAGCAACTGAATTTCTAAAGAGGCTTACTAAGGAGCACACCCTGAGGAGCACACCCCAAGGAGCATACTACTCATTAAAATTTTAAACAATTATTAGCCGTGCAATTTTTTTCTGTGACTTTGACAGGTCACAGACAAAAAGGGAGGAAGGAGAGTACCGCTTAAAAGCATGCACCAGCAATTCTGAGTAGGGACTATAAGCAAATAAACAGTCTACGAAGTTCTTTTAAAACTGGCAAGTTATCAGAGCAACCAGAAATACCGTAATTATGTCTCTGACTGCTGCATCTGGTTCTGACTGAAGCTTTTAAATTATTCTCAATAGTAGTCTGGCATGTAAATACATTTAGAGCATGGGCAATAGAACAAAGAACCCGAAGGGCTGATTATCACAAAGAGTTAATAAAGAATGGAAGAAGCAGCATTTCTAAAACAAAAAAATGAAAATCAAATGTATTAACATGAACAGACTCACAGATCACAAGGAAGAATTATGTGAGAGATCAGTGGTATAAAAAGAAATGGGATCCGGTACAGTAGAAAAATGAAGAGACAGGAAAGTTCTGAGATAAGGCCAGGAACACCACAACAAGAAGTTTTAGGTAAAGGTTAAAAGGTGAAAGCTAGGAGAAAAGATCAGGATAGATGGCAAAAAGTAGAATGATAAGGATGAAAAATAATCCGGCATCTGTTCCAAGAATTCTGCAATAGGAGGAAAGAAGGGCCCGATCTATTTCCAGACTTAACATTCAGAATGGGTCACTGGGTTAGGTCACCCGTATATTCAATAGGGAAAAGGGAACTAAGTACAAGTGAGGATGTCATCCTTTCAAAGGTAAGTGCTTTTTTTAGATACAGCGAAAAGGTAAAGGGCAAGGTTTCCCCTGCAAGTTGGGTCCAACTCTAGGGGGCAGCCCTTATCTCTGTTTCCTAACCTAGAAAGCCACCATTGTCTGAAGACAATTCACTGATTGTGTGGCCAGCAGGACTATACACTGAAATCACAAGGAACACTGTTACCTTCCCAATGATTTCCATTTATCTACTTGCATTTGCATGCTTTCTAACAGCTAGGTTAGCAGGAACTGGGGCAGGAAAAGGCGCTCATTCTACCATATGGTACTTGGTCTCAAACTACCAAACTTTTGGTTGACAAGCTGCATGGCTTAACCCAGCAGACCCCAAACCTGGCAACTTTAAGACTTGTGGACTTCAACTCCCAGAATTGCTGGCTGGAGAATTCTGGGAGTTGAAGTCCACAAGTCTTAAAGTTGCGAAGTTTGAAGACCTCCGGCTTAACTGCTTGGCCAGTGGTATGCTTGTATGCTTGTATGTATGAGAGGTTTTTTAAATTGGGGTTTTTTAGATTGTTTTTAATATTAGATTTGTTACATTGTCTTTTTATATTGTTGTTAGCCACCCCGAGTCTTCGGAGAGGGGCGGCATACAAATCTAATAAATAATAATAAATAAAATAATAATAAATAATAATATATTTTCTTGGAAAAAATAAAGGACCAACCCCCCAAAGGACCCACTGAATATTTTTGGGGGGGATGAGGAAACTTCAAATCTGGAGACAGATCTAAGATCACGTGGACTGACCGTGACTGGGTTCATCCTAGACATTTAGCCATGTTACCCATTTAGCCCACTGTTTGAGCTCATGCCCAACCTATGCAATAAACTTCATAGGCTGGATTGAACGGGTTAAACCATGCATGTTGTGCAAAAGCAAGCACTGCCCTAGTTAAAGCAGGCTGTGTGAACCCAGCCTATAATAAATAACCCAGGGAGGACGCAGAAATATGAAAGACACTGTCTAGTCCTAACCCTTTCTGTAGGCCTCTGCAGGGCTCTTTTGGTTCAATGGTGGCAGGATCCGATTTGGTGCGAAGTGGAGGCAGAGAAGAGCAGGCAGAACCGTAGGAGAAAGAAGCCTCACTTACCTCCTGGTCCTTGTTTCCTCCTATCTCCAAAATCTCAGAACTGCAGAGAGACCCTGTCAAGCCCCATCCAAGGCCTAGATTAGCCAGACAAATGCACACCAGAAGCCACACCTTCTGGTCTGGGCCTAGGCGAAAGGAGGGCAGGAAGTTAGGCACATAAAGATTGGAAAAACTGATCATCAGCCTGCTGCTGCAAAGCCATAAGAAACAAACTGTGCTTGGTTTGTCATGAAAATAACACGACCACAAGACTTCATTGCGAGTACCGATCTTGTAATAGAATCACAGGGAAGCTTGAAAGGGGAACTAGCTTGAAACGGCCCCCTTTCAAAAGCATGTAAAATGGAATCTGGAACGGCAAGATTAGCTTCCCTCCATTAATCATTTCTCCATGTTAATTATCATTTCCACATTTTAAATGTTCAAAGGGCATTCCCAAATGTGAGTCTGAAAACTCATCACTTTTTAAAAATTGTATATTAGAGTGTGTGTGTGTGTGCACGCACGCGAGTTGTACTCTTTCCTGTTGGACATTTTATCCAGCACCAGTAACCACAATGAACCCAGAAATAGTTTGTGATGCTACTTAATGGTCCTTTTGGCATGGAAGACCATTTGTTTTTATTTTCTGAGATATTTTAAGTGCAGCTTAAACAATGCTATGCTGTAAGAAATAAGTAGCCATATGCCTTCTAATGCTTCATTTAAGTATTACTTAATGTAATTACTTTAAATGCTTCATTTTGCTTACCTTTTAGTTGTTTTATTCATTTTGTGAAACACCATGAGAATACGATCAAGGGATGATTTAAATATACTAATATGATAATAAATTAATACAACCACAAGTTACTTTGATGAGAAGAAAGGTTCAAAAGAATACATGAAGCCATTCTCAGAATTTCTGTAGTGCCAAGAGACAAAGTCATCTCCATATAAAAATGCATGCAGGTTTAATTATGCCATTGCTGACTGTAACTAAAGAAAGCCACAAGGCAGCCACTTATTCTGTGGCTTGGATCAGGATTTAAAGCGATTAACTGGCTATTAATAATAATTGGCTATTAACACCACTGCTCCGTTTACTCCTCAGGTTGGTAAAATTTGTCATCCTTTTTTATCTAAAAAATTATATGGAAATTCTTCATCACCTCTGAGATCGGGCCCTATGAAGGGAATGACATAGAGAGATGTAGGACATGAAACCTTGGGAAATAAACAACAATGCATTAATGTCCAGTGAACAATTAAATCTTAAAATGGAATGATGGGTTAAGTATTAATAAATAGAAAACCAAAGCGAATTGGTCTATAATATTTTACAAGTTACATGTAAGGCATATAATCAAGTTTTTTCATGTTGTGCAGAGAAAATTTATTTTGGGGTACAGAAATCTCATTTTAGAACTGATGTCACCCTTTCACCCTCACATTATGATCAAGAAATGATGGCTAATCCCAAATTTTGAGTGCAAGGAGTTTTTGGGATTCTTTTAACTTCTGAAAGTGCTGCAGTCATGAATGAAAGTAATGAGCTGTTCTTGGATTGACAGCTAATGCCATCATAGTATCTGAATTTACCAGTGCATATTATGTTCATTCAAACTTCAGGCCCTTCCAAAATCAGGACATTGCTAGTTGCTTTTTACATGCATGATTAATGCATGATATACTTAAGTTATACTATCACAAATGCAAACCCCATCACCTAGTAAGAAATTATACTCTGGTCTGAGAAAAAACATTGTGCAAATTTAAATTGGTTATTCATTTTTGATTATTAGGATATTTGACCAGTGATGCCCTTAATATTCCTCAAAACAATTTTCATTGATGTAGTTTTAAGATGTAGAATCGTGCAACTGGACAACATGTAAATGCATAACAATAATACACAAAATACAACAGAACACAATACAAACTTGGAGGTCACGACCTTGTAGATTTCAAGGAACTTGCAGTACCTTGGAGTACTGACCTAAGTGCCAGAGCCCATTGTAACAACATTGCCAAAAAGGCACTAAGAGTTGTTAATCTAATTTTCTTTTCTGGCAATATTACACTGGTAATCAGAGCATACAAAACATTTGCTACACCAATTCTTGAATACAGTCTGGAACCTGCAGTGCATATTGGATATCAATACAATCAAGAGAGTCCAGAAATATTTCATAAGAAGAGTCCTCCATTCCTCTGCTCGCAACAGAATACCTTATTCCACCAGAATTGACATTTTGGGCTTAGATAGCCTAGAACTTTGTCGCCTTCGATCTGACCTAAATGTAGTTCATGAAATCATCTACAACAATGTTCTATCTGTGAATCATTTCTTCAGCTTCAACTGCAACAATACACAAGCACACAATCGATTGAAACTTAATGTAAACCACTCCAAACTCCCCAAACCCCAAAAACTTTAACCTTAGACTATCTATAGTCAACCTCACCCTATTCCTAAGAGGTCTGTAAGAGGCGTGCGTAAGCACACAAAAGCACACATAAGTGCCTATCATCCCTGTCCTACTGTCCTATTGCCTATTTTACCTGTACCTACTTGCTGTTTATGTTTATACCAATATCTACTATCTTGTACATGTTTGACAAAATAAAATAAAATAAAATGTTTTGAAAAGCAGGCTAACGTATGGTTGTTACTGAAATGGAATGCTGGGTTATAGGTCATCTGGATGAGTTGTTGGGTGATGCCAATACAATGGATACTTAATAAAGAACAAACTGCAAAATGTAAATGTGTGGGGATTGTGAAAGTAGAGATGGTTTTAGGGACAGGAAAAAAAAGTCAGAATGAATGGTCATTGTAAGTAGATATTGGTACATTTCTTGTCATTTTTGGCATACTGTTTCTTTCTTCTTTTCCGCATAAAGCTGCTTATCAGGGGTAGGTTTCTCCCAGTTCAGACTGGTTCATTTGAACTAGTAGCAACCGGCTGGTGATGTCACAATGACATCACCAAACCGGATCTGTTGGTGCTGGTCCGTCGGCCCTGCCATCTTTTTATTTTTTTTTATTTTTTTTTTAAAGTAATATTTATTTATTTTTCTTTCTTAATGTGTGCAGAAGCCGGGTTCCGGCACTGGGCATGTGGCCATAATCTTTTTTTTTTTTTGCTTAATCCCCCCCCCCTGATTTTTTGTTACTGTGTCGTATGGAAGCGAACCAGCAACGAGATAAGTTGGAACCCACCCCTCCTGTTTACCTCATAAAGTAATGGGTAGGTATATTTAATTTGGACATACAAAAACAAAAGTGTTTTCTATGACATCAAGTCACTCCTAGGTAAATTTGCATGTCTTTTGAGGAATTAGAGACACTTTTGTACTGATCTATTGGATTTCAGACTGTCTGGTAAAAATAAAAAGTCACAAACTCAGGAAGCTCAAACTGCCCAAGGACCTGCTTATACAGTTCTACAGAGGAATCATTTTGTGTGTCATCTGCACCTCTGTAAGTGTCTGCTTTGGTTCTGCAACCCAACAAGACAGAGGATAATCAGAACTGCAGAAAAAACAATTGCTGCCAACCTGCCTTTCATTGAGGACCTGTATACTGCACGAGTCAAAAAGAGGGCCATGAAAATATTCACTGACCCCTCGCATTCTGGACACAAATTGTTTCAACTCCTACTCTCAAAACATCGCTATAGAGCACTGCACACCAAGACAACTAGACACAAGAACAGTTTTTTCCAAAATGCCATCACTCTGCTAAACAAATAATTCCCTCAACACTATCAAACTATTTATTAAGTCTGCACTACTATTACTGCTATTTTTTTCTCATCATTCCTATCACCCATTTCCTCCCACTTATAACTGTATGACTGTAACTTGTTGCTTGTATCCTTAAGATTTGTATTAATATTGATTGTTTCCTGATCGCTTATTTGACCCCTATGACAATCATTAAACGTTGTATCTCAGGATTCTTGACAAATGTATATTTTCCTTTGTATACACTGAGAGCATATACACCAAAGACAAATTCCTTGTATGTCCAATCATAAGGTACAACACTTAATGATAATCCGGGTACAAATAAGCAATCAAATCATGTTAGGAACCAGTCAATTATAAGGATATAAGAAACCTTATATCCTTATAAATTATAAGTCCACGGAGTCCACGGAGAGGGGCGGCATACAAATCCAATCCAATCCAATCAATCAATCAATCAATTAATCAATCAATCAAATAAGGATATAAGCAACAAAGTTACAGCCATGCAGTCATAAGTGGGAGGAGATGGATGATAGGAACAATGAGAAAACTAATAGTAATGCAGCCTTAGTGAATAGTTTGACAGTGGTGAGGGAATTGTTTAGTAGAGTGATGGCGTTCAGGAAAAAAACCTGTTCTTGTGTCTAGTTGCTTATAGCATCATATTGAGGGTAGGAGTTTCAACAGTTTGTTTCCAGGATGTGAGGGATCTGTAGATATTTTCACTCTGTTTCACTCGTGCAGTATACAGATCCTCAATGGAAGGCAGGTTGGTAACAATGGGCGGGGTTTTTGGAGTTGTTATCTACACTAGATCAGTGATGGTGAACCTTTTTCAGCTCGTGTGCCAAAAGTTTGCCCGTGCACCTGATAGTGTGCACAGGGGTGCCCACACTCATAATGCAATGCCCTCCCCCCACATATGCACACAATCCCCTGCCCTCCCCGCCCCACATGTGCACAGACCTCATTGAAGCTGCCCTACTACTTATCTTCAATGGAGCTGGCCTCTACTACTTAAACTTTCAGATAGTTGCAACCAGGCCTCCTATACAAAGGCTTTCCTGAAGGCCTCTGTAGCTGATAACAGAGCTCCAGATTGATCTGGAGCTCTGTTATCAGCTACATAAGTCTTCAGGAAAGACTTGCAGGCTGCAGAAGAAATGGACTGAGGTGTGGGAGGCTGGGCTGCAACTGTGCAGAGCAGAAGGAGTTCCTGAAGACCTCTGACAGCTAAAAGAAGGCTGGGGGTGAGCACAGAAGGGAACTTCTGGTTGGGCTGTTTTTCGGTGTCCCCAGGCTTCAGGAGGCTTTCTTGAAGCCTGGCGAGAGTGAAAATGGTAGAAAAGAAGGCTGAAAATCAGCTGGCCAGTGCACACATACTGACATAGGGCAATTCCTCACGTGCCCTCAGATATGGCTCTGCGTGCCACCTGTGGCATGTGTGCCATAGTTTCGCCATCACTGCACTAGATTAACATGAGGTGTCTACTGTTAATTGGAAATTCTAACTTACCCACCAAGCAGCTTCTCAAATGCCAACAGGAAAAGAAAATAAGGACACATAGCACCTCTTTGTGTCAACAGCACTGTTTACCCATGTGGATTTGTCTGTTTCAAAGTACTCATTATGGTCTACGGACTTAATTCTTTCTGAGCTCCTTCCAGACAAATGGCTCCTACCATGACTTCATCTCACAACTAGTGTATTCCCTCTTTTGTTCTTTCACACATTATAAATGAAAGATGACCACTTTTTGTATTTGTGGAATTTCGTTATCCAAGTAGAGTCATTTTGGAATAAAAGCCTTCTCTGAAGCATCATAGGTTAACAAAAAATAATCTTCATCCATCTAAACACTTCAGTCATTACTTTTGAGATTTATATTCCACCCTTTATTCAGAAATTCCAAGTTGCATGCAAAGCACTCCCACATTTTAAGACCTTTAGGTCACTGACACGTTATGTGGTAATACTAGTTAGGAGGAAAAGTTAGGAGGAAAAGTAACAGAGTTTTCTGAATTATGGGAATCTCTTTGTATGGTTTTGTTTTTATAGCTTTGGTCCAAGACCTTCAAGAAAGCTTTTTAAAGCTGGTCTTTCCCTCATCTGTATCTTTTTCAAAACTTCAAGCCTGATTTGAATTATTGAATTCCAATGATGAGGATGATTTTGTTATATGCTCATTTCCAAATGTTATTTTTGAACTACTGAATGAACCCAATTTCTATATAGACAAATAGTACAATTAATGAAGAAAAATTTGAGCAGCATTATTTGGCTCATTCAATAAATCACTGATACCAGTACTGTATATGCAAATCACATATATTCATTGGAATGTTTTCCATTTTGGGGAGGACCAATTATGGTTGTTTCAACACGTTTTTTTGGGGGGGAAACCAACTAATCATATATATGTTTGGAAAAAAACAGGAAACTATTAGCAAACATTAATTGCAGTGTTGAAATTGCTCCTTATCTATTGCTCTCTTGCAGATGTAGAACCCAAAGTAAGATTCTACATTTAGGCAAGAAAAACAAAATGCACAGGTATCGTATATGTGCTATCTTGCTCAACAGTAGTAACTGTGAAGGGGATCTTGGAGTCCTAGTGGACAACCATTTAAATATCAGCCAGCAGTGTGCAGCATCTGCCAAAAAAGCCAACACAGTTCTAGGCTGCATCAACAGAGGGATAGAATCAAGATCATGTGAAGTGTTAATACCACTTTATAAGGCCTTGGTAAGGCCACACTTGGAATACCGCATTCAGTTTTGGTCACCACAAAATAAAAAGGATGTTGAGACTCTAGAAAGGGTGCAGAGAAGAGCAATGAAGCTGATTAGGGGACTGGAGGCTAAAACCTACTTATATTTCAGCTAAACATCTTATCAAGGGGCTGGTTGTGTAGACGAGCAGATTTGCTCATTGGCTCCTTCTTAATTTTGTGAATATAGCTAGGAACATTGCACCCTTTACCACTGTGTGTCATGGCTATATCAATTAATTACAACTAACTAATAAATTGACTGTGTGTCTCCTTTCCTCTCCAAAGTGCTTCTCTTCTTATTCCTCTTCCTTTGTTTCCAATTGTTGTTTCACAACATAGTTTTTCAAGAAAGGAATTGAAAAATATATACAGGTATGTTGGAATGGATACGAAGACAATGCTGCAGTTGCATTTTAGAAAATTATACATAAATAGTACAATTAGTAGCCATATGGCTACTAGTAAGAAGGAGTGCAGGGATTCAGTTCTGCAGATTCAATGCTGCAAACTTGAGAACAAAAATAAAAGTTTTTCCTGGATCCATGATATATATGTTGCAAGCCGCCCCGAGTCCTCGGAGAGGTGTAGCATAAAAATCCAATTACCGCTAATAAATAAATAAAATAAATAACTAAATAAATATCATATGCTTGCATAATTGATCGGTACTCTTTTATGACTCAACTGAAGGGATTGATCTAAAATGACCCATGTAAATTAAGTGAGATGCATATTAAAAATATCCTCCCACACCTAGGTTGTTTTAAAGCAAAAGTGAAATCAGTTCCATAGAATGAAACTTCTTAGTGATTCTTCCAAATGCCTGACTTCCTATTTATGTTTCTCATTAATTCATGAGATAAGAATGATCCACACTGCTGGATGCCAGATTTGGAAAGTATGCAAATTATAAATATTGAATTTGGTAGCAAAGGACTCAAACACTTGTTTTGTTTTTATATTCCTCTATTGCTGCCTCACCATATTAAGAAGCGATTAGAACAAAAGGAAAAAAAAGTTTTGCATCAAGGACATCACTTAATGTTTTATCTCTACCGGTTTCAAAGCTTTTTGTTCATCTCCTTTTCATCAAAAGTATATGCCAACATTCAAGAAATTTAAGTGGCTGGTCCTTATGGAAATCTCAGTAAAAAAAACACCACCACCTGCAGACGAGAAAAATATTGGGGAAAGTAGATAACCAGCACACTGTACAAAATTAGTGGTGCATGTATTTGACATTCCTGTTACTGTGCTTAGAGAGCATGCTCGGGAGCAGCACTAGCTCCATTTATATGTAAACATATTGCTCAAAGCATTTACAGATGTAGAAATAATTTTATTTTCTATTTTATTTTTCAATTAATCCTGAGGTTAAATTGGTTCCCTGATCAGTTCTTACCTGATTGAAGCAATCCTGGTGGGTGGGAAAATAATATCGTCTTGACAAATCTGTTGAATTTCTTCCCCGGCTTCCCCTAGCATGGATATTTCTTCTCTACTTTCTTCCTGTAGCTGCTTCCTAGCTTTCTGGTGAGTAGGCTAAGGCGTTCCCCTGCCCATCTCACCTTTCCAGTTTCACTACGTTGATAATAAATAGCTGAATCATCAGAATCCTTATTCCTTAACTCTTTGTAATACCGACGAGAGAGGCAAGGGCTCATAATGTACCGTGTCACTTACTAATAAGGCAGGACAGTTTGGTTCAGTAGGAGGCACTTCGTTCAAAGCTGCAGAGGGTGCCAAAATTAAAGATTGGGGTGGAGGATGGAAAATTCCTGCAAGCCAGTAGAGTTTATGTAGCTCCAAACCACCCCTCTCCCCCCCATGAAGGTATCTAATTTGTAGTCAGCAGAACATACAAAGTAGTGAGCTGCTAATGTTTTGGGGACCATTGAGCAGCTCAGCACACAAACACACAAATGCTTCTGAATAAACTCTAGATGAGATCAATTTTCTCCAAATTAGCTTCTCCTCAAATCATCAAAGCAATTACACCTCCAAAGATATAACCGAGCACTGCGTTGAAGGAATCAGATGCACGTGTTTGAATTTGAAATGCAGACATATTTTATTATGCATCAGGCAAAAAAGAATTAAGTTTGTATTAACTACTACAGTTACAGAATTCAGTGGTGGGATTCAGCCAGTTCTCTCTGGATTGCGCAAACCGGTAGCGGTGACTGTGGGAGGCTCCGCCTACCCGCCCTGAAGTAACACAGGGGCGCTGCGCATGCGTAGAGGTCTGTGGACATATATGAGCAGGGGCGCACACACTTACATTTGCAAACCGGTAGGGAAGGTAAGTAGAAACCCACCTCTAGTACAGATATACAGTAATTCCTCGCTACTTCGCGGTTCATCTTTTGCGGATTCACTACTTCACGGGTTTTCAATTTTCCATTGAAAATTTTAAATCCATTAAAAATTCATAAAATTCTTCTACAGTACTCCTGTACTCTGTTAAAGAAACTGGTAGGATATCACATGTAGTTCCAGCTGAGAAACATTATGGAATGAGTGTTTAATGCAAAGGGTGGGTTTTAAAAGTCCAAATACTCGTTAAATACATTAAAAAATATCTTTCCTCTACTTCACGGAAATTCATTTTCCCCGGGTGGTCTTGGAACACATCCCCTGCGAAAAATGAGGGATTACTGTATTTATAACACCTCTCAAAAGGTATCCAAGTGATCAAGCTGGAGGAGATCAAGTTGGAGGAGACAGATTGATCAAGGATTACCATCCTTAATCTTAATAAAATGCTTCAAGCAAGCAACAGATGAGAGCTGCATGGCCCCAAAACCAGACATTTCTAGTTAAAACTATGGTCTAAAACAGGGTCCCCGGTCCGTGGACTGGCACCAGGCCATAGCATGGCAAAAAATGGCCTGCGCAAACAGGCAAAGCCCCATCTGTGGGCTGCAGGCAGCAAACGAAACCACACACCCCTCCTGTCCACAGAAAAACCTCTTTCCATAGAACCAATCCCTGGTATCCAAAAGATTGGGGTGGGGGGGATCTGGTCTAAAATAGGAGAAAACAGAAGCAATGTGCTTGACAACATGACAAAATGGATGATGTTGGAAAATCAGGGAAGAGTTCAGAAGCAGCTGAGCATGGAAGGTAGTTCTAGGATTCAAAAGGATTTTATAATCCTTGGGTGGCATTGAATTATGGCTATGGGCATGTGCACATGTGCAATATCACTCGTGTGTGCGTATTCAACACCAGAGGGGGAAAAGGTTCACCATCACTGCTCTATTATATTCTGCAATGGCATAATTACATGGTTCCCCATAAATGGGAGAAAAGTCCTATTACATGTTGGGAAAGGTTTCTCCCCCTTATATACAGTATATATTTTCTCTCACCAATATGTTCAATATATGAACTTCAGTGTGTGATTTTCCTATCCAAAGTGATGATCATCTGATCAGTGCAAAGCTTTCTTAAGTATTGTATTTCCTCTCTCTCATCCTTACAGAATAGAAGTTAATCGTCTTTCTTACTTTTCCCATTCTCCGAATAACCATTTAACTTATTCTAGAAAAGCACGATTGAACTGCAATGATTAATCTTATTATTTTTTTAGCAATTGAACGCAATGAAATTGCAACTAGCTTAAATGGAGGGCTTTTCTGAAGAGTTGGGGTGGGTAAATGGTCCAGAAACCCTAATCGTATTCTGCAAAATAGGCTTATCAGCTATTCTATAATAGGAGTCTTTATGGTGATGTTCCATTTTAGAAAAGTACCTCTGGGGCAGAGTCCTCAGAAGGACAAATTTCTTTCAAAGATTACCAGTTTCTGACTTATAATACCATAGATGGAACTCAAAGTATTCAAAGGTTCATATATCATAAATATTGCCACCTGCATGATATTATACTGATGTGAGGCAGCTGGCCTGGAGGAAAAACATGATTCAATAATTATAGAAAACTAGATTTTGGAAAATGCATCTCTTTCTTTCTTTCTTTCTTTCTTTCTTTCTTTCTTTCTTTCTTTCTTTCTTTCTTCCTCCCTTCCTTCATTTTGTTGCTTTTGAGCTTATTTCAGAGGGACGGATCTGATGAGGATCTGTGGGAAAATGCCTTTCTGTAGCATATCTCGATTTTCCTTCCAGTCGCTTTCTTTTATTCCCATCCAAAATCCTTTTTCCTAAGAAAAAGCAAGCAAGTAAACAAAAAGCACACTCCTGCTCGTTTTAATTTAGAAATTTGGAAAGGCGACTCGAATATTTAGGCATAGAAAATAAGTCTTCAAAGATGCTAAATGTAGGGCATTACAAGTAATAGACATCGTTAGGCTAACAGTGCAATGTTTATAAGGATTGATTAGTCCCTGCAGTTTTCTTAGCAACATTTGGAAGTGGCTTTGCTCTTGTCTCCTTCCAAGGGCTGAGAGAGAGGTACTGGCCCAAAATCATTTGGCAGCCTTTCTATCTATGGTGGGAGTATAATTCACAGTCTCCCAGTTTCTAGCCTGGTGCTATACATACATACATACATACATACATACATACATACATACATACATACATACATAGTACATACATACATACATACATACATACATACATACATACATACATACATTATTGTCATTATATGTATATGTACACAACATAACCATACAACAAAATTCATATGACACCTAAAGACCAGTACCAACACACATAGAAACATAGAAACATAGAAGACTGACGGCAGAAAAAGACCTCATGATCCATCTAGTCTGCCCTTATACTATTTTTTGTATTTTATCTTAGGATGGATCTATGTTTATCCCAGGCATGTTTAAATTCAGTTACAGTACTGTAGATTTATCAACCACCTCTGCTGGAAGTTTGTTCCAAGGATCTACTACTCTTTCAGTAAAATAATATTTTCTCATGTTGCTTTTGATCTTTCCCCCAACTAACTTCAGATTGTGTCCCCTTGTTCTTGTGTTCACTTTCCTATTAAAAACACTTCCCTCCTGGACCTTATTTAACCCTTTGACATATTTAAATGTTTCGATCATGTCCTCCCTTTTCCTTCTGTCCTCCAGACTATACAGATCCCAAAAACCATGTCCCACCCTGAGCCACCCAAACATTTTCACAACAGATCAAGTAATAACAGACCAACAGTTCACTGATGGTGACCCTTTAGTTCAGGTACATAATTCAGGTAGTCCTCAACTAAAATTGAGCCCAATGTTTATGTTGCTAAGTGAGAAATGGGTTAAGTGAGTTTTGCCCCATTTTAAAATCTTTGTTGCCACATTTGTTAAGCGAATCACTGCAGTAGTTAAATTTGTAACCTGGATGTTAAATGAATCTGGTTTCCCCACGGACTTTGCTTCTCAGAAGGTTGCATTGTCCCCGGGGAAATGCAATCGGTCATAAATCTGAGTCAGTTGTCGAGCATCCGAATGTAAAGCACATGACCACGGGGAGGTTGCAATAGTCCTAAGTGTGAAAAATGGGGCGTGCATAAGCGCACCACTGTGCCTACAGTCCCTGTCCTATTGTCTTCTTTTGTTACTTTTTATCATTACTTATCTAATGTTTTATTTGTACAAATTATCACCCTATAATTGTTTGACTAAATAGATAGATAGATAGATAGATAGATAGATAGATAGATAGATAGATAAATAAATAAAGTCATTTTTTTCCAGTGCCGTTGTAACTTTTAATGGTCACTAAGCGAACTGTTGTAAATGGAGGACTACCTGTAGCTACTTTTATAGGGGGAAATACCTGCTCAGTGTTGTTTCTGCTAAAGAGAGAGTTAATGATTAATGGAGGGCTATGGCCGTATCAGACACAAACCTGCAAAGAGAGAAGTAAATAGACCTAACGTATAATAGCAACAGCTATAGCAGCTCTGTACTCTCCCTAAAGAGCATGGCATTTTCAGCAAGAACATTTGCAGAACAGGTGACTCCAAATTACAACCTTATTTTTTGTCAAATGGATGTCCTGCTTTGCAAGGAAGAGAAGGCCCAAAGTTGAAGAAGGCAATGTATACATCACACCATACTATGCAGAGTTCAAGTCTGGACCAAGAAGTCACCTCCTTAAAGGGTTCTTCCTTTAATCCCCTTTCATTTTTAATGGGGGCAATTGGGACCTTGTTTAAACCTAGTTAATGGCCTTTTAGGCTTCCTCCTGTGAATAGTTCACTTTCTGAATACAGTAATAAGAATTATATGTCAGGGGAGGGGGGGAAGGCATCAGGATTTTAGAGATGCTTAGGTGGGGCATGGCCAAAAAATGGTTGGGAACCACTGCTTTAATCTCTCTTCTGCAGTCTACAATAGTGGCTGCCGCCCTGAACTGTTCTAGTTCAGGTGTTTCAGACTCAAAATTACCATGAATATGCATGAGGACTAGTTCATTAGCCCAAAGGCCATGATGACTCTGAAACTTTTTTTAACCTTAATATAAAAGTCCCTGATGAGTTACTGGCAAGTCGTATTACTACTAAACATATACTTATATATTAAACATGCTTTATTTATTTATTTTTATCTGTTATTTTATAGCTGGCCCCAGTTTTTACTTTGCTTTTGTTACAGGGTTGATGCACATTGTATTTTTTCAATATCATATATTCCCTGTGGATATTTATTATATATTATATATTTTCTAAAATAATTTGGAATTTTGTTTATGTCCATTGTTAAGAATGAATGCCACCCCATTTGTAGATCATATCCTTCTAGAGTGAGCAGTCGTTTATTTCGAAGAGTTATCCAATCCCTGGTTTTAGTTAGAATAGTTGCTTGATAATATAAGAAAAAATTGGGGAGGCCGAAGCCGCCTCTAGATCTGTGGTCTAAAAAAAAGATATTATATCTTTTCAATTCGCTGGGTGATATAATCTAGGGATCTGCCCTTCAGAGAACTGCCCAACTGGTTTTCTTTTTTCTCTCTCTTGTTGCTGAGCAGAGGGATCTGGCTTTATTTTGCTGTTTCCCTCATTGACTTTCCCTTCTCTTTTCTCTGTATGCCAACCACAACAGGACAGAGACTTTCTTTCTTAGCAGAAAGAATCTAGCTTGTGCGCACACTCCTCCCTGCTGCTTGTTAGGCAGAGAGACCATAATATAGGGTGAACAGATTTGGTGTTTTAATAAAGAAGAAATATATTTAATTATTCATATATTGACTGTAGCTAGAATTATATATGCACAAAACTGGAAAATGAATAGAATGCCAACAGAAAGAGAGATGTTAAGGAAAATTATGGACTGTGCTGAAATGAATAGACTTACTTTGAGAATTAAATACAGATAAAACATATATGAATAAAAACACAACATCAATACCTAACAGCAGTGAAGGGCCACCAAAAGTTTTACTACCACACTATGGGTGTAGCTTATGCAGGACGTCTTGCATTTTCTTTCAACATCTTTCAGATCAAATTGGGTCCTCTGGGGTGGAGCTCCATTTTTGCTACCCCACTGCATCCCCCCCCCACATCCGGGCAGTAGCCCACCCCTGCCTAACAGTAGGCGTATATAAAATCTTATCTAGTAAAAAAAATATTAACACAGCATCTTAAATTTCTATCTTTATTTAACCTATCATAACTTCATCACTCCAACAATTGAACTAATTGACAAATAATAACACTAATTTTATATCTAAAATAGTATAAATCTTACAACTACTTTAAATCTGTGTTACATAATTATCCAATACTGCCGCCATTTCTCTTTTTGTCATCCAGGTTCCTACCATCCAATTTCTAATTCTTTTACATCACGTTCAAAATATTTATCTATTTTAACTATTTTTAATTTTAATCCATTCATAAAAAATTTCCCAAATTTTATAATATTCTGAACACGGTGGGGTAGCAAAAATGGAGCTCCAACCCAGAGCACCGAATTTGCTCTGAAAGATGTTGAAAGAACATGCAGGGCGTCCTGCATAAGCTACACCCATAGTGTGGTAGTAAAACTTTTGGTGGCCCTTCACTGCTGACTGGCTCAGGAATTCTGGGAGCTGAAGTCCACAAGTCATAGAAGAGCCAATTTTGCCCACCCATAAGGTGGGTGAAGAAACCAATGTCCTATTATAGGTCAGGATTATTTTTATTGTAACAGCTTATAGTAATAGACTCTAGATATGTGTCTCCTGAGATGTTCTTCTCAAGTGTTTGTTTTGACCTGGGCTCAAGTCCCTCTTATCTGACTGTTGCCTTGGTAGCACTCTTCCTCCTGTCCTTTGAGGTCATTGTCTGTGCCTTCTACGGGTGAGAATGCCCATAGAATAGAGCTGTTTTGTATATGAAGCCTATGGGCATCACCTCTCTGGCAGTGCCTAGAAAGCATTGTTGTAAGCGGCAGGAAATTCCATAGAGGGTTGCATGTGACCCAAGGACCATGAATTTCAAGTAGTCATTCATTGCTTTCAAGAACTATGTAGTTAAGTCTGCCAGCCTTTAATTAAAAGGGGGGAAAATCTAATTCACCAGCTACACCAAGAAGGTGTAGCTGGCCTGGTGGATTAGACAGGAAGCTGTCAGTATCTGTTAGACAGAAGTTACATCCAGGCTGAATGTGGGCATAGTAGATTATGATGCAACTTGGGCAGAACTTGGTGGAAGAGCTGATAATGTGTTTACTATCTTTATAGACCATAATAGTGTTTACTATTCAGAATTTACTGTAGTTTCACCAACCTGGCAGAAAAAAAAAAAGTTATAAATGTTATGTTAGGTCTGCAAGATCCTAATTCCAAATCTTCATTTGGCTTGGAAAGTCACTGGATGTTTTTGGGCCAGGGACTAATTTCCATCATACTCAAAATGATCATAAGGACTGGGAAGGAATGGGGAACATTACAGCAGATAAATATCATAAATGTGCCTATCAACCCCACATAGGAGGTTGCAGAGGGATTTGGCCACGCTAGCTGGATCTTCTGGGAACTGTAGTTCAGTATGACATAGGAGAACTAAGGGACGCCCATCTCTAAATTATAGCCCTTTTGCTGAATGCATTTGAAATGGTCATGCCAAGTAAGTCCTCAGATGTTACCTCTGCTTGACTGTCTGATATCACAAGTATGATATCCCCGTCTCCAAACTGAAGATGACTGTCATCTTCTGAAGCATGAGCTTGAGTTGCTTGAGCCTGGAACATAAAATGTGAAAATAATAAAACAGAGCCGCACAGAATGGGCACCTCAGCTCTTCATCTATTATTATTATTATTATTATTATTATTATTATTATTATTATTATTGTTGTTGTTGTTGCTGTTGTTGTTGTTGTTGTTATTATTATCATCATCATTATTATCATTATTATTATTACTACTATTATTACTATTATTATTATTATTATTACTATTATTATTATTAATTAGATTTGTATGCTGCCCTTCTCCAAAGGCTCGGGGCAGCTCACAGGATACAAAAACAACACAACGCCAAATCTAATTAATTAAAAATTGTTACTAAAATCCCATATACAAATCAGTCAGTAAGGGGCGTACATAAGTGCACCAGAGTGCCTATGGTCCCCTGTCCTATAGTCTCTCCTATATCTCCTATATCTTCTCTTCTATCTCTTCTATCTCTTCTATCTTTTCTGCTGTTCTCCCTAGTTATATTTTACTCCTATATTTTCTCTTCTATACTCTCTTTGATACATTCTACTCGTATATATCCTCTATAACTTTTATTGTGTTTTATTTATTTATTTATTTATTTATTAATTAATTATTTAGATTTGTATGCCGCCCCTCTCCGCAGACTCGGGGTGGCTCACAACAAAGTGAAACAATTTACAACAAATCTAAATTACAGTTTAAAAATATTTTAAAAACCCCATTTTCTAAACAAACATACATACAGACATACCATTCATAAATTGTATATGCCCGGGGGAGATGTCTCAGTTCCCCCATGCCTGACGACAAAGGTGGGTCTTAAGGAGCTTACGAAAGGCAAGGAGAGTAGGGGCAGTTCTAATCTCCGTGGGGAGTTGGTTCCAGAGGGTCGGACAAAACAAATAAATAAAAATAAATTCATTCACAACCATACATTACATATCATAAACAGGGGAAGGGGGCTTGATCTAATTGTCCCATGCCTGGTGACATAAATGAGTTTTGAGGCTCTTGCCAAAGGCGAAGAGGGTGGGGGCAGTGCGAATCTCTGGAGGAAGCTGATTCCAGAGGGCCGGGGCCGCCACAGAGAAGGCTCTTCCCCTGGGCCCCGCCAGACAACATTGTCTAGCTGACGAGACCTGGAGAAGGCCAACTCTGTGAGACCTAACCAGTTGCTGGGATTCATGTGGCAAAAGGCAGTCCCGTAAGAAATCTGGTCCAATGCCATGTAGGGCTTTATAGGCCATAACCAACACTTTGAATTGTGTCCAGAAACCAATCGGCAGCCAATGCAGTCCGCAGAGTGTTGGAGAAACATGGGTGTATCTGGAAAGACCCATGAGCAGCAGCGCGGCTGCATTCTGCACAATCTATCCATCCCACTTCCAAACTGAATACTACAGAAAAGGCTGAAAAAATAATATTTAAATTAAAAATTGTTTAAAAGTCGGCAATGGTCTCAGGGGACAAGGCTTAGAATTTACACCCTCCCTTAATTTGTATCTGGGTTTTTACGACTCATTAGCTGGGGGAAAGCCAGCTCTTTGATTGCTGCATCTTACCTTGAATAGGAACCCCAAGGGTAGCTTGTTCTCATTCTCTTCTTTAGCTTCTGGGAAAAAACTGGCAACGATCTGAAGCAAAAAGACCATATGGTTATTTTAAGGGACAGGGAAAAAGATATTGCCCAGGTATAAGGAGATCTGGAATCAAATCCCTGGAGAGTGATGAGGGTTCTAGATTCAATTCCTACAATTAAAATCTTTCAACATTTTACTGAGAAACAAGATTCAGATGATCCAAAGGTGATTTTTTTTTCAAGAGGCAACTGGACTTTCTGGGTTTTCTTTAAAGATATTTGTCTTCTCATCCAAGAAGCTTCTTCAGCCCAGAAAGTCTAGTTGGCTCTTGAAAAAGCATCTTTGGACCAAGTTGGTGCAAAAATATCAGTAAAGAAATAGATATAGATACATGGGAAAATGTTTGGATTTCAAATTGGAAAATGACAAAATCAGTTTCCCTAAAAGAAAATCAAATTAAAATGTTTTATAGGTGGCACCTCCCACCAAATAGGATAGCAAAAATGTTCCCTAAGACTTCTCCATTATGTTGGAAATGTAAGAAGGAAATAGGGTCCTATTATCATCAATGGTGGACATGTAGTAAAGTCAAGCTTTATTGGAAAATGATAGAAAGAATAATAAAAGAAATTGTAAAACAGGAAATAGAAATAACCCTGGAATTTTATTTACTGGGCATAACTAATCAGAGATATAAGAAAGAAATTTTACACCTAGTTATTCATATTTTGACCGTGGCCAGGATAATATATGCGCAAAATTGGAAAGGGGAAAATATTCCAAAAGAAGAGGAAGTTATTAAGAAAATATTAGATTGCACTGAAATGGATATGATGACAAGACGGTTAAAAGATCAAGAAGAAACAGAATATTATGAGATATGGAACAAAGTGTATATATGGATAAACAAGAAGAAATATTAAAATAATAAATAAATAAATAAATAAATAAGAGAACTGTATTAGCAGTGATATGATTTAAGAGTTATGTTAGAATTAGCATTGATATGATTTAAGAGTTATGTTAGAATTAGTTTATATATGAAGATTTATTACATAAGATAAAACAAATTTCTTCTTTTCATTTAAAGTAATAAGTTGAACTTAAGTATTTTTTTTTAATGTATTCTTTTTTCTGTATTGAAATTTCACTTCTAGAATAAGCGGGGAAGATACAACCCCACTTTTATGTTAAATGTATGTTTGTCAGTTTTGTTTACTTTAACAAAATTAATAAAAATATATTGAAAAAAAGAAAAGAAAAAGCATCTTTGGGACAACCGTGACCTGGATGGCTTAGAATTTCCAAAGACAAGATTCAGATGACGGTCTCCTCTGCTATTAGTCCAGCTGGGTTGTTTTTGGCTTCCTGTGCTGTATTGGCAACCTCCCAAGTAGACCAATCAGGAAGAAATGATGAGATGAAATAATTCTTCTATTCTTTAAAGCAGTGTTTCCCAACCTTGGCAACTTGAAGATATTTGGACTTCAACTCCCAGAATTCCCCAGCCAGCGAATGCTGGCTGGGGAATTCTGGGAGTTGAAGTCCAGATATCTCCAAGTTGTCAAGGTTGGGAAACACTGCTGTAAAGTTACACTAACAGATTCTCTTGTACATCTTGAAGTACAAATCCCACTCCGTCACTTTTAACATTCTGATCAATTAGGCTGGATCCTTCCTATGTTTCTTTCTCTCACCGCTAAGCCAGTGGGTGATTCCTGTTCTTTTGTCTGATTATTTCAGCTTTTCTTCCCCTCATGCCTTAAGCTCATTCTCACTTAGAGTCAGTGGTACGTTTTGGATTCCTCTAACGCAGTGTTTCCCAACCTTGGCAACTTGAAGATATCTGGACTTCAACTCCCAGAATTCCCCAGCCAGCATTCGCTGGCTGGGGAATTCTGGGAGTTGAAGTCCAAATATCTTAAAATTGCCAAGGTTGGGAAACACTGCTCTACTGCATGCGCAGAAGCAAAAAACATGATGGCGCCGCCTATGGCGCCAAGGAGAGAACCGGCTCGGGGGAGTGGCAGGTTTGGGTCATTGCCAGTTCCAGTGACCCAGGCCACCAAGTTACTAATGGTTCTATAGAACCGGTCCGAATCCACCTCTCCCTAGAACTATCCATTATGGATTACCATTATAAACTAGGCCAGTAAATTCAACAGATTATAGTTTAAAACTCTGTTGTTATGCAATCCCAGCTTTGGGCCTAAAGGAAATGGAAAGGAGAGATGACTACCACTGGGGACAGGGGTGGATTGCCCTTACTGCCTCTACGGGTACCCTGCATGCACAGCTTTGGTTCTATTGCGTAGACACACATGTTATGCGCAAGCGTCCCAGTGTGTTTTTGCTTCTACACATGCAGCAAAAACTTACTGAAATCTCACGATGGGATGCACACACGTGTGAGATTTCTGTGCTTTTTTTTGCTTCCGTGCATGTGCAGAAGAACAAAATCACCAAAATCTCTCTCATGCACACATCTCGTGAGATTTTCCTTCTGCTCATATGCACGAAGCAAAACTACAAAAAATTGAAGAAAAAAGTTGGTGGCACCCATAGCCTTCTCTGTGGCAGCCCCGGCCCTCTGGAACCAACTCCCCCCAGAGATTAGAATTGCCCTCACCCTCCTTGCCTTTCGTAAGCTACTTAAAACCCACCTCTGCCGCCAGGCATGGGGGAATTGAGATACTCTTTCCCCCTAGGCCTTTACAATTTTATGCATGGTATGTCTGTATGTATGTTTGTTTTTTATAATAATGGGTTTTTAATTGTTTTTAGTATTGGATTATTATTGTATGCTGTCTTGTTATTGCTGTTAGCCGCCCCGAGTCTCCGGAGAGGGGCGGCATACAAATCCAATAAATAATAATAATAATAATAATAATAATAATAATAATAATAATAGTAATAGGCCTGGCACTGCAGTGGCCACACGCAAATTGTACGATCTGGCTGCCGCTACCGGTGCTCCGTCCCCTACCATATTGGTAGCAACCCACTACTGGGTGGGGGAATTCCTTTCTTAGGAGATACCTGTTTAAAAATTCAAAGTGGCTTTTTTCATTCAACTGGAGATGAGGTTAAAAAAAAGACTTAGTTATTATAACAGAAGTTTCTCACTAAATAAAGACTCTAATGCCTGTAATGAAACCAACAGTATAGCCAAATTCTTATAGAATTCCCTTTGTTTCAACTCCATATGATTCTGGCTGTTTAATTTCTTGTTAGAGTCAGACACTGCAGTGTGTACATTAATTGTGTTGATAATTTAGTCCTCAGCAGCATGCAGAAGCAGACCTACTCCCTCACAGAGTTAGAATGGAATGAATTAGCTAACTCAGTTCACTCTGTCTGAGCCATTGATACATCTCCCAGCTATTGTACTCCCGATGTTGGAAGGCCAACTTTTGCAGTGGGAAGCTTACTTGCATATACAAAGACCCCTTCTGCAGATATTTTTTTCTCCAGTATATCAGAGATGTTGAGATTGTCATGATTCCAGCAAAATCAAGGGATTCAGTGTAATTTCTGTTTAGGAAGGTCTTGATTAATGCAGTTAATGTATCTCATGAAATGACTGAGCTATTTGAATCCACACAACTCAAAGTCATATTTTGGTGGAAAACACTGCAGTTGGCATTTTCAAAAACACTTATTTTTCTAATTATTTTTGGGAAATTGTGCTTTTCAGCTATTAGAAATCTATAAATATAAATAAATAAATAAATAAATAAATGAATGAATGAATGAATGAATGAATGAATGAATGAATGAATATACATGCCTGCATACATACATACAGTAAAATGCGATTATAGCTTTGATTTTGGAAAGATACAGACTGAAGGTCCAGGTGAATTTGAAATAAGAATTTGGGATGACGTAGAATCGTTGCCATTAGAAAATGCTTTTGTTTTGATTCCTCTTTAAAAAACCAGGATGAAACTTGAAAGGGAGACATTAGAACACTAAAGATTTCAATTAAAGGAGAACTTACTGCAGAAGGAGTGGCATATAAATCCAATAAATAAATAAATATACAAAAACAACAGTCTAGGACTCATTTCTAATTGTCTATCCATTAATCCCAGCAAAAAAAAAAAAAAAGTTCTGGTTTCAGTTGAATGTTGATTTTAATTAATTTATTTTTTGTATCACTGTGTGTATCTGAACTCAAAATTTCCTGGGATTTTATGAGTTCACCAGGCATTAAAAAATGTATTGCCCACTTTTCCAGCCTATTTGTTTCTCATGTTCCAACTACAGAAACCTCATTAAGGAAAGAAAGAAAAGCTGCACACTGTTTTTCCGATGGCCAGAAGCCATCTATCTCTTTGTTATTCTCCACTCCTTTCTGCCCATTCATTTATGCTTTGGGCCTGACACAGCTCTGAGCTTCAGCAGCCAAGAGGTCAAATACCAGTCATATGTGGAAGAACGTAAGGCTTTTGAGGTACCCCAAGTTCTTTGAAGATATCAAAAGTACAGTGTGAATTTGAAAGAGTGACATGATTGTTTGAAGTAGTAGATTTAGTACCCTAAGGCTCTGTGGTTTTAGGAAACTAATTCCTGCCGCACGAATCCCAGCGACCGATTAGGTCCCACAGAGTGGGCCTTCTCCGGGTCCCGTCAACTAAACAATGTCGGTTGGCGGGCCCCAGGGGAAGAGCCTTCTCTGTGGCGGCCCCGGCCCTCTGGAACCAACTCCCCCCGGAGATTAGAACTGCCCCTACTCTTCCTGCCTTCCGTAAACTCCTTAAAACCCACCTTTGCCGTCAGGCATGGGGGAACTGAAACATCTCCCCCTGGGCACGTTTAATTTATGCATGGTATGTCTGTGTGTATGACTGTTAGTATATGGGTTTTTTAAATATTTAAATATTTTAAATTTGTCTGATTGCTTATGATTTGTTTTTACATGTTGTGAGCCGCCCCGAGTCTTCGGAGAGGGGCGGCATACAAATCTAAGTAATAAATAAATAAAAATAAATAAATAAATAATTGGTTTTCCTCATGGGATGGGATGGTCCGGTTTTTAAAAAAAAAATGTTGGTCATGCTTCCAACAGCACAAAGCCCTGGGCTTTTGGGAAACGTGTACTGCTAAACATGGAGGTAAATCTGGCAGGCAAAGATGGCTTTGAGAAATCTCACTTTAAAGAAAGAATTGTGTATAATCAGATGAGTAGGAAAAGCAGTTCATTGTAAGAAGCTGACCTAATAATCAGAATTGCAGAAAAAACAATTGCTGCCAATCTGCCTTCCATTGAGGACCTGTATACTGCACGAGTCAAAAAGAGGGCGGGTAAAATATTTACTGACCCCTCACATCCTGGACACAAATTGTTTCAACTCCTACCCTCAAAACGTCGCTACAGAGCACTGCACACCAAGACAACTAGACACAAGAACAGTTTTTTCCCGAACGCCATCACTCTATTAAACAAATAATTCCCTCAACACTGTCAGACTTTCTACTAAATCTGCACTTCTATTCTACTAGTTTTCCTCATCATTCCTATCACCCATTTCCTCCCATGTTGACTGTATGACTGTAACTTGTTGCGTATATCCTAAGATTTTTATTAATATTGCTTCTTCATTGCTTATTTGACCCCTATGACAATCATTAAGTGTCGTACCACATGATTCTTGACAAATGTATATTTTATTTTATGTACGTTGAGAGCATATGCACCAAGACAAATTCCTTGTGTGTCCAATCACACTTGGCCAATAAAAATTCTATTCTCTTCTATTCTACCGTATGTCTTGCAGAGCCTACTAACTAACTCCAGGAAAAATAACAGTTGAACTAGATGAGCCTTTGATGTGATCTGAAGATGTGTTTATGTGTGTGAGAGAGTGTTTGTGTGTGTTGCATACTTGTGTTCTTATTTTATTTATCATTATACCTGTATAATATCCTGGATCTGGTGTGCTATAGAGTCATGAAAAGTCAGACACAATTTAGTGTCTGGACAACAACAATCCCATGGAATGTATTTCTGCAGTGAGTTCTCCTGGCAAGCGATGAGCTGTCTTCATATGTGTTGGCTAGGATGTGTTGGCAAGGATATGCTTGGCTTGAAAAACTGAATGTGTTTGGGTTTTAAAACGAATCCTGTAGCAGAGGAAGCCCCAGAAAGGAGTGCAATGCCAAGAATTGGGAATGAAATTAGGAATGATACACCAGAGATGGAGACATTCAGTAATGTAATAATTAGACAAGTACAGGAAGAAAAAGATCAAGTTATATTATATGACAGTGATGGTGAACCTATGGCACAGGTGCCACAGGTGGCACGCGGAGCCATATTTGCTGGCACGCGAGCCATTCCCTAGCTCAGCTCCAATATGCACATGTGTGCTAGCCAACTGATTTTTGGCTTGCACAGAGGTACTGGGAAGGTGTTTTTGGCTTCCAGGGAGATGGGGGAGAGCATTTTTACCCTCCCTGGCTCCAGGGAAGCCTTTGGAGCCTGGGGAGGGTGAAACATGAGCTTATTGGGCTCACCAAAAGTTGGGAAACATTCCATTTCCGGTCTACAGAGGGCCTCTGGGGGGGTGGGGAAAGCAGTTTTCACCCTCTCCAGGCATTGAATTATTATTATTATTAATAATAATAATAATAATAATTATTATTATTATTATTAATAATTATAATTATAATTATAATTTAATTATAATTATAATTTAATTTTATCAATTAGGAGCTGGTCTTTCATAATTATAATTATAATTATAATTATAATTATAATTATAATTATAATTATAATTATAATTATAATTATAATTATAATTATAATTATAATTATAATTATAATTATAATTATAATTATAATTATAATTATAATTATAATTATAATTATAATTATAATTATAATTATAATTATAATTATAATTATAATTATAATTATAATTATAATTATAATTATAATAATGAAAGACCAGCTCCTAATTGATAAAATGATTTTGGAGAACTGTAAGAACAGGAAAACAAACCTACACCTGATCTGGATTGACTACAAGAAAGCCTTTGACTCATTGCCACACAGCTAGATCATAAAATGTCTGGAAGTCATTGGAGTCAATGAAAACATAGAAAAGGCGATGAAATATTGGAAGACTGAGCTTTTTGTTGGGAATAAAATAAAATAAAAAATAATAATAAAAAAATATATATAAAATAAAATATAAAATAAAATATAAAATAAAATATAAAATAAAATAAAATAAAGCATTTGGAGCCTTGGGAGGAAATGACCATGTTGTCTTGCTTTTAAAGGGTCTACATCAGTGTTTTCCAAACTTGGCAACTTGAAGATGTCTGGACTTCAACTCCCAGAATTCCCCAACCAGCATTTTCTGGCTGGGGAATTCTGGGAGTTGAAATCCAGATATCTTCAAGTTGCCAAGATTGGGAAACATTGGTCTACATAAAGTGAAATAGTAGCATAGTCATACATACAAACTAAATTTCAGAGGAGACAACTTCAAACCAGTTTAGAGAGATACTAAGTGAGATCTCACATATCAAAATCCTCGGGTCAAAGGGTGACGGTGAGAAAGTAGGGAAATTCACAAATAACATGTTGCTGGAAAGACAATTATGTACTGAACCAATCTCAATGAGAAAAAAACGGAGGAAAGCATTATGGATATTTAAGAAAGCTTTTGATAAGCTAAGAGGGTATGCATAGGAACTAGTTGATGGTTTAATGACCGAGAAAGCTATACAGACAAATAGTTAATGTCTGCAGACACAGAAATGCAAGGAACAGTTTTTGAGGTATGTACTACTAAGAGGAAGAAAAAAGGATGGACCTACTGTTTAGAGAAGATAGGATATGAATTGGTGACCAAAATATTTGTGAAAAATGTTTGTATGCCAGTTTAACTCTCTCTCTCTCTCTCTCTCTCTCTCTCTTTATCTATCTATCTTAGTTGTGTCACAGTTTTCCTACTCTGACAAGGGGCCTTCTTGTTCTTTGTGGCTAAACAAAGAGTTGGACAGCCAGTGACATTTATTTTTGTCTTGATTTCTTTTGTTTGTCAGCAAATATGTCCATCCCCTGCAAACAGATGTGTCTAATATGCCAATATCACATTGTTATTCATTTGAATTTTTTACAGAGCAGATGCATCATTGCATTGTTGCAGCATGTATTTTAGGTACCCTGTTGGAATATTTTAGTTACAGCATTAGATTTTTTATGTCTAATTAGCAATTGGAAAAAGGATCGGTGACAGGGGTAGGATTCAAATATTTTAGCAACCGGTTCTCTGCCTGGTTGCTAGGTGAGCATGGCCATGGGGGCATGGCCTATTTGACCTCCTGCACCATGGCAGGGGGGAATTTTCACACACCCCAGGCTCTGGAGGTTTTTCTTGAGCCTTCAGGAGGGCTAAAATGGCTTCTCCTGGGCTCTGGAGGCCCTCTAGACTTCCTGTAGGCATGTTTTTTGCCCTTACCTGGCATCCAAAATAGGCTGTGTAGAGACTCCTGAGAGGGATGGGGCAGGAGGGCAGGGTCAGTCAGTCTTTGAAATTACTGGTCCAGCAAATGAGATGTAAAATTAACATCCAGTTTGCCCAAACTGGTCCAAACTGGCTGAATCCCACCCCTAGCTGGTGAGATTTCTTCTCGTCTCTTACCTGAGCATTGGTACCCTTGGGGGAAATCTCAATTTCTTCCATGCTTCCTTCACTGCTACCGTTATCATCTTCTACATCTCTGTAGCTGTGGCTACTCTCATCTGTCTCTGTATTGGGTGGAGCAGATTCATCGGTTGCAGACGCCACGTCTTCTGAGTCTCCTTCAACTTTGGTTGAAGAGGGAAGATCCTGGGAATCATCTTCAGGGCAGGAAGAGCTCTCCTCAGGTGGCCCTTTGTGGTCCTGACCATTCACTTTCTCACTCTGCATCTCATCCTGGATCTCTTTGTCGTGCTCAAGGTCATGTTTCAGCAGAGCTGGGATTTCATCCTTTGCCTGGGGTGGAGAACCATCCTCCGTTCCAGGTGTGTCATTGGCTTCAATGTTTTCTCCCAAGAAGGGCCGTTGCTCAGGATCTTCTGAATCTTTAGGAATGCTTTGCCTCTTGCCAGCAGCTTCAGCCATTGCCTGTGATAAAATCTCGGTTGCAAAGTTCTTTGCCATTACCTCAAGGGTCCTGCCAGAAACAACCTCAAGCTCTTCCAGTTGCGTCCCTTGGCTTTTGCCTTCTGTTTCACTAGCAGCTTGAGAGTCTGACTCGGCACCCTGGCCAACCTCATTTTGCAATTCTTTGACCTCTTCCTTTGCTTCTTCATCATGTACAGTTGCGGATGCCGCCTTGGTGGCTGAAATAGTTTCCGTTTCTTGATTTGGGGCAAGAAGAGACGTGGAGACCTCATTTATGTTATTCCCTGCTGGCAGAAAAAAGTTGCTGGTTGGGCTGACTGGGGATGAAATAACCAAAGAGCCTCTGTTGCTGCATTGGGAGGGGGAAAAAACACACATTAGCCAGTCTTAGAATATTTGAATATGCAACTTCCAACAATCCAACATTTAATTAGTTCGGCATTCCCCAGCTGGGCAGCCTTCATATCTGCTGAGATTACAAGTCCAAGAATCTTCATCTGGAATTCACTTTGCACTTCCGTTTATCAACCTGTTTGAGAATCAAAGCCCTATTTAGACATTTATACCCAAATGAAGGCCACCTGGAGGCGTTTCAAGTGCCAAATAAAAGAAGTGTAAAAGCATTAACATACTTCGAAACAGCAGAAAACCACCCAGTCAATTTTGAACAACTGTATGACTTAATTAATTTTTGTGTTTCAGTTGGAAACGGCTGGGAAAAAAATGTGGTTTTAAGGCTACTCCTCATTAAAGCTCACCTCACCAGGCCCTTAAGATTGTGTTAGACTACCGCTCGGATCATCCTAAGTCAGTATGGAAGTTAGAGTTCACTTCTGGGGACAGTCATTACGAGCAAATTCAGGGAAGCAGCTACTTGGGACAAGCTGTATTCTTCACAGCACTGAAAAGTCTTCAGGTAGAATTCTAACCATCAGAAATTCTGTTGTATTAGCCACTAGGTCAGTGATGGTGAATCTATGGCAAGGGTGGCACAGGTGGCACATGGAGCCATATCTGCTGGCACATGAGCCGTTGCCCTAGCTCAACTCCATTGTGCATGTGCATGCCGGCCTGTCTGTCTGTCTGTCTGTCTGTCTGTCTGTCTGTCTGTCTGTCTGTCTGTCTGTCTGTCTGTCTGTCTGTCTGTCTGTCTATCTATCTATCTATCTATCTATCTATCTATCTATCTATCTATCTATCTATCTATCTATTTATTAGATTTGTATGCCACCCCTTTCCAAAGACTCGGGGCGGCTAACAACAATAAAGAAAACAATGTAACAAATCTAATATTAAAAAATAATCTAAAAAAACCCAATTTAAGAGACCAATCATACAAACAAGCATACCATGTATAAATTCTATCAGCCTAGGGGGAAGGGAAAACATTTCAATTCCCCCATGCCTGACGACAGAGGTGGGATTTAAGGAGCTTGCGAAAGGCAAGGAGGGTGGGGGCAACTCTGATATCTGGGAGGAGCTGGTTCCATAGGGTCAGGGCCACCACAGAGAAGGCTCTTCTCCTGGATCCCGCCAAATGACATTGTTTAGTCGACGGGACCCGGGGAAGGCCAACTCTGTGGGACCTAACCGGTCGCTGGGATTCGTGCGGCAGAAGGCGGTCCCGGAGATATTTCAACACACACAGAGGCTATGGGAGGGCATTTTCAGCTTACAGAGGGCCTCCAGGGGAATGGGGGAGGGCATTTTTGCCCTCTCCAGGCTCCAGGGAAGCCTGTAGAGCCTGGGGAGAATGGAAAACAGACCTACTGGGTTCACCAGAAGTTGGCAAACGGGCCATTTCTGGCCTCCACGGGGAGGGGTTGGGGGAAGCTGTTTTTACCCTCCTTAGTCATTGAATTATGGATGTGGGCACTCATGCACACTTTTGGCACCCATGGGAAAAAAGTTCGCCCTTAATGCACTAGGTGTTAAAAGATTTGTTACACACATTGTCTCTTACTATGCACTTGCTTTCCATAGAAATTATAAGTGTTTTCTATAGTGCAGTGAAAATGGATCCTTATTGTGAGCAAAAACGGGGCTCCAGATATCGCAGCCGAGCACCTGTCACTATAACTGAGCTTCACCTGAAGCACACATGCCAACATTGCTGGAAGGAACAACCTCTCTCTTCACTCTCATACAAATTGTATAAGAATGCAATGTGGAGCGTGAGGAAAAGAGCATGAATTTTGCATGGGGTCAGCTGTCGGGTCCCAGTGCCCTTTTAACCGCATGATTCCTTTTCACCTGTATGGCAGAAACTGAGTGATGCAGCAAGACAGTTTTAAAATTTGCCAATAGGTAAAATTCAGTACCAGCTCTAATTAAAAGACTCCTTTGAAGATAATTATATAGAAGAACTGCTGTTATATTCAAGAAGAGCCTGTGGAATTATTAATTACTTTTAGTTTCAAGCTAACTATAAATCACCTCATTATTTCGGTGGTCACTGAACTTCAGAATAGGCTTTACCTCTTTCAATAATGGTTCAGAAGTAATAGAATCAGCTACCTGTATGGTTGAAATTATTGCAAAAGCTAGCTTCCTTCCTTCCTTCCCTTTCTTTTTTCTTTCATTACTCCCTCCCTCCTCCCCCTCGCCCTCCATCTTTCCTTCCTTCCTTCCGTCCCTCC
This sequence comes from Erythrolamprus reginae, assembly GCF_031021105.1. Taxonomy (NCBI): domain Eukaryota; kingdom Metazoa; phylum Chordata; class Lepidosauria; order Squamata; family Dipsadidae; genus Erythrolamprus; species Erythrolamprus reginae. The sequence goes on along the minus strand of NC_091951.1, from coordinate 183,539,312 downwards.
CTCTCTCTTTTCCTTTCCTTTATTTTCTTTCATTACTCCCTCCTCTCCCTCCCTCACTCCCCTTCCTTCCTTCCTTCCTTCCTTCCTTTCCTTTTTTTTCTTTCATTACTCCCTCCCTCCTCCCCTTTGCCCTCCACCTTTCTTTCCTTCTTTCCTTCCCTCCCTCCCTCTCTCTTTTCCTTTCCTTTCTTTCATTATACCCTCCCTCCTCTCCCTCCCCTTCCTTCCTTCCTTTCTTTTCTTTTCCTTTCCTTTCCTTTGTTTTTCTTTCATTACTCCCTCCCTCCTCCCCCTTGCCCTCCATCTTTCCTTCCTTCGTTCCTTCCCTCCCTCCCTCTCTCTTTTCCTTTCCTTTCTTTCATTACTCCACCCCTTCTCTCCCTCCCCTTCCTCCCTTCCTTCCTTCCTTCCTTCCTTCCTTTTTCTCTGGCTGCTCTAGGGTTGCTACTTACATTTTTAAAAAAATCACGTCTTGATTTTATAAATATTTTCTTCTAAATAATCTTAAGAATCTCTTTTCATGGAGATGTGTTCTAAATCTTTTAATCCATAACAAAAGCAAACAAGCTAGATCACTTGATGGTTAGTTGGAAAGAGAGAGAGAAACACCCCCCCCCAGCATTCCTGGGATGCTAACATCTGTAGCAAAAAGGAAATCTCTTACCTGGAGACCCCTTTAATGATGAAGACTTTATTGGAATGTTGGTTCTCCAGTTTGCTCATTACATCATACAGGTCATGGTTTAGCTAGAAACAGGAAGAATGGGGGGGGGGGGACACATTCATACCTAACAGTCACAAGTACACATCACCATAATCATCATCTTCAACTTTATTATCAGTATCTATTATTATTACAGTTGTCATTCTTTCAGTTTACTAACTCTGTTTCCTGAATTTATTCTTGATGAGGATTTCAAGGTGTCATTGGCTGAATAATAACTCTTCCTTCTCTCAATGAAAATGGAACACGTGGCTCAACAAATAACAACAATGACAACAACAACAACAACAGAGTTGGAAGGGACCTTGGAGGTCTTCTAGTCCAACCACCTGCTTAGGCAGGAAATCCTACACTACTTCAAACAGATGGTTATCCAACATTTGCTTAAAAATTTCTAGTGTTGGAGCATTCACAACTTCTGGAGGCAAGTTGTTCCACTGATTAATCATTCTAACTGTCAGGAATTTTCTCCTTAGTTCTAAATTGCTTCTCTCCTTGATTAGTTTCCACCCATTGCTTCTTATTCTACCCTCAGGTGCTTTGGAGAATAGGTTGACTCCTTCTTCTTTGTGGCAACCCCTGAGACATTGGAACACTGCTATCATGTCTCCCCTGGTCCTTCTTTTCATTGAAATATGAAAAGAATATTCTGAAACTGAAATATCAATTTCTGAATATTACATAAAAGTCACATCCCTCCACTTTTGCAGGGTTTACAGCTAACCTGCAGACATTTTCACACAGAAGAAAAATACAATAATGTGAAGGAAAGACTTGGCCAATATTGCTATAGAAGAGTCCATTGTTTTCCTGGACCCTGTGCACAATATTTTACAGAGTGCTGATGGTGAACCCTAGGACATTATTACCCAGCTGTAACCTTGCTGTGTTTTCACACTGTGGTCCGAATCTGTTTGGAATATGGGAAAGTTGCCTAGTATCTTTTGGTTGGTAGATCTAGAATCACTGCTTTGAGAATCATCCTCAGATAGAGTATAATGGTATGTGAGAAAAGTCCTTGGGAGCAGGGAAGGGTTCCTCTTAGCCTGGCTACTGGTGCACTGCGTGTGCATCATCACGTTTCGTGCATGCTTGCTACACATGCATACGTGTGCGTGTCCCCTAGTGCGATTCTGAAATCACTGAAATCTCATGAAGGGACGCTTGTGTACGCATGAGTTTGACGATTTTTTGCTTTCATGCATGCACAAACATCCCCTCAGGAGATTTTGCACAGGAAGCAAAAAAAAAAAAGACCAAAAATTTTAAAAGATGACACTGTGTGATGGACCGGTGAAGATGACAGTGGAGCCAGCACATGGAAATGGTGCAATCGGTGGGCTGCTACCGGAACAGAGCACCCTAGCACACTACCACCTACCACTGCTTGGGAGACAGGTCAAACAGATGCCACCTAGGGGATAATTTATTTATTTATTTTTTATTTATTTATTAGATTTGTATGCCGCCCCTCTCCAAAGACTCGGGACGGCTCACAACAATAATAAAAACAATATTCTAGTGAAAACAAATCTAATATTAAAAAAGCACATAAAAACCCTATCATGTTTAAAAAGCAAACAACACATACATACCCAAACATAAATATAAAAAAGCCTGGGGGAAAGGTGTCGAAACTCCCCCATGCCTGGTGGTATAGATGGGCCTTGAGTAATTTACGAAAGACAAGGAGGGTGGGGGCAGTTCTAATCTCCGGGGGGAGTTGATTCCAGAGGGCCGGGGCTGCCACAGAGAAGGCTCTTCCCCTGGGGCCCGCCAAACGGCATTGTTTAGTCGATGGGACCTGGAGAAGGCCAACTCTGTGGGACCTTTTCGGTCGCTGGGATTCGTGCGGTAGCAGGCGGTTCTGGAGGTACTCTGGTCCAATGCCATGTAGGGCTTTAAAGGTCATAACCAACACTTTGAATTGTGACCGGAAACTGATCGGCAGCCAATGCAAGCCACGGAGTGTTGTAGAAACATGGGCGAATCTAGGAAGCCCCACAATGGCTCTCGCGGCAGTGTTCTGCACGATCTGAAGTTTCCGAACACTTTTCAGAGGTAGCCCCATGTAGAGAGCGTTGCAGTAATAAAACCTCGAGGTGATGAGGGCATGAGCGACTGTGAGCAATGACTCCCTGTCCAAATAGGGCCGCAACTGGTGCACCAGGCGAACCTGGGCAAACGTCCTCCTCGCCACAGCCAAAAGATGATGTTCCAATGTCAGCTGTGGGTCGAGGAGGACGCCCAAGTTGTGAACCCTCTGAGGGGGTCAATAGTTCCCCCTCCAGGGTGATGGACGGACATATGGAATTGTCCTTGGGAGGCAAGACCCACAGCCACTCCTTCTTGTCTGGGTTGAGTTTGAGTTTGTTGACACCCATCCAGGCCCCAACAGCCTCCAGGCACCGGAACATCACTTCCACTGCTTTGTTGACTGGACATGGGGTGGAGATGTATAACTGGGTATCATCCGCATATTGATGATACCTCACCCCATGCCCTTGGATGATCTCACCCAGCTGTTTCATGTAGATATTGAATAGCAGGGGGGAGAGGACTGACCCCTGAGGCATCCCACAAGGGAGAGACCTAGAGGTTGACCTCTGACCCCCCACTAACACCGACTGCGACTGACTGGAGAGGTAGGAGGAGAACCACTGGAGAACAGTGCCTCCCACTCCCAACCCCTCCAGCCGGCGCAGAAGGACACCATAACCTCCTGGATTGTGGGCAAAGCAGATGGCAGGAGAACTGTACTTTCAAACCTGCAAGGTTCTATTATTAACATACCTATTAATATAGCTTTCCAGTAAAAAAGGAATAGCTTATGCGGTTGTGTTTCCTGTCTGGTCTGCCTGGAAAGGCTGACATGGAGGAAGAAAATGAGTTCTCTCTAAGTGTCCATGACTACTATTACTCCAACATTCCGCAGTCTGCATTGGTTGCCGATCAGTTTCCGGTCACAATTCAAAGTGTTGGTTATGACCTATAAAGCCCTTCATGGCACCGGACCAGAATATCTTTGGGACCACCTCCTGCCGCACGAATCCCAGGGACCGGTTAGGTCCCACAGAGTTGGCCTTCTCCGGGTCCCGTCGACTAAACAATGTCGTCTGGCGGGACCCAGGGGAAGAGCCTTCTCTGTGGGGGGCCCGACCCTCTGGAACCAGCTCCCCCCTGAGATTAGGATTGCCCCCACCCTCCCTGCCTTTTGTAAACTCCTTAAGACCCACCTCTGCCGTCAGGCATGGGGGAACTAAAACACCTCCCCCTTGCCCATGTTGGTTTGTTGATTGATTGACTGTGTGCCTGTTTTTTTATATATATTGGGATTGTTTTATGAAATTACTAATTTTAAATTGTAATTAGATTGGTGGGCATTGGATTTTTATTATGTACTGTTTTTTATTATTGTTGTGAGCCGCCCCGAGTTTGCGGAGAGGGGCGGCATATAAATCCAATAAATCTAATCTAATCTACTGCAGACTGCACTCTTAGCCAGATTTGAATGATCTTTAAAATTTGGACAAAGTACAATCAAATGGATACTGGGATAGGAGACTATCAAAAAAATCACTGGACTAGAGATTAAAACATCCCAGAACTATCAGCCTCATAAAACAAATCAATTCCATGTTTTTCCTACATGGATGAATTCCTGAAATCACTAAAAGTTGAGCTTCATTCAAGGATTCCTTTATTTTAATCGGTGTGATCAACAGAATTGTCTGCAAAAGCTGGCCATTCCCATATCGACTCAACAGCTGAAGCTGTTGATGGAAAGTAGCAGTAGAAGGAATTGTCCTTTACCTAGGCCAGCAGGAGGCAACTTGAATAGTTGTTTCAGTATTTGTTATTTGTAGGAAATATACAAAACTAAATAAATGGTGTTTGTGCATATAAAATTGGGGGTAATTCTGATCAGATCTCATCATTTATTCATTTTATTTAGCACATGGCATAACAGACATGGACTAGCAATATATATTAACATATCATCTAGATTAGTAGAACACAATAAAATATAACTGTTAAAATGATCTGTGTTCCAAGACGAATGTCTAGGCCAGGGGTGTCAAACTCAATTTAATTGAGGACCGCATCAGGCTGTGTTTGATCTTGGGGGTCCAACATCACTTGTGTTGGGGGCTCCTGTGGTGGCCCGAGCCTTCGGCCAGCAGAAATGGGTTCCCGAACTCCACTTTTGGCTGTGATGGCTTCCTGCAACCCTCTGCCACCGAAAATGGAGCTCGGGAGGGCTGCACACAGACATTAGGAGTATTTTCTAAATAAATATAAAGCCTATAAAGCCCTTCATGGCACCGGACCAGGATACCTGTGAGACCGCCTTCTGCCGCAAAAATCCCAGCGGCCAGTTAGGTCCCACAGAGTTGGTCTTTTCCGGGTCCCGTCGACTAAACAATGTCGTCTGGTGGGACCCAGGGGAAGAGCCTTCTCTGTGGCAGCTCCGACCCTCTGGAATCAACTCCCCCCAGAGATTAGGACTGCCCCCACCCTCCTTGTCTTTTGTAAGCTCCTTAAAACCCACCTCTGAAGTCAGGCTTGGGGGAACTGAGACATCTCCCCCTTGCCTAAGTAGTTTTGTGCATGATATGACTGTGTGTATGTATTTTATATATTGGGGTTTTTCTTTTTAGACTTTTTAAGGTAAAACTGTTATTTTAGATTTTAAATTATTAGATTTGTTGCCATGTATTGTTTTTATCACTGTTGTGAGCCGCTCCGAGTCTGCGGAGAGGGGCGGCATACAAATCTAATTAATAATAATAATAATAATAATAATAATAATAATAATAATAATAATAAAAATTGTATGTTTTCCACCCCTGCATATTTACCTTACTCATTTCCTTGTAGAAGATATCTCTCAAATTGGAAATATTCTGGAATATTGTCACATAGCATGCAATTCGACTAGGAAAGAATGAAGACAAAATAAGCAAATCATTGTTAAGTTAGTTGAGTCAATGAGGAGGAAAAGAAAAGCCATTTGTGAGCCAAACAACTTATTGCAGAAGAAAAAACAAATTACACTTCTTCAGAATACAAACAGGTTACTTGGCAGTCGACACTCCCTCCTCATCGTGCAACTAATGCAGGGGTCTCCAACCTTGGCAACTTTAAGACTTGTGGACTTCAACTCCCAGGAAATAATTGAGAAGCACTGCTCTACAGATAACTAATATTCACTTTGCCTCGATTATGCTGCCATCTTATGGGCACCAGGCCTCAGTACGTTCCCAGCACCAAATATAACCCCAACTCATGCATAGTCCATAAAATGCTTTCATAGCAGAGTCCGGAGAAATTCAATTTATTTTATTTTATTTTATTTTATTTTATTTTATTTTATTTATTTTATTTTATTTTATTTTATTTTATTTTATTTTATTTTATTTTATTTTATTTTATTTTACTTTACTTTACTTTACTTTACTTTACTTTACTTTACTTATTTATTTATTTATTTATTTATTTATTTAGTTAGTTAGTTAGTTAGTTAGTTAGTTAATTAGTTAGTTAGTTAGTCCAATACATAATACTTATTCTCTGCCTTCATCCTGCCACTTGCACTTTACTGTTTAAACAATATTTGGGACTGTCTGAAGGGTTAAGGGTTAGAGTCAACTACCAGGGAAGGAATTAGAAGTGGCACAATTATTGACTGTGATCTGATTGGTCTCCTATGATTCCCATTAGAAGGTCACCTTCATTACTTCAGCTGGGAAGCACCCAAGTCTTATTTTTCTTTCTCACTCCCACTGCTTTTTTATAGCTTGGAGCAGCTTTAGCACAATCTATGGCTAAATATATTCCATGTGAGAAAATGATGGAGAAAAGGATTCTTCAAGGCACTCTAATAACATGAGCATCTATAAGACTGCCCATGCTCCCACAATTACAACATGATTCTCAAAATAGGTTTCTGAGGAGCTGAGTTTAATCGTGGAGTCAAATTCTGTACACGTTGGAAGATGGTCTTCCTTCGTTTTTCAGGACTCTGAAAAAAAATGACTTCCATCCATTGAGAGTTGGTCTTGTTACTGAGTGGCATCTTAGTTATAGTTGTACAGATAGTCCTTGATATACAACAATTCGTTCAGTGACGGTACAAAGTAACAATGACACTGAACAAAGTGACCGATGACCATTTTGCACACTTACGACCATCGCAATATCCCCTTAGTCATCTGATCAACATTCAGATGCTTCGCAACTGGCACATATTTATGATTGTGGCAGTGTCCCAGGATCACGCAATCTCCTTTTGCAATCTTCTGACAAGCAAAATCAATGGGGAAGCCAGATTCCACTTAACAATCAAGGTTACCAGTAGTGGGTTCCTACCGGAACGGTAGAAAACACCGCAACAGTAGTAAAAATTGAGTCAGTATCTCAATACATTTTCAGTCAAGTCTGTAATTGAGATTCTCATCTGCTGTGCTGGTTAAAAGTTCAGTAGAATCTCCCAAGTCTGAATTTAGCAACTTTAAACCTGGCGGACTTCAGATCCCAGCTGGCTGGAGAATTATGGGAGTTGAAGTCCGTCAGGCTTAAAGTTGCCAAGGTTGAAGACCCCTGACCTAGATAAGCTGTGTAAAGTCAAGACTTGTAGGGTTGCAACCTGATCTTAAACCTGATGCTATAAACTGCACTTCCTCTGCCATTGCAACTGGACCTTTAGTGTGCATTACCTGTTGTAAAGGTCCGGCAGTTCTTCTCGTAGTTCTTTATTGAGTTCCTCAAAGACAGCTTGGGCTTTATAGTACTCCTCTTCAGCCTATGGAATCCAAACAGTAATTAGAGGAACAGAAACTGCAAGGCCGACTGTTCTGCCGGCGTGTTTTAACCGCCCGTAATTACAGGGTAATTAGTCCAGGAAGACACACACCACATGATAAAAGGAAAACCCAAAAGTTTTTATAAACAGAAAAATAGAAACAGCTCCCTTTTTAAATGTCAAAGGGATTTTCCGGTACACACAAGGCACAGGTTAAATGGAATCCAATTGCTCGCCCAATAGCTGGGAAATTGAGTCCAATTCTAAAGTCTAGAGAGTCCACACTCAATCTTGAACAGCACAAAAACCACGATCTTGACGAAACAATGAATTAGATAAACTGCCACGAGGCTAAAACACCAAGCTGCACTTTTATCTGTAGCACTAATTACAGCAGCCCCACCCAACCACAGGTGGCCTCATTTTCTCTTGTAATAATCCTTCAGTTGTTGTCTCCTATGCATCACTCTACGCATGGGTGGATGTGTCATTAATTCTTGCTCAGAATCCAGGGATGATACAGATGATTGATCTCCTCCTGGGCTGTCTGCCAAATTCCCCTCTTCCCTGTCACTCACGCTTCCTTGGTTAGAGGAGGCTTTGTCGTCAGATTCCATCAGGAGCAAAACAGGCCTGCGGCATGTGGATGTTTCCCCCACATCCACCTGCACATTCCTTGGGGCAGGAGCTGGGCCAGAGCTAACCACAACACCGACAAGCATTAAAAAGTCCAGATTCTGGCTACACAGTTACACATCTGCAGAGATGCCTAACTTTTTTTTTTGAGACTGGAAGCTGTTCTCCAAAAAATATACCAAGCCAGGAATAGTATGTGTGTGAGCCAGGTAACACACACACACACACACACACACTTCTAATTTTAATTTTACAATTTCCTCTAATGGTAATTAAAATTTAATTTAAACAATTAAATAAAAAGATACTTGTACAATTCGTCTACTTTTTAAGTTTTCTCTTCTGTGATAGGACGGGGGAGAGAAGGGGAAAATAGGGGACTTTTTGAGAGCCACCCACTTCTAAGATGTGGGACTGGTTGTTGCTGGGTGGCTTCATGCTGTCTCTTTGTGCTATGCTCTTTACACAAAAAGTTAACTGTGTGTAAGTCTAACTATAATTTGTTGACATTCTGCAAGCACAGAAAAGCAGAGGGATTTGTAGAGAGCCCCTGGGCTGTTTTCTTCCATCTCACTATATTTAGTTTAGTATAGTTTACTATAGTATATAATATATATATTTTCATTCTATCTTTCCATAAGTTGATGCTTTCCAGATGTACTGTAACCGTAACCGTAACTCACTTTCACCATGTGAAAGTTCTGGACACAGCAGTGGCAACACACATGGAAGAGATCAGCTGGAGAAAGATTGATCTCTACTCAAACTTTCCTTCAGCACTTAGCTCTTTCTGTTTTCTCGTTTCCAAAAATATAAGGAAAAACAAATCACTCATAGCCATGTTTTTCAACTTCAATAACTTCAAGAGGCATGGACCAGTTCCCAGAATCCTCCAGTCCATGCATCTTAAAATCGCTGAAGTTGAGAAGGAATGTTTTAGAGAAGAAGTGAGAGGCAGCAGCTCTTTATTCCCCATCGCCTGCCACCAGAAACAGTATTCTGGATTTTCTCAAGCTGCTTACATGTTGCTTCCCCCCTCCCACAGGCTACAAAGGGAAGTCAGAACATCTTTTTATTTCTGCTTATATTGCTCCTTCAGCAATTATTTGCCCCTGTTCTTCCTCTCGGAAAATTGAAGGGATAATTCCTGACCAGGGAAGCAATTAAAGCATACAGAATTTGCTTTTTTAAAACTGGAGGAAAGCAGCTGTTTGTTCCAGAATTTGTACAGAATTTGTTTTTTAAAAGTGGAGGAAAGCAGCTGTTTGTTCCAGAATTTGTACAGAATTTGTTTTTTAAAAGTGGAGGAAAGCAGCTGTTTGTTCCAGAATTTGTACAGAATTTGTTTTTTTAAAAGTGGAGGAAAGCAGCTGTTTGTTCCAGAATTTGTACAGAATTTGTTTTTTAAAAGTGGAGGAAAGCAGCTGTTTGTTCCAGAATTTGTACAGAATTTGTTTTTTAAAAGTGGAGGAAAGCAGCTGTTTGTTCCAGAATTTGTACAGAATTTATTTTTTAAAAGTGGAGGAAAGCAGCTGATTGTTCCAGAATTCGTACAGAATTTGCTTTTTTAAAAGTGGAGGAAAGCAGCTGTTTGTTCCAGAATTTGTACAGAATTTGCTTTTTTAAAAGTGGAGGAAAGCAGCTGTTTGTTCCAGAATTTGTACAGAATTTGCTTTTTTAAAAGTGGAGGAAAGCAGCTGTTTGTTCCAGAATTTGTACAGAATTTGCTTTTTTAAAAGTGGAGGAAAGCAGCTGATTGTTCCAGAATTTGTACAGAATTTGTTTTTTAAAAGTGGAGGAAAGCAGCTGATTGTTCCAGAATTTGTACAGAATTTGCTTTTTTAAAAGTGGAGGAAAGCAGCTGTTTGTTCCAGAATTTGTACAGAATTTGTTTTTTAAAAGTGGAGGAAAGCAGCTGATTGTTCCAGAATTTGTACAGAATTTGTTTTTTAAAAGTGGAGGAAAGCAGCTGTTTGTTCCAGAATTTGTACAGAATTTGTTTTTTAAAAGTGGAGGAAAGCAGCTGATTGTTCCAGAATTTGTACAGAATTTGTTTTTTAAAAGTGGAGGAAAGCAGCTGTTTGTTCCAGAATTTGTACAGAATTTGCTTTTTTAAAAGTGAAGGAAAGCAGCTGATTGTTCCAGAATTTGTACAGAATTTGTTTTTTTTAAAGTGGAGGAAAGCAGCTGATTGTTCCAGAATTTATACAGAATTTGTTTTTTAAAAGTGGAGGAAAGCAGCTGTTTGTTCCAGAATTTGTACAGAATTTGCTTTTTTAAAAGTGGAGGAAAGCAGCTGATTGTTCCATTTTGTCTGTACATTTAGCTGCTATTCCTCTGGCCTCATCTATCTAAATCTCTTTTGCAACTGGAAAGTCTATTTTGATGACTTTCTGAACGAGGTTCAGGAGTGAAGTAGTCATCTTAATCCATTTGTCTCCTTAGCCCCTCCATGAAATTCCTCAAGTGAAAAAGCAAAAGAAAGAAAGAAAGAAAGAAAGAAAGAAAGAAAGAAAGAAAGAAAGAAAAAGCCTAAAATGTTTGATTTGACACACTGGAGGAATTAGGGGGAGGTCAATGCCACACTTTCCCACTCAAACCAAGAACTCCTCCACCAACCAGATTCCTCCAACATAAGAATGGCGAACAAGGGTGGAAGTGGAAATATCTGAATAGAAATCCTTTGATCTGAATCTAATTGGATTCCTCAAGAGGTAGTTTTACCTTAGCAATTTTAACTTCATCTTTCTTTTTGGCATTCTGAAGGGTTTCCAAGTGATGTCTGCTGATATCATAATCCACCAGTTTCCGTCCTCTCTTGGCAATTCGCTCCTGCAAAGGAAGAGAACACATCAAAGATGATCTAGAGACAATAGTCTTCTTTGTGTATTGTTTTAAAAGAATATCTGAAATGCTCTTCTGAATGTGCAAAGTAATCGGGCTTCAAGGGACCTTTCAGTATGTAGGAGAAGAGCAAGGATTTTTTTTGCGTAAGGTCTTGTAGGATTATGTAGAGAATCCTTGCAGAAAGTTCATTCAGTGACTGGGATAAAATTTGGGGCAGAGTATTTATGGCTGTGTCTTCGGTATTACAAATCCCATTCAAGTAATATGTAAAAAAACCAAACTGTAAGCTATCTCTTTTTTTCCTGCTCAGTTTGAACTTCTACATTTCCTGATATATTATCTCTTGCAATTCATGTCCTCATTAGATTCCAGAATGCTGGTTATTATAATTCAGAATTGTGATAGTGGTGTATTGATCTAGCAAACAATGTAGGTATTTCACCTATTTTTATTATTTATTTTTATAACAGAGTCTTCTAGTCCAACCCCCTGATTAGGCAGGAAAACCGACACCACTTCAGACAAATGGTTATCAAACATCTTATTAAAACCCTCCAGTGTTGGAGCATTCACAGCTTCTGGAGGCAAGTTGTTCCATTGATTAATTGTTCTAACTGTCAGGAAATAAGTTGCTTTGTTTCCACCCACTGCTTATTGTCAAACCATCAGGTTCTTTGGAGAGTACCTTGACTCCCTCTTCTTTGTGGCAGGCCCTGAGATATTGGAACACTGCTATCATGTCATCCTTTTTCATTAAACAAACATATCCAGCTCCCGCAACCATTCTTCATATGTTTTAGCGCTTAGTTATTTTATTTGAGTCATTGACCAGTGAAAGAAAATGAGATTTAACTCACTGAATATTAATATAACCTATGCAGCACAGAAAGGCAAGCCACAAAATAATATAACAAAAATAAAAATTATTATCATAAAAATTAATACAATGTGATATTATACAATTTATGTAAGGCAATTAAATGATGGTTTAGAATGTATTTTATAAATATTGTTGTCTTTGTTGGCCAGAGTTTGGGGCATCAACTAAGTGCAAGGATTAATTAAGGATAAAGGTTGCCTATGGAGATTCTGTCATCCATTCTCATCCATAAGCAGTGACACATCTTCAAGGAAAAACAAAAAAAAGCCCATTTGCATCTTGAAAAAGCACCTTTGGGACAGGATTAAGATTGTTCTTTTCCAGAACCTTTCCAGAACCTTTTCCAGAGCCTTCTCTGTGTCGGCCCCAGCCCTCTGTAACCAACTGCCCCCAGAGATTAGAATTGTCCCCACCCTCCTCGCCTTTCGTAAGCTCCTTAAAACCCACCTCTGTCGTCAGGCATGGGGGAACTGAGATATTCTTTCCCCCTAGACCTCTACAATTTATGCATGGTATGTTTGTATGTATGTTTGGTTTTTTAGTTGTTTTAGTATTGGATTGTTACATGCTGTTTTTATCACTGTTGTTAGCCGCCCTGAGTCCACGGAGAGGGGCGGCATACAAATCGAATAAATAAATAAACAAACAAACAAGCAAACAAACAACCAAACAAACAAATAAATTGCTATCAACGATCACCTTCCTTTCTGCTCCCCCCCCCCCTGACAATCTGGCTCTTTCCTGATGCATTCCTCCAGCCAACTTGGAACGTATATGGTCCAATACATCTGGGGAGTATCAGGTTTTCAAAGAATTATTCACTTGCTTGACTTCTAAGTTCTTTAGGTACAAATACCACAGCAGAAATAAAGAAACAAAGAAGCAGAAAATACTTAACAGGATATATAAGAAATAATGCTGTCAGGATGGGAAGAAACTTTGCCATATTTTTTAAAGTATTTTTTTAATAAAGGAAAAAGAAGTGTCACAGTAATGATGATTTAATAGCTGACCAGATGATATAAGACTGAAAACTGAAATTCTGATGTAATGAGGATGAGTCCGAAGGGTTACTGGCGCTTTAAGAAGCTGTCTATGTAAGTGAAGCCATTAGAGGGCGTATCTCTTTCTCTCATCATGTATCTCTCTCCTCGCCATGTTCAATTTGCATTGTAGTTCTCTGTGTAGAGTTGGAGATTGAATGCTTGCCTTGTATGTGTTTACCACATGTATGTATGTATATACCATATTTTTCGGAGTATAAGAGGAAGCAGAGTATAAGACACACCTAGATTTTAGAGGAGGAAAACAGGGGGGAAAGTATTCTGAACCAAATGGTGTAGTAATATATACTGCTCAAAAAAAAAAAAAGGGAACACTCAAATAACACACCCTAGATCTGAATGAATGAAATATTCTCACTGAATACCTTGTTCTGTAGCAAGTTGAATGTGCACAACAGCACGTGAAATTGATTGTCAATCAGTGTTGCTTCCTAAGTGGACAGTTTGATTTCAGTGAAGTTGGATTTACTTGGAGTTATACTGTGTTGTTTAAGTGTTCCCTTTTTTTTGAGCTGTGTATTATTTAATGAAATAATATAATATTATATATTAAAAAGTATCAGAATACTTTTAGCATTTTACTATGTAGTAAAAAGTATCAGAATATTTTTTTACAAACCTGTATAATTTTTACAATCATGTACACTTTTTACAAACTTCAAACTTGACACTAATAATAATAATAATAATAATAATAATAATAATAATAATAATATGTTGTGGTTAGCTCTGCTCCAGCTCCTGCCCCAAGGAATGTGGAGGTGGATATGGGGGAGACATCCACATGCCGCAGGCCTGTTTTGCTCCCAGTAGAAACTGCCAACGAAGTCTCCTCTGACCAAAGAAGTGTGAGTGACAGGGAAGAGGGGAGTTTGGCAGACAGCCCAGGAGGAGATCAGTCATCTGTATCATCCCTGGATTCTGAACAAGAATTAATGACACGTCCACGCATGTGTAGAGTGATGCATAGGAGACAACAACTGAAGGATTATTACAAAAGAAAATGAGGCCACCTGTGGTTGGGTGGGGCTGCTGTAATTAGTGCTATAGATAAAAGTGCAGCCTGGTGTTTTAGCCTTATGGCAGTTTATCTGATTCATTGTTTCATCAAGATCGTGGTTTTTGCTGTTCAGGATTGTGTATATGGACTCTCTGGACTTTAGAATTGGACTCAATTTCCCAGTTATTGGGCGAGCAATTGGACTGCATTTAACCTGTGCCTTGTGTGTACCAGAAAATCCCTTTGACATTTAAAAAGGGAGCTGTTTCTGTTTTTCTGTTTATAAAAAGTTTTGGGTTTTCCCTTTATCGTGTGGTGTGTGTCTTCCTGGACTAATTACCCTGTAATTATGGGCGGTTGAGACACGCCGGCAGAAAATAATAATAATAATAATAATAATAATAATAATTTATTAGATTTGTATGCTGCCCCTCAGTGTATATAAGACTTATACTCTGAAAAATATGGTAGAAGTCTTGAATATAAACCACTGTTTGTAAGACAAACCTCTGTGTTTTGTATTTTGCTTCTGGGTTGTCTCAAAATAGTAGTCATGTGGTGCATATTCTGACAAGAAGTGTGTGAGTGTGGATTCACATGTACACATGGAAATAAAAAGTGTCTGAACACATATGTATTCATTTTTTTAAAAAGGAAAGAAAGACAAAAGCAAGATTTAAGAATGAGCTGGTTCTTCTTGTGAGATTGGTGACATATTTTTTCCCCAAAAGAAGTTAGATGAAGATAACGCCCAAACAAATTCTTCATTAAAAAAAAGATTTAATTTTATATGTAAACTATAAATATTTTAACTGAACGTCTTGGCACTGGATTTTGTTCTAGACTAGGGGAGTCAAACTCACAGCCCATAGGCCGGATGTGCCACACGCTGGCCATGCCCACGCCCGGTTAAGCGAAGGGGGGGAAAGTCATGATATATCACCTGACGCCACCATGATGACTTGCGTTTGACACCTCTGTTCTAGACGGTTGATACAGTATTTACACACAAATCCAAAAGTACAGTACTGTACATACTTTAATTTCATTGAACTGACTCAAGTAGTTGTCCATGGTCCTGATCGCTTGGCCTGCCAGTTTTTCCTCATAATCTTCCCATAGAAGATCATTGCTCTGTAAGGAAACAGGGACACTTTTCAAGATGCTGTTGAAATAACCTCTATGCAGTTATTCTTTTCTCTCACGAAGACCTAGAAGTTTACAGGGTCACTCTAAAAATAAAAGTATGAATCTTTCATACAGACTGGGAATAAACAAGAGGGCTCGGTTTCATTTCCTCCTGTAGATCATTTTATTCCATTGGAATTTTTTTAAAATTATAGAGCAGCAGAACAAACAGTATTCAAAAGGAAGAGAAAAGAATGTTTAGTTTTAGAAATGAAATATTGGATATACCCTACACAAGAGCCACAGTGGTGCAGTGGTTAGATTGCCACCCACCTCTGTCGTCAAGCGTAGGGGAACTGAAACACCTCCCCCTGCCTATGTAATTTTCTGTGTATGATATGACTGTATGTATGTTTTTTTATATATTGGGGTTCCTTGTTTTTAGCCTTTTTAAAATGTATTATTGTTATTTAGAGTTTAACTATTAGATTTGTCATTATATATTGTTTTTATCATTGCTGTGAGCCACCCCGAGTCTGCGGAGAGGGGCGGCATACAAATCTAAATAATAA
Source organism: Erythrolamprus reginae (assembly GCF_031021105.1). Classification (NCBI taxonomy): domain Eukaryota; kingdom Metazoa; phylum Chordata; class Lepidosauria; order Squamata; family Dipsadidae; genus Erythrolamprus; species Erythrolamprus reginae. The sequence continues at coordinate 183,523,656 of NC_091951.1, read as the reverse complement.
TAATAATAATAATAATAATAATAATAATAATAATAATTGCGGTAATGCAGGCTACTTCTGCTGATCACCGGATGCCAGCAGTTTGGCAGTTCAAATCTCATCAGGCTCAAGATTGACTCAGCCTTCCATCCTTCTGAGGTCAGTAAAACGAGGACCCAGATTGTTGGGGGCAATATGCTAACTCTGTAAACCACTTAGAGAGGGCTGTAAAGCACCGTGAAGCGATATATAAGTCTAAGTGCTATTGCTATTACTATTTGCAAGGATACTGGAATACTGGAAAATTAAGAATGGAGGTCTAAGTTCTGAGAGCTGGTTTCTTGTAATACTTACAACTAGGAACTAGTAGGAAGTCTAATGTTTCAATTTAAAAAGTCATCCCTGATACCTGGAATATATCCCAATTACCTGAACGATGGCCTTCAATTCTTCATATCCATTCCATTCATCACAGTAGATTTCTTGCAGAGTTTCAGACACTTTCTTGGAACTTTCATGCATTCCTAGTAAAAGTCAAAATAAATGATAACAAAAGTCACTAATAATCTAAGTCAGTATGTTCTGCTGTATTTGCATATTACAGTAAGCCATGTTTTAACTAAGGTTTGCTAAATACCCATAATTGAATAGGTTCACCCACTATGCTAAACCACAAACCACAGTTTACAAACTGGGCTGTCTGGATTCATACAACATACTATTTTGGAAAAAAAAACATTTTTCTTATGGTATCACATGATATATGAACTGGGAAAATGAGGAGAAATCTTCATTCATTAATGACCTTGGTTTAAAATCCAAGTTTATTTATTTATTTATTTTATTTATTATTTAGATTTGTATGCCGCCCCTCTCCGAAGACTCGGGGCGGCTGTTGCTGGAACCTCAACTCTTTGGTGAAGTTTGTGATTGCATGATGAATTTAATCTCCCTGTTAGATGTGATTCAAATGTGAAAACTGCATTGTGAGGCAACAGGTACAGCTTCCTAAATTCCTAACTTTTCCATCCTGTATTTGTGAAGAGAGCTAATTGGCAGATAAATGTACATAAGTTGGAATTGAAAGAATTCTCTCATCCTCATGAAACCATATCATCCACATGAAACCATATCGGTAATGGGTCATTTTCTTACAGAGATTTTGTGTAAGAATTAAGAGACCAAAGGATGGGATTTTTAATGCCCTTAGCAAGGGCTCAGAGAAAAGAGGCAAGCTTCTATCTGTTTTCTTTACAGATAGTGTCTCATCAGATAACTGATGGGATGGGAAAACAGCAGAGCCTTGCAGCTAGGATCCGATACCTGCTGGCTTAACTTGGGAAATGTGCCATTCTAGAATTTGGGCTTACCTTTCACAGCAATGAGGAAAGCCTTCAGTTCTTTATAGAGTTTTTGCCCTTCAATCTGAGGAGGGGAAAAAAAGGAAATTGTACTTCTAGTATATTTCTACATGTCATTTCTATCAGAATACTGTTCCCAGATTTCGGTCATTGCTAAGTCTGTAAACTTCAACTCCCAGAATTACCCATTCAGAATGGGCAATGTTTGAAAATTCTAGGAATTGAAGGCTATATAGTACATTGGGAAGCTGCCAAATTCGGGCAAGATTGCATTAGAGTTATTTATTTATTTGTTAGATTTCTTTAATGCCGCCCTTCTCCTTAGACTCAGGACGGCTTACAACATGTTAGCAATAGCACTTTTTAACAGAGCCAGCATATTGCCCCCATATTTTACCCACTTCGGAAGGATGGATGGTTGAGTCAACCTTGAGCCGGTGATGAGATTTGAACCGCTGACCTGCAGATTTAGCAGTCAGCTTTAGTGGCCTGCAGTACTGCACTCTACCTACTGCCCCACCTCGGCTCATATCTAAGTTTTTATAGGACTTCCCCCATACTCTGTGTTCTTAAAATCCAGGAACTTACAGAAAAGAGATCTGTGTTAAATATATTTTACTGTATTACTGTAAACTTAGCATCCCGCATATTTAGGGGCAAGGCATCATCTGCCAGCAGTTTGGCAGATCAAATCTCAGTAGGCTCAAGGTTGACTCAGCCTTCCAAGATGGGTAAAATGAGGACCCAGATTGTTGGGGGCAATATGCTTGCTCTCTGTAAACTACTTAGTGTTGTGGTTGGCTCTGGCCCAGCTCCTGCCCCAGGGAATGTGGAGGTGGATGCAGGGGAAACTTCAACATGTCATAGGCCTGTGTTATTGCCGACAGAGTCAGTTCAGAGTTTAGTTTCCTCGGACGAAGAAGAAGGTGGGAGTGACTTGGAAGAGGGGGGCTTGGCACACAGCCCAGGCAGTCAATCTCCATTATCTTCCATTGATTCAGATGAAGACATCTTGGACCCACGCAAGCGCAAGCAGAGACCAAGTAAGGACATATTACTGGAGATAAGAGAGGCCACCTGTGTTTGGGTGGGGCTCCAGTAATTGGGGCTGCTGCTATAAATAGCAGCATGTGGGTTTGCCCGTTGTGGAAGAGTATCTGATTGCAGTTCTTCAGGAATCGTGCCTTGACTTTGTTTGTTGATTTTTCATGTCTTTGAAACCAACGCAGTGTTTCACTTCATGGAAGAAGAAGGGGTGTGAAGTTTCTTCACAGCTGCTAGCTAAGTACTTAAAGACTGATTAAGGGAAATTGTACAGACTACCCGGTTGTTTTGGGACAAGTGCTCTTTGCAATACAAAAAGAGTGCTCAGTTTATTTTGAATTTTGTGATAAAGAACATTGTTTTGAATTTTCAAACGTGTGTGTGTCTGAAATTTGTATCCTTGAATTTTTGGGAGGCTCCTACCAGAGAGCCCAGCAGAACACTTAGAGAGGGTTGTAAAAGCACTGTGAAGCAGTATATAAGTCTATAAGTCATCATGCTATTGCTATGATGCTTTCACAGTAGCTTAGTTTCCGGCTGAGCTTGTATCAAAGCATTCTGAGAGTCTTAAACAAGACCTGGTATAGAGACATTTCAGATTCTGCCATGCCAAAAATGCTAAGTAAACCTGACCTAAGCTTGTATAACCCCCAAATTCCCAGAAAGCAAGTTGCTTCCACTGTTCCATCATACAACCTGCTGCTGCTGGAAATTATAGGCACTTTGTTCAAATTGTTCGTCTTTTGTTTCCACGGTTTTTCCCAGTTTCTGTAGAACCTACGGATGAGACAGAGAAAGAAAACAGAACTGCAGCCATTATTGTACATCATGTCCTTCACCTGTCCAATGAGTTGACCACAGCTTTATTTTTTAGAGATGTGCATCTATGGAGTGAGTGGAGCATTTGTATGTATGTTTTTATATATTGGGGTTTCTTGTTTTTTAGACTTTTTAAATGTATTATTGTTATTTTAGATTCTAACTATTAGATTTGTCATTCTATATTGTTTTTATCATTGTTGTAAGCCGCCCCGAGTCTACGGAGAGGGGCGGCATACAAATCTAATAAATAATAATAATAATAATAATAATAATAATAATAATATATAATATAATAATAATAATAATAATAATAATAATTTGCTTCCATTAATGGCATTAATGCATTGAAAGAATTGTGTCAAGTTCTGCTTCTAGCAAAAAGCCCCTAATCATGAGTCTTTCTGTGAGAAAGGGTGGAGTAATACCTGCTGTCCCACATGTCTCAGTATTCAGGCAGATAAGCATACGTGGATTCTCCAGTAACTTTAAACCCAATAGGAATCCTATATAGGTCCTCCAAATTTTCCATGTGATATGGCGGAGATGGCAGTCTCTTTTTTAAGGGTGCTAAATTTGAGCCAAGAAACCCCAGCTGACCAGGAGAGGGCAGGAAAGAGATATAGAAGTTGCCAATTCTGTCACCAGAGTCAGCAGCTTCTACAGCAAGGATCTCCAACCTTGGCAATTTTAAGAGTTGTGGACTTCAACTCCCAGAGTTCCTCAGCCAGCAAAGCTCTTAGAAACTTTTAGAAATCATTTGCAGCCCATTCTATTCTGGAAACATAGAAACATAGAAGATTGACGGCAGAAAAAGACCTCATGGTCCATCTAGTCTGCCCTTAAATGCATTTTATCTTAGGATGGATATATGTTTATCCCAGGCATGTTTAAATTCAATTACTGTGGATTTATCAACCACGTCTGCTGGTTGATCCAAGCTTCTACTACTCTTTCAGTAAAATAATATTTTCTCATGTTGCTTTTGATCTTTCCCCCAACTAACTTCAGATTGTGTCCCCTTGTCCTTGTGTTCACTTTCCTATTAAAAACACTTCCCTCCTGAACCTTATTTAACCTTTTAACATATTTAAATGTTTTGATCATGCCCCCCCCCCTTTCCCTTCTGTCCTCCAGACTATACAGATTGAGTTCATTCAGTCTTTCCTGATACGTTTTATGCTTAAGACCTTCCACTATTCTTGTAGCCCGTCTCTGGACCCGTTCAATTTTGTCAATATTTTTTTGTAGGTGAGGTCTCCAGAACTGAACACAGTATTCCAAATGTGGTCTCACCAGCCTCTATATAGCGGGATCACAATCTCCCTCTTCCTGCTTGTTATACCTCTAGCTATGCAGCCAAGCATCCTACTTGCTTTCCCTACCGCCTGACCGCACTTCTTTTGCATGCATTTATTTTCCACGCGAAATGAAGTCGCCCCTCCACATTACAGATGTGCAATGAAGCTTGCTAGAATAACCACACAAATGCCCATCTATCAGTTCCCATGCGTAGCCTACATGACTTCAGCACTCTTTTTTAGATATTTGTACTACATGGAGGATATGATAAGAAGCATGGAATGAGTAGGCACAGCCCTGCCTTCTCTTGGTTTCCCCATGCAGCCTTCCTTATACTGTATTCAAATTACTAACCCAAAAAACAGATTGGCACCACTTTTCCCCCCAAAGTAAAATGAACTGATCTTTGATGTTAAATATATGGATAGGCCTATAAAATCCAAGGAGTGTGATCCCAGATATATTTAACTGGGATATTATATTCTAGCAATAATACAAAATCCTAGTTTTTTAAAAAAAATCTACCAAAAGTGTAACTCTTGTTTACATAAAAGGGGGAATGCTAGCTGATAATCACTAGATGACAATACAAATAATTTCTGTAGCTTTTCGTGGCTATCTTTTAGTCATCTGGATTTTTGCAGTCTAGATCTGATAACCTTAAAATAGACACTATCTTGACTTACGAATATAAGAAACTGCAAGCATATCCCTATATCAAATGACTCCAAGCCATTGTGGTTTCTATGTGTAGCTACAGACTTCAGAGGCAACAGCATTACTATTGTTTACAAAAGATTTCCCTCTAGAAGTTTGGGGACCATATTACCCATAATTTCCAGAAGTGACAAAAAAAGCACCAGCCTGGGATAGGTTGTTTGTATGGTTGCATTTCCTGAAATTAGGCTCTCCAGAGACATTGGGATTCTTTAGTTGGACCATACATTCTTCCAGAATCTTTCAAAAAGAACCATGATGATAGGATGAGGAAACATGACAGAGCATAAGATTGGCTTACAGAAGATTTCAGTTTCAATATCTGGCATCTCTGGGGCAGACAGAGAAATAAGAGCTTTATTGGCACAATTCAACATTTCATCATTAAGTAGCCCTACTATTTTGACTAAATTCAATCCTGGAGTGAAACTCCATGCGGTCTGTTAAGCTATTCATGAACTGGAAGAGCCATGCTAACAAGGTCAGCCAATGAATAGGCATAGCAACTAAGTCAGCCAATAGGAATTAAACACTTCTGAGCATGTGCAAAGAATCGAAACTAAAAACTTAAACTTAAGGCTGGGCAGGGCTCAGTTCACTCTGTTCTCTGTCCATGCTGTACTCTCAGCCCTCTCTGTACTTGTTTGCTCTGCTGAAATGAAACTAACTCTGCTGCTTTTGTTTACTTGAAGAGATAATCTAGTGGTATTTTATTTATTTATTTAATGGATTTGTATGCCGCCCCTCTCCACAGACTCGGGGCGGCTAACAACAGCAATAAAACAGTATATAACAAAATCCAATACTAAAAACAGTTAAAAACCCATTACTGTATATAAAAACCAATCATACATACAGACATACAATGCATAAAATTGTAAAGGCCTAGGGGGAAGTGTATCTCAGTTCCCCCATGCCTGGCGGCAGAGGTGGGTTTTAAGCAGCTTTCGAAATGCAAGGAGGGTGGGGGCAATTCTAATCTCTGGGGGGAGTTGGTTCCAGAGGGCCGGGGCTGCCACAGAGAAGACTCTTCCTCTGGGTCCTGCCAAGCGACATTGTTTGGTTGACGGGACCCGGAGAAGACCCACTCTGTGGGATCTAACTGGTCGCTGGGATTCGTGCAGCAGAAGGTGGTCCCTGAGATAATCTGGTCTGGTGCCATGAAGGGCCATTTTGTGTGTGTGTGTGTGTGTGTGTGTATACCTATATATACACACACACACACACAAACAAACACAACCATGTATATATCACTAAGTTGACAAAATAGTCATCTGTGTGTGCTTCTGGAAATGGATTTTTCTGCAACAAACTCTGACACAGTCACTCGTGCAGTCCTTTTCAGCACAAACCATTCTGAAACAGAAGAATAGGGCCAAGCTCTATATCCTCCTTGAGGTTTTACTGTTCTGTCTTGATGGACTTCTTCAGGCCACTTTCATTTTTAATGCAAGAGGAAATTGGTCCTTCGATAAGACTGTAGTCATTGGCGAAGTGAAATACATCAGAGAAGTGGTTCAGTTTGGAAAAGCCATGCACCTCCAAAGAAGTTGGCATTGGGAAGTAATGTTGAAAGTGGTTTTCAGTTCCCATTTCTTGTTGCACAAGAAGAGTTCACAAGACATTTCACAGTGATAGGAGGACTCTGTTCTCCAAAACAAGGTTTGGTCCATCCAGTGGAGAAGCAATAATTCTCTGCAGTCAGAGATTGCACTTTGCAGAACATCACTATTGTTTAATAGCTAAATACTTTGATGTGCCCCGCTCCAAGAAGTTTTGGCCTGCTGCCTATGATATATAGTCACATATACAGATAGGAAACTGCATTAATGATCTATTTCAGGAGTGCCAAACTGAAGGCCTGGGGGCCGGATCCGGCCCACATGGTGCTTAGATCTGGCCCGTGAGGCCATCCTGTAAACAGCAAAGGACTGACTCGCAGTGCCTCTGCCAGTGAAAATGTGGCTCAGGAGGGCTATGCACACTCCTCCCAGATTCCGTTTTTGGCCATGATTGACTGCTGCAGCCCTCTGCACCCCCCCAAGCTCTGTTTTGACTTGCAGAGGACCAGAGGGCCAAAAAAGGAGCTCAGGAACCCATTTTTGTTGGCGGAGAGCTCAAGCCATTACAGCGGCCCAAGGCATAAGTGATGACATGTTAGCCACACACACCCTGGTCATGCCCCCACCCCCCAAGATCAAATGCAACCCTAATGCGGCCCTCAGTGAAATTGAGTTTGACACCCCTGACCTATTTCAACACAGACCCTGTTAGATGCCAATATACCTCATGCTTTTATCTATCTATCTATCTATCTATCTATCTATCTATCTATCTATCTATCTATCTATCTATCTACCTACCTACCTACCTACCTATCTATTTATTGCATTTGTATGCTGCCCCTCTCTGACAACTCAGGGCGGATCACAACATATATAAAAAACATAGTCATACATCTAATCCAATTAAAGTAATTAAAAATCCTAAAAATCCTAAAATAATTTAAATCAATTTATAATCACTCATTCCATAAAATACACTCAAAAACACGTGTTGGTCAGAGGGAAGGATCTAATGACCCCAGGCCTGGCGACAAAGATGAGTCTTTATAATTTTTTGGAAGGCAAGGAGGGTGGGGACAGTGCAAATCTCTGGAGGGAGCTGATTCTAGAGGGCCGGGCCCCTCACAGAGTAGGCTCCTCCCCTAGGTCCCACCAGCCGACACTGTCTGGCTGACGGGACCCTGAGGAGACCAACTCTGCGGGACCTGACCGGACGCTGGGATTCGTGAGGCAGAAGGCGATCTCTGATTGTACTGAGAACATGGAAAGCACACCAGGCAAAGAGAGTTGAGAGGCCCCAAGCAAAAATGACATTTGGAGATTCTTCCAAACAGAGTTTTTTTTTATTTTAAAAAATTATTATTTGTTACTTCACACCTATAGACAGAATCTTGCCAAACTCAGCACTCTGAATCTTTGCCTCTACAATATATCTGTGAACCCTTAGGGAGGGGCTGTCTTCACCCTCGTTCGCTCATGCATGGTATCTGGGCTGAGTTGCTTCTTCTTCCTCTGAAATGCGCCCCCTCCCTCCTGGGAATCCATCTCGTGGCTACATTCTGCCACATGCAGATAGTTCTCGACTTGTAACGGTTCATTTTAATGATCGTTCAAAGTTACAACAGGACTCAAAAAAGTCAGCGATGACCGGTTTACACCCACCACTGCAGCGTTCCCATAGTCACGTGATCAAAATTCAGACGCTTGGCGACCAATTCATATTTATAACAGGTTGCCAGTGTGCCAGGGTTATTTGATCATCTGTTTGTAACTTCCTGCAAGATAGCAATGCTTATGCTATGTGTATTTGTTTTCTTCTTTAAAGGTTCTCCCCTTTACCCTAGATCAGGGGTCTCAAACTCAAGGCCTGAGGGCCGGATCTGCCCCACGGGGTGTATAGATCTGGCCCGTGGGGCTAACCTGAAAACAGCAAAGGACTGGCTTGTAGTGCCTTTGCCAGTGAAAAAAGAGTTGTAACACTCGCAACAAAAGAAAACTCTGAGGCTTGAGTTTCCTCAAAATTCCATTTTAGCAGAGATGCCACCTTGGCACTTCTGGGAAAACCCGAATCTGAAAGCTTCCGGGCTTTCCCCACCCAAAAGAAAGTCCAAGCCCCTGCCCTAGCACCCACATGTCCATCTCATGGTCCAATCAATGCAACGTCCCAACTGGAGTGGCCTCCTATTCGCACCCCTCCAGACTTATCTATCTATCTATCTATCTATCTACCTACCTACCTACCTACCTACCTACCTACCTACCTACCTATCTATCTATCTATCTATCTATCTATCTATCTATCTATCTATATGCCGCTCACTCAAAAGGACTCTGAGTGGCTAACATTTGGAATAAATACAACAATAAAAACAGTTAAAATCCAATAATAAAAATCAATAATAACAATAATATAAAAAACATACATATTTACAATCAGCCTAATTCCAGGCCTGCTGGAAAAGCCAGGTCTTAACAGCTTTAAGGAAGACTGGTAGGGTGGAGATAATGCAGATCTCTGGAGGCAGTGGGTTCCAAAGGGCTATGTGTACAAGTATCTTCTTTTTACTTTTATTTTGCTTGCATCTAATGATGGCTTGGATGGAATACTTACTTTGTGTAGCAATGGTTCTCGGGGTGGGGAAGGGAGGAAAGGTATGGGTATTTTTTTGGCTTGGGCACAGCAGGGCCCACACACCCTAAGCGGATGACACCACCCTGCATTCTAGAACATTCCTCTTGTGGTTTCCTTCACTCCCATTGCCTTCCGATACTATTAATACACTTATGCAGAAAAACAACAAAAATGCATTCTACTTCTATAAAAGGACTTCCTTCAGCTTCTATCAGCACCAGCAGAATGTTCAGGCGGAGGTTAAAGTCAATCCAAGCATTAATGATGATGACGTGTTTTAAGAGTATGGTGCTTTCTGAATTTGGCCTCAGCAGACAAAATGAAGATCTATTCAGTAGAGCATAATTACGATATCTGGACAAACCCAGACAGCCAAGAGTTAATAGTAGAAAACCCGCTGTGTCTTTTTTTGCTGTACTTAGTGATTATCTGAATTTCTGTAGCCCTTAAACGAAAGCTCTACAGCCGCCAAGTACTCAAAAGCAAAGCTGAGGACAATGTGGCTTCCTCTGTGTTCATTGTCCTGAGCATCTGATTTTCCGTAGTATATTGTTTGTGAACATGATTGAGGTTTCATGATGCTAACCTGAATGGTTAAACTGGTGACACAGGCTTCTTAAGCTTCAGTTTCTCTCAGTCGTCAAAGCCCGTAGCAAAGGACTGTGGGAACTGTAGTTCAAAGTGTTTTGCAGAGCTTAGGGCTGCCAGTTCCATGAAGGCAAATCGATAAAACATGGAGTCTCTAAAGACCTGCCCACTATAGTCAGAATCTCCTATCTAGTCCTCAGAGAGGGGCGGGATAAATAAGTAAGTAAGTAAGTAAGTAAGTAAGTAAGTAAGTAAGTAAGTAAGTAAGTAAGTAAGTAAGTAAGTAAGTAAGTAAGTAAGTAAGTAAGTAAGTAAACAAACAAACAAACAAACAAACAAACAAAGAAATAAACAAATTTGCTATATTGAAGTAACTCCTCTGAGGAACATTCAATTTGGATAACTGATTAACTAAGTTAGCATGTCATCCAAATCCCATCTCAAGGAAGGAAAATTTTATTGTATAAATATAATAATAGTTAGGCCCTACATGGCTTAGGACTAGATTACCTACGGGACCGTCTTCTGTCTCATGTATCCCAGCGACCAGTCAAGTCCCACAGAGTTGGCCTTCTCCAGCTCTCGTCAGCCAGGCAATGTCATCTGGCGGGGCCTAGGGGAAGAGCCTTATCTGTGGTGGCTCCAGCCCTTTGGAACCAATTCCCTCTGAAGATTTGTACTGCCCCCACCCTCCTGGCCTTCCGCAAGGCCCTGAAGACCCATCTTTGCTGGCAGGCCTGGGGGGCTGTGAGTGTTAAGAACTAACTCCATTCGATGTCACAAATGGTTAATTTAACTGGATGAATGCGGATGATTGTTTCTTAGGAAAATGGGGTTTTAGAATTTTTAGAAATTTTTAATATTGGATTTCTAACACACTATGTATTTGTATTTACAGTATTTCTGTTGTAAATTGCCCTGAGTCAGTTGAGTAGGTCACCATAGAAATCTAATAAACAAACAAACAAATAAATAAACAAATAAGGAAAGAAAGAAAAAAAGAAAAGAAAAAAGAAAAAAAGAAAAGAAAAGAAATAAACATTGTGCTGAGTCCCTTTGGGATTGGGCAATATAGAAGTCAAATAAATAAATTAATAAATAAACTAAACTGTCCTTCCCTATTGGGTGGCACATAGCAATTATCCTCAGTAAGTGAGAGAGGAGGCCTCTTCTCAATTATTTGCAGCAACTGATTATGGGACATTCATTGTAGTACAATACAGAAATATGGCAAGCATGCTATTAAGAAGAGTGATGCATGATCCACCCAAATACATTCCCTGCAAAAATTCACCACAACACCGGCAACAACAAAGGCTGTATGTTCTCATTCAGGTGTTCTCATTCCAATAACAAAGCGGCTTATAAGATGAAAGGGATAGTTAGAAATGAGATAAAAACATAAATTAATTCACAAATCCTCCAGAGTCACTGGGTGTTGGGCAGTAGGTAAATTTCGTAGTTAAAAAAAATTACTCATGCTATAAACTACATGGAGGTGACACCATCTTCAGTATCGGAGACGTGGATGATTTCAACCTCCTTGAGGCATTTCTACAACTCTGGAGAGGATGTCTAAAGGTTCACTTTTATTATTCTTTTGATGCCCAAATCAAGACCTCATTCTTGCTTCCTCAGAGGCAGGGAGTGGCAAAACTTGGGTGGGACTATGACAGTGGCAGGTCCCTACCAGTACGGCCTGGTTTGGGGGAACCGGTACGGTTCCTTCAGGTTTGGCCCAGTTTGGGTGAACCAATAGCTGTGGCGGTGGGAGGCTCCGCCCACCCAGCAGAACATCATAATGGAGCTTCTGCACATGTGCAGAAGCATCACATTCGCACAAAGAGCTTGTGGGCTCCCGTACCTTCTCATTCCCAAACCGGTAGCCAAGGTAAGTGAAACCCACCACTGTACTATGACCAGGAAGGCTGACCTTTGATTTAACAGTCAGGGAATAGAAATCCCCGTGAGACTTTGGAAAGTCCCTGCCTTTCCATCCAACCTTCCTCATCTGGGCTTTGTGATAAGGATAGGGTGTAAAGAGAGACAGGCTCTTGCAAACTGCTCCGAGCTCCTAGAGGGAAAGAGGTATTGAAGTGCCTCCAATCTGGATACCACATCCTGTCTTTAAATGCCCCATTGCAAGTGGTTTCGATAACAATGACATTCTCCTAAAAGTCAGGATAGCAATAGATTAGACAGGCTGCCCATGTCACAGAAATATATACCTAATGAAATATTTCTAAACATTTCACACGAAATATCTCCGACTCCAACAACGTAATGCCTCTTCTTTCTGATGAGATGAAATTATTTTCAAAATGCACCGACATGTTGAAATGTGGACAGTCCGACTTTATATGGGACTATGCGTGACTCCTCAGCTGTTGCCTGCAAGATAGCAATGCTTATGCTATGTGTATTTGTTTTCTTCTTTAAAGGTTCTCCCCTTTACCCTAGATCAGGGGTCTCAAACTCAAGGCCTGAGGGCCGGATCTGCCCCACGGGGTGTATAGATCTGGCCCGTGGGGCTAACCTGAAAACAGCAAAGGACTGGCTTGTAGTGCCTTTGCCAGTGAAAAAAGAGTTGTAACACTCGCAACAAAAGAAAACTCTGAGGCTTGAGTTTCCTCAAAATTCCATTTTAGCAGAGATGCCACCTTGGCACTTCTGGGAAAACCCGAATCTGAAAGCTTCCGGGCTTTCCCCACCCAAAAGAAAGTCCAAGCCCCTGCCCTAGCACCCACATGTCCATCTCATGGTCCAATCAATGCAACGTCCCAACTGGAGTGGCCTCCTATTCGCACCCCTCCAGACTTATCTATCTATCTATCTATCTATCTATCTATCTATCTATCTATCTATCTATCTATCTATCTATCTATCTATCTATCTATTTATTAGATTTGTATGCTGCCCCTCTCCGTAGACTCGGGGCGGCTCACAGCAACAATAAAACAATATACAACAAATCTAATAATGTAAAAAACACTAAAAACTCCATTATTAAAAGCAAATATACACACAACCATACCATGCATAAACTATATAGGCCCGGGGGAGATGTCTCAGATGCAGGGCAGAGTGGCCTTGACTCTCAAAGAAAGGAATGTTATTATGACTACATATCTCCCCAGCTCCGTACAATCCCCCTTCCCACAGTTCTAAATGTGGTTTCCAGGTCGGCTGGATAAATTGGGCTCCCGAGCTCCATTTTCACTGGCAGAGAGTTGCAGGAGGCCATCACAGCTGGAAATGGAGCTCAGGAGCTCATTTTTGCTGGCAAGAGCGCTCGGACTGCCACAGGCGCCCCCAACACAAGTGACGTCAAGCTGGCCACGCCCATCCTGGCCACACCCTCTCCAGCCCTAACACAACCCTGAGGCGGCTCTCAATGAAATCGAGTTTGACACCCCTGCCCTAGATAGAATCTGTGACAGAGGAGGAGACCTGTTGATGGGAAAGTTCAGCCTGTTTTAGATCAAGACTTTCTGGGAAAAGATCACTATCCTGCTTGACAGAAGACCCTAGTCCTCTGGCTGACGAATATTATGTATGGTTACTATTTGAATGGGTATGATTGATTTGTAATATGGTTATTGATTTTATATTAGTTTATTTAATTTTACTTCATTTGATTTAGCGTATTGTATTTTATTGTTCTTTTTTATATGTTGTAAGCCGCCCCGAGTCCTTGGAGAGGGGCGGCATATAAATCCAATCAATCAATCAATCAATCAATCAGTCAATCTGCTAAATCTCTGGGATGGGGAAATACAGGTAGCACTTTATTTACAATCCTTTGAATAGTGACTGTTCAAAGTCAGACTGAAAAAAAAGGGATTATGACTATTTTTCACACTTTATGACCACAGCAGGATCCCCTTGGCCATGTGATCAAATTAGGATGCTTGCCAACTGCAAATGACAGCTGCAGTGTCTCAGGGTTAGATAATCACCTTTTGTGACCTTCTGACAAGCAAAGTCAATTGGGAGGCCAGATTCACTTAACAACCGTGTTACTAACGTAACAACAGCAACAATTCACTTAACAGCGGTGGCAAGAAAGTTTGGACAATGAGGCCAAAGCTCATTTAACAAATATCTTGTTTAGCAACAGAAATGCTGGGCTCAGTTGTGGTCACAAGTCGAGGACTACCTGTAGTGATTTGACTAGTTAACTCTTTAGCCTAACTGTGCTAATCCTTCTGTAGATTAATTAGTATATGAAAATTACCCCTTTCCTGACGCCCACCCCTTATATAGTCATAACTACAGAGGTGGTTTAGATTGTTTGTTCCAGATATGTAGGAGAAAAATATATTCTTTAGTTGGGATCAGTGATGGGCTAGCAAAGTTTTTATTACCACACTGTGGGCGTGGCTTATGCATTTTGTTTCAACATCTTTCAGTGCAAATTGGGTGCTCTAGGGTGGAGCTCCAAATTTTGCTACCGGAACTGCGTTCCTGACTGTTCTCGTAGTAGCCCATCACTGGTTGGGATGTTATTGAAAGAAGGAGAGCAGTAGAAAACAAATTGATATATACAGTATATAGGAGAGCATACAATAATTATATCATTAGATCAATATATTATGATAGTTGTATTATAGGTGAATGAATATATGTGTATGCATTTTGATGAACTGATCTTCAACTGTAACAATGATAGGAAGTAATGTAAGTTTCCTAACACTATATGTTTGTATGTTATGTTATGTTTTTGTGTATAATAATAAAAAAGAAAGAAGAGTGCAAAGGCTTTAGGGCAGTGTTTCCCAACCTTGGCAACTTGAAGATATCTGGACTTCAACTCCCAGAATTCCCCAGCCAGCAAATGCTGGCTGGGGAATTCTGGGAGTTGAAGTCCAGCTATCTTCAAGTTGCCAAGGTTGGGAAACACTGCTTTAGGGTAGTTTAGGGATAACTGATAAGTTGTGATGATTAGGGTCTCATATTAGGATGGGGCGCAGGGAGAAAATCAATTTTCTTTGGTTTCTCATTCAGCCCTGGATTTTTCATTGCTTTTCAGCCCATCCTACAAGATTTACAAGATTATTGCTGGGATAAAATTGGAGTATACTGGTGCGATAGGCATGCCAGCTTGTTCCAGTATGTAAAAACTATTCAAAACAATATGAAAAATGTTCAGAAAGCAGAAATGAACAACAACCCAACTTCCCTTTCAACTTTACCTAAACTCTCATTTTGGTGGGACAGTTCAGCAGAATCTAAAAAGACAATATCATTTTTCAGGTCATAATAAAACTAGCAATGTGAAATAACATTTCAAGATAAATACCTTTTCTTGGGCTCGGCTGAATTGCTTTTGAACCCGCTTAGCAAACAGCCCGGCACCTCCTGTTTTGCCTTCTGCCATGGCTGTGCCTTGCTGTGCAACTTCTGTTTTCAGCATCAGCTTTATTTGTGGTTTAAAATTTTTTTTCTCTTTAAGGAAGGAAGTCAAGACGTGTTACAGATCTCTAGGCTGGGCTCTGCCTCACCATTGGTTTGAGGCAAATTTTCTTCCACTGCTGGGTTCTGGGTAAACGAAGTTTCTCTCACAGACAATATAAGATGGAAAGTTGCTTTTGTACGTGTCAGGCCAGAAAAATCTTAGTGAACAAAACTTTAATTAAGGCCAAAACCCAGCAGTGGATAAATAGAAAACCAAAGGTGCAATAGCTACATTGAGGCCATGTATAAACAAATTCATGGAGCTCATGAGATCATTATAGAACTAAACACTGACTGCTGTCTCATCTTGTGACTTATCTGTTGTGGTATATTGTGTGGAAAAAACCTGCTGCCTGGCTATTTAAGTGGCCCACTTCCTCATCTTCTAGTGGCCTGGAAATATTTATTTTTATATGAAGCCAATGAATCCATAGATATAGTCAACTGTAGTCACATTAATTGAGAGTAGCTCAGAGTTGGTTACATTATGTAACACAAATTTTGTTCCCAGGGTTTAAAGGTTATATTCCAATTGCTTATGTATAAAACAAATTAAAAATTGCTTACATTCATCATAAACTTCGCTTTTGTGACCACCGCAATGAAAATTATGCATTTTTATGATAGAAACAGATGATTTTGCATTTTCTCATTTATACAGTCAGACTAAGAATACTATATGCATTGCAAATTTACACAGATTACCAAAAACTGTTCAGAAGTGTGCGGGTTTCCCAGATTTACAACTATACTGCAAATCAGTTTCACGCATCAATCCCCAAATATAGTCGCCCATCATGTTTTCGTTATATTGTCCTTGGTAACAACGTTCAAAGTTCATAATGTCCTGGAGAAAGCGCTCGCCTTGCTCCTCTGAATAAGCTCCCATGTTCTCTTTGAACTTATCAAGATGAGCATCAAGGATATGGATTTTGAGTGACATCCTGCAGCCCATTGCAGCAGAGTTCTTTATCAGAGTCTGAACCAGTTGTACATAGTTTTCATCTTCCTCTGATCTGTGACTTGGACGCTTTCATCTAATAAGCTCTCTGGATCTCATCAATAATTATAGCTAAATTCATGCTCACTTTTATTTTCTCATTTGCTGTGGTGGCACAGTGGTTAGAATGCAGTACTGCAGGCTACTTCTGCTGACTGCTGGCTGCCAGCAGTTTGGCAGTTCGAATCTCACCGGGCTAAAAGTTGACTCAGACTTCCATGCTTCTGAGGTTGGTAAAATGAGAATCCAGATTGTTGGGGGAAATATGTTGACTCTGTAAACCGCTCAGAGAGAGCTGTAAAGAACCGTGAAGCGGTATATATCATATTTTTCGCAGTATAAGATGCATCTTTTTCCTCCCTAAAAGAGGCTGAAAATTAGGGTGCGTCTTATACTCTGAATGTAGCTTCCCCCCCCGCCAGCCCTAATTAGCTGATAACAATGTTCCCAGCTCTTACCAGCTTGCAAGCTTTTTCATTGTTACTCTCTGCAAAGAATGTTTTCCAAGCCCTAAGTCTTTGAAGGTTTTTTTTCCATTGGTCTAACTTGCTCCAAATGTCTCTTTCCAGCCCTTAACAGGTGCTAACGATGTTCCCAGCTCTTACCCGCTTACAAGCTTTTTCATTGTTACTCTCTGCAAAGAATGTTTTCCAAACTTTGTCTTTGTAGGGTTTTTTCCCTTTGCTTTACTTGCTCTGAATGTTTCTTTCCAGGTGCTAATGATGTCCCCAGCTCTTACTGGCTTGCAAGCTCTTTCATTGTTACTCTCTCCAAATAAAGTTTTTTAAAGCCCTAACCAGGGATAAAATAATGTACTAGCTAAGGATGCTAGCTAGATGAGTATCTGGTAAGCAGATTTCTCCTCCCCAAAAACTAAGGTGCATCTTATATTGTGGTGAGTCTTATACTCCGAAAAATATGGTAAGTCTAAGTGCTCTTGTTATTTAATGTATTTTATTCCTTCTAAGAATGGAGTTAGGTCAAAGTCAGTCCATCCCCATTTGTTTGTGCAACAGTGATCATAGATCTTACAAATCTTCTTCCTGAATAGGTTTTGTAATTTCCCATCTCTTCTTCAGATATCTCGTTGCCTGCCACTCTTATTTGTGCAGCCTGAAACTCAGTCGTGATGTCTTCTTTTCAAAAACATGGCCATTTTCTGTTGTTTTTTTTAAAAAATATTTCTATGTTGTTAATCTTATAGCAGTGATGGCAACCCTTTTTTGGTTTGTGTGTCAACAGGGTGTGCATGCGCATCCTAGCATGCTTGCTTATACCCATGCCCTGTGCACATGCATGCAAATCCCCCACTGCTTCCGCCCCTGCGCATGTATACATGCCTCACAAACTTGGGGAGAGTGAAAATGGCCCAACAGGCCAACTGGATATTCATTTCTGAATTTCTGGTTGGCTTATTTGGCTGTTTTTCGCCATCCCCAGGCTTCAGGAGGCTTCCCTGAAGCCTGGGGAGTGGAGAGAATGAAAACGGCTGAAAAGAAGGCCAACTGGCCAATGCACTCATATGTGCTGGAGCTGACCTAGGGCAATGCCTCATGTGCCCTCCGATATGGCTCTGTGTGCTGGAGCTGTGGCTGGGGTGCCATCGGTTTGTTACAACAGCCCTGCAGATTTCTACAATTCTGGGCTACTTCCTTCAATATTTTGACTCATCATAGGACTCTGTATGTTTTGAAAATAATTGGAAAGAAAGCTTAAGCTCTTTTGCAAGCACAGCGTCTTTCTACTTTCATTCATGCAAATTTGGACAGGAGGGAGGGGAAAGCTTTGGTCAGAGCCAGATTGGGGTGGGGGTGGGGGCTTGATTAGAGAAATGAATTAACTTGGGAGAATGGAATTCTTAAAGCAACTTTCTCCTTCTGTCCTGGCCACTTTTTACAGACTGCATCACAGTTTGGTTTGGGTGTAGCAGCGCCTGAAACAGAAGGTCCATACAGAGAGTGGTAAGGAAAGCCGCTATTCAATATTTATTTATTTATTTGTTTATTTGTTTGTTTATTTGTTTATTTGTTTATCTGTTTATCTATCTATCTATCTATCTATCTATCTATCTATCTATCTATCTATCTATCTATCTATCTATCATTTATTTATTTATTGTTAGAGTTGAAAGGGACCATGAAGGCCACCGAGTTCAACCCCCTGCCCAAGCAGGAACCCTATAGTACACCAGTCAAGTGGCAGTTCAATCTTCTCTTAAAAATGTCCAGAGTGTTGGAGTTCACAACGTCCGCTGGTAGGTTGTTCCATTGGTTGATCGCTCTGACCATCAGGAAGTTCCTCCTTATCTCCATGTTGAATCTCTCCTTGGTCAGCTTCCAGCCGTTGTTCCTCGTCCGGCCCTCTGGTGCCCTGGAGAATAAAGTGATCCCCTCCTCTCTGTGACATCCCCTCGTATACTTGTAGACTGCTATCATGTCCGCTCTGGCCCTCCCTTTCTCTAGGCTATCCATGCCTAGTTCCCTCAGTCTCTCTTCGTAAGTCTTGGTTTCCAATCCCTTAATCATCTTGGTTGCTCTTTTTTGCACCTTCTCCAGAGTTTCAATGTCTCTTTTGAAGTGTGGTGACCAGAACTGCTTATAAGCACTTTGTACTTAGAGCTCGAAGCCTCGTATTGACCCCACACATGCATTTTATGGTGTGTCTCTCTTGCTCCCCTCTGGGAGGAAGTTCCAAAGTATTTCTACCAATAGCAATAGGATTTAGACCTATATACCACTTCATAGTGCTTTTACAGCCCTCTCTAAGCTGTTTACAGAATTAGCCTATTGCCCCCAACAATCTGAATCCTCACTTTACCCACCTTGGAAGGATGGAAGGTTGAGTCAACCTTGAGCCGGTGGTGAGATTTGAACTGCTAAACTACAGCTAGCAATTAGCTGAAGTAGCCTGCAGAGCTGCACTCTAACCACTGCACCACCCCAGCTCCAGATTCTGTAACAACTTTGCAGTGATGGTGAACCTATGGCACGGGTGCCACAGCTGGCACATGGAGCCATGTCTGCAGGCACGTGAGTTGTTGCCGTAGCTCAGCTCCAGCATGCATGTGCGCACCAGCTAGCTGATTTTTGGCTCACGCAGAGGCTCTGGGTGGGCATTTTTGGCTTCCGGAGGGCCTCCGTGGGATAGAGGATGGAAGACTCTGGAACCTGGGCGGGTGAAAAACAGTCCTACCGGGCCCACCAGAAGTTGGGAAATGGGCTGTTTCTGGCCGACAGAGGGCCTCCGGGGGGGATAGGGGAGACAATTTTTGCCCTCCCTAGGCATTGAATTATAGGTGTGAGCACTCACACAGGTACGATAGTGTGTACGCATGCGCTTTCGGCACTCAAGGGAAAAAAGGTTTGCCATCACTGCCCTATGCCATCCATCTGGTAAACTCGCAAGATTCGTTTTCCTCACCATGTACATGTATACTATGCATCCAAACCAGGCCTTGTTGTTTCTCTATATCATAGAATATATTGGGGTATGTGCATTTCTTTTTGGTCATGTTTATATAGTGTACATCGAAGGTGGTGAGTGGTGACCCTTGAGAGCTGTATGCAATGAAATTTCATTTTAATGTATTCCATTTAGTGTACATTTAAAGTGACGGTAAAGTTATTGTAAACTAAACTCTAAGCTCAACAGCACCATGTGTATTCTCATCTCACTTAGAACCCTCTGGCTGCCTTAATAAATTGCAGAGAAGGACTGTATTCACAAAAACACGTCTCTTAAATTATTTTTGAAGCATGCGCAATTCTTACTATGTGATCTATAGAGGGAAGTGTATAAATGGAAAATAATTGTCAGGGTTGACATTTGTTTTCTACTGAAGATAAGGGAGTTTCAGTATTGTTTTAAATTGTTCTGTAGAAGATGAGGTTTGATATTTTACACGACTTCCTCTTTGGGGAACAATCAATTAATATAAAGAGCTACTGTTCTAGCTAACCTTACCAGAGGAGGTCACTGCTTTCTATCTAAATCATCCTTACTGCAAACACTAACATTAAGTCACAATTGGCCTTTTGTTTTGGGGGTATCTGGTAGCCTTAGAACATTAGTGCCAGACAGATCTTAAAATATTTAGTAACTGTTCTGCTACTAGAACCACTTCAGCTGCTATGTTTACATAAGTAAAAGATATAGCATGCTTTGCTTTGTGATTATAAAAGGCAGCAACATATCAGCTATAAGATTGTGCTGGAAAAATTCAGACAAGTATGAGTTTTCTGTATCACTTTGCTGCCCTTCAGATGTTTATGGCTCAGACGTAGGAGCCCAGACTTTTTCAAACTTTCTTCTATCACAAACACCCTATATGTGTGTGCATAAGAGGGGGGAAAAACAACCTGATTGCAAGTTAGAATAGTTTCTGCCGAGTCCTTGGAGAGGGGCAGCATACAAATCTAATAAATAATAATAATAATGTTTTCAACTGCAACCTTCTATTTGCAAGGCAAAAGTTGTCATATTCTGCTATTGCAGCATTTATATTAAAGATTTAAAAGTTTAAAGGACATGAGAACAAAATAGGCCACATAGCTTGTTGTACCTGCATGTAGCTGATTGTGATTGTGTTTAACTTTCTGTATATGTGTGAGCAGTTTGGTGTATTTGTTAAAGCACCAGAGTAGAAACTGGGAGATAGGGAATTCTGGTCCCACCTTAAGCATGAATGATATTGAGTCAGTCACTCTTTTTCAATCTTAGGAAACAGTCAAGAGCAAATTATTTTTGAAATCTTGCAAAGAAAACTGTAGGGAATTGTGCAGGCAGTTACCAGCAGTCAAAACTGCCTTGAAGACACCAAAACAGACAGAGAGACAGACAAGTCCAAGAAGATCTACCCACAGGATGGAAAATGATTGGCTACTTCTTTTCTGGAACAGAAAAGTGGAAGAGCAGAACAGTAGGGAAGTTGTCCAGCAATAGGACAACTAGTGGAAGCCTATAGTTTCCGCTAAAACCTTTGTAAGCTGTTGCTAAAGTGTTTTGAGTCTAGATAGCATTTTCTTAGAAAGGCTCAGTGTCAAACCCAGCACGAGCAACTTAAATTCAGTAAGTGCAGGTAAGGCCTTTGGGTTAAGCTATTTAACTCATCAAATCCCAGAACTGCATTTGATGTATGTATATGAATATCCATATCAACATTCACCCACCCAATAAAGCTGAGTAAATATAGACCAAGGCAGGGACTATGGGGTGTGCAGAATAGAACTAGGTGTAAATGATGAATTACTGTATTTTTCAGAGTATAAGACATACCCTTTTACCACCACCCACAAAGGGTGAAAATGTGGGTGCGTCTTATACAACAAATGTAGCCCCGCCCAGACACACCCATGTTTTGGCCTCTGCCTCCCAGCAATTTATCTCTTTGCAGCAAGCAGCCCAGAGCCTGTTTAGCACAAGCCACTGATTATGTGCCTCCAGACTCTCAGCTGATTGATTGAAGCTGCAGGCAAGCCCAGGGCTAAAATGAAAGTGAAACTAAAGCAGCACAGAGGCAAATAGCTGGCTGGGAGAGGCAAGGCAGATTTTAATTTTCTTATGCTAATCAGACTGTGCTAAAACTGACTGTTGTTTGCTGCAAGGAGGCAAGTCAATAATTACAAATGCCTATAAGAATGCTCAAATTATTAGACTTATTGTTTAAAGACTGCTTTATTATTGTTCTAGAATCTAGACAACTTGCAACGAAGAAGCTTTTTAAAATAAATGCTTGGTTTAATGAGGCCCACTGCTATTGCGTCTTCTTTTAAATAGTAGAGAATAACTATACTTCCAGAAAGCCACATCAATTATAACAGGATCTGTAAAAGTATAACCTGAAATGTAGCAGTGTCCCGTTTAATATTAAGATAAGGCAGCTGAGTTAAACCCTGACTTAGTCACGTTTGGGGTAGATCTATTTAAATAATTGGGAGAAGTTAGCATGACTACATTTAAGAAAATTTTCTGGAATTAATATACTGCCATAATGTACATTTCTCCAATTCTTTGCTATTTCTATGGGTCAGGCACACATGCACAGAAATACACAGCAGACATATCATCTGTGCTGTTTGCTGGAAGGCAAATTGCTAGGAGACAAAGGTTCCTTGTTTTCCTCCCCCAAAACTAAAGTGCATCTTGTACTCCAATGCTTCTTATACTCTGAAAAAGATGGTACCCATTTACACATAGTAAATGTATCTCCTGCCTTTCAGCTCTGAAAGCGGCATGTTACTCCCTATAGAAGCAAGGAAACAACTAGTTTCTATGGAAACTAGTTGAAATGCTGCATACAGTGCAGGATAATAAATAAATAATAACTAGCACACATTCCCACATACAAACTGGTGAGCAGACTGATTCCTTTGAGCCTTTCTGGATAAAGAGAGGATAGAAGATGCCCACATGTAATTTCGGTGGCTGGTTCTTGCAAAGGGGTTGCATGACAGCAGTTTTCCATGCTTTTGAGTGACAAGTCTCCGGAGAGGGGCGGCATACAAATCTAATAAATGAAATGTAAATGAAATGAAATGATGGGATAATTCATCTTGCTTGCAACTGTGGCAGGGCCTTTAAAAAACACATGAACAAACTTCGTGTTTGAATCATTAGAAAACGTCAGAACAATAAGTTTGAAAAGTCTTCATCAGATACATTTATCAATTCTGAACAAAAGAAAATAAAGAAATGTAAGGATTTGAAGTATTGATCTAAGATAATTATAAATTCATGATGTGTGCAGATAAATTTGGATTATTGACTTTTATTAGAAGATTTTGGAATTAACTATAAAACACAAATAGCTTCTTATGGGAAAAAACCTATTTTGACTATTCTGGCTATAACAAATATCTTTGTCGTTACAAAAATAAGTGATCATTTTAGAAACTGGACATTAAAGGAAACTAACAATTATAAGCAGAGGAAAAATACAAGAATGTTCTTGATGTCAGCGAATACTGGGGCTTATAAATGACATAAAATATTTTAGGACCACAAATATTAAAGGAGAATATTTGAATTTTACGTATAAAATATATATCTTTAGGAGAAATACAAATGTTTTAAGTATTCATAGTCATTATTTTAGCCCAAAATGACCTTATCTCAGGGATCGCCTTCTGCTGCACGAATCCCAGCGACCAGTTAGGTCCCACAGAGTGGGACTTCTCCGGGTCCTGTCAACTAAACAATGTCGTTTGGCGGGACCCAGGGGAAGAGCCTTCTTTGTGGCGGCCCCGGCCCTTTGGAACCAACTCCCCTCAGAGATTAGAATTGCCCCCACCCTCCTTGCCTTTTGTAAGCTTCTTAAAACCCACCTCTGCCGTCAGGCATGGGGGAACTGAGATATTCTTTCCCCCTAAGCCTTACAATTTACGCATGGTATGTTTGTATGTATGTTTGGTTTTATAAGTTTTTTTTTAGTTGTTTAGTATTGGATTGTTACATGCTGTTTTTTATCACTGTTGTTAGCTGCCCCAAGTCTGCGGAGAGGGGTGGCATACAAATCCAATAAATAATAATAATAATAATAAATAATAATAATAATAATTTGTAGAGATTAAAAAAAACAATGTTTTAAAAAATCTAATATAGTTAAAAAGGATAATGACTGGATTTATTCCCTCAAACCTCACCCAGTGAAAACACCCAGACTGTGAGAATGGCCTAGCTCAATCTAGAACAAGGTTCCACCCCTATTTTGTAGAACATCTCCTGTCTTGGAAATGGGTTGGGCCATTTGTGGATATACAGGGGCCATGAGAACAAATGGCAACTTGCAAGCACTGACATGACTTAAAGTGCAAAATATAGCCTTGTTTTCTTCCAACCCTCAAATTTTGGTTGACGCTCATGAATCAAAATTTTATTTATGGGCCTAAAATCACTACTGAGGAGTTGTGAATTTTTGTTACATTATCATATTTTGTTAATGATTTATGTTTATTTTTTAAAATCATAGATGCTTTATACGTCTGTAATGAGGTAAACACCATGTTACCTGGTGAACAAATAAGGAAATAAATCATTATAATTGTTTTCCCACCCATATTAATTGCTGCTTCTTTTTGCTGATACTCCAAATCATTTAAGGAAAAAACTTGGAAATAAATAATTGTGTCAAACTTTTACTAACACCCACACCAGCATATCAAACTGGCTCTCCTTTACCAGTCATATTTATGGCTAAATGGGTATTGCAAATTTGCCCTAAACCAGGCCTGTCAAACTGGTAGCCAGCAGACCAGATGTGTCATGCACAGGCCATGCGCACTGTGGCTCCACAAAGGCAAAAAAGCCACATTATGTCCCAATTTATCATGTGACACAATCAAGTTTAAGACCTGTGGTCTAAACTGTAAATCCATCTTCTTCAGTTGTGAACACTTGTTTTGTGGAATGATCCCCTATCACAACACCATTGGTCCTAACTCTTTCGCCTTCAAAAGAAACCCCCCTGAGATTTTCCTTGGGCGTTAAGCCAAGATTAGGCCGGTTAGATCCCACAGAGTTGGTCTTCTCCGGGTCCCGTCGACTAAACAATGTCGTCTGGCGGGACCCACGGGAAGAGCCTTCTCTGTGTCGGCTCCGACCCTCTGGAATCAACTCCCCCCAGAGATTAGGACTGCCCCCACCCTCCTTGCCTTTCGTAAACTCCTTAAAACCCACCTCTATCGTCAGGCTTGGGGGAACTGAGACATGAACTCAATCTGTATAGTCTGGAGGATAGAAGGAAAAGGGGGGACATGATCGAAACATTTAAATATGTTAAAGGGTTAAATAAGGTCCAGGAGGGAAGTGTTTTTAATAGGAAAGTGAACACAAGAACAAGGGGACACAATCTGAAGTTAGTTGGGGGAAAGATCAAAAGCAACATGAGAAAATATTATTTTACTGAAAGAGTAGTAGATCCTTGGAACAAACTTCCAGCAGACGTGGTTGGTAAATCCACAGTAACTGAATTTAAACATGCCTGGGATAAATATACATATCCATTGTAAGATAAAATACAGGAAATAGTATAAGGGCAGACTAGATGGACCATGAGGTCTTTTTCTGCCGTCAGTCTTCTATGTTTCTATCCCCCCCTTGCCTATGTAGTTTTGTGCATGATATGACTGTGTGTATGTATTTTATATTGGGTTTTTTTCTTTTTAGACTTTTTAATGTAAAACTGTTATTTTAGATTTTAATTATTAGATTTGTTACCATGTATTGTTTTTATCACTGTTGTGAGCCGCCCCGAGTCTGCGGCGAGGGGCGGCATACAAATCTAATAAATAATAAATAATAATTAATGGAACTCCAAATTAGAGAGGATGTAAATGTGAGATCCCAGCTGCCAACTTACATCTGTTCGGATGTGAAATGAAAAGCTTTCTCCATTTCCATTTGGTCCATTTCCCATCATCTAATCTTGTGTGCAGTGTTTGAGTTGGATGGACGTATCATTAAAGAAACAAAACAAAGAAATGAAGCTGAAATGAATCAGCTGTGACAACTCCCAGAGTTTATCTAGTTCCCATAAAAAGCATTTCTAGGCCTGGGGATGAATAAAACAATCAACCCTTACATGTGATAATTCTTTGATTCTATGACAAGCTTGCATTATTCATCCAGGAAATATAAGCTGAAGCAAGAGTAAACACAGTAAGCTTTGGGTAAATGTTGCAGCCGCTACTGGGAACAAAGCTAGTGATTTCACGGACAACATACAGTATATCTGCCATTTATCAAGTGTTTAAAGGCCCTCCTGAATGCCCCTAGAATGCATAGACAAAAATGGGAGAGCTACATTACCGAATATATTGTGCTCTCTGGTTTTGCTACAAAGCATGAAATAGCTGTTGAAATAAACCGAGGTAGGGCAATGTGTAGTCTCAAATGATCCACCAAGCAGACAACTGATGCTTAGCTTTTGCAGTATGGTTACTTTGAAGAAATCTGGATTTCAGAGATATCGCAAGTAAGAAGTGGATAAATAACCAAATCTTCGGAATGGATCCTATCACCAAAGTATGATCCTCCATGTAAAATTGGCAGTGTTTTCTCAAATAACAAAAAGTCCTCGCTTAGGAAAGATATTGGATGGTGGATTCTTAGCTTTGCAATTATACACTTCTAAAGAATCTTGGACCTAATGTTGGACCTCCAAGCTTTGAGAACTTTTAAGATACATGGATTTTAACTCTCTTAATTTCCCAGCCAGCATCATTTCCCTTTGCTCTGCATGAAGCGGACCCCATTGCAGGTTTTGAATCCAATACTGGATGCTCCATCTCAAGAAGATTCATAGAACCTGGAATGGGTGCAAAGCAGTGAGGATGCAGAATAACAGAGCTGGAAGAAGAATTGGAGGTCTTCCCTAGTTCAACGCCTTGCTCAAGCAGGAGATCCGACCTAAACCATTCTGGACAAATGGCTATACTGTACAGTCTTTTCTTAAAAGACTTAGGTGTTGGAGCACCCTCAATTTCTGGAAGTAAATCATTGCACTAATGAATTGTTCTCACTGACTGGAAATTTCTCAGTGCAGCTTAGCATTGCTGAAATTTGCACATTTTCTGCCAAATTGAAGTGGCCCAACGCAGAGCAGAAGGCTGAGCTAGATAAAACTCAGGCACTTGTGGCAGGCAGTGGCCTTCCTGAAACTCCCTTCTGTTGTTAAGAAGTACATATGCTTTTTTCCACCCTGTCTTTATAGCATGAGATTACCAGGCATCCCGCACACACCATGGTATCCTCAACTGTTAAGCCCCAATAGCATGGATTCCTCAGGCAGCATGATCCTTGAGTGGGAGATAGTCTTGCTGCAAAGTTGATGCTAGCTGTCCATTTGCTGTACCTGAGTGATGGTGTCAGTATGCTCAAAAATAATGATAAGTCTAAACTTTGAAATCCCAACTTGCCAAATGGAAGAAGTGTTTCCCAGGGATGAACATAACGTAGGGGTGGAGAATCTTTGGTTCTTCACTTACTGCTGAACTGCCTCTCCATTGGCCATACCCATGGGGATGAATGGGAACTGAGGTTCAACAGAATCTGAAAAACCACATAGCATTATCAATAGCATTTAAACACATACCGCTTCATAGTGCTTTTACAGCTCTCTCTAAGCGGTTTACAGAATCAGGATACAGTATTGCCCCCTGGGTCCTCATTTTACCCACCTCAGAAGGATGGAAGGCTGAGTCAATCTTGAGCCGGTGGTGAGATTTGAACTGCTGAACTACAGCTAGCAGTTAGCTCAAGTAGCCTGCAGTGCTGCAGTCTAACCACTGTGTCATCCTGGCTCTAGTCCTCCTATTTCATGCAAGGGATAAGTAGATTGCCTATCGAGCTTCATTATTTTTCTTTCAAGGCATCAAGATCAAACTAGGGCAAAGACAAATGGCAGATCTATTTAGCTAGCATAGTGCAGAGGTGAAGGTATCAGAATTGGAGCACGGTTCAGATTCAAGTCTCCATGGACATGGAGTTGACCGGGTGATTGTGGTTAGTGTCATCACTGAGTTAGAGAACCAAAAATAAAATCTACAGGACTAAAATGATACTATAGCAGTAGGCTATATAATAATAGAAGCTTGATTGTACTACTCCCTCTTCTATACTGCTAAAAAAAAATAAAGGGAACACTTAAGCAATACAATATAACTCCAAGTAAATCAAACGTCTTTGAAATCCAACTGTCCACTTAGGAAACAACAGCTGCTCTGAGTCCTCGGAGAGGGGCGGCATACAAATCTAATAAATAAATAAATAAATAAATAAACAAACAAACGAATGAACGAACGAATAAATAAATAAATAACATTGATTGACAATCATTTTCACATGCTGTTGTGCACATTCAAGAGAACAAAGTATTCAATGAGAATATTTCATTCATTCAGATCTAGGATGTGTTCTTTGAGTGTTCCCTTTATTTTTTTGAGCAGTGTATATCCATCAAATTAGGGAGAAGGCAGCCTTAGCATCTTTGTTATACCGTCTCGGTTCCCAGGACCTAAGGCTAAGCAATGCTTTTGTCCTTTCTTTGCTTATATAAGTTTCTGAATATTTGCTTCAATGCCGCTTCTCTATCTCTCAACAGCAGCTTCTCTTTCTTCAGCCAAATCATTCTGTCAAAAAGAAATTATTGCAACGGTAAGATTAGGGGAGAGGCCCCAATCATTATGTCGAACTCTTAGAAGAAAGGCAAGAATTGGTGCAGTAAAAAACACATCCATATTGGCTAAATGTCTGTGGAGATTCTCAGTCAACCAGGTCATGACTGTCCGGAAGATGCTTTTTCAAAAGGCAACTGGACTTTGTTTTTCCTTGAAGATATTTTACTTCTCATCCAAGAAGGTTCATCAGTTCTGGCAGGACGGTGGAGGGATGGAAGGATTAGTTCTGACTCTCTCCCATCTTATCAGAACTAATCCTTCCATCCCTCCACTGTCCTGCCAGAACCAACGAAGTGAAACCTGTTCAATGAAAAACAAAGAAAGTCCAGTTGCCTTTGGGACATCTATATTGGCTTGCAGAATGCTTACCTATCTGGACCGGGACTCATTACTCACAGTCACTCATGCCCTCATCACCTCGAGGTTCGACTACTGTAATGCTCTCTACATGGGGCTACCTTTGAAAAGTGTTCGGAAACTTCAGATCGTGCAAAATGCAGCTGCGAGAGCAGTCATGGGCTTACCCAGGTATGCCCATGTTTCACCATCACTCCGCAGTCTGCATTGGCTGCCGATCAGTTTCCGGTCACAATTCAAAGTGTTGGTTATGACCTTTAAAGCCCTTCATGGCACTGGACCAGAATATCTCCGAGACCGCCTTCTGCCGCACGAATCCCAGCGACCGATTCGGTCCCACAGAGTGGGCCTCCTCCGGGTCCCGTCAACTAAACAATGCCGGTTGGCGGGCCCCAGGGGGAGAGCCTTCTCTGTGGCGGCACCGGCCCTCTGGAACCAACTCCCCCCGGAGATCAGAATTGCCCCTACTCTTCCTGCCTTCCGTAAACTCCTCAAAACCCACCTTTGCCGTCAGGCATGGGGAAACTAAACATCTTCCCCTGGGCACGTTGAAGTTATATATGGTATGTCTGTATGTGTGTATGTTAGTACAGGGGATTTTCTTAAACTTATAATATTTTAATTAATTGGATTGTATTGGATTGTTTTTCACTTGTTGTGAGCCGCCCCGAGTCTTCGGAGAGGGGCGGCATACAAATCCAAATAATAAATAAATAAATAAATAAAGGTTCTCAAAAGATTGATTTCTAAGATACATTAGAATTCCATACAAATTTTCACCAACATTGCAAATGCTCATCTAATTATGAGCACATTTATTCACAATTTGTTCCTTTCAATATTCATGATTTTGATTGACTGATTGATTGGGATTAACAAAACTAACAACTTAAGCATCCATGTCTCTGGAGTCTAAGGATACTTCTCTTACTGTATTATTCCCATGTATGATGTATGAATTTTAATAATATTTGCTCCTGGTGATGCATTTTTGGCCAGGATCTGACCAGAGGGACATAAAGCCCTAGGCTACATATATGTGTTCAGAGTTGTGCTTTTTGAAAGATAGAATAATACAATGTTAAAGCTGCCAAGAAGCAGAGAAACTAGAACTGGAGGAGAAAAGAAGGAACGAAGATTCACGAGAAACAAGAATATAGGCCTGTTTTGTATTAAACAGCAATGTGGCTGTTCTGCCTGGCTCTATGGTAAGAGTCTCCCGAAAATTCAAGGGTACAAATTTCAGGCACACATGCTTGAAAGTTCAAAACAATGTTCTTTATCACAAAAATTCAAAAGAAACAAAACACCCTTTTGGTATTGCAAAGAGCACTGGTCCCAAAAACAACTTGGTAGTCTGTACAATCCCCTTTATCAGTCTTTAAGTACTTAGCTAGCAGCTGTGAAGAACCATCACAGCCCTTCTTCTTCCACGAAGTGAAACACACACACACTTTGCTCTGCTTTGGTTTCAAAGTCGTGAAAAATCAACAAACAGCAAGGCACAGTCCTAAAGAACAACGATCAGATAATCTTCCACAACGGCCAAACCAACACCCTGCTATTTATATCAGCAGCTCTAATTACTGGAGCCCCACCCAAACACAGGTGGCCTCTCTTATCTCCTGTAATATTTCTGCAATTGGTATCTTCTATGCATAATTCTGCACATGCGTGGGTCTAACACTTCCTCATCTGAATCAACCGGAGATAATGGAGATTGGCTTCCTGGGCTGTGTGCCAAGCCCCCCTCTTCCAAGTCACCCCCACCTTCTTCTTCGTCCAAGGAAACTGCACTACCTGCCTCTGTCGGCAATAAAACAGGCCTATGACATGTTGATGTTTCCCCTGCATCCACCTCCACATTCCTTGGGTCAGGAGCTGGGCCAGAGCCAGCCACAACAGTGGCAAATATACCACACTAGTTCTTTCATTGCCCAATGCCTTCAGCAATCAGATGGAGACCTGTGGTTTCCAAAATCAACATTTATGATTTGGCAACATGTTTTGGTTTTTTTGTGCCTTCACGTCACTCTTGACTCCTAGTGACAATAGTGGCAGGTTTTATGCAATTTTCTTGGCATGATATGGGAAGTGGTTTGCCCTTGCCTGCTTGCTCAAGCTGAGAGAGTATGACTGATATCACACAGCTCGCTACAGCACAATGTCTCCTTGGTTCTATCCTGGTCTTTTAACTACTATACCAAACTGATCCTCCAGGCATTGATTAGATATCTCCCAATGCGAGAGACACTTCTTCCACTTACTTGAAGCAAGTCAGTATCTATGGTTTGTAATGACTAGAAGTTACTTGTATCCAAAATTTTGGCAATGCGCTGTAGGACATACAATGACAACCTGGGCAATAGCTCAGCACATTCAGAACCAAACTATCCAACATTTGGCATAATTGTAATCTTTATCACAAATTGGAATCTCCTCATTGGTTTAGCTTCAGATTGATTGGCCCTAGTCATCAAGAGTATTTTTTGAGAACAACCTTAATGTCTCAACACACCTATTGACCTAAAAAAAGAAAACAAAAGCAACCACACATACTTGTTCTGCCGGGCTCTATGGTATGAGTCTCCCGAAAATTCAAGGGTACAAATTTCAGACACACACACACATACTTGAAAGTTCAAAAACAATGTTCTTTATCACAAAAATTCAAAAGAAACAAAGCACCCTTTTTGTATTGCAAAGAGCACTCGTCCCAAAACAACATGGTAGTCTGTACAATTTCCCTTAATCAGTCTTTAAGTACTTAGCTAGCAGCTGTGAAGAAACATCACAGCCCTCCTTCTTCCACGAAGTGAAACACACACACTTTGCTCTGCTTTGGTTTCAAAGTCGTGAAAAATCAACAAACAGAAAGGCACAGTCCTGAAGAACATCGATCAGATAATCTTCCACAACAACCCAAGCCAGCACGCTAATATTTATATCAGCAGCTCTAATTACTGGAGCCCCACCCAAACACAGGTGGCCTCTCTTATCTCCTGTAATATTTCTGCAATTGGTCTCTTCTATGCATAATTCTGCGCCTGCGTGGGTCTAACACTTCCTCATCCGAATCAACCGAAGATAATGGAGATTGGCTTCCTGGGCTGTGTGCCAAGACCCCCTCTTCCAAGTCACCCCCACCTTCTTCTTCGTCCGAGGAAACTGCACTACCTGACTCTGTTGGCAATAAAACATGCCTATGACATGTTGATGTTTCCCCTGCATCCACCTCCACATTCCCTGGGGCAGGAGCTGGGCCCGAGCCAACCACAACACATACTGTACAACAAACCCACAAATCTCCAACTTAAAAAATGCATAGGTAGGACCTAGCAGTTTTCAGGACTATTCCATTTAACCTTCAGCAATATTATTGCTGTTCCCCTTCGGATGCACAGAAAGATCTGTTTAGCACTTAGGACCTGCTCAGTTCCTTCGTTCTTATAATTGTCATGGTCATCAGCCACCAGACGGAAATGCATCTTTCTATAGATAAGAGGGCAAGGAAATAAATTGGAGCTGTGTCGTGAATTTGGAATCTTTCCATAAATTTCAAAAACGTCATTTAGACATATTGCCCAATAAGGAACAGAAGTAACAAAATACTTAAGGCGAAGAGGCTGAGTTTATGGCAATTAATAGGAGTCGCTTCCTACTTTCATAGCACTTGGTGGCCCATGAATATGGCCCACTAAAAAACGTTTTTGAATGCACAGTATCATTTTGGCTGCAGTGCTTTCAAAATTATACTTCACTAAAACACGTTACTTATAAAGACAGCTTAAAAGATACTTTGCAATCAATCTTTCTCTCTCAGCCTTGCAAGGTGTAGCCCCGGCAAGAAGCACAACTAGGAGTATTAGCTCTATCTTTATTACAAGGTTATCTTAACAGAAACTTGCAAGACCGAAAGTATTTCTCTTCCTTGTTCTTCATTCTGTCTCCCAAGGTCATTCCCACCTACCATTTCATTTTCCCAAAAGGATTCAAGGCACACTTCTTTTATTAATATAAAGTGACTTACAACCATTTTTCACACTTACAACCATTGCAGTATCATCAATGTCTTCTGATCAAAATTTGGGTGATTGGTAACTGTCATGTATTTATGACAAATTAACTGTGCCTGGGTTATACGATCACCATTTGTAACCTTCCCATCTGGCTTCCATCAAACAAAGACCATGGGGGGAAGCCAGATTCACTTAGCAACTGCACGTTTCACTTAACCACTGCAGTGATTCACTTAACAACTGTGGCAATAAATATTGTAAACTCACTGCCTTGCTTAGCAACAGAAATCTGGGGCCTGATTGTGATTGTAAGTTGAGGACTACCGGTATAGCTTATATGACTACCAACCTCATGTAAAGGAAATAAGTGTCACTGAGGAATGGGGCTGGGTGGGAAATGTGCTAAGATTAATTACACAGGTGTACAAAAAATATTTTTTGTAATCATCACAGTTGACTTTGTACTTTTCTGAATCATTTTTTTGTTCTGATTTTAAAAATGTAGTTTTTCTGTAGCAGGTATACAGTGTTCCTTCGATTTTCGCGGGTTGAAACTTCGCGAAAAGTCTATACCACGGTTTTTCAAAAATATTAATTAAAAAATACTTCGTGGGTTTTCCCCCTATACCACGGTTTTTCCCACCCGATGACGTCATATGTCATCGCCAAACTTTGGTCTGCCTTTAATAAATATTTTTTTTAATAAACTTTAATAAATAAACATGGTGTGTAATAATCTGAATGGTTGCTAAGGGAACAGAAAATTGCAGTTTAGGGGTTTAAAGTGTTAAGGGAAGGCTTGTGATACTGTTCATAGCCAAAAATAGTGTATTTACATCCGCATCTCTACTTCGCGGAAATTCGACTTTCGCGGGCGGTCTCAGAACGCATCCCCCGCGAAAAGCGAGGGAACACTGTAGTTTCCACGGAGCAGCATCATTATTATAAGGTATAGGAAATATACTGGCGACATTAAGAAAACAGTAATCTACGTATCAGAAATAATATACGGTAATAACAAAAATGCTTCTATATCAGACACTTTATGTGATAGAGCACAACTATGCACATTTTTGGAATCAACACATCAAACTCCAAAAAACAGACATATTACCTTTGCCGCTGATTTTTTTTTGTGTTGACCAGTGTTATAAAGAAATGCAGAATTAGTGAAAAGAAAATGAACCCAACACAGAATTTCTTCATAAAATAGTTATCAGCTTTATTATTTCCAGTCAAGATTACCAGAGCAAGACATCGTTCCCACTGAAGTTTTTTTTTCCAGCAAGTGAAACAAAACTTCTAATGCTAGCTCCTCCATTCAAAATCTAGGTCCTTTCACCCTGTCTCCGTTCTTCGAAAATGCTAAAAGAATTGTATGGAAACCAGCGATGTCCTTTTAAAATGGGACATTGGAATCCTGCAGATAGGTTTTGATCTGTAATGTCAACCAATCGGCAATTAAAAGTGTGGTGTGCTCATAAAATACCCGGTACTTACAAAAATCCAAAATCTATTTTTCCCCCTTTGGACTTATACCTTCCATTGAAAGTGAAAATGCTAATTATTTCTAAGCTACAAGTATTACCAGTGTTGTCAGTTATAAGAAAGTTACTGTTTGGGAGCTGACAACCATGTTACAGAGAGGACTCTCTCCTTCCTGCCTGCCCCCTTATCAGGGGAAATTCAAGAAATGTACATCTGAATGTTTTTTAGAAACATTACAAACACATAATAAGGATAAGAGCAAATTTTTGGTCCAGCAGTTCACTTTGATTAGGAGAAACCATGATCCCTTTACTCGAATTGCTTTCCTAGTGGGCATTTCTTGTCAACAAAATGCAAACACAAATACACACACATACACAAATTTGGGTTTTTGAGTTGCTTTAACTCCCATCCACTGATGTGAGTAAGTAATTCGTTTGGCAGCTGGTTTCTCATGAAAGACGACTTCCTGCTCTGCTAGTCTTTTGTTTTTTTTAAAGGCACATTAGCAGCTTTCCTTGTTCCTGGCATTGCAGTGTACCACCAAGGCGATGGATGTACCAAGTCACATGCCATCTCCCACTGCAGGATGTTAATACCAGTGTAATTTAGGAAGGCCAAAACTGGGCCCTGTTTAGTCATGAAGAATGGAAGCAAGTTGCAACCTTCTGTAGGCCTAGACCGCAGGGGTTATTAGGAGAATTAAAAGGCACATCAAGCTCAGACGTGGGGGAGGAATTCCTTCTCTTCAATTTGCTGGGAGAGGACTGAACAGCTGTAAGACACAGTTTAAATTCTTCCACAGAATCATCAGTTGCTACCTGCAGCATGCTGGCAACGATTCCGAAGCTTGAGGTAAAACACGGGCCGCGGCCTGTGCAAAAGGGCTAGGATTTCAGTCACACAACAATACTGCAGGCCAGCGTTTGCTATTTCAATTGCAGGTGGCTGCACTGAGCCTTTGGAAGCAGAGGTTTGCCTGCTGCTCACCTGCATGTCAGTGCAAAGACCTTGAAGATAGCTGAGAAAGCATTAGAATTACGGAGATTTCTCCTCAGTATTGTCAGAAGCCGCACTTTCTATGTAACAGATTAAAATCATTATCTTTGGCATTCAATTATTCTCTAAACCAGTGTTTCCCAACCTTGGCAACTTGAAGATATTTGGACTTCAACTCCCAGAATTCCCCAGCCAGCGAATGCTGGCTGGGGAATTCTGGGAGTTGAA
This sequence comes from Erythrolamprus reginae, assembly GCF_031021105.1. Lineage (NCBI taxonomy): Eukaryota > Metazoa > Chordata > Lepidosauria > Squamata > Dipsadidae > Erythrolamprus > Erythrolamprus reginae. The sequence continues at coordinate 183,487,928 of NC_091951.1, read as the reverse complement.
GTCCAAATATCTTCAAGTTGCCAAGGTTGGGAAACACTGCTCTAAACTATACACACACAATTTATTCCTTAGGACAAAGCCTCAAAATACTACTTCCTATAATATTCACAACATACAATTTAGGGAAATGTTTGAGTTCACATCTGGCTGATGGCCACATTTTTCCTCTACAGCGATATGAACATCACCACCACCACCAGTATAGTTTGCCTCAGAGTGTGGAACTTCGATAATGCATCTAGTATTCTAAAGACCAAACATACCGGCGTGTAGTTATTTTTATCAAGAAACCCCCCAAATAAAATGATATATCAACGTTGGCTGTTTTGACCTTATTGCAAAAGGCACAAGAGTGTTACAGGCAAATTTTGGATTATGCAGCAAATTGGTTCCCCCTCTCATTTCCAGAAATGTTTCCTCTGTTGCTAGAAAGTACAGTCAGAAGATTGGGAGCTTTGTCAGGAGATGCATTTCAGAGCTGCTTTGGTCTTTTTCCTGGGCTGCTTTAGCTGAAGTGCCAAATCTGATGAGCATCTGCAGTGTTGCAGGGAGCCATGGATGGATGCTCACCTCTTGCAGATAAACACCAGTTAATTGCTACATTCTTAAGCAGGTGGTCCTAAAAAACAACAACAAAAGGCACACTGTTGAGATTCGCCCACATATCTACAACACTCTGTGGCCTGCATTGGCTGCCGATCAGTTTCCGGTCACAATTCAAAGTGTTGGTCATGACCTTTAAAGCCCTACATGGCATTGGACCAGAATATCTCCGGAACCGCCTGCTACCGCACGAATCCCAGCGGCCGATAAGGTCCCACAGAGTTGGCCTTCTCCGGGTCCCGTCGACTAAACAATGTCGTCTGGCGGGCCCCAGGGGAAGAGCCTTCTCTGTGGCGGCCCCGGCCCTCTGGAATCAACTCCCCCCGGAGATTAGAACTGCTCCCACCCTCCTTGTCTTCCGTAAACTACTTAAGACCCACTTATACCGCCAGGCATGGGGGATTTGAGACACCTTTCCCCCAGGCTTATTATAATTTATGTTTGGTATGTATGTGCTGTTTGGTTTTTAATTATGATAGGGTTTTTAGTTTTTTTTTTCTTATTAGATTTGTGCCTGTATATATTGTTTTATCGTTTGTTGTGAGCCGCCCCGAGTCTTTGGAGAGGGGCGGCATACAAATCTAATAAATTATTATTATTATTATTATTATTATTATTATTATTATTATTATTATTAAAACACAATTGAAGACTCCACTGGCTGAGTTGGCTAGGAATTCTGGGAGTAGAATATCTATCTATCTATCTATCTATCTATCTATCTATCTATCTATCTATCTATCTATCTATCTATCTATCTATCTATCTAACTATCTACCTACCTATCATCCATCCATCCATCCATCCATCCATCTATGTCTATATCTATCTATCTATCTATCTATCTATCTATCTATCTATCTATCTATCTATCTATCTATCTATCTATCTATCATCGTCTGTCTGTCTCCACTCATCATCTTCAGGCTGGTGCTTTTGGCTTTGTGCTACAGTGAATATGTTCATGTTCATGCCAAGACCTTCATATATATATCATATTATATGCTGCTCAAAAAAATAAATGGAACACTGAAATAACACATCTTAGATCTGAATGAATGAAATATTCTCATTGAATATTTTGTTCTGTACAAAGTTGAATGTGCACAACAGCCTGTGAAATTGATTTTCAACCAGTGTTGCTTCCTAAGTGGACAGTTTGATTTCACAGAAGTTTGATTTACTTGGAGTTATATTGTGTGGTTTAAGTGTTCCCTTTATTTTTTTGAGCAGTGTATATTTGGGTTCTTGGAGGGAAATTCTACAGCTAGAGCAGAGATCTTCAAACTTGGCAACTTTAAAACTTGTGGACTTCAACTCCCAGAATTCTCCAGCCTGCTATAGCTGGCTGGATTATTCTGGGAGTTGAAGTCCACAAGTCTTAAAGTTGCCAAGTTTGGGGACCCCTAAGCTAGGGATTCTATTAAGCCAAGATGTTCTACAGCAGGGGTGTCAAATTGGAACCTGTGGGCCGGATGCATCATATGCATGTTCATCCCAGCTCAGCAAAGAGGTAAAACATTGCATTATGCCACCTGACAGTAATGTGATGCTGCAGGCTTGATCCCCATACTGTACACAAAAAGGGCATGCTGGCCCCGCTTGCACCTGGAGGACTCCTAGTGTGGCTCCTATTTAGTCAAGCTGTGCCCTACACTTTGAGAAAAACGGTGCAATCGAAGCTAGTAACAGCCACATTTCCCGATGTAACATCACCACCTGGAGCACACTCAAACCACTTCCTGTGTAGTAGGTAGCAAAGGAAGGAAACTCTTCTTATTGGCAGGTGCAGGGGAAAAAACAATTTTTTAATGTGCAGATATAGGTGGAAATATATTACTCCCGGCTTCTGCACTGATAAAATCATGCTATTTGAAAGATGGAATTAGGCTTCCGCTTCTTAACCCTCCATGACATTATTTGAACTGCCAACTGCTGGTTCACATCTGGAGGGTTTAGCAAAACAGCCTCTTTTGTGAAAATTTATCTTTCTCTGACCAATCTTTCCATTGACTTTGGACAAAGAGAAGGGAAGAGGAGATTCCTAAGTACATATGGACTGTTTCCTTACATAGTTTTGAAACTTCATTTAACTTTCACAGCTACAGAATGGGAACTGTGCAGCTCTTATGGTTGATTGCTAGGTGATGAATGATGGGTCTTTCTCATGTCATGCGGGGCTAAGATTACACTTAATTGGGCATTACCGTATTTTTCGGAGTATAAGATGCACCTTAGTTTTGGGGGAGGAAAATAGGAAAAAAAAATCTACCTGCCAAGTATTCATCTGGGCAGCGTCCTTACTCTGTTCAGCTTCAGCACATTATTTTATCCCCTGGTTAGGGCTGAAAAAGCATTTTTCAGAGGGAGTAGGAATGACAGCAAACCTGCAAAGACTTAGGGTGGGAAAAATTGCTTTGGAGGGAGTAGGAATAAAACAATGCAGCAAGCCAGGAAGGTAGCATCATGTTAGGGCCGAAAAGCATTGCTTTTTCAGGGGGAGTATTGATTGATTGATTGGAATGAAAACAAGCCTGCAAAGACTTAGGGCTCGAAAAAACCTTCTTCCTAGGGAATAAGAAGCTGGGAAGATCATTAACAACTAGTTAGTGATGGGAAAAAGAGCTTTAAAAAACCCCTACATTCAAAGTATAAGACGCACCCAAATTTTCAGCCTTTTTTAGAGAGGAAAAAGATGTGTCTTATACTCTGAAAAATACGGTAACTCCAAACAGGGACAAAGGGTTTAAAAAAAATATTTTTCAAAATTTTAATTGACTTTACTGCCTAGCTAACAATCAAAATTTGGCAAATAGATTCCTTCTCTTCAAATGATTTTTGCCATTTTGCTCATGGCAGGAAAAGTCATGATCTTTGTAGCAGAGACTGGCTGACGTACATGGTTGGACATAAAAAAGACAGGATTTTTTTTTTAATTAAAAAAAAAGCAAACATTAAAAAAGTACCACAATGAAAGCAACATTACAGTAATACCTCATCTTATGAACTTAATTGGTTCCCGGGGGAGGTGCGTAAGGCAAAAAGTTCGTAAGACGAAACATTGTTTCCCATAGGAAACAATGCAAAATGAATTAATGAGTGAAAGAAAAAAAAAACGCAAAAAACCGCCGCTGCCCGGCTGCCACCTTTTGAAACAGCCGGGTGCTTCTCAGCGTTCTCCCAATGCCGAACCCGGACGTTCGGCAAAAGTTCGGGTTCGGGTGGCCGCCGAGAAGCCCCGCCGCCCAGCTGTCACCTTTTGAAACACCCGGGGGGCTTCTCGGCGGCCTCCCGAATGCCGAACCCGGAGGTTCGGGTTTGGCGTTTGGGTTCGGGAGGACGCCGAGAAGCCCTCCGGCTGTTTCAAAAAGCGAACCCGAACCCGAACTTTTGCTGAACGTCCGGGTTTGGCGTCGGGTTCGTAAGACGGAAAAAGTTCGGAAGAAGAGGCAAAAAATTTCCGAACCCCGGGTTCGTATCTCGGATTGTTCGTATGGCGAGGTACCACTGTATTATTAAACAGAGTAGGAAAGAGTATCTTCAATGTTGCAAGCATTGTAGCCATCTCAGTAAATTTGTCAGGGCCAAAGTCATTATGAGAAGGATTTCTGGAAGCTACCAAGGGTGGGGGCCAGCCACACCTTGGGAATTGGGGAAATGATGTTCCAGAAGATGTTGCCATTTTAGAAACAGCCATGATCTTTGTAACAGAGACTGAACTCATAATTATTGGCGTCAGGTATTTCCTAAAGTTCTTATTATCAGCAGCCAAAATCATATGCTGCTACTCTTGCTTCAGATTTTCTTTTGAAGAGCAAATGACGTAATGCAAATTTCGGAACGGACTCCGAAATTGTATTTTTAATTATCAGTGCAATTTTAGCAACCAGATATGTGAATAGATGCCTCAACAGGAAAGGCATTATATTCTGAACTTCGGTGTGTGTGTGTGTCTCCACAATAAGAAATATTTGGCTGACAAGTAATGTGAGACCAGCTGCAGGTAGAAATAGCTGATCCTGGAAAGACTTAAAAAACTTAAAGAAGAGCATCTTTGTCTGTAAAGTCCACAGATTAAACTCACTTGCGTCAGTTCCCATTCTTCATTTTCTGGCACTCGGGAGTGTTTCCCTGTAAAGCGACAGTCTCCCAACTCAACAGCCCCCTTCTTGGCTCGGAGGCAGAGCTGCTTGCCAATGTTGTGTCGCAGATCTCGCTGGGATGTGTATTCAAAATACTAAAAGCAAAACAGGGATAAGAAGCAGTCGCTATTAGAGGCAAAGCCAAAAATATTAATATTTTTTTCTAAAGTTTTCAACACTTCAGTGCACCAACTTTGTTCGTTACATTTCCAGACTTTTCTGTCTTCCATATATTTCCTACGTTGCTTTTCATTCTTTATAGAGTGCCTTCCTCCCTCCCACGCTCCTCCCTCTCTTGCAGGATTTAATAAACTCCATCCAACTACCACCTTTTCAGCTCTCTGTTTTCTCTCAACTCATTTACTTTTCCTTAGCTACTTATTCCTTATTTATATATAACCAAACCTCTCCGCGTGTAACTTTGAGTGGTCACTAAATTAAATGCTGTAACTCAAGGATAAAAGAATACATAAGAAGTATATAAAACATGTATATAAAAAGTATAAAAGAAGTATACAGGTGTTGTGGTTCAGCCTGAGTCAGATGAAAGACCAGATGCGTCTCTCCTGGCTCCATGCCCGGGGGAGGATGAGAGCGAAGAGGAGAGTTCTGGGCAGTCGGACAGGGGAGATTACAGTCAGGAACGTGACGAGGAAGAACGGCCTGTGAGCCCTGGGGAGGGGCTCTCTCAAGCCAGTAGCTTGGAGTCTCTAGAGTCGTTGGATGACGAAGCACAAGCTATCATTAATATGCCACAGAGACACATAGATCAAAGGAGGAATCAATTGAAGAAATATTATCAGCATTGAATGAGGAACACCAGGGGGTTGGGTGTGGTCCTCATTAGCAGGGAAGGGTTTATAAGGCAGGCAATCTCTTTCGGCAGTGTGGAGTGTTATCAGAGTAGAGTTGCTGTAATCTGCATTGTCTCTCAGCGTTTCTGTTCCTGACTCGTGGCCCAGCAGTCTTGAAGACCCGTGGGAGGTGTATGTCTGTTATCTACAGCCTCGTCTTGGCATCAAGGATCCTGTGTTTCTGTATGAACAATTGCCTTCATGTATCCATTTGGAGTTCCAGTGTTTTCCTGATTTGAAAGGACATTTTCTGTTGGCTTCTTTTCTCTTTACCATTATAAAACTGTGTTTGGATTCTACCGGTGTGTCTGGCTTATCTTTTTGGGTTGGTCATAGCTTCCGGAGTGACCCAGACAGAACAACAGGGAGTCCCTGAGTTACAGCATTTAATTTATTGAGCGTTCAAAGTTACAGCGGAACTGAAAAACTTAAAATTTATGCAGCATCCCCATCATCATGTGACCAAAATTCAGATGCTTGGCAATTGACTGATATATTTATGATGGTTGCAGTGTCCCAGGTTCATGGGATCACTTTTTGTGACCTTCTGACAAGCGAAGTCATGAGGGAAGCCAGGTTCCCTGAACAATTATATTATTAACTTCACAGCAGCAGTGACTCATTTAACATCTGAGGCAAGAAAGGTTGTAAACTGGGGTAAAATTCATTTCACAACTGTCTCGTTTAGCAACAGAAATTTGGGCCCAATTGTGCCTGAACTGATTACTTCCTATTGTATTCAGGCTACATCCATCCATCCTTGACTAATTCTTCTTGGACAAACAAGTGTCTTAAATAACCCATTCAACTTACTTTTATGCCTTCCTGACATTTCACATTTCCACTAATTAAAAAATGGACAGTAGCTTAGTCTTATAAACAGTGAGGTTGTGGTTGAGAGCTTACCGAGAGGCTGGGCAGGGCTGGGATGGGATGGAACTGATTCCAATTCGATCCTACCAAGACTGAATGGACTCAGGGAGTTTCATCTAAATTCTTGGATAAGACCTCTCCATTCAGGAATTATGCACTATGGGAGCTTCTCTTAAACTAAGCCTTTCCTTAAAGAGTTAAGTGGCAAGTGGCAGCTGTGACCAAGTGGTCCTTTGCACAGCTCCATGTGATGCACCAGCTGCATTTCCTCTTGGGTTGGAAGGACAATCTTTGGTCAATCACTCATGCCTTGATCTCCTCCCAGCTTGATTATCATGAGCTGTGGAGTGGACCTCTCACTTCTGATCAACACCGATTGGGATGAGAGTTGAAGAAAGGTGGTGAACCAGCACAAAACTGCACCCCCTCCATCCCCAGTTCCCAAAGCTGATCCAAATGGAAAACATGATCAATGGCATCAAAGATTGCCCAAAAGTTAAAAAAGAACTAGGAGGGATGTCCCAAAAGTGCTTTTTCAAGAGGCAATTGGACTTTCTTGTTATTCTTTGAAACGTTCTACTCCTCATCCAAGAAGCTTCTTCAGTTTCTTGGATGAGAAGCAAAACATGTTCCAAGAAAAACAAGAAAGTCCAGTTGCCTCTTGGAAAAGCACCTCTAGGACAACCATGACCTGGATGACTGAGAATCTCCGTAACCAGGATAGATGTACTACCTCCATCCCGCTCCTGCCAGAAATCACCCAAAAGCACGACTAATACATCCGGGTCCGCCTTCTGCTGCACGAATGCCAGCGACCGGTTAGGTCCCACAGAGTCGGTCTTCTTCGGGTCCCATCAACTAAACAATGTCGTATGGCGGGACCCAGGAGAAAAGCCTTCTCTGTGGTGGCCCCGACCCTCTAGAACCAGCTCTCCCCGGAGATCAGAATTGCCCCCACCCTCCTTGCCTTTCGTAAGCTCCTCAAAACCCACCTCTGTCGTCAGGCATGGGGGAACTGAACTACCCTTTCCCCCCTAGGTCTATACAATTTATGCATGGTATGTTTGTGTGTATGTTTGGTTTTAATAAGGGTTTTTTAATTATTTTAAACATTAGATTTGTTACAAACAAACAAATAAATAATGCAATTTCTATCCTATGTCTGGGTCTGGGTCTGAAACCTGACTGGAAGGGATCCAGATAATACATCTCAATCTCATCCAGGATCCTCTGCAGCTGCAGTGTGACCATCTTCTCAGCTACTTCCTTAGAAAGAGAAGGTGGGAGACTAGGTGAAATTCAACCAGAATACTGTAGTTGGATAAATATTGAAGTTCTTGTACTTTGATTATTAAGATCTTTACATTATTTTTAAAATAATGTATGCTTGTAGGAAGAGTGTTTTCGAGATTGAAGATATAATAAGACAAGAAATTTATAATGGCATTTGGGGACATCTTTAAGGAAGCATCTCATGCTTTGATTCAATCATGCTGTTTATGTTGTGACTTCTTGGGAACAGTTTATTCCTAAACGAACATGTTACAGAATAAAATATGGAGCAAAATTTGAGGAAAATATGAATGAAATGCATAAAATTTGTCATCAGATATAAAGGAAAAACTAGATAAGGTTTAAAAAATGAAGGATATGAAAATGATAATTCCAGAGAATGATTGGACTAATGTCCTTTTGTTGGATTTGTAAAACAGTTACAGAGGTAAAGAAATTTATAACATAGCCCTCTTTCTGAAACAATTTTATTTTCACCATATCTGTCTGCATTTCATCTTTTAATCTTAGCTGCAGCTTATTGCCATTGTTCTTTGAAATTATCTGTTTTGTGGTATATAACCATCCACATTTTTACAACCGCTATTCATTCATAGCAACTTTTACCTCATAAATTTTAATCCTATCACCGTAACTCCCAGTGCTTCCGTGGCTCTTTGCAGCACAATCCTTTTTTCGCTTTTCCAAGCACCTTCAATGTTATTTTTCTTTACATCTATTATTCATTCCTCTTATGCTCCAGTTATAGTATTTAATCTATGTTCTAATAATTTCTCCATAAAAGTATGGAATACTTTCATTTCCAGCTATCACTCTAATTTCAGCAGATTCTTTCCTCCCTTCGTCATTTTGATAGATATAACCTGGATTTGATGTTTACAGAAGCAGAGATAAGGATGGATACATTTTTATGAAGCCCGTACCTGGTTACCTCCCATCCCATGACAGGGATACAAAATTAAAGGCTTTCCACCATGGTTGTTTTCACCAACATCCAGGCACTGCTGGGCACCTTCATTTCTAATCTGTAATGGATTTAATAAAATTAGGAGCATATTAACAGAACACCCACACAAAGCTTTGGGTTTTAACTAAAGCTTGGACAAGAGTGGTTTTTTTTTAAATGTTCTTTTCTAAACATATTTACTCTTTTATCTCCCTTTTGAGCTCAATTTGCCTTTAAGTACCTCACACCAACGAGAGTCAATTAATGAATTATTTTGGGAATCACAATATTTATGAACATTGAAAGACTGAGTCAATGGCAAGACAGCTTGAATGGGAAATGCAGAGCCAAATAAAGATAGATTTGTTTCCTCAGGTCTTTCAATCAACTCTAAGACAGTTTGAGAGTGAATTTATAATACACCTACCGCCCAGCGCAAATACTGTACATCAGATTTAGTTCCTTGAGATTGGCTTGCAATTCTTGGACAATTCTAGACTTTAATTCATTCTTTTGAGGTATTCACTTCTCTCTCCCCTGTTAGTGTTTTATTATTAATCTTTGCATCAACACAATATTTTGCCCAGTATTTTGCCATCTTATTTAAGAAGAAAATGCTCATATTGCTGGTTTCCATTGTTGGATTGTGCTCTGGGTTGATTTTCTACTTTTTTCCCCCAGACTGAATGTAACAAAAAGTATTTTATGAGAATGTGTGTACACCTTTGTATTCCTATTTATTTCCTCATATTTTCCCATCTGCTGATCATTTATGCAATCCAAAGATTCTAGAGGCACGAAATTAAAGAGATGGGCTCCTCCACAAACTTTTAGGAAAATAAACCATCATTTGCAAACCAGGCAGATATTGCTGATATCGAATGAAGAAACACTACTACCATCTTAGCCTCTGTATTACAGTCCAAGTAGCTCAATACCATAGAATGATATTGCTGCCGTGAAAGACCCAATACACAAGAAATTATAAATACAACTTTTCTGTTTTTTGAACCAGCAAGATCAGGGGAAAGCGCGAACGCAGTCCCCCACTACCACAAATTATGCAGTCGAGTTTCCCGCATTTGGGGAAATCGCAGAGGTCAGCACACCCGGAGTGCAATGGATGAGCCTCACTCTGGGAAAACCACCTTCATGATCATGGTGTCTCCCCTGCCAGGTAAGTATGAGTTGGAGGTGTGCATCTGCCTCCTTGCCCCTTTTTGCCTCTGCCTCCAACCCCATGGTGACTCCCCCAGAAAATTTCCAGCAAGCTCAGGAAGGCTCAGCTGACATCCTGCCTCTCCCCAGTTTCCTTGCACAGAGTGTTGGGGCACTTTGTGAGCTTAGATTTGCACCCTGATTTTCATCCCACAATGCCTTGCAATACATATATTTGCATATGTGCGTCGGTTGCTAAGGCACAATAAAGAAAGGTGGGGGAGGGGTGTCACTGGGATTCTTTCCCTTTGTAGCCTGCGGGGAATCAGATCCACATTCTGACTGGCAGCATCAACTTTAGCAATAGGTCGCATGCTATCTATTGATCACACCAGAGAGTAACCTGATCACTCTTCAACAACTCAGTTCCTCAGGGTTATTATGCTTTCTCACGGAGGCATGTCTAGCCATAGATTTCGGCATGGGATTGCTTATTATAGGAGGAAAACAAACTGAAACAAACTATCATTTCTCTTTGGTCTTCAAAGAACTTTCACTTCAGAGACTCAGCCTTCACCATTATCCATATAGGTTCTTTTTCGGAGAATACAGTGGAACTAAAAGATGCAGCTCCATGTATCCAGAGAATAAATCCAGAGTCTTCAGAGAGGGGCGGCATGCAAATCTAATACATCATTATTATTATTATTATTATTATTATTATTATTATTGCTACTATGGGACTACCTCTGAAGAGTGTTCGGAAACTTCAGATCGTGCTGAATGCAAGTTCCGAAAGCAATCATGGGCTTCCCTAGGTATGCCCATGTCACACCAACACTCCGCAGTCTGCATTGGTTGACGATCAGTTTCCGGTCACAATTCAAAGTGTTGGTTATGACCTATAAAGCCCTTCATGGCATCGGACCAGAATATCTTCGGGACCGCCTTCTGCCGCATGAATCCCAGTGACCAGTTAGGTCCCACAGAGTTGGCCTTCTCCGGGTCCTGTCAACTAAACAATGTCATCTGGTGGGCCCCAGGGGAAGACCCTTCTCTGTGGCGGCCCCAGCCCTCTGGAATCAACTCCCTCCAGAGATTAGAACTGCCCCCACCCTCCTTGTCTTTCGTAAATTGCTTAAGACCCACCTATATCGCCAGGCATGGCAGAATTGAGACATCTCCTCCAGGTTTATATACCGGTAGTTTTATGTATGGTATGCTCGTGTAGCATGGTTTTTCCCAAGTAGCTCAATACCATAGAATGATATTGCTGCCGTGAAAGACCCAATACACAAGAAATTATAAATATAACTTTTCTGTTTTTTGAACCAGCAAGATCAGGGGAAAGCACGAACGCAGTCCCCCACTACCACAAATTATGCAGTCGAGTTTCCTGCATTTGAGGAAATCGCAGAGGTCAGCACACCCGGAGTGCAATGGATGAGCCTCACTCTGGGAAAACCACCTTCATGATCATGGTGTCTCCCCTGCCAGGTAAGTATGAGTTGGGGGTGTGCATCTGCCTCCTTGCCTCTTTTTGCCTCTGCCCCCAACCCCATGGTGACTCCCCCAGAAAATTTCCAGCAAGCTCAGGAAGGCTCAGCTGACATCCTGCCTCTCCCCAGTTTCCTTGCACAGTGTGTTGGGACACTTTGTGAGCTTAGATTTGCACCCTGATTTTCATCCCACAATGCCTTGCAATACATATATTTGCATATGTGCGTCAGTTGCTAAGGCACAATAAAGAAAGGTGGGGGAGGGGTGTCACTGGGATTCTTTCCCTTTGTAGCCTGCAGGGAATCAGGTCCACATTCTGACTGGGCAGCATCAACTTTAGCAATCTACTTATTGATCACACGAGAGAGTAACCTGATCACTCTTCAACAACTCAGTTCCTCTGGGTTATTATGCTTTCTCGCGGAGGCATGTCTAGCCATAGATTTCGGCACGGGATTGGTTATTATAGGAGGAAAACAAACTGAAACAAACTAGCATTTATCTTTGGTCTTCAAAGAACTTTCACTTCAGAGACTCAGCCTTCACCATTATCCATATAGGTTCTTTTTCGGAGAATACAGTGGAACTAAAAGATGCAGCTCCATTTATCCAGAGAATAAATCCAGAGTCTTCAGAGAGGGGCGGCATGCAAATCTAATACATCATCATCATCATCATCATTATTATTATTATTATTATTATTATTATTATTATTACTATTATTATTATTGCTACTATGGGACTACCTCTGAAGAGTGTTCGGAAACTTCAGATCGTGCTGAATGCAAGTTCCGAAAGCAATCATGGGCTTCCCTAGGTATGCCCATGTCACACCAACACTCCGCAGTCTGCATTGGTTGACGATCAGTTTCCGGTCACAATTCAAAGTGTTGGTTATGACCTATAAAGCCCTTCATGGCATCGGACCAGAATATCTTCGGGACCGCCTTCTGCCGCATGAATCCCAGTGACCAGTTAGGTCCCACAGAGTTGGCCTTCTCCGGGTCCCGTCAACTAAACAATGTCATCTGGTGGGCCCCAGGGGAAGACCCTTCTCTGTGGCGGCCCCAGCCCTCTGGAATCAACTCCCTCCAGAGATTAGAACTGCCCCCACCCTCCTTGTCTTTCGTAAATTGCTTAAGACCCACCTATATCGCCAGGCATGGCAGAATTGAGACATCTCCTCCAGGTTTATATACCGGTAGTTTTATGTATGGTATGCTCGTGTAGCATGGTTTTTCCCAAGTAGCTCAATACCATAGAATGATATTGCTGCCGTGAAAGACCCAATACACAAGAAATTATAAATATAACTTTTCTGTTTTTTGAACCAGCAAGACCAGGGGAAAGCGCGAACGCAGTCCCCCACTACCACAAATTATGCAGTCGAGTTTCCTGCATTTGAGGAAATCGCAGAGGTCAGCACACCCGGAGTGCAATGGATGAGCCTCACTCTGGGAAAACCACCTTCATGATCATGGTGTCTCCCCTGCCAGGTAAGTATGAGTTGGGGGTGTGCATCTGCCTCCTTGCCCCTTTTTGCCTCTGCCCCCAACCCCATGGTGACTCCCCCAGAAAATTTCCAGCAAGCTCAGGAAGGCTCAGCTGACATCCCGCCTCTCCCCAGTTTCCTTGCACAGAGTGTTGGGGCACTTTGTGAGCTTAGATTTGCACCCTGATTTTCATCCCACAATGCCTTGCAATACATATATTTGCATATGCGCGTCCGTTGCTAAGGCACAATAAAGAAAGGTGGGGGAGGGGTGTCACTGGGATTCTTTCCCTTTGTAGCCTGCAGGGAATCAGATCCACATTCTGACTGGCACTGACAGCCTCAACTTTAGCAATAGGTCGCATACTATCTATTGATCACAGGAGAGAGTAACCTGATCACTCTTCAACAACTCAGTTCCTCAGGGTTATTATGCTTTCTCACGGAGGCATGTCTAGCCATAGATTTCGGCACTGGATTGCTTATTATAGGAGGAAAACAAACTGAAACAAACTAGCATTTCTCTTTGGTCTTCAAAGAACTTTCACTTCAGAGACTCAGCCTTCACCATTATCCATATACAGAATACAGTGGAACTAAAAGATGCAGCTCCATTTATCCAGAGAATAAATCCAGAGTCTTCATTCAGCGAGGGGCGGCATACAAATCGAATAAATTATTATAATAATTATAATAATTACATATAATTATAATTTTTTTATTTATTGGATTTGCATGCCGCCCCTCTCCGCAGACTCGGATTGCACATACTGTAATTATAATTATTATAATTATTATTATTATTATTATTATTATTATTATTATTATTATTATTATTATTTCTGTTGTCCAAAATGTTGAAAAACAACATGCGTACATACCCATACATCCTTTTCAACTCTTAAAAATATTATTATTATTATTATTATTATTATTATTATTATTATTATTAATAATAATAATAATTAGATTTGTATGCCGCTCCTCTCCGTAGACTCGGACTCTGTAGGCTATTAAGAGGTCTAGTGCAATTTATCTTTTATATTTATGCCACCTCTTCCCTAGAATTCTCATACAGCTATGCAAGGAAGGAATAAAACATCAGAATAAACTAAAGACCAAAGAATTGAAAGAGAATACAGTGGAACCTCGACATACGAGCAGCTCTACTTACGAGCTACTCGAGATAAGAGCTGGGAGGGGAGCGACATTTTTGTTCGCCTCCCGAGCTCACATTCGGGATACGAGCGCCAAGGAGCTGTCTCCTGAAGCCGAACGCTAACTTCTGCGTTCGGCTTCAGGAGACAGCTCCTTGGCGCTCGTATCCCGCGTGTTTTAAAAGGTTGCAGCCGGCCTGGGGGGGTTAACTTCCGCGTTCGGCTTCAGGAGACAGCTCCTTGGCGCTCGTATCCCGCGTGTTTTAAAAGGTTGCAGCCGGCCTGGGGGGCTAACTTCCGCGTTCGGCTTCAGGAGACAGCTGCGAAGCGGCGCGGGTGTTTTAAAACGTGGCAGCCGGCCTGGGGGGTTAGCGTTCGGCTTCAGGAGACAGCTGCGAAGCGGCGCGCGTGTTTTAAAACGTGGCAGCCGGCCTGGGGGGCTCGGGGGGAAGCCCCCGAACCCCCCAGGCCGGCTGCGACGTTTTAAAACACCCGCGCCGCTTCGCAGCTGTCTCCTGAAGCCAAACGCGGAAGTTAGCGTTCGGCTTCAGGAGACAGCTGCGAAGCGGCGCGCGTGTGTTAAAACATGGCAGCCGGCCTGGGGGGGCTCGGGGGGAAGCCCCCGAACCCCCCAGGCCGGCTGCCACGTTTTAAAACTTCCGCGTTCGGCTTCAGGAGACAGCTGCGAAGCGGCGCGCGTGTGTTAAAACGTGGCAGCCGGCCTGGGGGGGCTCGGGGGGAAGCCCCCGAACCCCCCAGGCCGGCTGCCACGTTTTAAAACACGCGCGCCGCTTCGCAGCTGTCTCCTGAAGCCGAATGCTAACCCCCCAGGCCGTCTGCCACGTTTTAAAACACCCGCGCCGCTTCGCAGCTGTCTCCTGAAGCCGAACGCTAACTTCCGCGTTTGGCTTCAGGAGACAGCTGCGAAGCGGCGCGGGTGTTTTAAAACGTGGCAGCCGGCCTGGGGGGTTAGCGTTCGGCTTCAGGAGACAGCTGCGAAGCGGCGCGCGTGTTTTAAAACGTGGCAGCCGGCCTGGGGGGCTCGGGGGGAAGCTGCCGGGGGGAAGCTCGGGGGGAAGCTGCCACGTTTTAAAACACCCGCGCCGCTTCGCAGCTGTCTCCTGAAGCCGAATGCGGAAGTTAGCGTTCGGCTTCAGGAGACAGCTGCGAAGCGGCGCACGTGTTTTAAAACGTGGCAGCCGGCCTGGGGGGCTCGGGGGGAAGCCCCCGAACCCCCCAGGCCGGCTGCGACGTTTTAAAACACCCGCGCCGCTTCGCAGCTGTCTCCTGAAGCCGAACGCTAACTTCCGCGTTCGGCGGCAGCGTTTTTTTTTGTTGTTGCACGGATTAATTGACTTTACATTGTTTCCTATGGGAAACAATGTTTTGTCATACGAGCGTTCCGACTTACGAGCCTCCTTCCGGAACCAATTAGTCTCGTAAGTCGGGGTTCTACTGTAGTTGATAATCCAATGAAGACATATTTCTTTCCATCTGAAATACCCAGCACCCCGGGCTATTCTCCTCTCTCCCCCCTCCCCTTGGATGACAAAGATGCTAAAATGTCTCCCTACATTTATTATTCACTTCCAATGTTTGTTTTGACTTCCGTGTGCTTGATATTGCTCTGTTATTTCTATAGATTATCCCGACAAGTTGCATTTTCACTTACCGCTCCATAGAAAGCCGGAGTGAGGTCTGGAATGAAGATTTCAGGATAAACCGTTTGTAGGTACCAAGTGAAATTTTTGCAGTGTAATTGCTCCTTCAGCTGCAGGCGCTCACTAAGGTCTCCATAGGTTTTCTAACGAAGCCATAAGACGTGCAATGTTTAAAAAGAATCACATAAAACAGACAAAAGAACCATTTCCAGTTTGTTTACTATAATAACTACAGGTCTTCACCCTCTTTATTATTTTATTTGAGACGGTTCCAGCTAGAATTTTGATTTTTAGGGTTACTTTCAGATATGGGACATTCCAACCCTGAGATCTTCCAAATTTCTCTCCTTCAATAGATCCTGGAGGTTTTTTTTAGGATAAAGCCACAGCTCCATTTTATAACCTATCAATGGATCTGCTTTTGTATCAAATCTCTTGCCAGTCACTCCAATTATAGAAATGAGGCCACTTCAGGCTGTCCAAATCCTTGAAATAATGATTGGAAAATGCTCTAACATTTCTCTTCCTTTGGTAAGGTTCTCAGCAACTATGCTGGAGAATCCTGCCTTTATTTAGCGGAAACAGAATCCATTAAATCAAATATTTAGAATGTAAAGACAAGACCTATAGATTTTGTACATTAAGGGAAAAACAGTAGTACCTCTACTAAGAACGCCTCTACTTACAAACTTTTCTAGATAAGAACCGGGTGTTCAAGATTTTTTTTGCCTCTTCTCAAGAACCATTTTCCACTTACAAACCTGAGCCTCTGAAACTAACTGGAAAAGGCAGGGAGAAGCCTCTGTGGGGCCTCTCTAGGAATCTCCTGGGAGGAAACCGGGCCGGAAAAGGCAGGGAGAAGCCTCCATGGGGCCTCTTTAGGAATCTCCTGGGAGGAAACAGGGCCTCCACCCTCCCTGTGGTTTCCCCAATTGCACGCATTATTTGCTTTTACATTGATTCCTATGGAAGAAATTTCTTCTCATTACAAACTTTTCTACTTAACAATCTAGTCACAGAACAAATTAAGTTTGTAAGTAGAAGTACTGTACCACTGTAATTCTCAAGGAAAGTATTTCATACCTCTCTGGCCATCTGGGAGGCCTGCTGGTTCCTTCGGTAGAAGATTTCCTTATAGTCATCCATCCAGACCTCTGCCAAGCGCACCTGATTCCTAGAAATGACTTGGGTCCCTTTGGGGAAGGTGTGGGGGCTCTTGGAACGGAACACATGGCCAACTACGGAGCAGGGAATAATCTCCAGCTGGCCTCCACACTGCCAAACCTGAGGATGCAAGGCAGAGGGCATGAAATACCATTCAAACTACAACAGGAAACTACAAAGTCATACAGTCGGAGTCAGGTAAAGGACATAAAATGTGAAATCTTTTCTCTTTAAAACATGAATCACGATCAGATTCCAGCTGCCTAAAATCAGGCCTCTTTAGGACAGAAGCAGCCATCAACTAGCAATAGCACTATACTGCTTCATAGCACTTTACAGCCCTCTCTAAGCAGTTTACAGAGTCAGCCTATTGCCCCCAACAATCTGGGTCCTCATTTTACCCACCTTGCAAGATTGGAAGACTGGGTCAACATTGAGCTGATCAGGATCGAACTCCTGGCAGTGGGCAGAGTTAGGTTGCAATGCTGCATTCTATCCACCGTGCCACCACAAAAGAGCATCTTCTTAGGAGGATGGAGGCAATATCTATCTATATCTTTCAAGTTTGATACCAGTCCCCCCCCCCCTGCTTTTAAAAGACAGTGGTCCAATACCCCAGTTTCCTCTGACCAAAACCTGGGACTAGTTCAACCCAGAATAGACCTCTCTCCAAAGAATCTTCATCTCAGAAAGATGGCTTTAGTTAAAGATTTACTCAACCTGCAACTGGATTGGATAAAAAAAAATGGGTAATACTATGTTGATAAACAAAACATGTAATATTTTCCATCTGGGACCCATTCTTAGCCCCTGTGGACCAGGACAAAAATCTAACTTTATGTAATTTAATCAGTAATACATGTATTAATTAAGACATATGCTAAAAGTGTAATAAATAATTCCACCTGACACATTAATAATTTCACGCCTGACTCAAACTGCCCAAGGAGCTGCTGACACAGCCCTACAGAGGAATCACTGAGTCTATCAACTGCAGCTCTCTAACTGACTGGTTTGGTTCTGCAACCCAACAAGACCGACACAGACTTCAGAGGATAATCAGAACTGCAGAAAAAACAATTGCTGCCAACCTGCCTTTCATTGAGGACCTGTATACTGCATGAGTCAAAAAGAGGGCGGTGAAAATATTTATGGACCCCTCGCATCCTGGATTTAAACTGTTTCAACTCCTACCCCCAAATGATGCTATAGAGCACTGCACACCAAAACAATGAGACACAAGAACAGTTTCCCCCCCAAATGCCATACACTCTGCTAAACAAATAATTCCCTCAACACTGTCAAACTATTCACTAAGGCTGCATTACTATTACTATTACTGCATTACTATTACTATTATGCACGAATCCCAGCGACCAATTAGGTCCCAGAGTTGGCCTTCTCCGGGTCCTGTCGACTAAACAATGTCGTTTGGCGGATCCCAGGGGAAGACCCTTCTCTGTGGCGGCCCCGACTCTCTGGAACCAGCTCCCCCCGGAGATTAGAACTGCCCCCACCCTCTGTAAACCCCTTAAAACCCACCTTTGCCGCCAGGCATGGGGGAATTGAGATATCTCCCCTGGGCCTATACAATTTATGTATGGTATGTTTGTATATATTTCTGATTAATAATGGGGTTTTAAAAATGTTTTTAAATTATTAGATTTGTTATGAATTGTTCTATTGCTGTTGTGAGCCGCCCCGAGTCTACGGAGAGGGGCGGCATACAAATCTAATAAATTAAATAAATAAATAAATAAATAAAATTAGTCTTCTCTATCACCCATCTCCTCCCACTTATGACTGCATGACTGTAACTTTGTTGCTTGTATCCTTACAATTTATACTGACTGGTTCCTAATATGATTTGACTGCTTTTTTGTTCCTGGACTATCATTAAGTGTTGTATCTTATGATTCTTGATGAACCTATCTTTTCTTTTATGTACACTGAGAGCATGTGTACCAAGACTAATTCCTTATGTGTCCAATCACACAGCCAATAAAAAAATTATGTTCTATTTCTATTCTATTTCCATTCCATTCCATTCAAACAACTTGGTGGCAATTTTGAACAAGGCCACAAGCAAGGCTTGGGAGGCAAGTACATGTTAGTGCCTTGAGATTACATTCATGCTTAAGGACTCTGGTTCTCGCCAGTTCTCTCCATTCTTGGTCTTGCAAAACATGTCCACTTCTAGGGTTGGATTTGTCTTATTATTAATTATTAATATTTTTAATGCTAGGTAACAAAATGTCATCAGAGCAAAAGCAAATTAGAAAGCATACAGTACATAAAGCCATGCATTAACCTGGATGGAAGGTGATCTTAAATTTAACATTATGCTCGACTTTAGTTAGACAAAAGCAAAAGAAAAGGCTTCTGTATTTTCATTTAATCTGAAACAATTGTCCTATTTTAAAGATAGCTATTGAAGGCAGAAAAACTTAATTTGTTTTAGGTAGTTACAGGAAATTGCAATTCAGACTAGAAGTTCTTAACCTCACTTTAAAAACAGAAGTACTGTACTGTATTTGTGTTTCTCATATTCTTTTTTGGCCACATGGTGGCACTTTACACAGCATTTAAAATCTCACTTTTAACATTTAAAAAAATCTTTATGTGCAAAGTTACCAACAAAGCATCTACTTAAACATCTGCACTGCAAATATATATTTAAAAAAACCTTCTGTAGATCCTGAGATCATTTCTTCTTCACAATATCAACTGTAAAATAAAATTTGCTTGCATTTTTCTCAGATTCTTGTATAATTTTCCAACAATACTAAGCATTTTTTTTAAATGCAATTGAGGCACATGTTATGATCAAATTTGGTACGCATACTTAATGAAACAAATTATAATTCATTGTATCTTCAGAATCAATTGATGCCTTAAACTGGGAGAAATTGTGGAATGTCCTGGGGGTAATAGAACCATTTCTAATTGCTTGCTTCTAAGCCAACGATCCAATTTGGGGCTGCTGCTGTCAAGATGCCTGTGTAAAACAGCAGGATGTGAGTTCTGTTTTTTGCGGGGGTAGTGATTTGAAAGCAGGAAAAGGGGTAATTGGGCCAAACAGTTTAAGAACCAATGCTGTGGCATCTATGCACCTGCACTGTAATCATTGTCCCTGGATTGGACAGCAAATGAAAGTTTTATTCCCGGATGGACAGTCGGAACTGAGAATCTGAATACAAAGAAGTAGTTAGTCAGCTTCCAAACTATGTCTGGCTTGGTTTCCATAGAATTTCTTAAATTTTACTACTTTGTTTACTACTTCTACTTTCTTTACTTTGTTTTTACAACTTTCTTCCTTTCTTACTACTATTTTCTCCCCTTTACTTTCTTTTAATTGCTTTCTTTATTATTACTTTCTTCTGCTACGATTGCTACTACTATCACAAGACTCCATTCCATTTTGAAAGCACAGAGCTAGGACAATGTGCATCGGATCTACGCAATCAATCCAGGTTTATATATCCTGACTTTTGTTGTGAAAAATTCCATCCACTATGAGGTTACATGATACTGCCATTACTTTACATTCACATTTTTAAGCATTGGGTTATAAATACAATCTAAAACGTAACGGAGCAGAAATAAAATAACCCTTAAGTGAAGAAATGTCACGATAACTTTGTAGGTCCACTTAAAGTGGTGATTTGCAACCTTTCCACCGTGGTGGTGTGAGCTGGCAAGAGAGGAGGCGTGTGTGATTGGTAGGTGCATGCTCGCACAGATCCATTCGCACATAGCTCGAATATGAATCCTTTGCATGTGAGTGCCCCCTGCTCATGTGAATGGAGCTTTGCATGTGAGCAAACATGTCTTTCACTTGCACACAAATCTTCATTTGCAGTCCGCTTACATGAGTGGAGTTTCATGTGTGAGAGCAAGGACCCACCGCTTGTGCGAGTGGAGCTTCATGCATGCTTGCCCATCACGTGTGTCACCTGGTTTTGAACAGGCTGCAGCCAGGTAGTGGGCTATGGTCTGGTGGTTGGGGACCCCTCATCTAAAGATTATGCACTTCAAGGAATAAAGCCTACAGTAAAAGAAGCAGTGGTGGGCTTCAGTGTAAATTTGGATTTAAGGCTACCAAGAAAATGCACTGAGTAATTTATAGCAAGGCATCACTGAGCATCATGTACCCCCACAAGACTATTGCTAGGACAAACTAGACAGGAAAAAAAATATGATCGATAAGTCTTTACCGGAATCTTTACTCTAAAACAAGTTAGGGGGTAAAAATAATAAAATTCAATACAAACTTCTTAGAAGCAATCCACATATTATGTGGTGCTGGATATTGGTCTTTTAATTATCATATAGATTTTCACTTTGAAATTTTCATGTTTTTCAAGCTATATGCCACCTAATTCTCTCACGGGGAAAGTAATATATATTGTTCTCTTTTAATATTAGATTTGTTGCAATGTTATATTGTCTTGATTATTGTTGTGAGCCGCCCCGAGTCTTCGGAGAGGAGGGGAGGCATACAAATCTAATAAATTATTATGATTATTATGATTATTATGATTATTATACTGACAAATCTAAGCCCCAAATTCTGAACCAGCATTATTAGGCAGTGATGGCAAACATATGTGTTCAAATATGACATGTTATGATATTTTGGGCGACACACTAGTAAGAACAGGGTGTCCTTTCCCGCAGTCTCCAAACTTTCTGAAAATGAGATTTAGTCATATTTCATTTTTGCAATTATTTGACATTGTAATAAATAATGTATGTGTTATACGATACATAGCACCACTCAAGATGGGAATGCATTTTTTTCAAAAAATATCTGAACATGGAAAGAATTCTTTATCTTTTGTTCAGGGGGTGACATGCCTGCAGAGTCAGGTTAGGTATTTTCCAAATATTTGACATGTGGAGCCAAAAAAAATTCTATTTATTTATTTATTCATTTATTGGATTTGTATGCCGCCCCTCTCCGCAGACTCGGGGCGGCTAACAACAGCAGTAAAACAGTATATAACAAAATCCAATACTAAAAACAGTTAAAAACCCATTATATAAAAACCAATCATACATACAGACATACCATGCATAAAATTGTAAAGGCCTAGGGGGAAAGTGTATCTCAGTTCCCCCATGCCTGGCGGTAGAGGTGGGTTTTAAGCAGCTTACGAAAGGCAAGGAGGGTGGGGGCAATTCTAATCTCTGGAGGGAGTTGGTTCCAGAGGGTCGGGGCCACCACAGAGAAGGCTCTTCCTCTGGGTCCCACCAAGCGACATTGTTTGGTTGACGGGATAAATAAATAAATAAAAAATTTCACCATGAATGACATCAGGCATTGATAATCTATTACTTCCCATTTCCTCTCTAAAGACAGAGAACTGGTAAAAAAAAAAAGAAACCCCCCCACAAATGATATCTAAACATAGCTCTAATTGCAAAGAATATTTTGTCTCTTTCCTTCTTACCCGAAAAGACATCTCTACGTTTTCCCCTCCCCAGATTTCCATCTGATCATCATAGGAGCCAATATGTTCAAAATAGGACTTGGAAATGGCAAAGAGACCACCGGCAAATGTAGGAGTCCTGCAAAGGAAGCAGAGGAATATTGAGAAAATGAATTATGGAAAACAGGACTCTTCTCTCTGAACTGAAGTCTTCATTCCCTCTAACATTTCCGAGTGAAATATCAAGGAAAGCTCAAACCAGGTTACAACAGCTAAAATAGGGAAAGGTATTGCATGGCACGTTGGATATTGTTGAATTTCTAGTGTCTCCACATAGCACAGGCAATGCAGAAGGATGCTGGGAGATATTGGCAATGACTTCCGGAGAAGGTTCTCAAATCCTTGATCAAAGCAGATCACATAAATTGGAAGGCAAGGGTTTTTCTGCACTATATCAAAGGCAACTTTCAAACACCCTTGTACTGAGGCAGCCTTTGAGAAGTGATCTCAGGCTTTTACTACAAGTTTCAAGTTTAAAAAAAAAAATGGCAAAAGATGTGAGGAATATCTGAACATTCAAAATACGTAAATGTTTTACATGTTAATATTTTTCCACTGATTGTCCATAAAACTGAACCATGTATTTCCATGCAGTGGAAGTGATGTGCTGGTGCCTGGAGGCTGTTGGGGTCTGGATGGGTGTCAACAGACTCAAACTCAACCCTGATAAGACGGAGTGGCTGTGGGTTTTGCCTCCCAAGGACAATTCCATCTGTCCGTCCATAACCCTGGGGGGGAATTATTGACCCCCTCAGAGAGGGTCCGCAACTTGGGCGTCCTCCTCGATCCACAGCTCACATTAGAGAACCATCTTTCAGCTGTGGCGAGGGGGGGCATTTGACCAGGTTTGCCTGGTGCACCAGTTGCGCCCCTATCTGTTGGCCCTATCACTACTCACAGTCACTCATGTCCTCGATGTTCGATTACTGTAATGCTCTCTACATGGGGCTACCTCTGAAGAATGTTCAGAAACTTCAGATTGTGCAGAATGCAGCTGCGAGAGCAATCATGGGCTTCCCTAGCTATGCCCATGTTACACTCTGTAGTCTACATTGGTTGCCGATCAGTTTCCGGTCACAATTCAAATTATTGGTTATGACCTATAAAGCCCTTCATGGCATCGGACCAGAATATCTCCGGGACCGCCTTCTGCCGCACGAATCCCAGTGACCGGTTAGGTCCCACAGAGTTGGCCTTCTCCGGGTCCCGTCGACTAAACAATGTTGTTTGGCGGGACCCAGGGGAAGAGCCTTCTCTGTGGCGGCCCCAACCCTGTGGAACCAGCTCCCCCCGGAGATTAGAACTGCCCCCACCCTCCTTGCCTTTCGTAAACTCCTTAAAACCCATTTCTGCCATCAGGCATGGGGGAATTGAGACATCTCCCCCGGGCCTATACAGTTTATGCATGGTATGTTTGTGTGTATGTTTGCTTTTTAATAAGGGTTTTTTAGTGATTCTTAAATTATTAGATTTGTTGTACATTGTTTTATTGTTGTTGTGAGCCGCCCCAAGTCTGCGGAGAGGGGCGGCATACAAATCTAATAAATAATAATAATTTTCTAGTTCCCTACCAAATATCCTAAAAATCATAGTTTTCTAAATTATATGGAAAGCATATTTGAAATAAAAGGAAGCATAAAAATAAAATTTTATGAAACAAAATAAAATCATTAAATTAGCACACACACTCCCCAAAGAGTACCCACAATTTCCTGATCCAGTTATCAAAAAAAGTCAAGAATCACAAATCACAAGTATCTGAATGGTAATGCTTCACTTAAAGGAACAAACTAATTATGTGCACTGGGATGGTGGGACAAAGTGAGGCAACACTTTCACTCCCGTTCTCTGAAAAGTTTTTATACAGCAGTATCATCTACAATTTGTTTAAAAAACAAAAAATCCAAACCAAATTGATGCTTGTAGACCAATTTTTACTTACTATAGATCGCTGTATTGATCAAAAAGCAGAGCTGTATGTATAAAATCTAAACAAATGCAGTGAAGTCAATATGAATGACTGTGCACGGGCATTGTACGTGTTGACACAAAGATGTTCTCCCCTCATCCTTCCTACCACTTTTTGTCTGATACATTTTGCCTGGTAGTTCAAACACTTGCTGACAAGAGGGCGGCTGCTAATTCCAGAATCAGATGAGATTGAGGGGGGTGGTGGTGAGACTCAAACCTGATAATTGGAGTCATGTTCTTGATTAACTGCATCTCAAAACAAAAAATAACTGCAGTGTTTGGGATAGATCGCATTCCATAAGAGCTTCAAGGATGGCTCTTCAGAGGCAGACTGCGCCTTTATTTATCCTTGGGTAAGACACTGAGCTTCTTGATAGAAAGGTTGGCAGTTCAGCGGTTTGAATCCCTAGTGCCACATAACGGGGTGAGCTGCTGTTACTTGACCCAGCTTCTATCAACCTAGCAGTTCGAAAGCACGTTAAAAAAAGCAAGTAGAAAAATAGAGACCACCTTGGTGGGAAGGTAACAGTTTTCCGTGTGCCTTCGGCTTTTAGTCCTGCTGGCCACATGACCTATCCTCGAATACAGCTCATCTGTTTGGAACCCATATCGTATCTCAGACATTAACACCCTTGAAAATGTCCAAAGATACTTCACCAGAAGAGTCCTTCATTCCTCCACTCGAAACAGAACACCCTACGAAACTAGACTTACAATCCTGAGTATTGAAAGCTTAGAACTACGACGCCTTAAACATGATCTAAGTATTGCCCACAAGATCATATGTTGCAATGTCCTGCCTGTCGAAGACTACTTCAGCTTCAACCACAACAACACAAGAGCACACAACAGATTCAAGCTTAACATTAACCGCTCCAAACTTGACTGTAAAAAATATGACTTTAATAATCGGGTTGTTGAAGCGTGGAACACATTACCGGACTCTGTAGTATCATCCCCTAACCCCCAACATTTTACCCTTAGACTATCCACGGTTGACCTCTCCAGATTCCTAAGAGTCAGTAAGGGGCGTACATAAGCGCATTATAGTGCTTTCCGTCCCCTGTCCTATAGTCTCTCCTATATCTCGTATTTCTTCTCTACTATATCCTCTATAACCTTCACTGTGTATTATTGTGTATTGGACAAAATAAATAAATAAATAAACAAACAAACAAATAAATAAAATAAAATAAATGTAGAGGTCTTCGGACAGCGCTGGCTCTTCGGCTTTGAAACGGAGATGAGCACCGCCCCCTAGAGTCCAGAATGACTAAGCACATATGTGCTAGGGCTGTGATGTCAAACCTATGGCACGTGTACCACAGGTGGCACGCGGAGCCATAGCTGAGGGCACATGAGGCATTTCCCTATGTCAGCTCCAATGCTGCTTTTTGGCCTTCCAGAGGGTGGGGGAGCCCGTTTTTACCCCCTCCATGCTTGAGGAAAAGCTCTGGAGCCTGTTGATAGGGAAAAAACGACCCAACGGGCCTACCGGAAGTTTGGAAAGGAACTTACGGTAGGCCAATTGGGCCATTCTGCGCCCTCCCCACGCTTCAGGAAAGCCTCCTGGGGAGGGTGAAAAATGGCCCAACAGGACTACCGGAAGTTCAGAGGCTTCAGTGGGGCCTGCATGCATGCAGAGGGGCCAGCGGTGTGTGTATGTGTGTGCATGCATGCAGTGTAGAGGGCATTTGCATTATGGTGTGAGCATACACACGCTTGCTATCACACTCATGCATGCCCTTTTGGCACCTGAGCAAAAAATGGGTTCACCATCACTGTGCTAGGGGAACCTTTACTTTTACCATTGATGCAAAGGTTGGGCACAAATAAAGAATATTTGGGGGTAAAGTTTTTTTTTAACCAGTTGCACTACATTATTATTATTATTATTATTATTATTATTATTATTATTATTATTATTATTATTATTATTATTATTTAGATTTGTATGCAACCAGTTGCACTACATTATTATTATTATTATTAATAATAATAATAATAATAATAATAATTAGATTTGTATGGCACCCCTCTCTGAAGACTCTAGTTACCCCAGAACTCTTTGTCCTTGCTTGCATGCTCACTTGTTTTAAGGAAAAGAAAAGCTGAGACTGGCACCAGAAACCAGCTTCAGCAAACTTTTCTCTGAAACCAGCCCTCTATTGCAAATAGAGGAGATTAGGAGCTGATGAAAAGCCAAGTGGCCAATCTCTCTCTCTCACTCTCTTTCTTTCTTCCTTCCTAAGAAATAACAAAAAGGAATCTCTGTGCCTCTTTCATTGAGACAGAACAGCCTCCTGTTTGACCTCTGCACAAAGAGGAGCTGTACTTGAGGCCAAAGGAACAGGATTTTGTCTCCCTCTTGGAAGGGAGGAGGGCCAAGCCGGTATCAAGTGGCCAGCACCATGAATTTCAAAGGTCATTTCAAGCTTTAAGAAGTGGAGAGAGGCTGGTTACCTTAATGACTTTTCAGTTGTCCACTGCCAAGAGAGACAAGGGGCTGGCAGAGTTTGAAAGAGGGAGGAATAAACCTTAGTTCTTTCATGTCATGGCCCTTATTATCCAGCTTTGATGCAGCAGGGGGGGAAAGCTCCTGTCATTGTCTCTCAAGGAAGTACAGGGTCTCACAGGCAGTTTATTACAAACTTTGTACTATAATCAATGACACTTGGGAGATAAATCACTCCAAATTTTTTTTCTTTTCTGATGTTATGGTACGGGGGAGAGTGCAGAAGCAGTCTTAGAAAGCTATTAATACTGTAAACTTTTTAAAGAAAATCCTAATCTAATTAGCTATAAGAGATTCTAAAATTGAAAGGAGGTGGGTATTTTCCATTAGAAATTTATAGCATCTTACAAGGCAGAGGTAAACCTCTTAAATTTCCTTTGTAAGAGGGGCTGAGATACTTTGCAGATATATCTTTTAACTGTGTGGCAGTAATATTTGTGTCATTGATATTGAGACAGACTGAGAAAACATTTCCAACATAAAACTCGGAGAGAGTTGCTGCATAAACAGTTGGTTTCTTCTACACATTTCAAAATTCAATCCTGGTTCAAACATGCACATTCATTATTAAGTAAAAACTCAGCAGCAGTACAGTATGCCTTTTACATGCACTCCTATGTCTTACAAAATACTGAAATCCCACAGAGCCATAATAAAGCACTTCATGAACTGATTAGATAAAAACTCAACATAGTAAATACTGTGGTACCTCTACTTAAGAACTTAATTCATTCTGTGACCAGGTTCCTAAGTAGAAAGGTTTGTAGGTAGAAGCAATTTTTCCCATAGGAATCAATGTAAAAGCAAATAATGTGTGCAAACCTATTAGGAAATAAATAAAAGCTTAGAATTTGGGTGGGAGGAGGAGGAGGAAGAAGGGTTGTCTAGAGCCAAGGAAGTGTTTCTTTTCTCTGGGTGCTGGCAGAGGTTTATTCCCTCTCCAAGCACACAGAGAAAGGAAAATGCTTCGTTTGCTCTGGACTGCCAAAGCCTCCTTAGGCGCCACCAAAAGGCTCCTCTGGCAGCCCAGAAAAGCCTGAGATGGCCGGGATTAAAGGGGGAATGGCAGGAAACTGGCTGGTCCTTCGTGTCACTCTCAAATTTCCTAGGAAATTTTCCTAGACTCGGGTTCTGAAGTAGAAAATGGTTCTTAAGAGGCAAAAAACGTCTTGAACACCCAACTCTTATCTAGAAAAGTTCTTAAGTAGAGGTGTTCTTAAGTAGAGAGACCACTGTACTGTATGATGGAAACAGTTTAATTCATCAATCAGGCTGGAAAAGTCTTGAACCAGTTCACTCATAACTAGAGCAAAACAAGAATGATATTGCTACTTCACAGACTATCAGAACTCCAGACAAGAGGAATTTTCCTATTCAAAGATAAGATTAACACCTAAAAAAATGGAGCATCCACTTAGCCATTATTTTTGTTTAAAAAATAAATTTCCTTCCTTCCCTTCCTTCCTTCCTTCCTCTCTAAAGATGGTTCTTTGAAGTGAACAGGGAGGAAAATTCTAAGAACCCACAGTCTCACTCTGATTTAGTCATCGTTAAGCCTACTGGAATCGTACGCACAGAGTTCAGTGCTAGATTGTGGCCAGGAGTATTTAAGCATCAGTTGCATTGACAAATGCTTAGGAACAAAATACATCTGTGCCAAAAGAAAATTGTCTTTTAATGACCTTGTACTCATGTGCATCAGGGTGAAGTTAGAGGGGAGGGGCAACTGAATGGAGCTGAGGGTTTACTGGTCCAATGCCCATACCTGTTGCCAATGCAGAGTTCGCAGCTGACATTGTCCCCAAAGAGAAAAATACTTGCTGCTATCTAGGCTACCTAGGATCGAACTCACAGCCTTCTGATTGTGAGTCAAGAGCTCCACCTCTAGGCCACCCCACCACTCTAAAATACATCTCTGCCAATTCCAATGGCAAATTAAAGATTAGTGAGATCACTAAGAATGACTATTCCATATCATCCATCTTATTATATGTACCTGTTCTGTCGGGCTTTCTGGTAGACTTCTCCCAAAAATTCACAGGTACAAATTTCAGAAACAACAATGTTCTTTATCAGGAAAATTCACTTAAACCAAGCCCTCTTTTGGTATAGCAAAGAGCACTGGTCTCCAAACAAACTGGTAATTTGTACAAGTCCCTTATCAGTTCTGTGATACTTAGCTTGCTGCTGTGAGGCAATTCACAGTCCTTCTTCTTTCACAAAGTGAAACACCCTTTGCTCTGGTTTAGTTTCAAAGCGGGGAAAAATCAGCACACAAAGGTCGAAGTCAGTAAAGCAGTCATGAAACACAACGATCAGATAATCCTCCACAATGGCCAAACCCACAGGCTGCTATTTATAGCAGCCTCACTAATTACCACAGCCCCACCCAACCACAGGTGGCCTCATTTTCTTTCATAATAATCTCTCAGTTGTTGCTGCCTATGCATCGCTCTCCGTATGCGTGGCTGTATCATTAACTCTTGTTCTGAATCCAAGGAGGAGCTAGATAATTGATCTCCTTCTGAGCTGTCTGCCACACTCTCCTCCTCCCTGTCACTGATGTCTTCTTGGTCAGAGGAGCCTTCATCAGCAGATTCCACCAGGGGCAAAACAGGCCTGCAGCATGTGGATGTCTCCCCCACATCCACAGTCCTTGGGGCAGGAGCTGGGCCAGAGCGAACCACAACATGTACCAGAATGTCATAATAATGTATACTCCAAGGAAAATGTACGTCTTTCTGTCATATTGGCTCACAGTCACTCATGCCCCAGTCACTTCCAGATTGGACTATTACAATGTGCTCTACATGGAGCTGCCCTTGGAAATGGCAGCTGGTGTAGAACTGCAGTTTGCTTCTTGGTCTAATTCAAGGTCTTGTTTTAGATTTAGATGGCTTATTTTTCTAATCAATTTTGTTCCATCTCTGCAAATTCCCTCCTCTGCTGCATCAACATGCTGGCACTTTCATTTACTTTTCTCAGTCTGGAAGTGTACACAAAAGTTTTTCTGCCAAGCAAACTCAGAACACAAGGGAGTTGTGGTGGCTGGGTGGTTTAGTTGAGGATTGCTTGTACAAGTAGTCCTCAACTAACAACAATTCATTTAGTGACCACACTGAAAAAAGGGATTTATGACATTGTTTTCACACTTATGACCATTGCAGCATCCCCATGATCACATGGTCAAAATTCAGATGCTTGAAAACTAATTCATATTTATAATGGTTGCATTGTCCCATTTTTGTAAACTTCTGACAAGCAAAGTCAATGGAAAAGCCAGATTCACTTAACAATTGTATCATTAATTTAACAACTGCAGTGATTCGCTTAACAGCTGTGGCAAGAGAGAAAGTAGCATGGGGCAAAATTCACTTAACAATTGTCTCATTTAGCAACAAAAATGTTGGGCTCAATTGAGG
Organism: Erythrolamprus reginae; assembly: GCF_031021105.1. NCBI lineage: Eukaryota > Metazoa > Chordata > Lepidosauria > Squamata > Dipsadidae > Erythrolamprus > Erythrolamprus reginae. Next base: position 183,457,682 of record NC_091951.1, on the reverse strand, counting down.
TTGAGGGCTACCTCTATTGCTGGGAGTATATACATAATCATAAGGGTTCTAAGCAAGGCTTCAAAAATTGTATATTTTTTTATATTACCTTGAGAGAATGCTAAAACACTTTCAGAGTACACCTAGATTTTGAAGTATTTGACCCCAGTATCAGTTCCATAAAGTGATTTTTACAAGCATGTGAAAATCCAAAGAGAATACGTGCTGTTCTACAAATGAAAAATGAAAAATAACAAACTATGCTTGGTACGATTGCAGAGATAAGTGTTTCCACATAAAATATTTAAAGTAAACCAAATTCAAAAGCAAAGCTCTGAAATAGCTTCTGCTGCTCAAATATGGATATATTCTCCAGGCACTAGAAAGCAGAAGAAGATCTATTACTCGACAGATGGAACTTCGGTGGGTTCATGGAATTGTACCAAAAGCAGGCATGCGACTTTTTCTTCTTCTTCAAAAAGTCCTGGAAATAAGGCTAGATTGAATTTGATCAGCTCAATGAGTTAAGGAGACTAATAGAAGTAGTCCTCAACTTATGACCACAATTTGAGTCCAAAATTTATACAGTAGTTGTGGGAAATTTGTTAAGTGAGCTTTGCCCCATTTTACGACTTTCCTTGCCGCATTGGTTATGTGAATCACTGCGGATCTTAAGTAACACTGTTGTTAAGTCTATTTGCACTTGTCAGAAGGTCACCAAAGGAGATTACATGACTCTGGGACATTGCAACCATCATAAATGTGAGTCAATGGTCAAGCATCCAATCGTAAATCATGTGACCACGGAGATGCGGCAACAGTCATTAAGTGTGAAAAATAAGTCACTTTTTTCAGTGCTGTTGTATGTTCTAACAGTCACAAAATAAATTGCTGTAAGTTGAGGACTACCTGTAACCACTGACTTTTTCTATTCTGCACTGATCTCTGATTTATAATATGCCTTCTGCTTTTTGAAAAGTTATCATGTATATATAGTATAGTCCAGTGATGGCAAACCTTTTTTGGTCCACGCTCTGAAAGAATGTGTGTGCTTGTGCCCACACCCATTCCCTCCTCCCCATGCATGCGCAGCCCCGCTTGTCACGCTGTATATTGACAGCCCCTCAGAGACATTTAGTAATGAAACAGTTAACTAGTGTGTCTTATTGGATCCTCCCTCTTATGTCGCAATATCCTGCCAACTCACTTCCTCTCTTCCTTCTTCTTCTTCCTAACCTCCATGATGTAAGATGCATATGTTCTCCTGTCCCTCGAGACAGTCTTTTATTTGTTTATTTCTTTTTTTCTTAAAATAAATATCTTGTTTAAAAAATGATTGAGGCTTCTATCCATCGACCTCCGGAGTTAAGGTCCTAACAGACTTTAACCTTTCCCGTGACACCGCTCTGCCTCTGCCCACAATCCCCCTCATCCCCGCACATGCGCACAGGCCTCACTGAAGCCTGGGACAGTGAAAAAACAGGCAAACTTGAAGTTCAGAGAAAGAGACTTCCAGTTTGTCAGTTGTGCTGTTTTTCGCACTCTGGAGCCTTCAGGGAAGCTTCCTGAAGCCCTGGAGGGTGAAAAACAGCACAATGGGCAAACTGGAAGTTAGTTTTTCCAAACTTTCTGTTTGCCTGTGGTGTTGTTTTTTGTACTGCAGGGCTTAAGGGAAGTTTCCCTGAAGCCTCTAGAGGGCAAAATGGCCTTCCCCAAGGCCAAAAATTAGCTGGCTAGCATGCGTATGTGTGCTGGAGCTGACATAGGACAATCCCTTGCATGCCCTCCAATATGGTTCCATGTGCCACCTGTGGCACACATGCCACAGGTTTGCCATCATGGGTATAGTCCTTCTGTGTCAAAGTACAATTCAGGAGTGGGAAGATTTTTCAGCACTGCATTACCTTCCCCTAAGAGAGAGAGCCATGATGCGAAGGCACTAGAAGCACCTATTTCCTTTTCAAACTAATCTGAATTCTTCATCATATCTGAATTTGGGGGAGCTCTGGCTACATCAGGGTTACCCTACATTTGGCATATATCAAGGGATTTTCAAGTAGACATGGATGATTCTAGTTTCAGCCGCCTTGAGTCTTCGGAGAGGGATGGCATACAAATCTAATAAATTATAATTATTATTAGTCCTTCTCTGGGCTTCAAGAAAGACAATGGGAGGGGGAGGCATGGGGAATGGGACAGGACTTGGCAGTGCTTGTAGTGACAGTGTTAAACTATGGTGCTGTTGCTAAAATGGAACTCAGCTAAATGCATCTTTCCTGTTCCTGTTCAACCCAAATCTATTATTACAATGCAAGCGGCGGACCCCTTTCATTACGTTTTGTTAAGACTAAACGTATGGCCAGAATTTAGAAATGCAAGCAGGCCTTCACAAGGTATTAAAATGAATGAATTTAAGATAGAGAGAGAGGGGGGGGGGGTTTAAAGGAAACAGTTGACTTCTTACTGAGAACTAAATAGCAAGACCTGAATGGAGCTTGAAGAGATTTAATAACTTCTTTCATTTGTAAGAATGAATCTCACCCTGACCTCCTTTCGCTCAAGAGTTCAAGGAAGAGGCTGCATCCCATCCCCCAACCCACGTTGACAGCTTTAAACCATTAAACAAATGATTCTATAGGCAGAGTTTAGCCATGACAGATCAAAGATCAGCAAGAAAAGCGCTTGGAAAAGTTTGGTCTTCAGGAGCTCTAATATGGGAAAATGTTGCCTGATGACTCTCTGGATTGTTCATTAAGGTTTCCTAGCTGGCTTCATACATTGCACAAAGTACAGTGTTCCCTCGATTTTCGCGGGGGATGCGTTCCGAGATCGCCTGCGAAAGTTGAATTTTTGCGAAGTAGAGATGCGGAAGTAAATACACTATTTTTGCCTATGAACAGTATCACAAGCCTTCCCTTAACACTTTAAACCCCTGAATTGCAATTTCCCATTCCCTTAGCAACCATTTAGATTATTACTCACCATGTTTCTTTATTAAAGTTTATTTAAAAAAATATTTATTAAAGGTGGATGAAAGTTTGGTGACGATATATGATGTCATCGGGCGGGAAAAACCGTGGTATAGGGGAAAAAACCGCAAAGTATTTTTTAATTAATATTTTAAAAAAACTGTGGTATAGACTTTTCGCGAAGTTCGAACCCGCGAAAATCGAGGGAACACTGTACATGTTTTCTTTGCAGTTTAGTGCGATGTGCAAAGAACAAGGAGTAAGCCATGTTGTTGTTGGGTTTTTTAGTGCAGTAAATAACTATTTGTTATTAGTGTATTTATTGGAGCCATGGATTACTGTGAAGTATGAAACATGAAGAAGTGGTTTAATTTGTGGTTTCATGAATTATTTCTTTTTTTCAGCCACATCAAAGGCTTTAACTAATCCTTAGAAGTGCAAGGCACGGGTGGTAAAAGTTTGAAAAAGTTTAGTTCTTTGATATTCCTTATCTGCCTTTTGAGAGGTAGCCTAATGGTTCATTCTTGCCTGTGGCATTGTTCTCTGTTTTCAACTGGAGAAGAGAAATGATTATTCTGCTTAATTAGGCTAGGCTCATGGGATGCCAAGGGAGGCCCTTTCTGGTTTTTAAATGGGAGCAGTAAATACAATACCTGTAAAGTACAAGCTGTCACTGTAATCTACGGTATCATATCCATGTTTTGTGAAGTATTAACATCAGCATGATCTGACAATGGAGGTTAAACCTAAGGGCTTCAGGCCTATAATGGTTTCCTCGTATCAGTACTCTAAAGGTTGGGAAAGATAATACTGTAGTTAAGCTAATGAACTTGGCACAACAGAGAGAAAGCAACCCCTTCCGTTTTGATTTGAAGATGATAAGAACATCTCAGTGTAAACCTTCAGATATTTGCTTCTGGTAGGTTCCATACATGAAACCTACTTTAACATGATATGCCAAATCGTCTAGTTCAGGGGCTCTTCTATGACTTATGGACTACAATTCCAAGAATTCCTGAACCAATCACGCTAGCTCAGGAATTCTGGGAGTTGAAGTACACGTGCCATAGAAGAGCCAATTTTGCCCACCCCTGATCTAGATGCACTTTCTTGGCTATCTCTGCAGGAATGTGCCTCAGCATCTCCGTCTTTTGGAATATTTATTTTATTTTATTTTATTTTATTTTATTTTGTTTTGTTTTGTTTTATTTTATTTTATTTTATTTTATTTTAATTTTATTTTATTTTATTTTATTTATTTATTTATTTATTTAATTTGTTTACTGTCCATCTCCCCTGTCAGAGCCAATGGCACTGATGCCTTTTTCAACCTGAGGGCTCTCCAGATGTTCAGGCTTGAAATAATTCCAGTTAACATGGTGTGAGAATTTTAGGAATTGAAGCCCACCCATCTGGATGCCACCCAGTTTATAGAAGATTGGACTAAGAGATCCAAGATAATCTTGAAGCAATCCAGCTACTTTAGTCCAGGCAAAACCCCACGCTCCCAATTTCTGTTAAAAATAGAAATGCTGTGATTTTTATTTCATGAATAAATAGTAAAGAGTAAAGAGAAGGAATTTGTATAAAGCTGACTATTAGCTGAATATCCGTGCTTCGCTACAACACTATGTGATCAGGCTGGATACGTTGGCATGTAAAGCTTGAAAATTTATGTAGAATGTATAACTCACTAGCATCAGAGCATGTTAATATAAGGCAACTGGCAGTAGGATCAAAGTTCTTTTCATGTGGGGAGGGGGAGTAAAACGTCTAAGTCTTCAGCATGTTAATAAATATTTTAGTGTGTTAATAATAATATAAGAAATAACTAATGATCTGATGGTCATTTTGAAAAATCTTCTTAGCGAGCACCTAGAAGCCAAGAATTGCCAAGTTTTAATTTTGAAGGCTATTCGGTTCTGGAGATTTTGTGATGGTGTGTGAGTAGCATTTGGCTTTCAGATATCATTTCATTTATAGATTTCAGGATTTCCAAAACTAAAACCTATGCTTTGGGAAAGTGTTCTTTTAAGGCAATCTCTTGCCACCCATCACTTCCCCAGACATGTTAACAATGGTATCAAACTTTCAGCTTGAACCTACTTGATTGGGTAGGTCTCATCTTTTCTTCTCTGCTTCTCGTGTTGAGGGATAGCCTCCCAGCCAAAAGTAAGGCTCCAATCAAAGTTTCCCCGACTGTGCTGCTTCCCATATTGAATGGGCTTGGAAAATTCAAAGGTGTTCAGGTCAATGGTGGTGATATCTGGACTGACCACAGCTGTGGGCTCTTCAGCAATGCGCGACAGGAGAGGTTCTAACCATCCATGGAAACATTCACCTGAGGAAAAATCAATCAGGAACTGATACACCATCTCCGCAAAAATAATGTAAATCCCTATTTCCAAACGTTGGTGGTGAAGGACATTGATGGCGAACCTTTTTTGCCTCGGGTGCCGAAAGAGCGTGCATGTAATTGTGCATGCGTGAGTGCCCACACCCATAATTCATTACCTGGAGAGGGCAAAAACAGCTTCACCCACCCCGGAGGCCCTCTTGAGGCCAGAAACGGCCTGTTTCCCAACTTCTGATGGGCCCAGTAGGCTCATATTTTGCCCTCCCCAGGTTCCAAAGGCTTCATTGGAGCCGGGAGAGGGTAAAACACCTACCTCCATCCCCCCTCCCCCCACGGGGGTTCTCTGAAAGCCAAAACAAAACCCTGTCAGAGCCTCTGTGTGAGCCAAAAATCAGCTGGCCTGCACACACATGAATGTTGGAGCTGAGCTAGGGCAACAGATCAGGTGCCAGCAGATATGGCTCTGCATGTCACCTGGGTATCCGTGCCATAGGTTCACCATCACTGGTGTAGGAGATGACCAGGCTGAGTCCAAGGGCAGAGTCAAATGTGTCATCAGTTTGGAGTCCCTATGCTCCCACAAGACACCTAAGTCCATCCCCCCTTGAATTCCATTTATTTTTATCTAGCACCAATTTACCTTAACTGCTAGTAGATCAGATTCTTGTGTCTAAGTAGCATGTAATAAACTTGAAGTGCTTTGAACTAAACTCCTGTTTCACGTTCTTTCTTTGTACCTAACAGTTGCTGCGATCACTTCTACCTTTCAAGGTTTTTCAGAGATAAACCTGATGCTCAGGAACTGGTACTCACTTTCTTACCCATGGAAAGTCATATGGACCCCCAATTTTCTTTTAAAAACGTAAACATTTATTTCCTTAACATTTGCAAGATGAGGACACCTGATCTCTTCTGGCCTCAGAATACATCCAGGATCAAATCTGCCTAGTATTTGGATGATAGACAGTTTGGGAGTTACCTGGGCCATAGGTGTTAGACTTTCCAGAAAAAGATAACAACAAAGCTTTCATATTGGTGTCAAGAAAACTTGCATTAATGTGTCCAGATGTCAATCTCAATACATAGAATGATAGAATCAGAGGACTGGAAGGGACCATTCTATCCCTATTCTGCCCCTTTCCAAAGCAAGAGTCCTTATACTATCCTGGAGAAATAGCTGTTCAATCTTTCCTTGAAAACCCCCAGCGATAGAGCACCAATAGCTCCAGGAAGCAAGCTGTTCCATTGATTAATTGTTCTGTCTGGAAATTCCTCCTTATTCCCAGGTTGGCTCTTCCTCTGATGAACTTCCATCCGTTACTACTTCTCCTGCCCTCGGATGCTTTGGAGAATAAACTGATGCCCTCTTGGTGATGACAGCACTTCTACTATTGGAAGACTACTATCAGGCCTCCCCTAAGCCTTTTCCTAATTAGGCCAAACATACTTAGTTTTCTTAGCTGTCAACTATATGATTTAGCCTCCATACCCATTAACATCTTTCTTGCTCTTCTCTGCACTCTTCCCCAGGGCCTCTGCACCCTTTTTGAATGGTGGTAACCAAAACTGGGTGTAGTATTTAAAATGTGGCCTCACTAGTGCAGTATAGAGTGGTGCTATCACTTCTTTCTTTCTTTCTTTCCTTCCTTATTTATTTATCGATTTATTTATCTATCTATCTATTTATTTATTTATTAATTTATTAAATTTGTATACCGCCCCTCTCCGTAGACTCGGGGCGGTGATAGAAACAATGTACAATACAAATCTAATAATCTTGTGATCTTGATGCTATCCCTCTGTTGATGCAGCCAAGGACTTGGTTGGTTTTTATTTTTTTTTGCCAGCTGTAGCCCACTGCTGCTTCATACATAAGCAGCAGTCCACCAGGACATCAAGATCCCTCTCACAGGCACTACACTGTTGAGCTAGGTGCTGCCTGCCCTGTACCTGTGCACCTGGGCTTTTCCTGCCTAAGTATGGGACCTTACTTTTTCAGCACTGAGCTGCATCTTATTGGATAGGGCTCAATGCTAAAGTCTGTCAATATCCTTCAGACTCTTGAGTTTATCTTCCAAAGAAACTGAGCCATTAAGTAATTTGCAAAATTGGACAAAATGGACAAAAATGTAACTATGGAGGGAAAATGATTGTTTGAGATCTAAAAATGGAGAGACAAAAGGCTGAAGTAAATAGACTGAACATTCAGGGAATCAAACCTATCTAAGCGTTGTTGTTGTTTTAAAAAAATACCACATACTCTATGCAAGAGAATCAGAACATGCCTCCAGGACAGAGACAGTTGCATGTACATTAAATGAATAATGCATTGAATGCATAGGTGTCCGACTCCATATTTCAATTAAATATTGAATGATGATCCCCTAACCCCCAACATTTCTTCCTTAGACTATCCACGATTGACCTCTCCAGGTTCCTAAGAGGTCAGTAAGGGGCGTACATAAGTGCACTAGTGTGCCTTTCGTCCCCTGTCCAATTGTCTTTCCTTTATCTCATATATCATATATATTTTCTTCCTTTCATATATCTTCTCCTCTATTTTTACATATTATCTTTATATTTATTACTTCATGTCTATTGTGTATTGGACAAATGAATAAATAAATAAAATAAATAAATGATGCATCCAACCTACATCTGAGCATGTTGGATGCAGCTTTAGTGCTTTAACACCTTGAACAAAATAGCATTCTTAGTACAGTCTGCTATTTAGGTTGTTCAAGCGCCATCCACTTGTTTGACTTCACTAAAGTTATCGTGTTTGACACAACAATCGGAACCATAATCAATTAAAAAGTCTGCCATATCCATTCAATGAATGGCCTGCTCATTAGTGGATAAAGATTGCAACTCATCCCAAGATGCAGAACAAGCAATTGATGGAGTATTTCTCAACTTTGGCAACTCTAAGACATGTTGTGAGACACTGAATTAAACGCATACATATCGATGAACTGGCACTGCGTGTCAAGGTGGAAAAAACCCAAACTTTATCAACAAAGTGATTTATTACTTACAATGAGCATCCAAGAAAGTGAGGACATCTCCCTTGGCAACACTGGCACCAAGCAACCGGGCAGTTATTAAGCCCTTTCTCTCCAACTGCCGGACAACTCTGACTACCTGCAATTGCTTCACATAGTTGTCCAACTCGTCTTTCAAGTAATCTGAAAGAGAATTCATAGAAACATAGAAGATTGACGGCAGAAAAAGACCTCATGGCCCATCTAGTCTGCCCTTATACTATTTGCTGTATTTTATCTTAGGATGGATATATGTTTATCCCAGGCATGTTTAAATTCAGTTATTGTGGATTTACCAACCACGTCTGCTGGAAGTTTTTTCCAAGGATCTACTACTCTTTCAGTAAAATAATATTTTCTCACATTGCTTCTGATATTTCCCCCAACTAACCTCAGATTGTGCTCCCTTTGTTCTTGTGTTCACTTTCCTATTAAAAGCATTTCCCTCCCGAACCTTATTTAACCCTTTAACATATTTAAATGTTTCGATCATGTCCCCTCTTTCCCTCCTGTCCTTCAGACTATACAGACTGAGTTCATTAAGTCGAGTTCATCAAACACAAGGCCAGTTATCTACAGCAGTGTTTCCCAAACTTGGCAACTTGAAGATATTTGGACTTCAACTCCCAGAATTCCCCAGCCAGCATTCTCTGGCTGGGGAATTCTGGGAGTTGAAGTCCAAATGTCTTCAAGTTGCCAAGGTTGGGAAACACTGATCTACAGAACTGTCTTTGTGCCATTACAGTGTCCCATCCCACTTGGTAGGGCAGGGAAAATGTATTGCGGACCCTGTCAGTTAAAGAATTTTGATTGGCAGTGTCCAGGAAGAATGCTTTCTCTGCCTTTGTCCTTGCTCTGTGTGGCTCCCCTTTACTGGCCTTTCAGAAAGGTATAAAGACATGATGGTGAGGCCTCGCTTGCAGTTCACACAGAAGCATGTAGCATGGGGTTGTTTGGTTGGTGCCCTGAAAGTCCTCCCTTTTCCTTTTAATTAATTTTTAACACTGTTTTGAATCATCCTTGCCTCTTTTTTAAATTTTAACTTTTGTTTTTATGTTTTAATATTCTATTGTACAGCACTACAAGTCCCTTTATGAGGGAGATGGGCAGACATGCAGTCAGTCAGTGGGATATAACCAGGGGTGGGCTACTGCCCAGGGTGTGTGTATGGGGGAGGAGAATGCAGGGGGAAAGTGAAAATGGAGACCCACCCCAGGGGACCCAATTTGCACTGAAAGATGTTGAAAGAAAATGCAGGGCGTCCTGCATAAGCCACGCCCACAGTGTGGTAGTAAAAATGTTGGTAGCCCTTCACTGGATATAATGCTGGGGACAATGGGAGTCAGATTCTCATCCCTATGTGGGGGATCAATTTAAACTCTGGTTTTTAATTTCAAAAGTTTACTTTTTGCTTGAAAACAAGCTTAAGAGCTAAAAAATGCTTATGAAACCATATGATGATTAGAAAAATGAATGGCTCAGAAAAAAAAAAGAGAGAGGCTGGGACAAGAGAAATGTAGTGAAGGGGAAAAAAATATAACCTTTACCAGTCAAAGAGTGTGATTTTATACACATTTGAGCCGGAAAATAAAAGCCCACTATGATAATTGAAAGTCATTCTCAACCACACACACACACTTTAATACCTCAAAACAGGTTGCCATAGTTTCAAACAAACACACCCAAGATTATGCTTTAGAAGGGTTTGTTGCACTCCAGACATGCTTTCACTCTTGCTATTATTTATTTATTATTTATTTGGACTTATATGCCGCCCAACTCCCAAAGAACTCTGGGCGGCTATTTATTTTATTTATTTATTTATTTATTGGATTTGTATGCCGCCCCTCTCCGCAGACTCGGGGCGGCTAACAACAGTGACAAAAAACAGCATGTAACAATCCAATACTAAACAACTAAAAAAACCCCCTTATTATAAAACCAAACATACATACAAACATACCATGCGTAAATTGTAAGGCCTAGGGGAAAGAATATCTCAGTTCCCCCATGCCTGACGGCAGAGGTGGGTTTTAAGAAGCTTACGAAAGGCAAGGAGGGTGGGGGCAATTCTAATCTCTGGAGGGAGTTGGTTCCAAAGGGCTGGGGCCGCCACAGAGAAGGCTCTTCCACTGGGTCCCGCCAAACAACATTGTTTAGCTGACAGGACCTGGAGAAGGCCCACTCTGTGGGACCTAACTGGTCGCTGGGATTCGTGTAGCACTCCATAACAAACAACAATAAAAAACAAACTCCACCAGCAGCATTTGATTAAAGCACTTACTTTTATAGCTGCCCATTGCCCAAATTTCTTACCCATTATTTGGAATGTATGTTTTCAAACCACTGGTTTTCAGCTAGCGGCTCATATTAGAATAGTTTTGTAACTTTGTAGCCTACAAGCACAGGAAGGCCACTATACATTTTTTTTAAAGAACTCAAAACTGAATTAAAATTAAATGTTGAATAACAAACCGCACTAGAGGTTTCCAAGTCTAAACAATTCTGGGTGATGATTTATCTCCCTGACTGTTCTGGGTCTAAGCATTTCCAGCAATGTTGACATGGGAACGTATACTGATCAAAAAAACAGAATGCACTGATTAAGAAAGCAGGTATTCATCAGATAAGGGTGGGGTGGGAAAATAGGTGATTTTGTACAGATGCCTAAAAGTTTATCCAAGTGCTTCTGTTGCTTAGCACTAATTTCAGGAGTGTATACAAGGCAATTCCTACCCACCCATTCTTCAAACAGAAGATAATACTTCTCAGTGACGTCCTTTCTTATGCTAATATCGAAAAGTTACAGGCTCCTTTCCTTCACTGTGTGCCCCCAGAGGACATCCAGTAATGGGAGTTGGAGTCTAACATACAGTGTTCCCTCGATTTTCACGGGTTCGAACTTTGTGAAAAGTCTATACACGGTTTTTCAAAAATATTAATTAAAAATACTTTGCAGTTTCCCCCCCATACCACGGTTTTTCCCGCCCGATGACGTCATATGTCATCACCAAACTTTCGTCTCCCTTTAATAAATATTTTTTTAAATAAACTTTAATAAATAAACACAGTGAGTAATAATCTAAATGGTTGCTAAGGGGATGGGAAATTGCAATTTAGGGGTTTAAAGTGTTAAGGGAAGGCTTGTGATACTGTTCATAGCCAAAAATAGTGTATTTACTTCCGCATCGCTACTTCGCGGAAATTCCACTTTCGCGGGCGGTCTCGGAACGCATCCCCCGCGAAAATCGAGGGAACACTGTATTTGGAGGGATCAAGATTGGGGGCAAAACAATGTTGAATATCTTGTCTGTTCATATCCAATTACTTGTATTAATTGCAGAACCCTATTTATTTATCAGGGAACAAAAAGAAAAAACTCTGTTTTCCTCACTCGCCCACTGACCCCCACTTAACCCAGCATCTCTTAGCATCAAAGCTAAGTCCTTATTTAGAATTAGTCTGACCAGACTTTGGGTGGCAGGTGCAACCTGTGGGCAGGAAGCAGTTCAAGTCTGTGTGGGGAGAGATTGTTAGCTTTGTAAATTGCAGCCACCCTGAAGGACTCTGCTGCAAATTTGAAGAGGAAGAGGGCAGGAAATGACAGCACGGAGTTGCAAATGACAACTATAAAATAGAAGCAGCTTTCAGCCAAGGTAGCTGAGGAGTTGTCTTCTTACAGTCACATATATACGAACAAATACATTCTCCCACTAACTCTGAAGTCTTGGGAGATACCGGAAATAATAGCTTACTACAGCGTCAACAATAAAATTAAACAGGCAAATTATTGTCTCCCCACATTAAATGGGAGGTTTTTAACAAAGTTCATTCTCTTTAAAATTCACAGATTATGTGCAGGATAATGGGCTAGCTAGTACTTTTGTTTTATTCTTCAGTGTGGATAGAATGGTATGGTGGCGTTTTGTTCTCCATTTGAAAATCATCCAATATAAATCTGGTTTTAAGATAACAAATGATAGGAACGGGCAGCAATAAAGATTTGGATCTGTACGTTACCTGGGCTGTTGTGAGCATAAAAGCAGCAGGTGAGAGCAAAAGTCTGTTTTTAGCTTAGCAGGAAAAAAAATCTCATTATCAGGAGAACATAATATTTATAGCAAGGAAGCCTAAAACCAGATAGATAGGGATGTTTTCTTCCTCTGTGTGAGTGTACGTGCATTTTCAGAGCCTAACAGCAAGAAAAAACCTAAACAAAATAGCCCTATACTATATGTGTAAGTTACCAGTATTAAAACATATAGTAAAAATAATTCATAGTGACAGTAGTTTATTTGTTTTTTTTTAAATTAATTAAAACTCTAGTTGAATTCTTATTGATTTTAACATTGGGTCAAAATTAGCTTTGGAATTTTCCCTGTAAATGTATGCAACCTAAATAATAGATAGCAAAACAGAAAGCAAACCTCTCTCTCTTTTACTGTATTTTTTGGAGTACAGTGATACCTCATCTTACAAACGCCTCATCATACAAACTTTTCAAGATACAAACCCGGGGTTTAAGATTTTTTGCCTCTTCTTAGAAACTATTTTCACCTTACAAACCCACCGCTGCCGCTGGGATGCCCTGCCTCCGGACTTCCGTTGTCAGCAAAGCACCCATTTTTGCGCTGTTTGGATTCCCCTGAGGCTCCCCTCCATGGGAAACCCCACCTCCGGACTTCCGTGTTTTTGTGATGCTGCAGGGGCATCCCAGCAGCGCAAAAATGGGTGCTTCGCTGGCAATGGAAGTCCAGAGGTGGGGTTTCCCAGCGAGGGGAGCCTCAGTGAAATCGCAGCATCGCAAAAACACAGGTAGGTAGGGTTTGTGATAAGGTTCCAGTAAAGAGCAGCAATTCCAAAACCAACTCTAACAATATCAGAATGAGTTCATTTATTAGAATTCCCCTGCAGCATTGCAAAAACACAGAATTCCGGAGGTGGGGTTTCCCATGGAGGGGAACCTCAGGGGAATCCCAGCAGCACAAAAATTGGCGTTTCGGCTGGCAAAAGGGGTGAATTTTGGGCTTGCATGCATTAATCGCTTTTCCATTGATTCCTATGGGAAACATTGTTTTGTCTTACAAACTTTTCACCTTAAGAACCTTGTCCCAGAACCAATTAAGTTTGTAAGACAAGATATCACTGTATATGATGCACCTTAGTTTTCTGGGAGGAAAATAGGGGGGGAAATCTGCCTACCAGGTATTCATCTGGCTAGCATCCTTAGTCTAGTCAGCTTTAGCACATTATTTTATCCCCTGGTTAGAGCTTAAAAAAACTTATTTAGAGAGAGTAACAATGAAAGAGCTTGCAAGCAGGTAAGAGCTGGGAACATCATTAGCACCTGGTTAGGGTTGGAAAGAAACATTTGGAGCAAGTAGAGTAATGAAAAAAGCCTGCAAAGACTTAGGGCTGGAAAAACATTATACGCAGAGAGTAACAATGAAAGAGCTTGCAAGCCAGTAAGAGCTGGGAAGATCGTTAGCACCTAGTTAGGACTGGAAAAAAAACCTACAATCAGAGTACAGTGGTACCTCTACTTACAAACTTGATTTGTTCCGTGACCAGGTTCTTAAGTAGAAAAGTTTGTAAGAATAAGCAATTTTTCCCATAGGAATCAATGTAAAAGCAAATAATGCATGCAATTGAGGAAACCACAGGGAGAGTGGAGGCCCTGTTTCCTCCCAGGAGATTCCTAGAGAGGCTTCATGGAGGCTTCTCCCCACCTTTTCTGGCCCTGTTTCCTCCCAGGTGATTCCTAGAGAGGCCCCACAGAGACTTCTCCCTGCCTTTTCCAGTTACAGTTTCGGAGGCTTGGATTTGTAAGTAGAAAATGGTTCTTGAGAAGAGGCAAAAAAATCTTGAACAAATCTTCTTATCTAGAAAAGTTTGTAACTAGAGGCGTTCTTAGGTAGAGGTACCACTGTAAAAGATGCACCCAAATGTTCAGCCTTTTTTAAGGAAGAAAAAGGTGCATCCAAAAAAGAAGGTACTTAACTAATAAGCATTGTTTTCTTAAGAATTGGCCCTGCCTTCAGTTCTGGAATTAGCTTAAGATGAGAACAGCAAGGGGTTAATGGTCCTGAATATTTGTTCAAAGCATTCAAAGCAAGCAAGGCCTTTTGTTAAGAAAATTTCCAGCTAAGGAAGAAAATGATAGGCCACTGCTTATTCATATGAGGTGATTTAATGCTTGCAAAGCAATTTATAATCCATCTAGGCATCTCTATATTACAACACAGTATTACAAGATTCAAAGAGAAACATAAGTCTTTTATGTTTGGAGAATTCACAGGGTTTTATCTACAAGTATCAACAACTGTAGAGATTTTGTTTCAAATAGGTACTTTCCTGCTCAGAATGTTGTGTCAGGCATTCCAAGAGGTCTGGAACTCATAATTTATGCAATTTAATTAATGCTACTGCTCAAGGAAAATGCTGCTCTTCCTCCCAAAATTCTGATGTTGAGAAGGTGATGGGGAATAGTAATCTCTGTATACATGCACCAAACCCAAGACTCAGCTGGAGAATTAATCTCGCAAAAAAAAAGCTGGCCAAAAAAATAAATCAATGCACTCCTAGGCTAAATTAGCAAAGGGATAGTTTCAAGACCATGCAAAGTGTATACAGCCTTGGTGAGACCATACTTGGATTATTGCATCCAGTTCTGGTCACCATGATACAAAAAAGATGTTGAGACTCTAGAAAGAGGGCAGAGAAGAGCAACAAAGATGATTAGGAGTCTGTAGGCTAAAACATATGATGAATGGCTGCAGTAACTGAGTATGTCTAGTCCAGTGATTTTCAACCTTTTTTGAGCTGCGGCACATTTTTTACATTTTAAAATCCTGGGGCACACCACCAACCAAAATGACACAAAATGACACGCTAAGACACTCTCCTCTCTTTTTCCATCCGTCTCCTCCCCACCCTTGTGTGTGTATACACACTCTTGAACCATTTCCAAAAACAAATGAGGGCTAGGGGTTTTTTTCCTCTTATTCTTTGGGTGCTTTTTATCATATGCTTTAAATCAAGAGTCACTTCTCTCTCTTCTGTTTCTCTCTCTTTCCTCTCATTCTCTGTCTCAATCATTTTCTCATTTCTCTTTTTTCATCCCCTTTTTGCTCATTTCTCTCTCCCTCTCCTTTTCTCTCCCTCTTTCTTGCTTTCTTTCTCTCTCTCTCTTGCTTTCTCTCTCTCTTGCTTTCTCTCTGTTTCTCTCTTTTCTTTCTCTCTCTTGCTTTCTCTCTCTCTCTCACTCTTTCTCTATCTCTTGCTTTCTTTCTCTCTCTCTTGCTTGCTTTCTCTCTCTCTCTCTCACTCTCAGCAAAAAGTTGCGAGACCGGAACCTGAGCTTCCTTCTTCGCGGCACACCTGACCATGTTTCGCGGCACACTAGTGTGCCACGGCACACTGGTTGAAAAACACTGGTCTAGTCTAAGGAAGAGAATGACTAGGAATGATGTGAAAGCAGTCTTCCACTACTTGAGGAGCTGTTGCAGAGAAGAGGGGTTTACCTATTTTCCAAAGCACCTGACACAGCAGTGGGTTACAGCAATGGGTTACTCTCAGTTCGGTATGGTTCTGCAAACCAGGAGCCCCGGCAACGGGAGGGTCCGTCCACCCGTCCAGGACACTTTGGCCCGTGCGCATAAGTGTCACAAGCAAGCTGGTAGCAACAGGCTTTAGAACCCACTACTGATAATAATAATAATAATAATAATAATAATAATAATAATAATAATAATTTATTAGATTTGTATGCCACCCCTCTCCGAGGACTCGAAGCGGCTCACAACAGCAGTAATAATACAATACAATACAAATCCAATATAAAAAACTAAATTAAAAACCCATTATTACTAAAAAAACAATTAATTCTACACAATCACACCACTCCTAGAAGCTAAAGTCAGAAGGGTGGGGGATAAAGTTAATCTCCCCATGCCTGGCGGCATAAATCAGTCTTCAACATCTTGCGGAAGGCAAGGAGGGTGGGAGCAATTTGAATCTCTGGGGGGAGTTGATTCCAGAGGGCTGGGGCCGCCACAGAGAAGGCTCTTCCCCTAGATCCTGCCAGACAACATTGTTTAGTTGACGGGACCTGTAGAAGGCCAACTCTGTGGGACCTAATTAGCCGCTGGGATTCGTGCGGCGGAAGGTGGTCCTGTAGGTATTCTGGTCCAATGCCATGTAGGGCTTTATAAGTCATTACCAACACTTTGAATTGTGACCGGAAACTGATTGGCAGCCAATGCAAGCCGCGGAGTGTTGACGAGACATGGGCGTATCTAGGAAGGCCCATGATTGCTCGCGCGGCTGCATTTGGTGGGCCCAGGACAGGGGTTTTCCTCTGTCCTGGTGCTGCTTGACCTCTCAGCGGCTTTCAATACCATCGACCATGGTATCCTCTTCCCCCCCCGGAGGGGTTGGGAGTGGGAGGCTCCTTCAGTGGTTCTCCTCCTACCTCTCCAGTCGGTCACAGTTGATGTTAGTGGGGTGTCAGAGGTCGAACTTTAGGTTTCTCCCTTGTGGGATGCCTCAGGGGTCAGTCCTCTCCCCCCTGCTATTTAATATCTACATGAAACCGCTGGGTGAGATCATCCAGGGGCATGGGGTGAGGTATCATCAGTACGCCTGATGATACCCAGCTGTACATCTCCACCCCATGTCCAGTCAACGAAGCAGTGGAAGTGATGTGCCGGTGCCTGGAGGCTGTTAGGGTCTGCATGGCTGTCAACAGACTCAAACTCAACCCTGATAAGACGGAGTGGCTGTGAGTCTTGCCTCCCAAGGACAATTCCATCTGTTCGTACATTACCCGGGGAGGGGGGATTATTGACCCCCTCAGAGAGGGTCTGCAACTTGGGCATCCTCCTCGATCCACAGCTAACATTAGAGAAGCATCATTCAGCTGTGGCGAGGGGGGGGCGTTTGCCCAGGTTCGCCTGGTGCACCAGTTGCGGCCCTACATGGACCGGGACTCACTGCTCATAGTCGTTATGCCCTCATCATCTCGAGCTTTGACTACTGCAACACTCTCTACATGGGGCTACCTTTGAAAAGTGTTCGGAAACTTCAGATCATGCAGAATGCGGCCGTGAGAGCTATTGTGGGGTTACCTAGGTTCACCCACGTCTTTCCAACACTCTGTGGCCTGCACTGGCTGCTGATCAGTTTCCGGTCACAATTCAAAGTGTTGGTAATGACCTATAAAGCCCTACATGGCATCGGACCAGAATACCTCCGGGACCGTCTTCTGCCGCACGAATCCCAGCGGCCGATAAGGTCCCGCTAAGTTGGCCTTTTCCAGGTCTCGTCGACTAAACAATGCCGTCTGGTGGGCCCCAGGGGAAGACCCTTCTCTGTGGCAGCCCCAGCCCTCTGGAATCAACTCCCTCCAGAGATTAGAACTGCCCCTAACCTCCTTGTCTTTCGTAAATTGCTTAAGACCCACCTATTTCGCCAGGCATGGCAGAATTGAGACATCTCCCCCAGGCTTATATAGTTTTATGTATGGTATGCTTGTGTTGCATGGTTTTTAAATGTTGGGTTTTTAATGTGTTTTCTTTTAAACATTAGATTTGTCACATTGTACAGTTTTATTATTGTTGTGAGCCTCTCCAAGTCCCAAGTATGATATTGCTGCCACCCAATACACAAGAAATTATAAATACAACTTTTCTGTTTTTTGAACCAGCAAGATCAGGGGAAAGCGCGAACGCAGTCCCCCACTACCACAAATTATGCAGTCGAGTTTCCCGCATTTGGGGAAATCGCAGAGGTCAGCACACCCGGAGTGCAATGGATGAGCCTCACTCTGGGAAAACCACCTTCATGATCATGGTGTCTCCCCTGCCAGGTAAGTATGAGTTGGGGGTGTGCATCTGCCTCCTTGCCCCTTTTTGCCTCTGCCTCCTACCCCATGGTGACTCCCCCAGAAAATTTCCAGCAAGCTCAGGAAGGCGCAGCTGACATCCTGCCTCTCCCCAGTTTCCTTGCACAGAGTGTTGGGGCACTTTGTGAGCTTAGATTTGCACCCTGATTTTCATCCCACAATGCCTTGCAATACATATATTTGCATATGTGCGTCGGTTGCTAAGGCACAATAAAGAAAGGTGGGGGAGGGGTGTCACTGGGATTCTTTCCCTTTGTAGCCTGCAGGGAATCAGATCCACATTCTGACTGGCACTGACAGCAACAACTTTAGCAATAGGTCGCATACTATCTATTGATCACACGAGAGAGTAACCTGATCACTCTTCAACAACTCAGTTCCTCAGGGTTATTATGCTTTCTCACGGAGGCATGTCTAGCCATAGATTTCGGCACTGGATTGCTTATTATAGGAGGAAAAGAAACTGAAACAAACTAGCATTTCTCTTTGGTCTTCAAAGAACTTTCACTTCAGAGACTCAGCCTTCACCATTATCCATATACAGTGATCCCTCGAGTTTCGTGATCTCAATCTTCGCGAAACGGCTATATCGCGATTAAAAAAAAATTAATTAAAAAAACCCACTTCCGCATTTGGCTTCGGGAGTCAGCTGGGAAGCGGCGCGGCTGTTTTAAAAGGTCGCCGCCGGCATGGGGGGCTTCCCAGCAGCCCCCCGAACCCGGGTTGGGAGTTTGGGGGGCTGCTGGGAAGCCCCCCATGCCGGCGGCGACCTTTTAAAACAGCCGCGCGGCTTCCCAACTGAGTCCTGACGCCAAACGCGGAAGTTTGCCTTTGGCGTTTGGCTTCAGGACTCAGTTGGGAAGCCGCGCGGCTGTTTTAAAAGGTCGCCGCCGGCATGCGGGGCTTCCCAGAACCCCCCCCAAACCCCCAACCTGGGTCTTCCCGGCCGCCCACGCAAAGGGGAAACCCCGGCTCCTCGCTGATGCCCGCCGCTCGCCCGATCCTGGGGTTTCCCCTTTGCGTGGGCGGCGGGCGGCACCCAGGGAAGGTTCCTTCGGCCGCCGGGCAGCTGATCTGCTCCGCAGCACGGCAGCAGCGAGAAGGCGAAGATGGGGTTTCCCCTTTGCGTGGGCAACGGGGAAACCCCATCTTTGCGTCCTCGCTGCTGCCGCGCTGCGGAGCAGATTAGCTGCCCGGCGGCCGAAGGAACCTTCCCTGGGTGCCGCCCCCCGCCCACGCAAACTCCACCATCTGCGCGTGCGCGGCCATGAAAAAAGGGGCGCGCATGCGCAGATGGTGTTTTTACTTCCGCAACCCTACATCGCGAAAAATCGAGTATTGCAAGGGGTCTTGGAACGGAACCCTCGCGATACTCGAGGGATCACTGTACGTTCTTTTTAGGATAATAAACTAAAAGATGCAGCTCCATTTATCCAGAGAATAAATCCAGAGTCTTCAGAGAGGGGCGGCATACAAATCTAATAATACAGCCAATAATCTCAAAAGCACTAGCTTTCTCACCTTTCCTGCAGGGCAGGTTTAGTGAAAAACATAGAAACAATATTTACAGTATCAGCGTTGTATGTTGGCATAGTATCGTGTGCCAGAATCTCTAAAATAGCTGCATAGTTAAATGTTGCAGCTACAGCAAAGCAGTCAAAGAGGTCCTTAAGCTTTTCAAAATACAGTGCTTCAAAAACCACACTGCTTTGAACAAGCTGCTTATTATTTCTAGAAATAAGATCTGTTTAAACTGATAAAAGAAGCAAGAAAATTTATAACCAGTTTGCTCACGAGCGGTCTTCTCAACTGCATTATTTCTAGTTGTGGAACACCTCTTAAAACTCACTCCTATTGTTCAATTAATGATGATTTAGATTTTTATTTGACGGGGTGGGTGGGAGGAGGAATAGAAGCATGACTGGGACAGGGAAAGGGTTAGAAGAAAATGCATGCTGTAGTGCAGAGGTCTTCAAACTGGCAACTTTAAGACTTGTGGACTTCAACTCCCAGAATTCTCCAGCCAGCACAGGTGGCTGGAGAATTCTGGGAGTTGAAGTCCACAAGTCTTAAAGTTGGCAAGTTTGAGGACCCCTGCTGCAGTGGAACAATATCAAGTTAGGAGCAGGAGAGCATCACTTATAGCCATGTAGCTCATGGGTTTTGAATGAAACCACTTCCTTTCAATTTAATCTACTATAATTTCTAATATTATGAGCTACAGAAACACACTGTAAAGAGAATGATGCCTTCTGCATTTCTCTGACACTCTGTCATGGAAGATACCATATTTTTGGACTATAAGGTGCACCTAGGTTTAGAGAAGGAAAACAAGAAAAAAAAGGTTTTGGTCTCCGTCTGTCCTGTTTTTGCCCTCCCCAGCATCCAGAAGCACTCTGCGGGCCAAAAACAGGTCCATTTTCGAAAGCAAAAATGGGACCCACAGAGGCCAAAAATGGGCATGGTTTTGGCCTACAGAGTGCTTCTGGATGCCGGGGAGGGCAAAAATGGGACGCATGGAGGGCTTGGGCAAAACAGGCCCATATTTGCTATATAAGATGCATAGACATTTCCATCTATTTTTTTGGGATGGGTAGGTGGGAAAGTGCATCTTATACAGTGGTACCTCTGCTTAAGATCTTAATTTGTTCCGTGTCCATGTTCTTAAGTAGAAAAGTTTGTAAGTAGAAGCAATTTTTCCCATAGAAATCAATGTAAAAGCAAATAATGTGTGCAAACCCATTAGGAAAGAAATATAAGCTCAGAATTTGGGTGGGAGAAGGAGGAAGAAGAGGAAGAGAACAGTCGCTACCCAGAGCGAAGGGAGCGTTTCTTTTCTCTGGGCGCTGGCAGAGGTTTATTTCCTCTCCAAGCGCCCAGAGAAAGGAAAATGCTTTGTTCGCTCTGGACTGCCAAAGCCTTCTTAAGCACCACCGAAAGGCTCCTCTGGCAGCCCAGAAAAGCCTGAGATGACTGGGATTTAAGGGGGAATGGCAGGAAACTGGCCGGGCCTTTGTGCCGCTCTCAAATTTCCTGGGAAATTTTTCCGGGCTGGGGTTTTTAAGTAGAAAATAGTTCTTAAGAAGAGGGGGGAAAATCTTGAACACCCGGTTCTTATCTAGAAAAGTTCTTAAGTAGAGGCGTTCTTAAGTAGAGGTACCACCGTAGTCTGAAAAATATGATATCTTTGGCTACAAGGATCAATAATCTGACTTAGTAAAAGTAGGACCCAGCATGCAATATTGGAAAAGATGCAGCGCCTTTTAGCAGCAAGCTAACGTCTGACAGGCAAAGTCAATGGAGAAGCCAGATTCATTTATCAACTGTGTTACTAACTTAATAACTGCAGTGGTCCAATTAAGTGCAGCAGGGATGGTTGTGAACTGGGACTAAACTCCCTTAAAAACTGCCTTGCTTAGCAACACAAATTTGGCTCCATAAGTGGTTAAAATATTAATCTTACTGGAAGGGAAAAAACATTCCAATGTTTTTTTCCCATTAATAGATTTCATATTAGCTAATTGTGTTATTTGTCTAACTCTTAATATAAAACATTGCATTGTAAAAATGTGGAGCTAAGGACACCGAAAAAGATACATGGGATAAACTTCCAAAATAATCTCCCCTCCCTCCTGGAAAATGGTACTGTTGCAGACAATTTAAAGAGATTTAGAGAGAAAGCAAAGAATGGATGCAGAATGGAGTAGAAGAGAAAGATTTAAATCTACAATGAAAGCAGAAATAAGGGGTCAACGTATGATATGGTATGCACCAACTGGTATTAAAACTTACAACTCATTAGTATGTTTAAAAAATATTTCACTGTAGTATCTTTAGTGGCTGGTTGAAAAGCTTGAGGAAAGCTTGAGGAAAGCAGGCTGAGGCACAGTATACAAGTTGTGATGTTGAACCATGTCATTATCTTAATCTGAAGGATAACCAATTTAGATTGCTAAATACAGCTTGCGGTTTCTAAACTTGCCCAGCTGAGTAGTTTGGACAGAGGCTAAATACAGTTTTGTGAAGAGGTATTTGGGCTTTCTAAATTTTTGTATATCTTTGCTGCAGGATACTATATCCACATAAGTTCTAGAGTTTGAGTTAATGAGTAACACCAAAATGAGGTGCTTGTTTCATTTATTGTATAAAGAAAGTCAAATAACATGTGACATGGCACCATGAAAAAAATATATAATTGCTTCCTTAGATTGAGTGACAAGCTGCACTAACTTTAGCTCAGTAACTGTAAGCAAAAGCTAACTGGTGATCAATTTCTCATATTGCGGGATAGGAATTTTTCTTACCATTCCTGAAGAGAAAAACTAATTAAAGGTATTCCAGTATAAACAGCTTGTTTCGGAACTGGCAATATTTTTGGACCTAGGTCTGAATTTTGACTTATTTAAAAACAATGAATCTCTTTCTTTCTTTCTTTCTTTCATTCATTCATTCATTCATTCATGTCAATCAAGTATAGGATAGTAGTTTATATAAACAAAACATAGAAAGTAATGATAAAAGAAGACAATAGGACAGGGATGGTGGGCACAATTGTGCACTTATGCATGCCCCTTACAGATCTGATAGAAAAGGGGAGAGGTCAACTGTAGACAATCTAGGGTTGAAGATTTTGTGGTTTAGGAAAGAAATAACAGAGTCAGGTAATGAATTCCAGGCATTGATCACTCTATTGTTGAAGTCGTATTTTCTGCAGTCTAGTTTGGATCAGTTTAAATTTAGTTTGAATCTGTTACGTGCTCATGTGTTGTTATGGTTGAAAGTGAAGTAGTCATTAACAGGAAGGACATTTTGGTATATGATTTTGTGAACTATGGTTAGATCAGTTGGGAGGCGACGTAGTTGTAAATTGCCTAATTTCAGAATTTCAAGTCTGGTGGAGTAAGTTATTTTGTTGCGGGAGGAGGAGTGAAGGACTCTTCTTGTGAAATATTTCTGGACACTTTCAATTGTATTAATGTCTGATATGCAATGCGGGTTCCATACAGGTGAGCTGTATTCAAGAACTGGTCTGACAAATGTTTTGTAAGCTCTGGTTAGCAGATCAATATTACCAGAGAAGAAGCTGCGTAAGATTAGATTGACAACTCTTAATGCTTTTTTGGCAATGTTGTTACAGTGGGCTTTAGGACTTAGGTCATTGGATATGAGTACTCTAAGGTCTTTGGCAAAGCGAGGGTCGTCTACATGTCATGCATTATAGCTTAGGAGGCAAACTTGATGAAGAGAATGAATGTCCATAATCTGATGTTCAGGTGCTTATTTTAGATGGGAAATTTCAAGGACTCTCTTTGCTTTATATAGTCCTCAACTTTAAACTAGTTAGATTGGATCCCTCCAACAGAGAAAGGAGCACTAACTGTCCTATCTCTAGATATAAATACAGGTACAGTGTTCCCTTGATTTTCGTGAGTTCGAACTTCGTGGAACGTCTATACCAGGGTATTTCAAAAATATTAATTAAAAAATACTTTGCGTTTCCCCCCCCTATACCACGGTTTTTCCCACCCGATGACGTCATATGTCATTGCCAAACTTTTGTCTGCCTTTAAAAAACATTTTTTTAATACATCTTAATAAATAAACATGGTGAGTAATAATCTAAATGGTTGCTAAGGGAATGGGAAATTGTAATTTAGGGGTTTGAAGTGTTAAGGGAAGGCTTGGGATACTGTTCATAGCCAAAAATAGTGTATTTATTTCCGCATCTCTACTTCGCGGAAATTCGACTTTCGCGGGCGGTCTTGGAACGCATCCCCCGTGAAAATCGAGGGAACACTGTAGTGGATAATGTGACTCTTAAGGCAAATATGATATTATGATCCAAAAGTTTTAAAATATTTCTTACATACAGGATAAAAGACAATGGTCTTTCAGGAAAAACACACAAGCACACACACTTTCAAAGGGATTATACTTGCCATCTGTACTGGCATCATCTACAAGAATGATTTCCTTTAACAATATAGCTGGAGAAGAGTACAGCACACTATAGACAGTGCGGAGCAATGTGGACCAAGCTTCATTATGGAAGACAATAATGACGCTGGTGGTGGGAAGGGGTGGGCAGCGTTTGAACTTTTGATCGATGCACCTGCAAAGGGAACATTAAATCTAAATTACAACTAAGATTAGATAGGAGCATTACATTCATTAGATAATTACAATTAGATAACGAACATGTTTTCATTTCAGTTAGATAGGCTCTGCATCCAAGAGTTATAGAGTTATATGGTGTTCAGTTTAGTGCATATGTTTTTTAGCACTTTGGGGTTATTTAAGAAAACCCTTCTTGTAAGTAGATATTATCTCAGTTTTAATATGCAGACATACACAACAATAAACTCCCTTTTTACGACCCCGTAATCCCGTAATTTGGGGTCTGAGGAAACAGCTACACCCCAAGGACAAACTTGTCTATAGGACAAAATGTGCTTTACTACGTGCACTTGGTATCTGGAATTGAAACGTTATGTCCTTCCAATACCAGAATTTTCCAAATTAGCTTGGACTCTCCGGGGTTCTGGGACCTATTTGTTCTGACTATTATGCTTGGCTGCCCATATAGCTTAAGACGGCCGTATCTGAGCTAAGATATATGTTTAAAATGCTGGGTATAAGATCTATAATCTGTCAAAGCATGTGAGTTCTTGATCTGAAGACCTCCCATTGCCATACCACAAACCACCAAAACTGCACATTCAGATATAATACTAAACTATTGCTTTGTGCTGTGGGAATGAACCTGGACATACATACATATTTGTAAGCTTGTAACTACTACTGTATTTTTCAGTTATTTTAATTAAGCTATATGGACTTTCTCAGAATCCAGTCTTCAGAGAGGGGCGGCATACAAATCTAATAAACACAAATACAAATACAAATACCATGCAGTCTCTCTAGCTGGTTAGACACCACCTCAATCAACACTTTCGATGCTACTTTGAGTTTCATATTGCAGAAAATGGGGGTGGAGAGAGGCACCATTCAAACCAGGCTACTTAGTAAAATATATGGCAAAGTTAACCTTTGAAAACGAGTCCTTGTTGCTTCAGGGCTCAGCCTCTTTCTTAATCACTTGACTATGCTAGTTCTGAGAGGGCCCATAAATAAAGGGGAGTTTAACAGGTGCAGCTTAGCATTTCAGTACTGCAAGAGAGTACTGTAAAGAGCTGCTGAAATCCCCATTCTTCCTAATTTTTAAAAGGGACAAGGGCTCTATTGCATTTGTTTACCAGTCCGGGCTGCTTCACCCCTCCTTTACCTTGCCCTTAAGCGCCTGTAGGTCACAGGATGAGGTCATGAATTGCATCCCTGAAAGGCGGCCACAACAATAAAGGCTCTCAATGGGTTGCCTCCAATGCGCTTGTGAATGGAAGCTCTGCCTGGCAGAGTATTAAGGGGAGGGGCGGTAGAGGGGGAGAGATCATTTATTCTTTTAAGATTTAGGGACCAACGGCATTGCCTCCTGCCATTGTTTGCAAGCTCCGCTGTAAAATAGAAAAGTTACAAGGAAGATCTTTTTTGTTCCCAGAGAGCATGTGCTCCTTTAGAAACTAGGAAAGCTTTCTACTTCTCATAGCTCATGCAGTTCGGGATCTTTTGCCAAGGTTGGCCATTCAGATACAAAAAAACAAACAAAACAAACCCCATCCTTCATTGCTCCCCATGATCAGAAACGTCTGCTTCCTGTTGTTTGACCAGTTGCAGTACAGTACAGTGGTACAGTGATCCCCCGTTTATTGCGTCCCCAACCATTGCGAACAGGGTACTTCGCTATTTTTCAACCCGGAAGTCAAAATACCATCTACGCATGCGTGCCCGTGGGCACGCATGCGTAGATGGCAACCGGGAGATCAGCTGCTGGGCGGCTTCCCTGAGTCTTCCCCCTCTTGCTGGCGTCAGCGAGGAGTTTCCCCACTGCCCAAGCAAACTCCTCGCTGCCGCCCGCCCTTCGCCCGCCCACGCCGTTCATTCTCGCCGCTTTCGAGCTGAATCCGGGAGCAAATTCGCTCCCGGATTCAGCTCGAAAGCGGCGAGAATGAACGGCGTGGAAAAGCCGTTCCTTGCCGTTCATTCTCGCCGGATTCAGCTCGAAAGCGGCGAGAATGAACGGCGTGGAAAAGCCGTTCCTTGCCGTTCGTTCTCGCCGCTTTCGAGCTGAATCCGGGAGCGAATTTGCTCCCGGATTCAGCTCGAAAGCGGCGAGAATGAACGGCGTGGAAAAGCCGTTCCTTGCCGTTCATTCTCGCCGGATTCAGCTCGAAAGCGGCGAGAATGAACGGCGTGGAAAAGCCGTTCCTTGTCGTTCATTCTCGCCGGATTCAGCTCGAAAGCGGCGAGAATGAACGGCGTGGAAAAGCCGTTCCTTGCCGTTCATTCTCGCCGGATTCAGCTCGAAAGCGGCGAGAATGAACGGCGTGGAAAAGCCGTTCCTTGCCGTTCGTTCTCGCCGCTTTCGAGCTGAATCCGGGAGCGAATTCGCTCCCGGATTCAGCTCGAAAGCGGCGAGAATGAACGGCGTGGAAAAGCCGTTCCTTGCCGTTCATTCTCGCCGGATTCAGCTCGAAAGCGGCGAGAATGAACGGCGTGGAAAAGCCGTTCCTTGCCGTTCATTCTCGCCGGATTCAGCTCGAAAGCGGCGAGAATGAACGGCGTGGAAAAGCCGTTCCTTGCCGTTCATTCTCGCCGGATTCAGCTCGAAAGCGGCGAGAATGAACGGCGTGGAAAAGCCGTTCCTTGCCGTTCGTTCTCGCCGCTTTCGAGCTGAATCCGGGAGCGAATTCGCTCCCGGATTCAGCTCGAAAGCGGCGAGAATGAACGGCGTGGAAAAGCCGTTCCTTCCCGTTCATTCTCGCCGGATTCAGCTCGAAAGCGGCGAGAATGAACGGCGTGGAAAAGCCGTTCCTTGCCGTTCATTCTCGCCGGATTCAGCTCGAAAGCGGTGAGAATGAACGGCGTGGAAAAGCCGTTCCTTGCCGTTCATTCTCGCCGGATTCAGCTCGAAAGCGGCGAGAATGAACGGCGTGGAAAAGCCGTTCCTTGCCGTTCATTCTCGCCGGATTCAGCTCGAAAGCGGCGAGAATGAACGGCGTGGAAAAGCCGTTCCTTGCCGTTCGTTCTCGCCGCTTTCGAGCTGAATCCGGGAGCGAATTCGCTCCCGGATTCAGCTCGAAAGCGGCGAGAATGAACGGCGTGGAAAAGCCGTTCCTTGCCGTTCGTTCTCGCCGCTTTCGAGCTGAGTCCGGGAGCGAATTCGCTCCCGGATTCAGCTCGAAAGCGGCGAGAGCCAGCGCCCCCCGGACCCCCAACCCGGGTTTGGGGGGCTGCTAGGAAGCCCTCCATGCCGGCGGCAAACAGCCGCGCCGCCCCCAATCTTCGGCTCCTCGCTAGCGCTGTGGGAGTAAAAACACCATCTGCACATGCGCAGATGGTGTTTTTACTTCCGCAGCGCTACTTCGCGAAAACCCGCTCGTTGCGGGGGGTCCTGGAACGGAACCCTCGCAACGAGCGGGGGATCACTGTACCTCTACTTATGAACTTAATTCGTTCCGTGACCAGGTTCTTAAGTAGAAAAGTTTAGAAGAAGAAACAATTTTCCCCATAGGAATCAATGTAAAAGCAAATAATGTGTGAAATTGGGGAAACCACAGGGAGGGTGGGGGCCCTGTTTCCTCCCAGGAGATTCCTAGAGAGGCCCCACGGAGGCTTCTCCCCGCCTTTTCTGGCCCTGTTTCCTCCCAGGAGATTCCTAGAGAGGCCTCATGGAGGCTTCTCCCCACCTTTTCTGGCCCTGTCTCCTCCCAGGAGATTCCTAGAGAGGCCCCACGGAGGCTTCTCCCCACCTTTTCTGGCCCTGTTTCCTCCCAGGAGATTCCTAGAGAGGCCCCACGGAGGCTTCTCCCTGCATTTTCTGGCCCTGTTTCCTCCCGGGAGATTTCTAGAGAGGCCCCATGGAGGCTTCTCCTCGCCTTTTCTGGCCCTGTTTCCTCTCAGGAGATTCCTAGAGAGGCCCCGCGGAGGCTTCTCCCCGCCTTTTCTGGCCCTGTTTCTTCCCGGGAGATTCCTACAGAGGACCCATGGAGGCTTCTCCCTGCATTTTCTGGTTACAGTTTCAGAGGCTCGGGTTTGTAAGTGAAAAATGGTTCTTGAGAAGAGGCAAAAAAATCTTGAATACCCGGTTGTTATCTAGAAAAGTCATAAATAGAGGCGTTCTTAGGTAGAGGTACCACTGTATATTGTAACATCTAGAAAAACTGGCCCAAATAAACTAAGGCCTGTTGAAAGAAAGACGGATTGTAGTTCATTCCAAAAATTATTTGTTAATCTGGGAGCTCCCCCCTGATAACATTCAGTTAAGCCATAATGGGAAAACATGGCTACCTTAAACCAGGGTCAGATGGATTGCTCCTACTGCTGATACCAGTGCGCTGTGTGCGTAGCTTCTGGTGTCTTATGTGTGCGCGTGTGTGCCCCAGCATGTTTTTGCTTCTGTGCAGGAAGAAAAATCTCACGAGGGGATGTGAGATTTCGGCAATTTTTTTTGTTTCTGCGCATGCTCAGAAGCAAAAAATAAATCGCACAAAATCTCTCTCGCACACGTGTCCCCTCACAAGGTTTTGCTTCCTCTGCTTGCGCGTATGCACTGAGATGCATTCAAAGCTCTACACGCAGCTCAAATTTTGCTACCAGTGTGGCATCCTTTACAGTTCCGGTAGGAACCCGCTACTGCCTTAAACTCCCTAATAGGTGTTAGGCAATATTTGTTAATGTTTTTAGGTAGTCCTCGATTTATGACCACAATCAAATCCATTTGCTAAATGAGACATTTGTTAAGTGAATTTTGCCCCATTTTATGATCCATGATTTTTTGATTTTTTAATGATTTATGATTTTGCCGAATTATTTAAGGGAATCACTGCAGCTGTTAAGTTGGCAACACAGTTGTTAAATGAATCTGGTTTCCCCATTAACTTTACTTGTCAGAAGGGGATCCCGATACACCAGGACACTGCAATCGTCATAAATAGAAGTCACCTGCCAAGCGAATTTTGAACACATGACTATGGGAAAAATGGTCATAAATCACTTTTTATAACTTTGAACAGTCACTAAATGAACTGTTGTAAGTCGAGGACTATATACTGCCATGTATGTGGTTTAATGTATATTGCTCAAAAAAATAAAGGGAACGCTCAAATAACATACAGTATCCTAGATCTGAATGAATGAAATATTCTCATTGAATACTTTGTTCTGGACAAAGTTGAACGTGCAGAACAGCATGTGAAATTGATTGTGGACAGTTTGATTTCACAGAAGTTTGATTTACTTGGAGTTATATTGTGTTTAAGTGTTCCCTTTATTTTTTTTTGAGCAATGTATGTTTTCTTAGTTCAGGCCTTACTGTTTTTTTCAGACTGTAAGACACACCAGTGTATAAGGTGAACCAAGATTTCAAAGAGGTAAGTACCGGTAAGTTAAAAAAAACACGTTTTTGTCCTCCCTGGCCCCCAGGAGCACTCTGCAAGCCTCCCAAATCCTCAGTGCTTTTCACCATTTTCACAAAAATGGGCCCATTTTTTACCCATTTTGCAGAAGGTTTGAGAGACCTGCAGAGAGCTCCTAGCGGCTGGGGGAAGGCAAAAATGCTCATTTTTGCAAAAAAAAACAAAAACAAAAAAAGAGTCCCTTTTCACTCATCTTTTTTTTACAAAAACTGGAGTGTTTTTGCCTTCCCCCAGCTCCAGGAGCACTCTGCAGGCTTCCCAAACCTTCTGCACATTTAATTTTTGCAAAAAAGGGCCCATTTTTGGCAAAAATGGGATGTAGGAGTGGGGCTTTGGGAGGCCAAAAATGACAGTATTCGGTGTAATAAGACACACCAACATATCTACCTCTTTTATTGGGGGGGGGGGAGGGGAATGTGTCTTATACTCTGAAAAATATGGTATTTCTATGTCTTTTCCAACCCACACCTCTGATTTTCTTTGTTTTCTCCACTAAAGCTATGCAAGAGCTGTGAAAAGTAGATTTGATGACTTTACGTTGCTCTCTACAGTTTAAGTCCTAAGCTGGAGGA
Organism: Erythrolamprus reginae; assembly: GCF_031021105.1. Classification (NCBI taxonomy): domain Eukaryota; kingdom Metazoa; phylum Chordata; class Lepidosauria; order Squamata; family Dipsadidae; genus Erythrolamprus; species Erythrolamprus reginae. The sequence continues at coordinate 183,427,327 of NC_091951.1, read as the reverse complement.
GAAGAGGGGAGCACCAAAATCTATGGTTGCTTATCCATGCATTAATATGTTAATTTATTTAGTGGATTAATATTCACTTATTTTTTATATATCATGCCTTGGTACATGCTATGTGGAGAAACTTAAAATATATCCATTGGCCATCACTTAGTAAACTACCGAATTTAGTGTAAATTTTTTCCTATCCCTCTCCACTTTATATACAGTATCTATCTAGTACTATGTAAACTATTTACATATCATTACAGCAGGGATGGAGAATATGTGGATCTTGGTAACTTGTGGAATAAGAGAAGAATGTCCATTTAAGGTTTGGCAAGTTGCTGCAAGAGTCGATGCCGAGATTTTAAAAAAAGAAAACATCAAAGAACTTATAGTTTAAAATCTGTAAAATCTTTTGCGTGCTACAAAATTCAAGAACGCTTACTGTGATTGCAAGTTTTTTCAACATACCTAGAGCGATGCTCAGCTTTAAAACAGAGAAACTGTTCTTTGGTATGTATGAGTAGTGTACAAGCCCATTGTACTGCGTACAGATAGTCCTTGGCTTAAGACCACAATTGAGCCTAAATTTTATGTTGCTAAGTGAGACAGTTTTAAAATATGTTTTGCCATATTTTATGACGTCTCTTGCCACAGTTGTTAAGCGAATCACTGCAGCTAAATTAATAACACCCTTGTTAAATCAATACGGCTTCCTCATTGACTTTGCTTGTTAGAAGATCATAAAAGGCAATCACATGACCCTGGGACATCGTAAATACCATGCCAGTTGCCAGATGACCATATTTTGATCACATGACCATTGGAGATGCTGCAACAGTCGTAAGTGGCGGCCCCGGCCCTCTGGAACTAACTCCCCCCGGAGATTAGAACTGCTCCCACCCTCCTTGTCTTTCGCAAGTTACTCAAGACCCACCTTTATCGTCAGGCATGGGGGAACTAAGACATCTCCCCCAGGCTCTCTTATATTTTATGTTTGGTATGCATGTGTTGTATGTTTTTTTTAATAGTTGGGTTTTTTTATATAATTCTTATTATTAGATTTGTTCCATTGTCTATAAGCTTTTTTTAAAAAAAACAAAAACATTATTACCTATGTTGTATGTTCTATATGGTGAACCTATGGCACGCGTGCCAAAAGTGGCACGCAGAGCTCTCTCTATGGGCACGCACACCATCACCAGCTGCTCTTCTGGTTTCCTGCCAGCTGGTCTTTGCAGGTGCTAGAGCACCAGAAAACGACCTGAAAAATGGCCAAAAACCCAGACCATTTTCCAGACCATTTCCAGGCTGTTTTGGGGCCAAAAGCCAGCCTGAAAATGGCCCCAAAATGGTATGAAAAGGGCTCCCCCCAAATGACACCCAAAACAGGCATGTGTGCACTGGCCAACTGGTCTCTGGGTTTCCAGCGCCTTGGCACTCGCACATACGCACACATATGCATGCACATACATTACGGTTTGGGCTGAAAAGTTTTGCCATCACTGTTCTAGGATATACAATGTCGTTTGGCAGGGCCCAGGGGAAAAGCCTTCTCTGTGGCGGCCCTGGCCCTCTGGAACCAACTCCCCACGGAGATTAGAATTGCCCCCACCCTCCTTGCCTTTCGTAAGCTCCTTAAAACCCACCTCTGCCGTCAGGCATGGGGGAATTGAGATATTCTTTCCCCCTAGGCCTTTACAATTTATGCATGTTATGTTTCTTTGTAGGGATGTCTGGTTTTACAATAAGGGTTTTTTAGTTGTTTTAATATTGGATTTATATGATGGTTTTTTTTACTGTTGTTAGCCGCCCCGAGTCTACGGAGAGGGGTGGCATACAAATCCAATAAATAAATAAATGAATGAATGAATGAATAAATAAATAAATAAATAAATAATACAAGGTGAATTCTGTGCTTGGACCTTTGGCAGAGAGCCAGAGAATTCAAATCGTTTTGCTGAAACAAGAGGCTCCCACCTTATAGCCATCTCTTTGGATTCCACTACCCATCCCACCCTCTGAATCTTTCAGCAGGGAGAGAGAAGGGGGTCCCCTTACATGCTGCATACCTCTAGGGCACATCAAAAGGGGGAGGGGGGGAAATGTTCCACATGGCAGCTCAGGCCCTCCCCTCCCTCGCTCCTTCTCCAAAGCACTAGACAATAATAATAATAATAATAAAAAAGTTCCATTCACAGCCTCTCCCTCCATCTGAGCCAATTTCCCCGATTTATGGTTTGTTTCTGGGAGGGCTTTACACCCGTTAATTGAAATTGGTTTATGCTTTTTTGGGTTGACTGAATAACATTCTTGCCCTCTGCCTTGAACACAGCATTCTTCTATTGTGGCTATCTACACCTGCTAGGCAGAAATAATCAGCTGTCAGAAGGGTAGGAGGTAAGTTGAAGAGAGAGAAAACTGCCTTTGCCAACCCAGCCTAGTTTTTAAGCCCTTATTCAAGCTACCTTTTGTTGGCTCCTTTGACTGACTTATCCCCCTTATGAAAAGCCGCAGCGGCGGCCTTAGAAAAAGCTTCGGGGAGACCACAGGGGAAGGGGTGGCAAGAATCACGTTCGCCTCCTTCCACACCCTCCTGCTGTACTGTAAAAAGCCCCCACCCCACCCGCCTCTGTTCCACTGGCCGAGCAAAGTGAAAATTTATGGAGGCAGCGGAGCTTCTCGGAGGGAGAGGAAATGGACCAAAACCAAGGGCAGGAGACAGATGTAATCAAGAAAAAGTTTTTGAACTTGAGCAACTCCTTTTTCTTATTTATGCACTGGGGGGGGAAAAAGGCCGCAATTGTCCGTGTTCACCGCTCTGTAAATGAGGCGACGGTGGCACTAAAAGGTAAGACAGTGAAGGGTGGCAGGAGCAAAGGGAGAGGGGGGTCTCGTAGGATAATTAAAAAGTAGAACTGAACCCTGGGCTTTTCTTTTTGGTTAAAAAAAAAATCAGAGATGAAAAGAAACCAGTTGAGGGTTAATCCGTGTGATCTTTTTCCCCTTCCGACCCACTTGTCACTACCCACTAATGTATGGATAGAGCTAGAATCAGAGGCTCTGGGCTGCTTTCCTTTTTTATACTTGCAAACAAAGAAGCCCGGGAAATTTTGCGTTTTTGTACTCTTGGCCGTTATGGCAGAGAGTCATTCTTTCACAGCTACGGCTTTCTAAATACAGGTTTATTCCTCAACTGATGACCTCAACGGAGCTCAACATTTATGTTGCAAATTTACATGTACTTTTTCATTAAAGCATTCTTGGCTAGCTGTCCAAGAAACATGAGGTTCCTTAGAACAGTGTTTCCCAACCTTGGTAACTTGAAGATATTTGGACTTCAACTCCCAGAATTCCCCAGCCAGCGAATGCTGGCTGGGGAATTCTGGGAGTTGAAGTCCAGATATCTTCAAGTTGCCAAGGTTGGGAAACACTGTCTTAGAAGACTGAAAATAAATGGCACAATACAGTGGTCCCTCGATTTTTGCGGGTTCGAACTTCGCGAAAAGTCTATGCCACGGTTTTTCAAAAATATTAATTAAAAAATACTTTGCGTTTCCCCCCCCTATACCATAGTTTTTCCTGCCCGATGACGTCATACGTCATCGCCAAACTTTCGTCCGCCTTTAATAAATATTTTTTTAAATAAACTTTAATAAATAAACATGGTGAATAATAATCTAAATGGTTGCTAAAGGAATGAGAAATTGCAGTTTAGGGGTTTAAAGTGTTAAGGGAAGGCTTGTGATACTGTTCATAGCCAAAAATAGTGTATTTACTTCCGCATCTCTACTTCGCGGAAATTCGACTTTCGCGGTCGGTTTCGGAACGCATCCCCCGCGAAAATCGAGGGAACACTGTATATATGACTGATGACATCCAAATGTCAGTACAGGTAGTCCTCAACTTGCAGCAGTTCATGTAGTGACTGTTCAAAGCTACAATGTCACCGAAAAAAGAGATATTAAGTTAGTTACATGGTTATTTAAGGGGGTCTGGCTTCCCCGATGGACTTGGCATGTCAAAAGGTCGCAAAACATGATCACATGACCCTGGGACACTGCAACTGTCATAAATACATGGCAGTTGCCAAGCATTTGAATTTTGATCATGTGACCATGGGGATGTGGCAATGGCCATAAGTGTGAAAAATGGTTGCAAGTCACTTTTTCCGGTCACATTGTAACTTTGAACGGTCACTACATGAACTGTTGCGAGTTGAAGATTACCTGTACTGACAAGTTGAATGTCATCAGTTGGATGTGCCATTTATTTTCAGTCTTCTAGGGCAGTTTCCCAACCTTGGCAACTTGAAGATATTTGGACTTCAACTCCCAGAATTCTGAGAACCTTAAGGTTCTAAGGAACCTTAAGTTTCTTGGACAGCTAGCCAAGAATGCTTTAATGAAAAAAATACATGTAAATCTACATAGACTCTCATTCCAGCCATGCGCTGATGTTGATAACTCAATTTATAGTTTCCTAGCAAGATTCTCCTGGCAGCAACAGGATTTTTCTAGATCAAAGGAGAAAGAACAATAGCAATAGCATTTTAGACTTATATTCCGCTTCATAGTGCTTTTACAGCCCCCTCTAAGCAGTTTACAGAATCAGCCAATTGCCCCCAACAATCTGGGTCCTCATTTTACTTCTATACTTTTCTTCTATTCCTATATCTCTTCTTCTATTCTTTCATTGATATGTTCTATTACTATACCTTCTTTTAGAAACATAGAAACATAGAAGACTGACGGCAGAAAAAGACCTCATGGTCCATCTAGTCTGCCCTTATACTATTTCCTGTATTTTATCTTACAATGGATATATGTTTATCCCAGGCATGTTTAAATTCGGTTACTGTGGATTTACCGACCACGTCTGTTGGAAGTTTGTTCCAAGGATCTACTACTCTTTCAGTAAAATAATATTTTCTCATGTTGCCCTTGATCTTTCCCCCAACTACCTTCAGATTGTGTCCCCTTGTTCTTGTGTTCACTTTCCTATTAAAAACACTTCCCTCCTGAACCCTATTTAACCCTTTGACCTATTTAAATGTTTCGATCATGTCCCCCCTTTTCCTTCTGTCTTCCAGACTATACAGATTGAGTTCATTTAGTCTTGCCTGATACGTTTTATACTTAAGACCTTCCACCATTCTTGTAGCCCGTCTTTGGACCCGTTCAATTTTGTCAATATCTTTTTGTAGGTGAGGTCTCCAGAACTGAACACAGTACTCCAAATGTGGTCTCACCAGCGCTCTGTATAAGGGGATCACAATCTCCCTCTTCCTGCTTGTTATACCTCTAGCTATGCAGCCAAGCATCCTACTTGCCTTTCCTACCGCCTGACCACACTGCTCACCCATTTTGAGACTGTCAGAAATCACTACCCCTAAATCCTTCTCTTCTGAAGTTTTTGCTAACACAGAATTGCCAATGCAATACTCAGATTGAGGATTCCTTTTCCCCAAGTGCATTATTTTACATTTGGAAACATTAAACTGCAGTTTCCATTGCTTTGACCATTTATCTAGTAAAGCTAAATCATTTACCATATTACAGACCCCTATTCTATTCTTTCTTAGATATATTTTACTATGAGTATCTCCTCTATAACCTTCATCATGTATTTTACTATGTGTATATAGATATATACCCACTAAAACCCTCATTGTGTATTGGACTAACTGAATGAATGAATGAATGAATGAATGAATGAATGAATGAATGAATGAATGAATGAATGGAAGGCTGAGTCAATCTTGAGTTGGTGGTGAGAGCTGAACTGCTGAACTACAGCTAGCAGTTAACTGAAGTAGCCTGCAGTGCTGCACTCTAACCCCTGCACTGCCCCAGCTCGTCCTTCCTAACAAGGAAGGAGGCATCCAGTACTGGTATGCAACAGATATCCAGGGAGACAGAATCCATTAAGCTTGAAGGTACTACAGTACACAATGCTACAACAGTGGCTTAAATTAATATGGGATGTGTTGGGGGGGGGGATACAACGCTGCATTTCTGCCCATATGCAATGTGTGTAGATGTGTTGCCTGTGTTCGAGTTGACTCTGTAGCAAAATCAAATTCCAATTGATGTTACAGCTTTTTCAATCACTGCAGAGCTGCTGAGAAGTCTAAATTTACTGTAGGGGACCATGTGGGACTGGGTAAGTGCATGAAAGTCACAAATCCTCTTTATTGTCAAGTGGAGAAGATGAGTAATGACTAGCAGCAGCAGGAATAAGACTCTTTAAAAGAAGAGCTGCTTTAAACAGCTTGCTGTTATAGTCACTGAGCTCAGTTTAGCATTCGAGAAGTCTGTTAAAGAACTGGGTATTTAAACTGGCTGGGGCAGGGGTAGGTGGCAGGGAGGACAGAGGGATGAATGATTTCAATGTTATTATTAGAGGTACAGTAGTCCTTGATTTATGACTCAGCATTTCATAACCATTCAAAGCTACAATGGACCGAAGAAAAGGTACTTGTGACCCAGTTCTGAACTTCTGATGCCTCCCTTCCCCCCCAGTCACATGACTCCATTCACAGCCATTTGCAATGTCCCACAGTCACATGACTTCAATTTCCTATATTTTTGCAGACAACTGGCAATTATTTCCGGGTTTGGACAAAAATGCCGCTAGCCAACAATGGGTTCATTTAACAACTGCAGCAAAATTAGATTATAAACTCAGGTCAGTCATGTGATGATTTGCTTAACAAATCATCACGATTTACAACCATAATGTACCAGCTGCATTATGGCCATAACAAAAGGACTACAGTATTTATATTATATGTATTATGTTATGTTATCATATTCAGGGTGTCCGGGGGAAAGCATTTTGAAATTCCCTGATATTTCCCTGTAACTTGCGATCTAGTTAAGGCAAGATCATAGATGACATCATAACAAACGGCTAAGCCGTGGAGAAATATCGGTAGCTGAGGAAGCACGTTGTGGCCACAGTTATGCTCATTTTTGCTTGACTCTGCAAGGCAGCGTGATCTGTTTTTTAACATGATTTTTCCCTGACTTTTAAACATTTTAATACATTTAATACATTTTCTGCCCCCTCTCCAATTTATTCAGGTTTTTTTCCACAAATTCCCTGATAATTCCCTGGTATTTCCCGAATGGCCTGATAATTCCCTGATTTCCATGTTTTCCAGGTTTGCTGGACACCCTGTATATTATAACATATTATAACGAAAGGACTATTTACATTATATGTATTATGTTATGTTATTATGGCTATAATTCTCTAGACTATAAAAAATACGACTTCAGCAATAGAGTAATCAATGTCTGGAATGCACTACCTGACTCTGTGGTTTCTACTCCTAACCCCAAAACCTTTAACCTTAGATTATCTACAATTGACCTCTTACCCCTTCCTAAGAGATCTGTAAAGGGCGTGCATAAGCACACCATTGGGTCTACCGTCCCCGTTCTACCGCCCTATTGTCTTTTGTCATTACTTTTTATCATTACTTTCTAATGTTATATTTATATAAACTACCATCCTATAATTGTTTGACAAACGAACAAATAAATAAATGTGGGTAATATATAGTTTAGCTTCAACATAATACAGCAAATGGTTGCGTATACACTGCTTAAAAAAAATAAAAGGGAACACTTAAAAAACAGAATATAACCTCAAGTAAATCAAACTTCTGTGAAATCAAACTGTCCACTTAGGAAGTAACACTGATTGACAATCAATTTCATATACTGTTGTGCACATTCAACTTTGTACAGAATGAAGTATAGTGATACCTTGTCTTACAAACCCCTCGTCATACGAACTTTTCGAGATACAAACCCAGGGTTTAAGATTTTTTTGCCTCTTCTTCCGAACTATTTTCACCTTACGCTGCCGCCACTGGGATGCCCCGCCTCCAGACTTCCATTGCCAGCGAAGCGCCCATTTTCACACTGGTGGGATTCCCCTGCTGGGATTCCCCTGTATCATCACAAAATTCAGAGGTGGGGTTTCCCATGGAAGGGAGTCTCAGGGGAATCCCACCAGCATAAAAACGGGCGCTTCGGCTGGCAAAAGGGATGAATTTTGGGCTTGCACGCATTAATCACTTTTCTATTGATTCCTATGGGAAACATTGTTTCGTCTTACAAACTTTTCACCTTACGAACCTCGTCCTGGAACCAATTAAGTTCGTAAGACAAGGTATCACTGTATTCCATGGGAATATTTCATTCATTCAGATCTAGGATGTTTTATTTGAGTGTTCCCTTTATTTATTTTTTTGAGCAGTACAGTATACTTATCAAGGGTTGCTTTGGAGCAGTATTTCTATAAGGAAGGAGAGCTCAGAAAGAAATCTTACTCTGGAGGCCGGCTGTCAGGTCCGAGGGCCCTCTGGAGTGAAATGCGGTCACTGGCATAGGCATTAAAACAGTGCTTCTCATATCCATGGTCTTTCTCCTTTGTCTCTTCTTGTGTCCACTGGTCCTTCTTGAAAGATTTCCCATCTGCACCAGGGCTGTTGGGGTCCTGTGGTGGACGCTCCATGAAGGGCTTCAGTTCTGCTGGTGTATAATAGCCCGGCAAGCAAGATTTGCTGTCCTGCTCAAGGGCCTCTTGTTGAGCAGGTGCCCGGATCTGCAGCTTTGGCATAGAGTCACGGATATTGTTGACAGCTCCCATCATTATATCTATCATCTGGTCTTTTCTCTCCACAATATTTTTCAGCCAGGGCTCCTCTGTTTGTTCCCCATTGCCCACATCTCTTTGCATTATGAAGAGGAAGATTACAAAGACAATGCCCACCAAAGCTAGCTTTAGTGGGCCGTAATGCCTTCGGAGTAGCCTCATCACGGCTAATGTCCAGCAATTACTCCTTCATCAAAGGTACGATCTTCTCAAAGTTTCAGTTGATCTGTGGAATTTCAGCATCTTCTTCCAAACCTGAGAAGCATACAGGGAGACCAATGCCAGAAGAATCAGAACAATGATTATGAGTGCCAACAAACTTTTCCCCGACCTAAACTGAGAGCCTTCTTACTATATTTTGTAATGGTATGTTCTATGGAAGCAGTAAAAGGAAACCAGACGGTTGAAGAACATGGTGGCTGGACGCTAGCAAAGCTGACCATAGCCTGAGCATCGAAAAACTCCAAGAAGCAGTGAAAGATCAGAAGTTGTAGAGAAACTTGGCCTATAGAATTGCCAATAGTTGGACACGGCCAAATGGATAACATTCTCATCATGTTCTATGGTAGGGGTAGGCAAAGTTGGCTCTTCTATGACACGTGGACTTCAACTCCCACAATTCTTGAGCCCATCATGCTAACTCAGGAATTCTGGGGGTTGAAGTCCACAAGTCATAGAAGAGCCAACTTTGCCTACCCCTGTTCTATGGCATCAACTTTTTAAAGTGCTAAGCCAGGTTGCTGACATATGGTTGCAAACAGGAAATGAAGAAAGATAGGAAAATAAAAGGAAGGCCGAAATCCCACCTAAGCTTCCTACAGTTTCAGAAGAATCACGATATCTATAAACAAAGCCAAGACTAAAAGGGCCACGAAATTTGTGACATGGGGTCTGCAATCCAACAAGGCAGACACAGACTTCAGAGGACAATTAGAACTGCAGAAAAAAACAATTGCTACCAACCTGTCTTCCATTGAGGACCTGTATACTGCAAAAAGAGGGCTGTGAAAATATGTATAGGTATCTCACATCCTGCACACAAACTTCTAGCCTCAAAATGACGCTATTGAGCAGTACACACCAGAACAACTAAACACAAGAACATTTTTTTCCTGAACGTCATCATTCTGTTAAACAAATAATTCTCTCAACACTGTTAAAATATTTCCTAAGTCTGCATTACTATTAATCTTCTCATCAGTCCCATCACCTATCTCCTTCCACAAATGACTGTATGACTGTAACTTTGTGGCTTGTATCCTTACAATTTATAATGATTAGTCCTTTTATGACTGGATTGCTTATTTGTACCGGGATTATCATTAAGTGTTGTAGCACCTGAATCTTGACAAATGTATCTTTTTCTTTTATGTACACTGAACCAAGACAAATTCCTTGTGTGTCCAACCACACTTGGCCAATAAAATTCTGTCTTGTCTTGTCCTATTCTATTCTGTGACGGTTGGGAAAAACTGTCTCAATCCTGATGCCTTCAGTGTACAAAAATAGCAATTGCACATCCTAGTTATACAAATGCCACTAAATTCTGGGGAAATACTTTTCAACAGACTCTGGAAATTCTAATTTTGTTCTATTGTGTTTGCTATGGACATGGCAGGATTTAGTTACTGGCTCTCTGGCCAATACCGGAAAGCTTTTGATTAAGGAAAGAACAACAATTTTGTAAACTCTTTATGGAGTTTTTGCTAAAAAAAAAAATGAATTGGTGTTTTCAGGATTCATCAATTACAAAGGACTGTTTGTGAAAGGAGGGAACCTTGATGGAGAACGGAAATGGTAAAATGTTTGTAAATGTTGCAAAGGAGATCCAAATACCTTTTGATTTTTTTTCATTTTCATTTTTTTTTCATTTTCTTACTCATTTTCACAACTATTTTTCTTTTATTCTTTCACGTCTTTTTCTTTTTTATGTTTTCATAGCTGTTTAATTCTGTGTAAAGTCTTTTCTTTGTAAAAAATTATATAGACAGAGACAGAGAGATAGAGTGAGCAAAAGAGAGAGAGAGAGAGAGAGAGAGAGAAAGAAAGAAAGAAAGAAAGAAAGAAAGACTTGGAGGATTTTCATATTTTGAACGATATTTTTGCACATGGATAAGTTGTGATTAGCACACATTCAAACAACGATATTTGATTTAATGCCAATTGAAAATTGATACAGGTCTCATTTAAAGCAACCCCCAATTCACTTAAGGCTGAAGCTAGCATGTATGCAATTAAGATAGCACATGTGCAATTGCAGTTTTAGACACTGTTAATCTCTGTGTAAAATAAAGGGAAGATTCCATCAGAGGAAAACCATACAAGTTCAAAAAAAAGAAGAAGAAGAGAGGCTTATTATTACAGTAGAGCATCATTCTCATTTAATTGAATGATAGGAACATGGTTATAGCAATGCTAAAATAGGATGAGATTTTGGAATGTCTAAATCTACCATGCACAGTATGATTTAAAAAACCCAGGGAGAATGAAAGAAACATCTTTAACATCTACAAGATTGAGAGATATTTTCATCCCTGTTAAGCTTATTTATAGGAATGATATTTTGCTTTCTGGAGATACATTGTAATTTTGGTTAACATAAATTGAAGTAAGTACCGTATTTTTCAGCATATAAAACACACTGGAATATAAGATGCACCTAATTTTTAGGGAGGAAAATAGGGAGAAAGTTTTGCCTACCAGGTATTCATCTCGCTAGCGTCCTTAGTCTGGTCAGCTTCAGAACATTATTTTATCCTGTCTAGGGATGAAAAAACCTTATTTGGAGAGAGTGCCTTCAGTCCCCTGTCCTATTGCTCTCCTATATCTCCTATTCCTTTCTTCTATTCCTATATCTCTTCTTCTATTCTTTCATTGATATCTCCGGGACCGCCTTCTGCCGCACGAATCCCAGCGACCGGTTAGGTCCCACAGAGTTGGCCTTCTCTGGGTCCCGTCGACTAAGCAATGTTGTTTGGTGGAACCCTTCTCTGTGGCGGCCCCGACCCTCTGGAACCAGCTCCCCCCAGATATCAGAGTTGCCCCCATCCTCCTTGCCTTTCGCAAGCTCCTTAAAACACACCTCTGTCGTCAGGCATGGGGGAATTGAAATTTCTCTTCCCCCTAGGCTTATAGAACTTATACATGGTATGCTTGTATGTATGAGTGGTTTTTTAAATTGGGGTTTTTTAGATTGTTTTTAATATTAGATTTGTTTACATTGTCTTTTTATATTGTTGTTAGTCGCCCGAGTCTTCGGAGAGGGGCGGCATACAAATCTAATAAACAAACAAACAAACAAACAAACAAATAAATAAATAGTAACAATAGAAGAGCCTGCAAGCTGGGACCATCATTAGCACCCAAGAGGCACCCAAATTTTCAGCCTCTTTAGGGAGGAAAAAGGTGCGTCTTATACTCCGAAAAATACAATATATTCTTTTTATCTTTTATGGTAATATTTCATTAATATACACATAGAAATAATGTCTAATTTTTTATTAATAATTAAAAATATTACTTTTTAAAAATGGATTTTATTGAGCTGAAAACCATAATTTTTTATAGAAATATCACTTTGAATAGTGGAAATTCAAACAATGTGATCATTTTGTGGGGTTTGTTAATTGCCCTGAGACCACTTGTATTCTCACAAGGGTGAGGCTAAAGAATAAAATACCTTTCTCTGACCCGTTGTAATAAAACAATTTGTAAATAATAGCAACATGCTTCTCACCAGGATCAGAAAGACTGTTCCCCTAATTACTGCAGTAATGAGCCTCATAATCTAGGTATGAGATCCAGAATTGTGCATTGCCACACCTTTAAAACTGTACATATCGCTTTGTAAATTTAAAGACAAAGAAATCAAGTTCATAAGGACACGGAAATGCAATAAAGCACAGCAGATTTTGGAAGCGATGCCAGCCTTCAAAAGGGCATAAGCAGCAGCTATAAGAAAAATGAGGTTTTAATTAGCCCTAATTCGTCTCCACAATTAATCTTGTTAGGAACCAAACAGACAAGTTAGTCCCACAACAGAGCCGGCTGCAGGAAGACTAAAATCATAGAGGTGTGCCCCCTTAGAACCAGGGGTGTGATTCTTAGGAAGTGGTTAGCTTTTTTACAATCTTGTCTTTGAGTCAATAAAAAAAATGAGTTTATTGTGTTGATTGCAACACCAGTAAATTTGCAAATAAGACCTAAAAATTCCAAAAGGAACATGGAAGAGAATTATCCAGTTTTAAAGGAAAACGTTTATTTCCACATACCATTTTGTATGAATACAGTGTTCCCTCGATTTTCGCAGGGGATGCGTTCCGAGACCGCCCACGAAAGTTGAATTTCCGCGAAGTAGAGATGCGGAAGTAAATACACTATTTTTGGCTATGAACAGTATCCCAAGCCTTCCCTTAACATTTTAAACCCCTAAATTGCAATTTCTAATTCCCTTAGCAACCATTTAGATTATTACTCACCATGTTTATTTATTAAAGTTTATTAAAAAAAATATTTATTAAAGGCGGACAAAAGTTTGGCGATGACATATGACGTCATCGGGCGGGAAAAACCGTGGTATAGGGAAAAAACCAGCGAAGTATTTTTTAATTAATATTTTTGAAAAACCATGGTATAGCCGTTTCGCAAAGTTTGAACCCGTGAAAATCGAGGGACCACTGTACTGTGTTAGTTCACAAGATCAAAACCAAAATTTTAGACAAAGTGCACATGGGAAAAACCCAATATATGTGGGTTGACCACATTTACTCGCACGACTCTGCTGTGTGTTTGGGTCATAGGGTCAAATAAGCCTGATTGCTTATTTGACTACTTATTTGACCTCTATGACAAACATTAAACGTTGTACGTTATGATTCTTGACAAATGTATATTTTCTTTTATGTACACCGGGAGCATATGCACAAAGACAAATTCCTTGTGTGTCCAATCACACTTGGCCGATAACAAATTCTATTCTATTCTATTCTATTCTATTCTATTGCTCTTCCCAATCACACACAGAGCAACTAAAAGTGTAGTCTGTCTGCCTCTCCGAGTCTGCGGAGAGGGGCGTCATATAAATCCAATAAATCTAATCTAATTTAATCTAATCTAAATACAACAGTCAGTCTTATAATGAATTTATTTCCTACTTTATCTTCCCAGTGATGCAAGCTAACATACAACTGAGAAAGCTACCCTTTTCAAAAGGCATATTGTACAAACATAGACACTTTCCCTTCTTTCTCTTAGAAGAACTTGAACGATTAAAGATAAATAAGGCAATGGGTCCAGATGGCATCCACCCCAGAGTTCTTAAAGAACTCAGATCTTTCATTGCTACCCCCCTGACTGATTTGTTTAACCAATCCTTGCTAACAGGAGAAGTTCCTGAGGATTGGAGAATGGCCAGTGTTGTGCCTATCCACAAGAAGGGCAGTAGAGAAGAAGCTGGTAACTACAGGCCAGTTAGCTTGACATCAGTGGTAGTTAAAATGATGGAGACTCTACTCAAAAAGAGGATAAATCAGCACCTAAAAAACAATAACTTATTGGACCCAAATCAGCATGGCTTTACTGAAGGCAAATCATGTCAGACTAATCTCATTGATTTCTTTGACTATGTCACAAAGGTGTTGGATGAAGGTGGTGCCGTGGATATTGCCTACCTGGACTTCAGCAAAGCCTTTGATACGGTTCCACATAAAGAGCTGATAAATTAGTGAAGATTGGACTTAATCCCTGGATAGTTCAATGGATTTGCAGCTGGCTGAAGCGTAGACATCAGAGAGTTATTGTTAACGGCGAGTATTCTGAGCAGAGTCAGGTTACAAGCGGTGTGCCACAAGGGTCTGTTCTGGGTCCTATTCTTTTTAATATGTTTGTGAGTGACATAGGGGAAGGTTTGGTAGGGAAGGTTTGCCTATTTGCCGATGACTCTAAAGTGTGCAATAGGGTTGATATTCCTGGAGGCGTCTGTAATATGGTAAATGATTTAGCTTTACTAGATATAAATGGTCAAAGCAATGGAAACTGCAGTTTAATGTTTCCAAATGTAAAATAATGCACTTGGGGAAAAGGAATCCTCAATCTGAGTATTGCATTGGCAGTTCTGTGTTAGCAAATACTTCAGAAGAAAAGGATTTAGGGGTAGTGATTTCTGACAGTCTCAAAATGGGTGAACACTGCAGTCAGGCGGTAGGGAAAGCAAGTAGGATGCTTGGCTGCATAGCTAGAGGTATAACAAGCAGGAAGAGGGAGATTATGATCCTGCTATATAGAATGCTGGTGAGACCACATTTGGAATACTGTGTTCAGTTCTGGAGACCTCACCTACAAAAAGATATTGACAAAATTGAACAGGTCCAAAGACGGGCTACAAGAATGGTGGAAGGTCTTAAGCATAAAACGTATCAGGAAAGACTTAATGAACTCAATCTGTATAGTCTGGAGGACAGAAGGGGGGACATGATCGAAACATTTAAATATATTAAAGGGTTAAATAAGGTCCAGGAGGGAAGTGTTTTTAATAGGAAAGTGAACACAAGAACAAGGGGACACAATCTGAAGTTAGTTGGAGGAAAGATCAAAAGCAACATGAGAAAATATTATTTTACTGAAAGAGTAGTAGATCCTTGGAACAAACTTCCAGCAGACGTGGTTGGTAAATCCACAGTAACCAAATTTAAACATGCCTGAGATAAACATATATCCATTGTAAGATAAAATACAGGAAATAGTATAAGGGCAGACTAGATGGACCATGAGGTCTTTTTCTGCCGTCAGTCTTCTATGTTTCTATAACTGGATTAGGATGGGCTGTCAATTTTTTTTTTATTGTAGCGTAATCGTGTCCCCATAAATCCACTGCACCAGCTACTAAATTTTCAAGTACAAAATGAAAGTTTGAAGGGCAGACTAGATGGACCAGGAGGTCTTTTTCTGCCGTCAGACTTCTATGTTTCTATGTTTCTAAAAGAGCCACAGAGTCAGGCTTTTGAATTCAATTTGGAGATATGAGCGTGCACATGCCATCATTTCAAGAGAGCTCGTTTTTGACCAGAATTGTTGATTGAGGGATTTAGAAAAAGGTCCCTGACTGTCCCCACCATAGCAGTCGTGACATTTTAGATTTTAAATGCATGATGGTTTTTGGTGATGATTTATACACAGAGTAGTTCCGAGCAAGAAAATGTGATAAATCGCTTCTCTGCCATGTACTGTGGTTGTATCTGAGCCTTGGCTGATGGGTGTAACTCAATGGTTCCCAATATGGGACCCACGCTCCACAGGGTGGGGGGGGATCTGACTTTTAATGAGGGCAATTGGAACCTTGTTTAAACCAAGTTAATGGCCTTTTAGGCTTCCTGCATGAGTAGGAATTAACTTTTTGAATAATAAGAATTATATGCCAATAGGGGCAGTGTGTGTGTGTGTTAGGATTTTAGCGATGCTTAGATGGAGTATGGCCAAAAAAATGTTGGGAACCACTGGTTCTAGCTCCAAGCTGTTTTTCATCACCCAGCTTGATACCCATGATTGTTGCAGCCTGCTTGAAAAATAGTTTTGAATACTAGTCAGTGCTATAATTCCACCTCCTGAATTACCTACTGCACAGGGAAATTGTATCTGTCTGTCTGCCTGCCACTATGCAATGGATCATTCTGTAGAATAGAGCTCACTTAAGGTCCTCTAACTGCAGCTCCGCACTAATTCACTATGCAGAAAGTATCCCAAGTCATGTTTTTCCTGCTAAATCAAAGCTTCTGAGAACATAGAATTTTAGACTTGGAAGGGACCTTAGAGGTCTTCTAATCCAACCCTCTGGTATATTCGGGACAAATGGCTGTCCACTCTCTTATTGAGAATTGAATGTAAATTCATACTGTATTCAAATGTCTATTGAACAGAAATTCCAAGCAGGGAAGCTCAGTTCATTAATCAATCCTGCTATCCATTTTAGTGTTCCTCTAATTGTAGATTCAACCATTAAAAATGAGATACTCTTTCCCCCTAGGCCGTTACAATTTTATGCATGGTATGTCTGTATGTATGTTTGGTTTTATAATAAGGGTTTTAACTGTTTTAATATTGGATTTTTATATGCTGTTTTTATTACTGTTGTTAGCCGCCCATAGTCTACGGAGAGGGGCGGCATACAAATCCAATAAATAAATAAGTAAGTAAGTAAGTAAGTAAGTAAGTAAGTAAGTAAGTAAGTAAGTAAGTAAGTAAGTAAGTAAGTAAGTAAGTAAGTAAGTAAATAAATAGGATCAAGTACAGTGGTACCTCTTCTTACGAGCTTAATTCGTTCTGTGACCAGGTTCGCAAGTAGAAAAGTTCGTAAGAAGAAGCAATTTTCCCCATAGGAATCAATGTAAAAGCAAATAATGCGTGCAACCCCACCCCAAAAGTCACCCCTTTTTCCCTGCGCCGCTGGGAATCCCCACCTCCGGATTTCCATTGCCAGCCAAAGCGCCCGTTCTTGCATTGCTGGGATATCCCTGAGGCTCTCCTCGTTGGGAAACCCCACCTCTGGACTTCTGTTGCCAGCCGAAGCGCCCGTTCTTGCGTTGCTGGGATTCCCCGAGGCTCCCCTCACTGGGATTCCCTTCATTTTGCCAGCGCTGCTTTGAATCTCAGCGAGGAGAGGCTCAGGGGAATCCCAGCAATGCAAGAACGGGCGCTTCAGCTGGCAACGGAAGTCCGAAGTCTTGCATTGCTGGGATTCCCCTGAGCCTCCCCTCGCTGGGAAACCCCACCTCCGGACTTCCATTGCCAGCCGAAGCGCCCGTTCTTGCATTGCTGGGATTTCCCTGAATAAATAAAATAAATAAAAGAAATAGTAGCTTATCAATTGATTCACTTAACAATTCTGGCAGGAAAGGTAATAAAATGAGGTATAACTCACTTAACAAATGTCTCACTTTTGGGCTCAATTGTGGTTGTAAGTCAAGAGCTACATGTCCTTTATTCAGAAATTGAGAAATAAACCAAGAGTTGAACCTCAAGAACATCTAGCTAATACAAATGGTCCTCAACTTATTGACCGTAATTGGTGATAACAGAATTTCAGTTGTCAAGCAAGTAGGTTGTTAAATGAGTTGCTTAAGACTGAAAAAGGGGTTTAGCTGATTTAAAGCCTGATAACATAATCTTAACATAATCTTAGTTTAGGAAGAATTCTGGACCAGTATCAAACAAAATTTGGTGGCAAATCACTAACTGCAAATTCAAAGTAAAAAAAAAAGGAAATTGTTGCAGAGATGGGAAGTTAAAAGAAGTCTTCAAACTTTCATTTTGTACTTGAAAATTTAGTAGCTGGTGCAGTGGATTTATGGGGACACGATTACGCTACAATAAAAAAAAAAATTGACAGCCCATCCTAATCCAGTTATAGAAACATAGAAGACTGACGGCAGAAAAAGACCTCATGGTCCATCTAGTCTGCCCTTATACTATTTCCTGTATTTTATCTTACAATGGATATATGTTTATCCCAGGCATGTTTAAATTCGGTTACTGTGGATTTACCAACCATGTCTGCTGGAAGTTTGTTCCAAGGATCTACTACTCTTTCAGTAAAATAATATTTTCTCATGTTGCCTTTGATCTTTCCCCCAACTACCTTCAGATTGTGTCCCCTTGTTCTTGTGTTCACTTTCCTATTAAATTCATTTCCCTCCTGAACCCTATTTAACCCTTTAACATATTTAAATGTTTCGATCATGTCCCCCCTTTTCCTTCTGTCTTCCAGACTATACAGATTGAGTTCATTAAGTCTTTCCTGATACGTTTTATACTTAAGACCTTCCACCATTCTTGTAGCCCGTCTTTGGACCCGTTCAATTTTGTCAATATCTTTTTGTAGGTGAGTTTCTTCATGGAAACTCTTAGTGATATTACACATGCAAGATTTTAACTTGATTCTTCTACTTAAAATACTTCTTTGTGAGAGCTACTTGTTGAATCCTCTCACTTTAGTTATGGAGATGAGGCAGCAGGCTTAACAAAAGAAGCATCCTGACTCCCTTCTAGGAGAGGAAAATATGGTTTGTAACCGAGGGTCACAAATGGACCGCATGCAGAAAGCAACAGCTGTTCCCCTTTCTCTCGGAAGAGAACTTTCCTTATCAAAGCAATACCAAATCCCTGGCAGTGTCAACGTTTGGTTAAGCTGATATTACCAACTCCACCTAGTTCAAACAGGATGTCCTTTTCTTAGTTTGACAAGAGCCAAACGACACCCTGTTCAGAAGATCAACTTGTTCAAATACAGTGTATTTGAAAAGAAAAAAGAACTGTGCTATACTCAAGGACTGGTGGCTAAGAAAATAAAATTCTAGCTTCTGCTAGAAAAAAAGAGCCGCTGCAGACATTTTTTTCCCTATTACAAATACAATCATATGTTGGTCACATTTTTGAGAATCGAATTATTAATTTTATCCTGAGGATAGAGATTGAAAAGGGTGGTCTTGCTTATGCAGATTTCACAAATATGAATGATTTATGGCAGACCTGGGCAAAGTGCGGCCCGGGGGGCGGATGCGGCCCGCCCGCTGTCTGTGACCGGCCCGCGGAGGTAGGAAGGAAGGAAGGAAGGAGAAATGAAGGAAGGAAGGAAGGAAGGAAGGAATTAGGTCCCTTCTCTGGGTCCCGTCAACTAAACAATAGCGTTTGGCGGGACCCAGGGGAAGAGCCTTCTCTGTGGCGGTCCTGGCCCTCTGGAACCAACTCCCCCCAGAGATTAGAATATCCCCCACCCTTCTTGCCTTTCACAAGCTTCTTAAAACCCACCCCTGTCGTCAGGCATGGGGGAATTAAGATATTCTTTCCCCCTAGGCTTCCACAATTTATGTATGGTATGTTCGTATGTATGATTGGTTTTAAAATAAGGGTTTTTAGCTTCTTTAGTATTGGATTGGCGCATGTTGTTTTTACTGCTGTTGTTAGCCGCCCCGAGTCTACGGAGAGGGGCGGCATACAAATCCAATAAAATGAAATGAAATGAATGGAAGGAAGGAAGGAGAAATGGAGGGAGGGAGGGAGGAGAAATGGAGGGTGGAAGGAAGGAAGGAAGGAGAAATTCTCTTTCCATACCTTTTTGCAAAAGTCCAATAAATGCTCGTTTTTTAATTGTTCATTGGTTTCATTGGCCTTTCCAAGAAATTTAAAGCAAACCCCCCACCCCACCTCTCAGGGGGAAAAAAGGGAGGAGAAGAAAAGGAATCCAAAGCTACTTTAAGGCAAAGCCTCCACTATGTTTTCTCAACTGACAATGTAGGTCAGTTGAAGAGAGGCACCTGAAAGGAATATTTTGAAAGAGAAGTAAAGAACTGCCCAAAAGCAGAAATAAAAGGCAGAGAAAATCAGAGAGACAGAAGTTTCTCTCCATCTGGAGAAGGAAGGAAGGAAGGAAGGGAAGGAAAAAAAGGAGAAATGGAGGGAACAAGGAAGGAAGGAAGAGGTGGACAATTAATTTATAAGAAATGAAAAGATGGAATGTATCTCCAGAGAACATCACCTGCAACTTTTAAAAATAAACTCTTACGAATTAAAATATATATTGCCCAATTAATGTAATAAGTTTTTTTGGTAGAACTAATAAAAAGAGGCAGCCTACATTGATTTCAGACGTTTTTAACCAACAAATAATGTAATGTACCTTTATATCCAACTTGGCATCCTCCAGGTATGTTATGACTACGTTTTACAAATTTGGGGTGCATGGCTTAAGGAGCTGGGAATTCGAAGAGCAATCCTATCAGCAGACATAAAGGGATTAGGTTGTGAAGATTAATTTAATTCATACCAATATTTTAATGTTGGCGAACCTATGGCATGGGTGCCACACAGAGCTATATCTGCTAGCATGCGAGCCGTTGCCCTAGCTCAGATCCAAAATGTATGTGTGTGCCAGCTAGCTGATTTTTGGCTTGCACAGAGGCTCTAGGAGGGTGTTTTTGGCTTCCAGAGAGCCTTGGTGGTGTGTGTGTGTGTGAGGGAGGGCGTTTTTACTCTCTCCCAGCTTCAGGGAAGCCTTTGGGGAGGGTGAAACACAAGCCTACTGGGGCCACCAGAAGTTGGGAAAGAGGCAGTTTTAGCCCTCCCCAGGCATTGAATTATGGGTGTGGGCACTCACACGGGTGCGACAGCACACGCATATGCTCTTTTGGCACCCAAGGAAGTTCACCATCACTGCTCTAGAACAGGTAAGACGATATATGGCGAGTAGGATCCGAGACCAAGCTATAAGAAACAAGTTGGAATCACTCTATAATATGTAAAGAAATATTTCACCCTTGGGTTTAAATGATTTATAGAAGAAATACCCCCAACTGGTGGTGGGGTATGATAGATTGTCTGGTGGTGGGATCACTGAGCACATGTTATATGTTATATGCTGTATGTGTGTTTTATATTATAAAAATCAATTAAAATATTAATTAAAAAAATAGAACATTTTTCAAACTTGCTGGCTGGGGAATTCTAGAATTTTGCCAAGGTTGAAAAGCAGTGTTCTAGAAGCATTATAAAGACCCTAAAATAACCAAGTAACAGAAGCCTTCACCAACCATTTTGCCATGAGTTCTACCAATGATATTTTAGCTTTGTTTTGGAATCCCCATCAGGCCCAAATTTTATTCTGCATATACAAGGTAAAATGCGTTTGATCAGGCAAGAAGATGCCTATTTGTTGCTTCTACCACCTTTGTACCTTTCCTTGATATTTCTTTTCTGCACCTGAGAACAATGAAGCATGAAATAATTTGCCTAATCTTACTGATCATGTCATCGCTTAGAAAAACATGTTACTTGTAAAATAAACACCGAGAAATAATGCAAGTCAGAGGTATCAGTGGCCTCTGTTGGCCAGAGACATGTTCCAACACATGCTTCACTGAAACAGCTGATGGGAATTTTTTTCTTCTATACACAGGTGACTTGGCAGCATCCCTAACAAACTTTGAGGATGCCAAAGGAAGCAACATGTGCATGAAGTCATCACCTTAACCCTATCCAAGGTAATTGGTGGCATCATCTTGGATAGGTACCGTATTTTTTAGAGTATAAGACACACCTTTTTTCCTCCCTAAAAGAGGCTGAAAATTTGGGTGTCTTATACTCTGAATGTAGCTTTTTCTAAGCTCCCCCACCCCAGCCCTAACTACTTGATAATGATCTTCCCAGCTCTTACCTTACAAGCTTTTTCACTGCTACTCTCTCCGAAGATTTTTTCCAGCCCTAAATGCAGGCTTTTTTCGTTGCTACTCCCTCCAAATAAGGTTTTTTTCCAGCCCTAACAAGGTGCTAACGATCTTCCCAACTCCTAAATACCAATAGCAATAGCAACAGCACTTAGATTTATATTCTGCTTCACAGTGTTTTACAGCCCTCTCCAAGCGGTTTACAAGTCAGCATATTGCCCCCCAATAATCTGGTCCTTCTTTTCCGACCTCAGAAGCTGAGTCAACTTTAAGATGGTTAGAATCTAACTTATGGAACTGAGCAGTAAGTTAGCTTGCAATACTACACTTTAACCAATAGCTCTTCCATATAGATCTCTTGTTTAGCAACAATTCAAAGTTATGATGGGAAAGGAGACACGATTGGCCACGAAGTTGCGGCCGTTGCATCGTCCCTTTGGTCACGTGATTGTAAACTGGGTCACTGTGCGAACCATTTTACAACCTACACAACCACCTTCAGACAAGCAAAGTCAGTGGGGAAACTGGCAGTAAGCTGCAAGTTGCAGTCATGATTTGAGGTGATTTACTTAATGACCACAGCCAGAACTGATGTCAAGTAACATGAGGTTTCCCTAAACAACCATGTTACTTAACAATGGAGTTGCTAAGTGAGGATTACCTGTTTATGGACTTGTGCTCATCCTTACCCCATGGCCATTGCTAAGAATTATGGGAGTTAGAATGGAAAACCTGGACTAAGATAACCTTCATAGCTCCAGTTTTTACACCCCTTGCCATATTCTTCTATAACCCCATGGCAAATAATCAGCATATTGACTCAGCAAAGTACCAGGTTTTTTTTGTCAAGTACATATTGGTAGTATACAAAGATATAACAATGTTTATATACACTGCTCAAAAAAATAAAGGGAACACTTAAACAACACAATATAACTCCAAGTAAATCAAACTTCTGTGAAATCACACTGTCCAGTTAGGAAGCAACACTGATTGACAATCAATTTCACCTGCTGTTGTGCACATTCAACTTTGTACAGAACAAAGTATTCAATGAGAATATTTCATTCATTCAGATCTAGCATGTGTTATTTGAATCTTCCCTTTATTTTTTGAGCAGTATACATGATATTGGTACTAATAATTTAAAGAGCCTTCAGGGAGGGGATGGGGGAGTGCATTTTTACCCTCCCCTGGCTGCAGGGAAGCCTTTGGAGCCTGGGGAGGACGAAACACAAACTTACTGGGCCCACCAGAAGTTGGGAAACAGGCCGTTTCTGGCCTCCAGAGGGCATCTGAGGGGTGGTGGAAGCTGTTTTTGCCCTCCCCAGGCATTGAATTATGGGTGTGGGCATTCACACATGCACGATAGCATCCGCACACACTCTTTCGGCACCTGAGGGAAAAAAAGGTTTGCCATCACTGGACTTGGGGAACCTAGAGTGTTATGTAGCCCATCAAATAGCTTATTTAATTGTGTGCTGTTGCCAGAGCTGGCTGGGTGGGATTTATTGTTTTTTATTTTTATTTCTATTTTGTGTTTTTACTATTTGTGAGCTGCCTGGAGTCGCTGTGAATAGGCACCTATATAAATGTTCTAAAATCAATGAATCAATGAAAACAATTTAAACCTGCAAACTAGGTAAGGAACCAGGTGATGAGCTAATAATTCCATCCCAGCTGCAGCCAGTCCACAAGAACTGGTAGGATAAACAAAAGTTAGGCCAACAGCTCAGAGAATAGAAAATGCCAGCCTCCCAAATCTGTCAGGGAGCTAAGCATCAAGCAAGTCAAAACAGATGAGATTTTTCTTTGGAAAAAAGGAAAGGAGTTAATGGTGATATGAATGAGAGATGAAAAGTTAATGTTCTGCCACATAAGATGTCAGCTTAACACAATGATAAATGATTTTATCTTTTAAGATCATGGGTTATTCTTATTAATGGCTTTGCTGTTTTTAAAACGTTAATTATACTAAGTTGTTTTGGATTGCAAATGGAACAGAATAAAACCCCCAAGCTCATCTTTTTAAGAACAGGCATGTCCACACACTGTCTGGGTGAATCACAATCTGCATCCCAGACTCTTTGGAAAACTATCTAGTTCTATGTTTTACAAGGAGGATAAGCCTTGTTATTTAGTAGAGTGACTCAGCCTTAACAACGGGAGCCAGCATCATAGTCAGCACTGTCAGTCACCCAGCAGACCCACAATAAGAAAAAAGCTCACTGCTACCACTATTTTATTTTTTAGCCATGGCTATTCTTCTGTTGAGAAGACACAATGGAACAATGGCTGATTCACTCCTCTGATCTGCAGGCTTTGGGGCCCAAAAAGAAAGGAAGTGGTCAATTCGTTATTAAAAATAACAAAATAAATGGTACTGCAAGAGTCTACTCTTACGCCAAATGCTTTGCATATCCTTTGATTTTAAAAAAATGCTTCAATGATTACTTTGCTCAGATATGAAGCACTGAAGGGCTAAGCAGTCTTTTTATGCCATTTATTTATTTATTAGAGTTGAAAGGGACCTTGCAGGTCATCAAGTCCAACCCTCTGCTTAAGCAGGAAATCCTACAGCACCCCAGCCAAATGACAGTCCAATCTCCTCTTGAAAATGTCAAAAGTTGGGGAGTTCACGTCCACTGGCAGGCAGTTCCACTGACTCTCAGGAAGTTCTTCCTTATTTCTAGGTTGAATCTCTCCTTGGTCAGCTTCCAATTGTTGTCTGGCCCTCCAGTGCCCTGGAAAACAGTGTGACCCTCTCCTCTCTGTGACAACCCCTCAAGTACCTGTAGACTGCTATCCTGTTCCCCTGGCCCTTCTTTTCTCTAGGCTATCCATGCCCAGTTCCAGCAATCTCTCTTATAAGTCTTGGTTTCTAGTCCCCTAATCATTTTGGTTGCTCTTTTCTGTACCTTCTCCAGAGTTTCTATGTCTCTTTTGAAGTGTGGTGACCAGAACTGAATGCAATACTCCAGATGTGGTCTGACCAGGTGGGAAAAAGGAGATTTATTATATTTGGTGTGTCTCTTAGAATAAACATAAAATATTTCCTTAAACATTTTATATATCACATAAGAAATATGCAGGATTCTTCTTTACTCCATTTAATCTTTATTGGTAAAATGAGCCAATCTCAATCTAAATTAATATGTGGATAGACTTTTTTAGTGCTAGTAGAATTACGTGGTGGTTCCTAGCTAATGTCTTCTGGAAAGTCTATTAATTTTTCATGTCCTATTTTAACATAATGATTTTGACTTAGCACAATGTATAAACACAAGCATACATTCACCTATGTGGCTTTATAGCCTGACTGCAAACAAACAAACAAACAAACAAACAAACAAACAAACAAACAAACAAACAGGCTGAAACACCAAAAGAGGCACAGGAAAAGCCCTACCTTTTTGTTGTTATTTAGTGACCTGAATGGTTAATATGCCTACTTCATATACTGTCAATTGCTGAAGTTATTTGAAAGGGGGGGGGGAACCTGTTTGTAAACAAACAGGCTAAAACAACAAAAGAGGCACAGGAAAACTCCTACCTTTTTGTTGCTATTTAGCGACCTGAATGTTTAATATGCCTACTTTATACACTGTCAATTAGTGAAGTTATTTGAAGTGGGGTGGGAACACGGACAACATTAAAGACGAATTAAAGTGATGAACAATTAGCGATGTACTTTGAAGTCTTTTGAAATGTGAAAAAGGAGATTAAGCAATCCAACTCTATAAGTTTGGATGAACCTCAAACTGCCTTCGCTGGTTTATTTTTTCCTTTTTGAAGTGCTGGGCTACCATAATCCCAATACCCTTGCCAGCATTATGGGACTTGGTCACACATATGTGGAAGATCTCCAGTAGAAAATCTTATATAAGTAATGCAAAATGGAAAAGATAAATTGATACAAAATCTTCCCATTAGGGCAGGATGTTAGGTCCTAGCTGATAACTGCTCATACCTTCTACGTTCCAAGACTATCTTTTTAGGCAACAGCTCTCTTTAATATATTGTGCATGTGCATACTGCCACTAAGGCTGAAAACAACATTCAATTTCCATAGTGCTGGAATATTTTGATAGAAACAATTTTCACTTCCAAGACCTTTAAGCATAAAAACCTAGACTCTGGGTAATTGTTTAACAGGTTAAACAAATTTGCAAAAAAATGTCTGTGAATTGCCCCTGATTTCAAAGGTCAATTTGCTCCCACACTGGAAAAAGAGCTAGGGGGTGTAAAAGAGCAGGTTCTTCCACATAATTTTACCCTGTCTTGTTGTCATCTTGCCTATGACTGCGATCGGGAAAAAATATGCAATATGCAATGGAAAGTACTTTGTAGACAATGCAGTTAAATTATGGTTTCTTTCTTGAATTAATTTTAGCAAGTAATTTGGAACAATCAAAAACACAAGTAACAGCATTTGAGATTTTAGACAGTTTAGGGAAAGGGTGCTCTGGAGTGGTGGCTCGCCCTATGCAATTCTCAGCAAACATGTGGCTGGGGGTTGTGGGAGTTGTGATCCAGCGCACCTGGAAGGTATCTGATTGAGGAGTCCTGCCTTAAGACATGACAACTGTTCTAAATGTTTCCCTCAAGATTCTATACAGGAATTATTTTCTTTGGACTCAGACTTGGTTCAAACATCGCACGGTGTTTGTTGAACAACTCAGAACTGGCTGTGCTACATTAAATAAACAGGACTTATAATGCATTCTATGATTATTTAAAACCAAACCAGCCAAATGATGACTAGGCAATCTGAGACAGGTTTATGAAAGAGATGCAAACCAAAAGCTCAAGGTATTGATGAAGATTTCCCTGTTTTCCCTGCCATTCCCCCATTTATTCCCCATTTGCATGATATTCCCTCTTCAACAAAAAGGGAATAGGGGAAAGGGAACCAACAGGTGTTGTATTTTATCAGCTGATGCCTTATTTAAGAGATCATGATCTTTGGACAGCTAACGGATACCAAGTCTTGGAAGCCAGCTGCCTTATTAGCATCGAAATCAGCATTTAATTCTGATGGGTTTAACCCTGCTGTTCTGTTCGGGTCGTATGTGACCCGAAACCAAGTTTGAGTCCCTGTAAAACATTTTCCCTGCATATCTGAAACTTGAAATTCCATGAGTTTTCATCATTTCAGGGGTTCTCTCTATGAGAATTTTTTTTGGGGGGTGGGGGGTTTCTTTCTTGCTGAAAAAAAAAACCTCCCTAATGTTATGTTCCCGGGTCTATTTGACCCGGACTGCAAATTGATCATTTTAGGTACTTATATTTGGTCTTTTTGAAAGCTTTTTTTCACCTGGAAACAGGTTTGAACATTTCTGCACACAATGATATGAAAATTGGAATGAAAAAAGTAAATCTTATTGGTTTATTTCGTGGATATAATGCATGCCCCCCCCCGTTTTTGTGAATTTTTGTCAATTTTTCCAGTTCAATTTTTTCAGTTCAATTTTCATATCATTATGTTCAGAAATGTTCAAGCTACCAATCCCACACCAACTTTAGTAAAATAGAATGGATTTTGCTAGCAAAACTATCCATAAAGTGAAGACTATTTCAAAAAAACGGAGGGGCATGCATTTCATCAACAAAATAAACCAATATGCATCAAGCTACCAATCCCACACCAACTTTAATAAAATAGAATGGATTTTGCAAGCAAAACTATCCATAAATTGAAAAAATTCACAAAAACGGGGGGGCATGCAATATATCCGCAAAATAAACCAATAAGATTTACTTTTTTCATTTCAATTTTCATATCATTGTGTGCAGAAATGTTCAGACTACTTTCCAAGTGAAAAAAGTTTTCAAATTGACCAAACATAAGCACTTCAAATGAAGAGTTTTTGGTCCGGGTCGTATGTGACCCGAACATAACATTAGGAAGTTTTTTCGAACAGAACAGCAGGGTTAAATTTAATCCCCATCATCTCATCATCAAGGGAACTAGCCTGAGGATTTATAACTCCAAATGTACACTCAGAAAAGCGACTGATTGTACTTAACTACTCTTTCTCATAAAGAAGCATAAATAGGTAGAGATGTTTCCGCTTTGGGGGGAGTTAAAAAAATTGCCATCACCTAATTTTCCTTATCAATTCCATCAAGAATGGATTTCTTTCCTTCTCTTTAGATAACGTCATTCTGTCACTTCTAAGTTGGGGAAGTTTGGAGTTTGGAAGATAGGTCCCCTATTCATTTTGCCAAGCTGGGCTTTAATTTCTCATACGACTTTTCTTTCAGACATTGTTCTGGTTTATTTATTATGCATGTTATTTTGGGGGGTAATTTTCATACTCTGCTCAGCGTCCTTGGTTATAAATGTTGTGTATATATATTTCCAACCATATATTCTCCCCCAACAAAAATATTTCCTCAATCTGGGACAACACTTTGTTTCTCAGGATTACACTAGAAAGCTGGTTTGGTCGCATTCATATTAAAGTAACTATCTTGGGAGGGGTATATTATGATGCTGTCAAGTTAGCCATCACCTGTGAAAAAATGTGAATCATTTTTAGGCAAGCGTTTAATTTAGACTTAGTCACAACAATGTTTAAGATAGCTCAAAAGGTACTCATAAGACTACCTATTGTGACTACAGTGATTTTCTTTCTCAACTAGTTTCATGTCCGTTGAATTTTGGGTCAACAGCTCTTGATATTAAAACTCTTGCATCAACAATGGTCCAAAATAATTTGACATGGAGGACAGGGTTGAAATACTCCTGGTTCGCTTGTGCCTATGGGTTGTCAGAGAGCCGGTTGTGAAGGGAGCGTGAGGCTCCTCACCCGCCCAGACACCGCCATTTGGGTTCGTTTATCCTTTGTGCATGCACAGAAAGCTTTGCACGTGCGCAGAGGGTAAAAGAACCCAGATGATGGTGTCTGGGTGGGTGGAGCCTTACGCTCCATCCCAAGCACCTAATTTGCACTGAAAGATGTTGAAACAAAATGCATAAGCCACGCCCACAGTGTGGTAATAAAAATTTTGGTAGCCCATCACTGCTGACAACCCACAGGCACGAGCGAACTGGGAGCATTTCACCTCCGATATAGGATGAAAGACAAAACAATATCTAAATACCACAAAGAAGACAACTAACAGGAGGATCTACTCAATTAAAAAAGAGGACATAGTTGTCACCACGTATCCTTTGGTTGCATAGTTGGCACACCTAAAAACAAGCAGAGCTTAATTGCACCATAATCTTAACATCTATGGAGATTCTCAGTCATCCTGGTCACGTCTGTCACAAAGGTGCATTTTCAAAAGAGAACTGAGGATTTTTCCCCCCTCAAAAATGGTTCGCTTCTCATCCAGAATCGAAGAAACGTCTTGGATGAGAAGCTAAATGTCTTCAAGCAAAACATTCCAGTTGCCTTTTGAAAAAGCACTTTTGGGGATCCCATCTTAGGTTTTTTGTCCTCGCTCTCAACACTCCTGCCAACTGATAGGAGGACTGCATATTATTTTAAAATATGAGGCAAATCCCTCTTTGTGCCTAAGAGAGGAGATTTGTTTTTGGGAAAGTCAGCAAATCATGTGAAAAACATAACTTGGTTCTCCTAAGAAGGTGAAATTTGTTTTCTTCAGCATTTAGAAACAAGATAGGAACTTAATTCATTCTGTGACCAGATTCTTAAGTAGAAAGGTTTGTAAGAAGAAGCATTTTTCCCCATAGGAATCAATGCGTGTGATTGGGGAAACCACAGAGAGGGTGGAGGCCCTGTTTCCTCCCAGGAGATTCCTGAAGAGGCCCTATGAAGGCTTCTCCCCGCCTTTTCCGGCCCTGTTTCCTCCCAGGAGATTCCTGGAGAGGCCCTATGAAGGCTTCTCCCTGCCTTTTCCAGTTACAGTTTTGGAAGCTCGGGTTTGTATAAGTGGGAAAAGGTTCATGAGAAGAGGCAAAAAAATCTTGAACACTCGGTTCTTATCTAGAAAAGTTCATAAGTAGAGGTGTTTGTAGGTACTACTGTAAAAGATTTCTCTCTTCTGACAGGGCATTATTAGATATTTTAATATTTCTTTTATCATCCATTAAAATATTTTAAATAAATGGTTGTTCTTTCCATTTTAGCTATCAGAAGTACTTGCCAGAATAGAAAAGTGGCGGAGAAACTTGTGGTCACAAGCCAAACCAACACCATCTGATTGAAGTGGCCAGCTAGCAGTATGTAGTAATCAACTAGATAAGCAGGTGACAGCACTGAGTTGGTTTTGATTCAGACCTAGCTACATGGATGGGAGACCATGAGAAAATCCCAAGAAGTAAATTAGACCAGCAAGTTGGGGTGGGGGTGGAGGGGCAACCACTGGAAAACTGTATTCTCATCCTCATTCCCATACTGTTACCATGAAAACTATACAGACAAATCAAATTCAGATACTACAGTCCTTCCTCTTTTAATAGGTGAGCTTTATTCACCATATTTAGGCAAGCTCTGAATTGACCATGATTTATACTTTTGCTGGAAACCAAAACTTACTTTGGGCTAAACCTGCCCCACCGTGAAGAGTGAGTTTGCTTTATGACTACCACCAAAAAAAATAAATAAATCATAAAAAGGGTCCAGTCCTATGGTGACCTGCTTTATGACCATAACTATGAGGCCCTCTGTTTTGTAAAAATTATTAGTAAGAGAGTGGAATCATTTTTTAAAACAGGGGATATAGGTATTCCTTGACTTATGACCACAATTCAGGCCAAAATTTGTTGTTAAGTGAGACATTTGTTAAGTGAATCCCTGCCCCCCCCCATTTTATTAACTTTCTTGCCACAGTTGTTAAGTGGGTCACTACACTTGATAAGTTAGTAAGCCTTGTTAAGTGACTCTTGCTTCCCCATTGACTTTGCTTGTCAGAAGTTCACAAAAGGTGATCACATGAACCAAAACACTGCAACTATCATAAAATAGGAACCAGTTGCCAAGCATCTGAATTTCGATCACATGCTGCAAAAATGTGTAACTGTGAAAAATGGCCATGTCAGATTATTCAGTGTTGTTGTAACTTTGAACGGCCACTAAACGAACTGTTGTAAGTTGAGGACTACCTGTAATACGTAGATGTCAAACCATCTGCAGAGTTAAACCAAGAAAATTAGAAGGAACCAAAACTTGAGTCTGTTTATCTTTCTTATCCATTTTGGTGAAACACATAAAACATACTGCCAAAAACAATTTAAAAGGGGAAGTTATGTGGGTTCGCATGAAACAAAATCCCACAAAACAAGAAAAGTTATTTTTAGAGCCCTAGATCTTCAATTTCACTTTTTAATGTTACCCTAGTTATACATTTAACTTTTAAGAGGAAGTATTCCCCATTCCTGTGATGCTATCATCTCTATGCGGATTATCTGCTAATTTAGAGAGTCTCAAATTGGGGCCACTGATGATTCTTAGCAGCATCCCAAATTCACAAGCCAGAGTTGATCTTCAGTGTCAGTAATGACCCACTGCCAACACAGCCCCTGGCTCAACCAGTAATTAAAGCCTTAATTTTGGATTACATCCTTGGTAAGACATTCATTTTTAAACACTCCTTTTAAATGGGGGTATAAAAGTATATACAACTGCACCTATTACCAGTGTTTTATTCACTAGCAAATGTTAACCTCCATGCTCTTAAGACACAAGCACAGAGAGAGGGTTTATGTTTAATTGTGATCCCAACATTTTCTAAATAGTGTCGTACAACTACTTACCTTCCCTGCCAGTTTGCATTGCGACGGAAGTGCACGTTTTACTCGTGTGTGTGTGCGTCCCTTCCCAGAAATGACCTTTTGTGCATGCACAGAAGCCTTTGCGCATACAGAGGGGTTTTTGGCAATCCGTGGCGACTGGAGGACAGGTTTGGGAGCATAGACTGCTGGTTCAGCAAGCAACGGGAAATTTCCGCTACAGGTTTTAAAGCAGTGTTTCCCAACCTTGGCAACTTGAAGATATTTGGACTTCAACTCCCAGAATTCCCCAGCCAGCGTTTGCTGGCTGGGGAATTCTGGGAGTTGAAGTCCAAATATCTTCAAGTTACCAAGGTTGGGAAACATTGTTCTAAAGAACCGGTTTGAATTGGTGGCAAACCACCACTGACCATAGCAATTTGGGGGAACCGTGTGACAGATGAAGCTGCTAAATCTTTGAACAGTTTGGTTTCAGAAAAAAACTATCCTGCAACCTGCAGCTCCTCCACTGCAAAAATATATGGACAACTCATCTAGATCAAGGGAAATCTACAGATGCAATTTATATTGACTTCTGCAAAGCCTTTGATTCAGTGGTCCATGACAAACTACTCCTAAAACTCAAATCCTATGGCATCTCAGGATCCCTCCACAGCTGGATTACAGCATTCCTATCAAACAGACAACAAGTGGTCAAAATAGGAAGCACCATATCCACCCCCGTCCCAGTTAAAAGCGGTGTTCCCCAAGGTAGTGTACTGGGACCAACGCTCTTCATTCTCTACATCAATGACCTTTGCGATTACATCACAAGCAACTGTGTCCTCTTTGCCGATGATGTAAAACTCTTCAACACCACCGATAACACAACTACTCTCCAAAAAGACCTTGACGCTGTTTCTGAGTGGTCTAACACATGGCAACTCCAAATCTCAACTAGCAAATGCTCTGTCCTACACATTGGGAAGAAGAACCTGAACTCCAAATACGAACTGAATAATCAAATTATCACAGATAATCCCCACTCGGTTAAAGACCTTGGTATACTAATAACAAAAGATTTAAGTGCCAAAGCCCACTGCAACATTATAGCCAAGAAGGCTTCAAGAGTTGTAAACCTAATCCTACGTAGCTTCTGCTCTGGCAATCTCACACTACTTACCGGAGCTTACAAAACTTTTGCCAGACCCATCCTCGAATACAGCTCATCTGTTTGGAACCCATATCGCATCTCAGACATTAACACCCTTGAAAATGTCCAAAGATACTTCACCAGAAGAGCCCTTCACTCCTCCACTCGAAATAGAATACCCTACGAGACTAGACTTTCAATCCTGGGCCTAGAAAGTTTAGAACTAAGACGCCTTAAACAAGATCTAAGTATTGCCCACAAGATCATATGCTGCAACGTCCTGCCTGTCGGTGACTACTTCAGCTTCAACCACAACAACACAAGAGCACACAACAGATTTAAACTTAATATTAACCGCTCCAAACTTGACAGTAAAAAATATGACTTCAGTAACCGAGTTGTCGAAGCGTGGAACTCATTACCGGACTCCATAGTGTCATCCCCAAACCCCCAACACTTTACCCTTAGATTATCTACGGTTGACCTATCCAGATTCCTAAGAGGTCAGTAAGGGGCGAGTACAAGTGCACTAGAGTGCCTTCCGTCCCCTGTCCTATTGCTCTCCTATATCTCCTATATACCTTTCCTCTATTCCTATATCTCTTCTTCTATTCTTTCATTGATATGTTCTATTCCTATATCTTCTTTTCTATTATTTCTTAGATATATTTTACTATGAGTATCTCCTCTATAACCTTCATCATGTATTTTACTATGTGTATATTGATATATACCCACTAAAACCCTCATTGTGTATTGGACTTTTATATCCTTTCTTTATATATAATAACTCATGTCTATCCTCTTCAATATGTATTGTGCATTGGACAAAATAAATAAATAAAATAAATAAATAAATAAACAGAGACAAGATGGATTCTTTCATTGTCTATGACAATTCTGCTCCTTTTGCTTTACTTAGTTTACTGTTGGAGATCCAACTGATTGACTTTCATTTTATGCAAGCAGCCTTGAGGAAGTGACACAACTTCTCTCAAGGCTTCTGTTCAAGCATCCCCTGTGGCGAGCAAGATTTAGACCTGAAATACTAGCTATTTTTACTTCGTTTGTCCCAAACTATTTTTCCTGCTGATAAAAGTTTCCAGTGCCAAGTCATAGCTCAGGCTCAGCCTGACGTTTAACTCACTGGCTCCCTCTAGTGACCTGTACTGTAAATACAGCATAAAGTACTGTATAGGAATGTCTCCTCTGAGAAACTTTGGTCAATTAGGATGGGGGAGTGGCAGATATGACACACTATTTCTATTCCCATCATGACTAGAGAGTTAAAGCCTAAGAGTTAATAAAACAATAATTCCACCCAATCCCGTGATTCATCTAAGAGAAGTCCAAATATAGCTGCATGATATCCCAAAGCATTATAGGCTCCCTCTGAACCTTCAAAGTCTACATTTCATGCCCTGATTCCACTGATTAGTGGCTTCCAGCAAGTTATTTTTTTTCTCACTTCCGTTCTAACAGGGGCAGTGATAATTACCAACCTTTCTTGCCCTTCATGGTTTTCTTAAAGTAAGAATTACCATAATAATATATACAAGAAGGGTTTCCTCCTCAAAAATTATTGAAATCTGAAAGCTCTTACCTAAACATAATTTTCCAGAGTTTGTTTTGTTTCCTAATGCCACTGGGAAGTCACAACCAGTTGCTACAAATCCAGAAGTCATTGTTTCTAGATTAAAGAATTATATGATTTTTAACCACTACTGTCCCAGTGCGGTAACTTTTTTTGAGTTTTGGACGACTTTTGAGCTTGCAACGTATTATTTAGATGCACATGGCAGTTGATATTAATGAAGGGCTGAATGGGCTCTGTTTCAAGGGAAATAGCACAGCGCCAACAGAATTAAAAGTGATACCTACAGTATAATAGTAGATAGAGACTACCAGTTAAACTGGGCTTGATTATAGGCAAACTACACAGCATTTATACTTTTCTTCACAATAATATAGAATTGGTCTGGCAGTGCCTTCTTCCAGGATGGTTTTCAATGCACCGTTTTCTTCTACAGACAGAGGATTTCCAAGTTGTCTCCCATCCAAGATCTAATCCTACAGAGCACCTTCAAAATGAAGGCAAATCATGCACGCCCACATTGAATTTATTCTATTTCAGCTTAAGAATTGCTTTGCACCAGCTTCTATCATTTAAAAACCCTGTCACCCAAACACAGTGATGGGGTCCCAGTACAGCAGTGTTGTGATGGCAGTGTTAGTTAGGGACAGATAACCAGGATCTTGATCAGAGAATGAGGTGAGCGTTGAAGCACAGGACGTACCTTCACCAAGCACCTTCCTTCCTCATCTTAAACGCTTTCAAGTTTAACACCAAACTGCACTGTTAGTCCTTCGGTAGTTGGACCGCATATAAATTAAATCAATTAAAGAAATAAATAGATAACTACTTCCCCGTCACTCCTCTGATGGGACCTGAAATGGATTGTTTCAGTGGCACCATTTCCTCCTGCCCCCAATTTGAGGTAGTTCCAAGCAACCCCCCCTCCCAAATTACAATTCCTGGGATTTACTATCCCAATATATCCCAAACACCCGGTTCGGAAAAAGTTGTCTTCTAAACAGAACAAAATGGCAGTGAGAAGAAAGCAAGCAGCCTGAAGTACTTGTAGGAAGTAATAAAAAGGAAACGGACAAAAATCAACCCCAATCTTAGAAGGGTGGCACTTCCACTGTATCACAGGCTAAAAACAAAACAAAACCCGATTTACTTTTTTCTCAACTGTAAACCACCAGAGCCCAACTCCCCCCCCCCCCATCCACAGGCCAATAAACTTAAGTAAACTAGGTTCCCCGACGATTTCAGTCTAGTATCCAGTTGGCAAGCTAGGATTAAATCTAAGATTCCGAGGGTGGGTTGGAAGACGACTTTAAAAAAAGGGAGCAAAGATGCAGTTATGCAGAACAAACTGACTGTTTCTCTTTCCAACGAAACCCCACCTAATAACGACACAACCCGCAAAGCCGGAGCTCCTCGACTTGACTCGCAAGTTACATTTTTTTGGTCCGCCCCCCCTCACTCCGTCTCCCTTCCAAACGTCCCCTCCCGCGTCTGGGAAGTCAGATAAACCGCGGCTTCTTTCTTCCAAGCCCGGAACACTGCTAAAACCTGCAGACCAGAGCGGAGCGCCTCCGAGCCTCGACCGAGGAGGTCACACCGCGGCCAGACCTCCCGAGAAAAAGACAAAGAAGCCCGCCGAGAGACTCACCCAGCAAAGAGCTTAAAAGAAGAGGTCGGGCTCGGAAAGAGCCGCTTCACGCGCGAAACTGCCCACAAGATGGGTGGGAGATGGAGCAGGCGAGGTCTGGGAAGGAGAGAAGGGCAACCGCTTCCCTGCTTGCCTGCCTGACTTCTCACCTGCAGCCGACCTCAGGCGAGGCGGTGGGGAATTCCGCCGCCTTCGGCACAGGTGTAAAAGCGTGCTCCGGCTCGCCGGGTCCTAGCGCCGTCACGTCGCCCCCGCGAGGAGCCTTTTAAAACGTCGCTTCAATCTTGAGGCGGGAATCTCAGCCGGGCTCCGTTTTTTGCGTTCCAGAAATAAACCGACGGGCCGAGCGGGTGGGTGGGGTTGGGGAAGAGGTAGAAAAAAAAGGGCGGGATGGTCGAGGGTGGTTTACTTAAAAAAAACAACAACTACCTCAGCCGTGTAGTAATTTTGCACGCCCTGCTTTTTTTTTCTTTCTTTTTTGCGGCCAAAGGAAGTTACACTGCGGTGAAGGCTCGGTTTCACACACACACACAAAAGCTATCGGGGTTTGGGACAAAAACGACACGCTCCATGTTTTTGGGTGGGTTTTTTTCGCGCGCGGACCCACAATTTCTTAGGATGTAAGCTTTACTCAACGGATAATCTCCAAATTAGGTGTCCAAATTGCCGTTGTATTCATGACTCAACTAGTAGATTAACATCTGAGCAACTGCACACGGAAGATAGCTTTCTTTTTAAATGATTCTAGGGTGACCTGCTGGATTATACTGCCTGTCGGGAAGCGTGGAGTTCTTTAAAGACCAAGTGGGAAGGGGGTTGTACAACATGCTAACTTGAATCAAACGTCCTACCGGTCAATGACTACTTCAGCTTCAACCGCAACAACACAAGAGCACGCAACAGCTTCAAACTTAATACGAACTGCTCCAAACTTGACTGTAAAAAATATAACTTTAACAATTGAGTTGTCGAAGCGTGGAACTCATTACCGGACTCAATAGTGTCAACCCCTAACCCCCAACATTTCTCCCTTAGACGATCCACGATTGACCTCTCCAGGTCCCTAAGAGGCCAGTAAGGGGTGTACATAAGTGCACTAGTGTGCCTTTCGACCCCTGTCCAATTGTCTTTCCTTTATCTCATATATTATATTTTCTTCTTTTCATATATCTTCTCTTCTATTTTCACTTTTATCCTTATATATATTACTTCATGTTTATTTTCTTCCTATGTATTTGTGTATTGGACAAATGAATAAAATGAATGAATGAATGAATGAATGAATGAATGAATGAATGAATGAATGCACTGCAGTGGGGCTTGATGTGACGGAGTCGTGAAGTAGAGTTGTTTTTTCTTTCAAAAGGGTTTTTTGTTTTTTTTAAAAAATTACTCCACAGCTCCATTTATATATCAATACACACATACCTTGAGATAAATAAAAAATGAAGAACATAAGAAGAGCCATGCTGAATCAGGCCAAAGCCCATCGAGTCCAGCATTCTGTGTCACACAGTGGCCCACCAATTGTCCATGGGGATCTTGAGCAGAAAGAGAAGGCAAAACCTTCCCTTTCCCTGGATCCCCAAGAAATGGTGCCCAAGAGAATCCTGCCTGCCTCAACCAACATAGAGGCGGCACATGGACATCCGTTTCAATACACTTGACATCCATGAAAAAATTGTTTTGTAAGCCGCCCTGAGTCTATGCGAAAGGCATCATAGAAATACAAACAAACAAATAAATAGTTTTACATTATAATTCAATCATCCAAAAGTCAATATCTCATTTTGCACTTACCCGTATTTTCCCTCTCTCTATCTCTGTCTCCTCCTCCTACCTTCTTACTCCTTCGCTCCTCCTCTACCTCTCTACTCCTTCTCTCCCTCCTTCTATGAAGTAGGGTTTCTGACCTAACATCTGGCTTATTCAACAAACCACATTAAATTAAATCATAATACAATGTATTGAGTCCCCATCAAGACAACCTTAGACAATCGGTGCCTTGTAGAGGAGGTGGAGTTCAACTTCCAGAACCTGCAGCTCCCACTGTAGAAGGTTAAAGATGCTAGGAATTTATTCGGTAGATTTTTATTCCACCTTATTTATTTATTTATTTATTTATTCATTCATTCATTCATTCATTCATTCATTTATTATTTAGATTTGTATGCCGCCCCCCTTCGCAGACTCGGGGCGGCTCACAACAAGTGAAAAAACAATCTACAACAAATCTAAATTACTGTTTAAAAATATTTAAAAGACCCCATGTTCTAAACACACATACATACAAACATACCATTCATAAATTGTATCTTCCTCGCGGAGATGTTTCTGTTCCCCCATGCCTGATTACAGAGGTGGGTCTTAAGGAGTTTACAAAAGGCAAGGAGAGTAGGGGCAGTTCTAATCTCCGGGGGGGAGTTGATTCCAGAGGGCCGGGGCCGCCACAGAGAAGGCTCTTCCCCTGGGGCCCACCAACTGACATTGTTTAGTTGACGGGACCCGGAGAAGGTCCACTCTGTGGGACCTAATCGGTCGCTGGGATTCGTGCGGCAGCAGGCGGTCTCAGAGATGTTCTGGTCCAGTGCCATGAAGGGCTTTAAAGATCATAACCAACACTTTGAATTGTGACCGGAAGTTGATCGGCAACCAATGCAGACTGCGGAGTGTTGGTGAAACATGGGCATACCTAGGTAAGCCCATGACTGCTCTCGCAGCTGCATTCTGCACGATCTGAAGTTTCCGAACACTTTTCAAAGGTAGCCCCATGTAGAGAGCATTACAGTAGTCGAACCTCGAGGTGATGAGGGCATGAGTGACTGTGAGTAATGAGTCCCGGTCCAGATAGGGCCGCAACTGGTGTACCAGGCGAACCTGGGCAAACGCCCCCCTCGCCACAGCTGAAAGATGGTTCTCTAATGTGAGCTGTGGATCGAGGAGGACGCCCAAGTTGCGGACCCTCTCCGAGGGGGTCAATAATTCTCCCCCCAGGGTAATGGAAGGACAGATGGAATTGTCCTTGGGGGGCAAAACCCACAGCCACTCCGTCTTATCCGGGTTGAGTTTGAGTCTGTTGACACCCATCCAGGCCCCAACAGCCTCCAGACACCGGCACATCACTTCCACCGCTTTGTTGACTGGACATGGGGTGGAGATGTAAAGCTGGGTATCATCAGCGTACTGATGATACCTCACCCCATGCCCTTGGATGATCTCACCCAGCGGTTTCATGTAGATATTAAATAGCAGGGGGGAGAGGACTGACCCCTGAGGCACCCCACCTTGATTACTTTATAAGCACAGGTGGTCCCCTAAGTTAAAACCATTCATTTAGTGACCATTCAAAGTTACAACAGCACTGAAAAAAGAGACTTGTGACTGTTTTTTCACACTTACAACTATCACAGCATCCGCATGGTTGTGTGATTGAAACTCAAGTGCTTGGCAACTGACATGGTTTTTTTTTTTTGACAGCTGCATGATCGGGGTTATGTGATGACCTAATGATTCACTTAATAATTTTAATTTAATTTATTAGATTTGTATGCCAACCCTCTCCGAGGATTCGGAGCGGCTAATAACTGCAGTGATTTGCTTAACTGTAGCAAGAAACTGAAAAATGAGACAACTCCCACTTAACAATTTCCTTGCTAAGGAATGGAAATTTTGGGCTTCTTTGTGGTCAAGGACTATCTATAACTCAAGGATTAAGTTGATTGCAAGTATGTATGTTTTTTATATTATTGTTATTATTGATGTTTATCATTAGATTTTAACTGTTTTTATTGTTGCTGTATTTATTCTGATTGTTAGCTGCTCAGAGTCCATTTGGAGTGAGTGGGATATAAATACAATACAATACAATAAATAAATAAATATATAAGGAGACAAACAAAAGGGGCGAGTACAAGTGCACTAGAGTGCCTTCCGTCCCCTGTCCTATTGCTCTCCTATATCTCCTATACCTTTCCTCTATTCCTATATCTCTTCTTCTATTCTTTCATTGATATATTCTATTCCTATATCTTCTTTTCTATTATTTTTTAGATATATTTTACTATGAGTATCTCCTCTATAACCTTCATCATGTATTTTACTCTGTGTATATTGATATATACCCACTAAAACCCTCATTGTGTATTGGACAAATAAATAAATAAATAAATAAAAAATAATAAACATACCTAATATTCCTTTTTTCTGTTTTTTCTTACAACAACCCTGTGAGGTGGGTTGGGTTGTGAAAGGTAAAACTAACTCAAAGTCACCATCCATAAATCAGGATCAGAACTCATGTTCTGGTAATAGTAGACCATGGTACCTTTACCACCACACTTAACTGATGTACACTAATTGCTGCATAGCTACAGATTTTCCATTCCTATCAGAGCAAACTTTTCTAAAGGCAGGTCCCCCATTGTCTGTGCAAAGGGTTGATGCCATAATAGCAAGAGAAAAGAATGGCTGTCTCTGCAATGGCCTTTTGAGGAAATGACATTTAAGATAGAGCCTCGGTGGCGCAGTGGTTAGAGTGCAGTACTGCAAGCTACTTCTGCTGATCACCGGCTGCCAGCAGTTTGGCAGATCGAATCTCAGTAGGTTCAAGGTTGATTCAGCCTTCCATCCTTCCAAGGTCGGTAAAATGAGGACCAAGATTACTGGGGGGCAGTTTATTACTATTGTGAAGCGGTATATAAATATAAATGCTAAATGGTATTGCTATAGATCAGTCTAAACAGGTACACTCTTTCAGGATTAGCTGAAGAAGAGAATGGAGCCATGCTGTTGCTTTTCTATCTTGTTTTTGGCATCTCGGGAGCTTTTATCTGACCAGGAGGAACTACAGTGGCATACACCGGCCTTAGTCAAGCCCATCACATCTTGGTGTGTTCTAAGAGGGAAAATATGGTGTGTCTTCCTCAGGAAGCATACATTTCTGGTTACTTCTGGAAATGTCTCTCTTCCAGTTCCTCATACTATATAGAAAAAAGGAAGACTCCTCGTCTGCCTTCATGTGTAACCTCGACCATGTTTCAAGTTATAATTTTAACTTTCCTCAGGAAAATCCAATGAAGACATTTCCCCTCAGGGGTTCTGGTTTCCTGGTACTGCAAGGCTAACCCGAGTTCTGTTATAATTTGGTTTCCTTCTTTTAATTATCCCTCCCAGAAATAATTCATGTTTCAGATTAGGGATGTAGCAAATTTTAGCCCTTTCTCTCCCTCCAGCGTCCATCTTTAAAGATTCATTTATTGTCACACTCTGCCCAGAGTTGCTTACGATAGGTGGCCACATACTTTTAAATAAATGCTAGATGTAAACAATACATTCATGTTTACTTAGCTCAAGAGTAGGTGACATGTGGACTTCAACTCCCAGAATTCCTGAACTAGCACGATTGGCTCAGGAATTCTGGGAGTTGAAGTCCACAAGTCATAGAAGAACCAACTTTGCCTACCCCTGACTTAGCTTAAAATGTAAGTAAGTACTGGTACATTGAAAGTATATTTCCTATTTTAGGTCACTATTGTAAGCACTGATCAAGGTCCTAGTAGGAAATAAGATTACTTAGCAGGTGGCATCCTTTCTAGATAATAATTTGGCAGTCAGTAAATTTTTTGGAAGAAGAAAATTATATTCTTATTGGAAGCCTCTATCACAAAATGATTATAAACAGCTGATGTGCTATTTTTCTCTCTCTCTCTCTCTCCTGTATTATGTGGGTACAACTGCTCTGTGTCTGCCCTCAAGAAGCCCTTCTCCCATACGTTCATCTAGTGAAAACCTTACTTGTTGTAAGCCACCCAGAGTCCTTCGAGAGTTGGGTGGTATAGAAATACAATAAATAAATAAAAAGATGATAGGTAGGTAGGTAGGTAGATGCAATGAGTAAATAATACTTAAAATTCAGAAGCATGGCATGCAAGCTGAGTCACTTGAAGAAAAATAGGCAAAGCGAGCTGGAAGATACAGGAAGGATTGGAAGGCTACTTCTACACCAAACTGAATTGTTGAAAACAGTTGGAGTCGATCAGTGCTTTCTTCCAACTGGTCAATGGGAGCATAGTATTTCACAGGGAATCCCACATTCCCCTCCATATTTTGAGTGTTGCAAACTCTGCATTTGTTCAGTCATTCCTTTAAAATCCCAAGCAGCTGCTATTAAAAAAGAGAGAGGGAAGCCACTCAGGTAGTATTCCTCTGCTCCATTACAAGTGACTGTGAAAATGATTCAGCAACCACGATGCTCTGATGACTTCATTTCTATAAGGGAGTGAGGAGCACTTGGCTTGGGACCAGGAGCTGAGGGAGGAATGATTATATTCAAAGGGGAAACTTTGCAGACGGCTGTATAAAGTTTATTCTGATGGGGCAGGCAGTTTCCCTTCATTGGGAGCACTCACCTCATATTTTTTACTGGGATTTCCCCTCTTCCTTCTATGGTCAAAAGCCCACTTCAAGAGAAGAGGAAGCATAGAAGTGAGATAGTTTAGGGCAGCACATAATTGATGCCAGGGGTTTAAAGAAGGCTGGTGGCTACATAGAAATGGTCCGTGTGAAATAAATGATGACATAATTTATAAACAAGATGGTTTAATGTATACAGCATAAAAAAATAGCAAGTTATAAAAAAGTATTCACTTAAAGGTATTTCTCTATCTTCCTCTGTGGTTGCTTTTTTCCAGCTGATTCTATTCTTTAATTAGCTTTCTGGAAGTTCTACTCTAAATTTGGAATATAAAGGAAATAAACATTAGGGAAAGAGGTGTGTTCTCATTTAACATATTTGAGGCTGCTGAGAGACAAATATGAACAATATTTCCTGAGTCATGATCTTATTTTTGGTAGTTGCTGAGTTGCCCTTTGAAGATTTCCATGATTACTGGATAATGACATTAAGTTTATAATAAATTCAGACCCCTTTTCTGATCCATACAAGGTTTTTTTTTTCACTCATCTCTACATTCCTTGATTGAACTAAGATATCTTCAAATAACAATACTTTCCCATTGTTTCAGAGCTAGGAAACTGATGATGATCAAGTTTGAAATAAATCTTTTTATTAAACCATTCTTCAAATGATCTAAACATTCTAGTTTTATTTTCTGATCATCTTTGTTTCATGGGTCAAATAATAACAGGAAATAATAATATTTTCTAATTTAATTTCCCTGCTTGCCTATCTCTGATGGCATGTTAGAGCTGGATGAGATTGTAAGTACTGAATCAGAAGCTCTGTGACTTGCTCTTTGCTTATTAATCATTTGAAGTTGGGAGCAAATGATTATCCTGCACAGC
The DNA here is from genome assembly GCF_031021105.1 of Erythrolamprus reginae. Taxonomy (NCBI): domain Eukaryota; kingdom Metazoa; phylum Chordata; class Lepidosauria; order Squamata; family Dipsadidae; genus Erythrolamprus; species Erythrolamprus reginae. Next base: position 183,384,082 of record NC_091951.1, on the reverse strand, counting down.
CTAACACAGACGCTATTATTCTAATATACCTAGAGACCCTTTCCTTGGCACCCAGCAGCTTCCTGCCTCAGCTCATCTTTTTAATTTTTAGATTGATTTTATTTTATAGCCTAAACAGGAAATTGGCTCCTGTAAAGGAGAAGGTCAGCCTCTTGGGTTACCTTTGTTTTTACAAATGCCTCTGTCCTCTATATTGACTTCAGTGGCACACTCAGTAACTAGAAATGGGTATGTGGCTGCAACCCAGTGATGGGCTCCTACGGGAACGGCAGTTCCGGTAGCAAAATTTGGAGCTCCACCTCAGAGCACCCAATTTGCACTGAAAGATGTTGAAACAAAATGCATAAGCCACACCCACAGTGTGATAGTAACAATTTTGGTAGCCCATCACTGCTGCAACCCAATATTTTATCTGAAAATATTTCCACCACACTAGAACAAAAATGCAGGTAGCCTAGGGTGGAAGCAACCATCCTGTGGGCTAGAAATGTTTGTGGGAAGCAACTCCACTAGTTAGATTTGGGAGGCTGATACACATATACAGAAACACACCTATACATACACATACATGCTGATGTATACACATACAGACACATGTGTGGGTGGGTGTAAAGAAAGTATTTATTTTTTTGAACTTATTTATTTATTTATTCAATTTTTATGCCGCCCTTCTCCTTAGACTCAGGGCGGCTTACAACATGTTAGCAATAGCACTTTTTTTAACAGAGCTAGGCTATTGCCCCCACAATCCGGGTCCTCATTTTACCCATCTGGGAAGGATGGAAGGCTGAGTCAGCCTTGAACTTGTAGGAACCCCTGGTTTGAGGCCATGTATATCAAAATTAAACAGTCCTCTCTCAACAGGGGGTGATAGATACAACATCATCTATCTCCAGTCTACAACACAGTCATTTCAGCAATTGCAAGAAGGCTCCATACCCATTTGCACTATTCAGGTGAACCTGAGAACTTCAATGACTCCAGGTGGCCTCAAGGACTCTCTAAAAGAATGCAAATGACCAGCTATCTTAAAGGAGCTTAAATCCTTCCATTCCTCACCATCCAGCCAGAGCTGAAGAAGCAGTGAAATGTTTTCAAAAGTTGCCGCCTGAAAAAAGAACCTTTGTGACAACTGTGACCTGGATGACTGAGAATCCCCATAGACATGGGCTGAGAAGAACAAAAGACATTCTGGAGAATTTATTATTTATTTATTATTTGGATTTGTATGCCGCCCCTCTCCGAAGACTCGGGGCGGCTCACAACAAGTGGAACAAATCATAAATGACTTGAATTTAATACATTTAATTTTTAAAAGCAGAAATACTAATATACTGCTCAAAAAAATAAAGGGGACACACAAATAACACATCCTAGATCTGAATGAATGAAATATTCTCCTTGAATACTTTGTTCTGTACGAAGTGGAATGTGCACAACAGCATGTGAAATTGATTGTCAATCAGTGTTGCGTCCTAAGTGGACAGTTTGATTTCACAGAAGTTAGATTTACTTGGGGTTATATTGTGTTGTTTAAGTGTTCCCTTTATTTTTTTGAGCAGCGTATGTTCCAGGTTTAATGTTCTTATATGAGAAAGATAAGTTTTATCTATTATAATTATTAACCAAACAAAATTTAATTCAGGTGCAACAATACAAATGATCTGCACTTCCTATTCTAATTGTTTTATGTACAAATTATAAAGGCAGAACTAATAATATGATGGATGTGTTCCAAAGTCATTAATACTTGAGAAGAAAATATATGCATCATACTTCATCTGATTGTCATCAGATATGAAAATGTTCTTTGATTGATGTACAATGCCAGCCGTGTCACAGAATTTTTGTAAAGATTCTAGTAAAGATTTTTAAAATTTTCTTCCCTACATAATTCTTAGAAATAACTGTTGTAATAAAATCCATCCATGTCTTTGCCATAACGTCATGCACGAGTTTTTCTTGAATCAAGGCACAAATGACATTTCAGATTGAAAGCTCCAGTTCTGTTTCCCAACACATTTGTAAAATGTTCCTTAAGATCAGTGATGGGCTCCTACGGGAACGGTCAGGAACGCAATACGGGTAGCAAAATTTGGAGCTCCACCCCAAAGCACCCAATTTGCACTGAAAGATGTTGAAACAAAATGCATAAGCCACACCCACAGTGTGGTAGTAAAAATTTTGGTAGCCCATCACTGCTTAAGATTATCATCAAAGACAATTATGGTCAGATTTTGAAACTAGCTGAACAGTCAATAAAGAAAAAAAGTTTGAGCTACATCATGATTGGATTTCTGCGAAGAATCCATTCCCACCAGGGGAAGGTTCTAAATCACCTCCCTGCTGGTTCACTTGCTCCTGTGCCATGTGGGCGCATGTGTGTATGCGCAATAATGAAAAATCCAAAAAAAGGGGGGGAAGCAGGAAAAAAGATGGCGGTCACATGCACAGTACTGGAACTCGGCTTCTGCGCATGTTCAGAAGGGGAAAAAAATTAAAAATTTAAAAATTTAAAAATGAGATGGCGCCACCCACGAACTGGCATTGACCGATCCAGTTCAGTGACTTCATTGTGACATCACCAGTGAGTCGCTACCAGTTCAGGCCAACCAGTCTGAACGGGGAGCAACCCACCCCTGATTCTCACATGTAGTTGAAAGCATTTAGACTACAACAAAACCTCAAAATCCCCAAACTGGTTTATATTGCCACACATTTCTAGCTTAATGCTTTAATCCCTTCACCAAACTGGTTCTTAGTAACTTGGTATATTACTGTTCTTATTATCTGGAATTATCTCCCCTGCTCTTAACCTTCAGGAAAATATTGAAGCCTTAGTTGTTTTCTCAAGCATTTTTGTCTTACTTGTTTTCTCCTTTTGGTCTAATTTGTTGTTTTGGAATTTGTGTTTTGGCCTTCTGCTCTGTTATTTTAAATATTGAGCGTTTTAGCTATAAGCCACCCAGAGTCATTTAAGGTTAAATGCATATATATTGCTAGTTCCTTCAGCAATTTATCCAGTAAATTTGTTATTTATGTCGTATAAAATTGTAGTCCAAAATGACTCTGCTTATAATACTTAATTGTTGGTACATGAACTGAATTGGTACATGAACTGAATATTTATTTTAAATTAAACTATAGATCTGTGTTTGCTAGTAGATTCAAGAATCCAAAAGCAAAATTCAGAAGTATTTCCTAATATTGATGCAAAACAAGAATGGCCAAGCAATGCCTTTAGAAAAAAAGCTATTTAAACATGCTGCTTAATTGAATGAGCCATCTCTGAATTTCTACATTTGTCTATTCATCCTCTCTTGCTGCCTGACAATCGTAATGAACTATGCTTTTGTTACACATATTTCAATATTTATCAGTAGCCCTTTCCAAGCTGCAGAAGCCTTTATATATTTTTGTCTCTGTTGTATTTTCTAGTGAAATCATGTCAAACAAAGGAAAATTATGTCATTTTTCCCAGGGCACTAAGTTCTAAGCCTGACCATTATGGCTGGACACATTTTGTTGAGGAAAAAGGTTTAGTATTGACTAACTTGTCATTCTTGCTTCCATTGTTGTTTATTTCAAATCCACTATTGCTACCTGGACATATTTGCTTAGAACATCTAAGCAGATGTCTCAGGGCTGAGAAAGGAGATATTGGAGATATTTACCACTGAGCTTCCAGCTAAAAAGATTTAGGGATGCTATTTAAATCAAGCAGCAACTGAGCAGGTTGAGATAAAGTAAGGTAAGCATTATATTTTCGGAGAAAGCTTCCTGCAGTATGGGCATGCATGCCATTTGTTCCATCCCATTGTGTGCTTAGTCCATGGCATGTTCGAACTTGCTTCATTTGGTACCTTTAGTAGGGTAGTCTTGCTGTTCCATTACAAGCCTACACCCCAAATGTCCTGCTGAAGACTGAATGTATAGAAAACCTTTCAAAACAATTTTTCATGAATTGGGCTAAACTAGCTAGATATAATCCCTCAACTACCTCAGGAGGAAGAGTACTGGAGCAAAGCAGTGACTAATATATTGCAACATACGGACATCCTCAATGAGAGCAAAAGGGGAAAAAATGGTAGCATATGTGATGATTCATCCCACAAATGCCACACGTAAGGTATTTGCATCAGATGTCGAGGGGCAAGGACTAATGTGTGCTGGCATTTGTGCAGTGACATCATTGTATGTGTGTCATTGTTGCAGTTTATTGCAGAAAGTTCTGATTTAACCATCTAAGCCAGTGCTGCTTACATTATTCTTCAAGATAAGCCTAAAATACTTACTTTGCCCAATAGTCAAAGTTTCAAATAAAATTACTTCTTCACCTATTCTTAAAACCAGAAATATTCTTTCTTTCTTTCTTTCTTTCTTTCTTTCTTTCTTTCTTTCTTTCTTTCTTTCTTTCTTTAATTTATTTAGTCCAATACACAATCAGGGTTTTAGTGGGTATATATATATATACACACACATAGTAAAAAACATGATGAAGGTTATAGAGGAGATACTCATAGTAAAATATATCTATCAAAGAATAGAAAAGAAGATATAGTAATAGAACATATCAATGAAAGAATAGAAGAAGAGATATAGGAATAGAAGAAAGGAATAGGAGATATAGGAGAGCAATACGACAGGGGTCGGAAGGCACTCTAGTGCACTTGTATTCGCCCCTTACTGACCTCTTAGGAATCTGGATAGGTCAACAGTGGATAATCTAAGGGTAAAGTGTTGGGGGTTTGGGGATGACACTACGGAGTCCGGTAATGAGTTCCATGCTTTGACATCTCGGTTACTGAAGTCATATTTTTTACAGTCATGTTTGGAGCGGTTAATATTAAGTTTAAATCTGTTGTGTGCTCTTGTGTTGTTGCGGTTGAAGCTGAATTAGTCGCCGACAGGCAGGACGTTGCAGCATATGATCTTGTGGGCAATACATAGATCTTGTTTAAGGCATCTTAGTTCTAGGCTTTCTAGGCCCAGGATTGAATGTCTAGTCTCGTAGGGTATTCTGTTTTGAGTGGAGGAGTGAAGGGCTCTTCTGGTGAAGTATCTTTGGACATTTTCAAGGGTGTTGATATCTGAGATGCGATATGGGTTCCAAACAGATGAGCTGTATTCGAGGATGGGTCTGGCAAAAGTTTTGTAAGCTCTGGTAAGTAATGTGAGATTGCCAGAGCAGAAGCTACGTAGGATTAGGTTTACAACTCTTGAAGCCTTCTTAACTGAATACTTTGTTCTGTACAAAGTTGAATGTGCACAAAAGCATGTGAAATTGACAGCTTGATTTCAGAGAAGTTTGATTTACTTGGAGTTATATTGTGTCCCTTTATTTTTTTGAGCAGTGTGTGTGTGTGTGTGTATATATATATACTCTGTGTGTGTGTGTGTGTGTGTGTGTATATATATATATATATATATGTGTGTGTATATATATATATATATATAAAAATATATGTTTTTTTAATGTCGGATCACCCTGGTATATTGAAGGAACATCACAGCTCCTTTTTGCCTCTAGGCCCAACCCAGGACCATTTCAAGGCAGTTAATTTATTCATAGCCGACAACTATATTCTGTATGTATCAAATATATATATGAATAATTTCATCATACTTTGGTTTCTTTGTGAATAATAGTGGAAATCCTTTCTATTATTTATTTCCCAACAGACAAATTAGTTTTATTAAGAATTTTTGAACACAGTGGAATAATTGCTGTGTAGATGTTCACAGGTTTGCATTACAAGCAGATATAAGGCAGCAATCCCATCCATCCTCACATGAAAATAACCTCTTTTTTATTTTGTTGGTTATACTCCAATTAACAAAGTCTCTCTGGAATTTCCTCTATTAAAATGTGAAGGAAAGATGGATTGAATGGGAATCTGTTTTCAGTTATCTTCCAGCCACAAAATATTCCTCTTATCTGCCACTATTCTAGACTTTTGCTCATTCAAAAGTTCTTTTATGACAAAGAAGAGGTCGTAAATTCAGAATGTGAAATGTATTCAGAATATGAAAAGTACAGTATCAGGTTGTTCTGTAATTAGGGGCAATAATTAGAATTCAATGTTATTTTTTTTTTAAATTGCAACTTTGAGTGTACAAGAAAAATTAAAATATATACTTATTGTTCTTTTTTTCTAAATAATTAAAATAACTTTTCCATTACAATGGAATTTGGACTTTCTCCCCTATCAGCGTCACATGAATTTATTGCAGTTTAAAGTCCAAAGGTCACGAGGATCTGGCAGCTAAAGGCAATGCTTTTTGTCACTTGTTGAAAGACATAGGTATTCAGCAGCTTCCCATATTAAAAAAAACTCTATTGTAGGCTGAATGCTTTTTGGAGCACTGAGCAAAACAGGTTTTTGTGTTGCAAAGGTGTTTGATGTCGAACACTGACATTTTAAACTTGTCTCTTCAGCTGATTCAAAATTTCCCATTTTTGTAAGTCAATAATATAGAGAAACCAAACTAACTTGTTTGACTGTTGGATAGATCAAGAGTATAATCCTAAATCCAAGCCAAGGGCCATTTCTTTATAACCCTTATACAGTTTGTGATGTAATTAGCTAAACTAGCCTTTTTTAATCTTCTGGATTATTTACGAATCACTTGAAAAAAGAACAGTGCAGTTGTTTGATTATTGCTGCTTTATTTTAAGAGTAGTGTAAACAGAAGTGTGCCCTAGGTATGTGTTGATCTGAATAAATTATGTTGATACTGCTCACGTTTCCCATTCTGTTTGCTCCTTCTAATATAATACAGATTTTACAACCTGTTTCTAGTCACAGGCAAGCAACAAAGTAAGACTTTTTGAAGCGTCTTTAAGGAGAAACAGCACTGGGAGACTATATGAGATATAATAGGACATGCATTTGGGCCTATATTTCTTAACTTTGATTTCAAAAATAGAAAATTAACACATGTCACTGTTAGCAAATCTGTATCAGATATTGGAAAGAAGTCTGCTGATGAGAACTCACAAGTTCTTGACTGATTATCATCTTTGGGTTTCGAACACACCTTTGGTTCAAAGTTCACTTGAGTCACAATTTATATGATCGGCTGATAAATTCAGTCTAATTTGCAAGGGTACTATAAGTTTTGATGAAATAACCTAAGCCAAGTGCAGACCTTTGTTTCACAACTTCAGTTACGCTAATAAATTGTTTTATCCATTGTGGGTAGATATTGTTTTACTGCATAATATCCGTTCAAGCATTCTGTGAAAAATAATTAGGTAGATCTGGTTGCAAACCTTCTAATCAACACAAGGTGGTGCAAATTGTTTTCTTGAACAAGAGGCCGTTCTTTTTATTATTATTATTTTTTTCAAATGCAATAGGATGTTGTAAATAAATTAGATAAAAGCGCTTGGGATGCTATTTGCTAATTCCTTAACAAAACAACTCTTTGAAAACAACAAAATAAGAGCCCATTTGGTGTGGGCAGAATTTAGCAAATTCCTGGCAAAAGAAAAGAAAAAAATTATTAAATAAATACTTCTAGAGAAAAAAATGTTCCAAAAATATTAAAATAAAAATCTCCCAAAGTGCCCTAAAGAAAGAAATAACTGGTAGGAACTCAGAATGTTGTTGGCTGGCCAATTCTTTAAAAAAAAATATATATATACTGTATTGCTATTGTTTACACATAAATATATTGAATACAATGTAATTGTCCTAGAGTTCCACTTGCCATGAAAAAACTTTTTAAAAATAACATAAATATTATTTTAAACAGTGCTAGAGTTGTACAGTTATTTCTAACCATCTAATATCTACATTCTAATACATAGTATCTATTTCCATGTCCATTTAACCTGATTCTTTCACATTCCAACTTCTACTTCCTGTTTCTAACTATTGATAGAATTGGTTGGTCCATTCTAATCCCCTTCCTTCCTGGTCATGTGGCCGGATGCATCATTTATTTATTTATTTATTTATTTATTCATTCATTCATTCATTCATTCATTCATTCATTCATTCATTCATTCATTCATTCATTCATTTGATTTTTATGCCACCCTTCTCCTTAGACTCAGGGTGGCTTACAACATGTTAGCAATAGCACTTTTTAACAGAGCCTGCACATCACCCCCAGAATCCGGGTCCTCATTTTACCCACCTCGGAAGGATGGAAGGCTGAGTCAACCTTGAGCCGGTGATGAGATTTGAACCGCTGACCTACAGATCTACATTTAGCTTCAGTGGCCTGCAGTACAGCACTCTACCTGCTGTGCCACCCCGGCTCTTAAATGGCCAGGCCCATGCCTGGTTTAGCGAAGGGGAAAAAGTCCTGATAAATCTTATAATGATGCTGTAATGCCATGTGTTTTACTCCCCTGCTATACACATTCTAATAGCTTCTTACAAATCTTGAAAGATTTATTTTACCTATAGCCATGATGGCAAACCTATGGCACTCATGCCATAGGACGCATGCGGAGCCATATCTGAGGGCATTGCCCTGTGTCAGCTCCAGTGCACATGTGCACACTGGCCAGGTGATTTTCGGTGGGGGGAGGCCATTTTTGCCCTCACAAGGCTTCAGGAAAGCCTCTGGAGCCTGTTGATGGGGAAAAACAGACCCAATGGGCCTACCAGAAGTTTGGAAATGAGTGCGGAGAGGGGCGGCATACAAATCTAATAAATTATTATTATTATTATTAACTATTATTTCTATTTCTATCTTATTTTCTATTTCCCTTTTATTTGTTTATGTTTAATAACATCTAGTAACTCCATTATCCTTTCTTACATTATTCTCTTATCCTTTGTCCCTCTTCTCTAAAAACTCATACCACTTTCCCCGTACTTCCCATAATATTCTGTTTTCTCTTTTTCTTGTATTTCCTTTGTAAGTTTATCCATTTCAGCAGACTCTAAGATCTTTCTAATCACGTTTACATAGCTTGTGGCGGATATATACCACAATTAGTAGAAATGATGTGAACTCACCTGGAGAATAAAAAGGTTGCAGTTGATAAGTAAAGATGCCAAGTTTTCATCACAGAATTTGTGTATTATAATTATGTCCTGAGACCAGCTGTTGTTGATATATATGCATAAGCCTGCTCCCTTCCCCCCCTGATAGTTCTACAATCCTGTCTGCTCTAAGTATCTGAAACCCTGGTATATGCATACTATTGTCATCAATTTCCTCGTTTAGCCAGGATTCAATAAAGCATAAGGCAGATGTGTTGTAAAATCAGAATTGCATCTGTTTAAAAGGAGTATTTCATTCATCATATTAGCAAGTGAACGTACGGTAACTTGGTAAGAAAGATTGAATGGAGCGGGTTTTTTTAAAATTCCCTCATTCCTTAGTCTATTTAAAATTTCCACCCTTTTACCTCTTCATCTCTGCTGTCTGTGTTTGCTTTTGGTAATCCATAGTTGTGGGGAATTAGTTTCCTCCTGTGTTCCTCCTGTGAAAAAGGCTTGGAGAAATCACATGTGCAAGATGAATTAGCTGGCTCAGAACCTGTTGGCAAGGTTCCAAGTCCTATATTGTATACTATAAAGGGATTCATGTGAGTTACCCCTCCTAAAGGATTCTGGAGGATTTTTAAAGGTTCTTGCCAAGTGGTGGAAAAACTTGGCAGCAAAAATAAAATGTTCTAGAATATTATTAGGGCATAGCCAGTATTGTTTAAAGAGAGGAAGTATTGTTTAAAGAGAGGAAGAGGATGCTACAGCTCAAAATGATAAATTTTAAGTGTCCACCTTCATATTTTAAGACATAATACTGCGCCTATCCAAGGAATGAATAATATCCAGAAACAGTTTCCAGAAATCTGATTATGTCAGAGAATATATACTGCTCCAAAAAATAAAGGGAACACTCAAATAACACATCCTAGATCTGAATGAATGAAATATTCTCATTGAATACTTTGTTCTGTACAAAGCGGAATGTACATAACAGCATGTGGAATTGATTGTCAATTAGTGTTGCTTACTAAGTGGACATTTTGATTTCACAGAAGTTAGATTTACTTGGAGTTATATTGTGTTGTTTAAGTGTTCCCGTTATTTTTTTGAGCAGCGTATATTAACCTGACTTTCTCATCTGTTCAATTTTCCTTCAATTTTTAAAAAACTTTTCTGTGTTGAAATGATTAGGTCAGTAATGATTAGCTTTTTTGTTGTGTGCCAACAGAGTGTGCATGTGCATGCACAGTGGAGCTAGACTGGGTGACGGTTGGTGTGCCCGCAGAGAAGGCTCACCTATGGCATACGGGACCGCCTCCTGCTGCACGAATCCCAGCGACCGGTCAGGTCCCACAGAGTCAGCCTTCTCCAGGTCCGTCAACTAGACAATGTCGTTTGGTGGGGCCTAGCGGAAGAGCCTTCTCTGTGGGGGGGCCGGCCCTCTGGAATCAGCTCCCCCCAGAGATTCACACTGCCCACACCCTCCTCACCTTCTGTAAGAATCACTTGTGCTGCCAAGCTTGGGGCCATTAGACTCTAGTCCCCTGGCCGATGAATGAAATATATGTTTGTTCATTTGGAACGGGAATGATTGAGTTTTAATGAAATTGGGTTTTTTAGATTAGCTAGTTTTTAAATTTAATTGGATTTAGGACACTTTGTATTGTCTTTTTATATGTTGTAAGCTGCCCCAAGTCCTCGGAGACTATCGGCAGCATCTAAATCCAACAAACAAATAAAACAAACAAACAAACAAACAAACAAACAGGTTCATCATCATAGGATTAGGTTATCTGCTAGGTGGTTCCCTTCTCCTCACACAAACTGCGATACATTTTCTTTTCTGAGAATATTTCTGATCCGTTGTCTATCTTATTTGGGAACCATACCAAGAGTGGGTCCTGAATTACCTCGCTGCTGGTTCGCTTCCTCACATGCCATGTGATGGTGGGGCGCACGCATGCCCAGAAACCAAAACCAAGCTGCGCATGCACAGAAGCAAAAAAAGAAGATGGGGGTGCCTATGGTGGCACTGAGAGAGCCAGTTCAGTGTCCAGCTGGCCATCACTGCCGATTTGGTGAGTGGGGAAAATTCCCACTACCGATTCTATAGAAACAGTCCATACCAGCAGGAATCCATCTCTGAACTTTGCCAATAATGAGGAGGAATGGTAAACAAGAGATTGAAATCCATTTGCATCACTGCTGTGATTAGATTTGTTTTAGATTTGTTCCTGTACTCTGGAACTGCCATAGTGCGTGACAATTGTTCTATTGATTCTTGTTCCAACAATGTTACATGCAACGAAACAGGTTGTTTGCACTAATCCCATGATGACAAACCTGTTTGTTTGTTAGTTAGTTTAGTTAGTTTAGTTAGTTTAGTTAGTTTAGTTAGTTTAGTTAGTTTAGTTAGTTTAGTTAGTTTAGTTAGTTTAGTTAGTTTAGTTAGTTTAGTTAGTTTTCTTAGTTTTCTTAGTTTTCTTAGTTTTCTTAGTTTTGTTTGTTTTGTTTGTTTTGTTTGTTTTGTTTGTTTTGTTTGTTTTGTTTGTTTTGTTTGTTTTGTTTGTTTTGTTTGTTTTGTTTGTTTTGTTTGTTTTGTTTGTTTTGTTTGTTTTGTTTGTTTTGTTTGTTTTGTTTGTTTTGTTTGTTTTGTTTGTTTTGTTTGTTTTGTTTGTTTTGTTTGTTTTGTTTGTTTTGTTTGTTTTGTTTGTTTTGTTTGTTTTGTTTTGTTTGTTTTGTTTGTTTTGTTTGTTTTGTTTGTTTTGTTCGTTTTGTTCGTTTTGTTCGTTTTGTTCGTTTGGTTCGTTTTGTTCGTTTGGTTCGTTTGGTTCGTTTGGTTCGTTTGGTTCGTTTGGTTCGTTTGGTTCGTTTGGTTCGTTTGGTTCGTTTGGTTCGTTTGGTTCGTTTGGTTCGTTTGGTTCGTTTGGTTCGTGAAAAAATTATTCATGATTCCCGGAAATGTTACTTGCTATGTGTAATACAGGCTACAATAAGAAGCATTTCAGTATTGTCATCCTTAGATTCAAATACTGTACTGCAGTATAGGCAATTTTTTATAGCAAGTTATTTCTCAATATAACTTACTTGCTGGCTATTGCTCAGATGCCACATTTTTAATCTGGATCAGGCATTACACCTGTTGACAAAATCAATTCCAATCTTAATTGGAAGAGATGAATGCATTAAGTAATCATCTGGTATGAATTTTTAAAGTTTTGTGTTGCATTGCTAAATTCTATTTGAACATTTTATGTAATTTGCATGATTAATATTTACAGGGATTGGTTCTCAGACTGACAAAGATTCAAAACACAGTTATTTAAAACTAGCTGCGAAGTCGCCCATTATAACTGTACAGAACTGCTTCCCCTTGAGTGCATCATCAGCTGTGAGAAAAAGGCTCAGTTCACTTGCTGGGATTCTTGTATAACTGCTCTTTCATCTTAGCAAATCTGGTTAAAGAGAATTCTGGTTTTATGCTTGCGTAAAAATACCTAAAGTTTAGACAACTTGAAAAGACCTGACAAAATCAATATTGGTCTTCCATAATTCTAAGAGCTGAATCTCTTCAAATTCCTGTTTTCATCTCTACTGATGTTTAAGCATTTATAACATTCAAAATAGCATAAGGATCAATTGGATTTTCCCCTAGTCTAGTTTTATTTTGTTTTACTTGATGGTTTAATAGAGCCTGACTTTGCTCCTCTCTCTATCTTTCTCTTTTTTATTTATATTTTATTTAGAATACAATTGGCATAGGATATTGAAATGAAAATTTTAAGATGAGCTGAATTATTTCGCGGTCTAGCCCTTTTGTGAGTGTAGTAGCAGCTTGGTATGTGTGAAACCTATTTGTCAAGGAATAATCATAATCAGAATACTTCCGGGACCGCCTTCTGCCGCATGAATCCCAGCGACCAGTTAGGTCCCACAGAGTTGGCCTTCTCCGGGTCCCGTCAACTAAACAATGTCGTTTGGCGGGACCTAGGGGAAGAGCCTTCTCTGTGGTGGCCCCGACCCTCTGGAACCAACTCCCCCCAGATATCAGAGTTGCCCCCACCCTCCTTGCCTTTCGTAAGCTCCTTAAAACCCACCTCTGTTGTCAGGCATGGGGGAATTGAGACTTTCCCTCCCCCTAGGCTTATAAAATTTATGCATGGTATGTTAGTATGTATGAATGGTTTCTAAATTGGGGTTTTAAATTAACTTAAACTTAAATATTAGATTTGTTTACATTGTATTATTGCTGCTGTTAGCCGCCCCGAGTCTGCGGAGAGGGGCGGCATACAAATCTGATTAATAAATAATAATAAATAAATAAATAATCATGTGAGCTTAGTTACTTGCAATATATACTTAATTATACTTTTGGAAGGAAGAGTAAAGACTAAATGTGAGTTGCTCTGAATGATAAATAGGAACCAGGACACTAGTCCAGCTAGGTGAATTATTAGTAGTACTTTTGTATACTCTTCATGAAAAGTAAAAGTGGGAACATTTTCACAGGAAGCATAATGACAACTTATACAGGTAGTCCTTGACTTAAAACAACATTTAATTACCATTCAAAGTTACAATGGAGCTGAAGAAAGTGACTTATGATCATTTTTCACAGTTACAACTGTTGCAACATCTCCTTGGTCACATGATCAAAATTCAGATGCTGGGCAACCAACTCATGATGGTTGCAGTGTCCTAGGTCATGTGATCATCTTTAACAACTTTCTAACAAAGTCAGTAGGGAAGCCAGATTCACTTAATTGTGTGATTAATTGCAATGATTCTCTTAACAACTGTGGCGAGAAAGGTCATAAAATGGGGCAAACTCACTTAACAAATGTTTCACTTAGCAACATAAATTTTGGGGTCAATTGTGGTCACAATTCATTGTAATGCTGTTTTTTTATGTAATGCTGTATTGTAATGCTGTTTTTTTAAAAGTCTCATTGTGACCTAGCTTTGATTGGAGAAAAACAGAATCTGGTTTTGTATGCCAAGTATAAGAATAATTGGAGGAATCGTTTTATTTACTTTGAAAAACAGTGTGTGTTAATTGCTGGGACACAGCATTATGTAGCACAGATGTTGGTTATTCTAATATTGTTTCATTGGTCTATCCAATTAGTCTATATTTTATTTGTCTGATCAGTTAAATTATGTTCTATCAATGCTAAAGTAGAAACGTGTGCAGTCTGCAAACTCATTTTAGCCTTTTATTACTTACATTTATTAATAATAATAATAATAATAATAATAATAATAATAATAATAATAATAATAATAATTTATTTATTAGACTTGTATGCTGCCCTTATCCAAGGACTTGAGCGGCTCACAAAAATAAATTTATGGACAATTGCCTTTTTACTAGATGAATTAAGACATGTTGAACAATGTACAGCAAAAGAAAAATTGTATGGCATTGCAATTTCTGCAGGAAGTTCAGATTGGCGCTAAAGCTGGTAAGATAGGAGGATAGAGAATAGTAGCCAAAGAAGCCAGGATAATTTTGAAAGAACTTAAAGAGCAGAAGGTCTCAAGAATGCTATCAGAATGATACCTGCCTTTTATTGGTCTTAATTAATCTGATGAGAGTTCATTTTGCAATTCATTTTTAAAAAACCATATCCAGAATTCTGGATATGAATTCTCAAAACAATTCCTGATATCTTTCAGTAGTTAACCCAATTTTTTGGCTTGCTGAGTCTTATGGGACTTCTATAGTTCTCACCTGAAATGCTGTATATAGACCTAGAGAGACATAAATAAATCTACAAATAAGACTCAAGGTAAATTCATAAATAGATTAGCATTTAGGATAGCACCACTGTTTAAAGTTTAACATATTGATTTAAACTGAGGATACTGAATAGAATATTTGTGTGTCAGATTTCAAGATTTTTTTGGGCAGCATTAAATATTATTCATTTATGTTGATGTGTCTTTTTTCAGTCTTTAAAACAGACTGCAGAACATACGGTCAAAAAATTGTTATTGCCAAAATTATGCCCAGGCCTTACCAACTTCGCCAGCTCCTCTGCTGCCGCCACATGGTAGTCAGCATAGAATTGATTGGCACACCAGCTATTCTTTTGTGGCCTGCAATTATTTTTAATTTATTAGTATGGCCCTTTTCCCCTCTATGAATTATGCCATACTGTTTTAAAGGCTTAAGCAGAGATAAGGTCTTTCTACTCCAATTCTTGTTTTAAAATTCCTTCATACTTTTATTGCTGTTTTTGTTTCTTAAGAACAAGTCGATTGTACAGAAAGGTTTGCAGATTTTGGAGTTACAGATTCACTGATCTTCAAATCTCTATTAAAAGATAGCACGGTTTTGCTTTCACAGTGAACCCAGCATTTGACATATCGGAATGCAACCGATAACTCATACAGGATCAATGATCAACAGGGGTGGGCTGCTGGCCGCACCAGGTGTGGGGGGATGGACACAGTGGGGTAGCAAAAATGGAGCTCCACCTCAGAGCACCCAATTTGCACTGAAAGATGTTAAAAGAAAATGCAGGGCGTCCTGCATAAGCCACGCCCACAGTGTGGTAGCAAAAAAAATTGGTAGCCCTTCACTGATGATCAACCAATATCTTTAGAGGTTATTTACTTGATGTAGGGTAAGTTGAATTTGTTCTTCTCTGCTTTGCCTCCTCCTCATTTCTTGGTCCTAGGTGAACAAAATGTACTTGTCTATACATTTCTTGAATTACAATAACATTACAATTTTAAATATTAATAGTGAAGTCACTTGGAGACTGTAAATGTTGGCAAGTGTTCTGTCGGGCTCTCTGGTAGACTCCTCCCAAAAATTCACAGGTACAAATTTCAGACACACACGTTTGAAAATTCAAAACAATGTTCTTTATAATGAAAATTCACTTAAACCAAGCCCTCTTTTGGTATAGCAAAGAGCACTCGTCTCCAAACAAACTGGTAATTTATACAAGTCCCTTATCAGTTCTGTGATACTTAGCTTGCAGCTGGAAGGCAATTCACAGTCTTTCTTCTTTCACAAAGTGAAACACACTTTGCCCTGGTTTAGTTTCAAAGCAGGGAAAAATCAGCACACAAAAGGTCAAAGTCAGTAAAGCAGTCATAAAACACAACGATCAGATAATCCTCCACAATGGCCAAACCCACAGGCTGCTATTTATAGCAGCCTCACTAATTACCACAGCCCCAGCCAACCACAGGTGGCCTCATTTTCTTTGATAATAATCTCTCAGTTGTTGTTGCCTATGCATGGCTCTCCGCATGCGTGGCTGTATCATTAACTCTTGTTCTGAATCCAAGGAGGAGCTCGATAATTGATCTCCTTCTGAGCTGTCTGCCACACTCTCCTCCTCCCTGTCACTCATATTTTCTTGGTCAGAGGAGCCTTCATCAGCAGATTCCACCGGGAGCAAAACAGGCCTGCAGCATGTGGATGTCTCCCCCACATCCACAGTCCTTGGGGCAGGAGCTGGGCCAGAGCTAACCACAACAGCAAGAGTGCACAAATTTGTTGCTATTATATTTTTTAAAAACTATGTGTTCTCAACTTCTGAGTCTTTCATTTTTGGATTTTCTGGTGATGCTTCTAAACTCTTTCAAAGGAGGCCAATATTTTTGAAATCAAAATCTGTAACCACTAATGTCAACCAACAGAGGTGAGCACTCCACATAATACTAAACTACAACTCTCCATAGCTTCAATTAAGCTAACCAACAATGAAGGATGCTGGGCGTTATCATACAGGCATAATTTGACTGTTAAAGGTTGTCTATCTCTGGCATACCATTTGGTATTTATTGCAAAGAGAACAGTATTTATTTTACTGTTCAATATTAGTTTGAAGAAGGGTGGTATTCGCTGAAATAAGAAAGAACCTGCCATAGACAAAATAAGAAGATTCTTAGGTTAAAGTAAAGCACTGCCTAATTTTGATGTAGCTTAATGTAGAGTGTACGTATTAAATCCCCTGCATCTCTAAGCAGCCAGTTATGGGAAATAATAATAATAATAATAATAATAATAATAATAATAATAATAATAATAATTAATAATAATAATAATAATAATAATAATAATAATAATAATAATTTATTGGATTTTTATGCCGCTCCTCTCCGTAGACTCGGGGCAGCTAACAACAATGATAAAAACAGCATGTGACAATCCAATAATAAAACAACTAAAAACCCTTATTATAAAACCAAACATACACACAAACATACCATGCATAACTTGTAATGGCCTGGGGGAAGGAATATCTCAACTCCCCCTTGGCTGGCGGTATAAATGAGTCTTGAGTAGTTTATGAAAGACAGGGAGGGTGGGGGCAATTCTAATCTCCGGGGGTAGTTGGTTCCAGAGGGCTGGGGCCGCCACAGAGAAGGCTCTTCCCCTGGGGCCCACCAAATGACATTGTTTAGTCGACGGGACCCAGAGAAAGCCGACTCTGTGGGACCTTATCGGTCCCTGGGATTCGTGCGGTAGCAGGCGGTTCCGGAAAGACTCTCGGCTACGTTTCTAGTAATACTCTCCATGTTGCCCTCTCTCAACATGGCCTGTTGGGGATGATAGGAATTATTCATCCAAGCAGGGGTGTTAAACTGACGGCCCGTGGGCCAGATGCGTCAAGTGCAGGCCTCACCCACTCCAGCCATGGGAAAAATGTCACAAAATGTCATGTGTCAGCAATGTGATGTGGCAAAGTTTGACACCCATGATCCAAAGGCACAAGGTGGATGCTGGGTTGTGATTCAGGGTGAATGTAGCCCTGGTTTGGGGACCACTACTTTTTGCAAAATATGAAATCCAAAATAAGAACTTTGTGGAGGATTTCCATTGAATTGTATAATCCCCTTGTTTTGTGTAAAAGCATCTGCAAAATGTCAGAGGCAAATGAGACATAGTTGATGACATCATCAGACATAGTTATCATTTTGGCAGCACTAGGTGCCACTGCCTACGTATTTATGACTTATTGTTAACAAAAGTTTTATTCACTTTCTATGTGAACCTGAAGAAAAAGTATTGATATTTTTTTAAAAATCAACTTATTCAGGGTAATAAAACTCTTAAAGCTGCATCGCTAAGCAAGCTCAATAAAGTGGCAATTTCCTTGATAGCGGGGAAGAATATGTCAGTCTTCCCTCAACCTAATTCCAATAGTTTGCCAGCCATTCTTTTCAGCTACAAGGGCAGCTGTGCCCCTAAGTCTTCGGAGAGGGGTGGCATACAAATCTAATTAATAATAATAATAATAATAATAATAATAATAATAATAATAATAATAATAAGTCAGGGGTGTCAAACTCAATTTCATTGAGGGTCTCATCAGGGCTGTGTTTGCCTTTGGGGGGGATAGCCATGGCCCAGTGGGTGTGGCCAGCCTGACATCCCTTGTGTTGGGGGGGCATCTGTGGTGGCGTGTGTGTGTATGTGTGTGGGCGTGTGCATGCGTGCACACATGTGGGGACCATTGTCTGCTGCAAAGACCAGCGACTGGTTAGGTCCCACAGAGTTGGCCTTCTCCAGGTCCCATCGACTAAACAATGCCATCCGGCGGGACCCAGAGGAAGGGCCTTCTCTGTGGTGGCCCCGGCCCTCTGGAATCAACTCCCCCCGGAGATTAGGACTGCCCCCACCCTCCTTGCCTTTCACAAACTCCTCAAAACCCACCTCTGTCATCAGGCATGGGGAAATTGATTCCCCTGGGCCGGTTCCGCTTTATGTATGGTCTGCATGAGATGTATGATTGTTTTTATATGAAGGGTTTTAAATTGTTTTAAGTATTGGATTTGTACTGTTTCTTGTTGTGAGCTGCTCTGAGTCCTCGGAGAGAGACGGCATACAAATCTAATTAATAATAATAATAATAATAATAATAATAATAATTATTATTATTATTATTATTATTTTTAAAAAGATCCAAATCCTTGTCCTCCAGAGGAGTCTTGCCGTCTGCTAGTGACCAAGTGCTAAAGCAGGACTTTACTTCCCTCCTTCCTTCTTTGTCCTTCTCTTCCTTCTCCTTTCTTCTTCCTTCCCCTCTCTTTCTTTTTCCTTCCTTGCTCTCTTCCCATCTCCCCTTCCTTTTCTTTGTCTTTCCTTTTTCCGTTTCTCCTTTCCTGTCCCTTCTTGGATGCTCAAATGGAAAAGGGGAAACATTCCTCCTGTTATTTTGTTTTGCTTTGCCAGCAAAAATGGAGCCCATGGGGCTGCATGTGGATTTTAAGCCCTGAGTTTGGCACTCCTGCCCCTGGCCAGTTATGATTCTATATGGTCCTTGGTATTGCCTGCAAACCATAATGAATCCTAACGGTGATGCAGAGACTCTTTACCAGCAGAGGGCAAACTGGCTGCATTCCCGTGCTTTACATAGAAGGCGGTTCCACAGCTTCTGGCCCTAAAAGATTGAGGTTAGTCGAGATGGTGTAGAGCTTTATGAATTCACCGTCTGGGAAGCCACCGATTTGTGCATGGCCACTCTGCTCATTTTCTCAAGAGGGCTGGTAACAGGTCTCTATTAGTCTGTGGCACCTGTGACTGCCTTCTCATGCATTGCACAAGGAATAATAGAATAATAGAATAACAAGAGTTGGAAGGGACCTTGTAGGTCATCTAGTCCAACCCCCACCCACCCAAGCAGGAGACCCTATGCCATTTCCAACAGATGATAGTCCAGTCCCTTCTTGAAAGCCTCCAATGATAAAGCTCCCACAATTTCTGAAGGCAAGCTGTTCCTTTGGTTGACGGTTCTCACCATCTGAAAATTCCTTCTTATTTGTAGATTGATTCTCTCCTTGATCGATTTCCATCCATTAGTGTTTGGGTATTTTGGAAAACAGGGTGAACCCTCCTCTCTGTGACAGCTCCTCAAATGTTAGAACACTGCTATCATGTCTCCCCTGGTTCTTCTCTTCGCTAGATTAGCCATGCCCAGTTCCTGCATCCTTCTTCCTATGTTTTAGCCTCCAGTCCCCTAACCATCTTTGTTGCTCTTCTCTCTATTCTTTCTAGAATCTCAACAAGTGAAAAGTAGTCAAATGTAAATGTTACAAATATAGCTACCCATCATTAAAAAAAAAAAAGACTGGCACTTACAGATTTTTTTAAAAAAACCCAACAAGCATCTTTTTCCCTCTCTCCCTTCCTTCCTCCCCATGTACAGATATAAGTAGATTAGTCTAGGGCAGAGGTCTTCAAACTCGGCAACTTGAAGACTTGTGGACTTCAACTCCCAGAATTCTGGGAGTTGAAGTCCACAAGTCTTCAAGTTGCCAAGTTTGGTCTAGGGCAGGATTATCAAACTCATGTTGTCACACTGTCATGTGGCAAGGGGTGGGCTACTGCCCGGATGGAGGGGAACGCAGTGGGGTAGCGAAAATGGACCTTCACCCCAGAACACCCAATTTGCACTGAAAGATGTTGAAAGAAAATGCAGGGCATCCTGCATAAGCCACACCCACAGTATGGTAGTAAACATTTTGGTAGCCCTTCACTGCATGCGATATATTGTGACTTTCCCACCCTTCGCTAAACTGGGCGTGGCCAGTGCGTGATGCATCCGGCCTGCGTCCAGTTTGGGACGTTGTGAAGGCAGTCCTTCAGATTTATTTGGAAGCCATAAAAACTTATATAAGAAAACTTGTCCTTAATTGTAGAAAATTATGATATCATCTCAAAGGGCAGGACTTTTCCCCTGCCATCCCATACTGTATGAACAATTCATTTAGGTTTCAGCAACAGGAATCCTGTTTGAATCTCGGGAATTTTCTAAGAGTTTTCCAGGACAATGGAACTATTTACCCCAATGAATAAAGGGCTCCCTTTCAAAGGATTTATTTTACTGCAGCCAGTGTTCTAATCTGGATTCCTATATGAGCTAAGGTTGAAGACAGTGGTGAAATCCTACCAGTACACCCCGGTTCAGACATAGCAGTGGCTGCAGGTGGTTCGGAAAACCAGTAGCAGTGGCAGTTCGAGGCTCTGCCCACCTGCCTGGACATCGCCATATCCTTGTTTTTAACCCTCTTTGCATATGCAAAACCTTCTGTACATGCGCTGAAGGTAAAAAAGCACATGCGATGATGGCATGTGCACAAAGCTTGCGCTTCCGAACCACTAAGGAAGGTAAGTAGATTTTACCGCTGGTTGAAGACCTGAATATTTAAATTTATGATCTAAGCCAGTGATAGCGAACCTATGGCACGGGTGCCACCGGTGGGACGTGGAACTAGATCTACTGGCACACAAGCCACTGCCCACTCAGTTCCAACGTGCATGTGTGTGCTGGTCATTTGATTTTTGGTTTAGACAGAGGCTCCAGGAGGCATTTTTGGCTTCCAGAAACCCTCCAGGGGATGGGGGAGGGTGTTTTTACCCTCTGCTGGCTCCAGGGAAGCATTTGAAGCCTGGGTAAGGCCAAACATGAACCTACTGAGCCCACTAGAAGTAGGTAAACAGGCTGTTTCCAGCCTCCAAAGGGCCTCCAGGGGGGCAGGGGAAGCTGTTTTTGCACTCCCCAGGCATTGAATTATGGGTGTGTGCACTCGCACATGTGTGATATCGCGTGCGCACACTCTTTGGGCACCCAAGGGAAAAAAGGTTTGCCATCACTGATCTAAGCTGTGCATCTACAAGTCACTGGGTTAATGAGTGTCCTTATATATTTTCCAAACTGCTATGCAATTCATTGAAAATCTGGTTAAAGTCAAAAACTATTATTTTTCAGTAGTATTCACTGCAGGCGTATCCATTACAGTAAACTGAAATAATGAACCAATAATAATATCTCCGAGACCGCCTTCTGCCGCACGAATCCCAGCGACCGATTAGGTCCCACAGAGTGGGCCTCCTCCGGGTCCCGTCAACTAAACAATGCCGGTTGGCGGGCCCCAGGGGGAGAGCCTTCTCTGTGGCGGCACCGACTCTCTGGAACCAACTCCCCCCGGAGATCAGAACTGCCCCTACTCTTCCTGCCTTCCGTAAACTCCTCAAAACCCACCTTTGCCATCAGGCATGGGGAAACTAAACATCTTCCCCTGGGCACGTTGAATTTATATATGGTATGCTTGTGTGTGTGTATGTTAGTATAGGGGTTTTTCTTAAATTTATAATATTTTAATTAATTGGATTATGTATTGGATTGTCTTTTCACTTGTTGTGAGCCGCCCCGAGTTTTCGGAGAGGGGCGGCATACAAATCCAAATAATAAATAAATAAATAAAATAAGCCACCACCTATTTTTAGGAATTTTGTAAGGCAAATATCTTAAGGTTGCATATGGAGTAAGAGCATGTTGAAATGAGTGGAAAGGATTGGAATCTACTTTAACAAACTGCCATGACACTGATGGACATGGGTAGCACTACCATTAGCAAAAGTAATTGTGCAGAACAGCTGAGAATGGCAGGGAGATCATAAACAGAGAGGCTTAAGCTGAACGGGCAGCCTTGGGCTCCCTAAAAGGCTATTCTGTCACCCATGTTGACATAAGATTTAATTGCCAGCTCAAACTGGGTGGTAAACACCACCTCATCCTTCAGCTTAGGCAGCAAAACCACTCTGGCCAGTGCTATTGTTGGACTTACCAGGAATGACTAATAGACTTGTCTGGAATTTCATGGGAATAGAGTAACACAAAGCTTATTCTTAGAGGAATAAGAAAAAAAACGTGTGGTATTTAAAGCTGCCAGAGTCCATGCATTTCATACTGCCTTGATAATGACAACTCAGGTAGAACAACAACAATGACTATTAAAAATAAAATTTGACATTTATCTGATGCTAAAAACATTTTAATAGTTTACTGGAATTAAATCTTATAGTAAGAAATGTACTCTAGAATCAAACCCGAACAGACACACAACTGCAATTTTATTTCATAATATAGATCCAAACTAAATCGTGCCTAATGAGATTTAAATATTTGACAATAATACAACACCAAACAAGGATGATATCTGAGGTTTTAAGGCTCTTCAATGTTTTTCTCCCCAGTGATATGCTACATGTATTTTGTACTTTATTGAACTTCAAGTTACCTGAAGGCAGAAGGTACCAAAAACAGGTAACGCATTTCATGTACCCTTTAACAAAACTGAGAAGCTGATGGAGAAACATGTACAGAACTGAAGTTAAATTTCTAGAACCATGATTCTGCTGGTGCAACTTGCATTTTTACATACAATACAATCATATGTGTATCATGATGTGTAGCTGGGTTTAAAGAGGTATTATTATAGGGTTGAAATCCTGCCTCAGCCGTGGAAATACTTTCTCATTCCAATTTATCTGCTGTGTTTTTGCTGTGGGGAAAGCTCACAAGAAGGAGTACGGTGTATGCTATTTTGAACTCCTGGAGGAAGAACAAGATATAGATCCAGAGGTGGGTTGCACATACTTTAACAACTGGTTCACCAAAAATGTGAGCGCGCTACACATACACACCTTCTGCACTTGCGCACAACATCTAAAACAAGGCCACATGTGTGTGTGTTGAGGGGAATTATATCTGTTTGTGATCAACTTGCCAGCATTTACACGAGCTGCCTAAAGTTCAGGGGTGGCTTATTTCAAGAAGCCAAAAAGTTGTGGCTGCTCTGCAGTTTGCTGGGAGTAAGTTTTTTGAACCCTACATCATTTGGGAGTGGGTGGGTGCAGCTTCACATGCATTTCTTGACCTTCGCATTCCTGCTGAAGAGCGCAAACACCGTGCTGTTATCTATTGATTGAAACCACAACAGAAGGAATGACACAGAGTTACAGTAGGCTGTCAGCTATGCTCATCACTGGGAATGTTTTGTACATGCAGCTATAGTGATGTGACTGGCTCATAGCTATATATACTAAAATACTGAGAATAGGGGCAAAGCAGGTGGGTACTTTTGCCTGTATAGAATTCTGACGTATCTGTCTATCAGCATCCAGTTATTTTTAGCAGGCAAACTCGCTATGACATTGTTAGTCTGTGAAGTAAGACGATCCATGATATATTTTAACTGCTTCATTTGTACATCTTCTCCCAAAGAACTCAATCAAACACTTTGTGTGTAGTTCCTAGGGCAGTGATGGTGGACCTTTTTTGGCTCGGGTGTCAAAAGGGTGCGGGCACATCCAATAGTGTGCATGTGCTTGCCCACATCTATGATGCAATTTTCTCCTTGTTTCCAGGTTGAATCTCTCTTTGGTCCATTTCCAATTCAAAGTCATGAATCATCACTTTTAAAACTATATGGATATAGTCCTCAATGTGTGACCAAAATTGGGACCAGAATTTTGGTTGCTAAGTGATGCAGCCGTTAAGTGACTCATCATATCACTGGACCTGATTTTATGGCCATTATCACCATAATTGTTAAATGAATGATGTGGTCATTAAGTACATTCAACTTTTCCCTTTGCTTGTCAGAGGTCTGCCGGGGAGGTCACTAAACCACGATCATGTTACCACAGAACAGTGCAACTGTGTTAATTCCAACTAGTTGCCAAGCACCCAGAACTCTGGCAATGGTTTTCAGTGCTGTCAAAATTTTGAACTGTTGTTAAACAAACAATCGAAACTTGAGGACTACCTGTATGCCAGATTTCAAAAAGCATTTCTCTTTGACTTCTGCCCATGTTCCAAGCATCATTGTGAGTGACAGCAGAATTGAGAGATTGTGCTGACCAGTTTTATTGCTATTGAACATTTGTACTCAAAGAAAGCTGGCATGGTTTGTTATTCTGGGCCACTGCTTTATCTTGCCATAATATTCTCAAGTGGCAAACATGTATCTCTTTCCATTAGCACATCATTATTAGCAATTCTGAGCTCATGAAAATAGGGATCTGAAATCTAACTGTTTAGATTGCATTAACTCATATTACTCCAGTATTTTACTGTCCAAAATAATATTTCTTACAGTCCAAAATAATAATAATAATAATAATAATAATAATAATAATAATAATAATAATAATAATAATAATTGTTTATAAGAAATACAAAAACCAAAAATATTTTATTCATAACTTGCTAAAAAGGGCAATGAAGATTTTGTCCATTAGAAGGCAAATGCTGGTCACATAGAGAGATGGCCAGCAAAGAGAGGGTAGATTGTAAAGTAAAGTAAAAAAAAAAGAAATAATTGTGTTGCAAATGTGATTCCTGGTGATCAGGTCTCAAAAATGTTGCATCCCAGAACTTTCAGAGCATGAAAAACATTATGAGGTTTGTTTGTTTTTTGCCTGGACATAAACTGTTTCAACTCCTACCCTCAAAACGTCGCTACAGAGCACTGCACACCAAGACAACTAGACACAAGAACAGTTTTTTCCCGAACGTCATCACTCTACTAAACAAATAATTCCCTCAACACTGTCAGACTTTTTACTAAATCTGCACTTCTATTCTACTAGTTTTCTCATCATCCCTATCCTTTTCCTCCCACTTAGGACTGTATGACTGTAACTTGTTGCTTGTATCCTAAGATTTTTATTAATATTGATTGTTTCGTCATTGCTTATATGACCCCTATGATAGTCATTAAGTGTTGTACCACATGATTCTTGACAAATGTATCTTTTTATTTTATGTATGCTGAGAGCATCTGCACCAAGACAAATTCCTTGTGTGTCCAATCATACTTGGCCAATAAAATTCTATTCTATTCTATTCTATTCTAAGCAATGAACAAAGTATCTCCCAACTTCATCCCAGAGCATTTCCATGACCATTCAAAACTAATTTCTCTTTGAATATTTAGTGACATTCCCTAAAAACCTTTTTGGAAGCTGAATCCATTCTATCAATTAACCCCACTTGCAAGAGCCATTTAGAATTTTTAAAAACACCCTTTCAAAAGAGAACAAGATTACTTGGTTCCAAAGATTGCTTGGTGTCATTCTTTTTAATGGTTTGCTCTTTTTAATTAAGTGATTTTATCTACACTTTTACAAAACCCAGTTCCTTGACTTTAAATTCCTTTTACTTCAGCTCCTCAGATAAATCAGGGGAATTGTATCTTTTGTACATTCTTCTTTTGTTATGTTCAAAATTGAAAATAAGAAACTAAAATTATATGATAAAACAACAACTGCTACAAGAAAGGAATATGAATGTTTTTCATTGTGTTCTGAGAATATGTGCATATTTAATTAAAGTGACCATATAGATAATGCATTGAAACATGTTGTTTAGAAATGCTGAGAATATAATTCAGGTTATCTCCTTCGATTTCACCAGGTGGTTTGTGTATGTGTGTGTGTGTGGGGCAAAGATGTTAGCAGATAGAAAGCCTGGGTGGGCAAGAACCAGTAAAATGTTGTTACTAACTTACAGTATTAATGAGGGAAGGATCTAGGTTATGGGAACGTTTTGATAAAGCACCCCCTATTTTGTGCTATTTTTGAACTGATTCTTCACCTGCAGGAGTTACAAAGAAAGACAGATGGAAGTTGATACAAGAGGCTGATATTGGTTCAATTTGTTTATTGGTTCCATTTGTATGCCACCCAACTCCCTAAGGACTCTGGGCGGGTCACAACTAACAAAAACAATGCATGCAATATAAATATTAAAATATCCAAAAAACTAAGGGAGATTGGTGGAACTGGGCATGGACAGCCTAGTGAAAAGAAGGACCAGGGGGGACATGATAGCAGTACATAGGTATTTGAGGGGTTTCCACAGAGAGGAGGGGGGGGGTCACACTATTTTCCAGGGCACCAGAGGGCCAGACAAGGAACAACAGATGGAAGCTGACCAAGGAGAGATTCAACCTGGAAATAAGGAAGAACTTCCTGATGGTCAGAGCGATCAACCAGTGGAATGGCTTGCCTGCAGAGGTTGTGAACGCCCCAACTCTGGACATTTTCAAGAGATTGGACTGCTTATGGCTGGGGAGGTGTAGGGTTTCCTGCTTGAGCAGGGGGTTGGACTTGATGACCTGCAAGGTCCCTTTCAACTCTAATAAAATAAATAAATAAATAAAATGATTAAAAAACGATTTTTTTAAAAAAAATTAAAAATAGAGCAGAAAGGGGAAAGAAGTACTGTATAGAAAAATTGGGAAATGAGAAAAAGTTAGATTTGGTAGAGAAGACTTTTGGGGAAAAAACCCCCTAAAAACCGATTCATTTTTATGCTTCATTCATTCCCACCTTCCCTCAGACCAGGTTCTGTGTACCATTCCTGGCTGTGTGGGCGTGTACACTTGTCTTCCGAATACAAGACTTAGGACTTTCTCTAGTCCTCATCCCTTTCTTCTGCTTCACCTTCTGTCCACTTTAAGGGTCCAAGCTCAGTCTTCGCCAGTTCCTTTCCCGCCTCTATCCCGCTCCCTCACCTCACCCAACCCTCCTCCTCCTCAGCTGGTTCCCGCCCTCCATATTCCCCCCACCTTTGCCTCACGCCGTTCGCTTCTCCCCTCCCGCCGCTCTCCTCGCTTTACCTTGCGCCCCTCCTTCTTTGGCGCCTCCCCCACACCAGCCGACCCACCCATAGCCATGCTCTAGTCCCCCCCCTTAACTCTCATTCGCAGCCCTCTCGTCGCCCTCCGCCCCTCGCAGCCTCCACCCGGGCTCTTTCCACCCACGCCTCCATCCCTCTCCATCCCAAGAGCCTGAACGCCTCCCGGGCCGGGATTGGTTGCTCGCCGGGAGTCGGAGGAGAGAGATGGAGCCGAGGAGCGCGGTGGCGGGCTGCGGCCGGCTGTGACTTCTCAGCTTCCCCGCCGCTCCTCAGAACGGAGCCACCTGCTCGCTCGGTGTCAGCCAGCCAGTCAGCCATGCCCGCCGAGAGTAACGAGCCCGACTGTCTCCTCCGCTACCAGGTGAGCGCTGACTGAAGGGAGGACGACTGACGCGGCAGCTGAGGGGGAAACTTGGGCGGGTCGCGGATTCTTGCCCCCCGCGAAGGTCACCTTCGCTCGGCTGAGAGCCCCGAGGTGTGTGTGTGCATGTGTGTGCGTGTTTGGGGAGAGGTCTCTTGCCGCCGCCGGCCTTTGGGGCTTATTGCGGCCGCCTTGCCTCTAGCGGGGGCGGGGAAGGAGGGCAGAGAAAGGCGGCGGCGTGCCTGGCTCCCTCCTTTTCCTGGGAAGTGGGGCTGAGAGCGCAGGTGCTGGTAGGAAACCGGCTGGGCGCTTGCCTGTGCCGAAGGAAGACGCCGGCGCAGCGTTGGAAAAGTGTTCGGAGGAGGCTCCTGCTTCTTTTAGGCGGCACCGCTCGCCTGCCATCTCTATAGTTACTTTTCTCCCGATTCGTCCCCCTCTTTTTTATGCACTTGGGCTCTGCGGGTTATGGTGGGGTTTTGGAGCCGCGGCTGCAGCTTTCAGGATCCCCCGTTCACCGACTCTCCCACAAACCTGCACGGTATAAACTGGCTTTTTAAAAGAAGGAGGCTAGACAGCATCCGAAAACGGGCGGTATCTTTTCTCTCCCCCGCTCCCCCGGTTTATCCCAACTGATGGGGTATATAGAACGGGTGTTGTATGCGAAAAAAGATGCAAAGAGGCTCTGTGCAACTTGCAACTCAGCTGATGCAGCATGCTCACCTGTTGGGATTCACCTGGGCAACTACTACCCTTCACAAATATATTTATTATTTATTTTATTTATTAATTGGATTTGTATGCCGCCCCTCTCTGTGGACTGGTGCGGCTAATGTATCTCTGCAAAGCTTTTTCATTATTTATTCCCCCAAAAGAGGCTCTGGAGTTGTTGATTTTTTGCAACATAGTAATGGAAGGGAAAAGATTTAAAAAATGTGAAGTTTGTATTCGAGGAGGAAAATTAACAGTGACCAAGCCATTTATCTTAGACTATGGAGGCGCTCCGTTTTTATTAAAATACAATTGGATTAACACACATATGAGTCCTACAGGATTGAGTGGCATAGAAGTCAACTAACTAACTAACTAACTAACTAACTAACCAACCAACCAACCAACCAACCAACCAACCAACCAACCAACCAACCAACTAACTAACTAACTAACTAACTAACTAACTAACTAACTGTGAAGTCAGTTTAGAAGCTGCCCTGAGTCCTATGGAATTGGGCAGCATAGAAATTGAATAAATTAAATTAAATTAGAAAATTTTCTAATCTAATTTGTAATCTTGAGTTAGCAGTTTCTAGAATATTTAGTGATAATAACATTGGTACAAGTAGTCTTCCCAAAAACTTTGCTAAGGAACTCAGTTTTTATTTTATTGTCCCTTTTATTTTATTCAGTTAACTTCCTTAGACACATGTAATACAGTCCCATACCAAGTTTATCAAGTAAATACAAAAAACAAGAGCATGTTTCGACTGGCTGGGAACGGGGAAGGGTGCTTTTGTTTTGAATTCTTAAAAAGGTTTCTTATGTGCCACTGCAAATATATTTGACCATCTCTTCTACTTTTGGTTTAAACAATAAGGAGTTGTGGTACAATGGTTAGAAGGCAGTACGGTATTGCAAGCTAACTCTGCCCCACAGTCTGGAGTTCGATCCTGACTGGCTCAATGTTGACTCATCCTTCTATCCTTCTGAAGTTGATAAAATGAGGATCCAGATTGTTGGAGGCGGGCATATGCTGACATTGTAAACCGCTCAGAGAGTGCCATGGAGCGCAATATAAGTCAACATGCTATTGTTATTTAAGTGCTAAGGTGACAGTATGATTTCCAGTTCTTGTCATATTCATCCTGACAATTAGGCCATCTTGAAGATGACTGTGGTTCCCATTTGAAATGTGGGTAAGGGGTTGAGAAACGATTGGGGTAGCAAGAATCTTTTCAGTATGGGCATGTTACACATCATGCTTGTCATGAAACTTCCTTATTGCCTTATCCAAATTTCTTTCTATCTTCTTCATTCTAGCTCCACCCATAGAAAACACTCTTTTCAGGCATAATGACAAAATGGAATTTCCATGTTCAGTTGCAAGCGGCATCTGAAATAGGAACAAAGATGAACAGCAGGAGAATATATTGACTTTACATTCACTTGCAATTTCCCTAGTGTAACAGGCCTGGCTACTATTGGAAACTCAGTGATGAATTAGATGGTGACAAGCAAGGGTCCCCCCCCCCCCATTGTAGACTATATAATACCAGAAGAAAAGACAGAGAACGAAATACCAGACTATGACTCTGCTTTTATTTATTGCTGCAATATTGGTTACAGAAGGCAAATGAGACCCTGAGTATGCAAATTAGTTGTACAAGGCTAGCAAGTATGACAGGTGATGCCAACATCACATAATTTCCTCCTAACAATTCCAAATAATATATGAATTTCCCATTAACTCCCATTCAAATAATTTTGGCAAATTATTAAGAACTTTCTGGACGTCTCAAATTAGTTTTCATTCTGAATGTCTACTTTATAGATTAATTTGAACTCAATCTGTACAGTCTGGAGCAGTGTTTCCCAACCAGTGTGCCGCGGCACACTAGTGTGCCGCGGGACATGGTCAGGTGTGCCGCGAGCCCGGCCTGGCTGGAGCTTCCCTGGGGATGATGGGAAGTGAACTTTTCGGGCTCGGTGGGAGGGCGCCGGCCACTGTTGCTTCTAAGCTGCGTGGGCGTGCGACTGCACAGTCATTAGGACCCCCCCCTGCAGAAATTTTTGAAGTGGCGCAAAGCCACGCAGTCCTGAATCGCTCCCTTCTCCGGCCAGCAAAGTCGGCTGCCCGGGAAAGCGCCGCCTTTGAAAAGCGCGCATTTAAAAACCGCGCCGTTTTCCCAGGCTTGCTGGCCGGAGAAGCGAGCGATCCGAGACTGCGTGGCTTTGCGCCGTGATGACAACGGTGCCGTGGTGGCCTCCAAGTGCCGCCCTTCGTGGCACCCCACCACCCGTTCCTGCAGGTAGAAGTCGGACGGGGTACCGGGAGGCGGAGGCGGTGCGTGGCCGGGCGCTGAGCGCCATAGACACCTGGGAGGGCGAAGGGTTGGATGTGGCTGCTGCCTCTTAGGCGGAGGCGAAGGTAATGGCGGAGTTTGCGCTGGGGCCATGCGGGGCCGCTGATCCAGGGGGCGGCGGACCGGCAAGCCGCCCTCCACTCTCTCTCTGCTCTCTCTTTCTCTCTATGTTGCCGGCGTGGTGCACAAGAGAGAAAGAGAGAGAGAGAAAAAGGAGGGTTAGAGAGAAAGCAAGAGAGAAAGAGGAAGAGAGAAGGAAAGCGAGAGAGAGAGAAAGAAAGAATAAAAGAGATAGCAAGAGAGACAGAAAGAGAGAGAGAAAGAATGCAAGAGAGAGAAAGCGAGAAAGAAGGGGGGAAGGAGGGCGAGAGAAAGAGCAAAAAAGAGAGGAAGGAAGGAAGAAAGAAAGAGGGATGGAGAGAGAGGGAAAGAAAGAGATAGGGGAGAAATAGAGCGAAAGGGAGGAAGAGAGGGTTTTTTTGTCCAAACATTTTTAACCGCTCCCCCTGCTCCCCCCCCCCGCGCTCCCCCCCGCTCAGTGTTCCCCAGGATTTTGTAAGTGTGAATAATGTGGCTCAAAAAAGGTTGGGAAACACTGGTCTGGAGGACAGAAGGAAAAGGGGGGACATGATCGAAACATTTAAATATATTAAAGGGTTAAATAAGGTCCAGGAGGGAAGTGTTTTTAATAAGAAAGTGAACACAAGAACAAGGGGACACAATCTGAAGTTAGTTGGGGGAAAGATCAAAAGCAACATGAGAAAATATTATTTTACTGAAAGAGTAGTAGATGCTTGGAACAAACATCCAGCAGACGTTGTTGGTAAATCCACAGTAACTGAATTTAAACATGCCTGGGATAAACATATATCCATCCTAAGATAAAATACAGGAAATAGTATAAGGGCAGACTAGATGGACCATGAGGTCTTTTTCTGCCGTCAGTCTTCTATGTTTCTATGTTTCTAATTTTACTTTTCCTAGCCCTCTGTCTGAACTAAGGGTGTGTTTAATTACCGTATGACTATGAAGTGTCTTAATTTTTTTAACACATGAAGAGGGACATAAAGTATCAATAATAAATAAATTACTGACCAAACCCTTCCCTTCTTTTGTCTGAAAGAGAATCCTTTTCTTTCCCACCTGTTCTGTCGGGCTCTCTGGTAGAATCCCTCCCAAAAATTCACAGGTACAAATTTCAGACACACACACGTTTGAAAATTCAAAACAATGTTCTTTATAATGAAAATTCACTTAAACCAAGCCCTCTTTTGGTATAGTAAAGAGCACTCGTCTCCAAACAAACTGGTAATTTGTACAAGTCCCTTATCAGTTCTGTGATACTTAGCTTGCAGCTGTGAGGCAATTCACAGTCCTTCTTCTGTCACAAAGTGAAACACACTTTGCTCTGGTTTAATTTCAAAGCGGGGAAAAATCAGCACACAAAAGGTCAAAGTCAGTAAAGCAGTCACGAAACACAAGGATCAGATAATCCTCCAGAATGGCCAAACCCACAGGCTGCTATTTATAGCAGCCTCACTAATTACTACAGCCTCACCCAACCACAGGTGGCCTCATTTTCTTTGATAATAATCTCTCAGTTGTTGCTGCCTATGCATGGCTTTCCGCGTGCATGGCTGTATCATTAACTCTTGTTCTGAATCCAAGGAGGAGCTAGATAATTGATCTCCTTCTTAGCTGTCTGCCACACTCTCTTCCTCCCTGTCACTCATATCTTCTTGGTCAGAGGAACCTTCATCAGCAGATTCCACCGGGAGCAAAACAGGCCTGCAGCATGTGGATGTCTCCCCCACATCCACAGTCCTTGGGGCAGGAGCAGGGCCAGAGCTAACCACAACACCACAGAAGGGGAATAACACATATAATTCTACTGATTTACTGCTCCATCTCCTTCAATGCAATAGCAAAATTAAGATTTAAGAGGCAGCCTTTTTGCAGCTGTTGTCAAGTCAAAAGCTCACTACCAGTGCCTTAGTCATAAGTCTGCTTTCTTTCTCTCCCTTCCCATTTGCCTTCTCCAGTTACCCATGTAACATTTCGAAATATTCAGGATAATACATTATATCCAAAAAAGTAGCTAAACTGAAGGCACTAACATTTATTTATTTATTTATTGCAAGTTTTTATCCCGTCTGTGAGCACTATAACTTTCTATTACAGACCTCCTTTATTTTGCAGACAATAGAGGCAAGACTTTTTAACCAAGTTGCCAGTCCCCATGTATGAAAGAAATAAAGTAGAATCATTCCCCCATCCCCAGATTTTTGCAAATAAAAGATAACAGATGACAATAGTCATTGAGCAAAATTCATTATCTGAATGTTACATTTAGCAAAAAGTAAGAAAAATGAATCAAGTTCTTCCAACTGTAGTGAGGGAAAAGAACAGTTAGTACAATGAAGTAAGCAAAATAGAAAGTTTAGATTATTGAAAATGGGACAGTAGAAAATTGAGTGATGAGAGAAGGAAGATAAAGCAAGGTCAGCCCGACCAATAGAGCAAATCCTGGATGTTGGGTAGAAAATGAAGATACAGAAAAACAGAACACTCGTGTTAGCTTCTATACATGGACCTTGATAGACTGTCTTTTAGTACAGGTGCAAAATATTTTTGGTTAGATGCTGGATCTTTTTAAAATAAGATTTTAATAAATTCCAAAGGAAGATAAAATACAAGGAAGCAGAAATTGAGAAAAAAAAAGGGGAGGCAGGGAAAATGCCAAAATATAGATTTTCATCCTTCTCAAGATACTAGGGAACATCTGTTTTGGGTTGGAAAAAAAACATTAATGTTTGTCACAAGTAGGTAGTAGTTGGTGGTTGTGTGGGTAGGTGAAAAGAAAACTGGTGTTAATTTGGCAAGAGTCACAATGTATCTGATCAATATTTATGTAATGTCACTATTATAGGGCTCAATTCTTATTATTTAGCATATGATGAGAATATGACAGAATTAAAATATACATACAATCTATGTAATTATATACAAAACTTCTAGGGTCATACAGTAGTGGCCTCATAACTGAATGTCCAATTCCGCTATCCAGGCAATTCCCTCTGTGGTTGCTTTGAGCAGATCTTCTAGGGAGCCAGAAAACGCATGTCGTGAGCAGTCTTGCACAATATGTTTAATACAGTGGTACTTCTACTTAAGAAAGCCTCTACTTAAGAACTTTTCTAAATAAGAACTGGGTGTTGCAAGAACCCGAGCCCGGAAAAATTTCCCAGGAAATTTGAGAGTGGCACGAAGGCCCGGTCAGTTTCCTGCCATTCCCCCTTTAATCCCGGCCATCTCGGGCTTTTCTGGGCTGCCAGAGGAGCCTTTCGGTGGCGCTTAAGGAGGCTTTGGCAGCCCATAGCACTTGGAGAGGGAATAAACCATTTCGCTGTGGTGACTCCCTCGTGCTGCCTCCCATACACCCGGCGCGAGGTTGTCTCCCGGAGTGTCTGGGCTCGGAAAGGCAAAAGGGGGCACTCGCCCCACCTTCTTCCTTCGGCAATGACTGTCCTCCTCCTCCTCCTCTTCCTCCTCCTCCTCCCACCCAAATTCCGAGCTTTTATTTCTTTCTTAATGGGTTTGCATGCATTATTTGCTTTTACATTGATTCCTATGGGAAAAATTGCTTCTACTTAAGAATGTTTATACTTAAGAAACTAATCACAGAATGAATTAAGTTCTTAAGTAGAGGTGCCACTGTAGTTTGTGTTTCAGCACCACAATCTCAATTAGGAGAAACTTTCCATCCCCACTGGTACAGGCTAGAAGCGCTTCTTCCAGTATCATACCTAACTCTGTCCAGTTTCATCTGGACAGAGCAAGGCAGGCGAAACCCAGGTGACTTGATAGAAGGATCACTAATGGTCAAGCTACAAGAAGGTACCTTGGACCATTCCTCTCTCCAGGCATTCTTGGGGTTAAACTGGGTAGATGTTAATGAAACAGCTGTTTTCCATGTTGGCCTATGGAATTTCAGTCTTGTGATGGGCTGTGCATTGTCCTGGAAGGGCCTTATTGTTCAGCATTCTTGACTACATGAGCTTGTTGTCTTCTCATATGGGGCAGTACGATATTGTTAAGTACTGGTAATCAGTGCACAGGAGTGGGAAGCAATGTGTCAGAGATGATACGCACTGTCTGGTAGAGTTGGTCATCGATCATTTGGGTGCGGGTGCTTTAAGCCATGGGCTGGCACGATATCTACCTGTGGAATATGCCAAACCTGTTGTTCATAGAGTGTTAGCATCAGCACCCCAGGATATTCCAGCCAGTCTGTTTAGTAAATTGTTGCAGCATTTCACTTTTGCAGCCCCCCCAATATGTTGGAAGGTTAGTGACCTGTCCAGTGTTATCCCCAGATAATTCAATGACTTATTGCATTGTAAAATACTGTACAGTCCTGGAATTGCACCAAAGGCTGGTGATTTGTGTACCAATTCTGAAAAGATGCTTTAAATTCTTTAAAGCAGCCATGTCTTTTTCTTAGGAATGGGTACTTGCTTTAAAAGAAATGCAGATGGGTTCCATATTTGCACTCTGTACATCTGTTTAAAACTGTTGACCAGTGGTCAATAACAACTCCTAATGTATTGTCTTCAGTTGTATAGTTTTTCTGGGACCCCCCCCCCCTATTTTTTGCCTCTGCCATTCATACAATGGGATTCAATGAAAAATAAACATTCTTCTTATTTTTGGAGGAGAAAATGTAGTGAACCTTTTTCAGGTTTGTGGATAAATTACAATAGCTAACATGGAGAACAGATGTTTCAAAGCAAAAAAAAAGTGGGGGGTGAGGTTATCCATGAAGAAGTGAAGGTATAAATGTCTTTATTGGAATCTATACATAGAATGGTGGATGTAAGGGTAGATTGAGTCTGTGTGAAGAAGCCATCCCAATTTTACAGTTCTATAGTTGTAGCTCCTGACATACTACGCTTTGCTGCATGCATTCTTTGAAACAAAAGCAAGCAGAAACACAGAACAGCAGTTTATTCCTGATCTAGAACAATAAGTTACAGAAAGGTTTTATTGCAGAAGAAGCTAATGAGAAAAAGAGTTGATGATAGTGGGAGTGCTTAAAAAGGAAAATACTAAAAGCGCAATTACAAACAATTCCACTGAGAAATAATAATGAAGCACAGCAAAATAATTTACCATGATTATAGAAAAAGCTGAATGAAAATAGGGAAAAAACTGACACATTTAGGAGGAGGCAAGAGGAGAGATCTCCAAGAGTACAAACAGTTTATCCAAAATTGTTTAAAAAATGTGTCTGTTAAGCTAAAGCTCAAAATTATTTGAAGTTTGCAAAAGACGTTAAATTATATTTAAAAAAAAGCTTCTAAGTTCAAAAAAAAAAGAATATATGTACCAGCTGCTCAGTGAAGATATGACACAATGTCAACAAGTTGGAAAGTAAAGAGTGAACACTAAGTTCTTATTTTGGTACCTTCCAATAAAAAGAATCTGTCCCAACAAGAAGACAGAATTAAGGTGAAATATGAAAGATGAGAAAAACTCTAAACTTTTGGTCCTGGTGACTGACCCAGATTGGATGCTGCAATATTATCTTGGGATACATGTCAGCTTTCTCAACGACTCTAGCTGAACCCATATATTTCATATGGGGGAGTAGGACTTATGGAATGTAGAATGTATTCCTCCAATGTGCCAGACATAACAATGATAAGGCTCCTGGGAACCAAGGCCAGATCAACGTGCCCTAGCAATGGCAGGAGGGAGTGCTGAGAAGTTCATCACCTGCTTGGTTGGCTATCATGACCTGTGACACAAGGGGTGTATGTGGATAGTATGTCTTTTTTAATTGTACCAAAACATGGGAATTACTCAGTGTTGGTTTTGACTGTGCCGACATGATGCAACCAATAAACAGGATTTTTGAGGAAGCCTCAGAGTCTTGAATTGTTTGGGAGCATTACTCAGAATCATGACAAAAATGTATAGTTGCCTTCATTCATGAGAAAGATGAAACACATGGCCAATTCCATTCTCCAACACATGGGGATATGACATAATGATATACTGTAGCTGTACCTCTGCTCTGAAAGTTCAATGGAAGGTGGTGTCCATTAGATTCTATATATCCTTTTCTGCAACATTGTTAAGCAGAAAGAGCTCCTAAATCTGTATATACCAGTGATGGCGAATTATTTTTGCTTAGGTGCGAAAAGGGCACGCGTATGCACTTGCCCACACCCATAATGCAAGACCTTCCCCCCATGCATGCATGCATGCACACACACACCGCTGCCCCACTGCGCATGTGTGCATGCCTCACTGAAGCCTCTAGACTTCTGGTAGGCCTGTTGGGTCATTTTTCACCCTCCCCAGGCTTCAGAGAAGTCTCCAGAGCCCATGGATGGCGAAAAACAGATCCAATGGGCCTACTGGAAGTTCAGAAATGAATTTCTGGAAAGCCTCCTGTAGCCTGAGGAGAGCAAAAACGGGCCAATGGGCCTACTGGAAGTTCAGAAACGAATTTCTGGAAAGCCTCCTGTAGCCTGAGGAGAGCAAAAACGGGCCAATGGGCCTACTGGAAGTTCAGAAATGAATTTCTGGTAGGGCCATTGGCCTGTTTTTTGCCCTCCCCAGGCTTCAGGAAAGCCTCCTGAAGCCAGAGGAGGGCAAAAATGGGTCAATGGGCCTACTGGAAATTTGTTTCTGAATTTCTAGTAGGCCGTTTTTTGCCATCCACGGGCTCTGGAGACTTGTCTGAAGCCTGGGGAGGGTGAAAAGCGGGCCAACAGGCCTATTGAAAGTTTGTTTCTGAACTTCTGGTAGACTCATTGGATCAGTTTTTTGCCATCCACAGGCTCCAGAGGCTTCTTGAAGCCTGGGGAGGGTGAAAACAGCCTCCCTCGCCCTCCAGAAGGTTGAAAATTAGCTGGCTACCACACACATGCCCGCTGGAGTTGAAATAGGGCAAAGCCTCGCGTGCCCTCAGATATTACTCCCTGTTTCACCATCATGTGTATATACTCATCTAGAGGGCAATGGTCCATGAATTCAATTCCTACTGAAGAGTTAGAACCCCATAGAAAGAATGGTTTAACTGTATCCAAAGAAATACAAGCATTTCTTCTGAGAGACAAATCTGTTTTCTCTAGTGTGATGCTATTTAAAATGGAAATGGTGCTGTTGAAGTCATTAGTATCCCCAAGTTGTAGAACAAATGGATGATAAAGCAGGTATAAAGCAAGATAGAAGGAAGCTAAATAAAGTTGAACAAAAGGAACCTAGAAGTTGGAAAGAAGATACAGATGATGGAGAAAAGCAAGATGACTTTTGGGGTCTTGATGCAATGTGTTCTGCAAAAACATGTGGCATGACCAATTAAAAGGGGAGGCACTGATTTGGGGCAGAAGGAACCAACAATTTATTTATTAATTAAATTTGTATGCCTCCCCTCTCCGTAGACTCGTAAACAATGTTTGGGATGTCTTATTTCATACCTCAGGACATCTTATTTCCTAAAAGACAATTTTCAAAACAAGTGCATTTTTAGAAATTCTAATTTAAAACAACTTTGAATGCAATTAAGGTTTTGCCTTAACAGCTGAGATGGATAGGAGAAGGGAATTACCACAGTAGTGCTACAACTCTGAAGTAGGGGTGAAATTCAGCAGGTTTGAACAGGTTCTATAGATAAATATCTATTATCTATAAATAGATAAATTATGCACAGTTCGGAGAACTGGTAAATTGCACCACTGATTGGGCCTCGATTCCACGCCCCTCCAGTTACTCCTCTCTTCCTTCTTGGGTAAATATGAAAAGGTGAGAAGCAGCCAGATTGAACACTAGAAGACTTGGCCAAACTTTTCTTTCTTTTTTTAAAAATATTTTTTAATTGGTTTTGCACATTTGAAAATACATAAAACAAATCCCACCACCACCACCACCACCAATTGCGGGGGGTTCAAATATTTACTAGTTTATATTCTTTTATTTCCTTAGCTCTAATTTGCATTTGTTTACTATTCAAAGAGTGATTGGAGTTTATTTTTCAAATTTTTGTGACGAAAGTTGTGGCCGGACTTTTCTGTCTCTTCTGTGGGTGTGGCTTGGTGGGGTGGTGCCGCCTCACCTTGCCATGAGTGACATCAAGTTGGCCACACCCATTACGTCATATGACCCCCACCAAGCCATGCCCACCAAGCCATGCCCACACTCACAGAACTGGTAGGAGAAAAATTTGAATGTCACCCTACTCTGAAGTGTTCAACATATGTAGAAAATCAGAATATATCAAGTTATGGTCAAATTATTAACTAATTAGCAACAGATTGGACTAAATGCAACTGCACCAGATGATAGTTAAAATGAATTTTCCTCCGCAGTTATACCGTAATGTCTCCTCAATAGATGTTGAGATTATCTGAAATGGCACCAGGAAAATGAGTCATAACTTGCATTTGCAGCTACCAGTAATCAGATGATGCTTGGTGAAGAGTGAAGCAGAGGTCAGAGAATGATGTCAATCACGGGAGGAATGTTGGAGAAGCCATCCTGCAATCTTTTCATCCAGTATCTTTCCATCCTCCTAAGCAGAATATACAGTATGTTAAATAGGGTGAATAGAAGAGGCAGACAGAAGTGGCTTCAAACCAACAGCTCTTTATTTGGCAACTATTTAGAACCCAGCAAAGGCTCTGACTGACAGCCAGCCCTTTTATAGGGAGCTGCCAGACAGTCTAGCCCAGTGGTGCCGAACCTATGGCATGCAGAGTCATATCTGCTGGCACATGAGCCGTTGCTCTAGCTCAGTTCCAGCACACATGTGCATGCCGGCAACTGATTTTTGTCTTGCATGGAGGCTCTGGGAGGTCATTTTCGGCCTTTGGAGGATCTCCAGGGCGTTGAGCCTGGGGAGGACAAAAAACAGCTCTACTGGGCCCACTGGAAGTTAGGAAACAGGAGAATAGGGGAACAGGAGGAGTTGTACATGCATGCACAGGGGCGGGTCAGCACAGGGGGGTCATGTGCACAGTTTATAGTTTATAGTTATAGTTTATTAGATTTATATGTCGCCCCTCTCCGAAGACTCGGGGCAGCTCACAGCAAAACAGTAATACAATATATTACAAATCTAATAATAATAAAAAATTAAATCCATTTAAAAGGCATTAATAACATAATAAAACCCGTAACTATGCAGCCATACACATTCAACCTAATCATAATAAAAAAGGGAAAGATGGTAATTATCCCCACGCCTGGTGACAAAGGTGAGTCTTTATTATTTTACGGAAGGCGAGGGGGGTGGGGGCTATTCGAATCTCTGGAGGGAGTTGATTCCAGAGGGCTGGGGCCGCCACAGAGAAGGCTCTTCCTCTGGGTCCCACCAACCAACATTGTTTGGTCGACGGGACCTGGAGAAGGCCAACTCTGTGGGACCTAATCGGCCGCTGGGATTCGTGCGGCAGGAGGTGGTCTCGGAGATATTCTGGTCCAATGCCATGTAGGGCTTTATAGGTCATAACCAACACTTTGAATTGTGACTGGAAACTGATCGGCAGCCAGTGCAGGCCAGCATAGGGGGCATTTGCACTATTTGGGTAGTGAATGCACTCGCTTTGGGCACCTAAAGGGGAAAAAAGGGTTTGACATCATTGGTCTAGCCCAGGGGTGAGCAAAGTTGGCTCTTCTATGACATGTGTACTTCAACTCCCAGAATTCCTGAGCTAGCATGATTGTCTGAGGAATTCTGGGAGTTGAAGTCCAAAAGTCATAGAAGAGCCAACTTTGCCTACCCCTGGTCTACCCAATCAGCAGTCAGTATTTTCCCTCCATAATGGAGGACCTGACTGAAGCCTATGTGCTTCAATCTGAGAATGCAACAATGTACAATTTTGGTATTCTCCTCCCCCCCACCCCACATCTTAGTGGCAGTGACCTTAAAGTACATTGCTGCTGGCAATGAAAATGGCAGGCTGCACAACAGAAACCTTCACACCACGGAGGAACTTCTCGTAACACAGGCATTCGGAGAAAGCCTCTTAGTAGTGCAGCAAAGGAAACAGGAGGAATCTGGCCAGCCAACCCATCATGCTGCTAATGTGTCTTTTCTTGGGATGGCGCCATAGCTAAGGTTAGCAGTCATAGAATTCCAGGAAAAGCTGCACAGTGGTTTTAAAAAGTTGTAGCCATGTCTTATATACACACCGCATTTTCTACTCTTCAAATCCAGAATGTTGCACAGAGTTAACTGATATTATTGTCAAAAAAGAGCCCTAATTATTCTCGATGTATTGCTGATTTTATTGCTATATTTTAATTGTTGTTGTATTTATGATTATTGTTAGCCGCTCTGAGTCCTTTTTGGAATGAGCGGCATATAAATACAAATAATAAATAAACTTTGCTCCTGCTTTGAACAAAATAAAAACATAGTTTGGCTCAAACTGTTTGAAGTGCATTGAGTTCACTCTTCCCATGTCTAGATCAATGCAATAATCTTGAAACAAATAATGCAGAGATTCCCTAGGCATCCTAAACAAGTAGTGTTTTATCACTATTGTACAACAAAAGTGGATTTTAAAACATAAGGGATAAAATTACCCTGGAATTTGATAGGGTTTCAATATAATATAATACAGATTCACACTTCTCACATTAATTCAGGCTAGGTTAATTACAAGGAGTAGACAGGAAAAACTGCTTGTATGATACATAAAAATAGAACTGCAGTGATCAGAAAAAGATCAGGAAAAAAAGGAACCAATATTTTAGCAAATGCTATCAGCATAATTCAGACTATATTACAAATACAGTCAGTAATAACTGTAAATATATTCCAACTCTTGCATGATCAGAACAAGTTGACAAATATGCCGAAATCATATTTTCTCTAAACCAATTTATTCTAAAAAAACAAAACATAAAAAATAGGGAGAATGTTATACAGATTTAGTAAGACTTAATTCTGTCGTGATCTGCATATAACTATATGCTTACATTCAGCATCTTTGGAGTCTGTATTAGTAAAGGTTTTTGTGGGGTCATTAGAAGGAAGATTGCATAGTTAAAGTCGGCCTTCTCCAGGTCTCGTGTGCCAGACAATGTTGTTTGGCGGGGCCTCGGGGAAGAGCCTTCTCTGTGGCGGCTCCAACCCTTTGGAATCAACAGCCCTCAGAGATCCGCACTATTTCCACCCTATTTTCAGGCATAAACTCTCAGGAAGTATAAATGTTACTTTAATTGAAGTAAATAATATTTATCTATTTTTTATTTCATCAGAAATATGGGTATCAAAACAAAGCAATGCATTTATTTCTTTGGTTTTTCATTGTGCTATTTTTTCCACTCTGGAGCCTTCAGAGAAGCTCCCTGTAGCCTCCAGAGTGCAAAAAGCAGCACAACTGGCAAACTGGAACTCCATTTCTCCGTACTGAAGGAGCGGGTCCAGCAGTCACATGGGTTGCTCATGTCCAATCCGGTGGAACTGAGCCTAGTGTTAAAAAAGCTTGCCGGATCCGCCCCTTCCCCAGAATTCGCTCAGTTCGCATATCCTGCGGTTGTATTGTGATAGCTCGTTCAACATTCTAACACCTTCCCTTCGATCTTTTCCTTCAAAAGTAGTAAGAATTGTTTTACCATTATTATTTACTTGCACTAATAGCGCCAGCCGTTTGTGGCTCGGCTTTTTTCCTTTGGAGAAGTTGCGGTTTCGTTTCCCCCCGGCGGTTTTGCCGTGTACGATCCCCGCGGCCGCTTGTGGATTCTTTTAATCCTTTGGCCTGGAGGTCCTGGTGCAAGTATTAATCTATTGATTTATTGATTCTTTATTGTATATTATTAAAGGGCTTAAGAAATACCTCCTGCGGAGTGAGACGTCTTTCTAGTCTCCTGGACTTAGTCGATCGCTTCCCCTTTAAGAAATATTACGGAGCGATTTTTCGGCGCGAAGGCCTTCGCGCCCTTTTTAAATTTAGGCCTCTCGTGTTGGCCTCCTGCCAGCCGCGTAGGCCTCAGTCCACCGCGTGGATCCCGGAGCGGGCCTTGGGATGCCCAGGCTAAATTCTCCACCGGCTAAGCCTCCAACCAGAGTGCCTTGGTTTACTTAATTAAAAAGTTTAGGGAGGCTGGCCCCGCTGGATTTGGGGACACGAACTCTGGGTTTGCCCTCAAGTCTCAGCAGCTTCGAGGCCTCGAAGCAGGATCCATTCCTCTTGGGAAGTCCTTGAAATTCTTCTCCTTAATTATTCAGTTATTGGCTCAGCCTTGTCTTCTGTTAATTGTCAGACTATGGCTACTTTTCCCAAGAGAGGCACAACTAAAGGTCCCAGAGAGGCCAGGCCTACAGGCGATGAGATTACTAGTATCCCCCAGGCCTCTTCCTCCTCTTCTCCAGGGGCCCGCCCCTCGACCAAGGTCACCAGGGCCGAGAAGAGAAGGGACCTAGCCCTACAAAGAATCCATGACAAATCAGCAAAACGTTTGAAAGTACAGGCCCAAGTACTCAGTAGTCAAGACCCCCCAGAGGCTTCTAGTCTACCTCCTTCTGGGGTCCCTGTGTTATCTCTGGATGAGCCTAACCTAGACAGACCCCAACCTAACCTATGGGGCATAGGTCCAGAGGAACCAGATATTATTGAAGATTCCCCCCAGCCAGGATCCTCCCAGGCCTTTAGGGATTCTTCTGCCATTCCTGCTGATATTTCTAGTTTACCTCCTGAGTTCCAATCTATTTTTGCTGTGTTGTCCAAGGCCATTGATGCCAAACTCTCCACCATCAATGAGCTTCCCTTACCTCCTCCTCCTTCTCGTCCCTCCCGCCCCTTGGGTTCTTCCCCAGCGGTTAGAGCTCCTATTCAGGATGATTCAGATTCCTCTCAAGACGATTATGAGGATATGGAGGATGATGAGGATCCTTTTCAAGGCCTCTCAGATGATGAGGAATCCCAAATAAAGGTTCCTTCTCCAATTACCATTTTTCCTTCTCAATTATTCAAATCTCTCCTCCTCAAAGCTAGAATTTCTACGGGATTAGCGGCCCAGGAGAAACAAGCCTCCACTTCCACTGATCCCCCGGAGGAGAATTTACCTTACTTCACAGAGGAACAGGAGGATAACGAGGTAATTCCTATGCCTAAATTGTTTAAAGATGCTTTACTCAAACAGTGGGATTTCCCAGCCTCTGGCCTTAATCCCTCCACCAAGGACAGAAAGTTGTACAAACTTTCCTCTTCCTATGAAGAGCTTCTATCCTTTCCCAAACCGGATGAACCTGTCAAGATCCTTCACTCGGCAGCGGCTGTGCCAGGCGAGGCGGAGGAAGTCCTCCGCCCAGAGGACAAGCGGATTGAACAAATGCTCAAAAGAGGATTCACCGCAGATTCCTGGGCCATTAAAAGTTCTGCAGCAGCTTCCTTTTTCTCCAGAGCCATGCTGCTGTGGCTTCGCCAACTTCAACAGCATATTCCTCCCGATGACTTGAGAGGTCAACAAGACTTCAACAAGGTCTTTGCAGCTGCCCAGTACGTGGCTGATGCCACCTTGCAATCTACTAGATTTTCTGCTAAGTCTATTGCAGCTTCTACAACGGCAAGAAGACTCCTATGGATTCGCCCTTGGCAAGCGGGAGTACGCCAGAAGTGGCAGTTATCCCAGGGACCCTTAAAGCGCGACCTTCTTTTCGGTGATCTTCTGGATCCACTCCTCACGGAAACCACGGACAAGAAGAAAGTTTTGGGTCCAACCACAAAAAAGGCTACCAAAACGCAGTCCTTTCGTCGCCCAGGGCGCCAGCAAGATCAAGCGGCTTCCTATCAGAGATCTCCAGGTCAGTATTCCCCCCGCTTTCGTTCCCAAGG
Organism: Erythrolamprus reginae; assembly: GCF_031021105.1. Lineage (NCBI taxonomy): Eukaryota > Metazoa > Chordata > Lepidosauria > Squamata > Dipsadidae > Erythrolamprus > Erythrolamprus reginae. Next base: position 183,339,376 of record NC_091951.1, on the reverse strand, counting down.
TAGGAACTCCAGGGGCAGAGGTTTTCGCTTCCAAAGGGGAGCGTCCTCTAACAGGGCTTCAAAAAAACCTAGATGGTAATCTTTCCTCTATTCCCATAGGGGGTCGCCTAGCTCATTTCGCCTCTAATTGGCGTCTCACCTCCAAGGACCCCTGGGTCATTGACACTGTTCAAACAGGCCTTCTTTTAGAATTTATTTCTCCTCCCCCGAAACGTTTTATTTCCTGCCCTTCTCCCAGGTCCTCCTCAGATTGTAACCGTATGGAGGAGGCCATTTCTCATCTATTGTCCATTAGAGCCATTCAACCGGTTCCTTCCGGTCAGAAGGGCCTAGGTTTTTACTCCATCCTATTTATGGTTCCAAAGTCCTCCGGAGGTTGGAGAGCTATTTTGGATTTAAAGAAGCTAAACCTATTCATCAAATATAGGAAGTTTAAGATGCACTCCTTATCTTCTATTTTGGCCGCCATCCACACGGGAGATTTCATGGTCTCCTTAGACCTCACTGAGGCCTACCTCCACATTCCTATAGCCAAATGCCACAGAAAATTTTTACGTTTTTCCTTTCATGGCAGGCATTTCCAGTATAGGGCGATGCCATTTGGCCTTTCCTCGGCCCCTCGGGTCTTTACAAAGCTTTTGGGGTCCCTGGCGGCCTATATCCGGGCGTCTCCCATCCACATTTTATGTTATCTTGATGATATTTTGATTCATGGGAACTCCCTAGAGAAAGTGAAAACAGACCTTTCTGTCACCATGTCAGTCCTTCAGGACCATGGATTTTCCATCAACTTTGATAAAAGTCACCTCCAACCTTCCACATCCATCTCACACCTGGGATCCATTATTAATTCAGAATCCTCCCAGGTTTTTCTCTCTCCCGAGAGAAAACTCAGTATAGGGGAGTTAATTTCTAACATTTTATCTAATTCTTCAGTATCCATAGTAACTCTGTCTTCCCTTTTGGGGAAGATGGTGTCATGCATAGGCATCATTCCCTGGGCTCGCCTTCATGCTAGGGAACTCCAGTGGCTCCTATTACCCTTTCAGAGATCGGGGCACAGCAACTCAAATCGGCGCATTGTCATCCCACCAAGTGTTCGCAGATCCTTCAAGTGGTGGAAGTCTCCGGCCATGGACAAAGGATCCCCGTTCAGGTGCCCGGATCAATTTGTCATCACCACAGATGCCAGTCTATCGGGATGGGGCGCCCACGCCCAGGGGATGATAGCCCAGGGCACGTGGTCCCCGGAGGAAGCTTCCAGGCCAATCAATTGGCTAGAGTTAAGAGCCGTTTCCCTGGCTCTGAAGCATTTCTCTCCTCGCATTCCCAACCGGCACGTTCTCATTCTCACCGACAACATTGCCACAAAAAGCCATATCTGCAGACAGGGGGGCACGAGATCCAAGGCCCTCATGAGGGAGGCCCTCAAGTTAGGCCTTTGGGCGGAAAAACATCTTCGGTCGCTCCTAGCCGACCACATCTCGGGGAGCCTCAACGTCCAGGCGGATTGGCTATCTCGAGCAACGATAGACCCAGGAGAGTGGAACCTCCATCAAGACCTGTTCCATCAAATCAGCCTCAGATTCGGCCTACCAATCCTGGATCTCTTCGCGACCAATGCGAACGCCCAACTCCCTCGCTTCTTTTCCAGATTTCCATCCCCGGGAGCGGAAGCAATCAATGCCCTCCGGAGTCCATGGCCTCCAGGCCTACTCTACGCATTTCCTCCAATTCCAATTCTCCCGGACGTGATTCACAAGGTCCTCACCGAGAGGGCCCGAGTAATCTTAATCGCCCCTCATTGGCCCCGCCGGCCCTGGTTCGCGGATCTCCAACAGCTGTCCGTCCAGGACCCTTGGCGACTCCCCGTTTCGGGGGATATGCTGCGGCAGGGGGCCTCATTCCATCCAGACCCGGAGTGGTTCCACCTCACCGCCTGGCTGTTATCAGGAGAGACTTAGAACTGCGTGGTCATGACCCCGATTCAGTGGAGGTCATTTTAAAGGCCAGAAGGGGTTCGACCAATCGAATCTACGACCACACGTGGTCCAAGTTTCACCAGTGGTGTCTACAGGAAGGTCTCTCCCCTCTGTGCATCCCCATACACAGAATTATTTCCTTCCTTATGCAAGGCTTCCATAAAGGACTTTCCACCAGCACCCTCCGGCGTCATCTGGCAGCCATTTCATCTGTCCTAGGGGGTCCCCGCAGACAGCCTCTCCGATCCTTCCCTGAAGTTCAGGAATTCCTCAAGGGCATAGCCAACCTCAGACCTTCCAAGGTCCACAGGTATCCATCCTGGGATTTGCCACGGGTTCTCCATTCCCTCACGCAGGCACCATACGAACCCCTAAAATCGGCGTCCCTCAGGTACCTATCCTTTAAGGTAGCATTCCTGGTGGCTATTACCTCTGCCCGACGCATTTCGGAGCTGGCTGCCCTCTCAATCAGGCAGGACCTTTGTCAATTTCATCAGGACAAGGTAGTCTTGCGACTGGACCCCACCTTCTTACCCAAGGTCAGTTCCATGTTCCACAGATCTCAGGATATTGTCCTACCTTCCTTCTGCCTCCAACGAGACCATCCCTTGGCAATTAGATGGCACACCCTGGATCTCATCAGAGCGCTGAGAATCTATATCCAACGCACAGGACCCTTTCGGAGGTCAGAAGCACTTTTTATAGCCTATCACCCCAGAGTCATGGGTGCCAAAGTGTCTTCAACAGTAATAGGCCGTTGGATCAGAGGGACTATATCTAAGGCCTATGAGTCGGCCTCCCTCTCAGTTCCAAGGAACCTCACAGCGCATTCCACCAGGAGCGCAGCCACCTCGGCCGCTTGGGCGACTCAAGCCCCGTTGGAGGAGGTCTGCAAAGCAGCCACTTGGGCCTCGCCAAATTCCTTCATCAGGCACTACAAGATTGATTCTTACGCTTCAGCGGACGCTGCCTTCGGCAGAAGGGTACTCCAATCCGTTATCTCACACGATAGCAATCTAATCCCACCCTAGGGACCATCTATTGGGTATGTCCCATGTGACTGCTGGACCCGCTCCTTCAGTACGGAGAATAGGCGTTGATTGCTTACCTGAACGCCTCTTCTCGTACGGTGAGCGGGTACAGCAGTCACTTCCCGCCCTTGTATGTGTCTTCTTTACCTTTCTATATCTTTCTTCCTCTAACAATGAGAGTTGAACACTACAGAGCTTCACAGCTGAGCCTAGTCTATGGATTCGCGAATTCTGGGGAAGGGGCGGATCCGGCAAGCTTTTTTAACACTAGGCTCAGTTCCACCGGATTGGACATGAGCAACCCATGTGACTGCTGTACCCGCTCACCGTACGAGAAGAGGCGTTCAGGTAAGCAATCAACGCCTATTTTCCAAACTTCCAGTTTGTCCGTTGGGTATTTTTTTGCACTCTGGAGGGCGAAACAGCATTCCCCAAGGCCGAAAATCAGCTGGCTAGCACACTGAAGCTGGCATAGGGCAATACCTCACGTGCCCTCTGATACGGCTCCACGGTTCTACACAATTTTATAGAATTGTGAAATGCATTGAAGAATTGCCCTACATGGCATTGGACCAGATTACCTCCGGAACCGCCTGCTACCGCACAAATCCCAGCGACCGATAAGGTCCCACAGAATTGGCCTTCTCCGGTCCCGTCGACTAAACAATGTCGTTTGGCGGGCCCCAGGGGAAGAGCCTTCTCTGTGGTGGCCCCGGCCCTCTGGAACCAACTCCCCCCCCCCGGAGATTAGAACTGCCCCCACCCTCCATGTCTTTCGTAAACTACTCAAGATTCACTTATACCACCAGGCATGGGGGAGTTCAGATATTCCTTCCCCCTAGGCCAGTGTTTTTCAACCAGTGTGCCGTGGCACACTAGTGTGCCGCGAGACATGGTCAGGTGTGCCGCGAAGCTCAGCAAGAGAGAGAGAAAGAGAAAGAAAGCAAGACACGGAGAGAAAGAAAGCAAGAGAGAGAGAAAGAGAGAGAGAAAGAAAGAAAGCAAGAGAAAGAAAGCGAGAGAGAAAGAAAGCGAGAGAGAAAGAAAGAGAGAGAAAGAGAGGCAGGGATGGAGGGAGAGATAGAAAGAGAGCAAAAAAGAGAGGAAGGAAAGAAGAAAGAAAGAGGGATGGACAGAGAAGGGAAGGAAGGAAGAGAGAGAAAGAGGGAGAGAAATAGAGCAAAAGGGAGGAAGAGAGAGATAGTTTTTTGTCCAAACTTTTTTTAGCCCCCCCCCCACTGCCCCCCCTCCCTGCTCAATGTGCCCCATAATTTTGTATATGTAAAAAATGTGCCGCAGCTCAAAAAAGGTTGAAAATCATTGCCCTAGGCCATTACAAGTTATGCATGGTATGTTTGTGTGTATGCTTGGTTTTATAATGAGGATTTTTAGTTGTTTTATTATTGGATTGTTACATGCTGTTTTTATCATTGTTGTTAGCCGCCCCGAGTCGACGGAGAGGGGCGGCATACAAATCCAATAAATTATTATTATTATTATTATTATTATTATTATTATTAATTATTGCAGTTTCTATTGTTTTTTCTAGCACTGTTGGTGCCCTTACACTAGTACATTTCTAGAGTTGAAACTGATTCAGAACAGAATTTAGATCCCCACTGACCAATCCAGAGTTTATACTTTGATGGAATTGTGGACCAATTGTAATTCATTCATATATTTACTTGATTTGTATGCTGCTTATTCTAGAATGCTTAATTCTGACGATAAGCTCAAATTAAATTTAAATTGACAGTTGTTGGAATATTATTTTTTCTAAACCTCCAGTGTGCTTATATTTTAGAAAACTAATGAAAAAACCAAAGATATAAATGCAATGTTTGTTATGAAGAAGAATGGAAATGCTAAACAGTCATTTGAAATTGGAAAATCTATTTATTGCTTCGCCGGATCTTTCTTCCATTAATTTGTGTAAAGATGAAAAAATTCAGCATTTTGAAACAGCTTGGTCAATTTACAGAAAAGTTACAGTGATGGGGGAAAAAAGAACATGCTGCAAAATCCACACATAAAAAATTAATCAGTATTCTCTATACATGAACTGCCTTATTTATTGCAGGGAGAATAGTACAAAGTCTGAAAATATGATGGCAATGCAGTGTAATGCAATGCAGAGATTACAAGATGCTAAATCTGAATTATGGTTTCTGAACCATAATTCCTAGCAATCTATATCCTTGTTTATACTGGATAATACAGTTAACCTGAATCCAGCAATATTTGGAAGGCCACATAATCAGCGGTAGGTTGGTCCTGGTTTGGACTAGTTCTTAGAACCAGAGCACTGGTAGGGGAAAGCTCCTCTCAATCTCCCAGGAAGCTTCTGCATTTCCAAATTTCCGGTTGGCCCATTTTGGCATTTTTCATCATTCTCAGACTTCAGGGAGGCCTGTGCACATGTGTGGGGGGCAGCACATGGGGAGATGGTTTGTGCACATGCATGGGGGAAGTCATGGTTGTGGGCATGTGCATGTGTGCTAGTGCGCATGCAAACATCCTTTTGGCATGTGAGCCAAAAAAGATTCACCATCACTGCCCTAAATTGTTTCAGCCAAAAGCTCTTGCATTGGCTGCCAATCAGTTTCCGGTCACAATTCAAAGTGTTGGTCATGACCTTTAAAGCCCTACATGGCAATGGAACAGATTACCTCTGGAACCGCCTGCTACCGCACGAATCCCAGCGACCGATAAGATCCCACAGAATTGGCCTTCTCCGGGTCCCGTCGACTAAACAATGTCGTTTGGCGGGCCCCAGGGAAAGAGCCTTTTCTGTGGCGGCCCCGGCCCTCTGGAACCAACTCCCCCCGGAGATTAGAACTGCCCCCACCCTCCCTGTCTTTCGTAAACTACTCAAGACTCATTTATACCGCCAGGCATGGGGGAGCTGAGATAGCTCTTCCCCCTAGGCCATTACAAGTTTGTGTGTTATAATAGGGGTTTTATAATAGGGGTTTTTAGTTGTTTTTTATTATTGGATTGTACATGTTGTGTTTATTATTGTTGTTAGCCGCCCCAAGTCTGCAGAGAGGGGCGGCATACAAATCCAATAAATTATTATTATTATTATTCTTGAAGCTATGGAAGAAATTTCCCGTAGGTGAGGCTATCCCCACAATGGATTTTTCTCCTGGCCCCTGGGTCTATTCTGTTGCTGCCACTGCCTGTTGTTGCTGCCTATCACTGCCGCTCACTTCTACCTATCACTGCCACTTATTGCCACCACTTGTCTTCTATTACTGCCGCTGCTTATCATCACGGCAGTGATAGGTGGCAGTGATCCCCACCAACTGGAACAGCTGATTGGCGGTATTCTGGGAGGCTGATCCAACTCCTGATAGGTGGTAGCAGCGAACGGTGGTGGTGATAGGCGGTGGCAGCAACAGGTGACAGCAGCGATAGACAGCGACATGCCTGCCTGTTGTTGCTGTCAATCCCTTTCACCCCTCTGATGTGGCCTGTGATCAGCGGTGGGCTATGAGCCGGAATGCTAAATTGCATTCGCAATTGTTCTTGCGGGACCAGCGCAATTTTGCTGCTGCACATGTGAAGGTAGCAAAATTGCGCACGGAGCCACAGGTAAAACCTCGCTGAAACACGGGCACAATTTTGCTACCTTCACAGGTGCAGCAGTAAAATTGCGTTGGTCCCACAAGAATTTATGAGCTGCGGTGGCGAGCACAATTTAGCGTTCCGGCTCGTAGCCCACCGCTGCCTGTGATGCAATACTGTGATGCACTATCACTGTGATGCAATATTTGCTCCATAAGAAGCAAAGATATTTCCATCTACTTTTTTTTGGAGGGGGGGACAGAATGCAAATGACCAGCTAGCTTCCATTCCCCACCATCCAGTCAGAGCTGAGGAAGCTTTTTAGATCAGAAGTGAAACATCTTCAAAGAAAAAACAGAAAGTCCAGTTGCCTCTTGAAAAAGCACCTTTGGGAGAACCATGACCTGGATGACTGGGAATCTCCAAGGAATATCAGTAATTAAAAGAAAAGTTGAAAAGTGCATTGGTATTTGTTTTTTAAAAAATAGAGGTTATACTTAATAACTGTAGTAATTATTTTAATTAAACTATAACTAAATACTATCCTTTCCCCCAAAAGGAATGTATCTTTGTACATATAGCCAACAATATTTGGAATTTGGAAAAATAAATTACCTGTAATTTATCTGTTCCTTATAATTAACCAGGATAGCTACTATAGTTAAGCAAGAACGCAGGAAGAGCTTCTGGAGCAGGGAGTTAATTGTGGTAATGTAGAAAATTATTGGGGTCTGTTAAATATTTGTTGGGAGAACTTTCAAAGCCACTGTGGGTAAACAATATTTCAATATGTTTGGTCTTTGAGAAGAATCAGTTGCAATTAGCTATTTGAGGATACCAGACTTGGAAACAGGCAAAGAAAGGAAAAATAAACAGTCATGACATATCAACAAAAGCAAAAAAAATATGTCAATGTTTTCATTCTCAAAGAAAAAAAGGAATAGAAAAATGGATCCAGTAAGTGGAGAGATAATAATGGAACAAACCATTTTATTCACTCATTCATTTCATTGAATTTATTTCATTTCAAATAAATGATTCTGGGTAACTTTTTTTTTAAAAAAAACCCCAAACCACCAAATAAACAAATAAAAATAATCAGGTAAGATAAACAAAATGGTACAAATTATTTCGATAAAACTAATGTGTAAAATCTAACAGACACTGTCGCCACACTCTGAGGGATTAAGTTAATTAGAAAATATAGGAAAAGACGTCTTTGGAGGTAGAACTGAAATACAACCTTAGACTGCAATAGAGGTGGTTACGACTTCTTATTAAGAAGCTAGAACCAGAGGTGGGATTCAGCAGGTTCTGACCAATTCTGGAGAACCAGTAACAGAAATTTTGAGTAGTTTGGAGAATGGGTAACTCTGACTGGCCCCACCTCCATCTATTCTCTCCTTCCCGCATCCAAGCTGATCTAGAGCAACGTTTCCCAACCGGTGTGCCACGGCCGCGAAGCTCCTAGGGAAGCTCCAGCTGGGTGGGGCGCTGCCGGTGCTGGTGCCTCCAACCTGGAGCTTCCACTTGCAGCTGTCCCCCGGCTCCTGCCCGTTGCCACTGTTTCCGGCGCTCTCCTGCTGGGCCCCAAAGAAGGAAGGCGGGAAAAAGGAGAGCTTCATTCTTCGCGCCTCCTTTTTCCTGCCTTCCTTCTTTGGGGCTCAGAAGGAGAGCGCCAGAAACCGTGGCATCGGGCAAGAGCCGGGGGACAGCTGCGAGTGGGAGCTCGGAGGCACCGGCAGCGCCCCGCCCAGCTGGAGTTCCCTGGCGTCGGCGGCAAGTGTCCTTTGGGGCCCGGCGGAAGGGCACTGGCAGTGGGAGCGGGAGGGTGCCGGCTGCAGCGGCCCCAGGCGGTCGCGGGGAGATGGGGGCGGCGAGAGGGAGCTCCAGGGTGGAGGCACTGACGGTGGCGGTTGGACGTGCTGCTGGATGCCGTACATGCTGGCGCTGTGGGGCTGGCATATACGGCATCCAGCAGCACGTCCAGCTGCCGTCGTCAGGGCTCCCGCTCGCAGTCAGCCGAGAGAGAGAGAAAGAAAGTGAGACATAGCAAGAGAGACACAGAGAGAAAGAGAGACAGAAAGAGAGACATAGCAAGAGAGAGAGAGAGAAAGAGAGACATAGCAAGAGGCAGAGAGAGAGAGAGTGAGAGAGAGAGACTTAGCAAGAGAGACACAGAGAGAGAGACAGAGAAAGAGAGAGAGAAAGAAAGAGACATAGCAAGAGAGACAGAGAAAGAGAGAGAGAGAAAGAAAGAAAGAGACATAGCAAGAGAGGCAGAGAGAGAGAGAGAGACATAGCAAGAGAGGCAGAGAGAGAAAGACAGAGAAAGAGAGAGAGAAAGAGAAATATAGCAAGAGAGGCAGAGAGAGAGAGAGAGAAAGAAAGAGAGACAGCAAGAGAGACAGAGAGAGAGACAGAAAGAGAGAGAAAGAGACATAGCAAGAGGCAGAGAGAGAGAGAAAGAGACATAGCAAGAAAGACAGAAAGAGAGAAAGAGAGACATAGCAAGAGAGGCAGAGAGAGAGAGAAAGAAAGAAAGAAAGAAAGAGAGACATAGCAAGAGAGACAGAGAGAAAGAGAAAGATAGAAAGAAAGAAAGAGATAGCAAGAGTGGCAGAGAGAGAGAAAGAAAGAGACATATAGCAAGAGACAGTGAAAGAGAGAGAGAGAGCAAGAAAGAGAGAAAAAAGCAAGAAAGAGATAGCAAGAGAGACAGAGAGAGAGAAAGCAAGGGAGAGAGAAAGATATAGAGGAAGGGAAGGAGGGAGAGATAAAGAGAGCAAAAAAGAGAGGAAGAAAGAAAGGGATGGAGAGAGAGAAAGAAGGGAAGGAAGGAAGAGAGAGAAATAGGGAGAAATAGAGCGAAAGGAAGGAAGAGAGAGATTTTTTTTGTCCAAACTTTTCTTTAGCGCCCTCCCCCCGGTTCAATGTTCCCCAGGATTTTGAAAATATGAATAATGTGCCGCGGCTCAAAAAAGGTTGGGAAACACTGATCTAGAGGACATGGGGATTTTGCAGTAACCTTCCCCTGGAGTGGGGAGGGAATGGAGATTTTACAGTATCCTTCCCCTGCCACGCCCACCAAACCACGCCCACCAAACCACGCCCACCAAACCACATCACACCCACCAAGCCACACCCACAGAACCATTTTGAATCCCACCACTGGCTAGAATTATCTGCGTCATAGAGAAAAACGCAGCTTTCTTACCAAATGGAAAATATGAGGAAGCCTGTTGTATTTGATACCAGTATTCACTTTCAAGAAAATCATGGGCAGAGTTTTTCTCTCTCTCTAGGAATGGATGCAGTGGGGTGGAATGGAAGGGCAGGTATCTTGACCAACCCATTTGGAACGTTTGTGCTGCTGTGTTCCATGCTGTCATAGTAATGATAGTCATGTAGCCCTAGGAAAGGAAGAAAATCTAGTCAAAGCAGTATCTTTATTATACCACTGTTTCCCCTCCCGCACCTAGCAATCTATATTTCAATTGTCTAAAAGACGTGCTGAAGAAATGATGAGTTCTGAAACTGGCTTCTGTTACGAGTCAACATGCACGTAGCTGGTTGGAATGGACCCCAACTGTTTGCGTCCTGCATGAAGAGAGACCATAGCTTAGAGTCTAGATTTGGAATCTAAATCATAATAGAAGAAAGTTATTTTCTCTTTCTTTGTGGTTTCACACCCCGTGCTGAAGACAAACGATGACATCATACAGGAATTTAATTTCACAGGTAAAACAACTCATAGAGAATGGATGAGTCATCTTTGGAGACCTTCTGTGTTAATGTTGGATATTTATTTTGATTAAGAAGCAGAATGCAGGTTATGTAAACTCTGGCGTTCTAGGCAGAATCTAATTAGTCATTTTGGCCAACGGAGAGGCTTCTGTCAGAGAACAGAGAGTAGAATAATTAATAATTCAGTATTTCAATCAAATACCATTTCCCAAGGTCCTTATAAGTATTCTTGCTGTTAATTTGGTCAGTGGCAAAATTTATTAATCTGCTATTTTTTAAGAGTAGGATCGTTCCCAATCATAACATTGTTAATCTAAACTGCACTGAAACTGACCTATTTACAACTGCTTGGTATACAGGAATAGAATAGCAGAATTGGAAGGGACACCTTGGAGGTCTTTTAGTCCAATACCCTGCTTAGGCAGGAAACCCTGCACCACTTCAAGCCAAATGGTTATCCAACATCTTCTTAAAAATTTCCAGTGTTGGAGCATTCACAACTTCAGGAGGCAAGCCGTTCCACTGATTAATTGTTCTAACTGTCAGGAAATTTCTCCTTGGTTCTAAGTTCCTTCTCTCCTTGTTTAGTTTAGTTTCTACCCATTGCTTCTTGTTCTACCCTCAGGGGCTTTGGAGAATAGGTTGACTCCTTCTTTGTGGCAACCCCTGAGATATTGGAAGACTGCTATCATGTCTCCCCTAGTTCTTCTTTGCATTAAACTAGCCATGCCCAGTTCCTGCAACCATTCTTCATATGTTTTAGCCTCCAGTCCCCTAATAATCTTTGTTGCTCTTCTCTGTACTCTTTCTAGAATCTCAACATCCTTTTTACGTTTTGTCAACCAAAACTGAATGCAGTATTCCAAGGGTGGCCTTACTTACCAAGGCATTATAAAATGGTATTAACACTATATGTGATCTTAATTCTATCCCTCTGTTAATGCAGCCTAGAACTATGTTGGCTTTTTTGGCAGCTGCTGCACACGGCTGGCTCATATTTAAATGGTTGTCCACTAGGGCTCCAAGGTCCCTCTCATAGTTACTACTGTTCAGCAAGGTGTCACATATACTGTACCTGTGCATTTTGTTTTTCTTGTCTAAAGGTAGAACCTTACGTTCTTCACCATTGAATTTCATTTTGTTTCATAGCACCCAATGTTCAAGTCTGTATTTTGAGCCTATCTTCTGGGGTGTTGGCTATTCCTGCCAGTTTGGGGTCATCTGCAAATTTGATGAGTTCCTCATTTATCCCTTCATCCAAGTCTTTGAAAAGATATTGAAGAATACTGGGCCTAAAACAGAGCCTTGGGGTACTCCACTGCACACTTCACTCCATGTGGTACAACACAGTACCATCCCTCTTTATCTCAGATTCATTATTAACTCATGTTGGTATGTTTGTGCCTGGCGCACTCTGCCTTTTCTAAACTTTTTGTATATATGGAATAAAAGTTCCAAAGAAAACATTAATATTAAAACATCTCTACATGGGTTACAGGTAGTTGAGTTACAGCCATAATCGACCCATTACGGCCATTACTGTTGCAGGTTGCAATAAGCAAGGTAATGTAATCACCTGTTTAATGACCCCACCCACCCTTCTCTCCCAAATGTGGTTGTTTGCAACCACATAGGACATTAAGCAGAGCATGGGGTGCCTTGCAATGGGAGGCCTAGTACAGGCCGAGGTTTGCCTGCCCCAGATCTCTGCCGCCTACTGAGGAACCCTGTGCTATGCTTCCTGGCCCCTCAGGCCTTGGGGCTGCTTTCCCACCCCATCAGGTCCCATCCCCTTTCCTTCCTGCCATCACCAATCACTCACTCACCTTCTATACATCTCTGGAGCTCCCATATCCACCCACATCCTCCTTCCCATAAACTTGTGTGCTATATTATACTATTTCTACTACAGGTAGTTGTTGTTGTTAGTTGTGAAGTCGTGTTCGACCCATCGCAACCCCATGAACAATGTTCCTCCTGGCTTTCCTGTTCTCTACCATCCTCTGGAATCCATTGAAACTCACGACAACTACTTCCATGACGCCATCCAGCCACCTCATTCTCTTCTCTCCCATTCTTCGTTTTGCTCTCAATCTTTCCCAGCATTAGGCTCTTCTCCAGTGAGTCTTTCCTTCTCATTAGATGGCCAAAGTATTTGAGTTTCACCTTCAGGATCTGTACTACAGGTATACTAGCACTACTGTTACTATGCTGTACTACAGTGTTTCCCAACCTTGGCAAGTTGAAGATATCTGGACTTCAATTTCCAGAATTCCCCAGCCAGCATTCGCTGGCTGGGGAATTCTGGGAGTTGAAGTCCAAATATCTTCAAGTTGCCAAGGTTGGGAAACACTGCTGTAGAATCATCACTAATGTGCAAGAGTACTTTAACTCTTACAGCCTGCTCTGACCTGTCTCTAAATCCACCCTGCCCCTTTGGAATTTCTTCTATTGTTACTTTATTCTTTATTAGTGAGCAGTAGATAAAGCACTGACATTTTCTCAACCTTGGCTTTCTTTTTTCCTCTCTCTTCAAGATCTTCCTCTCTGGGAAAAAAACCCCACCCCTTTTTGTTTGGCTGCTTTGCTGCTGCACTTCAAAAACACCAGTTTCCTCTTGTCCTGTCCCTTCTTTCCCACCTGCTCCTGCTTCAAGGTTAAACTTTTCATAAACAGTTCTGCTGACCCTGGATGAGATGTAGTGGGAAGGCTCAAACAAGAGGGGAGAAAGCACAGGTGTCTGCAATTATCTCACCAGCCTGCCCTTCCACAGCCATTTTTTTTCATTCATTCATTCATTTATTTATTCATTCATTCATTCATTTATTCATTCATTTGTCCAATACACAAATACATAGGAAGAAAAATAGACATGTGATAATATAAAAGAGGGTGAACTTAACTCTACTGGAGTTTGGCTTGGAGGATAAAACACGTTGGCTTTACCTTCCCCTCTGCATGGCAAGCTGTATTCTCCAGCTTCTGCTCTTCAGTTTCAGGGGCTGGAAATTGTGGCCTCTGTTCCCAGTAGTCCCAGATGGCGAGGAAAACTAGAGGTTGTTGCTCAAATGACTTGGACGTTATAGAGGTGGGCCTGAATATTACAAGAACCTTAGGGGTCTAGTCATTATGTTGGGTCCTATTTTTAGGCCTGTTTATGACACGTAAGCGGATATATATTTTTGCTCTCCTTGTTTTTTGGACTGCTTGTAAATCTCAACAGAGGCAACCCACAGAAAAGCTGTTGCTAAGGCAGAATAAATAGTATTTGGAAATGCTGCAGAAGTAATTAGGAAATGAATAGTCAACAGTGATTACAGTAATGGACTGGCTGCTAAGTTACACACCTAGTGAGTTCAATTCTGTAGCAACCTGTTTGATTTGACATAAGATCTTTCAGGATTTTTTTAAAAAGTGTTTTTCTCCAAAGCCTCTGTAGATGTAGTAAATCTATGGTCATGCAGCATTGAGAAATACAAAATTATCTCCGATATTTTCAGCATACTCTTGTAACCTGTGTCTTCAGGATAATTCGTTTTTCAAAGAGTAAGTGTTATTAATATTATTAAGCACAGTCAGAGTGACTCTTGATTCTATGTCTGCGGTATAATAATTTTTTTGCTCACTTTATAACATAGGAATGGAAGGATGGACTGCCATGCTTTAAGCCTGCATAGTCTAGGGCAGTGATTTTCAACCTTTTTTGAGCCGCGGCACATTTTTTACATTTATAAAATCCTGGGGCACACCACCAACCAAAATGACACAAATAAATAAATAAATAAATAAATAAATAAATAAATAAATACATACATACATACATACATACATACATACATACATAAATAACCCCCTCATATATACAATCCCATGTAACATCCCCTTATAAATACCTGTACAGTCAATCATCAATCATCCCTCCTGAAATTTATCCTACTGTCTCATTTCTGGGTACTTCTCCTGTCTTTCCCCCTTTTCTCTCTCATGTTTCTAATTTCTCTCTCTTCCTCCCTTTTTCCCTCATTCCTTCTCTCCCTCCCTTTCTCTCTCTTTCCTTTCTCTCATTCCCTTTCTCTCTATCCTTTCTATCTCTCACTTGTTCTTTCTCTCCCTCCCTTTCTGTCTCTTTCCTTTCTCTCATTCCCTCTTTGTCTCCTGGGGCTGACTGCGGCTGCCCTCCACCCCCCACCGCGGAGGGAAAGCATTTGGCATCGGCACCGCCAACCCCCCCTCCAGGAGCAGCAAAAGCCTCAGCGACGGAGCCGAAAGGGAAACGGCGCGATCCGTCACTTAGGCTTTTGCTGCTCCTGGAAGGGGGGGGGAGGATTTTCTCCTCCCCACCCCCCCGGCAGCCAAACGTCGCTGAGGCTTTGGGCATCGGCGCCTTCCCTTCCACGAGCAGCAAAAGCCTCAGCGACGGAGCCGAAAGGGAAACGGCGTGCCCCGTCGCTGAGGGTCTTGCTGCTCGTAGAGGGGTGGCGCTGATGCTCCCTCTCGCTGCCTCCATCTCCCCATGACCGCCTGGGGCCGCTGCAGCCGGCACGCTCCCGCTCCCACCGCCAGTGCCCTCCCGCCGGGCCCAAAGGACACTTGCCGCCGACGCCAGGAAACTCCAGCTGGGCGGGGCGCTGCCGGTGCCTCCGAGCTCCCACTCGCTCTCCTTTTTCCCGCCTTCCTTCTTTGGGGCCCAGCAGGAGAGCGCCAGAAACCGCGGCAACGGGCAGGAACCGGTGGACAGCTGCGAGTGGGAGCTCGGTGGCACCGGCAGCGCCCCGCCCAGCTGAAGCTTGGCGGCACACCTGACTGTGTTTCGCACACCGGTTGGGAAACGCTGGTCTAGGGCAGTGTTTCCCAACCTTGGCAACCTGAAGATATTTGGACTTCAACTCCCAGAATTCCCCAGCCAGCGAATGCTGGCTGGGGAATTCTGGGAGTTGAAGTCCAGATATCTTCAAGTTGCCAAGGTTGGGAAACACTGGTCTAGGGAAGCAATTTTCAATCATTTTTTGCAATGATAAAACGATGCATCCAAACACTGAGCACCATTAATAAGAAAGTCTGTAGTCATGCATGATTAGTTTGCTGGATTTCTTAACCTTGCTGTTCTGCTCAGGTCAATATGAACCGAAACAAAATTTGTGACCTGTAGATTATTTGTCATGCGGATCTCAAACTTGTGATTAATTGACTTTTCCTTATTTTTACTATGAGTGTGATTTTTTCCCCATTTTGTTTTCTTTTTGCTACATGCTGATTGTTACATTTTGTTACACCTGAAATAGTACAAGTGTATAGTAAATGGGAACACAACAGCAAGGTTAAACCAAGCAGTCCTCAACCCCTGGGCTGTGGGCTGGTACTGGTCTCAGGCCAGTTAGCAACTGGGCTGGGCAAGCAAGCAAAGTTTCATCTGCGCATATATAGCAGAGGTCTTCAAACTTGGCAAGTTTAAGACTTGTGGACTTCAACTGCCAGAGTTCTCCAGCCAGCATAGCTGGCTGGAGAATTCTGGGAGTTGAAGTCCACAAGTCTTAAACTTGCCAAGTTTGAAGACCTCTGATGTATAGGATCTAGGTAGAGTGCAAAACCAGCTTTTAAAATATAAATTGTCCTTTATAGTATGAAATTATATGGGCATGGAATAATGGTTATGGTTAAGCCCTCCCTCAGCCATAGAAACTATTGTATTTTTGGAGTATAAGATGCACCATAGTTTGGGGGGGGGGGAGGAAAACAAGAAAAAAAAAGCCTCTGCCTCCTAGCAATTTGCCAAACAGCAAACCGTAGAGATGATATACACTGTTTGCTGTATATTTCTGTGCATGTGTATCTGACCCATAGAAATAACAAAGAATTGGAGAAATCTCCATTATGGCAGAATATTAATGCCAGAAAGTGTTCTTAAATGTAGTCACACTAACTCCTCCCAATTATTTAAATAGATCTACTTCAAACATGACTAAGTCAGGGTTTAACTCAGCTGCCTTATCTTAATACTAAACAGGACACTGTTACATTTCAGATTATACTTTTACAGATCTTTAAATTTGATGTGGCTTTCTGGAAGTATAGTTATTTTATTAAGTTGTTTAGAACAATAATAAAGCAGTCTTTTTGAGTCTAATAACAAGATCATATGCTGCAACGTTCTGCCTGTCGGTGACTACTTCAGCTTCAACCACAACAACACAAGAGCACACAACAGATTTAAACTTAATATTAACCACTCCAAACTTGACTGTAAAAAATGTGACTTCAGTAACCAAGTTGTCAAAGCGTGGAACTCATTACCGGACTCCATAGTGTCATCCCCAAACCCCCAACACTTTACCCTTAGATTATCTATGGTTGACCTATCCAGATTCCTAAGAGGTCAGTAAGGGGCAAGTACAAGTGCACTAGAGTGCCTTACGTCCCCTGTCCTATATCTTCTTTTCTATTCTTTCATAGATATATTTTACTATGAGTATCTCCTCTATAACCTTCATCATGTATTTTACTATGTGTATATAGATATATACCCACTAAAACCCTCATTGTGTATTGGACAAAATAAATAAATAAATAAATAAATAAATAAATAAATAAAATTTGAACATTGTACAGACATTTATAATTATTGACTTATCTCCTTGCAGTTTCAGCAGTCCAACATTGCCAGCAGTTCACCTCCCAGCAATTTGCCTCCTTGCAGCTAGTTTCACTTTCAGTTCTAGCTGTGGGGCGGGGCCTGCCTGGGCTGAATCAGCTGTGGGTCAGGAGGCTGATAATCAATTGCTTGTGATAATCAGGCTCTGCATTGCTTGCTAGAAAGAGGTATAAATTGCTGGGAGGCATAGGCCAAAGAGTGGGGGTGGCTGGGTGGGGCTACACTTGGTGCATAAGATGGACCCAAGTTCTGACCCTCTTGGAGATAAAAAAGTGGAGATAAATATGGTAATCTTCGGAGTCTTCGGAAAGGGGCAGTATACAAATCTAATAAATAAATAAATAAAAATAAAAATAATATAAAAATAAATATAAAAATTAAAATTAATAATAATAATAATAATAATAATAATAATAAAAAATTGGGTGAGTTTGGTTCAGTTACTCTCAGTCCAATCTACATTGCAGGGAATGTTGCTACATTGAAAATTTGGGAGGAAGGTGTGCTCTGTACTGCTTGAGCTCCCGAACAAAAGGCAGCATAGAAACCTGAGTTTTTTCCATAGGAAATCTGTGCCCTGCAGCTCCTGCTGAATAATACTGTAGCTACAGCAACCTCAGTCATTATGGCCAATTGTGACAGATGTTGGGAACAGCCCTCTTTGAATTCCACATACTGCTTCCAAACTTGCTTCCAGATTGGATATTTCTATGACAGAATGTAGAGCATATGGAGGAAAACAATAGGAGAGAAATAATATATTCTGTGTCTATACTGTCCAGAATAAAACTAATTATTTCCCATTTCAGGGGGATTTATAAATAGACTTTGGAGTCCTGCTTAGGGAAAAAATGTTTCTTTAGAAGTACCACAATGCAGCACGTTTCCATTCTCTCTCTCTGTAGTGAACTTTGCCTTTATTTCTGCAGTAGAATAGAATACGTGTGTGATCATGGTCCTGGGTGTAACAGCCTGTGCTGTACCACAGAAGCCCACTCTATCTTGATTATAAGAGATGCGGTCAATTTAATACCTGCTGTGGCTTACAGATGTGTACAGCCTCTACTTTTAGTAAGATCACTGGAACTTTCTGTTCAAGTTCTTGGAACATGGAGAAAGAATTCACCTTAAATTTGAATGTTGTGGTGGGTGTCATACTTGAAAAATTAGCTGCTCAAAGTTGCCTTCAACTGCAAGATGGATGGCAAATTTGAACACCATCAAATATCAATATCTGCCTGTCCCTGGGAAGGACTCGATAGGTGGACAAAGATGCCACATCCAGTCCGAACATCTAGCTGACTATGTAACGAACAATAATAGTAAACTCCTAGTCGACACTAAGAATGCTGTGACTTTATTCCTGGTCAGAAGCTGTTCTGTTTAGAATACTAAAGGTGGATTTGGCATCCAGGAAAATTGTGTTAAATGTTTTATCACTATGATGGTTTTTGGTATTGATAATTCCTTCAGGTTGATACTTGCATGAATTGTGCAATGTTGAATAGCGGATGTGATCGCAATGACATGTTATTTCTATTTCTTTTCAACATATGTTAAAATGTTTTATTTGACAGATTTCTTACAGCTACTTGATTTCCAGAATAAGGTTTCTTGATCTTTGTTCCCCAAAACCAAAGTTTTTACTGCCACACTGTGGGTGTGGCTTAATATCATGTGACTGGGTAGGAGTGGCTTGCTGGCCCTGTGTCCAGGTGGGAGTGGCTTGAACGATTATCATCGTTCAAGTGAACTGTTAAGTCCTTGACTTACAACCTTACGAGTGTCGCTCACTGGGGTGACAATTTGCTTCGCGTTTCCCGTGCTCTCCTTCCTGGGTCATACACACCCATCTCAAGCTGGGTAGCTAGGTGAACGGGTGCTGCCAGAAGCATAAATGCTGCCAGCGCTGCTGCCACCCACGCCTTCTGCTTGCACCTCAAGTGGGAGGTGGTGGCATGAGGCTAGAGGGGAGCTGGGCAGGAGAGACGGAAGCTCATCTGAGGCCAGGAAGGAGGAAAGAGGAAAAAAGCAAGGAGCGCAGATGCAGTAGCAGCAGCAGAAGCAGAGAAAAAAAGGAGAGCCGAGCCAAGACCAGTAATCCAGGAACTGACAGTTGCCGATCAGCTGGAGCTGCGCACGCATCTTCATTCCCACCGGTGGAACTGCGTTCCACCCCATCCTGCCTGCTGCCCACCTCTGGATCTAAGCTATTAACAATTAACCATCAGTGGAATGGCTTGCCTCCAGAAATTGGGGGTGTTTCATTACTGGAGATTTTCAAGAGGAGAACTTACAATATGTCTCCTTCTTGAGCAAAGGGTTGGACTAGAAAACCTTCAACCAACTCTGTTATTCTGTATTCTAAGTTCTGTAAGGCAATGCTCTGCCTTCTTATTTCAGCTTTCGTTCTGTAAACAACTATCCTCTATTTTCCCTGGAGCAATAGTTCAGTATTTGCTAATTCAGTGTTTGCATCAACTTAAATAGAACATAATTATCACAAATAATGAGAACCAATTGTGTGTGCGTGCAATATTTGTATCCTTTAAAAACATATTTAAAAATGAATCCAGTTATTGTTAGTAAGCCTTTGAAAAGGGATAGCTCCATAATATTTTTTATTGGTCTCACAGGGAACCTTTAGTGTGGAAGCATCATAAGTATTTTATAGATATTTTAGTGTCTTGGTGACAAGTCCCTGCAATTTTCTAGGCAACATATTCAGAAGTGTTTGTCATTTCTGTATTTGTTTCCTAGGGGAGGGACAGAATAACTGGCCCAAAGTCGCCCAGTTGGCTTTGTGCCTAAAGTGGAACTAGAACTCACAATCTCCTGGTTTGTAGCTTAGTTCCTTACTGGGTCTTGCAAATCCAAGTAGATATCTATCATTTTGTTTGGCAATCCTAGTGCAATTTATAAAAATAAGTAGCGTATCAGGTAAGAAAAATATTACTAAAAAGAATACAAAACAGAACAATTTGTATAGTGTATGCATATGACAATTTATCTGTTTACATATAACATTAAAAACAATTTCTGTGGTTTTATGAAATAATACTGAGCAAAACAACAGTGTTACCTATTGAAATGTGACAGTAGGCTTGTGGACTAGATTCTTGCTTAAGGATTTTTTCCCCTTCGGGTTATTCTTGCACCAAACTACCTTCCATGGAAAGGATGCCTTCAGAGATCTGACATCTGAAAGCTCCAGGAACAAAATCCTTCTCTATAAATCAGTAATCAGGGCCACCTGAATAAGAATTAATTAAAAATCAAAGTACTACTTACAAATGAAAATTATAAAATAAAGTGCAACTTTCAATAATAAGATATAAGCAGAAAAAGTAGCAATTTAAAAACAGTAAGTTGCCAATGACATTAAAAATAATATTCCAAACTAATATGTGGTTTAGAAACTGACTGAATGCCTATGGGTAAATTAAAATAAATTAAATGCCCTAATGCCTAGAAGAAAAATAGTATCAGATAGAATGGTTCTGCAGCTAATTATGCAGGTGTAACACTGTCACAGAAAAGGCCCTGTCCGCCTACTATTACTACTTGTCTGAGCTGTGGGTAAAGGACTACATGGAACAGAGCTTCAAATATTAATATGAAGGCAAGGCAGGAGCTACATTGAGTAATTGATGGTGAGAAAAATAGAAAATATTAGACTTGTGAACTATGGGCTTAACTGAAATAAGGGCAAAATGGAACTGCAACCTCATAGCTATGCTGGTCTCTAAGAAGGATAATTGTTGAAATACATTAATGGATTCATTTACTTTTAAAGATTTTCTTCCATTCTATTATCCTTTTGGAGTTAAGCCTTTCTGTTGCTTTTTGTTGAGTGAGAAGTAGGCATTGCAATAAAACATAAAGCAGTGCTTGCTGCTTAAAAGATGGTTTGCAGGAGCATTTAAACCCAATCAGATTAAACAAATCCTAAATCCTATGCACAGATCATCTCCAGCATTGATGGAGGAACTACAAGTAATTGTAGAGGAACTTTAAAAAACTCCTATATATTTAAACTTGGCTGATGACCATTCAATTGCTGATATGAAACTGAAATTTAAGAAGCTAACTGGGGTTCTATTTTTTGGAATAATTTGGTTAGAGATAGAATTGCATTTTGTTGTTTTTATATTGGAATTTGGCTTCATTTCGTTATGGCCCATTGATGAGAAAATGTTTTGGTTTTCCTTGGGGAATATCTGCTTTCAGCAGAGCTATATGAGATTGACATGCATTATTGATGTTTCTAGGTTGAGGAGAGAAATAAAAAGAGGCTGCATGACTGTTTTTATTGAGTGGTCTTTCTTTCTCTTTGAAGGACTATTAAAATTTTAATAAATAGGATGAGGCATAAGTGGCAATGGGCGACTATTTCAAACCATTTCTGTGTGTCGTTTCCCATTTATTTGCCAGGAAAAAAAGATTCCTCATTGCTAAGCTGATTCTCATGGATTTTAAAAGAAGTCTGCCAATGAGAATTCCTGCATGATTTTCAGAATCTCATCCTTGGTATTTCAGTCAGTTGTGCCTTGATAAAATAGCAGACACAATGTTCTAATGTTGCAGTATAGCATAATGTTATAATAGGATTATATCATAATTATATATATCTGGACCTCTAGCATAAAAATACTCTGCTTACCCTGATTCTACAAGCCAGGATAGGAGGGCACTAACTGCTTAATCTGTATTCCTGGTAATTTCAACAGGGAAACAAAAGGGCTCAATAAACAGCTCACTAATAAACAAAGTTTACATCACTCCAGACAGGACGTTATACGATCAAGGGGGGAGATTTACATTGCCTGAAGCATACACAGGACGATCAGGTGATTAAGGAAGATTAGTTGTGAAAAGGCAGAAGGCTTCAGAGAAATTAGGTGTGAGAAACATTTGCTCTAGGAAGAGTTTCTAGGAAATTGGTTTGTGATATCTGTGGGAAAAGGAAGAACTCAAAGACATGTTTGAAGTTATATTATTTTTGTGTATCACTTGACATGTACGTGTAATTATCCCCATTTCCTTATGTTCCCAAATAAAAAGAGGTACATGCTCTATACCATGTCACTTCACCCAGAGAGAGAATGTGTCCAAGTCTTCTTTCTAGGATTCGCGTTCATGAGTGATCCCACACGGCTGGGTTGCACTTAGTCCCATTGAAGACATTGTCTCCATCAGGGACTTTGGCAGCATCCACAGTCTAACAAATGACTGGAACTTCCTACAGGTTCTGAGGATTTGATAGCCCCCTAAGAGGGCACCATTTAAGTGCATTTCTCAGCAATATTATGTAAGGCTAACTGTGGCTCTCTTCCATATTTTCTTGGCTGCTTTTACAGATAAACAGAAAAGACAATGTAAGTGATGTTCTGAGGTATTTTTATACCTTTTACTAATAGGGACCTAAATGTTTCTTTAAATATGTATATTTGAAAAATATAGATGCAAACTGGCAAGATTTGAGCCAGTTTGGTCTAAGTGGTTAAGGTACCAAACTAGAAGCCAGGAGACTGTGAGTTCTAGTCGCAGTTCATGTATGAAAGCCAGCAAGGCCAACCACTTACTTTCAGTCCAAGACACCTCAAAGGGTTGTTGTTTTGAGGAAAATAGGAGGAGGGAAAGCGTATTATGTTCGACACCTTGAATTATGTATAAAAATAATAAATGTGAAGATAAACAAATATATTTCTAGCTTTGTTATGGGTACTCTTTTATGTTTTTAAATAATGGATTTTTAAAGATCCATTTTTGTTGATTGAAATTTGATTTTATTGATTGACTATAAGAAATATCTTGCACAATTCATGTCATCATAAAGAATTATCAAAATATGCTGCCAGTATTCTGAAGTATATGCCAGAGAGACCAAGTCCATTATACTGTGAGGTACAATAGCCTTACACACACACACCAGACAAAAGCTCTCTTTTTCTTTCCCTCCCTCCTTCTGGGGGGAATCCATAGTGATACATTTATCTCAAGGGTGGGATTCAGTTTTTATTACTACTGGTTCTATGGGCGTGGCTTGGTGAGCATGGCAGTGGAAGGATACTGTAAAATCTCCATTTCCTGTCAATCAGCTGGGATTCAGGAGGCAGAGAATAGATGGGGGCAGGACCAGTCAGGTAGTATCTACCAATTCTCTGAACTACTCAAAATTTCTGCTACCAGTTCTCCAGAACTGGTCAGAACTTGCTGAAACTCACCTCTGATTTATGTGATATATCTTTCCAACAGAGGCCCGAGGATGAGGCGATTGTTGATTTGGGAGGCACCAGCAATGTTGTTAACATTCATTATGAACCAGAGGAGTTGGAAGGTAAGACAATTATCGTATAGTGTTTTTATCTCTTCTTCTACTTTTCTATTACATCATGATTAATTTAAATGTTTGAAAATGGATCTAAATGTGTTTTCCATTTGGAACTGCCTGTGTATAATGAAAAGTATTTTATATATCACGCAACCAAACACATTCTATGTTTGTTTAAAACAAAGAAAACCCATCAAAATTATTACCAAAAAATATCAAATTTTACTTTTGGAATGTTGAGTTGTTTAGCAATAGCAATAGCATTTAGACTTATATACCGCTTCACAGTGCTTTACAGCCCTCTCTAAGTGGTTTACAGAGAATAAGCCTATTGCCCCCAACAATCTGGGTCCTCATTTTACCGACTTTGGAAGGATGGAAGGCTGAGTCTACCTTGAGTCCACTAAGATTTGATCTTCCAAACTGCTGGCAGACGGTGATCAGAAAAAGTAGCTTGCAATACTACACTGTAACCACTGTGCCACCGAAGCTCCTTCATTTAAAAAATGATAATTCCTTATTTATGTCGTGCAGGCCTTCCCTCTGCTTGGAAAGCCTATGCTCGTAGTCCTCAGTGAGGTGCTTCTACTGAGCTGCCTCTTCGGTCAGATCTGAACTGTTTTGCCAGGCAGCTCTTTCTTGTGGTGTCTGCTTAGTTCCAACCACTGCTTCCTGCTGCGACCCTAAGGAGCCCAGGCAGGGAGGTCAGGAGTGGCTGGGAGGGGAGGGGCGAGTAGAGGCTGGCCCCTCATTGTGAGTGACATGGAATTAGCCACACCCCACCCAATCACATGATCATCTAACCATGCCAACCCAGCCAATCATTAGGCAGATCATATTAGTGGTCTGCGAGATTTAAAATTATGAATTTAGTGGTCCCTGAGGACTGAAAGGTTGGTGACCCCTGCTCTAACTCACATATTATTTGTTGTCTTTAGTCTTACTTTTAAATTCTGCAGATGAGATTCTTGCATACCAGTAGTGATTTGATCAGAAGGCTGGTTATATTCCCTCCTATGGAGGTTGATTCTGATTGGGGAAAAATACCTATATTTAATAAAACATTCTTGTTATGGGATTCAGAGTGGTAGAATGGTAGACCTCTGCTTCAGTACCTTGCTTAAGAACATGCTTGTCAGTGTTTGAATTTAAATTTGTAACTTACACTTAAGATACCTACATTTTCTTTATGGATTTAGAAATGACTTATGTATGTAAGCCCAAGTCTTTATCACATCCTCAAAAGCAAGCAGATTGTCAATTCCAATAAATAATTCCCTTTATGTCAAAAGAAGCATCACTCTTGAGAGTCAGTACAAAGGGGAAATAAATAATTATTTCTGTAGCTTATACTTTATTCTCTTTGTACTTGTTCCGGATCCTGCCTGGTACAATGGAGCCACAATACCTCACAAAACCTTTTGTCTCTTGTGAATTCAGATACCTGTTTTCATTGCTGGGGTTTCAGGCAGTGGAATAATAAAAAGAAAGAGAGAGAGAACCCATATCTATGAACTGAGTGAACTTTCCTCATCCCTAAAAATGTTCACCATGAATGAGATAGGTTTTACAAAGTCAAAAGAGTATTGCTTTCAAGTAGATTTGCATACACTTTGCTTTTTTTATGTTTGCTAGACAGTTAAACTCTGGATGGGTGAGGTATAGAATTGTATCTGAACAAACTACCGCCTTGATAGAACAAAAAACAACAAAAATGAGTATTGTCTTGAAGCCCCCTTGTTTCAGAATACATGAAAGGAAGCCCCACTTTTGGTGGTCCACGACATATGACCACAATTGAACCCAAATTTTCTTTTGCTAAGCTAGACAGTTATTAAGTGAATTGTGCCCCATTTAACCACCTTTCTTGCTACAGTTGTTACTGGTTTATTTGATTCATATGGAGGCCCACCGCAACCAAGAGTGGTAAAGAATCAATTAAAACCAAATTACAATCACAATAATACACACACATATACAGTATATCAGTTGAGAAAAATAACAATAGTTGGAAAATTATAATTCATAGATGCTAACATAAGCAGGAAAAGGAGCCCTTCACATTTTATTTTTTTAATTTTTGCTACTTACCTCAAACTGCAAAAGCAAGGGAATTGTCAAATACCCAAGAGGTTATTATGTGTTAAACAGTTAAAGTAACTGTGTTTAATTTGATGGCTTATATTGCAGGTGAAAATAGATCTCTAAAAAATGGTTGTTCAAAAAATTGTGGTTTCCCTTCCTGCTTATGAATGCTGATCCTGATCTACGCAGATAACTGAATGTTTTTTTAATCAGTATGCACCAAGCATAGCTTTCATTGTCTTTTCTTCCAATCCAATTCTCCTGAGTGTATAGGCCTTTTTACAAGAAATTTTCTTTCCCCTTGTGCAGTGGACAGGCAATTAGAAAAATAGACTCCTTCTCTCTCATTTCCTATATTAGTATGATTCTCCCTCAGCCTGCAATAGCCGCCCCGAGTCTACGGAGAGGGGCGGCATACAAATCTAATTAATAAATAATAAATAAATAAACATGTTTTCACCACTAACATGGGGGAATTCTCACCAGGAGCAAATGTAAATCTCTTGGTATTAAATAAATAAATAGACCTTTATTACAGTCAAAGACCATCAATATAAGATTAGATTAGATTAGATTTATTGGATTTATATGCCGCCCCTCTCCGCAAACTCGGGGCGGCTCACAACAATAATAAAAACAGTACATAATAACAAATCCAATGCCCACCAATCTAATTACAGTTTAAAATTAATAAATTCATAAAACAATCCCAATGTATATAAAAACAGACACACAGTCAATCAATCAATGGCAAAACAACATGGGCAGGGGGAGATGTTTAGTTCCCCCATGCCTGACGGCAGAGGTGGGTCTTAAGGAGTTTACGAAAGGCAGGGAGGGTGGGGGCAATCCTAATCTCAGGGGGGAGCTGGTTCCAGAGGGTTGGGGCCCCCACAGAGAAGGCTCTTCCCCTGGGTCCCGCCAGACGGCATTGTTTGGTTGACGGGACCCGGAGAAGGCCGACTCTGTGGGATCTAACCGGTCGCTGCGATTCGTGCGGCAGGAGGCGGTCCCGAAGATATTCTGGTCCGGTGCCATGAAGGGCTTTGTAGGTCATAACCAACACTTTGAATTGTGACCGGAAACTGATCGGCAACCAATGCAGACTGCGGAGTGTTGGAGTGATATGGGCATACTTAGAGACGCCCATAATTGCTCTCGCAGCTGCATTCTGCACGATCTGAAGTTTCCGAACACTTTTCAAAGGTAGCCCCATGTAGAGAGCGTTACAGTAGTCGAGCCTCGAGGTGATGAGGGCATGAGTGACTGTGAGCAATATAATAATAATAATAATAATAATAATAATAATAACAACAACAACAACAACAACAACAACAACAACAACAGAACATCCAAGAACCGTTTCAGATTCTTAGAATCTAGACATTTTAGTATCTCTTTGATCCTAGTAGCAGTAACTCTTGGTAGCATAATCATCCTGGCTACACTCATGCCTGAGCAGAGACTCTTAAGAGACAGAGAGGAAATGCTTACAATTTTTCTGTCAATGGAGAATGTCAGATGGCGTGAACAAAATATAGAGAAAGGCAAGTCCGAAAGATGCAGCAATCAGATTATGTTCTCAAATGAGCAGTTCATCTCAATAGTCATCTAAAAATGGACTTGTGCTAAATGTGGACTATAATACATAGTAATTATTAAAGTACAATCCACATGATAATGCTGGATATCCCTCTTTTAGTGCTAGTTTTGATTGCAAGGCTTTGGCTGGCTATTTCAAATTCAGAAACCAACAAGATTGCTGTACTGACTTAGTTTGTACATCACATTATATAAACCATTTAACATTTAGAGACTTAGCAGATGAGAGAAAAAAAACAAAAGCAGGTAAACAAAAACTCATAGGAAATTCAATCGAACACTAATGGGAATCCATCACTGGGCTTACTTTGAAGTTGTGATGGAGGCCAGAAATATTCTCTTCCAGCATTTATCCTGTCACTGTCAATTATTTGAAGTCTTTCCGGGTAATTGTGGTGCTATCCAGTCCAAGTTAGAGACCATACAGAATGTTTTGTAGCTTTCTGTGTGACTTATTGGCAAGACGCATTAAAGACAAAATACGTCAAATATGGCAAAATCAGCTACTGTTTCAGCAGTTTGGGCCCGTGTGAATTAATACATGATCATATCAATCTGTGTGATTTCTACCCTATTTCCATAGAGGTCAAATTAGTAGTTTGGAGCACTTCTAACCCATCTTTGACATTAGACGCCCAGGTGGGGTATTTTTGTTTTTTGTTTTAAATATATGAAGTACCTTCCATTAGCTCAGGCTTTACTGGAATAGAGATCATAAACACGTTTGCTTCACTACGCAGCTGCTTTGTTTAACAGCTCAGTTACCAATTCCAAATGTGGTGGCTAAATTAGGAATAGCAGTGGAAACTGCAGTTTAATGTTTCCAAATGTGAAATAATTCACTTGGGGAAAAGGAATCCTCAATATGAGTATTGTATTGGCAGTTCTGTGTTAGCAAAAACTTCAGAAAAGAATGATTTAGGGGTAATGATTTCTGACAGTCTCAAAATGGGTGAACAATGCGGTCAGGCGGTAGGGAAAGCAAGTAGAATGCTTGGCTGCATAGCTAGAGGTATAACAAGCAGGAAGAGGGAGATTGTGATCCCGCTGTATAGAGCGCTGGTGAGACCACATTTGGAATAGTGTGTTCAGTTCTGGAGACCTCACCTACAAAAAGATATTGATAAAATTGAACGGGTCCAAAGACGGGCTACAAAAATGGTGGAAGGTCTTAAGAATAAAATGTATCAGGAAAGACTTCATGAACTCAATCTGTATAGTCTGGAGGACAGAAGGAAAAAGGGGAACATGATCGAAACGTTTAAATATGTTAAAGGGTTAAATAAGGTTCAGGAGGGAAGTGTTTTTAATAGGAAAGTGAACACAAGAACAAGGGGGCACAATCTAAAGTTAGTTGGGGGAAAGATCAGAAGCAACGTGAGAAAATATAATTTTACTGAAAGAGTAGTAGATGCTTGGAACAAATGTCCAGCAGACGTGGTTGGTAAATCCACAGTAACTGAATATGCCTGGGAGAAACATACAGTATACCCATCCTAAGATAAAATACAGGAAATAGTATAAGGACAGACTAGACGGACCATGAGGTCTTTTTTTGTCGTCAATCTTCTATATTTCTACGTTCAATACCTATATACAATTTATGTACAGTGTATAAGTAGTCCTCAAGTTAACAACAGTTCTTTTAATTATCATTCAAAGTTACAATGGCATTGAAAAAAGTCACAATGAATATTGCCGCATCCCTATGGTCACGTGATCAAAATTCAGATGCTTGGCAACTGATTCATATTTATGACGGTTGCAGTGTCCTGGGGTCATGTGACCACCTTTTGCTACCTTCTGCCAAGCAAACTCAATGGGGAAGCCAGATAACAACCATGTTATTAACTTAAGACATAACACCTAGCTGCTGTGGCCTAGTAGTTGAGCTCTTGCTTCACAAGCAGGAGATTGTGAGTTCAATCCTAGGTAGAGGCAGATGTAGAGTCTCCTGCTTGGACAGGGAGTTGGACTAGATGACCTCTAAGCTCCCTTCCAACTTTGTTAAAGCTGAGTCACCTGTAACAACTATAAAGCCATAAAATGGGACAAAACTCACATAATAAGTGTCTTGCTTATCAACAGAAGTTTTGGACTCAATTGTGGTCCTAAGTCAAGGACTACCTGTATATACTGGACTGATGTTCCAAGGTCTACATCTACATAATGACAAGGTGTGGCTTTAATGAGGAAGACGACACTCTGTTTTTCTGATAGTTTGTGGTGTACATTCAACAAAGTCAAAGCCATAAATACCTGACAATCTGCTTTTATTCCAGGGCACAGGACATTATATGTTGGAGTACGGATGCCTTTGGTTAAACAAGGCCACAGACATAGAACCCATGGCCCCAAATCCAGGAAACGAGATCGGATAAAGGAAAGTATATTGAAGGAGCAGGAAACCTATGGTAAGTGTGTGTTGATAACAGAACACAGTGGGAGAGTAAGCCAAAGTCTCCTATTTGCCATATTGTTGTATATACCCTGTTTCCCCAAAAATAGCGTCTTATATTAACGTTTGCTCCCAAAGATGTTCTACCTCTTATTTTCAGGGGAGGTCTTATTTTTTTTTCAATGAAGAAAAAATGCAGCTTAGCGGGAACATTGTCGCCGATGTGTGTTTTATGCATCTTTCTGATCCGTTCCAAGAATTGACATGTGAATTAATGATCCGAAAGACGCAGCAGCACCCCTACCGTATTTAAAACTACCGGTATCCGGTATCCGTTAGGGTGCATTCAGGGGCGGGCTACCAATAGCAGCCCTACCAGAACGTGCCAGGAGCACGCCCCTCTGTGCATGTGTGGGGCACAATTTGGCATTTGTGTATGTGCAGAAGCCAAATCCCGCGCAAAGATGCTCATGTGTGCAATTTCTGGGCTTCTTTTGCTTCTGCGCATGGGCAGAAGCAACCCCCCCAGAAATTGGAAACAAGAGTTGCCGGTCTCTCACGACCGGCAAATCAAGGTAAGATCTGCCAGCCCATGCCGCACCGCTCGCCCTCGCTCCCCCCACCATGCCACTCGCCCTAACTCCAACCACTGCTCCCCTCGCCCCTGCTTATTTGGATCACCTCCTGTAGGGGCCATGGCACAGGGAGCAGGCCAGGTGGCCCCAATCCTGGCTGCGTGGCCTGTTCTGTGCTCTCCCGCACTGCAGACATCTCTCCTGTGGCCTGGGAGATCAAAGAGCAGGCCACAGGGCCGGAGCTGGGTCAGGCCGCTTTTGCTGCTGGCCCCAGCTGCTGTTCTAGGCGAGGCAGTGAGATTTGGCTGCTGCGCATGTGCAGCAGCTGAAATCTCCTTCCGGCAAAAAAAAATTGCCGGTTTCTTTGCTTCCATGCATGCACAGAAGCAAAAAAAAAAGAGGTAATTTTTACCAGAACCACACCGGTGCGTGTGCATGGCGTGTGCATGCTGGATGGCAATGGAGCGAGCCTACACGCTCCATTTCTGTCAATGGCAGTCCCCCTATTCCACCTAGTTGCCCACCCCTGGGTGCGATCCTGCTGCAGCCGCTTGTTGGATGCGTATTGGATGTGTTTTAAATCTGATTGATGCAGCGTTTTGGAATGCAATTTATGGACAGCAGTGTTATATATGTTCTGTTCGGGAATGCTATGAAACGTCTCCTACGTATTACTTTTGGGGGATGCCTTATATTAGGCAATTCTACGAAACCTGGTGGCTCGGACTGGTTCTTTAGAACCGGTAGTGGAAATTTACCACCACTTGCTGAACTTGCAGCAATGACTGGTGGTCCATGCATTCGAACCAGTCCTCTGGTCGCCACAACTTGCAAAAAAGACCCTCTGTGCACACGCAAAGGCTTCTTCGCATGTGCAGAGGATCATTTCCTGGTATTTTGCATCTTGTGATGAGGGCGGAAAACATGCACTTCCGTTGTGATCAGAACCGGTAGGGTAGATAAGTGGAATCTCCTGACAGCCACCTATCTGAAATAGTATGGGGTCTCCTGCTTGAGCAGAGGGTTGGGCTAGAAGACCCCCCCAAGGTCCCTTCCAGCTCTATTCTGATTGATCAAAATTGTAATTTTTTTCAGTGCTGTTATAATTTTGAACAGTCACTAAATGAATGGCTGTAAATTGAGAACTGCCTGCATGCTTTTTAATTCTTTTTCCTTGATTCTGCTGGCGTTTCCATATCCACCAAGAACACATTTATTTATTTATTTATTTATTTATTTTGTCCAATACACAATGAGATTTTTAGTGGGTATAGATCTATATACACATAGTAAAATACATGATGAAGGTTATAGAGGAGATACTCATAGTAAAATATATCTAAGAAATAATAGAAAAGAAGGTATAGTAATAGAACATATCAATGAAAGAATAGAAGAAGAGATATAGGAATAGAAGAAAGGTGTAGGAGATATAGGAGAGCAATAGGACAGGGGACGGAAGGCACTCTAGTGCCTTACTGACCTCTTAGAAATCTGGATAGGTCAACCGTAGATAATCTAAGGGTAAATTGTTGGGGGTTTGGCGATGACACTATGGAGTCCGGTAATGAGTTCCACGCTTCGACAACTTGGTTACTGAAGTCATATTTTCTACAGTCAAGTTTGGAGCGGTTAATATTAAGTTTGAATCTGTTGTGTGCTCTTGTGTTGTTGTGGTTGAAGCTGAAGTAGTCGCCGACAGGCAGGACGTTGCAGCATATGATCTTGTGGGCAATACTTAGATCTTGCTTAAGGCGTCTTAGTTCTAAACTTTCTAGGCCCAGGATTGAAAGTCTAGTCATTACCATTGTTTTCATTACCATTGTTTTCAACATTAGGATTATTAATACAACCTTCCACTTTGTTAGATACCCCATCTCAGCGAGTTCACTTTATCCTTGGTATGGAAGAGGATGATGAGCATGTCCCCCATGACTTATTCACAGAAATGGATGAAATCTGTGTGAAAAAAGGTGACAAATCAGAGTGGAAAGAAACAGCAAGGTAATAAATAAATAAATGAATGAATGTATACATACAAGATTGTATTCCACCTTTCTGTACAGTTGGTTTAGCTTTATAATCCAGAAAGAAAGCAAAAGAACCAGGGAATTTCCCCCCCCTGCATGTTGATTGTTAATGAGGAACAAGCAAATCACATTTTAAATATGGAGGGAACTGGTACAATAGTCTTCAGTATGTCTCTCCCAATTTTACTTGGACAGAATTTGCCAGATCAGGATTTCTGGTCTAGAAGCAGCAGCTGCTCCTGTGCAGAATCTGTTCTTATTTCCCCAATTTTACCTGCAAATCTCTGAATCTGGCAGTCTGTTCAAAAGTTTTGTGGGTTATTTTGAAGTGTACAACTGGATTTGTGTCGGCATAATATCGTGTCAAATCAGGAGACTTCTGTGCATTCAGTAGCTCACCTTACAGCTATGGGAAACATTTCAAGCTTACATCATCTTTGAATTCAGTTAAAATCAATATATGGAGTAGTGCATTTCTGTTGGCTATTGTACTGATAACTACTGTGCCAAATACCACTTTGAACAGAGTTCAGAAATGGTTTTAAAGTAATTCCAAACTTGATTCAGGAGTACATTTAAAACACTACCAAACATAATTCAAAATATATGAGTAAGAAAATAGAAAGTAACATTTGGAAGCTGATAAAAACCTTACAATAATACATTTATTATTGGCTTGGTTTGTTGTAAAATGATGCCATCTTCTGGCGGATAGAATACTAATGTCCGCTAGTACACTGCATTGCCTATACTGTATATTACTTCCACATAACTGTTGTTACTATGACTGGTAGCCATAGTTCCCTCTAAGCTGAGCAGTGAGCAATCGCTCACTTAAAAATCATCATCAACTCAGAGTTTTCCAAACCTGCCCAGAAGCCGAGAGGGAAAGAGTGAGAGGGAAGGAGAGAGAGAGGAAGAGAGGAAGAGAGAGAAACAGATAGAAAAAAGAGAGGAAGGAAAAGAGAAAGAAAAAGAATGGGAGTAAGGAAGAGAGAAAGAAAATCAAAATCTGGTTTGAAACTAGCTCAACTATTTAAGTGGCATTTTGATATTGATAGAGTTGCCCTATTATGAGCTCACTGTTATAGACACACTGTACAGTATTTTATTTTGAAATTCTCTGAGGCAAAACAGGGTGGGTTTTTTATTTGTTTGTTTGTTTGTTTGTTTATTTATTATTTCTGTGCCGCCCAGTCCCGAACGGACTGCCGCTCAGACACTATACTTTCCCGCCCACTCCCCCAAAAAATTAGAGGGAACACTGCTGGTAGCACAGTGTTACTATGACTGATAGCACAGTCAGCCAAATGTTTAGATTTTGTCTAACATATTATTTAAATCAGAAGATTGAGAGTTCAGTCTTGGGTAGCAGCAAATGTAGGATACAAAGAAAAACGCTCCGCTCCGTCCGGTCACACTCCAATGCTACCCTGAATTAAAGGATTACAGGGTTGCAAAAAGGGATTATTATTATTATTATTATTATTATTATTATTATTATTATTATTATTATTAAAAATATAGGAATTGAAATGAGACAGTGGCACTTCTTGTAAATTTAGCATATTTGTGGTTTTGGAGATTGAGAGCAAAGCAAGGAATCTATTGAGGTTATTGCCAGGGTAAATTTAAATTAAGCAGCATTCTATGAAAAAATAGCGATAACAATAGCATTAGCACTTAGATTTATATATATGCGTCTGAGTTCCAAGGGCCACATGATCACTTTTTCTATCTTTCTGACAAACAAAGTCAATAGGGAAGCCATGTTTACTTAACAACCTTGTTACTAACTTAACAAATGCAGTGATTCACTTAACAACTGTAGCAAGAAAAGCCATAACATAGGGCAAAACTCACATAACCTCTGCCGCCAGGCATGGGGGAATTGAGATCCTCTTTCCCCCTAGGCCTTTACAATTCTATGCATGGTATGTATGTATGTATGTTTGGTTTTTATATTAATTGATTTTTAATCATCAATACCAAATTACTATTGTACACTGTTTTATTGTCGCTGTTAGCCGCCCCGAGTCTCTGGAGAGGGGCGGCATACAAATCCAATAAATAAATAAATAAATAACAACTGTCTCACTTAACAAACAGAAATGTTGGGCTCAATTGTGATCACAAGTTGAGGACTGCTTGTACTTCTGTATTCATTTATGATTTCCCTGGGCCCTGTAGACCCTTTTGTAAATGAAAGTAATGATAAAGATTGGTGTTTTGCACTGCTTTAATTCACATGGGACAGAGCCTCGCAGATTTTGAGGAATATGTCCACTGACTGCATTACACTAATATTAATGCATAAAAGCTTTCTTGGTTTCTCTATTTCACAGCTGGGCCTTCCAAGCCATGTGGAAAAATAAATAATGCATTGATCCTGAAATCTTTTGCTATAGTATTTGATTTGGATTGTGTTTCTTGCCTTACTTGCAGGTGGCTGAAATTTGAGGAAGACGTAGAAGATGGAGGAGAACGATGGAGTAAGCCATATGTGGCTACTCTGTCGCTGCACAGTCTCTTTGAACTGAGGAGCTGTATCATCAATGGGAGTATCCTTCTGGATAAATCTGTAAACTGCACTGAAGACGTTGCAGGTGCTATTTTTAACAATTTATGAGAATAAAAGTCAAGGAATCTGTTCCCTGTGTCTTCTTCTGTGTATAGAGAGCATCCTTCCTGGATATAACCTGCCCAGATGCAAACTTGGATTAGACAGAAATTTCCTCAAATTCTGGAAATCTGTTTCAAGGCAGAATACTATAGCAGTCTTCCTTAATTTGGTGCCCTCCAGATGTTTTAGGGATATGACATTGGGAATATCGAGCCTTGCACATGATGACTAGGAATTTTTGGAGTTATATTTCCAACAATCTGCAGGACCACTTTTTGAGGGAAGGTTTTTTTAAATTTAAAAATCAAGCTGCTTTGCCCAGTTCGGTGATTCATTACATTTAGAGAATATTAATCCTCATTAACACAGGTTGGGTGTGTGGGAAGATAGGATGCCAAAGTAGTACAAATGGTTGTGTAAAGAGTGTTTATTGTGCCTGGTTTTTCCCCTTTAATTATTTTTAAAATGTTGGATTAAAAAAATGTGGAAGCCAGAACAGATTTGGCTCTTTTTATGAACTACCATCATTACTCATGGAATGGAGCATCAGGGATAGCTATTCTGAGAATTAAATATGGCAGTTAAGAATTTTCCTCTGATTGTTGCTTTGGGGTGATTGTATTGTTTCTATGCTAGGTATTTTTTCCTCAGAAAGAAATAAAATGGATATTTTTAGTATCCTTTACTCAAGCATGCTACTGCCACTTTCTACCCAATCCCAGGGCATGAGATCTAATTTAAGAGATGAACAAGTATGAACTTCTAAATCAAAAGTCAATAAGATTGCATTATCTGATGACTGAACCCTTCTCACATTGAAATAAATGCCAGTATCCTTGAAAGAAGAAACACATCCTTGTTCTTGAATATGATACTATATAGCTTGAAGGGTACAAGAAATGTACTGATATTGCAAATACACTTCTGTATAAGTCTTTATATTATACTGTTCAGAACCATTTTGGGAAGTAAGGAGTGGACGGTAATCTAAACACTTTTCTTAGCTGTTTTATTTGGCAATTATAAAAAAAATTAAAGGGAAAAAAGCTTTGGAGAAAATAGAGATCTTTTCTGTTATTTTTGAACAGAGTGTCTGTCTGTATGCCTCAGGCGTGGGTTCTGTATCCTTTTGCTGCTAGTTCACTCAGGATGCACCTTGTGTGCGCAGCAATCAAAAAATAGCTTCTTCACATGCTCAGAAGCAAAAATTAGCTTCTGCAGATGTGCAGAAGAGAAATCCAAAATGGCGGTGGCTCAGGAAACATGGAGACAGAACTGGCTCCATGACATCATTGCTGAATTGCTAACAGTTCTAAAGAACCGGTTAGGACCAGTAGGAACCCATGACTTCATATTTCAAACCATCTGCCCATTAGTATCTCTGAATAGGCCTGATGAAAGTTGTAGTTCAAAATATATGAAGGAACCTGAGTTGCAGACAGCTGGATGGAATAAATTTCTGGAGGGTGGGTTTACCAGTGCCTTTCACTAATATCATAGATAAACCTCCACCTCTCCTTTTGAAGACTGAGACTTGGCTTAGATGAAGTCTGATCTGATTCTGCCAAGATACAGTAAAAGATAGCCCTTGAATTTACATTTCATTGTGACCATTTGAAGTTACAATGGCCTTGGAAAAAGTGACATGATCAGTTTTCACATGATCATTGAACCGCCCCGGAGGTCATGTGATCAAAATCCAGGCACTTGCCAACTGGCACATGTTTATGACAGCTGCAGCATCCTGGGACCATGTGATTACTATAAATTTTCCCAGCTGGACTTCTGACAAGCAAAGTCAATGGGGGAAGTCAGATTCACTTAACAACTCCAGTAATTCAGTTAACACTTCTGGCAAAAAAAGGTCATAAAATTAGGCACAAAAGCTGCCAATGGAATAGAAATTTTGGGCTCCATTGAGGTTATAGTTGAGGACACCCTATAATTGTCTCACTTGAAGACAAATTATGAATTACACTAATTTGTTCTGAATGATGGTCCAGTCTCTGATTTGTTGTGAAATACTCTTTCTTGTTAATGGAGTAGTTTTAAAAATGCGGCTAATTGCAGTGTGCAAAGGATTATATGCAATAATAGGGAATATCTCTGAACCAGGGGTGGACTGCTGCTGCCTGGACTGGGGGGGGGGAGATGCAATGGGGTAGCGAAAATGGAGCTCCACCCCAGAGCACCCAATTTGCACTGAAAGATGTTGAAAGAAAATGCAGGCCGTCCTACATAAGCCACACCAACAGTATGGTAGTAAAAATTTTGGTAGCCCATCACTGCTCTGAACCTTAAAACCATACCCAGTCTAATCAATACAATTTTAATCCAGGATCATTGATTGCAGTGTAATCTGCATTGCATTTGTATAATTAGGTGGTTTTCTCTTTCAGAAATGATCCTGGATAGCCAGACAACCTGCAGTGAACCCACACGTAAAAAATTCTGGGAAACCCTCTTGAAAAAACACCACCATCAGTATGAAAAGAGGAGAAACATCCTTGTCCGTTCTTTTGGAGAAAGTGGCCATAGAAAGTCTGATGCTTCCTCAACAGGTAAGACAGGTAAAGCATCTCTGTAATCTGGCTATTCTGGTCCAAATTTCATCATTACATTAGGAATTATGAACCCAATATTGAGAAATCATTGGGAATATATAACAACTTATGATTTACAATGGCCACCAGTTCATTTGCATAACATCCGAATTGAAATCCAAACCACAAATGTTTGTGCATGCATCTAAGTGATCAGAGTATCCCTTCCTAATCTGTCAGTGCCTCTGCTTGTTTTCTGGATTGTACATACCATATTTTTCATTATATAAGACACACCCTTTTCCTCCCTAAAAGAGGCTGATAATTTGGGTGAGTTTTATACTCTGAATGTAGCCCCCCCCCCCCTCCAGCCCTAATTAGCTGCTAATGATCTTCCCAGCTCTTACCTTGCAGGCTCTTTCATTGTTTCACTCTGTGAAGAATGTTTTCCAAGCCCTAAGTCTTTGCAGGCTTTTTCCATTGCTCTACTTGCTCTAACCATTTCTTTCCAGGTGCCAATGATGTTCCTGGCTTGCAAGCTCTTTCATTGTTACTTTCTCAGAATAAAGTTTTTTTTAAGTCCTTATCCAGGGGATAAAATAATGTGCTGAAGCTCTAGTATTCGTTGGTACTGATTTATTATTTCATGTTAATTCAGTATTGATAGTGGCAACCATATAGATAGATTTGCCCAGAAATATTTCATAAGAAGAATCCTTCACTCCTCCTCCCACAACAAAATACCTTACTCCACCAGACTTGAAATACTGAAATTAGGCAATTCACAACTACATCATCTCCAAACTGATCTAACCATAGTTCATAAAATCATATACT
This sequence comes from Erythrolamprus reginae, assembly GCF_031021105.1. Taxonomy (NCBI): domain Eukaryota; kingdom Metazoa; phylum Chordata; class Lepidosauria; order Squamata; family Dipsadidae; genus Erythrolamprus; species Erythrolamprus reginae. Next base: position 183,301,370 of record NC_091951.1, on the reverse strand, counting down.
AAAATGTCCTTCCTGTTAATGACTACTTCACTGTCAACCGCAACAACACACGGGCATATAATAGATTCAAACTAAATTTCAATCACTCCAAAACAGACTGCAGAAAATATGACTTCAGCAATAGAGTGATCAACATCTGGAATTCACTACCTGTTGCTTCTTCCACAAACCCCAAAATCTTTAACCTTAGATTGTCTACAGATGACCTCTCACCTTTTCTAAGATGTCTGTAAGGGACGTGCATAAGTGCACCCTTGTGCCTACCATCCCTGTTCTACTATCCTATTGTCTTCTTTTATTATTACTTTCTATGTTATGTTTATATAAACTACTATCTTATACTTCATTGACAAATAAATAAATAAATAAATAAATAAAATAAAATAAATAAAATGAAACAAGCTAGAGGTTGAGTGTCCAATCGCTAAACTCTGTTCAGCATACAACCATTTTCCCAAAGTTCATCAATAGCAATTTCTAATTCCAATTTTTGAATGCTGTTGATAATGACTAGTGTTGGCAAACCCAACAAAGTTCGGGTTCGGTGAACTCACCCGAACTTTGCCGTGACGTTCGGATGAGTTCGCCGAACCCGACAAGCAGCAGTGCCGCTGCGGCGTCCTTTTCTGTAAAAATAAACAAGCTTCTTTTTATTTTATAAATAAATAAGCTTTATTTTATAAATAAATAAGCTTCTTTTTATCTTTACAGAAAAGGATGCCGTGGTGCCGCTGCAAGCAAAAGGAGGTGAGAAATTCCATGATGAGATTCAGGGGCGGGGCCTGGACGTCACGGAGACTCCCTCCTCCCCATTTTGGCCAGCCAGGAAGTAGTCTCCATGACGTCAAAGCCCTGCCCCCGGAATCCCATTGTGGGATTTCCCATCTCCTTTTGCTTGCAGTGCTGCAAGCAAAAGGAGGTGGGAAATCCCACGATGGAATTCCCCACTGTCTTCCTGGGCGGTGGCATTTCGTGGTGTTCGACCGAACGGCGAACCCAAACTTTACCCGAACTTTTTAAAAAGTTCAGGTTCGGGTTTGGCATGCCGAACACTGCAAAGTTCAGCACGAACCTGAACTTTGCAAGTTCGGTTCGCCCAACAGTAATAATGACAAAGGAATTACTGTAGATCATTTGTTTTCTAGGAAAAATTTCCCAAGTAATGGAAGTCTTTTCTACTAGCCCACAGATCGAAGCAGTTAGGCTTTCATTATTGGGAGATGATCCACCACTTTCAGTGCTACTATTATGGAAGAATATAGTCAGCAAATTCATGCAGTGATTTTTGCTTGTTTTCTAAAACTAAATTTTGGCTTTGGGGATGAAATTTTCATTTTCATAATGTATAATCACCCCTTTAGGATGTGACCTTATCATATCCTCAATTTGTTTAGTTCAAAAATAAAAAAAATTAATTGGAGGGAGCTAGGAAATACTTGTCATTTTGTTCAAGTTGCTCTTTTAAAAGAACTGGGTCATTTGCTTGCAATGAAAATTGTTATAAGCTAAAATATAAATATAGACTGGTGGATCTATCTACAAATTCTAACAAGGTATAAAAAAGAATCAGAAGGGACAGCTATTGACTGTCAAATTTAACAAATAGACAAATTGTTAACAGGCCCAGAGGAAAAAATAATATCAAAAATCTATAAATACCTAACAGAATATGAAAAACATGAGGAAATAGTTAAAGGACTGATAATCGCCTGGGCGAAAAACATTGGTCGTAATATTCATCTGGCAGAATGGGAACAAACTTGGAAGAGAAATACTAAAATGACTAAATCAATAATATATAAAGAGAATCAATACAAAATGTTATACTGGTGGCACTTAGCACCGAAAAGATTGCCTCAGATATACCCAAATTATAATCAAATATGCTGGAAGTGTAAAAAAGAACCGGGCACCTTCTTCCATCAATGGTGGTCATGCCCCGAAGTGAAAAAATATTGGATGCAACTTAGAAAGTGGTTACAAGAAATAACTAATGTTGAAATAACTAATAACCAATGAGTTCTTTTTATTAGGCATTATCAGTAACTTGTATGAGAAAAATGTTAAATATTTGATGTTATACATTGTAACAGCTGCAAGAATAGTCTACCCAAAAAAATGGAAAAATCCACAAATCCCCAGCGATAACACTACTCCTCTCCAAAAAGACCTGGACGCTGTTTCTGAGTGGTCTAACACATGGCAACTCCAAATCTCAACCAGAAAATGCTCCGTCCTACACATTGGGAAAAAGAATCTGAACTCCAAATACGAACTGAATAATCAAATTATCCCAGATAACCCCCACTCGGTTAAAGACCTCGGTATATTAATAACAAAAGACTTAAGTGCCAATGCCCACTGTAACAACATAGCCAAGAAGGCTTCAAGAGTTGTAAAACCTAATCCTATGTAGCTTCTGCTCTGGCAATCTCTCATTACTCACCAGAGCTTACAAAACGTTCGCCAGACCCATCCTCGAATACAGTTCATCTGTTTGGAACCCATATCGCATCTCAGACATAAACACCCTTGAAAATGTTCAAAGATACTTCACAAGAAGAGCCCTTCACTCCACCACTCGAAACAGAATACCCTACGAGAATAGACTTTCAACTCTGGGTCTAGAAAGCTTAGAACTAAGACGCCTTAAACATGATCTAAGTATTGCCCACAAAATTATATGCTGCAACGTCCTGCCTGTTGGCGACTACTTCAGCTTCAACCACAACAACACAAGAGCTCACAACAGATTTAAACTTAAAATTAACTGCTCCAGACTTGACTGTAAAAAATACGACTTCAGTAACCGAGTTGTCGAAGCGTGGAACTCATTGCCAGACTCTGTAGTGTCATCCCCAAACCCCCAACCCTTTACCATTAGACTATCCATGGTTGACCTCTCCAGATTCCTAAGAGGTCAGTAAGGGGTGTGCATAAGTGCACTAGAGTGCCTTCCATCCCCTGTCCTATTGCTCTCCTATATCTTCTATGCTATTCTTTCCTATATTTATTCGATTTTTTCACTGATATATTTTATTCCTATTTCTTCTCTTCTATTCTTTCTTAGATATATTTTACTATGAGTATATCCTCTATAACCTTCATTATATATTTACTATATGTATGCCCAATATAACTCTAATTGTGCAATGGACAAAATCAATCAATCAATAAATAAAAAGGAGTTAATTGGGAAAATTTATGAATATGCAGAAATGTACCGTTTGACTATGGAACTGAACGATCAAAAGGACTCAGATTACTATGCTATTTGGATGAACTGGTACAATTGGATACAAAAAAGAAACACAAATCAATAATAAGTGATAGGATGTTATAAATGTACAAATGTAAAAATGAACAAAATATCAATGAAATGTGAATAAATGGATGTTAACCTGCATGAAAGTAATAGAAAGTACAGTGGTACCTCTACTTAAGAAAAGCTCGGAATTTGGGTGGGAGGAGGAGGAGAAAGAAGAGGAGGAGAACTCTTACTGCCGAAGGAAGATGGTGAGTTCAAGGGAAACAAAAAAATCCAAAACTTTAAGGCTTTTTTTAAAAAAAAGAGGGACTGCCCAGAGCGAAGGGAACGTTTCTTTTCTCTGGGCTCTGGCAGAAGTTTATTCCCTCTCCAAACGCCCAGAGAAAGGTAAATGCTTTGTTCACTCTGGACTGCCAAAGCCTCCTTAAGCGCCACCGAAAGGCTCCTATGGCAGCCCAAAAAAGCCCAAGATGGCCGAGATTAAAGGGGGAATGGCCGGAAACTGGCCGGGCCTTCGTGCCAGTCTAAAATTTCCTGGGAAATTTTTACGGGCTCAGGTTCTTAATCAGAAAATGGTTCTTAAGAGGAGGCAAAAACATCTTGAACACCTGGTTCTTATCTAGAAAGGTTCTTAAGTAGAGGCGTTCCTAAGTAGAGGTACCACTGTATTATGTTAATATTAAAAATCAATAAAAATATCTGAAAAAAAAATTGTTATAAACTGACCACGTTACCCCAAAGCATCAGTTCATGAAAGTTGTTTTCTTTTGTACATGCCATTCATGTAAATAAAATAATTCATGGACATTATGGACATTATATGGACAGATGGACATTATAAGTGAAATCAAGCAATGTACATGTTTATTATTGATAAAGGTTTGTTAAATATAATTTTTCTCAAAATTATATGTGCAATGTTTGATGTTTAACAGTGGTTCTCAACCTGTGGGACCCCTTTGGGGATTGAACGACCGTTTCACAGGGGTCGCCTAAGACCATGGGAAAAGACAAATTTCCCATGGTGTTAGGAACTAAAGCTTCTATTCTGGTGGCTTGGAACATATTTTTACAATCCAACCAATCAGGTGTTTACAGTGGGGTCGTCCCTCTGATCTTCCTGCCAATCAGCTTAAAACTCTGTTGGGAAAATTGGTGCTAGACTTATGGTTGAGGGTCACCACAACATGAGGAACTGTATTAAAGGGTCGTGGCATTAGAAAGGTTGAGAACCCCTGTTGTATAATGTAATAATTAATACAACAAATTATCTAAATTTTTCCTCTTTTCCTATTTAGGAACGACTTCACTGTCTCTTCATCCACCTTCTAACACAATAGATATTAGAAATGGATTGACTCATGATACTACCCCAACAGACGTGATCAAAGTGAGTTAATTAATTGTTTATCACTAATTGTAAGAGCATCTAAAAAGGTAAAGGATTTTTTGACAGACAAGTCATAGTCAATAAGGATGGGATCTCATCATTCTTCTGTTCAGATACTAAGCACAGGAGCCTCCCAGGGTTGTGTACTAAACCCTTTCTTTATTCCTTGTACACATGACTACTGCACCCCATTGTATAACACCAACACGATTATTAAATTTGCAGACGATACAACAGTGGTGGGGCTGATTAATAAGAAAAACGAGTCTGCTTACAGAAACAAAGTACAAGGGCTGACACTGTGGTGTAAAGAAAATAATCTTACACTGAACACCAAAAAACCTAAACAACTGATAATTGATTTCAGGAAGAAGAAAGATGTATGTTTACCATTGTACATAAATGGCGAAGAGGTTGAGAGGTAGTTTTAAATTTCTGGGTATTCATATCACAGAGGACATCTCATGGACAATGAATGTTAACATGCTTGTGAAGAAGCATCTATCTCAGCATCTATTGTTGTCCTACTATCGCAGCACCATGGAGAGCATCCTAACATATGGCATTCTCGCATAGTATGGGAGCAGCTTTGTAGCGGGTAAAAAAGCTTTATAGAGAATCATTAGAACTGCCCAGAATATCATTGAGCTCCAGCTACCAGCTCTGGATGATATCTTCACATCTCGCTGTTTTAGAAAGGTGCACAATATTCTCAGAGACTCTTCTCATCCTGCTTACAATCTTTTTGGACTGCTGCCTTCTGGCAGAAGATTCAGAACCATTAAAACTTGAACCACATGTTTTCTGAACAGTTTTTATCCCAGAGCTATAATTGCACTTACCAACGTACTGGAGGTCACCATCAGTGAACTGCTGGACAATAGTACAGTGATACCTTGTCTTATGAACTTAATTGGTTCTGGGACGAGGTTCGTAAGGTGAAAAGTTCGTAAGATGAAACAATGTTTCCCATAGGAATCAATGGAAAAGCGAATACAGTAATGCGTGCAAGCCCAAAACTCAACCCTTTTGCCTTACGCTGCTGGGAATCCCCACCTCCGGACTTATGTTGCCAGCCGAAGCGCCCATTCTTGCGATGCTGCAATTTCCCTGAGGCTCCCCTCGCTGGGAAACCCCATCTCCGGACTTCCATTGCCAGCAAAGCGTCTGTTTTTGCGTTGCTGGGATTCCCCTGAGGCTCCCCTCGCTGGGATTTCCTTCCCTTTGCCAGCACTGAATCCCAGAGAGGGGAGCCTCAGGGAAATCACAGCATCGCAAAAACACGGAAGTCTAGAGGTGGGGTTTGGGAATCTCAGCAGTGCAAAAACAGGCACTTTGCTGGCAACAGAAGTCCGGAGGTCGAATTTTCCAGCAAGGGGAGCCTTCGGCTGTCAACGGAAGTCCAGAGGCGGGGCATCCCAGCGGTGGTGGCGGCTTGGGTTCGTAAGGTGGAAATAGTTCGGAAGAAGAAGCAAAAAAATCTTAAACACCGGGTTCGTATCACGAAAAGTTCATTAGATGAGGCATTTGTAAGACAAGGTACCACTTACTTGGTCTGTTGTGTGGATGTTGGATGGTTCAGGTGGGAAATTGTGGCAGGTTGAGCATGTTTTTTCAGATTGTTATGTATGTTGAGATTGGTGTCATACTAATTTCATTGCATGGGTATACTGTGTATATACATACAATAACAATAAAGTATTCATTTATTCATCCATCCTTCTACCCACCCACCCATCTACCCACCCACCTACCCATCCACCCATCATCTCTGATATTATCTCTCTATAATGTCTATTTTTAAAAATTCAAAATTCAGTCCCCAAAGGAGGATGTTCTCTAGAATTTATACAGGTAGTTCCTGACCACCACTGGGAACTGGCACTAAGTATAACAGTTGTTTAGTGAAATGGCACATGTCCCCGCTGACTTACATCAGTTCCAGATGCAGGTGTTAAGCAAAACACCATGAGTCATTAAGCACAATATCATGTGACTGTGACTCGCAAATTTCTTGCTGAGTTTCTCATTGCCTAAGCAGAGGGTTGGACTAGAAGACCTCCAAGGTCCCTTCAACTCTGTTGTTGTTGTTATTATTATTGTTATTATTATTATTATTGACTTTGCTTGTTGGATGTCAGTAGTGGATTGCATGACCCCAGAAGGCTACTTCTGCTGTAAATGCACACTGGTTGTCAAACACTCAAATTACAATGAAATTATAACAGAGATGCTGTGATGGCCATAACTTCAAGGTCTGGTCATAAATCATCTTGTTCAGTGCTGCCATATCTTTGAACGGTTTCTGAAAGAGTGTATTATCTGTATTTATTAAATTGCCTGTATTCATTACCTGTATTTATTAAATGTGTCATAATATCAGTTCTGCCTTTTTTCTTTGTCATTAGACAGATTATCCTTTTATGAAGAAGATTCCCGTTGGAGCTGAAGCTGCAAATGTTTTAGTTGGAGAAGCAGATTTCTTGAAACAACCTATTATTGCCTTCTTACGCTTATCACCAGCTGTTCTTCTTCCAGGCATGACTGAGGTTCCACTCCCTACCAGGTAGAATGTAGTAGTGATGATGGACGTATTTGGGGATAATTAATAGTACTGAATGATGTCCTCAAGTCAGTGGTGCCTTTTAGTGATTGCATCTATGCAGTTTTCTTGGCAGTGTTACATTAAAACAGGAACAAGAATTGGAGAGAATAATGGGATTAGAATGTACAATTTTTTAAAAAATAATTAGGTATTTGGCTAACAGCGAGATGTTCCTTGATCAAGGAAGACAACTATGGGAAATTAATACAAAAAATAAAAACAGATTTGGAAAGATGGAGAACATTACAATTATCTATACTAGGTTGAATTTCAATCATCAAAGTGAACATTTTACTGAAATTGCTTTATCCTTTCCAAACTATGCCCATAAAATTAGATAATTTTTTCCCTGGATTGCAATTAAAATTTAATTTAAATTACAATAAAACAAAATTTATTTGAGCATTTTAAAAAGCAAGAATAATATTAATAGATTTTCAGGATCATAGAAGCAAAGGTGGGATAGCACTACCTGACTGACAACTTTATTACAAAGCTGCTTCTGGTGTGGGTTAAAGGGTGGATTAATCTAACATTGGAGGGGCATGATCTACAAAATGGTTGGTATGCTTTCCTATGGGACAAAGACAGTGATGGGCTCCCACAGGCATAGTTCCCTCTAAGCTGCGTAGCACGCTGGAGCGCAGGCAAATCCTACGGACAGCCCAGAGTTTTCCAAGCTGGCGCGGAGCCGGCACGGTTTCTCCCCGGCCGACAGCTGATTCGCCCCTCCCAAGCTGTTGGCAGGGGAGAAACCTCCGGCTTCTCTGGCTCTGTTCTGAGGCTGCCGTCACGCACACCCACCTCCCCTGTGACCTCAGAAGAAGGTAGAAGATTGCGGGGGAGGCTGATGGAGGCCAGCCCCCTCGTGCCAATGAAGGCCGCCCTGCGGGCTTTTTCTAGTGTCTGGATACAGAGCGCCGAGGGACGCCCTTCTGCTTCCCCTCAGTTGCCGCCGTGTGTGCCGTATCACTTGCCTGGCGGCGAGCGTTTTTCGCAGGGTTCCACCCCCAGTTTGGATGGGGGCGGCTAGTCACCATGGACATCCAAAATGGGCACGCTGCTGGCAGGGACCCAGTGAGAAATGCCCGCCGCCGGGCAAGTGACACGACACACGTGGCGGCAACTGATGGGGAAGTGGAATGGCATCCCTCGGGGCTCTGTATCCAGACGCTAGAGAAAGCCCGCGGGGCAGCCTTGATCGGCGCGAGGGGGCTTGTTCCATCAGCCCCCACCCCAGTCCTGCGGCCCGAGAGAAAGCAAAAGGGGGATGAAAGCGGGAGAAAAACAGAAATGAAGGTGACAGAAATAATAAAAGTAATAAATAATAATTGCCCGCCCGCTGAAGTTCAGCCGAGTCTCCTCCCCACCCTGGCACTGGGCCAGGAGCGGTGTCTTGGAGGCGGGGGGCTCTGGAAAGGGACTCCCCCCAGCTGGCCCTCCTTCCACTCTCCCCTCAGACCACGAAGGGACCAGCAGCCCTGAGGCCCCCTCCGCAGCCGCTCTCCGCCTTTTCTGCTTCTGCATTGAAATGGGAAATGTGCTTATTCCAGGCAGTTCCGGGGCTACGTGGAGCACAGACGGAGAGTCTCCCGTTTGCTTTCACCAATGCTGCCTAGCAGGTCCGGGGCCGCCCTTGCATTTAAATAACCCCGTAGTGAAGAAGGGGCTCTGCAGAGCGTCTGCTAAACTTTCTTCTCCCGAACCCCTTCTCCCACTTTTACAAAGGATGCTGGACCGCAAAAGGGCTTTTATGGGGTTCGTTTAGTGGCAGTTACTGTTAAAATTGAGACATTTTCTACTCCAGATTGTTTGGTGGTATTTTAACTTGATAAGTTTAGGGGAGAAGAAGGGGGGAGGAAGAGAGAAGGAAGGAAGGAGGGAGAGAGAGAGAGAGAAAGAAGGAGGAAGGGAGGGGAGGGAGAGAGAGAGAGAAAGAGGGAGAGAGAAAGAGAAAGAAAGCGAGAGAGAGAGAGAGAGAGAAAAGGATGTATTAATTTGTAAAATTGGATTAGAATTTTAGAATTATATAGAATTACATAGGTAAAATTAATGGAAGATACATATGATAAATAAGGGGTTTATGATATGTACTGTATGGTTTTATGAGTTTGCATTTTGAATTTAAAATATACTTGCAAATGTAGAAGATTGATGAAAGTTAGTAATAGTAAATGCTAAGTGCCTGAAAATTAATTGAGCTTGGAAATATTGAATGAAATTATAGAAAAGTAAATATGGAAATATATTAATTGATGCATTGGTGTTCAGATAGATTTTCATAGTATTACTAGATTACTATAATACTATGATAAATATTTAAGAAATGAAGATTTTAAAGCATGGATTTATTAATAGTTGTGTTTTTGGATTTGCTGGTTGTTTTAGTTTTAATAGTAATAGATTTTGGTTTTGTTTTATTATTAATTTCTTTTAATAAAAAAGAAGGGATTTTTTTCCCTATCTATCTATCTATCTATCTATCTATCTATCTATCTATCTATCTATCTATCTATCTATCCTTCTATGCTGCTCAGTCCCGAAGGGACTGCCGCTCAGACACTATACCTTTCCGCCCACAATAAAAAAAAATTAGAGGGAACATTGCCTACAGGTATGATCAGGTATGCAGAAGCAGTTTATCTTTTTTCCTAAAGTTGAAGATGGCTTTAGGGACTAGAGGCTGCAAATAGATAAAACTTTAGTGTAAGCAACACAGGGCTGAACAGAGCAGTGGTGGGATTCATGTACCTTCCCTACCAGTTTGCAAATGTGAGTGTATGCGCCTCACCTGTGCATGTTCAGTTCTCAAGCATTACATCGGGGTGGGGGTGTGTGGAACCTCCAACAGTCACCAATACTGGTTCACATGATCTGGAGAGAACCGGCTGAATAGAGCCTGATAAGTTCAGTAGTGAGTAAATATTGGAGCAAGCGAATGAGGAGGAATAATTTCACCTTCAGATATTTTTTATACCTGGAGAAAAGTTTCACTGTTCTAGAAGATCGTGGAAAGGTCTTTTGAAGACTTTGTCTTTTCTTTAATTGGACAGGGTCTGTCTCATTTAAATGAGACTTACTTTTCCAAATGACTTTAAAATGTTTGACTTATATTGCAATCATTTCTTCTTCTATTTCTCTTTTAATAACTAGGTTCTTGTTTGTCTTGCTGGGTCCAATAGGGAAAGGGCCGCAATATCATGAGATTGGAAGGTCAATGGGTACCCTCATGACTGATGAAGTAAGTGAAGTACGGATCATTTCACTGTGTACAGCAGTGTTAATTTTTGCATAGCTGCCTAGGGCAGGGGTAGGCAAAGTTGGCTCTTCTATCATATGTGGACTTCATCTCCCAGAATTCCTCAGCTAGCATGATTGACTCAGTAATTCTGGGAGTTGAAGTCCAGGTTTCTTAAAAGTTGTCAAGCACTGTGGACCTAAGCCATTTACATTTCTTTGAATGAGTTATACATCAAAGAACAATAACAGAGTCATAAAAAGAGTTATAAAAGTCAGAAATAATGATTGCACACACTCCAGATAAAGAATTAGTAAACACATGGTAGAATTACTTTTTTGTTTTTCATAACACATATTCCCTTTTAATATTTACATCACTTCATTGTAAATTGTAATAACCTGTAATATGTGTTACTTTTCATTCATTCACATGCTATATAATCAGAGCCACCTTTGTTCTTTTTTAAAAAATGAGCCATGGTTAAACCAATTGTGACTTAGGGTGACTGGTACACTCAGCTAAGTGAAAAAGTGTTTGATTTTGGTGGGAACTTATGCAAGGATGCTGTTTCTCTACCAACCTGCCTTCCATTTGATTGCTTATATGTACCCGGACTATCATTAAGTGTTGTACCTTATGATACTTGATGAATTTAGCTTTTCTTTATGTACACTGAGAGCATATGCACCAAGACAAATTCTTTGTGTGTCCAATCACACTTGGCCAATAAAAAATCTATTCTATTCTACCTGGAAAAATATTATTTATCGATATATTGTTCCACATTCAAGGTAAATGATTTTAAAGTTTTTCTTGTTTAACTAGTTATCCAGACAAAGATTCTTTTTGAGAGAATGAATACCGGTATATGGGGACATTAGAATTGATTTAGCTATTGTGTGTAAGTAAATGTCTCTCTCCTGTCTGTAATAGGTTTTTCACGATGTTGCTTATAAAGCCAAGGATCGAAATGACCTTGTAGCAGGCATTGATGAGTTTCTAGACCAGGTGACTGTGCTGCCACCTGGGGAATGGGACCCATCAATCAGAATTGAGCCACCTAAAAGCCTTCCTTCTCAGGTAAACTGTGGCTTACTTCTCTAACTCAATAAAACAAAATAGTAATATTTTAAAAATATCATCTAATATGTCTCTAAATTAGATGGCTAGAATCATAGCACAATGTATATATTTTTGTCATTTATTGGCTAAGGCTCCCTAGAAAGCTATCTCAGCTATTTGGCCTGTTTTAATTGCAAAGAAAGAAAAATGATCCTGCTTACTTATTGGAATCAACATCAACACTAAGGCAATTGTGTTCAAAGGAAATTGCAGGTAGTCCTTCACCTATGACAATAATTGAATTCAAAATTTCTATTGCTAAGTGACATATTGTTAAGTGAGTTTTGCCCCATTTGATAACCTTAAACTAGCTAGGCATTTTATGTCTAGAGCTGGGGTGGCGCAGTGGTTAGAGTGCAGCACTGCAGGCTACTTCAGCTAACTGCTAGCTGTAGTTCAGCAGTTCAAACCTCACCACCGGCTCAAGGTTGACTCAGCTTTCCATCCTTCTGAGGTGGATAAAATGAGGACCCAGATTGTTGGGGGCAATATGCTGATTCTGTAAACCGCTTAGAGAGGGCTGTAAAAGCACTATGAAGCGGTACGTCTAAATGCTATTGCTGTTGCTGGGTTGCCAAAGAATCATATGAATATGAGACACTGCAACCATCATAAATGTTAATTGGTTGCCAAGTGCAAAATTTTTAATCATGCAACTGTGGGGGTGTTGCAACAGTGTGAAAAATGGTTATAAGTCATTTTTTAAGTGCTGCAGTAACTTTCAACAGTCACTAAATGAATGATTATAAATCGAGGACTACCTGTGTGACATTTATACGGCTTTTGATATATACAGTAGCACTGTGTTTCCCCCAAAATAAGACCCTATCTTATATTTTTTTGAATTCCGAAATAAGTGCTTAGCTTTATTTTTAGGGAGGTCTTATTATTTTGGCTCACTTGGAGCAAGACGGGGGTTCCTCTTGCCGTCTTACCTGATTTCCAGCTCTGTCTCCCTAAGCAGGGGAAATGGCAGGGATTGGCTGTGCATGGGTTTAAATATTTTCAGAGGAAGGCTTATTTTGGGGGGAAGGAGTTATTTTAGGAGGAAGGCTTATTCTCAGGGGATGCCTTATTTTTGGGAAAACACGGTAATGTTGCAACTATAAGACTGGGATTAGCTTCCAATTTGATATTTTTGGATGGTTTTGATGGTTGTTGTTGGGCTTTTTCTTTCTTTTTTGGTTTTGTTTAGGAAAAAAGGCCACTCTGCCTTTGATTGATTCAAAAGCCAGCAGAGTGAAGTTAATTTATCAAACATCTTTTTTTAAATTAGGATAAGAGGAAGACGGCAGGAAGGTTTTCGATGTCTGAAGAGGAGATTGAGGATCGCACAGGGCCAGAACTCCAGAGAACAGGAAAGTGAGTCCTGGGAGTCTTGTGATGGCTTCTTCTGAAGCAGCGATAAGCAATCTTTTTACTAGCTAGAACTGCATTTTAAAAGGTATTTGACCTCTGTGGCCTGCAGGGGACATGGCCAGTGATATTCTGGTATCAATGCAATGGAGAGGTTCAAATTATTGACTTATTTTGGAAGTGTTTTAAAAAGTTAAATGTCTCTACCTTAAGATGCTGATTTTTCTCTCTAGAATAATAATAATAATAATAATAATAATAATAATAATAATAATAATAATAATAATAAAAAAACATAACCAAACACCGTTGGCACAATTCAATCAAGAGTTTTTGCACGGTTTCAGAAGTGTGTTTGTGGGTCATATATTATACAAACTTTTACTAAAGAAAATTTTCCCAACTTTCATTACAATGGCTCTATAAACTCAGGGACACCTTATGAACTAGATTATTATTATTATTATTATTATTATTATTATTATTATTATTATTATTATTATTATTATAATATTATTATTATTTATTAGATTTGTATGCCGCCCCTCTCCGTAGACTCGGGGCGGCTCACAACACAATAAAACAGTTCATGACAAATCTAATAATTTACAATTTAAAATATTTTTAAAAAAACCCATTATTAAGCAAACATACATACAAACATACCATACATAAATTGTATATGCCCGGGGGAGATATCTCAGTTCCCCCATGCGTGACGACAAAGGTGGGTTATAAGGAGCTTACGAAAGGCAAGGAGGGTAGGGGCAGTTCTAATCTCTGGGGGGAGCTGGTTCCAGAGAGAAGGCTCTTCCCCTGGGGCCCGTCAATCGACATTGTTTAGTTGACGGGACCCAGAGAAGGCCCACTCTGTGGGACCTAATCGGTCGCTGGGATTCGTGCGGCAGAAGGCGGTCTCGGAGATATTCTGGTCCAATGCCATGAAGGCTTTAAAGGTCATAACCAACACTTTGAATTGTGACTGGAAACTGATCGGCAACCAATGCAGACTGCGGAGTGTTGGTGTAACATGGGCATTCCTGGGGAAGCCCATGACTGCTCTCGCAGCTGCATTCTGCACGATCTAAAGTTTCCGAACACTTTTCAAAGGTAGCCCCATGTAGAGAGCGTTACAGTAGTCGAACCTCGAGGTAATGAGGGCATGAGTGACTGTGAGCAGTGACTCCCGATCCAAGTAGGGCCGCAACTGGTGCACCAGGCGAACCTGGGCAAATGCCCCCCTCGCCACAGCTGAAAGATGGTTCTCTAATGTGAGCTGTGGATTGAGGATACAGGTAATCTTTGGTTTACGACCACAATTGGGCTGCATGAATTCCAGCGACCGGTTAGGTCCCACAGAGTTGGCCTTCTCCAGGTCCCGTCAACTAGACAATGTCAGTCGGTGGGGTCTAGGGGAAGAGCCCTGGCCCTCTGGAATCAACTCCCCCCCCAGAGATTCATACTGCCCCCACCCTCCTTGCCTTCCGCAAGAGTCTTCAGACTCTTTTATGCCGCCAGGCTTGGGGCCATTAAATTCTGCCACTTGGCCAATGAATGGGCTGAGAGAAACATGATTGAATGGGAATGACTGGTTTTTATGATTTATATTTAATTAATTGGACCTCAACTGTTATATATTGTTTTATTATATATTTTGAGCCTCCCCGAGTCCTCGAAGAGAGGCAGCATAAAAGTCCAATAACTAACTAACTAACTAACTAAATAAATAAATAAAAAAAATTTGTTGCTAATCAAGACAGTTGCTAAGTGAGTCACGCCCACTTTTACAACCTATTTTGTCATGGTTGCTAAGTGAGTCACAGTTATGTGAATTACCCTCTGTTAAGCAAATTTGGCCTCCCCTATTAAATTTGCTTGTCAGAAGCCACCTGAGAAAGATTGCAGATGGGGATCAGATGGCTCTGGAATTCTGCAACAATTATAAATACATGCCGGTTACAAAGTGTCCATATTTTTATCACATGGTCGTGGGAATGCTGTGTGAGTTGTAGTGTACCATTGTAACTTTGCACTGTTGTATGTCTATGAATGCTTGTAAGTCTAAGAGTACTTGTAGTACCGGTAGATTTAGGATGGTGGCATCTAGTCAACTTTTGAAGAATTGGTCCAGATCATTTTTGCTACCACTGAGGACTATAATGAGACAGGAAATATCTCAGGGACCAGGAGTGACGTCGTGGCACTACCAGTCACAGGGAACAGAGCTTTCCATCTCTTTGCTGGCTTCTCGCTGTTTGTAGGCTCTGAAAGGAGCCAATGCCACCTTGCCAGGGTGGTAAAACTAAGAAGGGGCAGTGAAGCTAAGGAGCGGCGCCCTGGGAGATAACAGAATAGATTGCCATTCTCCTGCTGAACGCTGTTGTGTTTGGGCCTGGGCCAGCCGTTGCTCCCACAGATGGGAGAGACGCGGCACAAAGTGAATGCGAAAGCCTGGCTGACAGCCAGGAAGATGTGGCAGACAGCCAGGAAGATGTGGCAGACAGCCAGGAGGACGAGGCCACTGGGACGCAGGATTCAGCAGACAGCCCAGGGGATTTGACATGCAGTCCCTCAGACAGTCTTTCGTTCCTGGGTTCTTCTGCAAATCAATATATTGATCTGTGTAGCCAAAGAGCTATGCAAAGAAGGGATTGCTTTAAGGAGTATTACAAGTCATTATAGGAGCACCTGGGCTGGGTGTGGTTCCTTTAATGAGGGCTAAAGGGATAAAAGGGAACAAAGGCCAAGGGAAACTGTGGCTGTTTATCTGTGTTATTTTGTGGTTCCTGCTCTGAAGTTTTTGTTCCATGCCGTTGGAGTTTTCAACCCAGCTTTTTCAGACAAGTGGGAGGTGAAAACTCTGGGACTTGCTGTTTGCTCCAAAGATGCAAAAGGACTCCTGAAACGTCTTTGCTCATTCCAGGTTGTCTTTGTTTGTTTTTTCCTGTGTTTTTGTATGCGGCTGAAGTAAGCCTTGCACTATCATTGTTTTCGGACACGAAGAACTGTTTTTGAGTAACCCTTTTTTGTTTATCTAATACAAGTTTGCTGATTAGCAGAGCACGTGTGTGTGTGTTTGATTTCTTTTCCTTGGACTGTTACGCATTGCCTGAGCCAGTCAGGCAGAACAAACGCCAGGACTTCCCCCCTCCCTACCATGGTGAGGAGAAGAGGCAACTTAAGATAGGTGCCACAAAGCTGGGGCAGCTTAACATATAAGAATTGTGCTGGAGTGGAATTGGTGAACACTGGCTGGAACTGGCTGAGGAGAATACTCTTTATTTAATGTCTAATGCCAGAAGAATATCCAGGAAGAGAAAGATTCATAATTATTTCTAAAGTAGCTGCAACATAACACCTTGAGTAAAAGTTTAAAACAGAAGGAAAAAGAATCAAAGGGAAGAAAGCAGAAAAATTGTCAAAAATACAGAAAATTGGATTTTTAAATTGGACAGGCGTTGTTTTGAATAGGCATTTTAAAATGCTGGAACTACAGTGGTACCTCTACTTATGAACACCTCTACATGTGAACTTTTCGAGATATGAACCAGGGGTTTAAGATTTGTTTGCCTCTTCTTAAGAACCATTTTCACCTTACGAACCCGAGCCCGGGTGTGTGCGCTCTCTTACTGCACATGCACTCTCTTACTGCCACAGGGATTCCCCTGCCTTGTGACTGCCACCACCTGGATTTCCCATTTGCTTGCCGCCCCCACTGGAATTCCCCGCCTCTGGACTGCCAACATCGACTGTTGCCAGCTGAAGTGCCTGGGATTTTCCCTTTGCTTTCCAGTGGCTGGGCGAGATGCCCCCCTTCCTCCTCCTCCTCCTCTGGATCCCGCGGGGACAGCCACATGCTCTCCTTTGTCTCCGTGGCCAAAGAAGCAGTGGCCAGTTGAAGTTGCGGCCCGGAGTCCTAATCCGGCCACTACTTCGCCTCCCTCCACCTGATCCTCAGCAGCCCTGGCGAGCCTATGATGTCTGTCTGTCTGTCTGTCTGTCTGTCTGTCTGTCTGTCTGTCTGTCTGTCTGTCTGTCTATCTATCTATCTATCTATCTATCTATCTATCTATCTATCTATCATCTATCCCTCTACCCAACTACTCCTCTATCCCTCTATCCATTTAATTATCTATACCTCTATCCATCATCTATCCATCCATCCACCCATCAACGTTTCTACTTATGAACCTGGTCATGGAACGAATTAAGTTCATAAGAAGAGGTACCACTGTATTTACTCAAAAAACTAACATATTTATATTTTGGAATATCATTAAAATTGGATACTCTTTCCCCCTAGGCCTTTACAATTTTATGCATGGTATGTCTGTACGTATGTTTGGTTTTATAATAAGGGTTTTTAACTGTTTTAGTATTGGATTATTATTATATGCTGTTTTATTGCTGTTGCTAGCCACCCTGAGTTTGTGGAGAGAGGTGGCATACAAATCCAATAAATAAAAAAAATAAAAAAATAAGATTAAAATTTGATTTAACCCTGCTGTTCTGTTTCAAAAAAGTTACAAATCTTCTGTTCCCGGGTCACCCTGACCCGGACCGAAAACTCTTCATTTGCAGTGCTTATGTTTGGTCAATTTGAATACTTTTTTCACTTGGAAAGTAGTCTGAACATTTCTGCACACAATGATATGAAAATTGAACTGAAGAAATTAATCCTTATTGGTTTATTTTGCACATAAATATTCCTCCCCCCCATTTTTGTGAATTTATTTTAGGTTTATTGATAATTATGCCTGCAAAATGCATTCTATTGTACTAAAGTTGGTGTGGGATTGGTAGCTTGAACATTTCTGAACATAATGATATGATAATTGAGCTGGAAAAATTGATGCATATTGGTTTATTTTGTTGATGAAATGCACGCCCCCCCCGGTTTTTTTTAAAATAGTCTTCACTTTATGGATAGTTTTGCTAGCAAAATACATTCTATTTTACTAACGTTGGTGTGGGATTGGTAGCTTGAACATTTCTGAACATAATGATATGAAAATTGAACTGGAAAAACTGATGCATATTGGTTTATTTTGCACATAAATGTATGCCTCCCCCCGTGTTCAATTATTTCAATTTATATAAAAATTATGCTGTTAATTTCAAACTTACATACTTTTTTTTAGTAAAATGGATTTGTTTCATAAAATTAGTTCTCTGGCTACAATGTGGTTGATTTTCAAAAGGATATTCCAAATATTTCTAGCCAAATATGTATAAAAAGTGACAATAATGGCACACAGCAAGGCCGAGGGGGGGGGGCTTTTGTGGCAAAAATAAACCAAAAGGAACCATTTTTTCCAGTTCATTTATATTTTTCTTATATTCAGAAATGTTCAATTTAGTATATCAAACCTTTTGGGGGAAAATTCCTTATGGATTTGTAGCCTTAAAAAATAGAAATTGACACGAAATTCAGAAAGGATGGGGGGAGGGGCTTTTTGATCAAAATAAAAATATAGGTCTCAATTTTTCCAGTTCAATTTTCATATCATTATGTTCATAAATGTTCAAACTAGTTTTCCAGTGGAAAAAGTTTTCAAAAAGACCAAATTCAAGTACCTAAAAAAACTCATTTTGTTCCGGGTCTATATGACCCGAACAGATTAGACGTGACTTTTTTTTTGCCCAGAAAAATTTTTTTCCCCCACCCCCAAAAATATTTTTTTGATGATCAGCATTGTTAAATTGAGTAAATGAATGCCTAAGATTTTAAAGAATATTTCGGATTTGGAGCATAAAAAAATAAAAAGTGAAAATGGTTGCAAGCAGCTGAGGGGGGGGGGGCTTATTTCTGATGTTAAAAAACCAGTAAGAATCATTTTTTTCAGTTCCTTTATATTTTTCTTATATTCAGAAATGTTCAAGCTACCAATCCCACACCAACTTCAGTAAAATAGAATGCATTTTGCAAGCAAAACTATCCATAAATTGAAAAAACTTTCACAAAAACGGGGGGGGGGGGCGTGCATTATATCAGCAAAATAAACCAATAAGAATTACTTTTTTCATTTCAATTTTCATATCATTGTGTGCAGAAATGTTCAGACTACTTTCCAAGTGAAAAAAGCTTTCAAAAAGACCAAACATAAGCACTGCAAATGAAGAGTTTTCGGTCCCGGTCAGGGTGACCCGGGAACAGAAGATTTGTAACTTTTTTTGCCCAGCAAAAACTAAGCCCCCCACCCCCCAAAAAAAATTCTCATAGAGAGAACCCCTGAAATGATGAGCAGTCATGAAATTTCAAGTTTCAGATATGCAGGGAAAATTTTTTACAGGGACTCAAACTTGGCTTCAGGTCAAATAGACCCGAAACAGAACAGCAGGGTTAAGACTGCCACCTGCTGTCAAAGAAAGGTACAACACATTCCCAAAATCTTGAAAATACTTGGAGATATAAATGTGAAAATGTGTTGATTGGAGAGGTATGTATGTTTGGTTGATTGGATTGCTGTGGGGTATTGTAGGATTTTATTGTTATTATTATTTTATTATGTTAATATTAATGCTGGCTTCTTTTATTATTGTATTTTATTGTGTTCTACATTGTTGTAAGCCGCCCTGAGTCCTACATGATTGGGCGGCATAGAAGTCAAACAAACAAACAAACAAACAAGAAAAAAGAAAATAAATAAATAAAGAAAGAAAGAAAGAAAGAAAAGAAAAGAAAGAAAGATTATTATTATTATTATTAAAAAAGGCTCCTGAAGGTTTTAACACAAGATTGAATTTACGGAGGGATTTATTTATGAAGGTTCTATTTTTGGATTACCCTTGAACATTGGACACTGAATTTTTTGAGAAGTGGCTCATAGGTTTAAATATACAGTTTTTGGATTATTGGACAAAAATAAATAAAATAAATAAAAACAAGAAATGAGTTTGAATTTGGGAAGAAATCACATCAATAACCCAGACTATTAAAGCTTGGAGGGGCAGGAGGGTCGGCCTGACACCCCCCCCCCCAGCGCTTCACCTCCCGGCCGGGCAAGAGGGCTCGGGAGGCAGGCTGTGGAGGATCCTGCCGGCCAAGGGTGATGGGCGGGACGAAGGGGTTGGGAGGACTGGGAGGCTCAAGCCTCCTTTTGGCAGCGGCAGCCCAGCTTTACGTTTTTAGCTGGGGGGGGCAGGAAGGGTGGCCTGACACCCACCCTACGCTGTTTCCCGCCGGGCAGGAGGAGGAGGAAGGAGGGCATCTCGACCAGCCACTGGAAAGCCAAGGGAAAATCCCAGGTGCTTTGGCTGGCAGTTGGGAGGCGGGGAATCCCAGCGGGGGCGGGAAACGAATGGGAAATCTCTGCAGTGGCAGTAACAAGGCAGGAGAATCCCTGCGGCAGTAAGAGAGCCCACAAACCTGGGCTCATGTTTGTAAGACGGAAATGGTTCTTAAGACGAGGCAAAGAAATCTTAAGCCCTGGGTTCGTATCTTGAAAAGTTCTTATGACGAGGGGTTTGTAGATGAGGTATCACTGTAGTAGTATAATTAAAAGTTAAAATAGGGTATTAATAGAACTATGTAATTTTGTTAAATGTAATAAATATGATTATTAATGTTATATTCACAATAAACAGAATGATACTTAGAATATGATTTGCATGAAACCAGTGGTGGGATTCAAAAATGTTTACTACCGGTTCTATGGGTGTGGCTTGGTGGATTCTATGGGTATGGCTTGACTTGTTGGGCATGACCTAGGCATGGCAGGGGAAAGATACTGTAAAATCTCCATTCGCACCTCACTCTGGGGGAAAGTTACTGCAAAATCCCCGTTTCTTCCTGATCAGCTGGGACTCGGAAGGCAGAGAACTACTCAAAATTTCTGCTTCCGGTTCTCTATTAGAATTATATAAGACTATTAAATGTTACAGATATGATGATTCATCTTTAATTGTAGCAACAGGAATGACATTTAGAATATGGTGATTGTTATATAAATAACATTGAAATATTGAGTAATCAAATAATGAAAGATTATAATTCAACAACATATGTGTACTATTACTAGAACTTTGTAGTAAATATGAATAATATTTTATTTTTGCTAAAATGTAAGACACTCAGGAGCCACACTGTTCACACATTGATATGTTTGTAAAAAATAAAAAAGAAAAGAAAAGAAAGGAAACATCTGGTAATATGGAACATACTGAATTAGATGCAAGCCTATAATCAAGAATTGTGGACAAATAATGGGATGAATATGTCAAAGCCAAAGAGCTGCCACTCCATGTTGTTGTATTTAACCCACCGCTGTGAATCCGCCATATCTTAGCAATTTCTGTCTCTGTTTTGCAGGCTCTTTGGTGGCTTGATCTTGGATATAAAACGGAAAGTTCCTTGGTATTGTAGTGACTATAAAGATGGCTTGAATTTGCAGTGTTTAGCTTCCTTTCTCTTCCTGTATTGTGCCAGCATGTCTCCTGTGATCACCTTTGGGGGGCTGCTTGGAGAAGCAACAGAAGGAGAAATAGTAAGAACATTTCCCTCTCCTTCCTTTGTTATGAATGGTTGTCAAGGAGGTGACAACAAACCCAGTGTGATAAAAGCAATGGACACAGTAGTGGGTTGTGAATTAGTTTGCTACCGGTTCGCCCGTGCAAGTGTGCACGCATGTGACACTTCTGTGTATGTGCATCCTGGGTGGGTGGGTGGAGCCTCCCGCCTCTACTGGTTCTAAGAACCTGTCCAAACCAGGGGCAACCCACTGCTGAATGGACATTTAACCTCACCACTGCTGGTCTATATACTATTTTGCATTAATAGATCACAGTTCTAAACTATTGGTGTTTTGTTTTTCCATCAAGGTTTTAAGTGTGTGGTGATCCATCCACATGCACAGAATTTTACAAGGGCCTCGGATCTTTTAGCACTTTCTATGTTTTCCATCTTCACTTTTTTTTCTTACTTGGCCAATAAAGAATTCTATTCTATTCTATTCTATTCTACTTCATAGAGAGGGGAAATTAAAGCAGTTGAACTAAATAGCCGGTTTTCTATTCTCTAAATCCTAAAGAGGGAGTGACTGCACATACTGTCAGTCTGATCCATTATTGGCAGCCCTTCTTTTCTTCTGTTTGTGCTTAAATCTGCAGAGTACCATAGAATCCTTGCTTGGAGCTTCGATCACTGGAGTGGTCTACACTCTCTTTGCTGGCCAACCTCTCACCATCTTGGGAAGTACCGGACCAGTACTGGTTTTCGAGAAAATTTTATTCAAGTTCTGCAAGTAAGGTTTATGTACTTTTACTAGGGATGATGGTGATGATGAATCTAACAGAGATAAGTTAACTAACCCATTAATAAACATTTCTAACTAACCCATTTCTAACCATTTCTCAATGCTCTTTTATGAAACAAAACAAAACACAAGACAGCAGTATTGTAAGCTGGGTCTCATTTGAATGCTTAGGAAGCCTGAAATGCTAATAGAGCAGAAAATGTGAAATTCTGATACGATTTTGATGCATACATGGATCTATTGTAGTGTGTCTGAAGAATAGTGTTCCATCCCCATCCACTTCCTATATCTATCTATCTATCTATCTATCTATCTATCTATCTATCTATCTATCTATCTATCTATCTATCTATCTATCTATCTATCTATTTTATTCGACTTCTATGCTGCCCAATCCCAAAGGACTCAGAACGGCTTACAGCAATATAAAAAGATATAAATACAATAAAAAGAAGTCAAATATAAATATCTAAAACTATAAACCCGTTAAAAACCCACAATTTGAACAATCCAATCAAAACACATGCATACCATTCAGTACAATTTGGCCATGACATATGTCAAATTCATGGCCCCAAGGCCTGCCAGTTAAGCCAGGTCTTCGCAGCCTTTCAGAAGGCCAGTAGGGTGGGAGCAACATGGAGGTCGAGGGGGGGTGGGGAGTTGGTTTTATAGAGCTGGGGCGGCCACAGAGAAGGCCCTCCTCTCTGCGGCCCGGCCAACCTGCATTGCTTAGTTGTGGTTAGTATTCCCAACCCAGGTGTTAATTGTGAGCAGTTATTTCTCTCCTCCCTTCAGATTCAAACCCTGGCTCTGATTGATAACAACTGCACATCCAGAATAGTGGACAGAGGTAATCTAATCTGGAATGCTGGCAGATTCCTATCAAACACATATGTGGCCAAACAATATTGCAGACTTTTAAAATGTGCCATCTTGCCTGGGAGTTCCCTCATTATTTCTTCCCCTGGATGATTCCACTGTATTCTGTGAAACCCAATTCCTGCTTAAATCATTGTGGATTTAATCCGAAGGTTTCGTGGCTTGTGAGAAATAGACTGTACGAAGAGGAGAGATGGGCTGCTGCTTTCTAATGTATCCAGTTTTGAATTTGAAACTAGCTTTGTGATGATTCTAGTGTGGAAATTTTAGAATGTTTAAAGTGCTGTAGATGGCGGTCACTTATCAAGAACCAACCCATATCAATGTCTATAGTTTTCAGCCCTTACAGGTAGTCTTTGTTTACAGACCACTTGTTCAGTGATTGCTCAAAGTTTGAAAAATACCTGAACAAGGAGACTTATGACCAGTCTTGAAGTTGTAGCTGTTGCTGCATCCCTGTAATTATGTAATTCCCCCTTGTGATTTTCAGGGCCAGCTTCTGACAAGCAAAGCCAATGGGGAAGCAAGCAGACAGTTGCAAATCACAGTCATGCAATGTTGATATTTAATGATGTGTGATTAGCTTAATGTTCACAGCCAGAATTGATGAGCCGACGCCGTAAGTCGAGCGTGGACATCATAAATATGTGTCAGTTGCAAGCGTCTGAATTTTGATCCTGTGACCACGGGGATGCAGCAATGGTCATAAGTGTGAAAAACGGTCATAAGTCACTTTTTTTCAATGCCAGTGTAAATTCAAAACGGTCACTAATGAACTGTATCTGTAACTCAAGGACAACCTGTATTGCTACTTTCTATAGAAAAGATAGGAGTGTAGAAAACATCAATTAATGGACAACTTAGTGAAGCTTAACAATTTCTGCATTTCAATACTTTTACAATTGCATGATCAGAATCAGCATGTAATGTTCCTTGTTTCTTATCTTTGGCACATATTTGCAGAGACTATAAGCTTTCTTATCTTGCTCTGAGAACCTGCATTGGCCTGTGGACAACATTCATGTGCCTTGTGCTTGTGGCCACCGACGCTAGCTCCCTGGTCTGCTACATCACTCGGTTTACAGAAGAAGCTTTTGCCTCTTTGATCTGCCTCATCTTCATCTATGAGGCCATAGAAAAGCTGTTTAAGTTGGGAAAGACTTACCCATTTTTCACGGCTAGCAATCTGGACCATCTGACCTTCTATTAGTGAGTCAGTGTTGTTGTTTTTTCTATTTTGAACGAGAAATGGCTCAGTGTAGTTTAATTGTTTTGTTTCAATATATTTAAATTCATCAAATGGCATAAGATTCCTAATTGTGCAGAAATAGCAATAACACTTAGACTTATATATCACCCCACACTGCTTTACAAAACTTCCTGGGAGGTTTACAATGTCAGCCTATTGCCCCCAACAATCTTGAGTCCTCATTTTACAATCTCAGAAGCTGAAAGGCTGAGTCAGCCATGAGTCCTACCAGGCTATAGGCCGAATTAGCCTGCAATGCTGTATTCTTCTAACCACTGCGCCACCATTGACACAGGTTGTGGCATCACTTTGGAAGTGTTTTGAACTCTAAAATGAAACCATCTAAAGGCCAACAACTTCACAAGTCTATGTGGCCAAGTGATTTCTTTGCTATTTTCATCCACCTTCAATTGAGCCAAATAGTAATTTTTCCTGTGATTTGTCAACTCATGCAAAAGTATTACAGTGTTTTTAAAGATCTGTTTCTATAATGACTCCTTACTACCTTTGGTTCAGTTTAGACAAATAATTGACAGCCTGTTTGGATGAAGGGTTAAAGACATTGGACTAGGAGCAGGGAAACCTGAATTCTAGTCCTGCCTTAGGCATGGAAGCTAGCTGAATCACTTTGGGCCAGTGTCCCTCTCAGCCCAACCCATCTCATCCAGGTGGTAGTTGTAAGGAAAATAGGGGGAAACATGACTATGCTGAATTTATTAAATAATGGCAAAATACAAATCACAGCAAGCCAATAAAAACTTTCAAAAGTTGTTGGACTAAAGACTTGGGCTTTCAGAAGTAAACACGGTTTTATGTATGGTGCTCATTAACCCTTTTCTGTGCCCACTAGCTGCAGATGTGCAGCTCCTACCCATCCCAGTAATGAAACCTTGATGTACTGGAACAGCCACAATATCGACCCTTCCAAAGTTGTCTGGGATAACCTCACTGTCTCTGTAAGTATAAGAGCTTGACCCTCTATGCATGGTTGACAAAACGATTTCTGTGATAACATCATATTCTTTGATTTGAATGGAACATTAATCTTTGTAAAAGGGTTGAAGAATTACATACATTTCCTTTTTCACAAAAGGGAGAGAAGGAAAGTTAATTCTTGATGAGAAGACCTGTATATGTTAGGAATGGGTAACAGGTTCATTTTCTGGATTAAGTTCCTCTGAGGTTTCTTTTCTTTAAAACGAAAGGTGGCATATTGAGTAGTCTGTTTAAAAAGCATTGAGCTTTTGTCCCCATAGCAGGGTTGGGTTCTGGTTTTCTTCACTGCTGGTTTGCTCAGGGATGCACTGTACACTTTGTGTGGGTAACCAAGAAGCTTCAACGCATGCTCAGGCAGAAAAACAAGATGGCACCTATGGCGCCACCATGATAACTAGCTTGGGGGCATGGCAGGCCTGGGTCGATGCTGGTTTCAAAGACCCAGGCTGCCAAGTTACTACTGGTTCTATAGAACTGGTCCCAACCAGGAGGAAGCCACCACTGCCCCACAGGTTAGATTGTGAGCTTGATTGGATAGATGTCAGAAATGGGATAGTGTAGAATTATGATGGCGGCTGTTAGCTAGAAGTCTCTGTAATGAGACCTGTAATTGCAAATCACTAGGAATAGATGTGTGATGTTGACTATACTTTACTTGAAATGAAACTGAGTTGGGACAACCGATGGGACGGTGGGACAAGGTAAGACGATATATGACGAGCAGAATCCGAGACCAAGCTACAAGAAATAAATTGGAATCACTCTATAATATGTAAATAGATATATTGCTCTTGGGTTAAGTGGACTATACAAGAAACACCCCCGATTTGGTGGTGGGGAATGTGTGTGTGTCTGGGTGGCGGGCACATTTCACTATGCACTATTTTATGTTGTGTGTAATATAAATTTGTTAAAAATTAATTTAAAAAAAGACTATACTTTATTTGATTGTCTTCAATATACTTGCATTTTTAAAGAGATTAAATGTGTTCATGGAATAATTATCTAGGTACTTGCTACATTTGCCAAAGGAAACCATAAAGCAGGAGTGTCAAACTTGTGCCCATTGCAGGCTGTATCAGGATTTTGTTTGTCCCTGGGGGGCACGTGGAGGGTGTGGCCTAGTCATCACAGCCAACTGGGTGGGTCGGCTGGAGTGGCATGGGGCTGAGATGGCACCAGCCTGTCCCTCACCATCTCCGGGATGGCACTGCCGGACAACTCTGGGCCTATCACGGGTCAGATTTGGCCCGTGGGTCCCGTGTTAGACACATCTGCCATAAAGTAACTAGATCATTGGCCTAAATTCAGCACGTTTCTCCTTTTCTTCCTATTGATTTTGATAACTGAAGATCTAAACCAGGGCCGTCAAACTCCTGGTCCATGGGCTGGATGTGTCACATGCTGGCCACCTCCACGCCTGGTTTAGTGAAGTGGGAGAAAGTCCCAATACGTCATGTGATGCCACCATGATGACGTGCGTTTGACACCCGTGATCTAAGCCATTAATGGTTTTTTTTAAGTCTTGAGTCAATGAAAACACTTGTAGACATTTGAAAAGTAACAATTATCCTTTTAACTAATTATTGGTTAATTTTGACAAAACTAAGTTTTGAGTAAAAACTGAAAAAAGCTCTTAGGTTGGCTGGGCATATATGCATTCTATTCTGCATATAGTCTGTCAATTGCTATGCTGCTGATTAACTGAACAATAATTAAGCAATTATGTATAAAGTGATTGGATTTCTGATACTTCATCTTTTTTTAGCTACCCCGAGTCCTCGGAGAAGGGCGGCATACAAATCCAATAAATAAATAATAAATAAATATCACCACGTATTTGTTACTTCACTTTGACCTAATTAGGACTAATAAATCAGACAAATTCAATATTTCTACATGTATGTAAGTGGGACAGATTTTTTTGTAAGGGATACTTTCAGACTAATCAATTCTTCTTTTGTTTTTAATGTAGAGTGTGTGAATATACCACATTTCATTTTAATTTCATTTTGATTTGCACCCCTGATGTGTTTTATTCGGATACTAACATTTAAACACTTCTTTTATGCATGCATTGACAACATGCTGAATTGTAAAAGTTAATATTTTCCCCAAAGCATATTTAAATGTGCACAATTGTATCTGAAACTTCTTGTTGCTTGGGAACAGAACACTACATTTAACTGCAATTGAGATCTAATTTTGATTCTTGCATGATGTTTTCTTCATTTGAGAATTAAAGACTCTTAATATATTTAGGTGTTTATTATTGTTTATCCGTCATTAGCCCCATATTTTTGTTGAAGTCACTGTATTTTTATGCTACTGTTCCTTTTTAATTCTTTTGTCCAATCAGCAATGTCGTGAGATACATGGAGAATTCAAAGGATCTACATGTGGAGCCAAAGGGCCGCTTGCCCCTGATGTTTTTTTATGGTCCTGCATCTTGTTCTTTACTACCTATATTTTGTCAAGCTTGCTGAAGAAATTTAGGAGCACTAGATATTTTCCCACAAAAGTAAGTAGATTCCAGCAGCTTAACACTAGTTTTGAAACCCTAACTAATTCCTGCTTTCTGCTTTTCTTTATAACTGCAATCAGCCAGATGGATTTCCTTAAATGCATAATTGCCCCTAGGAGAGATGGTTGGAATAAAGAGTAAATTTTAATACATAAATAATAAATACCACAGTTGAAAATTGAAAGGAACCCCTCCCCTCATTTCTTGGCACTGAAGCCAATCTGCATTCAGATAGAATTTTTTTTTCATTTTTTTCGTGTTTTTCTTGTCTTACCTGCAGATTGTGGTTTGAAAGTCAGTGTTGTCCCTGGGTTGGGAACAGAGAATATGTTTCTGCCTTCTCCTTTCAGGTACTCCAGAGGCAATTGTTGGTCACCGTAAGAAGCAAAAGGCTGGGCTAAGAAGGGCATTGACCATATTTATTTAAGGCATTTAAGGCCCATCTTGGGAACAACTAAGAGGCTCACAACCAATAAAACAACATGCAATATTAAACTAAAATAATATACAGTAAACCTAACAATAAAACTAAAAAGAAAAAGGCCTGGTGCTACAGCCACATTTCTTTGATGCAGGCACATTTCTTGTCCCATCCTAGCCCCACCCTTTCCCAGGGGTGGGTCCCAGAGTCTGAACCGGTAGTGACTTCTGGTGATGTCATGATGATGTCACCAAACTGGATTGGTTGGTGCTGATTCATAGGCACCACCATCTTTTTTTGAATTTTTTTTTGAATTTTTTAAAAAATATTTTATTCTGAGTACATGGAGAAGCCAGATTTCTGGCACTGTGCATGTAGACGCCATCTTGTTTTCAGCTTTCTTAAATTAAATTAAATTAAAATTTAATTTAAAAAAAAAATAATATTCTGAGCATGTGTAGAAGCCATGTTTCCAGCACACTGCCTGCAGTCGCCATCTTGTTTTTGGCTTTCTTTATTTTAAAAAATATTTTTTTAAACATTTATTTTAAATGTTGTTTTTCTTTTGAGTGTGTGGAGAAGCTGAGTTTCTGGCACTGTGCATGCTGTCACAGCCCTCATCTTGAGGAAGATGAGCAGTGAGGCAAATTAGAACCCACTCTTGCTTTGGTCCCCTCACTTTTCAGTTCCAGGAAACGGCTGAAAAATGCCCTTATCTTAATTTGCAGCCATGCACCATTTTCTGTCCTTGCCTCCTTCCCATTTTTATTTGGTTTTTCCCTCCCACCCTGAAAGCAAAAGGAAGCATTTGTATTTGCAGAACAATACGGATGGAGAAGTAAGTATATTTCATAGGCCTTATTGCTTTAGGGTAGGGATGTCAAACTCAATTTCATTGAGGGCTGTATCAGGGTTGTGTTTGACTTTGGGAGGCCAGGGTAGGCGTGGCCACCTCAACATCACTCATGTCAGGGGCACCTGAGGTGGCCCAAGCGCTCTGCCAGCAAAAATGGGCTCCTGAGCTCCACGTTCAGCTGTGATGGCCTCCTGCAACCCTCTCCATTTTTGCTGGCAGAGGCACTGTGGGCCAGTCCCTCACCGTTTCCAGGGTGGCCCTGCAAGGCCAGATCTAAACACCCCTCAGTGTGGATCTGCCCTCCGGGCCTTGACTTTGACACCCCTGTCTTAAAGTAAGTCCTAATGAAGTTTCTCAACCTGTGCTCGATTGACATTTTGCCTTCCACCAGTGAAGCTCTAGGTAACTTTTGGTAATTGTTTGGTCATGTCTTGGAGTTCCTTGGTAATCCAAAGTACTCTATAAGATCCACACCCACAGAGATTCTCCACAGGTGCAGTTAAGTCCAGCACCCCCTTCACCTACTTATTCCAAGCCACAGTAAGGGCCTTGGCCAAAACACACGCCAGATTTTTGGGGACAAACACCAAGCTCCCTCTAAAACCATCAGATGCCTGAGTTAGGCAGATCCCTAGACTTATATTCATAAATCTTGGGACAGACTGATTAAAATGATATTATTTGGTTAGCTTCAAATTAAACAATAACTCTGTTTGATAAACCACAAATAGACTTACCATCCATAGTGCCTAAGCCAAAATCGAAAATTAACTTCACTGTGCTTTAATCTAATGTGTGAACCAGACCAGGACAACACTACGTCAAATTCTGTATGTGCTTAACAGATTGAAAATATCAGACACTTGCAATTGCTGAGATGGATCAGTGTCAGGCCCTCTCTACTAAATCTTCCCTTCAGCAATGGGTGGGAAGAGGTTGGAAGAGAAGAACAGATGATGTTCGACTAGACTTGTTTGAGAGATGGCTCCTTTTGAATAATGAAAACAAAAGATATAATTTTTAGAAGTAACGTTTCTGAAATGTCTTCCTGCCTTTTCCTGTGTTCCAAATTTTTCAAAACAGCTCATATGATGTCCAAGTTGAATAGAAGATCTATTGAACAAGATCTTGAACAAGATATTGAACAAAGCCATTTTTTGTTGCGTTGCACAAGCACCAAAATTTCATTATATTTATTTTCAAATTTGAGGAGCAATTATTCATCAGGTGGACAGTGCATCTATTCAATATCCAGCAGGTGTCATGGTTGGCAATATGAATATCATATATCCAACACTTCATTTATCTGGAACTGATTATTTAGGTACATAGATCAAGTCTTATGCATCCTAACCCTAACCCTATAGAGACTTGTCTGTTCTCTCCCCCCCCCCTTTAGATACGCTACGTGATGGGTGATTTTGCTATTTTTATAACCATCGTTGTCACAGTCCTCATTGACTACTTCACTGGAATTCCATCACCAAAACTGAAAGTCCCAGGTGTCTTCAAGGTAGGTATCCTTTAAGTGTAGGTAGTGGTATGTGGAAAATAATCCTTGCCCGAGTAACCTTTTGCCTTTGATGATTTCTCATATCCTTTAGGGAGGAAGGGAGGATGTCACACTTTGTAGTTAATTGTGTCTGGGTGAAGGGCATTGAGGCTGCATGAATTGCTGAGTGGGAACTGAGATCCTTTTTATAACATTCGGGATATGCTGTATTTTGTTTCTGAAGTGGGAAAAGTACTTTGGAATGGGTGGGAATATAAATAGGATACAGACCTGAGATTCTTGAGTTGCATTTAGCTCCTAAAAGGCTAGAGTGCCCCAAAAGTGCCCAAAATAGACACAAGAACAGTTTTTTCCTCAAATGCCATCACTCTGCTAAACAAATAATTCCCCCAATACTGTCAAACTATTTATTAAGTCTGCACTACTATTACTACTATTTTTTTCTCATTATTCCTATCATCCATTTCCTCCCACTTATGAAGGTAGGACTGTAACTTGTTGCGTGTATTCTTAAGATTTTTATTAATATTGATTGTTTCCTGATTGCTTATTTGACCCCTATGACAATCATTAAGTGTTGTACCTCATGATTCTTGACAAATGTATCTTTTCTTTTATGTACACTTAGAGCATATGCACCAAAGACAAATTCCTTGTGTGTCCAATCACACTTGGACAATAAAAGAATTTATTATATATATTTTTTTAAAAAGTGGCATAAACTTGTTATTTTAAATGTGGTAATAGGAGAAAAAGGCTAACTTTAGAAGGAATGATCGAAATAAGGATATTTAATGTTTAAATTAAATTAAATTTCATTTTTAGTAGCCAGCCTCCCCTTTTTTATTCATTTAACTCCTCTTACTTTTTATAGTGAAATCTCTACCATGTTACTCAAAAGGTTCTGTGGGCTTGGTCCTAGAAAACTTGCATAACCAACATTTTAATTTCCTACCAAAGAGGAATCATAGGTTTACATTCACAATTGAGTGGAAATAGCAAGGCCCATGTTCATTCAGTGAAATGTGGGGAAGCAAAAAACCTCACATGCACATCCCTGTGCGGGATTTTGCTAGGTGCACAGATACAGGAAGCAAAATTCCACTCGATCCCACACTCATGCTCCAGAGCCGCAGAGCTGCACATAATTGGCCATTCTGGCAGCAGCCCAAACAAGCTAAAACAAGGGTGGGTGAAGGGCATGCAAACATGGCACAGTTCATTGTTGTATCTGTATGTTTCCTTTCCCCCCTGCAGCCAACAAATGATGACCGTGGATGGATCATTAGCCCAATAGGCCCCAATCCCTCGTGGACTGTGGTAGCAGCTATCATCCCAGCACTACTCTGCACTATACTTATATTTATGGACCAACAAATCACAGCAGTTATTGTGAACAGGAAAGAACATAAACTTAAGGTAATAGAGCAGCATGTCCAGGATAATTTGCCAAGCTTTTCTTTCTATGGTTGTCACATGAGAAATAAAATCACAATGGACCACCAGCATAATTCAGACTACAGTACATGGAATTTGGGTTTAAGTAAAATCAGCAGTTTGGGCTATTTTAAACAGGTTTTTATACAGTGACATAGTGAAATGCATCCCATTACAGCTATAATCCAGGGTGTATATACTGTATGGAGGGGAAGTGGTGGTGAGGGAACCCATAGCATATGGAATGGCAATCTCAAATTCCTGTGGAATAACTTGATTTCCAGTTTTCAGAAACCAGGTGAGCCAGATTTCCATTTCATGTGGCAAATAAGGCTGCAATCCTATATTGCTTGTGTGAAAATATATCGGGGTCTGCTGCATTTTTCAGATTGCTCTGATCTCGGCGGGAGGAATCAGTGTTGAAACGTTCCCAAATTCAAAAGTAATTTTGAAGGTTTTATACAGGAACATTGCTGTGAAAGTGGAAGAGATATGGTTCTGCTCTACTTAACGTTTGCTTCTAGGCTGACCAAAAACCGAGGGAAAAATTTAAGCAGCCTAGAGCTTGGCATAAAAGGAAAATGTAATAATAAAAGTGCCTCTCTCCTACTCTTCCAGACTCCCATATCAGAATCTCTTAAGTTGATAGGAGATTTGGTAAACCAGCATGCCAGGCTGCTGCTTTAAAGTGGAAACAAATAAATCCATTGGTTTATGCTTTATAGTCTCTTTTGCTTGCCTCTTCCACCTCTGGCAAATGTGCGGTATATATACAAGGATCAGCATAGGAAAAAACAGCCAGTCAAAACAAATCCTGAAGGAAAAAAGAATAAGAAATCCCAATACAGATTCATGTTGATGATTGTTTAGTAATGTAAAAGATGGACCATTAGAACAAAAGGAGAATTTCTGGCTCTATCCCTAACCATTCCATATATGAGCAGAATATTCCTGCCTAATTTCTGGAAAGCTCAAGCCAGTCCTGAAAATATTGAATTTCAAAGATTTATCAATATGATGTAGCTTCCAGTAGTGCATGATTGTCACTATTTAGTGAGTTGCACTTCTGCTCATCACAAACGCACACATACAATTTTAAAATCTTTCCTATAGTCAGAGCCAAAGTGGGAGAATAAATAAATCAGGAAAGAGATCTGATAAAGACCCTGTTCACAAACATAAAAAGCCTTGGAAACCGCAATTAGCCCTTATAACTAGTTAAATGTGTGTGAAGCATCTTAGTTAAAAGTCCTTATTCCATACCATGATTCCCTAGTTCTCAACCATATGAAGAAAAATTGAGCAACACATGTGAAGAAAAGTTGAGTCATAGAAAAGTGTTCATAACCAATCTCAGTGCAGATTTATGTATTTTAAAACATGGAAGAATTTTGATTATAACAAATATGGATAAGTTACTTTTTTCCATTACCACCATCCAGAAATAAGGCACTAACTTTTGGTGATTCCTATAACCTTTTCTCTAGTATGTATCAGTGATTCATAGTGAATGATAACAGGGTTTCTTTTCAGTTGATCCCTACTAATGATTTCTGTTTTCACAGAAAGGAGGTGGTTACCATCTGGACCTTTTCGTGGTGGGCGTCATGCTTGGTGTGTGTTCAGTGATGGGGTTGCCTTGGTATGTTGCTGCCACCGTCCTTTCCATCAGTCACGTGAACAGTCTTAGACTTGAATCTACCATAGCAGCTCCTGGGGAGCAACCTAAATTCCTGGGCATAATTGAACAAAGAGCAACTGGAATGATGATCTTTTTACTAATGGGCCTCTCAGTCTTCATCACTGGTGTGTTAAAGGTAAAAGCATGGAAGAACATTCAAGGGTATGTCAGGGTAACCTCCTCTCCCTTTTTAAAATAGTCTTAGCTTTAATGGAGTTGGCTTGAGGCATTAATCTTATCCCATTCTGAAAGTGCATATCTTTAGTAGCATTTACCCAAAACTACCTTGACTTTCTCAAACCAAAGTCAGGAGAAGAGAAGGGATCTTGGAGTCCCAGTGGTCAACCTTTTAAATATGAGCCAGCAGTATGTAGCAGCTGCCAAAAAAGCCAACACAGTTCTAGGTTGCATTAACGGATAGAATCAAGATCACGTGAAGTGTTAATACCACTTTATAAGGCCTTGGTTAGGCCACATTTGGAATACTGCATTCAGTTTTGATCACCATGATGCAAAAAGGATGTTGAGATGTTGAGTGCAGAGTAGAGCAACAAAGATGATTAAGAGACTGGAGGCTAAAACATTTGAAGAACGTTTGCACAAACTGAATATGTCTAGTTTAATGAAAAGAAAGACCAGGGGAAACATGATAGCAATGTTCCAATATGTCAGGGATTGCCACAAAGAAGAGGGAGTCAGGCTATTCTCCAAAGCAGTGTTTTTCAACCAGTGTGCCGTGGCACACTAGTGTGCCGCGAGACATGGTCAGGTGTGCCGCGAAGCTCAGAGAAAGAAAACAAGAGAGAGAGAAAGAAAGAAAGAAAACAAGAGAGAAAGAAAGAAAGAGAGGGAAAGAAAGAGAAAGAGAACAAGAGAGAGAGAGAAAAAGAGGGAGGGAAGGTGGGAGAGAGAAAGACATAGAGGGAGGTAGGGAGGGAGAGAAAAAGAGAGCAAAAAAAGAGGAAAGAAGGAAGAGAGAAAGAAGGGATGGAGAGAGAAAAAAAGAGGAAGGGAGAGAAAGAGGGAGAGAGAAATAGAGCAAAAGGGAGGAAGAGAGAGAATTTTTTTGTCCAATATTTTTTTAGCCGCCCCCCCCCCCTCAATGTGCCCCATGGTTTTGTAAATGTAAAAAATGTGCCGCGGCTCAAAAAAGGTTGAAAATCACTGCTCCAAAGCATCTGAGGGTAGAAGAAGAAGCAGTGTGTGGAAACTAATCAAGGAGAGAAGCAACTTAGAACTATGGAGAAATTTCCTTGACAGTTAGAACAATTAATCAGTGGAACAGCTTGCCTCCAGAAATTGTGAATGCTCCAACACTACAAGTTTTTAAGAAGTTATTGGATAACCATTTGTCTGAAGTAGTGTAGGGTTTCTGGACTAGAAGACCTCCAAGGTCCCTTCCAACTCTGTTATTGTTGTTGTTATTGTTTTTTTTAAAATAATAATAATAATAATAATAATAATAATAATAATAATTATTATTATTATTATTATTATTATTAAGATTTGATGCCTATTTAAAGAAATGGGCCTTAGACCTTTTGAGACCCCACCCCCAAAGACATTTCCCCTCCCTGCCATTCAGATTGGGTATCTGATATTCCTTGTATACACAAACGGTAAAGATACATCTTTCTGCATCATTTCCCAGAACAGTGAGCAAATTCTGCCCGTGGAATTGCAAGACGATAGAGTTAATAACTGCTTCCCACAATTGGCTTTAAAGCAGGGTTAAAGAAAGGAACAGGAAGTAAGTGGTGGGATGATTACATTTCAGGTTGGGCCACACTAGCTAATCATGTCGGTCAGTGACACCGGCTGCTCCCATTGACTTTGCTTATTGTAAAGCCAGCTGGTAAGGTGATCACAAGTTCTCAGGACACTGCAAGCATTGGAAATACATACCAGTTTCCAAGTGCCTGAATGTTGATTGTGGGAATGCTGTGATGATTCTAGATATGAGGACCGACAACAATTCACTTTTTAAATGTTGTTGTAATTTTGAATGGTCACTAAATAAATGGCTGTAACTTGAGGACTATCCGTATTTCTCAGTAAACTTCCACGGCCAGAGAAATCTGCAACGTTAATGTATGATTTTTTTCCTGTATTCAATTCCAAAATAAAATGTGTAAATGCAACACTGTATCCCATGGCACAGATTAAAGGCAGATTTGATACTAAAGTTAACTTTAATAGTTTAATACTTTACAAGATTTGTATACCGCCCAACTTCAGTGGATTCTGGGCGGCTAACAACATATAAAAAACAATATGAAAAGTTTCAATATCATAAAATGTAAAAAAACCTCCTCCAGTTTAATAAACTCTATTAATAACTCTCAAACATTCAGTCATTCATTCATGGTCCCAGGCCCTCCAGAAAAGCAAGGTCTTAATGGCTTTCCAGAAGGCAAGTAGGGATGGTGCGAATCTCCACAGGCAATTGGTTCCAAACTGTCGGAGCTACCACAGAGAAGGCTCTTCTCCACGATTCTGCCAACCGACATTGTTTGGCAGACGGGACCTGGAGAAGGCCAACTCTGTAGTCCCTTATTGGTCGCAGGGACGTATAAGGTAATAGATGGGCCCATAAGTAGTCTGGTCCAAAGCCATGTAGAGCTTTAAAGGTGATAACCAACACCTTGAATTGCATCCGGAGGCCAACTGGTAGCCAATGCAGCTCATGGAGAGTTGAAGTTATTTGGGTGTACCTTGGTACTCCTACTATGGCTCACACGGCTGCATTTTGAACCAGCTGTATCGAACGCCGCTGAGAGGTCAAGAAGCACCAGGATAGAGGAATGACCCCTATCCCAGGCACACTAGAGACCATCCATCAGCATGACCAAAGAGGTTTCAGTGTTGTAACTGCGTCTGAAGCCAGAGTGAAATGGGTCTAGACAATCCGCTTCATCCAAGGACCGCAGAAGTTGGAGCACCACCACAAAGGGCAGGTTGGAGACAGGGCGGTAGTTGTTTAATGAGGCGGGATCCAGGGAAGGCTTCTTGAGGAGGGGCCTCACAACCACTTCCTTTAGCGGTTGTGGGGAGGACCTCTTACTCAAGGAGGCATTGATTAACACCTGGAGCCAGCCTTGTGTCACCTCCCTGCTGGCCGAGACCAGCCAGGAGAGGGACGGGTCCAATAAACAAGTGGTGGCATTGATTGCTCCCATGTCCTTGCCCACTTCATCCGGGGTCACAGGATCAAACTCGTCCCACACAACAGGACTAAGACTTGCCCCAGTCATCTCGGTTAACCCATTGGATGTAAAGATCAAGAATGACTATTCATTCAAAATAAAAGCTATCGTAATGGTTCATAAACACGACCCTTGGTGTTTAAACATAATACCTTATTCCATACATTTGGAATGGTAGCATGGAGAGTAAATCAGATCCCCTTTTCTCCTTCTCTAAAAACTAATTCAGAACTCTGTGAGTGCAGAAATCTACTAAACCAGTGGCCCCCACCCCCAAACTTTTGGGTGCCAGGGACCTGTTCCATGGAGGGAGATTTTTTCGTAGACCCGGGAGGAAAGGGTGTGGTTTTGCACACTGCTTGCATTCCATGTGTAGGCGGATGGGGGCTCGTTCGCTTGCGCAGACTGGTTCCTGGTGGGTTAGAAATCTATGCACTAAACTTCCCCTGTTAAGTGTCCATCAAGCTCCTGTCTAAAACCCTCAAGACAGGACAATACACTGCTGTTCATGACCTTTGCAGGCCCCTTAGAGTTGTACTCTTGTGTGGTTGTGCCTCTTTTCATCAAGTAGAAAGGTTACATTTCCATGTGGTTTTTCAAAGGCCAAAAACAATAACAGTTTGGTAGCCAAAACTGTTATTAATTTTCCCCAGTAAGGTTAACAGTGATTGGATAGTGGTGTTTTTTTAAAAAAGAAGTCATATCAGTGAGAAGCTATACAAGTAGTCCTCGACTTTCGACCACAATGTCTGTTGCTAAATGAGACAGCCCTGTTTTATGACCTTTACCACAGTTAAGTGGGTAACATAGTTGTTAAGTGAATCTGGCTCCCCCATTGACTTTGCTTGTCACACAGAACATGATCAAATGACCTTGGGAATATGAGCCAGTTGCCAAGTGGCTGGATTTTGATCACGTGGCCATGGGAATGCTACAACAGTTGTAAGTGTGAAAAATTGTTATAAGTCACTTTTTCCAGTGTTGTTGTAACTTCAAATGGTCACTAAACTGTTATAAGTCGAGGGCTACCTGTACTTTTAAACAATATAGTATTATTTTTTAGTTATAAAGAATTTCGTGATTATACCTAAACTCCATCTCATGCAGTTCTTATGTTCTTTTTCTTTTTAGTTTATACCTATGCCTGTTCTCTATGGATTGTTTTTATACATGGGTGTTTCTTCTCTGAACGGAATACAGGTATTTATATATTTTTACATGAGCACAGCAAGGAGGTCTGGGCCTTTAAATAGTTAATGTTTGTGGGGAGACTTTGTAAGTGGCAGGGATATCAAAAGATTGAGAAAAGCACTTCGCATTTTGAACAGAGAAAACATGTATTCCACCAGATTTGCCATAGTAAAAAAATAGTCAGTCATGTCTGATTCTAAGGCACAGTGTTTATCTCAATGTCTTGGCTGAGGGGGGGGGGGGGGCAGCATGATCTAAGCTTTTAGGTTTTTACACTATTTTTGTAATTGTGATTATTGTTAGCTGCCCAGAGTCCTGTTGGAATGGGGCGGCATATAAATTTAAAAAACAAATAAATAAATAATAATAAATGAATAAGAGCAGTGTTTCTTAACCTTGACAACTTCAAGATGGGTGAGTTTTCAGGATTCCCCAGCCAGTTGAAGTTTATATATCTTAATATTGCGAGGTTGAGAAATATACTGTTTAAAAGTATATGAGATAAAGAATTTCTGGGAAACCACACAAACCAATTTTATCAAAGTGTTTTTTTGGCCATGGGTGGAAATATATATGATTCCTGTTCATAGGATGCAGATTTAAAGAATTAAGGTTAATGGCTTTTGTATTGCTGGCTAAAGCTCTTGTGTGAAAAATGCTCTTAACCCACGTACAAGGTTGAGCGATTATTTCATTAGGGTAGCACATCCATAAAAGTGTTAGTTGTACAACCCTGCCTTGCCTTCCCAGCCATCATGAGCAATTCCAGGATGCTTGGTTGGACCAATATGATTTCTAGAATGCCTACCCTACCAATTGCATCTTTTTAAACACATGCTTTGTTTTTGTTGTTCTGTTTCCCTAGTTTTTTGATCGCCTGAAGTTAATGGCAATGCCCAGCAAACATCAGCCTGATTTCATTTACCTGCGACATGTTCCTCTGAGGAAAGTGTATCTCTTCACGGTGATCCAGCTGACCTGCCTGATCATTCTGTGGGTTGTCAAGGCGTCTCCCGCAGCCATTATCTTTCCCATGATGGTAAAAACACTTAAGCTGAAGTGTCCATCTCTGTCATAAGGGCATGGGGAGGAGATTCAGAATTGTATCTCGAAGGCATTAACCTGGGATCTGGTATGACATTTCCCAATTTTGAGAAGACCTGGTTTTGCTGAGAATGCTGAGTTTAACAAATGGGCCGTTATTTATTTATTTATTTATTTATTTATTCATTCATTCATTCATTCATTCATTCATTCATTCATTCATTCATTCACTTACTTACTTACTTAGTTAGTCAAACTCATATTAGATAATACATTTAAGTATAAACATAATTTGAATACATGAAATGAATAAAGGAAACATTAGGACAGGGATGGTAGGCATGCTGGTGCACTTATGCACGCCCCTTACAGACCTCTTAGGAATGGGGTGAGGTCAACAGTAGACAGTCTAAGGTTAAAGCTTTAGGGGTTCGGGAAGAAACCACAGAGTCAGGTAGTGCATTTCTGGCATTGATCACTCTGTTGCTGAAATCGTATTTTCTGCCATTGAGTTTGAAGTGGTTCACTTTAACTATGTATCTGTTATGTACTCTTGTTGTTGTGGTTGCAGCGGAAGTAGTCATTGACAGATAGGACATTGTAGCGGATAATATTATGAACTACGCTTAGGTCATACCAAAGGCAACGTAGTTCTAAGTTGCTAGGCCCATAATGTCAAGTCTAGTAGGATAAGGTATGCCGTTGTGAGCACTGTAGAACTCTTTTCATATATTATATTATGTTATATTTTGTTACGTTATATTATATTATATAATAACAATAACAATAACAACAACAATAGTAGTAGTAGTAGTTATATATTATTCATATATCACAAGTGACAATAGTTTATTTATTTATTCATGTGAGAATAATAATTTTAGTAGTCCAGGATAATAAAAAGGGAGAAAAAATTTTCTTATTGGTTTGAGCAGTATCAGAAAAGATCCATGGTTGTGTTTATTTAACAATGGGAGAACAACAGCCTCAGAATTAGCATAAAAGCAAACATGGAGAGGGGATAGACAGACAGACAGACAGACAGACAGACAGACAGACAGACAGACAGATTGCCCTAATGAAAACTTTTGGAAAAAGAGACCTTGATGATGTGTGACTTGCTTTCTGGTTCTCTCGCTTTCAATTTATTTTCTATGGTGCTTGTTATCTACTTTGCTCATTTCCAGTGAATTCTGCTGTCATCTCAGGAATGTTACTCTTTTATTAAGTGTTGTACCACATGATTCTTGACAAATGTATATTTTATTTTATGTACGTTGAGAGCATATGCACCAAGACAAATTCCTTGTGTGTCCAATCACACTTGGCCAATAAAAATTCTATTCTATTCCCTTTTTCTTTTTCTCCCTTCCAAAGGTTTTAGCACTGGTCTTCATCCGGAAACTCATGGATTTATGCTTTTCAAAACGGGAACTCAGCTGGCTTGATGACCTCATGCCAGAAAGCAAGAAGAAAACATTAGATGATGCTATCCTAAATGCAAACCAAGAAAATGTGAGTAGGTTTAAGTACACATACAGCGAGTCCTCTACTTGGCAGTAGTTTGTTTAGTGACTGTTCAAAGTTACAACAGCACTGGAAAAAAATGACTTACAACGTTTTACAAAATGACTTACAAACATTTTCCACGTTTGTGTCCATTGCAGCATTTTCATGATCATGTGATAAAAATTCACTTAACTGTCTCTCTTAGCCACATAAATTTTAGCTCAGTTGTGGCTTAGT
Organism: Erythrolamprus reginae; assembly: GCF_031021105.1. Lineage (NCBI taxonomy): Eukaryota > Metazoa > Chordata > Lepidosauria > Squamata > Dipsadidae > Erythrolamprus > Erythrolamprus reginae. The sequence continues at coordinate 183,260,388 of NC_091951.1, read as the reverse complement.
ACCAAGATGTATGTGTATGTTGAGTGTCTATGTTTGAAATTAAGTGTACTTCTGCAGAATTGAAAGCATGGGTCTTTAGTGAGCTATTTTTAAATTTTTCCTTTGCTTTGGAGCTAAATGATTTTCCTGTCTCTTCTCACTGATCTTTTTCAACATCTTTTATCCTTTTTGGATAAAGTTGAATAGTTTGTTGTCTTTACACAGTCTGGAATTCTGAAGAAAAAAAGATACTATTTATTTTTATCCTGCTTTTATTATTTTCACAAATAAGTCAAGGCAGTGAACATACCTAATACTCCTTTCTTCTATTTCCTCCATAACAATAACTCTGGGAGTTGGGCTGGGACGAGAGAGAGATTGGCTCAAACTGTCCTAAGACAGGGCTAGAAGTCCCAGTGTCCCAGTATGTAGTATGGTGTTTTAACCACTATGGCAAACTGGTTGTCCTAATTTTTCAACATAAATATGTGGTCCATTTAATTCTTTGCATAAATGCAGACAGAATAGGCATGGCAATTATAGATCTAATCCTGATTGTCCCTTCCAAGGTTTCACCCACGCTTTCCCCTAACTTCAGCTTGCTTTGTCCTCATGATATTGTTTACGTCTCATCCTCAGCCAATAACTGATGTTTTCTTTTTTTCATGACACAGTTGTGGCTGTATGTGTGTTCAGGCTACTGGTGAAATCTACTCACCTTCCCTACTGGTTTGGAAGCTCTTGCTCCGCCCACTCATGCTCTTGCTCTAGTCATGTGCGCAGGCTTTTTCGCCTGCACTTTGCTTGCACACAGCTTTTTCACTCTCTATGCGCAAGCACAGATGGTAAAAAACAAGAAAATGGCGACATCCTGGAGGGTGGGCAGAGCCTTGCGCTGCTGTCGCTCCCAGTTCTCAGAACCACCAATGGGCGTCGCTACCAATACAATCAGACCGGGCCAAACCGGGAGCATTTCACCCCTGGTTCTAGCCCTTCACCAGGAACTGCATTGAATGATGCTGTAATCAGAAGCAGAAAACTGTCCAACATTCACATCATTTGCTTTCTGGCCAGTGCTTTTGGGAGAGTAAGTCAGATCTTATCTGGGCACCTTACTAACAATCACCACTATTGTAAAAGAGTGCAAGGTTGTTTTCATGCCTTGCTTCAATGCTGTCATGAGTGACCACTAGAGGGGAGCATTAGATCTTTCTTTAAAAACAAGATTGGCTTTCTCTCCAGAAATTTCACTAGGAAAAACAGGGTGTTTTTTTTAAGCAGAAAAGATTATCTGGCTAACAAAGGAGAGTACTTTCTGTTTTCAAGTTGTTTCTTTTGCATAGTTATTGCAGTTCTTTTTTCTTATGTGTCCATATCTTTTTTTCTATCGGGCTACTTCGTTTAAAACTTGTTTATTTATTTAGAAAATTTATACTGCCGCCTATTCGCACACGGTGACTCAAGGTGGCTTACACAAATATAAAAACATCATATATGAAAAATAGAACTAATAGAACAAAATAACAAAATAATAAATTAATAATAGCCCCTCCCCACCCCATTGACAACACATCACACAACCCAATTAACGGGCTTCATCTCGCTCTGGGTTCCCCGGGTCCGCTGGCAGAACCAGGTCTTCAGCACCTTCCTAAAATGTGTTGCAGCCATTCTAATCTCTGGGGGAATGATGTTCCAGAGAAAGGGAGCCACCACAGGGAAGGCCCTTCTTCTGGGTCCCATCAGGTATATCTCCCTGGGGGATGGGTCCTGTAACATTCCATGCCTCCCCACTCTAATGGGTCTGGTACATGTGACCGGCAAGAGATGGTCCCTCAGATAACATGGTCCCAAGCCTTGAAAGGCTTTAAAGGTGATAACCAGCACATTGAATTGCACCCGGAAACAAATTGACAACCAATGCAGCTTCTGCAGGAGAGGTGATACATACGCATTGTCAGCAAATGTCATGAAAGTTGATAAATTATGTTAAATAAAATGGGGCAAACGTTATCCAAAGGGCAACCATTATCAGTTTGGGCATAGAAAACTTTGGTTGGTGTATGTGCAGATTATTTTATCACAATCTAAACCAGGATTTCTCTGTTAAAAAGGAATTTCCGACAACGAAAGAAGGTGGTACTGTAATTGAAATGTCTCCAGTGACTTCAAATTATTTGGCAGTTCCAGGAAGCTCAAAAAGTGTAGCAAAACCCAACATTAGGTAAAAAAAAGAAGCTAAAAGCAATTATCACATTGTTATTGTTTGTGCTGCTATTGCTATTTTAATTCTGCAATTGCTATTTTAATTCTCCCAGTAACCTCTTTGGGAAGAAAAAAGTGGAATACCCTTTGGCACATCATTTGAGTGGTATCAACTACTTTTAGAACTGCGCTTATATGCAGAGAGTAATGGCTCAATCGCTGGTATTTTTTTAAGAGTAGCACCTTAAAAAAATTCCAGCTTTGTAAATATGCACAGGGCCTAGTCAGGCTGTGTCCCACCTGCATGGGAAATGATATAGATTGTACCTGCTGGAATTTCTATTTCCAAAACTTGGTCCTTAAAAAGGACTGAGTTTGGGAATCTCCCCCTCCAAGATCTTTAAAAATGTGGCCTTATTTTGTGTGTTATAAAATATGGCCTTATTCCTTATTCAGCAATGACTGTTGCTACTACCCGTGTTTCCCTGAAAACAAGACCCTGTCTTATATGTTTTTAAACCTTGAAATAAGAGCTTGGCCTTATTGCCATGCACTCAAAAGCCTGATGGGGCTTATTATCAGGGGATGTTTTATTTTGGGGAAAATAGGGTTGTTGTTCAAAAATATAGCACCACCCGCACCAGTTAATATCACAATATGTGTGTGTGTGTCTGTCCTCCTTCCACGTAAGAATGCCTCGGGTAGTAGCATCAGCCACAACTCTCTCCACTTACCGTATTTTTCAGAGTATAAGACGCATCTTAGTTCTTGAGGAGGAAATTAGGGAAATTATCTGCTTATCAGGTATTCATCTGGCTAGAATCCTTAGTCTGGTCACCTTCAGCACATTATTTTATCCCCTGATCAAGGGTTTTAAAAAAATCTTTATTCTGAGAGTGTAATAATGAAAGAGCTTGCAAGCTTGATAGTCCTCGACTTACAACCATTTGTTTAGTGACCATCCAAAGTTACAACATCAGTGGGGAAAAAAATACTGACAATTGTTTGTTCGTGCTTGCAACCATTGCAGCATCCCCATGGTCATGTGATCAAAATTCAGATGCTTGGCAGCTGCCTCACATTTATGATGGCTGCCATGTCTGGTGGCCATTTTTTTGACTTTCTGACAAGGAATGTCAATATGGAAGCCAGATTCACTTAACAACCATGTTACTAATTTAAGAACTGCAATGATTCTCTTCATAACTGTGGCAAGAAAGGTGGTAAAATGGGACAAAACTCGCTCAACATCTGTCTCATTTAGCAACATAATTTTGGGGCTTAACTATGGTCGTAAACTGAGGACTGCCTATATCTAATGAGGGCAGTATACAACTAAGAAAGGGATAACAATATTAGAAAAATGGATGTGCTATTTCTTACCTCGACTCCCTTTATAGGGATACATATATGTATGAACTGTATTTGTTCATTGACAGAGAGCTTTTAATATTTAAACATTCTGGCATTCCACACTTCTGGTTTTAGAATTGCTATAATCATGGTTTCGTTCATGTGGTCACAGAAAAGAACCATTAAAATAGTCTGTGAATAATTCCTTCCTCATTTTAAGGCAGGGAAATCATCTCTAAATGATGAAAATAATTTTATAAATTAAGAAATTACCTTAACGAAAATGTTATTACAGGTCTGATCCTGCAGATATTAATATCTCAGAAGAAATGGCTAAAACGACTGTGTGGAAGACCCTCAGCATCAACACACAAAAACTCTGAAGTTAAGAGGAATAAGGTATGGAAATTTTCCACAGGAAAGCCTCAAATCACTACATGCAGTAGTCAAGAGATGACAATGTCACATAGATTGGTAATGAAATATCTGCAAAAACCCCACCAAGCTCCAAGAGCACCACAATCTTCCAAGAAAATTATATAAAGGGGATAAAGGCTGAAGTTGTAAGCTTCGTTCTAAGTTTTGATATTATGTTTGTGGAGATTTTTAATAATTTAAAACATAATATCAAACATAATATCAAAACTTCATTTGTCACTAACCAGAAAATATCAAACATCCTAAGAAACCCAAAAGACAAAATCCATCTCGAAAACCAAGGAATCTATGAAATACCATGCAAAACATGTGCAGCCACATACATTGGACAAACTAATTGCCATTGATTGATTGACTGTGTGTCTGTTTTTATATACATTGGGATTGTTATAAATTTATTAATTTTAAACTGTAATTAGATTGGTGGGCATTGGATTTGTTATTTGTTATTATGTACTGTTTTATTGTTCTTGTGAGCCGCCCCGAGTTTGCGGAGAGGGGCGGCATATAAATCCAATAAATCTAATCTAATCTAATCTAATTGAAGAATAAACGCACGCATTGCAGAACATAAAAATGCAGTCAAAAAAGAAGAAAAAACTTCCTCCCTTGTCCAGCACATTAAAAAAACAGGACATGAAATTGACTTCGAAAAAACTAAATTACTCTCCAAAACAGAACACGTATATAAAAGAATAACCATGGAAGCCATAGAGATAGAAAAACATCCCTTCAGCATGAATAAATGTGATGACACGTCCCGCCTACCAGAAATTTGGAAACCAGCCCTAAACAAAAAAACATATCATAATCATCACCATGTCAATCCTTCAACTAAATGTGATTCCACCAACCAATCAAATCATTAAAACATAGCCACCCAATCTACTTGCTACATTCAAACCAAATCTCCACCCCCACCACTATTTATAAGGAACAAATGGCAGTTGCAAACAAACTATATCTACAGGAGCACGAAGCTTACAACTTCAGCCTAATGATGGTGAATGTGATTTCACCAAAACGTCGCATAGACACTCAAAATATTACATGGGGCAAAACCCGAACTCAGAACAATCTACATACATATACCCGTGAAAATCTACGAAAACATGTATGTGTGAGTGTGTGTGTGTGTGTGTGTATCTATCTATCTATCTATCTATCTATCTATCTATCTATCTATCTATCTATCTATCTATCTATCTATCTATCTATCTATCTAACTATCTCCCAGTAAGGGTGTGGCTAGCTGATGAGGCCAGAACAAGGCCGAAATGGTACCATCCTAGTCTCTCTTAATTTTAAAATTTCAGCTAAATATATATACCGTATTTTTCGCTCTATAAGACGCACCTGCTGATAAGACGCACCTAGATTTTAGAGGAGGAAAATAGAACAAAAATATTTTGAGCCAAAAAGTAGCTATCACACATGAGCAAGTTCTTGCATCCATAATTCTATCCTTTCTATGTCTTCCTCCCTCTTTCCTCCCTCCCACTTTCCTTTCTATCTCTCCCTCCCTCTTTTCTTTCTATCTTTCCCTCCCTCTTTCCTTTCTATCTCTCCCTCCCTCTTTCCTCCCTCCCTTTTTCCTTTCTATCTCTCCCTCCCTCTTTCCTTTCTATCTTTCTTTCCCCCTGCCTTTCTCCAAGCCCTTCCTTTTCCCTCTCCCTAACTATCCCCTTCTCCCTCCTTTCTATCTCTCCCTCCCCCTTTCTCTCTCCCTTCCTTCATCTTTCATTCCCTCTCTCTCCATCCCTCTTCCTTTCTCTCTTCCTTCCTCCCTCTTTTTTGTTCTTTCTCTCTCCCTCCTTCCCTCCCTCTATGTCTTTCCCTCCCCCTTCTTCCCCCCTCTCTTTCTCTTTCTCTTGCTTTCTTTCCCTGTCTTTCTCTCTTGCTTACTTTCTCGCTTTCTTTCTCATTCTTTCTCCCCTCCTTTATTTCTCTCTCTCTTTCTCTCTCGTTCACCATGCCGGCAACAGAGAGAAAAAGAGAGAGAGAGAGAGGGAGAGAGAGTGGAGGGCGCCGTTGTCTTCGCCTCTTCCCGACAGCTCTGCAGCGAAGAGGAAACAGTCGCGCACCGCCTCCCGGGAGCCCAGCCGATTTTTGGAGCCGTTTTGTTTTCAGCTGGGCTCCCGGGAGGCGGAGCGTGGCCGGGTACCGTGTCTTCGCCTCCGCGCGCTGCCTCCGCCCGGCCGAGAACAAAACGGCTCCAAAAGTCGGCCGGGCTCCCGGGAGGTGGTGCGCGATTGTTTCCTCTTCGCTGCAGAGCCACACGGAGGCGAAGACACGGTGCCCGGCCACGCTCCGCCTCCCGGGAGCCCAGCTGAAAACAAAACGGCTCCAAAAATCGGCTGGGCTCCCGGGAGGCGGAGCGTGGCCGGGCACCGTGTCTTCGCCTCCGTGTGGCTCTGCAGCGAAGAGGAAACAGTCGCGCACCACCTCCCGGGAGCCCGGCCGACTTTTGGAGCCGTTTTGTTTTCGGCCGGGCGGAGGCAGCGCGCGGAGGCGAAGACACGGTACCCGGCCACGCTCCGCCTCCCTTTTGGTGAGTATTTCGCCCCCCCTCTGCTCCAGCGCCTCCCCCCCCTCCCTGCCTGCAGCTTCGCTCCATAAGACGCCGCTGATTTTTCATCCTACTTTGGGAGGAAAAAAACTGCGTCTTATGGAGCGAAAAATACGGTATATATATTTCTTTTGATAATCCTATAATCCCTTGCATTGGGATGGAGTCGGGGTGACTGAAAGGAGCTCGAGCCTTTACTAACTGATGCCCTTCCTGACACCTATGCAGAGTTCACAGCAGACAATTACTCATTGTGCCCAGAGAGAGAGAGAAGTATCTTCCACTACCTAGGATCAACCCCACAGCCTCCTGATTGTGAGGCAATTATTTATTTATTTTTTGATTTTTTTAATGCCGCCCTTCTCCTTAGACTCAGGGCAGCTTATAACATGTTAGCAATTGCACTTTTTAAACAGAGCCAGCATATTGACCCCATAATCTGGGTCCTCGTTTTACTCACCTCGGAAGGATGGAAGGCTGAGTCAACCTTGAGCCAGTGGTGAGATTTGAACCACTGACCTGTAGATCTAGCAGTCAGCTTTAGTGGCCTGCAGTACTCCACAATACCCACTGCGCCACCTCGGCTCTTCATTAATTCCACCTCTAGGCCATTGCCCCATTCTAAATTATTTCTATATGCCATGGATATAATTGGACAACCATGACAAGCACATTCTAAACCTGTTTCATTCACTTTAAAAGTTGGGGTGGGGAAAAAGAAAAGATATGCAGGAAAATGTCTTCAGGGTATCCAGGCCTAATATCTCTAATGGCAATTTTTGATTTACAGCTTGGTCATTTGGGACTTGGCTTAGGACAAGGAGCTTGCAGCACATGAAGATGACTCAGGGAAGAGCCAAGGTGTGCAGGCAAAGGAGAGAGAATACTTTTGCAATGCAAAAGGCACAGACTCAGTAATTGCCCTGGTACTTCCTTCATACAAGTAACTGGGTTCATATTAAAGCCATTGAGAAGTGTTTTGATTATCCTTTGTGTGCTTCAGTGGGCATTCTTTTGACCAGCAAGGTAATAGAAGTCTGATGTTAAAGCCTATCTTGTGTGTGAATACACACTTTCATATTTGCTGTATTAAAAATTTTTAGTAGTAGAGAGATTGCTGCCAATTTATTTTTTTTTGCCTTCTGTTGTGTGTTCAACAATTTCCACTTTGAATGTATAGCAACATTATGCAACAGTTATTTTCTGTTTGGTTTGGTTTAGTGGGTGCTACTTAGAGATGTGGGTGTCGTTTGCAAAATGTTACTGAGATATCTTGCAAGCAATTGATAAAAGGTAACCCAATATTACAAGTAAGTGGGAGAAATGTTTCTATGTTTCTAACACCATTTTAATTTCCTAATCATGCTACTTAAATTCTTTTTCGGTTTCTTGTTTATTTGGCAGCCAATCCTGTGAGGAGGGTTTTTTTTTTAAAGGAAATGTATACGTTGCTTTGTTAATGTGATTTCATGTCTAAATGAATTCAGCCATTGATCTCAGCAGTACAAATTACTTAAGGGGAGGGAAAGGTAATTACAGAAGAATTGTCAGTGTCACTGTTTGCACTATTTTGATGGTTACTAGCTGCCAAGATAATGTGTGAGCAAAAAATAAAAGAGATATTGGAGCTCAACATGTGTACAAATGAAGAGGTAGTGTAGTGTGTTTAAGTGCAGTGCAAACATCTATTATCACTCTTCATCGATGTGATAAAATACGTACCTGACCTTGGGAATAGGAAGGAGTGAGTGAACTGTAAAGGGTGGTCATTCACAAAATATTACTCAGATGTGAAAAATAAGGAAACATGAGAAAGAAAAGTCAAATAACATACAAACTAACTTTGATCGTTATAAGAGATAGTACAAAGAAGCTATGACAGTTCTCAAGACTCTGTTCTTATTCTCTAGAATAATAAGGATAATCTCAAGTGGTCCTCAGTCTCATTTCAAAAAAGTTAAAGTTATAATGTCATAAGATAATAGAATTATTTGGCAAAAGTGATTCTTCCCTTTCCACACAGCCTGCTTGGTTGACAGGGAAGAAGGGGTGAGACAGTGGGAGGGAGAAGATATCAAGAAGATAGAAATAAAACAGGAGATCAGGGTTGCAGAGAAAATTGATGCCTTTAATCCCACAGAGAGCTTGCTTCTATTCCATCCAGTAGCATCAAGTGAACTCCATAGTTTAACCTCCCTGGAAGTATGACTGTGGATAGAAAACAAAATTGTTCATTCCTGCCCTATAGCTCATTCTAAAGCAAGGTTGTCAAACTCACAGCCTGCAGGCTCGGAGCATTACATGTTAGCCATGCCTGGTTTAGCAAAAAGGGGAAAAGTCGCAATATGTCATGTGTCAATGCTGTTTGACACTCCTGTTCTAAACCATTGCTTTTCTTTTTCTTGTTGTTGATGGTCATAGAATATTTAATCTCACATTTGTTGCACTCAAAACAGCTTACAAAAAGGCGGGCCAAATTGATAAATATGAAAGCACACTTTGCATATACATAATCCTAAGGAAAACTGCTTTAAAGTAATGCCACTGAACCCTGTTGTTTACGCATTCACTGTGTTTTGGAGTGTGGTCATCATATTGGAATGGGAATTTCTGTTTTTGGAGACTAAGATAAATATTTTGCAGGGTTTTTAAAAAGTACAGATGCATATCTATTTTTTTAGTATACAACAAATCGTACACACTGTAATACAATCTATTGAAGGCAATGCACAGTATGGATATTCTCTGCTTTAAAACATTTAACTTGATGTGTTAAAATACTTTTCCCCAAATCATTATCCAGAATCCTGACATATCACAGTGTCAAGGAAGATTGGATCACTGGGAGTATGTCAGTTAGATTCAGTATAGTATTTCTGAGCAGCTGAAGCTAAAGCTCCACTAAGAGTTTGGATGGTTAAATATGCAGTAAAAATTACTTTATATTTAGTTTATTTACTTTATGCATTTTAGCTCCAGTCCTTAAAAACTAAACTGGAAAAACCTACATTGATGAGCAATGTGATTGACAATGAACAATTGTTTCTCTTTATTTTCTCTAATAGCATAAATTGCTGCCTTTGTTAGGAAATTGGGAGGCACTACTTCCTGCAGAGAACTCTTAGATGATCCACTTTGGTCTGCATGCTAGATGCAGCCAAATGACTATTGTGTCTTTGGTGATCCAATGAGACTAGCAAGGAAGTGAAAGCAAAGTTACATATGCTTACACCCCAGGTTTCCAGGTGAGCTGCTATTTTTGGAAACCAAGTTGGCTCTGTGCTCTTTATGCTCAAATACATAGAGAGCTGTATCAGGATTCTCTTTGACCTGGGGGGGGGGGCAGTGTGGGTGTGGCCAGTGTGGGTGTGGCCAGATTGACGTCAATTGTTGAGGCTCTGTTTTTGGCAGTGACAGCCTCCTGCAGCCCTCTGCCAGCGAAAACAGAGCCTGGGAGGGCTCCCAAGCTCTGTTTTTGCTGGCATAGGCAATGGAGGCTAGTCTGCTGTTTCCACCCTGCAGGCCAGATCTGGCCCATGGGCCTTGAATTTGACACCCCTGCTCTTATACTATACAGCTGTGGGCCAAGTCATCTTGTAAGCTTGTCTGTTTGGTATTTCATTCCTTAGGCTGCTCCCCTATGGGACTTCAAATTCTTTTTTTTAATGTTTTATTTTTGTTTTTATTACATATAGAAATACATCTATTTACAGATCATTGCCCGTTTTTAGTATACATTTGTAATAACCTTTAGTTTTGTAGCATATGAGTAAAAGTATAATGAGAAAACAGGGAGCTTACATCAATCCCAATAAATATGCATTAGTGATAAAAAAGAAAGCGGAAAAGAGGACTTCAAATTCTTATAGTGTCACTACTAAACATAGAGAAGAGTAATTGGTTCTTGCCGATTGATGTGAGGCAACTTAACATTATGCCATGGGTTCCCAATCGTTTGAAGCCAGTAGGCAGACATATCTAACCTTCAGAAAGCATGTTACTGGTGAAATGCACAAAATGGCCCATATGCAAGTGTGTTTACACATACAATGACCACTGCATGGAAGTGAAAAACCTTCCTCAAAAAAATCTGCATCACAACACAAATGTTGAGGGTTTTTAAACAAAAGCATTTACATAATGTGACATATTAAAAATAAAGAAGATAATATTTAAAACAATATCGATTGTTCTGCCTACCTAGCAATTACAGGAAATAATGGCAATTTGAATAAAATTAAGAGAATTAAACAGATTTAAACCTTCAGGGGATGAATAATGCTGTCTTATGCCTGTATGATGTTTTGACACAGCATGCTGTCTGTAACTTTCCCATAAATCAGGTGCAGCTAGTTCTCGATTTATAACCATTCATTTAATGACCATTTGAAGTTACAATGGCACTGAAAAAAGTGACTTATGATCATTTTTCACATTTACAACCGTTGCAACATCCCTATGGTCACATGACCAAAGTTTGGATGCTTGGCAACTGATCCTTGAACTAGCAGCCATGGCAGCATCCCTACAGTCATATGATTGTGATTCGGGCATTTGGCAACCAGCACACATTTATGATGATTGCAATATCCCACAGTCACTTCGTTTTGTTTTACAACAGCAGGCTTCGAACAAGCAAGTCAATGGGGAAACCATTAGGAAGTTGCAGCTCATGGTATGATGTCATGCTTAATGAGCCACACTGCACCTCTTCACACTAAGTTGGCCATGTTCACATTTACTTTACATCTGATAGCAATACAGTTGCCAATCCCAACTGCAGTTGGTAAATGAGGACTACAGGTATTTGTATTGGGGGCTAAGAGGAGAAGGCCGAATTGAATGGGTTATGGACAGTATCACGATGGAGTTCTGTAGGGCACAGTTAAGGCAGAAAATACACTAATGTGAGGATTGTTATTGGTTATTTTCAGAACATTGCTATGTTAAGTAAAGTAAAACACCAGCAACCATACTTAACACATGGCTGGATTCATATCACAGAGCCAGTTTCATATAGTAGATAAGGTATCAGCCTAGAAACCAAGAAATTGATTTCTAGTCTCACGTAAAGTACAAGCCAGTTAGTTGATCTTGGGCCAGTCATTTTCTCTCAGCCCTAGGAAGGAAGCAATGGCAGACCATTTCTGAAAAACCTCACAAGGAAAATTCCAGGTGGTTTTGGACACGATTGAATGGAAGAAATAGACTCCTACGATACCAAACAATCTGTTCTGGAATAATATTGAAAGATGCCACACATGGATCTGTGGAACTATGTATTATTCCAGGTACTTGGGATCATTCAAAATTAAAGTTTAAACCTCAAGACTAGAAAAGGTCCAAGCATTGAAAAATAAGCCTATTGTTTCTTTCACTTACATAATCTAGACCAGGGGTGTCAAACTTGATTTCAATGAAGGCTGCATCAGAATTCTGTTGGACCTTGGGCGGAGTGGATGTGACCAGAGGAGGCATGGCCAGTTCAACATCACTTGTGTTGGGGCCACCTGTAGTGGCTCGGCAGCTTTGCCAGAGAAAACAGGCTCCCGAGCTCTGTTCTTGGCTATGACGGCCGCCTGCAACCCTCTGCCAGTGAAAACAGAGCTTGTGGCTATCCCAAGCTCCATTTTCACTGACAGAGGCTCTGCAGTCCAGTCCTTCGCTGTTTCCAGTGTGGCCCCGCAGGCCAAATCTAAGTACTCTGCTGGCTGGATTTGGCCCCTGGACCTTTGAGTTTGACACCCCTGATCTAGACCATAGGGCCACTATTCATCGATGAATAAAATATTTTTGGAAAAACAGGGGAATTAAAATTTGTTTGAGAAATAGCATCCAAATGAATAGTTTTTCAATTCAGAGGGCTGACATTCATTTTGGGTAGCAGGAGGAAGGAGTCTAAAGTTCTGGGAAGAGCAGGACAGGGAAGAGGAGGCAAATTTATCTTTGTTGCCTCTGAATGCCTAACAGTTTTGACAAACGCACCATAGGGTGTTTTAAAAAAAATCATTCCAATCTTTTGCAGAGTAGACCAAAAAAATACAATTAAAGGCTAGCTGGAGGTAAAAGACCCATATCATTAATTGGGGGCTAAGGGACTGAAGATTTTGTTCCAGTTTCTTCCAAAACATTTATGATATTTGCTCTTGATCCATTTTAGATTAATCTCCCACAAACTGAAAATCCTAGTTCCAACAGAAAGGGAGGCATTAGGGGAAGATGATAACAACTCTGGGTTAAGTTGTTCAAGCATGTTGGACATTTTTGAAATTTATGAAGGATTTCATAATCTTAACTGAAAAAGGAGGGGAATCCAAGAAAAGGTGCTGGCACATTTTTCTAGTGTTTTTTCTTCCTCCTAGATGACAACTACATGTAGAAATAGAGAAACTATTTTCTTTTTAGATATAAAAGAAAACAATATTTTGTTGTAAGAAATGTAATTTAAAAAACCCCCACCCCATGTTGTAAATAAATGTAATAATGGGGAGAAGGACTCTTATTGGTTCTGTAGAAACCAAAATACATTTGCTAAAATTTTGCTCAAAAACGAGTTATCTAAGTATAGTTTTGTTGTTTTATGGTTTTAAGAAATCACTGATTCTGCTTCATATTTCATGTCTGTACAAACTCTGTCAGTAATAACTGATGGTTGAGAATTGTACCCATTGTTGATCTATATGTTAAACTTCAATATTAAAATATTATTCCAAGTGTGTTCTTTATCATGTTATTTTCAGAAAACAGTGGCTTTGATTGAAACAGATTTTAAAATTGTAAAGTACTTTCCCAAATATTTTCTGATTTTTAAAAATTATTTTACTTGTATACTCAACATATTTTTAAGATAACTTAATTTTTAAAATCTGTGTGCATGTGATGAATAAAGTAAATCTTCAATGACAAAAAAATGAGCTGATATGGAAAATACCATTTTCTGCTCTAATTGTTCCCTCTTTTTAAAAAATTGTGTACAAGTCTCCAATGAAGTGAGCTTCCTGCCTATTCTATGTTTTCATTCTGAAGGAAAAGGGAGGAGGAGGAGATAGTGATGAGGATGGGGGGAAAATGCACACATATACAGTATTGGGATCCAGCAATGAGTGTGAAAGTGCATTCAAACTATGTGTGTAAGAAAATGAGAAAGAAGAACTAATGCATGGTAGTGGCATGCTATAGATCAGTGTTTCCCAACCTTGGCCACTTGAAGATATCTGGACTTCAACTCCCAGAATTCCCCAGCCAGCATTTGCTGGCTGGGGAATTCTGGGAGTTGAAGTCCAAATATCTTCAAGTGGTCAAGGTTGGGAAACACTGCTATAGATGGCCAAACCAGGCAAAAGGTCTGGGTAATGTGGTCCATAGACTAAAGTTTCAGGAAGGAAAGCCATAGTAACTGAATCAACCAAGGTTGCAAGGTCTTAAAAATTCCTCAGAGATTTTGCTGAGAGTTTCATTTCCTGGCTGGTTGAAGAAGACACTATTCTTCCAGACCTGATCTTCACCAATAGGTAACAGCTATCTGAAGAGGTAGCAATAACTTTGGAACCGAAGCAGTGATCACATCATCTTGAAGTTCAAATATTGCAGAATGCAACATTGTTCCTGCATGTTAGTTCTTAGGAAAGTCAGTTTGAAACAAACAGAGAGAGGTACTAGGTGGAATATCATGGGGATAAAACCTTAGGTTAAAGGGAGCAATGGATATATTTTCTCATTGAATATTAATCTTTTTCAATCCTGAGCAACTTAATCGACTACAGAAATGCAGTTTCTTCAATATGGCCTTCAGCTACATCTCATGAAATTTTAATAAGGAAGCCCACAAAATATGGTTTGGACAATGTTACTGTTAGGTAGGTACAAAACACATAGAAAATACTCTAAAAGAATATTCTGATGGGCTTGATCCATCAGGGTTCATATTGCCTTCTGCTCTTTACATTTTTTGCAAGATGACAATGATTCTTCATTCACTATCTGTGAAAAAGAGTTCCATGTATTCTTTGGTGACAGCAAAAAACGTTCCTCTTGGGGCACTTGTGACAAATCCTTTGTAAACAGACAGCTGGGAAGCTGACGTGGGAAACATTGGACTCTTCAAAAATGTAGTAAAATCTTTAAGCATCCAGGATCAGGAATTAATAATGAAAACAGACTCTGGAGTATTAGCAGTTCAAGCCAAGAATTAAAAAGTAAAATTTCAAAATAAGATCTCAAACCAATAGAGAAAATGGGCTAGGGTGAAGCAATTTGAGGCTTGTTAGCTTCTTTTTGCAAGAGCAGACTCGGTGGGTAGTCTAGCCTTGGCATTAAATCTCCTCAGAAGTCACTGGCAGCTTATTTTTTCCTAACAAAAGATTTCCCATAATATGAAACATCCCAAACACCACAAACTATCCTCTTACGCAGGGGTGGGTTCTGACTTACCTCACTGCTGGTTTTGTTTCCTGCGCAGTGCTAAAAACAACAGCTGTGCATGCACAGAAGCAAAAAACAAGATGGCGCTGCCTATGGTGCTCCTGAGAGAGCTGGTTCAGGAGGGTGTCCAGCCAGCTATCGCTACTGGTTCAGCGGGTGGGAGGAAATTTCCACTACAACCAGCAAGACCACCTCTACTTTTGTGGCATCTAAAAGGCAATTGTCTTTGGAGTCATTTATGGGATTTTCAAAAGAAAAGGCAGCTTCCAGTCATGGGTTTGATCCCTTAAATCCCTTATCCCTAGTTGCTTAACATTCATTACCAGACTCCATGGTGTCAACCCCCAACATTTTTCGCTTAGACTTTCCACGGTTGACCTCTCCAGATTCCTTAGAGGTCAGTAAGGGGCGAGCATAGGTGCACTAGTGTGCCTTCCGTCCCCTGTCCAATTGTCTCTCCTATATTTTATATATCTTTTCTCCCATTCATATATCCTTTCCTCTACTCTTCATTGATGTATTCTATTCTCATATCTCTTCTTCTATCCTTTCCCTGATATTTACTACTACAGTGTTCCCTCGATTTTCGCGGGGGATGCGTTCCGAGACCGCCCGCGAAAGTTGAATTTCCGCGAAGTAGAGATGCAGAAGTAAATACACTATTTTTGGCTATGAACAGTATCACAAGCCTTCCCTTAACACTTTAAACCCCTAAACTGCAATTTCTCATTCCCTTAGCAACCATTTAGATTATTACCATGTTTATTTATTAAAGTTTATTTAAAAAAATATTAAAGGCGGACAAAAGTTTGGCGATGACGTATGACGTCATCGGGCGGGAAAAACCGTGGTATAGGGGAAAAAACAGCAAAGTATTTTTTAATTAATATTTTTGAAAAAACGTGGTATCGCCGTTTCGCAAAGTTCGAACCCGCGAAAATCGAGGGACCACTGTACATGTTTTTATTCTCTTTAACTTTCTATTTGTATTGGACAAAATAAATAAAATAAAATAAAATAAATTCAGTGCTCTCCCAAAATACATGGTAAATAAAAAAGAAGCAGAGGCTGAAATGAAACATGTTTAATATGACATTTACTGTACACACATTTACGAACAAAGGAAAGGAAGGTCTATAATTCACTGGGTTGGAAACAACTGAAAAAGAGCAGCAAAGTATCAGCAAAAGTTCTCATTGCTGGATGTGCTAAAATGCAGCAGGTGGGAATGTCCAATTCCTGTATTATCCTTTCAATTGTACCTGTAAAAAAGGGACAGAGGGAGGAAATAAGCTGAGTCATGTGATCAGGGGGTGCTGAGAAATCACTTTGATCTACTGGGTGCATTTTAGAAAAATCACAATAATGATGAGAAATTATTATTCATTCAGCTTGGCCAAAACTATTTGGATCACTGTCTCTCCCTGTAATTATAATATAAAATTAGTGATTTAGGATATCTGATTAGAATTTCTCTGCATGAAAAGACTGGGACAATTGTATCATCATATGCGTAATAACAATTGGGACTGAAATTTCTGTTGCTAAGCAATACTACCATAAAACATGATGTTCCATGGCTGCATTGCTTAATGATGCCGGTTTTTGCAGACCTGGTTGCCATTTTTAAGCAAGGGCTGTGTGGGTCATTAATTTAATCATGTGACCATGGCTTCCCACCAGTTTTCCCATTGACTTTATTTTGTGAGAAGCTGGCAGGCAACGATGGAATTTGAGGGCATGCAATTGCAGCTCATTGCAATACAGTGGTCCCCCGAGTTTCGCGATCTCGATCATTGCGAAACGCTATATCGCGATTTTTCAACCCGGAAGTAAAAACACCATCTGCGCATGCGCGCCCTTTTTTCTATGGCCACGCATGCGTAGATGGCGCCGGGCAGATCAGCTGCTGGGCGGCTTCCCTGGGTCTTCCCCCTCTTGCTATCAGGAGGGCGAGCGGCGGGCATCAGCGAGGAGTTTGCGTGGGCGGCGGGGAAACCCCAGCGCCGCTTCCCAGCTGAGTCCTGAAGCCAAATGCGGAAGTTCGCTTCAGGACTCAGCTGGGAAGCGGCGTGAGCGAACGGCATGGGCGGGCGAAGGGCGGGCGCGCGGGCAGGCAGGCGGCGGACAAGCGGCGGGCGGACAAGCGGTGGGCGCGGCAGCAGCGAGGAGTTTGCGTGGGCGGCGGGGAAACCCCAGCACCGCTTCCCAGCTGAGTCCTGAAGCCAAACGCGGAAGTTCGCTTCAGGACTCAGCTGGGAAGCGGCGCAAGCGAATGGCGTGGGCAGGCGAAGGGCGGGCGCGCGAGCAGGCAGGCGGCGGACAAGCGGCGGGCGGACAAGCGGCGGGCGCGGCAGCAGCAAGGAGTTTGCGTGGGCGGCGGGGAAACCCCAATCTTCGGCTCCTCGCTGCTGCGGCGGAAGTAAAAACACCATCTGCGCATGCGCAGATGGTGTTTTTACTTCTGCACCGCTACTTCGCGAAAAACCGATCATCGCGAGGGGTCCTGGAACGGAACCCTCGCAATAATCGGGGGACCACTGTATTCTAATTGTGTCCCAGACACCAAGCACACAGAATTTTAAGCACCTGTCGTGGCACTCATTCAGCCCCATCACAAATTTGGTAATGGAATGAATGAATAAACTGAGGACTACCTGGATTAAGAATGAATAAACTGAGGACTACCTGCATTAAGACTAAGGTAAGAAGCTAAGAAACTAAGACAAAGACACTCTTCAGACCTAATCCCCTTTTATTAGAACAGCTATAATAGCAGAATCTTGTAACCACTCTTGCCTCATTTATAGTATTGTCATGAGAATTTGGATTTGTGTGTGTGTGTGTGTGTGTGTGCACTGTCTAAAGCATTTTTGGCCTGGGCTCACATTTTATTTGTCCAATTGTTAATAGAGGTTCTTCCTTCTGTCCTTCACGGCTGAAATGTTTAGCTTTTTACCTGCCTTCATTTCCAAGTAAGGGAAATTATATTAGAATACAGTACATGCATAGTACAGGCAGATAAATCCTCGACTCACAACTGTAATGGAGCTTGCCTATTATGGTCTCATGTCATGGCAGTCATTAAGTGAAATGGCCATGTGATTGTCTTGCTTAATGACTGCATCCCTGCTCTCCCTGATGCAGTTGTTAAATGAATCATGAGGTGGCTTATGGGTGAGGGAGTGGCCTAGCACAAGCCCGCAGAGACCTGGGGAGGAGGGGGAATGTAGGCCCAAAGCCTGCGGCAACTGGGTTGGGCAGGATGGGGCAAGAGATAAGTAGGGGAGGCTACTCTGCAGATGACCATAACTGAATGGTTGCTAAGCAACCACCAGTCATAAGTTGAGGACCACCCATATGGCAGAAAGATGCATCCATTTCTTGTATTTCTTCTGATTTCCCTCCCCCCAAAGGAGGCGAAGATGGCCACAGCTGATCTCCTGCCTCCATTTCATTCTCACAACCATTCTATGAAGGAAGTCTGGATGCAAGTATGCAACTGACTTTAGCTACTAGCATCCAGTGAGCAAAGAATTCAGCTGGGGACTAATAATAATAATAATAATAATAATAATAATAATAATAATAATAATAATAATAATTATTATTATTATTATTATTATTATTTATTAGATTTTTTGCCGCCCCTCTCCGAAGACTCGGGGCGGCTCACAACAATAATAAAAAACAATATTATAGCGAAACAAATCTAATATTAAAAAAAGAAGCATATAAAAACCATATTTAAAAACCAAACAACACATACATACCAAACATAAAATATAAAGAGCCTGGGGAAAGGTGTCTCAACTCCCCCATGCCTGGCGGTATAGGTGGGTCTTGAGTAGTTTACGAAAGACAAGGAGGGTGGGGACAGTTCTAATCTCCCGGGGGAGTTGATTCCAGAGGGCCGGGGCTGCCACAGAGAAGGCTCTTCCCCTGGGGCCCACCAAACGACATTGTTCAGTCGACGGGACCTGGAGAAGGCCAACTCTGTGGGACTTTATTGGTCGCTGGGATCAGTGCGGTAGCAGGCGGTTCCAGAGGTATTCTGGTCCAACGCCATGTACGGCTTTAAAGGTCATAACCAACACTTTGAATTGTGACCAGAAACTGATTGGCAGCCAATGCAGGCCATGGAGTGTTGTAGAAACATGGGCGAATCTGGGAAGCCCCACAATGGCTCTCGCGGCCGCGTTCTGCACGATCTAAAGTTTCCGAACACTTTTCAAAAGTAGCCCCATGTAGAGAGCGTTGCAGTAATCGAACCTTTAGGTGATGAGGGCATGAGCGACTGAGCAATGACTCCCTGTCCAAGTAGGGCCGCAACTGGTGCACCAGGTGAACCTGGGCAAACTTCCCAGTCTTGGTCCACTTTTCCAAACTTGCATTTCCATCCTTTCCCAGAAAGAGAGAGGTGTTTGGATAGAACCACATTTCTCAACCTTAGCAACTTTAAGATAGTTACAGTTTATTAGATTTCTATGCCACCCCTCTCCGAAGACTGGGGGCGGCTCACATCACAAGATGTGTGGATTTGAACACCCTCCTCAAACTCCCAGAATTCTGAGGTTGCAAAACACAGAGAAACTCGAAATGAAGTGTAAAGATGCAATAACATAGTTTACATACTGTGTAGCCTTACCTCAGCCAGAAAGAGCCAGGTGGATAGCCTAAGAAGATGGGTTTTTCTTTAATGAACCGCTTTGTAGAGCTGTAAGGAAAAAAAAAAGAATGAGGCAAAGGCTGTGAGAGCCGCAAAAATGTTGCAATCTTAAGCAGGTCTACTCTGAAGTAAGTCACACTGCATTCAGTGGAACTTAATTCCAGGTGAAAGTTCAGAGAATTGCCTGCTGGAAGTGCTACATCTACTCCAATAACCAAAATAGATTCATGGTTATACATACTGTCCTCAAAAGGATATTCTGGATATTGCATCTTGAAGAGCTGTCAGGAGGTCAGTATTCATTTTTGAGGCTGGATTCCTTAATAGGAAGGTTTATTTAGACAAGAGACTATTAAAAGATAAAGTATTTTATCTTTTAGATATAGATCTTTTATCTATTTTGCCACTTGCAAAAGAAGCTATGGATGTCATGACAACCTTGCAAAGCAGACCAGAGAGGAAATATGGCCAGGTGAGCGTATCCAACATTATTGTAACATATTAATTAGTAATAATTAATATTATTGTCCCAAAGGTGCTTTTTCAAGAGGCAACTGGACTTTCTGATCTTTCTTTGAAGATGTTTTGCTTCTCCAGCTGTTGCTAATATGATATTAACATAATCTTTCAAGTCTGAAAGTATATTTAGTCCTAGATCGAAATCCCCTTTTACTGCTAAAGATACTAGGGAGAGTTTCTTCTGAACTTCTTGTCCTTTCCACCTTCTTTTTACAGGCTCTCTATATCAGTGATTTTCAACCTTTTTTGAGCCGCGGCACATTTTTTACATTTACGAAACCCTGGGGCACATTGAGCGGGTGTGTGTGTGTAAAAAAAGTTTGGACAAAAAAATTCTCTCTCTCTCTCTTCCTCCCCTTCGCTCTATTTCTTTCTCCCTCCCTCTTTCTCTCTCTCCATCTTTCTTTCTCTTCCTTCCTCTCTTCCTTGTTCTCTTTCTCTCTCCCTCCCTCCATGTCTTTCCTCTCTATCCTTCCCTCCCTCTCTTGCTTTCTTTGTCTCTCTCTCTCTCTTTCTCTTTCTTTCTCTTGTTCTCTTTCTCTCTCACTTGCTTTCTTTCTCTCTCTTGTTCTCTTTCTCTCTCTCTCGCTCTTTCTCTCTCTTGCTTTCTTTCTCTCTCTTGCTTTCTCTCTCTCTTGCTTTCTTTCTCTCTGAGCTTCGCGGCACACCTGACCATGTCTCGCGGCACACTAGTGTGCCGTGGCACACTGGTTGAAAAACACTGCTCTATATCATAGAAATGGAATTAATAAGTACCTGAACTTTTCTTAGCCAGTGTCTTTTTGCCCTGTCTCTCAAAGTTATTCCCACATACTTTTACACATGGGGTGATATCTTGTTAATATAGATTTGCATATATAAGCCCATACACAGTATACCCGCATATGTCACCTGTGCTCCGTGAGCTGCACTGGCTTCCTATTGGTCTCTGGGCACAATTCAAGGTGTTGGTTATTATTACCTATAAAGCCCTATATGGCTCAGGAACAGACTATTTACGGAACCACCTCCTGCCACATACCTCCCAGAGACCAATAAGAGCACACAGAGTTGGCCTCCTCCAGGTCCCGTCGAATAAACAAGGCAGGTTGGCAGGACCGTGGGGGAGAGCCTTCTCTGTGGCTGCCCCAGCTCTATGGAACCAACTACCCCCCAAAGTATGTCCTGCTCCATCCTGCTGGCCTTCCACAAGGCCAGGAAGACCTGGCTTTGCCGGCAGGCCTAGGGGCCATGAAATGTACATCTTTCATGACCAAATGAATGAATGAATGGTGTGTATGTATAAGATTTGACTGCTTTTTTAGATAAATGGATTTTATCATGGGGTTAGTTTTAGAGATTATTGTTGACTTCTTTTTATTGCTTGTAACTTTTGGTTTATTATTTTGTAAGCCACCCTGAATCCTTCAGGATTGGGTGGCATAGAAGTCAAACAAACAAAGAAACAAACAAACAAACAAACGAATGAATGTCCTCCTTTTTGGTTATGCATTTCTGTCTTGTTGGGGTTTTTCCTGGGGTATTAGAATTAATCAAATCAATCCTGGGTAACTGGAGATTAGTCTGAAGAGTGACCTGCATCTACAAGTACAATCTAACAGAAATCTAATTTAATACACATAAAGATCCCAATGAAACAATTATAGTGAAGAAAAACTTTTCCATATTGGTGTTATTTATTTATTTATTTGTTCATTTGTTTGTTTGTTTATTTCATTAGATTTGTATGCCGCCCCTCTCCGAAGACCCGGGGCAGCTCACAACAACAGAAACAATACAAATCCAAAATTAAAACAATTTAAAACCCATTAATATAAGAACAATCATACATCTCATACAAACCATACATAAAACAGAAACGGCACAGGGAATCAATTTCCCCATGCCTGATGACAGAGGTGAGTTTTAAGGAGTTTGCGAAAGGCAAGGAGGGTGGGGGAAGTCCTAATCTCTGGGGGGAGTTGATTCCAGAGGGATGGGGACGCCACAGAGAAGACTCTTCCCCTGGGTCCCACCAGACGACATTGTGTCGTCGACGGGACCCGGAGTAGGCCAACTCTGTGGGACCTAACCGGTTGCTGGGATTACTATTAAATAGTAAGCAGTCAGAAATCAATTATAATTTTATCACAAGCCATCCATTGCATGAGTGAAATACTCCTGGGTCGAGCATGCCTACTGGTGGTTGGAGAGCCGATAGCGACGACAGTGCGAGGCTTCGCTTACCTGCCCAGGTGTCGCCATTTGGGTTCTTTTACCCTCTGTGAATGCGCAGAATGCTTTGCGCATGTGCAGAGGATAAAAAAACCCAAATAATGGTGTCTAGGTGGGTGGGCAAAACCTTGCGCTCACTTCACAGCTGGCTCTCCAACGACTGGCAGGCACTCCCGAACCGGGAGCATTTCACCTCTGATCCATTGACCAATCATTAGAATTGATCACTATCTGCAGTATTCAATCATCATCTGCTTAAACGTAAAATATGATTTTCAAGATTTATTTTGCTTTGGACTCTAAAATCTTCCTTCTTAGACACATTCATTCTTATTCTGAAATGCACAGCAATTTAAAGGACATCCCTCACTGTCTTTTAAAATCGCCCAAGGTAATTCTGTTGAATATATTTTGAATCACTTCTGACAAAAAAAGTATTATAGTCATTGATGAAACCGAATTCTTATTAAAAACTCAGAAGATGTTTGTCCCACGAGAACAAGCTGCAGCAGATTGTCATAAACATCTCATTGGAGTCATTAAATGTAGTGACTTTTATCTTTTTAATGTAATTTTTGAATGGCTATTCATTTAATTTTATATAATTTTTAATCTTTGCTTCTTCATTTACTATTTTAATTGCTTACCTGATAACTGAAGATTGTGTTATACCCTAAAGCAGGGGTCTCCAAACTTGGCAAGTTTAAGACTTGTGGACTTCAACTCCCAGAATTCTCTAGCCAGCTATACTGGCTGGAGAATTCTGGGAGTTGAAGTCCACAAGTCTTAAAATTGCCAAGTTTGAAGATCTCTGCCCTAAGGGTTGGAATAATAGGTTAAATAATTATACTATTATGGAAAATGGATATTTTTCTTAGTTTTTTAAAAAAGTTTTTTTTAAAAAAAAAATGCTAAGAATCAGGACCACGTGTTAAAGTCCAGTTAAACTGATTTATAACTTGCGCCTATATTTGAGAATCTAGTCAATTAGTAGTCAGCACTAATTTGGTTCTAGATGAGAGTTAACAGAATTCAGGAGGGGTTGTTCAGCCTCTTCTTCTCCTATAGTTTCCATCTTCTACCTGTAACGTTTGGCATTGATGAGCCAATGCACGAAATCTCTGGCCTTCATGTTGTCCAAATGTTCAGTAAAATCACTGGTAAAGGTTCCTTCAGAATGGCGTTTGATGTCGGAGGTAAAGCTGCGGGCACTTTTCATGTTGTAAGACTGCTGCCATCTGAATGAAAGCAAAGGATAAGATAGATAGATAGATAGATAGATAGATAGATAGATAGATAGATGGTTAGATAGATAGATAGATAGATAGATATGTAGATGGATGGATGGATGGATGGATGGATGGATGGATGGATGGATGGATGGATGGATGGAGGGAGGGAGGGATGGATGGAGAGAATAACTTATCAGTTTGAATATACGCTAACTGGCATACATTACAATGAAATTTTGTTGTATACTGCTCTCACAGGGTCACCATCTCCCATGTTCACTACATAAATATGGCTAAATAAATAAATAATATACCCATCTGCATTATATTATACAGAAAAACAACACAGTATTCTCCCTCAAAGAAGAGTATTGTCATTGCTTGCGGTGGTACACCAGTGACATGATGATGATGATGATGATGATGATGATGATGATGATAATAATAATAATAATAATAATAATAATAATAATAATAATCGACATTGCAATCCCAGGAGACAGCAGAATTGAGGAGAAGCAGCTAGAGAAATTAGTGAAATATGAAGATCTAAAAATCGAGCTGCAACGACTCTGGCATAAGCCAGTGAAAGTGGTTCCAGTGGTACTTGGCAGACTGGACGCAGTACCAAAGGATCTCAGCGGACATTTGAAAACCATCGGAATTGACAAAATCTCCATCTGTCAATTGCAAAAGGCCGCTTTACTAGGATCGGCAAACATAATTCGCCGCTACATCACGCAGTCCTAGGTGCTTGGGAAGCGCCAGACTGGTGATGAAATACGAAATCCAGCAGAGTGATCTCATTTGCTGTGTTGTACTGACATAATAATAATAATAATAATAATAATAATAATATAAATAATAATAATAGCTATACTATCCTAAAACTAGCCAAGTGTTATACAATATATCAATGCTGTGTTTTCGGTGGTTAGATGGTCTAGACAGGTATTTGAACATAGATCTTTGTAATATTTACATTTTGTGTTTTACCAATATTATTATTATTATTATTATTATTATTATTATTATTATTATTATTACTATTGTTATTATTATTTATTAGATTTGTACATCAGATAAAATGTAAATATATATTGTTTGTCTATGTATGATGCACAGTGAAGGGCTACCAAAAACTTTACTACCACACTGTGGGTGTGGCTTATGCAGGACGTCCTGCATTTTCTTCAACATCTTTCAGTGCAAATTGGGTGCTCTGGGGCAGAGCTCCATTTTTGCTACCTCACTGCATTCCCCCATCCCCCTGGGCAGCAGCCCACCCCTGATGATATCCCACCTTGCAAGCCTTTAAAAGGGCCTTTTTCGCCAGGCTCTGGGTTAGGTAGAGTATGTGTTCCCTAAGTGGTATTGAATCCATGGATTGGTGTATGCTCTTGTCCTTGCATTGTGTTGTTTTTAACTTATACATCACCTAGAGTTATCATCAACGAAGAGGGAATCAAACTAAAAACTACCTTAGGTATCATAATTCTTGATCATCTCTTTCATTTTTCACATTTTCCTTCACTTCTTGTCTCATCTATCTCAGCAGCCTTTTTTCCACTCCCTTCTCTGCTTCTATGCTTTCTTCAGATTTTATTTTCTCCAAATTTAGTTTTGGGAAGATTGTGGTAGGAAATTGCCCAACAGAGTGGCATCTGCAATCCCTCTCCCTATGCATACCCCCCCCCAACTCAAATCAAATATATTAAAAGTTTCTTCATACCTAGACTCATCTGTTGAATCCTTCAGGATCATTTGCCAACTAACAGGGAGCAAAGCTGCAATGATCATTCCATAAATACAAATCCGCCGTGTCTTCTCCATCAAGTCTTCTGAAGCAAGGCAAACAAAGGCATGAAAAAGAATTGGACCACATTTTTAACTCTCCTACCAGTTTAGGACTGGATCCTCATAAGAAAACACAGCTTTTCATTTCCCCAGAGATGAGTTGGAATCGTTCTTGCAGGCATTGAGTTTACAATCCCAGTTTTGCATACTCAAGTTTTTTTCCAAAGCTATGCAAATTAATCCAAAATAGATAAACTGAAGCAGTTGCTCAGAAGTTGATTCGTGTTTGTATTATTTAAAGGCATTGGGAATTTCTAACACAGAAAGAACAATAATAATAAAATTCATCCTCCACGAAGAATGAAGGCGATAGGATAAGATAGGAATCATTGCTCAGTGTACTCTCATCTCCCTTTTAGTCTCATTTACTACTTTTTTTCTTTAAAAAAAATATGACTGCAGATTTGATCAGATTATGTTCTAAACACAGAGCTTTGAATTGTGTTAACTTGTGAACAAAAGCTGTTCCCCCCCCCCCCCAAAGTGGTTTAAACAAGATCTAAAACAAGATCTAAGTATTGCCCACAAGATCATATGCTGCAACATCCTGCCTGTCGGCGACTACTTCAGCTTCAACCACAACAACACAAGAGCACACAACAGATTTAAACTTAATATTAACCGCTCCAAACTTGACTGTAAAAAATATGACTTCAGTAACCGAGTTGTCGAAGCGTGGAACTCATTACCGGACTCCATAGTGTCATCCCCAAACCCCCAACACTTTACCTTTAGAGGGGCGGCATACAAATCTAAGTAATAAATGAAATAAATAAATAAATTATCTGCAGTTGACCTATCCAGATTCCTAAGAGGTCAGTAAGGGGCGAGTACAAGTGCACTAGAGTGCCTTCCGTCCCCTGTCCTATTGCTCTCCTATATCTCCTATACCTTTCCTCTATTCCTATATCTCTTCTTCTATTCTTTCATTGATATATTCTATTCCTATATCTTCTTTTCTATTATTTCTTAGATATATTTTACTATGAGTACCTCCTCTATAACCTTCATCATGTATTTTACTATGTGTATATTGATATATGCCCACTAAAACCCTCATTGTGTATTGGACAAAATAAATAAATAAATAAATAAAATAATAAATAAAATTTAATATGATTGATCGATTTGGAAAAGAAGCACCCAATTGAACAAACCATGTATCTGTATAACGTGAGAGATGCCTTTCTCATACTACTTCCAATACGTGAAACAGATAGAACATCATCCCTCAAGCTTAGTAAGACTATTCTTCACAAATCTGCCTTTAAACAGAATTAAGCGATGCAAAGGATGTCTAGTTAAACTGATGAATACAATGACATCTCAGAATGAGCTCATGTTTCTTAATGTTATTCCTTTAACAGAAGAACTACCCCATCTAAGACAACCTCAATGGACAACAAACAACATTATTTCATTCTTGACTTGGTAGGAAAATAGTTCATGGTGGGAGTAAGAATTCTCCTCCAACTGTGTTTGAAAAATAGATATATTTTTTTGGACAATGATAATGCATACTTTCATGCTACAGGCAGTATGGGATGTGATGAAACATATAGTGCTTACCTTCAGAAAGATGAAAGCTTCTCCTTAAATCCCGTGTTCCTTTTCTTTGTATGAGCTGCTTTGTGTCTTAATGTTCTTCTTACCAGTGCTTTTAAGCTTGTTAGTAGAATGTTAAGGGATGATAGGTAGGTCATTAGTGTTCCAGGTTTTAGTTGGATAGGTCAGTTATGAATCATTGCCGGATCTTTTCTTGCTTTCTGCTTCTTCTAGAAAGCTTTATTAGTGGTTCCACAGAGAAGACGAAGCCAACCAACTCCTTCAAAATGTCTTGAGCAATTGACGGAGAAAGTACACTATGTGTTTTTTGGTATTGTCCTGCTAAAACAGAGGTCTTCAAACTTGGCAACTTTAAGACTTGTGCATAAGTGCTCCAGTGTGCCTTCCGTCCCCTGTCCAATTGTCTCTCCTTATCTCATTTATCTTTTCTTCCTTTCAAATTTGTTCACCTATACTTTTATATCTTTTCTTCTATTCGTTTCTTTAGTTATATTACTACATATCTATTCTCTTCAATGTGTATTATGTATTGGACTAACTAACTAACTAACTAACTAACTAACTAACTAACTAACTAACTAACTAACTAACTAACTAACTAACTAACTAACTAACTTCCTAGAATTCTCCAGCTAGCATATGATATGCTGTGCATATATAGCAAATATAGCATAGCTGGCTAGAGAATTCTGGGAGTTGAAGTCCACAAGTCTTAAAGTTGCCAAGTTTGAAGACCTCTGTGCTAAAAAGTTTACCATCTTCAGATATGAGCATAGAAAAAAATATATATACGCCTTGTCTTACTCTATTTACATATATGTGGGATTTGTATTACAAAGCAACAGTTAGAGAGTTGGCCACCACAATTTGTTTATATTCATCATGAGCTCTATTGAACTATATACAGGTAATCCTTGACTTACAACAATTCATTTAGTGACCATTCAACCTTACAACAGCACTGAAAAATGTGACTTGTGACCCTTTGTGATAGTTATAACCTTTGCAGCATCTCCGTGGTCAGGTGATCAAAATTCAGATGCTTGGCAGCTGCTTCATATTTATGACAATTGCTGTGTCCCAAGGTTATGTGATCTCCCCTTTTGCGACCTGTTGACAAGCAAAGTCAACGGGGAAGCCAAGATTCACTTAACAGCCGTGTTCCCAACTTAACAACTGCAGAGATTCACTTAACCAAGGTGGCAAGAAAAGTTGTAAAATGGGGCAAAACTCTCTTAAGAATGCCTCACTTAACGACAGAAATTTGGGGCTCAGTTGTGGCTGTAAGCTAAGGACTATCTCTACTCCTATGGACAATAAAAGGGGTCATTCAGGCTACATTTGATGAAATAACTTCTAATTCCTAACACCTTATGTTGTAAAAACAGGACTGATATTGCTACCTTTGAAAAGTGTTCAGAAACTTCAGATCGTGCAGAATTTAGCTGCGAGAGCTATCATGGGCTTTCCTAAATTTGCCCATGTTACTCCAACACACTGCAGTCTGCATTGGTTGCCAATTGGTTTCCGGTCACAATTCAAAGTGTTGGTTATGACCTATAAAGCACGTCATGGCATTGGACCAGAATATCTCTGGGACCGCCTTCTGCCGCACGAATCCCAGCAACCAGTTAGGTCCCACAGAGTTGGCCTTCTCCAGGTCCCGTCAACTAAACAATGTTGTCTGGCGGGGCCCAGGGGAAGAGCCTTTTCTGTGGTGGCCCCAGCCCTCTGGAACCAACTCCCCCCAGATATCAGAGTTGCCCCCACCCTCCTTGCCTTTTGCAAGCTCCTCAAAACCCACCTCTGTCGTCAGGCATGGAGGAATTGAAATTTTCCCTTCCCCCTAGGCTTATAGAATTTATACATGGTATGTTTGTATGTATGATTGATTCTTTAAATTGGGTTTTTTAAAATTATTTTTAATATTAGATTTGTTTACATTGTCTTTTATTGTTGTTAGCTGCCCCGAGTCTGCGGAGAGGGGCGGCATACAAATCTAACTAACTAACTAACTAACTAACTAACTAACTAACTAACTAACTAACTGTTGTGATTCCGTCTGAGGCCCCTCAGGGAACGGCTGACCCTCTGCCGGCTCTCTGCTCAGAGGGGGAGGATGAGGAACAGGGAACGGCTGACCCTCTGCCGGCTCTCTGCTCAGGGGGGGAAGATGAGGAACAGGAGGTTCAGGCAGACGAGGAGGAGGAATCTCAGCCCGAGGGGGAGCTCTCCCCAGCAAGCAGCCTGGATTCTTTAGATGACCAGGCACAAGGAATAATAGATTTCCGGCAGAGAAGGGCAATCCAACGAAGGGGACAATTAGCCAGGTACTTCAAGCACTGAATGGGCAACAGCTGGGTTTGGGTGTGGTGCTCTCTGGAAAGGCTAAAAAGGCAGACCCACCCTTCCTGGTTTGTGGAGAATTATCTTTGAGAGTCGTGAGACCTGGCTGTGATCTTTGGCGTCTTGGAATTCTGGCTTGTGACTTTGAATACTGAAACCTTGAGGGGAAAAGGTGGGTGTGCCAGCAAGAGGTCTGCTGTGAAGGCTCATAGCCTGCCTGTGGGGAAGAACAGGTTTTCCTCTGTGTTTATTTTCAAATTATAAAGTGCTTTTGTTTCTACCAGCGTGTCTGGCTGCTTTTTCCAGTTGGTGCTGAAGTCTGGGGGCACCCAGACAGAACACTAACTAACTAACTAACTACCTAACTAACTAACTAACTAACTAACTAACTAACTAAATACATAAATAAATACATAAATAACATAAATAACATGAAAAATATTGCCATCAGAATTATTTTCTTTTCATATAGCCCCATGATGGTGAACTTATGGCATGCCTGCCATAGGAGGCATGCAGAGACCTCTCTGTAGCACGCGAGTCATCACCCCAGCTGGGCTCTACCATAAATGCCTCCCACTGGCCAGATGGGGTCTTTGCCACGCATATATGGGGGGGGCATATGAGGGAGACTGCATGGGGCCATGTGCCATGTGCGGGGCACACATGTGGGTCACATGTGCATGTGGGAGGGCAGGGGGGGTGGACCACACACCTATTGCATTAGGGGTTAGCGCGTGCACACATGCTTTTGGTAGTCGGTGCCAAAAAGTTTAACCATCACTGATATAGCCTTTATATTGACTGGAAAAAAGGGCCAACCGATCTTCCAGTTGATAAAGTATAGGTTCACCTCCTACGTCTTCAAATGGAGCTCTATTCGCCATCCACCAAATACTCTTTATGCAACCAGGGACAAAGAGCTGAGATTTTGAACAAAAAAAAATCTTCTGGAATCTGCTGAGGTTGCTGAAGTCTTGCGGGTTACGTTTTAGCAAAATAGTCTCAAAATCTTGCAGAGTTTCATGAGGAAGACTATGGAATTGTTTTTTGTTTTTATTTAATTTTTATTCTTTGCATTCAACATACAACTTCATATACCTTCAATACATCTTGATATACACTGCTGAAAAAAAATCCAGGAAACATTTAAACAACACAATATAACTCCAAGTAAATCAAACTTCTGTGAAATCAAACTGTCCACTTAGGAAGCAACACTGACAATCAATTTCACTTGCTGTTGTGCACATTCAACTTTGTACAGAACAAAGTATTCAATGAGAATATTTCATTCATTCAGATCTAGGATGTGTTCTTTGAGCATTCCCTTTATTCTTTTGAGCAGTATACATATCTCATTATTCAATTACAATGGGCTTAATCACATTCCAGATTAGCTTTATATGATTACATCCGTATGATCTGACTTTCTTCCATCCACTTCCCTCCTTCAATCTCAGGCGACCATCCCGCCTCTACTACCTACCTCCTTACTCCTTCTGAGACTGTGGAATTGTTGTAAGGTTTTGTGCAAGGCCAATAAAATAGTCTGAGCTCCAGCTGAAAGTGTCTTGCGTTTGAAGGATTGTGCTCTGCAAATCTGGTTGGAAGATGCAGGAAGAAAAAGGAATTAAAACTTGAATGGCAATTCTTCCTTTGCTTCTTGTCCAGTTGTGATTGGACATTGAGCTGCGGTGGCACAGTGGTTAGAGTGCAGTACTGCAGGGTGTTCTGCCTGACTGGCTCAGGCAATGCGTAATAGTCCAAGGAAAATGATGCTCTGCTAATCAGCAAACTTGTATTAAATAAACAAAACAGGGTTACTCAAAACAGTTCTTAGTGTCCAAAAACAATGATAGTGCAAGGCTTACTTCAGCTGCATACCGAAACACAGGAAAAAACAAACAAAGACAACCTGGAATGAGCAAAGACGTTTCAGGAGTCCTTTTGAATCTTTGAAGCAAACAGCAAGTCCCAGTGGGGTAGCAAAAACTCCAACAGCACGAAACAGAAACTTCAGAGCAGGAACCACAAAATAACACAGATAAACAGCCACAGTTTGCCTTGGGCCGTTGTTCCCTTTTATACCTTTATCCCTCATTAAGGGAACCACACCCAGCCCTCAGTATAAGAACCACACCCAGCCCAGGTGCTCCTATAATGACTTGTAATACTCCTTAAAGCGATCCCTTCTTTGCATAGCTCTTCGGCTACGCAGATCAATATATTGATCTGCAGAAGAATCCAGAGACGAAGGACTGTCTGAGGGACTGTATGTCAAATCCCCTGGGCTGTCTGCTGACTCCTGCGTACCAGTGGCCTCGTCCTCCTGGCTGTCTGTCACATCTTCCTGGCTGTCTGCCACATCTTCCTGGCTGTCAGCCAGGCTTTCGCATTCAGTGTGTGCCGCGTCTCTCCCATCTGTGGGAGCAATGGCTGGCCCAGGCCCAAACACAACACAGGGTACTTCTGCTGACAGTTCGAATCTTACCAGGCTGAAAGTTAACTCAGCCTTCCATCCTTCCGAGGTGGGTAAAATAAGGACTCAAATGGTTGGGGGCAATATGCTGACCCTGTAAACTGCTTAGAGAGGGCTGCAAAGCACTGTGAAGTGGCATATAAATCTAAGTGCTATTGCTATTGCCATGTGGATTTTACCAGTGCTGGTCTTTTAGCAGGGATAACTCCTCTTCTCATTTTGAATGCAACTGCTATTCATAGTCTGTACTTTTCACTTCAGACTTTTCCCAACCATTGAGTTTGTTCAAATACCATTTTAAAAGTATCTGTTGGAGAACAAGAGACTCCTGCTAATTAGACAGCTTCTAAGGTACAAGTAAACTGACCTTCACACATACAGATTCATTAGTGTGACCTTTTATGAACTGAACTTCCCATTAAGCTAATATTTTAGTGCATGATTGGGTGCTCTGTTGTGATTGCTGTCAAATTAAGTTGCAGTGTGATAATTTGGTTCTTGCAGATGTTAGGCATAATAGATATTAGAAGCTAATACGTAATTCTGGATAGATTACTGTTTCAGAGTAGAAATATGGAGAAGAGAATATTAGAAGCTAATAAGGAATTCTGTCCTGCCTGTACTCTTTTTTGCAAAATAGAACTATGGAGAAGAAACAGGGAAGTAATACTCTATCCCCCAACTAGGGATGGTGAATCAAATAAACATTTGATTGTCCATGTAAATAAGGAATATTTATCTTATCCCCCAGCCCTGCTACAATGCATAAGTTGAATAAAATGGGTTTCTTTTGGAAGATTTTTTCCCAATTTGTTTTGAAAGGTCTTTGGAATTGTTTACATACCATTCCAGTTCTAAATTAGGTTTTTTTAGCTGGAATTTTAAAATTAAGGGAGACTAGGATGGTCCCATTTCGGCCTTGTTCTGGCCTCATCAGCTAGCCACACCCTTCCTTACTGGGATTCGATCTGGTGAACTCTGCCTTGTAAAGCAGAGAACTAGCAGTTAGAGCTATCAGATCACATCCCTTCCAGCTCTGTACCAGGGAGGGTCTATACATTTTTTTTTAACAGAGCTTGTAAGGCAGAGAATTATCCTCTAGGCTACAGTATCCAATCCCTTCAGCTCTGCACCATGGAAGGGTTACATATGTTTGTGTCAAATCACCCTGGTGTATTTGAAGGAACATCACAGCTCCTTATTTGCCTCTCGGCCCAACCCAGGGCCATTTCCAAGGCAGTTAATTTTATTGATAGACGACAATTCTATCTGTATGTGTCACATATTTTTTTGCTGAATTTGAAAATTAAGAGAGACTAGGATAGATCTATTTCGGCCTTATTTTGGCCTCATCAGCTAGCCATACCCACTGGGACTTGAACCTGCAACCTTTGCCTTGTAAGGCAGAGAATTATCCTCTAGGCTACAGTATCCAATCCCTTCAACTCTGCACCAGGGAAGGGTTACATATGTTTGTGTCAAATACAGGTTCAAGTCCCAGTGGGTATGGCTAGCTGATGAGGCCAAAATAAGGCCGAAATAGATCCATCCTAGTCTCCCTTAATTTTCAAATTCAGCAAAAAAATATGTGACATATATATATATTGTTCTGAGTTCGGGTTTTGCCCCGTGTAATGTTTTGAGTGTCTATGCGACGTTTCAGTGAAATCACATTCACCATCATCAGGCTGAAGTTTTAAGTTTCGTGCTGATGTAAATATGGAATGTTTGCAACTGTCATTTGTTCCTTATATATAGTGTTGGGGGTGGAGATTTGGTTTGAATGTAGCAAATAGATTGGGTGACTATGTTTTAGTGATTTGATTGGTTGGTGGAATCACAATTACTTGAAGGATTGACATGGTGATGATTATGATATTTTTTTTTGTTTAAGGCTGGTTTCCAAATCTCTGGTAGGCGGGACGTGTCATCTCTTTTATTCATGCTGAGGGGGTGTTTCTCTATCTCTATAGCTTCCATAGTAATTCTTCTGTATAAATTTTCTGTTTTGGAAAGTAATTTAGTTTTTTCAGAGTCAATTTTGTGCCCTGTTTTTTTAATGTGCTGGACAAAGGAGGAAGTATTTTCTTCTTTTTAAACTGCATTCTTATGTTCTGCAATGCGTGCGCTCACTCTTCGATTGGTTTGTCCAATGTATGTGGCTGCACATGTTTTGCAAGGGATTTCATAGATTCCTTGGTGTTCTAGTTGGATTTTATCTTTTGGGTTTCTTAGGATGTTTGATATTTTTTGGTTAGTGACAAATGAAGTTTTGATATTATGTTTGTGTAGAATTTTACTAATTTTGTCTGTGGTGCCCTTGATGTAAGGGAGGAGGGTGGTACCATTATCCTGTTCTTGGTCTTGATTTTTGGGGGGTGTCTCTTTTTTTATTAGGTTTGTAATAGTTTTCCTTTCGAATCCATTAGAAATTAATACATCTTTGAGTTTGTTCAATTCAGTTTTTAAGTGCTCATGGTCAGCTAGGCGTTTGGTTCTGGTGATGAGAGTTTTAGCTACTGAGGACATAGTTCCCTCTAAGCTGAGCAGTGAGCAATCGCTCACTTAAAAATCATCATCAACTCAGAGTTTTCCAAACCTGCTCAGAAGCCGAGAGGGAAAGAGTGAGAGGGAAGGAGAGAGAGAGGAAGAGAGGAAGAGAGAGAAACAGATAGAAAAAAGAGAAGAAGAAAAAGAGAAAGAAAAAGAATGGGAGTAAGGAAGAGAGAAAGAAAATCAAAATCTAGTTTGAAACTAGCTTAACTATTTAAGTGGCATTTTGATATTGATAGAGTTGACCTATTATGAGCTCACTGTTATAGACACACAGTACAGTATTTTATTTTGAAATTCTCTGAGGCAAAACAGGGTGGGTTTTTTATTTGTTTGTTTGTTTATTTATTTATTATTTCTGTGCCACCCAGTCCCGAAGGGACTGCTGCTCAGACATTATACTTTTCTGCCCACACCCCAAAAAATTAGAGGGAACACTGACTGAGGAACCAAACGCCTAGCTGACCATGAGCACTTAAAAACTGAATTGTAAAACTGTAAAACATTACACGGGGCAAAACCCGAACTAAAAATCTACACACACACACACACACACACACACACACACATATATCTCAATCCATATACCTTAAGACATATCAATAGCACACATAATTATACATTTTTATCCAATCAATCATGAATCAATGGTGTTATGTCCTGAGGACAGCCGGAAAATATGGGCCGTCCCTTGTCCTATGCGGGAAAATACAGAGCCAGGATTGGCTGGCTCAGCCTGGCAGCAGGAAATATAAATAGCTGCCAGGCGTGGCCATTGTTGTTGTTGTCAGATTGTTACTACGAGTTGCTGTTACTCCTTTGCAATAAACCAAGTGTTGCCTGTTCCCATGCCTGCCACTCTCTCATTGAGCCAATTTTACAAATACTGTATTATATTTTGGCACCTATTTTATGCTGTTGTTTATCAATCTTTTCTTTACACTCCCCCCCCTCTATCTCCATTTCCTTCCGCTACCTTCTTACAACTGGCTGGCGGTGCTTCCCAGAACAGCCGGGGAGCTGTCGGCCGATCAGGATGCACAAAAGGAGGTGGGGAATCCCACAAAGGGATTCCAGGGGCAGAGCTTTTATGTCACTGAGACGTCCTTCCTGGAGTCCCTGTTTCAGCTGGCCAGGAAGGACGTCTCAGTGACGTCAAAGCTCCTCCCCTGGAATCTCCTCGTTTTTTGCCTCCCGACTGGCCCACAGCTCCCCGGCTGTTCTGGGAAGCGCGGCCGCCCAGTTGTCACCTTCAGAAACAGCCGGGGCACTTTTTGGCAGTCTCCCGAATGCCGAACCCGGAAGTTCGGCAAACGTTTGGGTTCGGGTTCGGGAGAATGCCGGGAAGCACCCCGGCTTTTTCAGAAGGTGACAGCTGGGTGGCAGCGCTTCCTGGTGCTCTCCCGAACCCGAACTTTTGCCGAACATTTGCAGAAATTCGGGCTTGGGTTTGGTATACCGAACTGCGCAAAGTTCGATACGAACCCGAACTTGGCAGGTTCGGTTCGCCCAACACTACTGGTTACCAGATGCCCGAATTTGGATTATGTGACTGGAAATGCTGCCAGACTCGTAAATGTGGGAGTCACCTTTTTTTCAGTGCCACTGTATTGTTCAGTTACTAAATAAATGATTGTAAGACCTGTATATCAGTAGAGCAACTGGCATCTTTCTTTCCCCCACAAGGTGTCTCTCCTATCCAACAGTAGACTTAGACCTCTGAAGCTAGGCAGAAAAGTAAACATAAATATATTTAAAAATCTGTATATTAACTGAAGCCATCTGTCATTTTATAAATTCCTGCTGGGTGGTTATGAAGCAGATTGGACTTATGGGGGTGTGGAGGAGAGAGTGGAATGACATGAATCTTTTAAAAAAAAAAATAGTTTACTTTTACCTCTTGAATATTTTATCCGGTTATTTTTTTTTCTTTTTCTCCATGTCTCCATTATTGTTCCTTGCTAGAAAGTCAGGACCGACATTCCAGCAAGACACACAATTGTGGGCTATAAGTTGTCTACTTACATAGGTTTTTATTTAGTATTATTTCAAGAGGACATTGAACCCAAAAAGAATGTACCTTTAAAAAAAAATCCATAAAATCCTCCCTACCTCAAGAAAAATACAAAAAGTATGCTTTCAAAATATAAAAATGCAAACATAACTTTAAAGAGAAATACAAAATGTTCTGCTTTTGTAGAACATGCTTAGATAAATGGATGAAATCTATTAGGAAATTCTTAAATGGATAACCAATAAGAATTGAAAGGAGATACTGGCTCCTTTCTCCTTTCCCAATTTAAGAACTTCTATGCCTTGGATCACATCATAGGAAGGGGGGCATGACATCATTGTGACTCACAGATGCCCTACATGCAATGTTGGAAGGACATTAGGGAGAACAGCCATAACCAGGATGTGGATTTGGCAAACGTCTCAGAAGGGACTCTCCACGTTTTCTTTGGCTGTAAAAGTATTGGGGTGGGTGGGGGGAGGAGAGAAGTACTTTCAGACTTGCAAAACCCTGTTAATATAGTCGTACAATAAAGTAGAATTAGTCTATCCAGGTGGACCACCTTTTCTAAGCTGGTATCAAGCCCCTCTCTCATAATTCATTGGGTGATACTTTCTTTTCTGCCAACCTGCCTTCAATTGAGGACCGGTACACTGCACGAGTTAAAAAGAGGGCTGTGAAAATATTTACTGACCTCTCGCATTCTGGACAGAAACTGTTTCAACAACTGTTTCCTACCCTTAAAATGATGCTACAGAGCACTGCACAACCAGACAACCAGACACAAGAACAGTTTTTCCTCCGAACGCCATCACTCTGCTAAACAAATAATTTCTTCACCACTGCCAAACTATTCCCTAAGGCTGCATTACCATTACTATTAGTATTCTCATTGTTCCTGTCACCCATCTCCTCCCACTTATGACTGTATGACTGTAACGTGTTGCTTGTATCCTTGCAATTTATATTAATATTGATTGTTTACTGATTGCTTATTTATACCCTATGACAATCATTAAGTATTGTACCTCAGGATTCTTGACAAATGTATCTTTTCTTTTATGTACTGAGAGCTTATGCACCAAAGACAAATTCCTTGTGTGCCCAATCACACTTGGCCAATAAAGAATTCTATTCTATTCTATTCTATTCTATTCTATTCTGCTGGATTTGTTGTTCCTTCTCAACCTTTAATCTGATCCATTCCATTTGTATGCCACCCTGAGTTCTCAGAGAGGGGCGGCATACAAATCTAATAAATTATTATTAATTATTATTATTTTCAAACTTGATCTTTCCTTGGCCAGTGTCTCCCCACACACCAAATCTGGTTCTACTCCATTTCCCAAGAGTGCTACTGACAGATAAGCAGATAGAATACCAGACTATAACTAATTGGTTTCTTGCATACAATTGAGCTGGAAAGGATAACAACAGAGACTAGAAGAATAAAATAACCTTTAATTAAAAGCTTCTTCAAGATTTTCTTTCGCTGTGTTAATTTTTCATCCAGTCCTACATCCAATACTTTTAAATACTTGTTCAGCCAAATTAAAGCTACTTTCACATTCTGCTGCAGCAAATTTGGTAACCAACAAGAAAATGTGGATTAGTTTCTTGTGTTCATCATGTTATCATTCTTGAAGAAAACAGACATTGAAGTTATAGATTAATTTATTATAAATTAATCATGCCATAGGTTTGCCTTCATGGCCCTAGTCTCACGCCTGAGACCAAAGTCATGTGAATTTTTCAACCCTGAATCAGAATAAGGCTACCTTGGCTCTCCCTAAGGAGGCCTTTCATTTGTTAACAGCATGTTCCTCTCCTTGGCATCTCAAATAACTTGACGTATATTCAGGATTTAAACGTCTTCATCCACAAACCTGTTTGGTTAGTTGATTAGTCTATTTGTCCTTTGTTTCATTGTGCTGGGCTTTGGTATTTCCTGGTATCAAAATACAATGAAAAATGTGGGGAAAAAACATACTCTGGGATGAATTCCTCCAAGCCTTATAGCTGGGATTATTGGATGGGAATTGGTAGCATTAAAGCAGTTTTCCTCAACCTTGGATCATCAGATACTGTTACTGGCTAATTTCCATTTTTATTAGTCAATATGAATCATGATAATGATTATGCGGTTGTAAGCCCTACAGTATACTGTTGTTGTTAGCTCTGGGCCAGCTCCTGCTTCAAGGACTGTGGGGGTTGATGTGGGAGAATCCTCACATTATCATAGGCCAGTTTTACTGCCAACAGCTTCCGACAGCGAAGCATCTGTGTCAGGGGAAGATTCTAGTGAAGTAGGATCAACGGAGGAGGTAATTACAGGCAGTCCATTTGCTAATTACCCCATTAGTGAACCATCATCATCATCATCATTATCATTGTTAGGTTCAGAAGAGGAGGCATTCATAGATGTTCGCAGACTCAGGTTGATGTCAAGGAAAGAACAACTGCGCAAGTATTACAGGAAATAAGGGAGAACACCTGTGGCTGGGGCAATTAGGCTAATGGGGCTGCTGATAACTTGCCAGCGTTGTTGCCTCTTGGTGTGGGAGTTTATCCATTTGGAGAGAGAGAGAGAGAACTGTGTTTTACGTCTGTTTCAGGATTTAACAGGACTCTTGGACTAATTAACAGTTAAGTTTAAGTGTGACGACTCTTGAAAGGAGGTGGCTGTGACGTCTTCACAGCTGCTTTTTATCTGCTTTGCTTTTGTTTTATGTTTTTCACAGCATTCAAGGCTTGTTGTGTGTGGGAGAGCACTGGCTGATTAAAAGTGCGTTTTGGACAGTATTTTCCTTTTCATAAACCAACTTTGCTTACTTTACAAACGTGTGTGTTTGAATTTCTCCTTTGGACTTAATTGGAGCTTGTAACGTGAAGCCCAGCATAAGAGTATACAATAACCATGGTGGGAAAGGCTTGTTTTAAAACCTGGTTATCACCTATAAAGCCCTACATAGCTCAGGACCAGACTATCTTTGGGACTGCCTTCTGCCACATATCTCCCAGTGACCAATAAGAACCCAAAGAGTCGGCCTTCTCTGGATTCTGTCAGCCAAACAATGTTGGCTCGTGGGCTCCCATGGAAGTGCCTTCTTTGTTGTGGCTTCACCCCTATGGAACCAACTGCCTCTGGAGATTTGCGTCCTCCCCACCTTGTTGGCCCTCCATAAAGCTCTAAAGACCTGGCTCTTCTAGCAGGCCTGGGGCCAATGTTTGACTGAGATATTACCTAGATCCGGCCATGAATGAGGAATGATTGTGAGAACATATGTGTTTTAGTGGGGTTTTCTAATTCATGATTTTTTAAATATTAGAATTACAAGTAGAATTTTGATTCCACCTTTACCCAAGAATTGTTTTTACTTGTTGGAAGCCACCCAGAGTCCTTCAGAAGTTGGGTGGCATATAAGTATAATTAATAAATAAGCATAACTAATAAATAAAATATTTGGGGCAGTGAAAGTTGATTGGGTGAGCACTCAGTTGACTTGCCCATCTCTTCCTTCTACTTCTGCCCTGAAATACCTGTATCTCCACACCAGAAAAAAAGACAAAGGGCAACCTGCAGCATAACACGGAGCCCTTCTCGCTCCCACCAAAGTCATCCCACAAACGGGTGTTGGATCTGGGAAAGTCCAGTGCCAGCAGAGTTCTGATTGTCCTCATGAAATGCTGGCTCATCTTCCCATTGTACTGGCATCTATTTATCTACTCATATCCTGTACAACATGCTTTCAAAAACTGAGGTGAGTGACGGGAGCTCACCCCTTCGCACAGTGCTAGGACTAAGACCATCTCCAGCGTTATTAAGCCACTAAGCCATCACGCTTCTGATTCAGCTGGTTGGAAAAATAGGAAAATAAAAGCCCAATATGAGCAATTCATGAAAGTGCTAAACTCTCCGTCAGTATAACTTTTTGTCTCTTTGTTCGGCAAAGCTCTCTGATATTAGCTCCAGATAATCAGCTGCCTTCTATCAGAAGGATGAAATTCTTTTCGGACTAAGCTTGCCAACACAAGTAGCCACTACACCACCTCTGGCATTGGGCCAGACTACTTAAGGGACCGTCTCCTGCCGCTTGAGACTCAGCAACCGGTCAGGTCCCACAGAGTTGGCCTTCTCCAGGTCCCGTCAACTAGACAATGTCGCTTGGTGGGGCCTAGGGGAAGAGCCTTCTTGGTAGGATCTCCAGCCCTCTGGAATCAATTCCCCCCAGAGATCTGTACTGCCCCCAGCCTCCTTGCCTTTCGAAAGAGTCTGAAGACGCATCAATGCTACCAGACTTGGGACTACTAGATTTTATACCGCCAGGCATGGGGGAGTTGAGATATTCCTTCCCCCTAGGCCATTACAAGTTATGCATGGTATGTCTGTGTGTATGTTTGGTTTTATAATAAGGGTTTTTAGTTGTTTTATTATTGGATTGTCACATGCTGTTTTTATCATTGTTGTTAGCCGGCCCGAGTCTACGGAGAGGGGCGGCATACAAATCCAATAAATAATAATAATAATAATAATAATAATAATAATAATAATAATAATTATTATTATTATTTAGCCCCCTGGCTGGCAAACGTTTGTGTGTTTGTTGTTTGAGTGGAAATGCTTGCTTTTTAATGTAATTGGTGATTTTACATTTTAAAATAATAATAATAATAATAATAATAGTAGTAGTAGTAGTAGTAGTTGTTATTGTTGTTGTTAATTAAATGTATATGCCAATTAATAAAATAATAAAATAAAATAAAATAAAATAAAAAATAAAATAATAAATAAAATAAAATAAAATAAAATAAATAAAATTGTCCCGGTGATCCAGGCAATCCTCAGTTTGATTTAAATTAAATTAATTTTAATGAAAATTAAAATTCAGCGAATAAGGTGTAATTTATATTACCATGCAACATATCTCTTCTGGCAGATGAAAAATGACTGCCAACCACTTTGGGAGTGCTCAGGAGAGCATTCCCATGAATTTTGGGTGGGGTGCAGTTTATGCATGCCTGCTTTTCATGGTTAGGCTGTTGGTCCACCCTAGGCCCTCCGCAGTTTCAAATCTCTGTGACATTTCTCCTAGCTAAATGGGTGAGAAGAATTTGTCAGTGTGATGCAGAAATCCCGGAGTCTGAACTTGACAGCATGTTTAACCAACAGAACAAAGAACTCACTGTTGGCTACACATCATACCAGGCCCATCTCTCATGCCAGCTAATGCCCGTTAATCCCCTGTGATTAAGTGGTATGGCTTTTCTTTTGACATATCTTGGGGATCTATCTATTTCTGTGGTACATGAGGTAAGAATAACAACAGGAATAAATGTCACATTAGCCCCCCTGACTCAGATGGAAGGAGAAACATACCAATCTGAACCATAAACAAGTTCTCGTCCAAGCAGAGATTTCACAATTTTTATGAGTCCAGAGTCTGATATGATTAAGCGGTTTGATTAAACAGCAACAATTTCCTTACTTTCACACAATTGACCCACTCAGATATGAGGATGTCCGGGTCCCAGTTAAATACGCAAAAGGCATGCTACCAAAATTAGTCTGTAAACTACATGGTAGCTTAATCTCCGGTAGGATTAGGCAGCCAGGATTCAGTGATAGCTTTGGAAAAGTTTACTTTGAAGCTTAGCATTAATGGGAGGTTCCCTCCCCACCTGCCTTAACAGTCCTTTGGATTTATTATTAAAGGTGGATCAAAGCCAAAAGCAAATATTGGATTGTAGATTCGTTCTGCTTATTTCTGATGTGGAGTGCAGGGCTGGGAATGTGACATGGCAACAAATATGAAATAGCTAATAAGGTAGAATACCATGGGCAATGCATAATATTATATAACAGTGATGGCAAACCTTTTTCCCCTTGGGTGCTATCGTGCATGTGTGAGTGCCCACATCCATAATTCAATGCCTGGGGAGGGCGAAAACAGCTTCCCTCGCCCCCTGGAGGCCCTCTGGAGGCTGGAAATGGCCTGTTTCCCAGCTTCTGGTGGGCCCAGTAGGCTCGTGTTTTACCCTCCCCAAGATCCAAAGGCTTCCAAAGGCAGCTGGGAGAGGGCAAAAACTCCCTCCCCTATCCCCCCAGAAGCTCTCTGGAAGTCAAAAACACCCTCCCAAAGCTGCTGTGTAAGCCAAAAATCATGTTGGAGGCAGTGATGGGCTACCAAAATTTTTACTACCACACTGTGGGCATGGCTTATGCATTTTGTTTCAACATCTTTCAGGGCAAATTGGGTGCTCTGGGGTGGAGCTCTATTTTCGTTACACCACTGCGTTCCCCCCATCCGGGCAGTAGCCCACCCCTGATTATCTACTATATAAAGTGTATGTACAGAAATGCACAGCTCTTCTAAAATTATACACATTCAACCTCATTTACTGTGATAGGAAAAACATACCCTGAGCCCAGAAGGGGAAAAAAAAGGGGGGGGGGATCAAAATTTTGCTACCGGTTCTGTGTACCTGACCATACCCACAGGAACCCACAACTGATTGGTGAGTTAGAACAACAGCTCACGTGCCAGCAGATACAGCTCTGGGTGCCACCTCTGGCACCCGTGCCATAGGTTCACCATCACCAACATGGCAATACAACAGTTTCTAGGGTGGTGCAACACGGTGGAAGGGAAATTCTATATGGGGCTACTGGTCTATATTGTGATTGCACACTTGGTGTCAATTGCAATCTGCTTTTAAGTAGGGTGTTTTAGCAATACATAGAATTTTTCCCACTCTTGAAATCAGTTTAAGTCCATGGTTTCAGTGTTGCCAAGGTTGGGCATCCCTGCCATAAAGGGAACATAAGTAAAGAGCAACAATGTTAATTGCACCTGGAAGCTAGTATACACATTCCCCTGCTGAAACCAGATTTATTTATTTATTTATTAATCAGATTTGTATGCCGCCCCTCTCCGCAGATCAAAAAGGGTTCAAATTAATTTGTTCCAGGATTCTCTGAAGCTGCAATGTGGCTATTTTTCCACCTGTTCTAAAAATGGAAGGTTGGAGACAAGGATGAAAAATGTCCAAAGAGTCAGGTTCATTAGTGACTTTTTAGGAAGGAGAATTGGTACCTCTTTAAGAGATGACAGAGCCACCTACTCCTCAAGGATAAATCTACTGCCACCAGGGCCCAATTGCATATATCTCACTAGCCTGGATCTAATATACAGGTGGTCAAGAACATTGTGTGCTTCATCAGGACTAACAAACTCATCTCAGCTAACTAAACCAGACTGGGTCTCAGTCATCTTCCTGGGACCTCAGGACTGAAGTACAGCTTGAAGTGAATCCAAGCAACTTTAGCCAACAGAGGTCTAAGCTATTCTTTCTCAGTGGAATTACAAGTGGAATTTTGATTCCACCTTT
Source organism: Erythrolamprus reginae (assembly GCF_031021105.1). Lineage (NCBI taxonomy): Eukaryota > Metazoa > Chordata > Lepidosauria > Squamata > Dipsadidae > Erythrolamprus > Erythrolamprus reginae. The sequence goes on along the minus strand of NC_091951.1, from coordinate 183,216,582 downwards.
ACCCAGTAAGAGACAGATATCTTTTAATAGGGCCACTGGATAGTACAGAAAGTACAGCACTGAATGACTATCTATGGACATCATTTGAGAAATACTGCCCTTACTACTTTTCGGTAGACCTTAATAACAGCTCTAGGTTGTCCTTGATTGGTTTACTTCTCATGGTCCACCAATAACAGGCATTTCTTCTTCTTTGATTTCATCTCCTTCAGCTTCTTTGTAAGCTGAAGGAAGCCCCAGCCTCTATGAGAGGAGAGAGGCAGTCTAATGCAATCAAGGCCACAGCCACCCTTTCATTTCAAGTGGCGACTAAGGTCTTAGTTGAACTTTGCAGCAGACCTTCAGGGATATCCCAAGGTTTTTCTGGAACTCTTCCTTAGGCATGTCAATGGAAAAAAGACACTGGCTTTACTATAACATGGGAATAATGGTGATCTCCCTCAACTCCAGATGGTGCTGCTGATGCCCAAACAAGGAAAACAGATGAGGCATGTTATGTGATGAGTCTTTTATAACCTGGATCAGACCTAAGGTTGACATAATGACCATGAAATCCCAATAAAGAATTCAGTTGTGTTGTGTTGTGGTCTGCTGTGTTCTGCTGTGTTCTGCTCTGCTCTCTACTCTCTACTCTCTACTCTCTGCTCTCTACTCTCTACTCTCTACTCTCTACTCTCTACTCTCTACTCTCTACTCTCTACTCTCTACTCTCTACTCTCTACTCTCTACTCTCTACTCTCTACTCTCTACTCTCTACTCTCTACTCTCTACTCTCTACTCTCTACTCTCTACTCTCTACTCTCTACTCTACTCTCTACTCTACTCTCTACTCTCTACTCTCTACTCTACTCTCTACTCTCTACTCTACTCTCTACTCTACTCTCTACTCTACTCTACACTACTCTACTCTACTCCACTCCACTTTATTCCCATATTTGTCAAGCAAATTACAGTGCTGTTTAATTCAGGGTGGATTCAATCTTCATATCCTCATGCTGACATAAGATTTCAAGTAAAATAAAATCAATTGAATATGGAAATTTCTCATAATCTGGAACATCATAACAAGGATGGGAAAAGAGTTTCCTTAAACCAGCTTCCTTTGTCTTGTGATAGATTTGCAGATGCAGAAATGGTTTTTGTAAGAGCTAGCCAATCTTTTCTAGTGAGAGCTGCATTCCTGTTGCAGATTTAAGTTTGGAGAACTTGTAGGGTGTCCTGAATATGGACACTGGCTGGTATTTTAGCAATTATTTCTCTCAGACTTGACTGGTTTAACAGCTATAAACTTTTCCTGAGCTTGTCAGTTGGAAAGCTTACATCCTGTGTTCGAGACCTGAGCGCTGTGTGTCAGGGCGAGCCCCCGTTACTTCCCCCAGCTCCTGAAAACCTGGAGATTAAAAGCATGCAAATATGAGTAGATAAATAGGTACCACTTCAGTGGGAAAGTAATAGCATTCTGTATGCCTCAGCATATAGTCATGACTATGGACAACACTGGTTCCCTCAGCTAAGAAACTGAGATAAGCACAGCCCCCTACAGTCGGACACAGCTGGACAGGGGGAAACTTTATCTTTACCTGTACATTGGTAACATTAGGAATAATTGGTTAGAGAAAATAAACTGTTGGAATAGATAGGCCTTTGATCTAATTAACTCTCTCTCTCTCTCTCTCTCTCTCCCCCTCCCCCTCCCTCCCTCTTCCTCTCCCTCCCTCTCTCTCTCCCTCCTTCCTCTCCCTCCCTCTTCCTACTCGCTGCAATTTTGTTTGGCTTTTTAACTATATATATATATATATATATATATATATATATATATATATATATATATATATATATACACACACACACACACACACACACACACACACACATATATATGTCAAATGTTTTTTTAGCTGGACATATATATACACACACACACAGTTGAATGTATAAAAATGCAGAAACGGCATATAAATTCTTTAAATGAACAGAAAAAAAGTTTCCTAACTATTCAAGGCATAAAGTGATCACCAAACATGAGGATTGTATTAACATTTTATTTATATTATCAGCCAATGTTTTCTGTCAAGAAGGCTGTCAACATGATATACATATATAAAGCAAGGGGGAAAACAATACTCATTTCCACTCATTTATTTTTAATGGATAAAAGATCACTTTCTGGATTATTAACAACAATATTATTGAAGAGAAAGTGCATCTAGTACATTATTATCTTTCTATATTACATAGCCCATGAATGCTGCCTGATTAATTCCACAATCCAGAGAAGAATCCGAGCCACAGTTTTGAAGTGGAAATGCTTACAGGTTAAATGGGGCTCAGAGGGAGGATATGGTGACTTTGAGATGGATGTGGGCTCCTCTTTCACAGTATGAACCTATCTTTGCTTCCTCTCCGGTGCAGTGCTAAGTCTTTCACCAGAATATTGTCACAGGGGCTTTTGAGGAATACGAGGCTTGACGGACATCTCTTCTCAGGCTGGTAAGGTAAGTATCACTCCGCAAGGCTTTCCAAGTTACATGTGTGAAGTATAGTTCATGGGGTGGCTCTCCTGACCGCTGGGATCTGAAATCGGCAGAGGGTTAGTGGTGCTTTTTAAGAGAGCTAACCATAGTACAATAGAGATATTACTGGCCCAAATACACAGGTATGGGACAGTCACATTTTAGAGAGACCCCTAACGGTATTTGTTAGATATTTGCCTGGGTGACCTACCCAGACAGGGTAAAAGTCAAAAGTTCAGATTTGTTTATTGCATGTTGATTGGTTGCCTTCTTTTGGTGCTTAAAATGTATCTTTGTAAAACTGCCCTGTTGCTGGGCTAGATTGTATAAATAGGAGAACTGTCATTGTATAGAGCTCTCAATACTCCATTGCTTCTTGACTGATTTGACCTCCTTGTCCTGTTAGCAAAATAAACCTTGCTTGATTCAACCTTGCTTTGAGAGTTATTACATTGGCGACGAGGAAACCGACCCTCCGTGTGCTATCATGGCTACTCCATCGGTAGTCCAGCCACCTGAATTCTTTGACCCAGAAAGAATGACCTGGACAGCCTACATGGCGAAGTTTGAAATATTTTTGGAAGCGGCCGGCATGAAAGACGCCGACAGCAGCCGCAAGCGTGCCCTTTTCCTCAATTACTGTGGCACACAGATTTTTGAGCTGGCAGAAACCCTCACTGACCCTGAACCGGCGAAGTCCAATCAAGACTGAGAACCCCATAACATAATTTGCCAGTTACCACACAAAGAGTTGTACAAATGACAAGGCAATAGCCTGAACCCCTTGTGTGACTTTCTGACAAGCAAAATCAGTGGGGAAGCCAGGTTTACTTAACAGCCACATTACTAATTTAACAACTGCAGTGATTCACTTAACCTGTGGTAAGAAAATTCATAAAACAGGGTAAACTTCACTTAAACATTTCTCAGCAGCAGAAATTTTGGGCTCAATTGTCGTTGTAAGTCGAGGATTACAACTGGTGTTTTGCTCTCTGAGGTAGACAGATGCTCCCAATTTGAGATACCAACAGGACAATTTAAAGGGTTACAGGGAGCACAATTACAGTCACATTATTGTTTTTCAAAAGTACCTTAGAGGAGTGTTTCCCAACCTTGGCAACTTGAAGATATCTGGACTTCAACTCCCAGAATTCCCCAGCCAGTGTTCGCTGGCTGGGGAATTCTGGGAGTTGAAGTCCAAATATCTTCAAGTTGCCAAGGTTGGGAAACACTGCCTTAGAGGAATGTCTATCAGTACTTGACCCGTCAAGTCAGACATAATTGTAAACATTTGAGCTGATGTCTTTGACTCTTAAGGCAGGGAAAAGTATATCCCAAATTCCATAGAGCCAAAAGAAGAAGAGGAAAAGGGCTAGGTTTTGGCATAAATATAGGGCCTAATTTCTATATCCTGCTGATATGTTGGTTTGTTCCATTGGGGCAGCTATTGTCCACCTAAATGGATGGCCATGAATTAATTGGGCTGGTTACCTTCTGCTCTTCTGAGAGCAGCTATGGAGTACCCCCCCCCACAGTATTTGATGCAGCAATCAATGTGGGCAATGATTTCTAGAAGCAGCTGGCAAATTTTAGATAAGGAAGGTAAGTAGATGCAGGTCTTATTGATAAGATCTACTCTGCTCAAAAAAAATAAAGGGAACACTTAAGCAACACAATATAACTCCAAGTAAATAAAATGTCTGTGGAATCAAACTGTCCACTTAGGAAGCAACACTGATTGACAATCAATTTCACATACTGTTCAACTTTGTACAGAACAAAGTATTCAATGAGAATATTTCATTCATTCAGATCTAGGATGTGTTATTTGAGTGTTCCCTTTATTTTTTTGAGCAGTATATTAACAAGTAGGACTTCTCCGTGGATGGGGGAAATCATTGACTCTGAACAGAATAGACAGAGTTGGAAGGGACCTTGAAGGTCTTCTAGTCCAACCCCCTGCCTAGGAAGGAAACCCTCCACCTCTTCAGACAAATGGTTATCCAATATCTTCTTGAAAACTTCCAGTGTTGGAGCATTTACAACTTCTGGAGGCAAGTTGTTCCATGGATTAATTGTTCTAACTGTCAGGAAATTTCTCTTTAGTTTTAGGTTGCTGCTCTCCTTGATTAGTTTCCACCCATTGCTTCTTGTCCTGTCCTCAGGTGATTTGGAGAATAGCTTGACTCCCTCTTCTTTATGGCAATCCCTGAAATATTGGAACATTGCTATCATGTCACCCCTGGTCCTTCTTTTCATTAAACTAGACATATCCAGTTCTTGCAACCGTTCTTCATATGTTTTAGCCTCCAGTCCCCTAACCATCTTTGTTGCTCTTCTCTGCACTCTTTGTAGAGTCTCCACATCTTTTTTACATTGTAACTAAAACTGAATGCAGTATTCCAAGTGTGACCTTACCCAATCTTTATAAGGTGGTATTAACACTTCACGTGATTTTGATTCTATCCCTCTGTTTATGCAGTCTATAATAAATCCTGGCTGGCAGGCCAAGGAAACCAATGAGTCTAACCCTGCTGATACAGTAGTTATAATATAAACCATTTTAACTAGGAGCAATGCAAGTGTTCATTCATACACACATAAGCATCAACTCTGGTCTCTATTTGTCAAAAACAGACAACATTTATGAGCATTTGGCAATCATGGCAGATCCTTTTATTATGGCTTGCAAGCACGGTTTAAACACTTGGTCTGGAGTTAAATCCCATGTCTGCTTGTGGTGGACTAAGTAGGCATGGAATTAGACTTTAATTAAGGAACGCTTTAATTTATTCTTCTTCTTGCAATGGTAAGACATTGTTCCTCTGTGTTTTGCATAACAAGAATGGGTGGTGGGTGGTGAAGCCATTCACGCAGAATTTGATATAATCACTCATGCACACTCACTGTTCCAGCGTGGGTCAGCCCGATTTCCTGGTGGCTGCTGCAGATTATCTTCAGCGACAAAGAAACCTTTAAAAATAGCCAGCCTCTCCTCCCTGCTCAGTCTCTGGGGACATAGGACGTAGTTGTAAACTATACTAGCCAAGATAGCCCCCAAGAAAGGTCCCATCCAGTAGACCTGTAGAAAGAAGCAAATGAAAAGCAGCTTTGAAGAATGCAAAAATGTGGCATTGTCAGGCTAGAATCCTTTGTATACCTTGCGTTAGATGTTCCATTGCTAGACAAACCACCAAGAAGCAAATCTGATTCAAATATTTTGGTGCCTGAGAAGAACCAGTTATTTCTACCAAGGTGCCATGGTTCCATCTCTTCTCCAAACTATGTTCTTAACAGACAACAGATTAACAGAGTTGGAAGGGACCTTGCAGGTCATCTAGTCCAACACCCTGCCCAAGCAGGAGACCCTATATTTGTCTCTACCTAGGATCGAACTGACTATGTTGTGAAGCAAGATCCCCTATTCCGAAGACAACTGCTGCAGTTGTCTCTCTGATTTTCATATTGTACTTTTAGAACAGATTTCATGCTTTAGATACTGCATTTTCCCAAAAAATAAGATCCTGCTTTATATTTTTTTGAACCCTGAAATAAGTGCTTGGCCATATTGCCATGCACTCAAAAGCCTGATTGGGCTTATTATCAGGGGATGTCTTATTTTGGGGAAAAAACAGGATAATACTTGGCTGTTTACTAAGTACAATATATTTATGATGTCCTTGGTTCTCCCTGAGCTTGGATGGGTTTGGGGTTTTTGTTTGCCAACACTCCATTGCCAAGCTAGGTAACACCATCAGTGTTAGTAGGAAGTGGAATCTGCCTTGTCCATGTTAGTAGGAGTGGTCTTACTGGTTCCTTGATAATATATTTGATTCTCTGAATTAACCATTTAAAGCATGAAGACTTGTAAATGTGATACTCTTGAAATGCTGACATCATCAAAGCAAAGGTTAGATAGTAGAAATAGAGTATAGCACATGGTTTTGCTTTGTTTTTATATTTATCCTTAGAGCCCAGTCTTGACCCTTTGCCACTGCTTGGACAAGTCCCTGCAGTTGTCTTGGCAACATTTTTGGAAGTAGTTTCTTTACCTCCTTCCTCAGTTTCTCTAAGCCAGCGGTCCCCAAACTACGGCCCGTGGGCCGCATGCGTCCCGCTGAGGTCATTTATCCGGCCCGCGGGTGAGTGACAGGAGCACAGGTACATACTTTTATTTTAATTAAATTCTCTCCTTAATGTTCCTTCAAAAGTACAACACCAATTATATTTCTAACTTATTAATCATTATGCCAAAGTGCTTCCTTCTTTCTTTATACATTTTTCTATAAACCAAGAAAACCTTGTATAGCCAATCAGATGTTAACAAAAGAAAATTAAAAACAAAACATAAACATATATGAATTTCAGATTTCTTCCCCCCCCCTCTCTAAATAGTATGTTCCCATTTTGTTTTTTACTTTAAAATAAGGTATGTGCAGTGTGCATAGGGATTTGTTCATAGGGTTTTTTTATAGTCCGGCCCTACAACAGTTCGAGGGACAATGAACTGGCCCCCTATGTAAAAAGTTTGGGGATCCCTGCTCTAAGCACTCAGGGAGAGGGACTAGCCCAAAACCTGTCTTTGTACCCAAGGTAGAATCTGAACTCTCAGTTTCATGGTTTCTATCTGGATAGCTTACTTACTACACTAAACTGGGTCTCAGCATATGATTAGGGGTGTTGTTTTTTGGAGCAAAGGGAAACAGGGCACTACATTAGCTCATAAGGGCCATTGGGGATCAGCATTATTTGTTTGAAGGCCTGTCTAAAAATGAAGGACTGTGAGAAGAAAAAACAGAATGAAACTGCTTGTCTTCAGGGATCACTGGACTGATTGAATACTGTATACAGAGTTTCCTCCATCATGGTGGGTGCATCGAATATCTGCTGAAATAGCAATTGGTTCTGAGTATTAGCTTGTGAATACGATACATACTGGCAGTGAAGGGCCGCTCTTCTTACCTCCTACCGGAGTTCCCTCAAAGGCCGTCACAGGTGCATATCCACCCATCGGTCACACACGCGTGCATCTTTGTGCAATATTTGGCTTTTGAGCATGTGCAGCAAGCCAAATATCATGTTCGGACATGCGCGAGAGCGGGATTTCTGCTATTTTCGGTGATATTTTTGCTTCTGTGCATGCGCAGCAGCAATAAATCAGCAAAAATAGCCATAACCTTCCTCTCACACCTATCTTTGCACGAGATTTGTCTTGTTGCACATGCGCAGAAGCCAAATCTCATGTGGGGGCATGTCGGGGGGGTGTAGCTGCGCACGCATCCTGGATTTTCCTACCGGAGCTGTGCACCTGGGTGCACCAGCTGCTGCCCGCCACTGCATATTGGTGTCTTGTTGTCCTCTGCACCAGTTATATATTTGCTTGTTTTTAATGACAGCTCCCCTATGCATTCCTATGATTCAATTTTGGAGCAAAATCTAGAACGTTCAGTCTTTCTCACAAATTGATTAGGTACCTTATAAGCCTTTGGTCTTAGTAAGCAATGAAAATCTGTTTTTTAAGTGATGAAATTCCCTCGGTTCAGGCCTAGAGAACTTGAAATAGAACTGTGGAAGTCTTAGTTATTAAACGTGTATGCGGCTGATTCTCAACAATTCAGGGCCCTCCCAGACTTTCCTCTGCTTTGTCTTCATTACTGATTAGGATCTTCACCCTTGCCATTGTTTTCAATAATCTTTAAATGTAAACCAGGGTTAAGACTCTTGACAAATAGAGTATCTAATGATGGAGCTGGAAGGAGGTTTATCAGTGAAGTAAGTTTGGTGTCAAGGAAGTTTATGTAATCTAGGCTAACAATGGAAGATCTGGGCTGACAGAAACAGCAAGAAGAACCTTACCCAGTGAAAAGGACCGAATGTTCCCAGTACGACAGCAGGGGCAAAGGATCTTGCTGGATTTATGGAGCAGCCAGTATAATAAATCTGTTAAAGGAAAAAAAAGGGCATTAATTTAGATTGGTGGTGCTCTTCTATCAAGAGATTGAAACCATGTTTCCCAATGCACTTCAACTCCCAGAATTTGCTTAAGCATTGCTAAGAATTCATTACCGGACTCAATTGTGTCAACCCATAACCTCCAACATTTCTCCCTTAGACTCTCCACGATTGACCTCTCCAGGTTCCTAAGAGGCCAGTAAGGGGCGTACATAAGTGCACTGGTGTGCCTTTCATCCCCTGTCCAATTGTCTTTCCTTTCTCTCACTTATCATATATATTTTCTTTCTTTCATATATCCTCTCCTCTAAGTTCACTTTTACCCTTATGTATATTACTACATGTCTATTTTTCTTCCTATGCATTTGTGTACTGGACAAATGAATAAATAATAAATAAAATAAATAATTCTGAAAGCTGAAGTCCACATCTCTCAAAGTTGCTCAGCTTGAAAAACATTTGACTTCAAATATTCTCTATTCATGGGCCTTTTCTCTTACTTTATCCCATGTCCTGTATAATTTATTATTGCCTCCTTTGTCTCATTTAGATAAACATCACTGTCGGGATATTTCCCTTTTCTTCTTGCCCATTGCAAAAACATTGATGTATAAGCTATCTACAGATACTTCCTTGTTTTCTCCCACGGATATAAATTTGGGGTGATCTTGATACTTGGCATCAAGCACTACTTCCTTTCGATTCAACAGTGGAAGTTGTGTTGATCCCTATCAGAAACATGCAAGGTTGCCATGTATGCACCTGTATAGGGAATAGCTCTTTGTAGGAAGGAACCTCACATAAGAAAGCGGAGGTTTATATGCCAAATCCAGTTTAAAAACAATACATTGTGAAGCTGAAGTTATTTATTTGTAGAAGCAGACTGGGCAGATCCACAAGGCATTCGATCATAATCACCCACATTATATGAGTGGTTTTGAAAGTCTATTGAAAATATCAAAAGTATTTCTAAATTTGCAAGCATACATATACATTAGATCCTGCCCTTACTTGGCCTGCTTCTTAATGCTTTCCTTAATATTGCATGCATTATAATGTCACACATTTGTAAATATAATACGAAAGGTGGAAACAACATTATCATTTCAGCAATACATGTTTATTCAGTTAGATACACATTGCACCCAAGAAATGGGTGGAAATTGAGGCGAAAAGACCCTCCTGCAAATAAATCCAAATACAATTAACTAACCTGTTTGCAGAGATTCATCTCTGCACTTTAATAACAATATTAAGGCAGACCTATTCTGCATGGTTTTTCTGAATCAAAGGTGTTGGTGATATTGATTTATGAACTGACTTGTTTTGACACTAATTAAGGGTGTCAGAAACACTCTGAGCAATTTCATCAGCTGGGTCAAAACATCAGTGGCTTCTGAAATTTGCTCAGTATTTAGGTTTTTTTAAAACAAATATTAATTTATTATAAAAACAAGACACCAACATACATATAAGAGAACGACAAACGTACAACAAAATAGAGGAGTTATTACCGCTCCGCTCTTATCAGACGTTTCCAGAGAAAAACCTTTGCAAATCATATCATACAAAGAAACATCTACTCATATTTCCTATTATTTACAATTTTTTAGCTATTTACTTCTATATAATATATTTAGTTATTCCTTAATTTTCTGTTCAACCAATCATAGACCTTATCCCAGACTTTATAATATTCAATTTCCTCTTGTCCCTCAGTGTTTAGTTTTTACATTTTTTTCTTTCAGGAAGTTTGAATCTGAACTGTTCTGGAGTCTCTCAAAAGCATTTGGTCTTCTACCCAACCTCCTCAAGTAAAGCATTGTTTAAAAAACAAATAAACTTTTGATAACCTTGAAATGCCACATCATAAAAAACAAAGCCAAGCAAGTCAACCCAAAGAGTGATCCCCCCATTCTCATAAAATCTTACCCAACTTTTGCTTTCTTTCCTTCATTTTTCTTTAGTAGGGAGATGTCTTTTGCTGTATTTCCTACAAGTGAATCCTTCTGCTTAGTAACTTGTAAAGAATAAAATGAAGGGACTCACCCCAATAAGATGAGCCATAGAGACAGCCAGGCCGATAGACAATGGCGCATAACTCCTGCTCTCTCTCCTGCGCTTATCAGTTGCAGAGAAGGTGCTCATGACCACGGAAAAGGTTAGAATGATTTCAATCACAAAGCCTTCCCCTGAGGATACCTCTTTGGGGATCTACCAAAGTGTCAGAAAAGAGGAATTAAGGGGTGGGGGGGGGGGAAACACAGGCACAACACAAAAAACTTGTTATGGTGTCCTTGTAAATTCCTCACCAACACAGTCTCACTGTTGTCTTCCCAAAGATATGTTACTAGGAAGCAAACTCCATTGCATTGGAAGAGGACGTGTCAATCCCCTCTCCCTGTGGCTGCAAGTTTTGTTAGGTATGTGGAATTCTTCAAGAATTGTTGTAGAAGTCACAAACCTTTTCAGACAAAATCATTTCCCCAAATGTGAGTGGTCGGCTGCTGATTCAATCATAGGAGGGCCATGGAGGGCTACTCATGATGTCATCTCAGCAGTGGTAGACTCTCTTCCTTGTTACGGCAGGGGCATCTCTGTCTAGGGCAGAGGTCTTCAAACTTGGCAACTTTAAGACTTGTGGACTTCAACTCCCAGCATTCTCCAGCTAGCATAGCTAGGAGTTGAAGTCCACAAGTCTTAAAGTTGCCAAGTTTGGGGACCTCTGGTCTAGAGACTTTCAAAGGTAGTCAGTTCCCTTGCTTGGGTCTTCTTTAATTAAACCTCACAATGCCTCTATTCCCTCCTATTGTTCCACAAGGAGATCCTAAAGACAACTTCTAATACAAGTACTGTATACCGGCTTTAATATAAAGGTTCTACATAACAATTATGCATAACAGTTTGTTATTACCTTTCTTCTACTTAAAGGAACACATCTCAGGCCTAAATACACGTCAACTTTAAATGCTCTCAGCAAGACCAAATTGATGCTTCTGTTGTAGAAAGTTGCTTCAAAAAGGAATTTTGGAAAATTGGATCCAGCTAGAAACACACCCATTGGTTGTTTTTTTAGGAGAGCACCCAGATAACTATATCATAGGGTCTTTTGGCAAAGCCAGAGGGGCTCTTAAAGAATTGCCTGTATGGCTTATGTTCAATCACTGAGCAAAAGCAATCAGTTGGGGGTCATGCCCACAAGCTTCGTTCAGATTAATTGGAAAAGGAAGACTTACCTGATTGGCAAATAGTGTTGAGCGGACATCTCCCGGTGTCACTGCATAGATGATTCCTGTACCAGCAAGGGCTCCCAGCACCTGTAGGATGATATAAAATACAAAGCGGACGATGGAGATCTGGTTCCCCACAAAGTAGGCAAGGCTGACAGCTGGGTTGATATGTGCTCCGCTGATAGGGCCAAAGATATGAACTACAGTTGCGACGGTTAGTCCGAAAGCCAAAGAAATCTGGAGAACGTTAGGCTCTTCCAAAGGCCACTTGAAGGATGAGCCCATGGCAATGAAGAGAAAGATCGCAGTTCCTGCAAATTCACTTAGAATAGCCCAGGCAAATTTGGGGCTCAGAATCTCTGCTTGTCTGTTAGTAGTAGTGGTAGCCATGGCTGGTGCAGTAGACAGCGAGTGGGTGTTAACATGGAATCTGTAGGCACCACGAGCAAGGAGTAAATTTATTGGGCCATGCTGCATGCATTTATAGAGAGAAAGGGATGGGTTTAACCAAGTGTAGGTGGGGCCGAAGAGAAACCTGTCAGTCATCCCGAGGATAATTTTGGAATCAGGACTACTGTATTTGGAGGTTCAAATTTCCCAAACAATTTATCCAGCTAATAAGAAAGCCCTAAAGACTGGGGGAAGAGGGGGCATTCTTCTCAAAGCATTAGCCTGTTTTTGAAAAGCCTTTTACCAATTATTTCAGAGCATTCATAACATCATAGACTTGTAGGACTGGAAGGGACCTTGGAGGTCTTGAAGCAAATAGTCATTGTCTTTCTTTTAATTCTCATTCTCTGAAAAGTGGGAGTTCTCATATTTTATTTTGTAAAAATGCAAGCAAATACAACTGTATGCATTTAGATGGATTGTATAAATATTTGCCTGGCCCCCAACCCCCAGTCCATGGACCAGCACTGGTCCTTAGTATGTCAGAAACTTTGCAAACAACAAAGCCCCTTCTGTGGGATGCAGGCAGCATGCAAAACCAAGCCCCATCTGGTCCATAGAAAAACCCCTCCCCATGGAACTGGTCCCTGGTATCCAAAAGGTTGGGGTATACTGTTGAGTATGTGTAATTCAATATAAATAGTTGAAAAATAGCTGAAAGCGCCTGATTGGCTAAGACGCTGACAGTTGGGTTTTGGTGGGAAGCCTAAGTGTATAAAAGGAGCGTCTGTCACTGTGTAAAACCAGATGCGTTCCTTGCTGGAGTCACTTGTCAAAAAAGAGCTGAATAAAGAAACCGTTTTAAAAGCCTGAGCTGCCTCAGACTTTTCACTGGCGACGTCGGACGGTTGAACCTACGCTCTCCACCATGGACAACTTGTCTGTCGGAAGAGCTCCTGACTTCTTCGACCCGGAGAAATCCACATGGGACAACTACATCTTGAAATTCGACATCTTCCTAGAAGCTGCGGGCATGAAGGACGCCGACAGCGACAGGAAGAGAGCGATCTTCCTGAATTATTGCGGCTCAGAGATCTATGATCTCGCCCAGACTTTGACAGATCCGCTACTGGCAAACTCCGTGACTTGGGACGCCTTGAAAACCAAGCTCGCCGCCCACTTCAAGCCGACCAAACCGGCCAACGTTTTCCGGCATCAATTCTCAAGAATGAGCCAGCTCGACACCAAATCTATCAATCAATATGCCACCCGTCTTTGCACCGTGCTGATTGGCTAAGACGCTGACAGTTGGGTTTTGGCGGGAAGCCTAAGTGTATAAAAGGAGCGTCTGTCACTGTGTAAAACCAGACGCGTTCCTTGCTGGAGTCACTTGTCAAAAAAGAGCTGAATAAAGGAACCATTTTAAAAGCCCGAGCTGCCTCAGACTTTTCATATACGACCAAGTTCTCATATATCCTTTTCAATGGGGTGATCTTGAAGGAACATAGGATAGGTCCATGTGACATCCCCACTTCATTTTGGTTTCTTCCTGGCCTAGCTCAGGCTGTAGAAGAGAAAGCCCCTTGAGCATTAAGCTGAAGACCCTCATGTTTAGAGTTGAGGAGAGAGTTCAAAACTTCCTTGTTTACTCAGGCCTTCTAATTGAATCCACCATTTTCATAAGTGTACCTGTTTTAGCCCCTTAATTATATGCTTTAAAAACACATCATGTAATTGTGTTGATAGTTTGTTTACGTGGTATTTCAGTAGTTTTTATTCACTTTCTGAAAGGTGCGGCAAGCCATTAAGGAAGTGAGGAAGTACATACATATTTTAAGCAAACTAATAAGATACTGTACACAATTTATAACTTGTCCTATTGTGCAGGATGGCATGAGAAGATGCAAATCCATATTGACAGAAAATTAGACTTGATGTTGTCCATTGATGAAATAACAAAAGGCAATACAGTAGAACCTCGACATACGAGCTGCTCTATATACGAGCATTTCGAGATGCGAGCTAGGAGGGGAGAGATATTTTTATTCTACTTACGAGCCCAAATTCAGGATACGAGTGTTCCTTCTGCCGCCGCCAGGCTCCGCCCGGCTGTCATTTTGTAGAGAAGCAAGAAGCGGAGGAAGAGCTGGATGCTGGCGGCGGCGGAGGAAGGCAAATGCGGCTTGGAAGCTGGGAGGGGGGCAGAATATGGGAGGAGAGAGGCAGCCTCCATGCTTTCCTTTCGGAGGAAGAGCTAAGTGGCCAAAGACGTTCCGCCCCCGCCCCCCACACAGTCCCGGATCGCTTGCTTCCCCGGCCAGCAAGCCGGCTGCCTGGGAAAGCGTTTTTCAAATGCGCTGCTTTCCCAGGCAGCCGGCTTGCTGGCCAGGGAAGAAAGCGATCCGGGACTGTGTGGCTTTGTGCCGTGAGGACAACAACGGCACCCCACCACCCGTTCCTGCAGACGCGCTGCCTTCCGCCTCGTTTCCTCTTCCCGCCGCCGCATTCGGAGCCCGAGAGGGGGAAAGAGAAGAATGGAGAGAGAGCCGCACATCGGAGGCGAATGCCGCTACTGCCTCAACAGCAGCCACGGGAGGGGAGTCGCAATCACACCGACACGCGCCTCCAGCTAGTCAGAGAATGTGAGTGCGGGGAGGGGGGTTCCTCTCTTCTTATGCCTCCCCGCCACCCCCACCCCCTCCGCTTTCTCCTTGCGTCGGCTTTCGCCCCCCTCCTTCTCCTCGTGCCCTCTGCCTTCCACCGAGCGCGCGCTCGCCCACATTTTGTCTAGTGCTGCGCGCGGGGCACCTGCTCGTCTGGTTTGCCGGCTGCTGCTTGTTTGCTGCTGTCGCCAGCGCCACCCATTGCTGCCGAGGCTAAAAAGTCTGCTTGCTGCCACTGCTGAGCAGTTCTAAGCCCTTCTTCCAGCCGCCGAGCTTGTGGCGAGCGAGTCCGGCTCCTCTGGTGGGGTTTGCCCCCTTTCCCCCGCCCGCTCCTTTCCCCCCTTTGCTTGGAAGCTGGCTGCTGGGAAGCCCCCCCCCCCGCCCGGCTGTCACCTTTTAAAACAGCCCCCGGGCTGTTTTAAAAGGTGACAGCCGGGCGGCAGCGGTTTTTTGCGGGTTTTTTTTGTTGTTGCACGGATTAATTGACTTTACATTGTTTCCTATGGGAAACAATGTTTCGTCATACGAGCTTTCCGACTTACGAGCCTCCTTCCCGCACCAATTAAATTCGTAAGTCGGGGTTCTACTGTACAGTGTTCCCTCAATTTTCTCGGGTTCGAACTTCGCGAATAGCCTATACCACGTTTTTTAAAAAAATATTAATTAAAAAATACTTTGCGGGTTTTTTTCTATACCACGGTTTTTCGCATCATTCATCATCTCCAAACTAATAATTTTTGCAAATAAATAACAAAAAAAAAATTATTGGTAATAAATAATTATGTTTATAAATATCAGGATCACTAAGGGTCTTATTCAATGGTGAGTACCAGTAATAATGGTGAGTAAATGGTTGTTAAGGGAATGGGAAATGATAATTTATGGGTTTAAAGTGTTAAGGGATGGCTTGTGATACTGTCCATAGCCAAAAATTGTGTATTTACTTCCGCATCTCTACTTCGCGGAAATTCGACTTTCGCGGGCAGCCTTGGAACACAACCCCCACGAAAATCGAGGGAACACTGTAGTTCCAACAGAAATAAATTATGTCTCATTAACATATGGGGGGGGGGCAATAATGAAAAGATTGAAAACAAAGCCAAAGTCACCCAAGGAAGTTGATTCAACAATCAAAATTATATTGACAATTCAAATTGCATTGGGATTAGTTTTCCCCTCCCTGCTTTTTCCTCACACTACCTCGATGACCTATTTGTGAGGGAGCCTGTTTTCTAAGTATCTGCATAAAAGCTTCAATATGCATAAGTATTTAAAGAATACTCCATTGCATATTCATCATTGTTTACCAGACAATGCCACAGTAATGCAATGGGTAATAAATTCCAGGAAGGACCATTCTTACCATTGACGGAGGAAAATGGCAGGAGTGAAGGGATATCCTGGATTGTCTCCTCTGCCCAGGATGGGAGGATCAAATAAACATAGAAAGAATCATCTGCAGCTAGGAAGGAAATGTTCCGTATCTGGGACAACAGCAGAGAAAGCAATAACAATCCAGAGGTGAGGTTCCTAGTCTTGTACATTAGGGATTTGTCACCTGTATCTTATTAATCTCTAAATACGTTCTTAGTGTGGCTATGTACAAGTGGTTCCTAACTCAACGTCATATAGAAACATAGAAACATAGAAGATCTAGTCTGCCCTTATACTATTTTTTGTATTTTATCATAGGATGGATATATGTTTATCCCAGGCATGTTTAAATTCAGTTACTGTAAATTTACCAACCATGTCTGCTGGAAGTTTGTTCCAAGGATCTACTACTCTTTCAGTAAAATAATATTTTCTCATGTTGCTTTTGATCTTTCCCCCAACTAACTTCAGATTGTTTCTGAATCTGTACAGCTGGAAGCAATGCTATATCCATCTATAGTATTATATTGTAAGGTGTCTTTTGAGAAAACTGAACAGAAGTAGCTATTGAAATGGTCAGCGATCTCCTTATTCCCATCAATGCATGTATTATTCCTGGTACTAAGCTTCGTGATGCTGCAGTTTTTCTTCTTCCTATCACTAATATATCTGAAGAAGGTTTTATCCCCCTTCTTTACAGTTTTGGCAATTTCTTCCTCTTTTGAGGCTTTAGCAGCATATATTATCTGTTTCGCCTCCTTCTGTCTCGTTTTATACACCTCTCTATCAGCTATACTTCCAGCCTTACATCATTGCTAAACCATAGCGGTTTCTTCTTCCTTTTACCTTTAGTTATATGTGCCTGAAGCAGCAACTGCTGCCTATGTTTTATTATAATTCAGCCCTGAGAGATAGACCAAATTTGGAAACCAAAGATACATAAGATGAATGATTATCATTCAAAGATAAGGTTATAGTAATACAATCTTATAAGTTTGAATGTACTGCCTCCCTCTCCCTCCTGTTATCTTCATGAAAACTAGGGACAGCCATGTCTGAGATGCTTCCTGAGATGCTTCCTCAAATTACATTTCTGCCCGGAACTCAGATTTCTTTTACGTGACCCTTGACTTGACTGCAAGGGTCCTGTTCCTCAAAAATTATTTATTCTGCCCAGTGCATTGTATATGACAACCTGAATGGCTTCTCCTCCCAACAATGCAAGTTTGGAGATAGGGGAAATGTTCAGCAGGTGATTTGTGGGCATTCTCACATTTCATCTAACCATATAATATAACATAAAATGGCAAGCATTTCCTTTCTCTTTAAATATAGCTCAATATATCTGTCATGATTATTTGTGATCTGGTTCTATTGCTTAACTACATATTTAGTTTTTGAGGGGTTTTTGGTTTTGGTTTTGCCTGGTTGCTTTTAATGGATTAATTTGATATGTTTGAGTGTGACCAGAGAGAGGTGAAGTAAACATTTCTAAATGAAATGAAATGAAATAAAATAAAATACAGTGATACCTCATCTTACAAACTTTATTGGTACTGGGACGAGGTTTGTAAGGTGAAAAGTTTGTAAGACGAAACCCCACCTCCGGACTTCCGTGTTTTTGGTATGTTGCGATTTCACTGAGGCTCCCCTCACTGGGAAACCCCACCTCTGGACTTCCGTTGCCAGCGAAGAGCCTGGTTTTGCGCTGCTGGGATTCCCCTGCAGCATCACAAAAACGCAGAAGTCTGGAGATTGTGTTTCCCATGGAGGGGAGCCTCAGGGGAATCCCAGCAGTGCAAAAATGGGTGTTTCACTGGCAACAGAAGTCCGGAGGCATGGCATCCCAGTGGCGGCGGCTTGGGTTTGTAGGGGGGGAAATAGTTTGGAAGAAGAGGCAAAAAAATCTTAAACCCCGGGTTTGTATCTTGAAAAGTTTGTAAGACGAGGTATCACTGTAAATCAAATGGCTAAGAAAGGGATCAGTTTTATGCTCTTGGGCATAGGTTCTGAAACTTGTTCACGCCCCAGAATTTGTTAGTTGGGGGGGGGGGGGGCGAGGATCCATGGAACACCTGATCAAGAGGCAAACCTCTAGCAATATAAAAATGGCCATGCTGTACTTGCATAAACTCCCACCCCACCTCACCCTTAGTATCTTAAAGATCATCACCAAATTCTTTCAGAATATTAGACTTCTTCAGGACACAGTTTGAAACCCCCTGAACTGGACAAATCTGTGTTCATTTGGATGATACATGCATCTTGTGTTGATACTAATGGGCAACCTGATAAATGTTAAGTCCAAGCTAACTAAACCACACACCCGGAACTGATATATCAGATCATTGCTCTTCCCACATTGCTTGAATGATCAGATGCAGACTTCAGCTCAGAAAGGTATGAAAATAAAAAGTTACAGTGGTACCTCGGCATTCATCGTTAATTGGTTCCGGGAGGCATAGAATAGAATAGGATAGAATAGGATAGAATAGGATAGAATAGGATAGAATAGGATAGGAATACAATACAATACAATACAATACAATACAATTCTTTATTGGCCAAGGGCGATTGGGCACACAAGGATTTTGGTTTTGGTGCAAATGCTGTCAGTGTATGTAAAAAGACAAGATACATTCATCAAGAATTATAAGGTGCAACACCTAATGATGGTCATAGGGTACAAATAAGCAATGAGGAAACAATCAGTATCAATATAAATTGAAAGGATATAAGCAACAAGTTACAGTCATAAGTGGGATGAGATGGGTGATAGGAACAATGAGAAGACTAATAGTAATAGTAGTGCAGCCTTAGTGAATAGTTTGACAGTGGTGAGAGGTTATTTGTTTAGCAGAGTAATGGCAGGAAAAAACCGTTCTTGTGTCTAGTTGTCTCAGTGTGCAGTGCTCCTTAGCATTGTTTCGACGGTAGGAGTTGAAATAATTTATGTCCAGGATGCGAGGGGTCAGTAAATATTTTCACCACCCTCTTTTGACTCCTGCAGTATACAGGTCCTCAATGGAAGGCAGGTTGACAGTAATTGTTTTTATCTGCAGTTCTGATTATCCTCTGAAGTCTATGTCTGTCTTGTTGGGTTGCAGAATCAAACCACAGTTATAGAGGGGGGAGGGGGAGGGGGAGGAACCAATTGTACAGGTATCTGATGTGATTTTGTTTAGCTTCACCTGCTGCTTCCTGTCTGTTAACAAATACCCAAAACAATGAGTACCAAACATTTTTTTCTTGTAAGGAAAATGATAAACAACTGACATCAACAAGTTCTAGCTTACAGTCGAGTACCAAACAAATGACAAGTACTGGAACAAAATTTTCATGGCAAAATGCATCAACTACCAAATTTGACAAGTTTCAAAGCAGTCAGGTATCAAGGTACCACTGTAATTGGATTGAGATAGGCGACTCTAAAAATTGAATGAATGAATGAATGGATGGATGGATGGATGAATTAATTAATTAATTAATTAATACATAAATAAAATTTTTGGAAATAAATATGTTTAGAAATGTAAAGATGGGGCAAGGGGTTGGGGGAAGAGGAATATTACATTCATTCATTCATTCATTCATTCATTCATTCATTCCTGCCATTGATCAACCACTCAGTCACAAATTTCTGAGCAGTGTATGTCAAAAAACTCCAGTAATAAAAGTACAGGTAGGCCTCAATTTATGACCATGATTGAGCCTAAAATTTATATTGTTAAGTGAGAATTTGTTAAGTGAGTTTTGCCCTATTTTACCGCATTTTTGTCACAGTTGTTAAGTGAATCACTGCAGTTGTGTGAAAAACTGTACTAAGTCAGTTTTTTTAGTCCCCTTGTCACTTTGAATGGTCATTAAATGAACTGTTCTAAAGCGAGTACTATCTGTACTATTGACCTACAAGGTCCCTTCCAACTCTGTGTACCTGTATGTTCCAACTCTGATATTCTATTATTTTATTCTGTTATTCTGAGATGTTCATGAAATTGATCAGAATTTTTAATGTCTTTTAGAAATTCTTCAAACCTTCTAGGATCTTTGACCCAAAGTGAAAAATTATGGCTGAATTTCATTATTGGGAAAAATCTAACAACAACCTAACAACAAGAAGGAATTTTTGAGAAAATTGGTCATAATCTTGCTAAAACATCTGTCGGTGTCCTTAGAATTCTTTCACCTGAGAAGGAATATTAGCTTTTGTTCTGCAAACTGTTTCAACAACTTTTTGGCTCTAATTACATTTTTTAAAAAAACAACAACAGCAACAAATAAACTCAATGACATGGACTTTAAATATTTTCTATAACTGCAGGACTTAGATGCCAAAAATCCTCCAATACACATTTCAGTCCACATACATTTTGTGAAATCAGATACCAGAAATGATCATATTTGTTATTGAAATTGCCATTGCTTCGATGCCATATTGTTCCTTTTCATCGTTTATCTTTCCATTACTCAGGGTCCCCGTTGGAGGACAAAAGACAAAATGAATGTTTCATACTATGTGCATCATGGTGGCAAGGACCTTATGAAATGTTGTTTATACAAGTAGGCTTCACAAACATTTATTCCCCATACATGCATTATCCATCCTGTCTGTATAATGAAGTCTATGCAAATGAAAGACAGCATAGCTCATTCTTAGAAACCAGTGGAGAATATGGCCACAATCTGAATAGGTTTTGTGACATCATCAATCACTAAGGAAATATGATTGCTATTAGCATAATACTTGGTGTTATTCTGAACATAACATAGCCCAAAGCAGTGGAAGGCAAGATAACTTCAGATCAGCAGAAAAGAGAGGAAACATATTGAGTAGAAAAACAATATTCCCTGCCCACAAAACCTTATTCTTTTCATTCCCAAATTTCTGCTGCTGAATGTGTATTTACACATCACTAGCACTGTCAATCACTTAGTGAGTTTGCTTAATGATAGCAATAGCATTTAGACTTATACACCATTCCATACTGCTTTACAAAAATTTAATTCAGATTGTATGCTTTGATGAATTCTTAAGCCAATAGAAATCAACAAAATATCTCATGCCTATTATTGATATGTTGACAAGTCCAGAATAAGAACATTGTAAAATGGCAGGCCAGTTAATAATAATAATAATAATTCATTAGATTTGTATGCCGCCCCTCTCCATAGACTTGGGGTGGCTCACAACAAAATAGTGACAGTGTAACAAATCTAATATTAAAAACATTCTAAAACCCAACATTGGAACCATACAACACAATCATACCATGCGTAAACTGTATAAACCTGGGGGATATCTCAGTTTCCTCATGCCTGGTGACATAAGTGGGTCTTTAGTAACTTACAAAAGGCAAGGAGGGTGGGGGTGGTTCTAATCTCCGGGGGGAATTGATTCCAGAGGGCCGGGGCTGCCACAGGGAAGGCTCTTCCCCTGGGGCCCATCAGACGACATTGTTTAGTCGACAGGACCCAGAGAAGGCCAACTCTGTGGGATCTTATCGGTCACTGGGATTCGTGCGCCAAAAGACGATCCCGAAGGTATTCTGGTCTGATGCCATGTAGGGCTTCATAGGTCATTACCAACAGCTTGGATATGCCTATTTCTCTAGATTTTTTTTTTTTAAGTCCTGGCTGAATCACTTTGGGATATGCTAAATCCTAGAAGGGCTAAACTTGTACAGTACATAAAATGATAGACAGATTGATAGAGAAACAGCAGACAAATAATTTTATTAAAGAAATGAAAAAAAAAGTGTGTATCCGAAAGAGTACTTTTCCACAACAAAGCAAAATCCAAAAGCAAAATAAAACTAATTTCAATCAAACACATCAGTAATTTACTTTGGCAAATCTTGTATAAACTCAAGAACAGAAGAAAGGCCTGTCCAATTATGTGTTAAACTTGTCATAATTTTACACACATTTTGAAATAGATGGTAGAAGGTATTACCATCAATAATTCTTCGGGCAAATCTTGCTTTGTGACAGAATGTCAAATATTTGATAATATTAGATTTTTTTGTTACTATTAGTTTTTTATATTGATGAAAATTATTGGCATTAGTGGATGTGGAGGGGAAAAAACTGATATGGTACAAAGTGAGTTTTCGGTGCAAGACATGAACAGAATTTTTTTTCCTGTAGAATTTTTTTCTTGAATAGATTGTTGTTATTCTAATTTATTCCCCATGAATAATAATCAATGGAATTATCTCCAGAGTAATCAAGATGTGATGTGAACCATGTCCTTTGATATTTAATTGGGTCTTGGAATCTTTGGTATGTTTGAAACAACAAATTCAGGGAATGCATGTGAACAAAATTGAACATAAATTATTATTATATGCAGATGACATCTTGGTCTTGTTTATAATGTTTGTCAAAGATCTTTATTACATTCATAGAAATCATGCAGCAACATGGTATAACCTCTAAACAATCTAATCAATCAATTGAAATATGCACAATGTTATAACAATTGGTAAAAATGTCTCTCTAAGCCAGTGATGGCGAACCGTATTTGGTTTGTGTGCCAAAAAGAGGGGAGCGTGGGGGGGGGCATATGTATGCATGCCCACACCCATATTTCCATGCACCCCCTGATGCAAGCACGAGTGGCATGACTGTCTTTCACTCTCCCCAGGCTTCAGAGCCTCTCTAGGAGCCAGCGGAGCGCAAAAATGGCCTTCCCCACCCCCTCAGAGATCCTCTAGAGCAGTGTTTCCCA
Organism: Erythrolamprus reginae; assembly: GCF_031021105.1. Classification (NCBI taxonomy): domain Eukaryota; kingdom Metazoa; phylum Chordata; class Lepidosauria; order Squamata; family Dipsadidae; genus Erythrolamprus; species Erythrolamprus reginae. The sequence continues at coordinate 183,193,730 of NC_091951.1, read as the reverse complement.
ACCTTGGCAACTTGAAGCTATTTGGACTTCAACTCCCAGAATTCCTCAGCCAGCATCCGCTGGCTAGGGAATTCTGGGAGTTGAAGTCCAGATATCTTCAAGTTGCCAAGGTTGGGAAACACTGCTCTAGAGGGTCAAAACACTCTGTTTGCCGACTTCCGGTTGAACCGGAAGTTTCATTTTTTTGCTCGCCTCAGGCCTCAAAGCTTTTCTAGGAACCTGGGGAGGGAGAAAACAGCCTTCCCCACCCCCTATGGATGCTGAAAACAGGTTGTTTCCTGACTCCCGGTGGGCCCAGGTTGTTTCCTGACTCCCTGAAAATCAGCTGGCTGGTGCATGCATGCGCACTGGACCTGAGCTTGCGTGCCCACCAATATGCCATAGGTTCAGAACCATAGGTCTAGGCATTTGTAATGTAGGCAGATGAATGGGATTTATTCTGTGAAATATCTGTGGTTATAGATAATCCACAATTTACTACCTTAGTTTAATTTAATTAATTTAATGTAATTTAATTCATTTGACTTTTATGCCACCCAATCCCAATGGGACTCAGGACGGCTTACAACAATAAATAGTACCTACAATAAACAAGTCAAATAATTAGTAATAAGAACAGAAAAACCCATAATAAACCCTAAACTCACATATATGCAGAAACAGTTGCAAATTGGACGTGATGTTACATTCACAGGCCTGCCGGCAAAGCCAGGTCTTTACAGCCTTTCGGAAGGATAGTGGAGTGAGAGTAGTACAGACATCGGGAGGGAGGGAGTTGGTCACATAACATTGGGGCAGGCACAGAGAAGGCTCTCCCCCGCAGGCCCATCAACTTGCATTGTTTAGTCGACAGGACTTGGAGGAGGCCAACTCCTTGTGATCCGATTGGTTTCTGGGAGGTATATGGCAGGAGATGGTCTCGTAAATAAACTAATTAATTAGTTTATAAATTAAACTAACTAACTAACTAAATAAATAGGAAATTCAGTCCAAAAGTTACTTTGCTAAATAAGGAAATTGTTAGATGAGTTTTGCCTAATTTTATCACCTTTTCTTGCCACCGTTGTTAAATGAATCACTTCAATTGTTGAGCGAATCATGCAGCTGTTAAGCAAACCTCGCTTCCTTCACTGATTTTGCTTGTTGGAAGCTGTCTGGGAAGGTTACAAAGGGTGATCACATGATTCAGGGACAGTTACACCTGTCCTAAATACATGGTTGCCAGGTGCCCAGATTTTGATCATAAAGCCATGGGGATGCTACGATGGTCTTAAGTGTGAAAATCAGTCATAAGTCACTTTTTTCAGAGCTGTTGTAACATCAAACACTTACCAAACAAATGTTTGTAATGTTTGTGACTATTTGTAATGTAGTTATTATTAGGAAAATAATCTATATAGCTTAAATGAATATTTAGAATTGTATTATCAAGGGATTTGCTAAGCAATCCCCGAATATCCAACAAAGTATGTTTATATGGACCTGGAAGGAGAGGGGGGAAATGTTTCAAATTCAGGCTAAGGCCTCCTGGTTATTTTTTTCTGAGAGTTTACTTACTTACTTACTTACTTACTTACTTACTTACTTACTTACTTACTTACTTACTTACTTACTTACTTAACTTACCTTACCTACCTACCTACCTACCTACCTACCTACCTACCTAACTCTGCCATGTAGGTATATGTTTGGGGAAGGAGGTCATGGAAGTGAAATGATGAAATCAGCTCTGTACCATCATGTTGCAAACTCCTTCCCTTTTATAAGTATGGCTTGATGTCACATATACATATGCATATGAAAGGGACAGAGCATGAGGCACAATGAGTGGTGCTGCTTTAATTATTTCAATTATTTAATTATTTTGACAAAAGCATCCTGTGCTCTAATAATTTGTACAAACATGAATAAGATTTTTTAAAAATTGTGTTACTGTAAATAACTAGAGAAACACTTGTTATACTGTGTCACACTGTTTTTCTTTCATTTTATTCATCTTCCTTCCTTCCTTCCTTCCTTCCTTCCTTTCTTCCTTCCTTCTTTCCTGCCTGCCTTTTTCTGCCTTTTTTTTACTGTAGAAATCGTTTCTACACTAAAAATGCTCTTTTTGTCTTCTGTCAAAAAATAAAAAAATAAAGCAAAATCAAATCAAATCCTGATAAACACAACATTATCAGAGAATACTGTAATGTACTTGCTATCTAACTTTCGCCTCTAAATTTGTCTAAACTACTATTTAACTTTTCTGCTGGGATAGAAGAGCTTAAATCTGGAAAGCAGCATTGTGGCATTTGTGCAGCTAGCACTTTAACACAGCCTTAATAATTTGGAAGGTGAAAAACTTTATTTGTGTGCCACACTTCCCTTTTGACTCCAGAGTGGCTTATGAGAACTATTATGAAGATAATAACAGAATGCCAAAGGAAGATTCTCACCATCCCTGTTTCTGATTGAGGAGCCCTGTCACCTTAATTAGATCCAAATTCTCTCGTAAAGCCATAATTTGTTTTAATTTAATTCAAATGAAGTGCTATTTTGATTTGCAAATCATTTTATCCCACCCCAAGTGATCAAAGCAAATTTCTTACTCCTCCTTTTCCTTCTCTTCCTCCTGTATTACAGCCCAATTACTGAAATTATATAAAGTTTATGATTACAATAAATTGGATTTATTGTAACCCATTCATCGCTTCCTCAGTGCAGGAATAACAACAGCACTTAGACTCATACACTACTGCATAGTGCTTTAAATCCTTCTCTCAGTGGTTTACAGAATCAGTATATTGCCCCCCAATAATCTGGGTCCCCAACAATTTGGGTCCTAGATTCTCAGTGGTGCAGTAGTTAGAGTGCAGTACTGCAAGCGGCCAGCAGTTTGGCAGACTGAGTCTCAGTAGGCTCAAGGTTGACTCATCCTTCCATCCTTCCAAGGTCAGTAAAATGAGGACCTAGATTGTTAGGGGCAATATGCTTATTCTCTGTAAACCGCTTAGAGAGGGCTGTACAGTACTGTGAAGCGGTATATAAGTCTAAATGCTATTGCTATTGTTATTTTACTGACCTCGGAAGGATGGAAGGCTGAGTCAACCTGGAGCTGGTGAGAATGAAATTGCTGGCTGTTGGCAGAATTAGCCCGCAATGCTGCATTCTAACCACTGTGCCATCACAGCTCTTTTGAATGGATCTCCTCCTCCTCCTTCTCCTCCCACTACAAATATGCTCCATGCAGCTTCAGTTCAAATAGCTGTTTTCTGCCCCAAGAAGTCTCAAAGATAGTCTGGCCCTAATCCATATAAACCTATAAAGCCCTACATGGCATAGGACCAGACTATCTCAGAGACTGCCTTCTGCCGCACGAATTCCAGCGACCGGTGAGGTCCCTCAGAGTTGATCTCCTTAGGGTCCTGTCGACCAAACAATGTTGGCTGGGAAGAGCCTTCTCTGTGGGGGCCCCGGCCCTCTGGAATCAGCTCCCCCCGGATATTCGCACTGCCCCCACCCTCCTTGCCTTCCGAAAAAGCCTAAAAACACATCTTTGTCACCAGGCCTGGGGCTGCTAGATCTTCCTCCTGACCAACAAATGTTTTTTGAGTATGATTGTTGAGTGAATGTTAATAATGGAAGTTTTTTTAAAATTAGAATTTTAAGGATTGTTTTTATGTATATTAATTGGATTGATTTATTACTGTTTCTTGTATATGTTGTGAGCCGCCCCGACTCCCTGGAGAGGGGCGGCATACAAATCCAATTAGACCTTAAACCTAAACCTTGCTTAGGAATTGTGGCAGCTGTATTCCAGTGGCTCATAGGACCCAGTATCAATTGGGAAGCATCTTTTTTTTAAGAAAAAAGAAAAAAAAGCAGCAATAGAAACATCAAATCTTCCCAATAGAGCTCTACATCCAATCCTAACAGAGGTATCTGCAGGTAGTTCTCAACTTACAACAGTTCATTTAGTGACCATTCGAAGTTAAAACAGCACTGGAAAAAAGGGACTTAAGATGGTTTTTCACACTAACAACCTTTGCAGCATCCCCAATGTCAAGGGATCAAAATTCAGATGTTTGGCTACTGGTTCACACTTATGACCATTGCAGTGTCCCAGAGTAACGTGACAATTTTTTGCAATCTTCGGAAAGTCAGTCAGGAAGCCAGATTCACTTAACAACTGGGTCATCTACTACAGTGATTTACTTAACAACTGTTGCAGCATCACATGATCAAAATTCAGAGCACGGGTATCAACCCTGCGGTGTCACTTTGCCGTCACATGATGTATTACAATGTTTTTTCCTCTTCGTGGAGCTGGGGTGGGCATGGCCTGCGCATGACACATCCGGACCGTGGACCGCCAGTTTCACACCCCTGATTTAGAGGCAACTCAATGAGCCGAGGTGGCGCAGTGGGTAGAGTGCAGTACTGCAGGCCACTAAAGCTGACTGCTAGATCTGCAGGTCAGCAGTTCAAATCTCATTACCAGTTCAAGGTTGACTCAGCCTTCCATCCTTCCAAGGTGGGTAAAATGAGGACCCGGATTGTGGGGGCAATAGGCTGGCTCTGTTAAAAAGTGCTATTGCTAACATGTTATAATGCGCCCTGAGTTTAAGGAGAAGGGCGGGATAAAAAATTGAGTGAATAAATGAATGGATGAATGGATGAATGAATGAATGAATCAATCAATCAATCAATGAATCAATGAATGAATGGAATCAATGAATCAATCATTCAACCAACCAACCAACCAACCAATCAATCAACAAATAAACAAACAAACAAACTGTCTCATATTTATGACAGTTGCAGTGTCCTGGGGTCACGTGATCAGCTTAACTTTGATGAGCAAATTCAACCAGGGAGCCAGATTCACGTAACCATGTTACTAACTTAAATGCAATGAATCACTGAACAATTGGGGCAAGGAAAGTCATAAAATGGGGCAAAACTCACTTAACAAATGTTTCACTTAGCAACATAAAGGGTGGTCGCAACTTGAGGACAACCTGTATATGTGGGTGTGAAATTTACATTATAGTGATTTGATAGAAGTTTCACCCATTCTTACATGCCTACCGCTGACACGGTTTTTGTCCCTTTGACCAGAGGTGAAATGCTCCCAGTTCGCTTGGGCCTGTCGGTCGGCAGAGAGCCGGTCGTGAATGGAGCGTGAGGCTCCTCCTGTAATGTTCCAGAGGGCTGCTAGAGGGCTGTTAAAATACCGGGAGTTTTAAGGAACAGGATTGGTTGCTATGTTTGCCATTACACTATAAATAGGAGCTGTCATTGTTAGGCGGCCTCAGTTCCTGTCACGACTCTCTTCTTGTCAGCTGTTATTAAAGTTACTTGCAGTTCCCTCAGTGGCAACCTGACTGTTCATTTCTACTCCATGTCACTGCCCACCTGCTGGGACGCTGCCATTTGGGTTCTTTTACCCTCTGCGCATGCGCAAAACATTCTGTGCATGCGCAGAAGGTAAAAGAATCCAAGTGGTGGCATCCAGGCAGTTGGGCAGAACCTCACGCTCAGGGTTGGGCTACTGCCCCGATGGGGGTGAACATGGTGGGGTAGCAAAACTGGAGCTCCACCCCAGAGCACCCAATTTGCACTGAAAGATGTTGAAAGAAAAGGCATAAGCCATGTCCACAGTGTGGTAGTAGAAATTTTGGTAGCCCTTCACTCCTCACGCTCCCTTCACGACCAACTCTCCGACGACCGACAGGTAGGAGTGAACCCGGAGCATTTCACCCCTGCCTTTCACACAAGTTCTGCCAGTGCCTTCCAGCGCCACCTAGTGATCAAACTATAGGAACACACCGCCCATGCAGAGTGGATCCTCAAATCTGGTGTCTTCCACTCTGACTGGGAAATGTGTTGTGCCAGGGAGCTCAGCTCCTTCTGCTGTGCCACATGTCTTGCACAAGCCTGCCTTTCCACCCACTCTTGCACTTGCTTGGTGGCTACCAAAGATACCGGCCTGCCTTCAGGCTTAACGATCTATCATCGTTTTATTTATTTATTTATTTATTTATTTATTTATTTATTTATTTATTCATTCATTCATTCATTCATTCATTCATTCATTCATTCATTCATTCATTTATTCCAATACACAATGAGGGTTTTAGTGGGTATATATCTATATACACATGGTAAAATACATATGCTCCTAATGTAGGAACTTTGCAGCCTAGGTAGAATTTTTTTTGTTTGGGGCCCTTGGCTGCTTTTAGGGCTAGGAGCAGGGGTGGGCTGCTGCCTGGATTGGGGAGGGGAGAACACAATGGGGTAGCAAAAATGGAGCTCCACCCCGGAGCACTCAATTTGCACTGAAAGATGTTGAAAGAAAATGCAGGGCGTCTTGCATAAGCCCCGTCCACAGTGTGGTAGTAGAAATTTCGGTAGCCCTTCACTGGCTAGGACCTATCCTTGGTCTTTGGCTGGAATTCTGCACCCACCCTCCCAAAAAGGGAAACTGGGTCAGGACAAGGAGGTGAACAGAGCCAAGACAAGATATTTGATTTCATTCCTTCTGAATAAAAAACTGCATTGTAATAATTAAGCAATTCTTTTCTCCTTCTGTGTTTAATTCCTATTAATCCATGTTATAAAATTCCAAGCATTTGTGGGAGGTCCCAGGCAGGGCATCAAATTGCACAGTCTCTCATTTCTGATCCAGTAAAAAAGAAAAGAGAAGAGAAGAAAATGAAGACAATCTGCAGAGTGCCTTGCATTGCAGAACCACAAACATGACCAAGAGTTGTTAGATATTTATCTGTAAGAAGCTAATCGATAGCTTGAAAGAGTTTTATCAGCCAGATCAGAGTGACAAAAAGCCAGCAGGGCTGGTTGTTCAGGACTGGGATTAAATAATCATTGCAGGATGGCTTTTTCCAGGGAGTAAACACGGTTAAGAGGCCTGGCTGGAAACTGGTTTACTAATAAGACAGAAGAATGGAACTGTTTGCAGTTAAAGTTATTTTTCTCTTAAAGTGGCACATTGCCTCAACTTTAAAACAACACACAAGCATTTTATTATTTATTTATTTATTTGTTTGTTTGTTCGTTTGTTTATTTGTCATACAAATATAGTATTGTTTAACATAATATAAGTACAGTATAAAGTAGAGGTAGAAAAGATAAAAAAAGACATTTGGACAGGAACGGTAGGCACAAAGGTGCACTTATGCACGCCCCTTACAGACCTCTTAGAAAAGGGGAGAGGTCGATTGCAGATAATGTAAGGTTGAAGATTTTGGGATTGGGGGAAGAAACAACAGAGTCCGGTAGTGAATTCCAGGCGTTGACCACTCTATTGCTGAAATTTCTGTATTTTCTGCAGTCTAGTTTGGAGCTATTTACATTTAGTTTGTATCTATCGCATGCTCTTGTGTTGTTGTTGTTAAAGGCGAAGTAGTCGCCAACAGGGAGTATATTGTGATGTATGATTTTATGAACAACAGTTAAATCAGTTCCGAGGCAGCGTAGCTGTAAATTTTCTAAACATAGTAATTGAAGTCTGGAGGATTAAGGTAATATGTTGTGTGAGGAGTGGAGGATTCTTGTGAAGTATTTCCGGACTCCTTCTATTGTATTGTATTGTATTGTATTGTATTGTATTGTATTGTATTGTATTGTATTGTATTGTATTGTATTGTATTGTATTGTATTGTATTGTATTGTATTGTATTTATTTATTTATTTATTTATTTATTTATTTATTTATTTATTTATTCGATTTTTATGCCGCCCTTCTCCTTAGACTCAGGGCGGCTTACAACATGATAGCAATAGCACTTTTTTAACAGAGCAAGGCTATTGCCCCCACAATCCGGGTCCTCATTAATGTCTGTTATGCAGTGTGGATTCCATGCAGGTGAGCTGTATTCAAGAATTGGTCTGACAAATGTTTTGTATGCTCTGGTTAGTAGATCGGTGCTTCTAGAGAAGAAGCTGCGTAGAATTAAGTTTGTGACTCTTAGTGCTTTTTTGGCAATGCTGTTGCATTAAAGAGGTAAAGCTTTTATTTCAAGGATCAAGAAATGAATAGCAGAAGCACTACTTGTTTCTAAGGTAGATATGGACTGGGGAACAGATGGATCTTTAGATGGCCACAGAACTTTTTTGTATCTATTTGCAGCCATTAAATGGCAGCATGGAGTTTTTCAGCTCAGGTCCAATAGTACTTCAGATAACTAAATCTGTGGGTTAGAATTCAATATGATTTTTAAACTGCTAACTTGGGACAACTCCATCAAACAAAACTGAAAAAAGAAAAGACATGAACTAAACCTTAACTTGTATCTCTAAATTAGTGAATCTGAGCATAGATTTTGTCAATAATATAAGATAAAATAAAATAAAACATCTATTCCCAACTATCTTCTCTAAGACATTTTATCACTGAATGTTTAAAAGTACCAGAAGACATTAAAGAAAATGCTCAGATTAACAAGGCTTTCAAGAAACGCATCTTTTTTTTCAAAATCCCCTTTAAAATCATTCAAATGTTATTCTCTCAATTTTTTGAGATGCTGCATGTATATGCATAGAACCAAATGAACCTATGGGGATATTTCAGGGATGGCGAACCTTTTTGTTGCCGTGTGCCAAAACTACATGCATGTGCCAGCACTCCCATGTGCCAGCACCCATAATGCAATACGCGGTCCCTGCACATGTGCATGTACCCCACACTAGCCAACCAGCCAGCAGGACCATGGAAGAAGGAGCCTCCCAGCCTGCTGTTGCTTATATGTCACCCTTGCACCAATGCTCTGCTCTGGGCATGAGCAGAAAACAGCCCAGCCCACATGGCTTGCCTCTCTCGGGGGCCGCAAGCTGGCTTGCCCTTCTCGACCTGGCTCCCAACCCCGTTGCCAGCCGCTCGTACATGGTGGTGGTGATGTCTCATTCTCCTCCTGGTTGCAACCTGGAGGTCAGAATTGCAGTCCGGCAGCGCCCGCACTCGGAGGACAAAAGAAGAGCTGGCCGAGCGCTGGGATTGGCAGGAGTGCTGGAAAGGCAGCCTGCTTGCCTTTATATCTTGTGCAGCAGCACGAATCCGGCCATTGCCAGGCTCCTTAATGCCACCCAATGGTCTTCGCCCTTATAAATACACAATACTGCAGAAAAAACTGCAGAAAAAAACAATTGCTGCCAACCTGCCTTCCATTGAGGACCTGTATACTGCACAAGTCAAAAAGAGGGCGGGGAAAATATTTACTGACCCCTCACATCCTGGACACAAATTGTTTCAACTCCTACCCTCAAAACGTCGCTACAGAGCCCTGCACACCAAGACAACTAGACACAAGAACAGTTTTTTCCAAAACAGCATCACTCTACTAAACAAATAATCCCCTCAACACTGTCAGACTTTTTACTAAGTCTGCACTTCTATTTCTACTAGTTTTTCTCATCATTCCTATCATCCTTTTCCTCCCACTTAGGACTGTATGACTGTAACTTGTTGCTTGTATCCTAAGATTTTTATTAATATTGATTGTTTCTTCATTGCTTATTTGACCCCTATGGCAATCATTATGGTGATTCTTCACAAATGTATCTTTTTCTTTTAGGTACGCTGAGAGCATATGCACCAAAGACAAATTCCTATCCAACGGCTGTCCTGATCCACCCCGCTTAGCATTGTGATATTAACCAAAGTTGGCTTAGTGCTTCTATGTAGTTGAACTGTAGTCCTTTTATCATGTGTTTTTCATGCTCAGTTACTGCACAGGAAATGCTTGTTCTGGTGAAATGTAAGAACTCATTCCAACTGCTAAAATCATCATCATATTTATGGAGAAATATGGTAATATAAATAGTTAGGATTTTACAGAGTGAATACTGTATTATTCAAATACTGTATAGTGCTTCGGGTTTCATATCAATGCAGCATCTCTCCAAAGCAGCCTAACATTTTCATATTGAAGAAAGTGAAGAAAAAGTGTCATATTGCTAAAATAATAAACTTGCTATATTTGATTTGCTGAAAAAAACTTGAAAAAAGTCTCTTATGTTTTCTTCTTTCTGAAAAAAATCTGCCTTACTAAAGTACAGTGTTCCCTCAATTTTTGCAGGGGATGCGTTCCGAGACCGCCCGCGAAAGTCGAATTTCCGCAAAGTAGAGATGCGGAAGTAAATACACCATTTTTGGCTATGGACAGTATCACAAACCATCCCTTAACACTTTAAACCCCTAAATTACCATTTCCCACTCCCTTGACAACCATTTACTCACCATTATTACTGGTATTCACCATTGAATAGTGATCCTGATATTTATAAACATAATTATTTATTAACAATAATTAATTTTTTTGTTATTTATTTGCAAAAATTATTAGTTTGGCGATGACATCATCGGATGGAAAAACCCATGGTATAGGGAAAAAACCGCGAAGTATTTTTAAATTAATATTTTTTGAAAAACCGTGGTATAGGCTATTCGCGAAGTTCGAACCCGCGAAAATCGAGGGAACACTGTATAGGGATGTGCACTTTTTTAAAAAACAGGTAGACCGTAGAAGAAGCAATTTCCCAAAAAGAGTATTGGCATTGAAAAAGTATAAAATGGGAAATAAAAATGATTGGAAAAGCTTATTTTCAGCATATATTGTACTTTCTCATAAGTTTTCAATTACAATTCAAGCAATGTTTATTATTATTTATTTTATTCATTTATTAATTGGATTTCTATGCCATCCCTCTTTGAGGACTCGGGGCGGCTCACAACATATAAAATATACAATACAAAATATCTCAATTAACTAATTAAAAATCTAACCCCCCCAAAAAAACCCCATAAAAAAACAATCATTCCATTCACTCCACATTCTCTCAACACTTAAGATCCACTTGAGATTTAGAGTAGAGTGACGAAAAATGAAGCCAGGATTAGGACTAGGTTGGGCAACTGAATTGGCAGAATAAATATATTTTAAAAAGTTTTTACTGAAAGAAAATAAGGAAAGGAAGACAGAAAGACAAAAGGAGATTGAAAAGAAAATATGAACACACAGAGACACACCTGTCTCCCACACCCTTCACTCCTAGTAGGGTAGCAATTTTTCCAAACTTCTATTGGGCATGAGGTTTGATTATCATCAGAGGTGGGTTCCTCCTGGTTTGGACTGGATCTCCCGAACCAGTAGCAACCCACTGGTGATGTCACAGATCTGATTTGGTCGGTGCCAGTCCATGGGAGCAGCCATCTTTTAAAAATCTTTATTTGTTTGTTAATTTTTCCCTGTTTGATTGCCTTCTCCTCCTTCGCTGCTTGAAAACAGGCCTTCTTGCCCAGGTTAATACTGGCCTTTATTTCTTTGCCGGAGGCACAGCTGATCAGTTCCTCAGCTATGTTTTAGGCCGATTCCATCTACTGAGCACTGCATGCAGGGGTGGGCTACTGCCCAGATGGATGGGAACACAGTGGGGTAGCGAAAATGGAGCTCCACCCCAGAGCACCCAATTTGCACTGAAAGATGTTGAAAGAAAATGCAGGGCGTCTTGTATAAGCCACGCCCATAGTGGGGTAGTAAAGATTTTGGTAGCCCTTCACTGACTGCACAGAAGCAAAATTGCATGACTATAGCATGCGCGTGAACACACAAAATGTCACGATGCAAACTGGTGGTGAAAGTAAGTGGAACCCACCCCTGCTTATCCTGTTTTTAGTACTTATGGAAGTGAAGTGCAAACAAGTGAAGTTCAAGCAGCGAGGACTCCTGCAGTTGGGCTTCAAACTCCTTTCTAAAGGTTAGGAACAGTCTTGTCTGGAAGTGCCCATTATTGCTTGCTCTTATTGCACAATCCACATGAAATTAGTGCCAAATTTTCCTCTCTAGGCCTCCTCTGAATATAGCATTATATACATTTCAGAGATTGCCCAAATAGAGGTAATTAATAAGTCAAAAGCTCATGTTAACCCCCCCCCCTAAAAACCAACACATTCTTGGTGATAGAGGTGTTAATTTCATCACTTATCTGAAAAGCCTGTTTCTAAACCCCAAAAGAGAGGGTGGCTTAGCCAAAGCTTATACCAACATGTGTTGACACAGTTCCTAAAATACCCATCTGTTCTGGATCTCAATTGCTTATTCCCAAGATGATGCATCTCCTTTCAAATTAACAGGTGGGATCAGCCCCTTGCTCATATTTGGCAGCGGTTGCATCAAAACAGGTTTCTCCTGCAAAAGAGAAATAACCTCAGCTAAACCTGCAGTGTTACCTGCCTGAGGACAGATAAAAGCAGTAGCCATCCAATGGTATGCTAAATTACAACTCTGAAGATATCTACAAAGCTTGAGCAATTGTAAACCAGGCCAAGAGTTATAGTTTAGCCATATCAGCAGGGGTGGGCAGCAGGCAGGACAGGGTGGAACGCAGTTCCACCGGCAGAAATGAAGCTGCATGCACAGCTCCAGCTGACCAGCGGCAGTAACTTCCTGGATTACCAATCTCAGCTCGGCACTCCTTTTCCCCCCTGATGCTGCTGCTGTGCTCTCCTTGCTTTTTTCCTCTTTCCTCCTTCCTGGCCTCAGACGAGCTTCCCTCTCCTGCCTGGCTCCCCTCCAGCGTCACATGGCCACCTCCCAAGGCCAGGAGAGCCGCGTCATGCCAAATCAGCCTGGGCTGTGGTCCTTTTCCCCTTGCGAATCCCTCACTCTTCCCACAGCTGAGATGAAAAGGCATAGTGCGGCAAAAACAGTTCACTTGAACAATGGTGATTGTTCAAGCCACTCCCATCTGGTCACATGACTGTCGAGCCACACCCACAAGTAAGCCACACCCACAATGTGGCAGTAAAAATTTTGGCTGCCCATTACTGCATATCAGAGTGCCCAATGGCTTACTTTGCCCCCTAAGATCTCCGTGGGACTTAATAAATCGCTCCCTATATCCTTCCCCTTGTTAGAAATGACAAAATAAACTTGGATTGATTAAAAACAAAGAGTATTTATTGGAAAGAAATAATAATAACAGCAGTTTGCAAAGAGCAGTGGATCTTTCAGCATGACCTTAAATTGAGGTTCGAGCCAAAAGCTCCACTTAAAATTTCAAAATCAGTACATTTTATAGTCTCTATCTCATCCCCCACCCCCACAATGCTCCTCCTCTCGGATACAGTCACCGATCACAGCTACTCCATAATGCCTCAGAGACAACAGCATCTCTTCCCATTATTTTGCCCATAAAATATTTTACAACAACAGCATTTTCTTATCTCCTTTGCCTTGGCATTAAGGAATGTCCCTTTGTTGGTCCCCTTTCTAACCAATGAAATAATATATGTTCAGCATATATTTTCTTCAACTTAAAGCAACTAATCTTTTACAAGTTCAAGCTGGAAGGGACCCTGTAGGTAATCTAGTCCAACCCCCTGCCCAAGCAGAATTAAATCTTCTACATTTATATACATTGGTTTATAGAATTCACTTCCAGAAGAGGTCGTGACAGCTGTCAGCCTGGATAGTTTCAAGGCAGGATTAGACAGATTGATGGATGCCATGTATATTGGTGATTATTGAAATGGATGTCCAAGTGCCACCTCTATGTTGGTTGAGACAGGCAGGATTCCCTTGGGTACCATTTGTTGGGGGTCAAGGGAAAGGGAGGGTTTTGCCTTCTCTTTCTGCTCAAGATCCCCATGTACAATTGGTGGGCCACTGTGTGACTCAGAATACTGGACTCGATGGGCTTTGGCCCGATTCAGCATGGCTCTTCTTATCTTCTTATGTTCTTATCTCATTTTCCCTGAGCTGCTGCTGCTGCTACTCACAAACTTGCTACAAGAAAGAGAAGTAGCTTAAGAGAGCAAGTGACCGGAGAGCAGATCAGATGAGGGATCAGTATTCTCCCAGTTGGTTTTTCTGTGTATGTCAATCTTCTCATTTATAAGAACAGCACCCTTATGCCTGCTTTCATTGTCCTCTTAAGAATAGTATGCCTGATTTCCCAGGTAGCACCATGTTAGGAGGTCTTCCATCACAATGTAAGGTCAGCTCCCTTCCAATTCTCATTGATGAGTTGATGTGGCCAAGGCATAACTGAACAATTACAGTGATTCACTTAGCAAATGTGGCAAGAGAGGTCATAAAATGGAGCAAAACTCACTTAACAACAGTCTCACTTAGCAACATAAATCAAAGGGTCAATTGTGCTTATAAGTTGAAGACTCCCTGTAGATGGCTCATCAGAGATATCCTTGATGGGGAAGTGTGGGGGAGAAACAAGAAGGTGGCTGCATTAAGTGTTAACTCTGTCCTTTCTATAGACACATCGACATACATTTACAAAGAAGGTGGCACTTCTACTGTATGGGTATGCTGCCATCTTCATTTCCTTGCCTCTTCTTCCCCATGCTGTTCCTTAAATCTCACACACTTTCAGCCAAAGGTTATTATGCCGTCTTTCTTTTATTGATAACTAGTAGTGAATACCCATGCTTCGCTACAAAACTATGTGATTGGCAGAGGTGGGTTTTAGCAGGTTGTGATCAGTTCTGGAGAATTGGTAACAGAAATTTTGAGTAGTTTGGGGAACTGGTAGTGGAAATTTTGAGTACCACCTCTGACTGGCTACTCCCCCATCTATTCTCTGCCTCCCAAGTCCCAGCCGATCAAGAAGAGATGGGGATTTTGCAATGGAGATTTTGCAGTATCCTTCTCCTGGAGTGGGGTGGGAATGGAGATTTTACAGTTTCTTTCCCCTGCCATGCCCACCAAGCCATACCCACCAAGCTACACCCATAAAACCGGTAGTAAAAAAAATTGAATCCCATCACTGGTGATCGGGCTTGATAAATCGACAGTTAAAGCTTGAAAATTAATGAGTAGTTATAAATGGGCTTGATACGTTGACACTTAAACTTGAACATTTATGTAGAATGTTAGCATCAGAGCATGTTAATATAAGGCAACTGGCAGTTGGAACAGAGTTCTTTTCTGGTGGGGAGTGGGAGTAGAACATTTAACTCAGCATCAGAGCGTGTTAATATAATACCGTATAAGAAATACTAATGATCTGATGGCCATTTCGAAAAACCCTTTCTTAGCGAACACCTAGTAGCCAAGAGGAACATAAATGTCAAGTTTCAAGTTTGTAGGTTTTAAAGTTCTGGAGATTTCATCACAAGTGACTGGTATTTAACTTTTTTTAATATATATATATATATACACATAGATAAATAATACAATACATAACAAATAATGACAAAGATCCCAAGAAAAACACATTCTTCTTTTGTAGAAAAACAATAGTTGGATGTGGCCTGTTCGTTCCAAAGTTAAGTTATAAAGCAGACAAGTGTGTAACATTTGTTCCGGACTTTTAGGTGGAGAATGAGGACTTTTCCCCCTCATAAAATGTAGGCTTTCTTAAAATTCAGCTTTTGGCTTAGCCTTTCATAACATTCTCTTGAATCACAGCTGTTGTCACTCTTGGCCTGTACATCTGCTAGATAAGATTGTCTTTCTCTGTAAGTAGATTCCACCCCCCCTATTGAACTCAAATTAGTTTATTAAGACTTCTAGGTGGAGGAGGAGTCTTCCTTTGGCCCTGCATATCAATCAGGCTTTACAGAGAACCCTTTTGGAGCCTATATAATTTTGACCACAAGGATCTGCATTGGCTGCTGATCAGTTTCCGGTCACAATTCAAAGTGTTGGTTATGACCTTTAAAGCCCTACATGGCATTGGACCAGAGTACCTCCGGAACTGCCTACTACCGCATGAATCCCAGCGACCGATAAGGTCCCACAGAGTTGGCCTTCTCCGGGTCCTGTTGACTAACCAATGTCATCTGGTGGGCCCCAGGGGAAGAGCCTTCTCTGTGGCAGCCCCGGCCCTCTGGAATCAACTTCCCCCAGAGATTAGAACTGCCCCCACCCTCCTTGTCTTTCGTAAATTATTCAAGACTCACTTATACCGCCAGGCATGGGGGAGTTCAGATACCTTTCTCCCCAGGCTTCTTTATATTTTGTTTCATGTTTGGCATGAATGTGCTGTTTGGTTTTTAAATATATGATAGGGTTTTATATGCTTCTTTTAATATTAGATTTGTTTTGCTATAATATTGTTTTTATTGTTGTGAGCCGCCCCGAGTCTTCGGAGAGGGGCGGCATACAAATCTAATAAATAATAATAATAATAATAATAATAATAATAATAATAATAATAATAATCTTATCAGGTCCTGATCTTTCCCCAGAATCTTAAGAAATATTGCATCTTTCTCATGCTAGGGAAGAATTCTGCCTAAAATTGTATAGTATAGTTATTTTTACACACGTCCTTATTCTTTTGGTGAGTGGGGGGTGGGGGGAAGGATTCATATGGTGTTACCCTGAGGCGGGAAAGGGACAGTGAAATGGTGACTCATCCCAGGTGTTGTCAGTGCATTGCACTCACATGTTGTTGCACCCCCCCCCCCGTGCTGCTTCTCTCTATATAATCTGGAATCCAAGCATAAATTGAACACTGTTGTCAGCTACCAGAGCCGACTTCTGCCTACTGTTATTGCTTCTGGTGTTAACTTCTACCAATTAATTGCACTTCTCCTCCACTGTTGACTTTTTTCTAAGCAACACAAATGATGGCAACTCTCCTTCATTCTCAGTGCCTTCTCTATCTGTCTCAGAAACAGGCAAGAATTAAACTGGATAATCTACTGAGTAGCCCTCAAAGAATTTCTGTTTGCTGCTTCTTGGAAGCTACATTAAGATGGAAATTAAGCCAAAGCAGGGACCTTTGATGTAGTGTATTCTCTTTGAAATCACTTTAGGAAGGGAATGGCTGTAGGCAGTTCCTGGGGACACTTGCATTCTATGATAAGAACATCATTGAGGGATCTTAAAAGTACTATCTTCTTTTTAATTTCCCTTTGTGGGACCTCCAAAAAATCCTCACAGGTGTCAGTGCAATGTTGCTATCAGCTTTTCTCTCTCTTTGTGTTATTCTGCTATTCTTTCACAAGCCACATAACTACTTTCAGCTCAGGGGTTCGCTTCATATTTCAGCTGCCTTAAATATCCTACGCATCAAGACATCCTACGCATTTCAAAACAAGTGACAAATGTTGGTGCGTAGATGAGATGAGCTCAAGTCACTCTGTCCTCACTCCCCACCCCCCAAAAAGAGCCTGGAGCATATCAATAAACCTGTAGTGGCAAATTCTGGACTCCTGCCATGAAGTCAAATGTCAGTATCTAAACAAATGACTGGGCCCTCTTGTAAAAATAAAATAAAATAAAATAGAAATGTGGATAAAACAGTCCTGGAGTACATCCAGATTCTTGTAGCCCCGGGAGGTGAAGGTACTCTCCTAGCCTGATTTTGATGTTTGAATGAGCCATGTTTTCTTATGCACTCACATGCATACAGCCCCGGGTTCAAGGCAGTTATTTAGGAAAGTAAGCTATTTCCATTCTCTCTCCAAGTCCTGGGCACTGGGGGAAGTTTCTTGGGCTTGCAAGGTATACAGTGAGTATTTTTCATCATGCAAGCCAGCAGGTTCCTTCTCTCCTTCTCCTTCTGATCGCTTTTGTTTACGGAGAAGACATTTCCATGCTTTTCTCTTTCTCTTCCCATTCTTCTTCTGACTCATAAGTACCTTTGATGATGGCTACTCTTTCAGACATATTCATTGAGTGGGGAAGGAGAAGGTAGTTGTACAACAGAGAAGCTAGAATGGCTCCAGAAATGGGTCCAATCCAGAACACCTGAAAAATCAATACAAGGAATTATTATTATTATTATTATTATTATTATTATTATTATTATTATTATTATTACCCCTCTCCGCAGACTCGGGGCGGCTAACAACAATGATAAAAAAACAACATGTAACAATCCAATATAATAAAACAACCAAAAACCCTTATTATTAGTTAAAGACTTTCAAATTTCCCCAACTAAGCCAACTAGCACAGTTAATACAGTTATTGGTGGATCTGCAGAAGACACGGGTCTTGGTTAAATGGGACCAAGTAGGCTTGGTAGGTTCTGAAAAGCTATCCATTATTTTAACAACAAGTTAAGTTGTGTGAATCAGAATATCCTATAAAGGCATAATAACTTTTGTTTTGACACAGCATATTATGCGACACAGTCTAGTAGTTCATAATGCCTCTAAATTTCAGAAAAAATGAATTGTTTCTGCTTGTGCAAAATCTCTGTGACTTTTCAGAATTAGAAGATAATATGAAAGGCATGTAGAATGAATATATATACATTCCTTGATTGTCTTCAGATCCTTATGAAATAACATCAATTTGAAGGTGGTGGTGGTTGTTGTTATAATTATAGATAGATAGAATAGATAGAATTCTTTATTGGCCAAGCGGGATTGGACACACAAGGAATTTGTCTTTGTGCATTTGCTCTCAGTGTACATAAAAGTAAATATAGATTTGTTAATAATAATAATAATAATAATAATAATAATAATAATAATAATATAATAATAATAATAACAACAACAACAACAACAACAACTATAACAACAATAGTTGTTGTTATTGTTGCTGTTGTTATTGTTTTGTTGTTGTTGTTGTTATATTATTATTATTATTATTATTATTATTATTATTATTATTATTATTATTATTATTATTATACAAAGACAAAAAAAATGAACAAACAGAAACATCGTTTCCAAGGAAGGAAATCATGTTTCATTGATACTTGTGGTAATCGTTTATAATTAATGCTATACTTTTTTTTGAAATATTTTTGGATATTGAAATATATTGAGTTACTGTATGTAATAGATCATGATGTTACTGATCTGGAGTAGACCATAATCCAACCCCATTTCTACTTAGCACAAGAATCCATTTCTTATGATTTGGAAACTATATTTCTGTTGAACAACCCTCACTTTGATAAACTATAATGTCAAAGCCCTATTCATATGTAATGTTATTAAGGTAGATATTGCCCATGCTATAATTGTGGATTTAGTTACTTTTAATGCAGAACTTTGCATTTATCTGTATTAAATTCCATTCTGTTCTTTTCATCCCACTTTTCTAATGTATTATAATATCTTGGATTTCTATTTTCTTCAGTCTTAATTATCCTTCCCAGTTTTATGTTGCCTGCTAACTGAATAAGCATTCCTTCCGCTAGAAAGCTGCCATTAAGAATATGGTTCGATCAATTTCATTTTGGTTACTAGGAGCTATGCCGCTATGATAAATCCACTTCTTACCCAATGAGCAGAGGTAAATCTTTTCATGATAACAGCAGGTCCAAAAGATCTGGCAGGATTCATAGAGCAGCCAGTGAAATAGATCTGTAGAGGAGAACAACAAAAAAAGTTAGGCATATAAACTTCCCTTGACACTTCAAGGCGGACTTTTCTAACAATCTGTTTGCTCCCTCCCCTGGGAGATTACCCGTCAATTGTCCCTCAACTAGATTAGATTAGATTAGATTTATTGGATTTATATGCCGGCCCTCTCCGTAGACTCGGGCAGCTCACAACAATGGTAAAAAACAATACATAGTAACAAATCTAATATTTAGCAATCTAAATTACAGTTTTAGGTTAAAAAATCCAAAAGAAACCCCAATATATAAAAAACAAGCACACAGTCGAATCATACACAGAAACTACATGGGCAAGGGGGAGATGTTTCAATTCCCCCATGCCTGACGGCAGAGGTGGGTTTTAAGGAGTTTCCGAAAGGCAAGGAGGGTGGGGGCAATCCTAATCTCTGGGGGGTGCTGGTTCCAGATGGTCGGAGCCACCACAGAGAAGGCTCTTCCCGCCAGATGACATTGTTTAGTCGACGGGACCCGGAGAAGGCCAACTCTGTGGGACCTAATCGGTCGCTGGGATTCGTGCGGCAGAAGGCGGCCCCTGAGATATTCTGGTCCGATGCTCTGTAGGGCTTTATAGCTAGCATTTATCTTGCCATATACTATGGGAAATCTGGTTTCCCGTATCACAGCAGCCCAGAGGTGGGTCTACTGCAGTAGTCTGGTAATGGCCCACCGATTGCTCAATTTGTGTGCGACAGCTTCGGTGCTGCTTTTGCCAGTCCATGTGCAGAGCCATTTTTTAAAAATGAATTTTTGGCTTTTCTTTGCTTCTGTGCATGCGCAGAAGCAAAATCACACAAGGGGACACGTGGGCATGTGCTTAACATCGCAATGTTCACACAGTGCACTAGTATGGAAGTAAGAGGAACCTGCAGCAGCCAAATATTAAAGAGTCTCTGATGGATCCTGCTCCCAGCACCAGTCATGGAGAACACAAAAGATCAGGCAATAAACATCAAGGAAAAGTAATCGTTTAAGAGGGATGTTGGCAGTTCCAACTGTGCCTTGAAGCTACAGAGGCTTTATCATATGTGCTGATGTTTGGAGGAAAGGCAAGGAAAGACATTGTATTATTATTGCTGTTAGCCGCCCCGAGTCTACGGAGAGGGGCGGCATACAAATCTGATTAATAAATAAATGAAGTTCAGCACAGCCACTGAATTGTTTTGTGAGGACTGAGTGTTTTAAATTCTGTTAATGACACCACTCATTAACAGCATGGGTGTTCAACTTTTTGGGTTGCCTCGGCTGCACTGATTGAAGAGGAATTGTCTTATCTGTTAATAACAAACTTCATTTTTTCTAAAGTTATTTTATTGAAGTTTTTTTAAATAAGCATGGGGCCACTTTACTAGTTGTCCAGTCTGTGGGTTGGAAGCACCTAGTCCACAGTAACTACAGTAGATCCAAAGTTTGTTTTGAAATTTTGTGCCTTACAAATGGGAAGACATTGCCCAGGAAATTATCCTATTCTCAGAAAATCCCTATGTTCCTAATGGTCAACTCTGCAGAAAAGATTGTATCTACGGATGTCTTGCTCCCCTGCAGTTCACCCACACGCTGCTTCAACAGGAGGAAGAACAGACTGTAATAATGTGGGGGTGGTTACCAGCCAAAAGTGGCGGTGATGAGTCGAACACACTCCCTCCATTTGCTCTTTATGCACAACGAGCACAAACAACACTTACCCCCACCAGATGGCCCAGGGTGACTGACAATCCAATGGACAGAGATGGGGATCCCACATTGTCATTTCGGCGGTTGTCAGTTGAGGCAAAAATGCACAAGACCAGCTGGAAAGTCAAGATAATCTCCACGACCACAGCCTGACCTGCCGTTGTGTTGTTGCTAAGCTGTTAGGAGAAAAAGGACACAGGCTTAGGCTTCTTGTCAGGAAGTCACTTCTGCTAAAAATCAAGAAGAATTGTGAACGCCAGACTGTGGAAGAGGGCTTTGTGATTGCCTTTTGGTTTAAATCTTTTTGAGATGTGCTCTGCAATTAACTCTGCACAGTGGCTTTTCTTGTGTCGCTGGGGCTGTGTTCCTTAATCTCAAATAAACAATTCCATTTAGCAAGTTTCAGCAGAGGTATGAGATTAGAGGCACCTTCCCAAAAGAACAAGGTTAAGAGGCTTTTTAAAGCTCTAAAAAAAAATAATAGAGCGTGTTTCTTTGGACGTTAAGGAGTTCAACCCTGATTTTGTAAAATATCTTTCGTATTATGTCTTGGTCACAGAAATTAAGCTTTCTCTCCTTCCCCCATCTGGAATATTTTCCTTTGGATAATGATGTATTTACCCATGTGTCCAATGGCCTTTAAAACCATTGGGACTTGTTGAAGGTAACATAAGGAAAGAAAAAGAGATTATTCAGTAATTTGGAATAGATTTAAATTTTATTTTTCCTTTTTTTTCTTTATTCATTTTTCAATATACATATCAGTAAACCTTTTTTAACAGTACTGTTTCATATGCACCACATGGTTATTTACCTTTGTTTCTATACATCTTTATTTCTCTGCTTTAACCACTTACACCACCTATTCCACACCTCATAAAATCACATGTGGTGGCAATGTGCTAAGGTGAATAAGTATTGGGAACAGATAAGGAGATGGCTACAAGAAATTACAGGAGAACAGATAGAATTTAAACCTTAACTATTTCTATTAGGAATCATTGACAACAAGGTAAAGAAACAAATCCAGTACATCCTTTTACAAATAATAACCACAGCAAGATTTGCATACACTCAATATTGGGAACTGGAAAATTGATTGATTGTCTAATTTATTATGATTAAACTTTGGGTTCAATGAATTAAATGTTTCCCTGTGATCTTTTTCAGGGATTTTGATATGTAGGCCTGCTATACATGTTTGTAGCTGTCTGTCTTTTTCTGTTCAAAGCCCTCTTTCCTTGCATTAAGCTAGAAATGATTACTCTGATTATCAAAAGCTATTTTTCCAGGAGGCTTCAGGAGGGAACAATATATATACAGTACAGGTATATACAACATATGTATATGTATGCTTGTGTGCGCGCGTGTAAATCCTAGGCACCATTCTTTTGATGCCTTTCCAACAACGCACAAATCAAAGCATGCAAATTTGCACCAAGTGTGAAATTACTGGGAAAAGAAAAACAATGAATCTTTAATAAGCAGCCAATAACTCTAGGTAGATTCCTGCTCCTGCTGATCCTTTGATCTATGGCAGTGATTGAGTTAATGCATTTCTTGCTTTTCTTTTTAAACCAACTCACTCATCCCCTTAGGATAGGGGAACATTTGCAAAGAGCTGTGCCTTGTAAATAGCTCCATGCATGCTAGCAAACTTCTAGGGCCGTGGATGAGAGAACATTTCCCTCTTATGTTCCATCTGTTGTACCCCCTTCACTCTAGGAGTGGAAAAGACAATTTTGCACCGGTATCCAGGAACAGAACAGTTGCTGCTACTTTTCCCTTGAGGTGCAAATTTTCCTCGAACCAGGCTGAGAATTCCTCCTACAGATTATTAGACCCCACCGCCTTGCGAGAGGACACACTTACCCCATTGGCTGCCAGGTTGCCGCGGGTATTGGTGGGGGTCACTCCGTAAAGGATGCCTGCACCAGCAATGGCCCCCAGCAGTTGAGCCACGATATAAAACAACATCCGGAGGAAAGAGATCTGGTTCCCAACAAAGAAGGCGATGGTCACCGCTGGGTTGATATGGCCACCGCTGATGTGGCCAAAGGTCTGCACCATTGTGCCAATGGCCAAGCCAAATGCCAGGGAAATCTGAAGGACGCTTGGCAAGGCTGAGGGCCACTTCAAGGCTGAGCCCAAACCAAAGAACACAAAAAGCATGGTTGCCAAGAACTCGGTGAAGACGGCTCGGAGAAAAACAACGGTGCAAACTTCCCTCCTCATGGCTGCGCTGGAGCTGGTGGACTGGTGATGATAAGGCCAAAGAAATAAAAGGATTGTCCAAAAGTTGGGGCTGTGCAGATATATATATATATATATAGCTTTCTCTCTGTAGGTGTAGCAACAAGGGATTGTGCCCAAGTGTGGGTGGAGTCAAGGAAGTGGCCAGTCCCCTTTTCTACCTGCTCTTCTGGAGTTTGGAAACTTTCCATCTCCAAGCCAAGGTCTAAGCTTTCTCCTTTTGCAAACTCCAATTTGGATGCTAATTTCCTTATTTTTATCTCCACACAATGGAGCCTTGTTGAATGGCTTTGCTGTCATGAGATAGCCACAGCATTGCATAAAGATATACAGATTAGCACCTAGTCTGTTTACACCGCCCCTTCTCACTCCCCAGCCTTTTTCTTTTTCTAAGCATCTTTGATTTGTAACCTTAGGCTCTTTTTTTTAAAGGATTTTTTTTTTTAAAAGCATTTGGATTCTGACACCTTTGGTCTACTTCCTTAATCCCTTTATTAAAAGGAAAGTCCTTGGACAATCATAAGTGGGCAGCTTCGCCAAACTGGATTCTTTGGGAAATGAATATTTTCCCCCAATGAATTTCTTTCCAGAGGAAAGAAATGGAGAACCTGAAAACCAGCCCATGCCCTCATGTGCTGATGTGTCCCAAGGCTAGATTTCCTAAGGAAGCTGGTGAGTCAGGTATAAGTATAAAAAGAGCTTTTTGCTGCAGAAAACCTGAAATGTATTTGATTTGACAAGATTGTTCATTATTTACAGTAAAGGGAATTTATCTATCTATCTATCTATCTATCTATCTATCTATCTATCTATCTATCTATCTATCTATCTATCTATCTATTGGATTTGTATGCCGCCCCTCTCCGCAGACTCGGGGTGGCTAACAACAGTAATAAAACAGTATATAACAATAATCCAATGCTATTACAGGAATGTTAACTGTAAGGTGCACACAGTTTAATTGGCCCTAGTTGATTCTCAGAGGTCAGCCTATATGTCTCAGCAGATATCTTCCAATTGAGTTTCTTAAGCTTTAGTAGATCTATTTGTTTATTAGATGGTTATAATGCCTTCCCTTCGGAAACTCAATAAACCACGCTCCTTCCTCCAAAAGCTGTGGTGGTCACATGCAGACTTGATTTGGATTAATTCCCATTGCTCCTTGCCAAATGTTGCTTCATTTCACAGTTGTTATTTGCTATCAACAGTTATTATCTGTCTCGTCCGTCTTCTGAGTTCGGTTGATGGACTTTCCATTTTGCAAGTTTTAAAAAAGAAAACAGTCTGAGAGAAAGGCAGCAAAACCTTTACTCAGCTTTCTGGGCAAGGGTTTGCGCTCAAGGCAACTGTCTGGATTGAAGGTTTGTCCTCAGTCACGTCACTGCTGTGGTGTGCACAGGAATGAATGCGAAATAAAATAGACTGAAAAATGCCACAGGTCAGTGGAGGCTGCAAAATGATTAGCATTGGCCCATATCAGTTTTTGAAATCTAGGCATTGCGCCCTGTCCCAGTGGCTTCAAAAAATTTATCAAGGGGTTCTCTGCCCGGTTGCTTGGTGGGCATAGCCATGGTGGGTATGGCCTAGTCATCCTCCTGCACCACTGCAGGTGGGGGCGCTTTTTTGCCCTTCTCGGGCTCCAGAGATTTTTGTTGAGCCTCTGGGAGGGCAAAAATGGTCTCCCCAGGCTCTTCTGAAGGCCAGAAACAGACCCATTTCCGGCCTTCCTGAACTTCCGATAGGCCAGAAATGTTTTTCATCCACACAAGCCTCTGCAACGTACCCTGGACTTAGCTGCATCCAAAACAGGCCATTTGGGGATGCCTAGGAGGGGTGGGGTGGGGTGGGTGAGGCCAGACAGGAGTGGGATTTGGGGGTTCAGTGAAGTGCACAGAATCCTAGCTAGAGGTTCTCCTGAACCTCTGCGAAGTCCCAGCAGCCCATGCCTGGAGACATGTAACCAGCCTTTATAGCAGACCTGGGAAAGATGTGGGCCGACCACTGTGAGTTCGGGTTTTGCCCTGTGTAATAATATTACACAGGACAAAACCCGAACTCAGAACAATCTACACACACACACACACACATATATATATATCACATATTTTTTTGCTGAATTTGAAAATTAAGGGAGACTAGGATAGATCTATTTCGGCCTTATTTTGGCCTCATCAGCTAGCCATACCCACTGGGACTTGAACCTGCAACCTTTGCCTTGTAAGGCAGAGAATTATCCTCTAGGCTACAGTATCCAATCCCTTCAGCTCTGCACCAGGGTATTATTATATTATTATATATATAATATATAACATAACATAACATAACATAACATAACATAATATATAATTATAATTTATAATTATAATATAATTAACTCAGTTCTACCCAATAATATACAGTATTGGGTAGAACTGAGTTAATTACATTAGTCCGGCCATCTAAAACCATCCCAATTTCTCATGCGGCCCCATGGCAAAATTAATTGCCTACCCCTGCTCCATACTATGTTTTTCCATAGCAAACACACAAAACACACAGGACCTGTTTTCCATTAGTAGAGACTCTTAATAATGAAACAATTGTTGCTGGGGACTGGACTGATAACACTTTCCTGGCAAGGTTGCTTTAACTCAACTTGAGAGGAAACTGGCAGCCTTCTAGCAAATACATATCCAAGCAGTCTGGGTTGCCACTATAATCTTTCACGATTTGTGCCTACAAAGGCAAATAAACAGTGCTGTTTCTCTGTGCATGAATGCATATGTCAAACTGTCTCTGTGAGCACACACAAAAAAGTGTGTGTGTGTGTCTTTGCAGGAGGGACAGGTGTAGTCTTGTGTGTGTGTGTTAATCTCAAAGGTGGGTTCTGTCTTCTCTCTAAAGACATTCAGCAGTTCCGTGTCCTAGGAAGTGACGGGGGAGCAAACACGGAAGAAAGATTGGAATATTAAATGAGAATTTGGATTGTTTTAGTTGGAACAGCTTACTTCTTAAATCAATGATATCTGCCTAATCGCAGGCTCTTGGGAAGGGCTTGATAGGTAAATGAATGTGTCAGATGCAGTCTAAACATCCGACTGACTGTACAACCAACTATAATCCCCGTATAATTAAAACCGCAATAGGTATAAATTAATAATTTAATAAATATCTTTAATTAAATAATTAATATAACATTTGTAGCAATTATATATTATATTATTATATTATATGACACATGACCCTGAAACCACTGGAGCACCACTTCAACACCTTTGACATTGACCAAATTGACCAGTTGCGGCCCTATCTGGACGGGGACTCATTACTCACAGTCACTCATGCCCTCATCACCTCGAGGTTCGACTACTGTAATGCTCTCTACATGGGGCTACCTTTGAAAAGTGTTCGGAAACTTCAGATTGTGCAGAATGCAGCTGCGAGAGCAGTCATGGGCTTCCCTAGGTATGCCCATGTTTCACCATCACTCCGCAGTCTGCATTGGTTGCCGATCAGTTTCCGGTCACAATTCAAAGTGTTGGTTATGACCTTTAAAGCCCTTCATGGCATTGGACCAGAATATCTCCGAGACCGCCTCCTGCCGCACGAATCCCAGCGACCGATCAGGTCCCACAGAGTGGGCCTTCTCCGGGTCCCGTCAACTAAATAATGTCGGTTGGCGGGCCCCAGGGGAAGAGCCTTCTCTGTGGCGGCACCGGCCCTCTGGAACCAACTCCCCCCGGAGATTAGAACTGCCCCTACTCTTCCTGCCTTCCGTAAACTCCTTAAAACCCACCTTTGCCGTCAGGCATGGGGGAACTGAAACATCTTCCCCTGGGCATGTTTAATTTATATATGGTATGCTTGTGTGTATGTCTGTTAGTATATGGGGTCTTTTAAATCTTTTAATTTTAAATTTGTTAGATTATTTATGATTTGTTCCACGTGTTGTGAGCCGCCCCGAGTCTTCGGAGAGGGGCGGCATACAAATCTAAGTAATAAATAAAATAAATAAATCATAATCGGTCAAATGCAAAAGTCAGATTTACTTAGGACACTTTATATTGGATGGGTGTTAACAGACACAAACTCAACCCGGATAAGACGGAGTGGCTGTGGGTTCTGCTTCCCAAGGACAATTCCATCTGTCCGTCCATAACCCTGGGGGAGGAATTATTGACCCCCTCAGAGAGGGTCCGCAACTTGGGCGTCCTCCTCGATCCACAGCTCACATTAGAGAAACATCTTTCAGCTGTGGCGAGGGGGGCGTTTGCCCAGGTTCGCCTGGTGCACCAGTTGCGGCCCTATCTGGACCGGGACTCACTACTCACAGTCACTCATGCCCTCATCACCCCGAGATTCAACTACTGTAATGCTCTCTACATGGGGCTACCTTTGAAAAGTGTTCAGAAACTTCAGATCGTGCAGAATGCAGCTGCGAGAGCAAACATGGGCTTCCCCAGGTATGCCCATGTTGCACGAACACTCCGCAGTCTGCATTGGTTGCCGATCAATTTCTGGTCACAATTCAAAGTGTTGGTTATGACCTATAAAGCCCTTCATGGCATCGGACCAGAATATCTCTGGGACCGCCTTCTGCCACACGAATCCCAGCGACTGATTAGGTCCCACAGAGTGGGCCTTCTCCGGGTCCCGTCGACTAAACAATGTAGTTTGGCGGGTCCCAGGGGAAGAGCCTTCTCTGTGGCAGCCCTGACTCTCTGGAACCAGCTCCCCCTGGAGATTAGAACGGCCCCCACCCTCCTTGCCTTTCGTAATCTCCTTAAAACCCACCTTTGCCGCCAGGAATGGGGAAATTGACATATCTTCCCCCCCCCCGGGCCTACACAATTTATGTATGGTATGTTTGTGTGTATGTCTGCTTAATAACGGGTTTTTAAAAATGTTTTAAAATTATTAGATTTGTCATGAATTGTTTTATTGCTGTTGTGAGCCGCCCCGAGTCTACGGAGAGGGGCGGCATACAAATCTAATAGATAGATAGATAGATAGATAGATAGATAGATAGATAGATAGATAGATAGATAAATATCTTACAATGATATCTGAAACACCATCAAACATCCACATCTGCCTATCCCGAGTCCTTGGGAAGGACTCAATTGGTGGACAAAAATATCAAATCCAGTCTAAACATCTGGTTTGACTAACCACAATGGTAAGGCAGTCTTTAAATGCTTTAAACAAACTGAGTTGAAATTAATTATCAAGTAACCCAAAATACATAAATATATATACCTAATTTAAATGGAAATGTCATGTCCTCAGGCTGTTATCCATCCCTTTCCCCCCCTCCAATTTGGCTTCCCTTGTCTTTATTGTTATTGCAAAGGTCAACCAAGCCACAACTTTAACTCCAAATGTTTTGTTTCCTGTATGGATCCTGAGCAACAATTGGGGTGGGAAGGGGTTGGACGTTGCCAAAAAAACGGGTTATTAAGCTGAAAATTAATTATTCTTTTCCTTGTTGGCAGCAAATATAATGTAAAGGATCAGAATATAGCTCCCCAGCCCAGGTGCCCATAAACACCAATAGGCGGACTGTGGTTGTGCTACCTGTGGTGATTAATTGTGAGAATATAATGACAGGTAGTCCTCAACTTACACCATTTAGTGATTGTTCCATGTTAGAATGGCACTGAAAAAAGTGACTTATGACAATTTTTCAACCATTACAACATCCCCACGGGTATGTGATCAAAATTCAGGTGTTTGGCAACTGATTCATATTTATGACGGTTTCAGTGTCCCAAGGGTCATGCGATCACATTTTTGCAATCTTCTGTCAAGCAAAGTCAATGTGGAGACCAGATTTACTTAACAACTGTGTTACTCCCTTAACAACTGCAGGGATTCCCTTAACAGGTGTGCCAAGAAATGTTGTAAAGGGGGGCAAAACTCCCTTAACAGATGTCTCAGTTAGCAACAGAAATTTTGGGCTCAGTTGTGGTTGTAAGTCAAAGGCTACCTGTAATAGATGGAAGGACAGAAGCCATCTGTGGTGTTAAAATGAAAAAAAATAATACTCCTGTAGTGCAAATTGGCTGTGAGGAAAAAGTCATAGTTGGGCCCTGCTTGTTCTCTTCACACCAAGAAGGATTTCTAGAAGGTTCTACATCATCTATGCCAGTGTTTCCCAACCTTGGCAACTTGAAGATATCTGGACTTCAACTCCCAAAATTCCCCAGCCAGCATTTGCTGGCTGGGGAATTCTGGGAGTTGAAGTCCAAATATCTTCAAGTTGCCAAGGTTGGGAAACACTGATCTATGCCATGCCTCATCTCAACCTGCAATCTACAAACCAGATGCTGCGCATGGCAGATGCCCACAGCAAGGCTTTCCAATCTTGGCAACTTTAAGACTACTGAGCTGAGATTGCACAATGGTTAGAATGCAGCACTGCAGGCTACTTCAGCTAACTTCTAGCTGTAGTTCAGCAGTTGAAATCTCACCACCGGCTCAAGGTTGACTCAGCCTTCCATCCTTCCGAGGTGGGTAAAACGAGGACCCAGATTGTTGGGGGCAATAGGATAATTCTGTAAACCACTTAAAAAGGGCTGAAAAAGCTGTGGAGAAGGGATTCTTCTTGATTCTGAATACAGGTAGCCTTCGACTTACGACCACAAATTTCTGTTGCTAAATGAGACATTTGTTAAGGGAATGTTGCCCCATTTTTACGGACCTTCCTTGCCAAGCTGCTAAGTGAATCACTGCAGTGATTAAACTATTATCAATGGCTGTTAAGTGAATCTGGCTTCCCCATCAAATTTGCTTGTTCAGAAGGTCAGAGAAGGGGGTCACATGACCCCCAGGACACCGCAATTGTCAAAAATATGGATCAGTTCCAAGCATCTGAATTTTGATCTCAGGACCATGGGATTGCTTCAGTGGGCATAAGTGTGAAAAATGGTCATAAGTCACTTTTTTCAGTGCTGTTGCAACTTTGAATGGTCACTAAATCGAGGACTACCTGTATAGTAGTCTAGAAAATTCAGTTGCTCCAGTGCCAGGTTAACAGTTGTCTTTGTAGTGCTACAGACTTTAGAAAACGAAGGACAACATATAATTAGATCAAAAAGGGTGGAATCTTGTAATCTGTGAGCAAGACTGATGGAGACATGCAGAATTAGCCTCATTGTTTCCCCTCATCTTGGAAGGAGGGAGGGAGGTGGATTTGTGGAAGGTGTGGTTTCGTTTGAATTCAAGCTTACAAGGAGTTGGGCATTGGGTGTGGGCCCTGAGGTGACAACCAACTTGAATATCGAACACCAAAACTAGGGGCATTTGCAATGGAGGTGCTGTGGGGATTCCCCCAGACAATTCTTCTAACATCAGTATCTTCTCTTCATCTATTTAAATAGAAATCTCATTTGGAATGTGACTTTTGTGGATATTGAGAGAAAGAAACTCTCAGTCAAATTTTGCCGTGGTGTCATTTCAGCTCAGCATGATATTACCAAAAGCATTTTCTATACCTATGAACTGAGAACTTATATAGAATTTGTCAGAGGGGGAATGTATCTGGATTATTGTTTTATTTGGAATGTTGATGGCCAGATCTTTGGACCCTCAACCTATCTCATAAGACATGTGCATAAATCCTCTTGAAACATACTCAAACCAATTTGAGATGGTTCTTTGAAAGAACTGGGCCCAAAAGATGAGCAAATAGGAAGGGTATGGAATCTTGCTTCATAAATTATTGGGAACCATTAGCTTATGTGTTGTAATTATTTTAAATACTATAAAACACAGGTATAATATTGGGAAGACAATATACTGTAGGTAGAATGTATTAAAGGGTGAACAGAGGAGAAAATAAAGGAGTAAAATACAGTGGTCCCCCGATTATCGCGAGGGTTCCGTTCCAGGACCCCTCGCAATGATCGGTTTTTCGCGAAGTAGCGGTGCGGAAGTAAAAACACCATCTGCGCATGCGCAGATGGTGTTTTTACTTCCGCCGCAGCAGCGAGGAGCCGAAGATTGGGGTTTCCCCGCCGCCCACGCAAACTCCTCGCTGCTGCTGCGCCCGCCGCTTGTCCGCCCGCCGCTTGTCCGCTGCCTGTCTGCCCGCGCGCCCGCCCTTCGCCCGCCCACGCCGTTCGCTCGCGCCGCTTCCCAGCTGAGTCCTGAAGCGAACTTCCGCATTTGGCTCCAGGACTCAGCTGGGAAGCGGCGCTGGGGTTTCCCCGCCGCCCACGCAAACTCCTCACTGATGCCCGCCGCTCGCCCTCCCGCCAGCAAGAGGGCGAAGACCCAGGGAAGCCACCCAGCAGCTGATCTGCCCGGCGCCATCTACGCATGCGTGGCCATAGAAAAAAGGGCGCGCATGCGCAGATGGTGTTTTTACTTCCGGGTTGAAAAATCGCAATATAGCCTTTCGCAATGATCGGGATTGCAAAACTCGGGGGATCACTGTATAACTATGAGAGAATAGCAGAAAAAGATATAGGTATAGAAGAGAAGATATAGGAGATATAGGAGAGACAATAGGACAGGGGATGGTAGGCACTCTGGTGCACTTATGTACAGTCCTTAATAAATGTATTATTAGTATGTGTTGATGTGTGTGAATTGGGCAGCCATACACATTTGTTTAATAAATGATAAATTTTAACAAATGTTATGCTATATATTAAGCTCTCAGCCATGCTGTATTAGATTTTGAACAGTATTTATGTTACAAGAAGAGAAGAATAAAACCTTTTGCTCTAGAGAATGATTTAAAGATAAAATGATTGTATTTGTAAGACTCCCATCAGACATGTCCCAAGGAAATTTGATAGTGTATTACAAAAACATTGTCTAGTAATTTGTATGCTAATGGGTTAGCTAAACAGAGCTTAACTAAACAGTGTGATGTTACAACATTCTTTTTAAAATACAGAACAATTACTCTTAAGCTTCTCTTTCAAGAGGCTTGGAGGAATATAAGGGAAAAAAACCCAACATTAAAGACAACTTCAATGCCCCTGCTTTACAATGGAAATTTGGACCCTTTACAATGGAAATTCATATAGCCTGCTGAGATCTAATGTAATACAGTATTTTGTTGTGAGTTTGATGGGAAGTTGTATGAGTCCAGCCATGGTTCATGGTTTTTTAAAAAAATATTCATGGTTTTTAAAAAAAAATATTTTTATTAAATTTTTATTACAACAAACAAACAAACAAACAAAAAATCTTAAAGAAAAAGTGCCCAACACCAATAAACCCCACCACCATTTAGGGGGTTAAATTATTTCCAATAAACTTTAATTTCTTCCTTAGCTCCGGTTTACATTTCTTTACATACAAAAAGTGATTGGAATTTATTTTTCACATTGTCGTCATGGTTGAACACATTGATGTTAAGGATGAATCTCTGAGAGCGTACATGTTACACAATCAAATGCTACTTTTTTTTTAATACATTGTGGAAAAGGAAATCACCCTTTCCACATTCTGTTGAACTCGAGTCCACTGTTCCTTAGTTGCTGTGAATTTCACAAGCATTTTTTTTCAAAACGGACGTTGTACATGGTGTCTGAGCACAGATTTTATTTCCACTGGTGTCTAGTGTCACTCTAGTCTAGTACATCATGTTGCTACCTCTTGGGGTAGAAAACCGGCTTGCCTGGATTTTTTTGGGTAACTGGCCAGTTTAGTTTCCTTTCAAACTGCGTGCAGTTTCAAATGCAGCTCCAGAGGGTCGCAGGCTACAGCATTTGCAAAGCTCCCAGTCTCTTTAGAGCAGTGTTTCCCAACCTTGGCAACTTGAAGATATCTGGACTTCAACTCCCAGAATTCCCCAGCCAGCATTCGCTGGCTGGGGAATTCTGGGAGTTGAAGTCCAGATATCTTCAAGTTGCCAAGGTTGGGAAACACTGCTTTAGAGTCTCCTGTTAAGCCCAGACCAAATGGTCCAGTGAATGTCAGAGGCTCTCTTTTATGCCCAGTACTCTTCAACATCTTCACCAATGACTTGAACGGGGACATAAATGGGAAACTCATCAAATTTGCAGATGACACCAAACCGGCAGGAATAGCCAACATTCCAGAAGGTAGGTGCAAAATACAGAAGGATCTTGACCAACTTGAACAATGGGCGCTATCAAACAAAACGAAATTCAATGGTTAAAAAAGTAAGGGTCTACTTTTAGGCAAGAAAAACAAAATGCACAGGTACAGTATATGTGGTGCATTGCTCAACAGTAGTAACTGTGAGAGGGATCTTGGAGTCCTAGTGGACAACCATTTAAATATGAGCCAGCAGTGTGCAGCAGCTGCCAAAAAAGCCAACATAGTACTAGGCTGCATTAACAGAGGGATAGAGTCAAGATCACGTGAAGTGTTAGTACCACTTTGTAAGGCCTTGGTAAGGCCACACTTGGAATACCACATTCAGTTTTGGTCGCCACAATGCAAAAAGGATATTGAGACTCTAGAACAGTGGTTCTCAACCTTTCTAATGCCGCGACCCCTTAATACAGTTCCTCATCTTGTGCTGACCCCCAACTATAAGTTTAGCGCCAATTCTTCCAACAGATCTTTAAGCTGATTGGCAAGAGGTCAGAGGGACACCCCCCTGTAAACACCTGATTGGTTGGATTGTAAAATATGTTCCGAGAAGCCAGAATAGAAGCTTTAGTTGCTAACACCATTTGAAATTTGTCTTTTCCCATGGTCTTAGGTGACCCCTGTGAAATGGTCGTTCGATCCCCAAAGGGGTCCTGACCCCAAGGCTGAGAACCACTGCTCTAGAAAGAGTGCAGAGAAGAGCAACAAAGATGATTAGGGGACTGGAGGCTAAAACGTATGAAGAACAGTTTCAGGAGCTGAGTATGTCTAATTTAATGAAAAGACGGACCAGGGGAGACATTATAGCAGTGTTCCAATATCTCAGGAATTGCCACAAAGAAGGAGTCAACCTATTCTCCAGAGCACCTGAGGGTAGAACCAGGAGCAATGCATGGAAATTAAACAAGGAGAGAAGTAACTTAGAACTAAGGAGAACAATTAATCAGTGGAACAGCTTGCCTCCAGAAGTTGTGAATGCTCCAACACTGGAAGTTTTTAAGAAGATGCTGGCTAACCATCTGTTTGAAGTAGTATAGGGTTTCCTGCCTAAGCAGAGGGTTGGACTAGAAGACCTCCAAGCTCCCTTCCAACTTTGTTGTTGTTATTTGTTATTTGTCTTTCTCTAAATGAATGTGATTCTCCTCCATTCGCGTTCTTCTGTCAAGAAGCTCCCATGGTTTACTGGAGAAAGTGGTTTTAATTGTCAAGGCCCAAATGTATTTCATCAAGTATAACTTCTTTCCTGGGTTTATTAAAGGCTAATTTTGTCCAGAGGGAATTTGAATTTAGAACCCAACTTAAAAGCAGTAGGTGAAGCTCTTTGTATGTTAGGATCTGACAAGCTTAAAAAAATGAGTCTTATTATTAGGACGGAGTCCAAACTGGATCACCAGTGAAGCAAAATTAACATGAGGGAGAATCCTGGAGTCAAAAAATAGCAAGGTATTCCTTTTATATATTATTATTATTATTATTATTATTATTATTATTATTACTATTATTATTAATAATAATAATTAGATTTGTATTCCGCCCCTCTCTGCAGATTGGGAGTGCATCATAGTTCATTTGATTAGATTAAGAATTCTGTTTTTGGAACAATTGCAACATAAAGTACTTTTGTCCAAAAACGTACAGTTATTATGTCATCACTTAAAATGCCTTTTGAGTCATAGCTCTGAGCTAACAACATGCTTTCAAACCAATATTTAGCATTAGAGGAAGTAACATGAGTTTTACAAAATACGAGGGTTATCCGGAAAGTAAGGTAACAAGGCACGTAGCTCTCGCGATAGTGGGAAGTGATAGTGAAGGTTAGAGATGAGCATCCTCATTCTGTTTCCCTCCAAGTGCAAAGTGCGTGCTGTAATACACTACCTAAATGCTAAGGGCATGAACGCTGCGAAGTGCGTGCTGTAATACACTACCTAAATGCTAAGGGCATGAACGCTGCTGCAATTCATTGCGAAATTGTTTATGGATAGGACGTCATGTCAAGACAGCATGTGACAAAATGGGTCAATTTTCTGCACCATGTCATCAGTTACAACAGATGGCCATCAACTTCTTTCTTCATTGTGAATTTCTGTCCTTCCGAAATTGAAATTCTGTATCCCTTTTGCACTTTGCACTTGGAGGGAAATGGAATGAGGACGCTCATCTCTAACCTTCACCACGGTGCCAGTCGATGATCTACTGACCACTGGCACTGGTCGTTCATTTCTGCTGGCTTTCCACTACACAATAATAATACCAACTTCCCCCACGAACATTCCCTGCAAGAGCTACGTGATTTATTTATTTTTGTTTTATTTTATTTTATTTTATTTTATTTTATTTTATTTTATTTTATTTTATTTTATTTTATTTTATTTTATTTTATTTTATTTTATTTTATTTTATTTTATTTTATTTTATTTTATTTTATTTTATTTTATTTTATTTTATTTTATTTTATTTTATTTTATTTTATTTTATTTTATTTTATTTTATTTTATTTTATTTTATTTTATTTTATTTTATTTTATTTTATTTTATTTTATTTTATTTTATTTTATTTTATTTTATTTTATTTTATTTTATTTTATTTTATTTTATTTTATTTTATTTTATTTTATTTTATTTTATTTTATTTTATTTTATTTTATTTTATTTTATTTTATTTTATTTTATTTTATTTTATTTTATTTTATTTTATTTTATTTTATTTTATTTTATTTTATTTTATTTTATTTTATTTTATTTTATTTTATTTTATTTTATTTTATTTATTTTGTCATACAAATATAGTATAGTATTGTAGTATGTTTAACATAATATAAGTATAATGTAGAGATAGAAAAGATAAAAAAGACATTAGGACAGGAACGGTAGGCACAAAGGTGCACTTATGCACGCCCCTTACGCTTTACGCTTATGCTTTGTAATCTTACTTTCTGGATAACCCTCGTATTAAGCCAATAAAGACTATTTATAAGAGTTAGCCTGTAATAAGATGGTTGGCCAATAAATGTAACAAGCAAGCCCCTCTCCGCAACCGAGTCTGCAGAGAGGGACGGCATACAAATCCAATAGATAGATAGATAGATAGATAGATAGATAGATAGATAGATAGATAGATAGATAGATAGATAGATAGATAAACAAACAAACAAACAAACAAACAAATAAATATAATAAATAAATGGTATATCCTGTTTCTTTTAGATCCTGGATTTAATACTTTTACTTCTGCAAAGGAGAAGAAAAAGGGCTGTCCTTTTAAGGTCAGGGAGGAAATATGCAATTAACATGTCTCTTCTTCACTCTTGCCCTGTCTCACAGAATCCACAGCAATCCCATACTTTATTTGTTCCTATGTTCCTGTGGTTTTAGAGAAATACCCAAAGGAATCAAAGACAAATACCTGATTTAAATGAAGAATTTTATTGTTGAATCTCTTAGGATCTCTAACCAGGAATGCATCTTAATATTTTGGGGGTAGACAAAGGCAGTAATAGGCAGAGTGATTCTGCACAGGGGATTAGATTACTACTGGAGTTGGAAGGTCATCTAATCCACACACATCTCACTTGATCAGGAGTCCCAACACCATTTCAGACAAATGGCAGTCCAATCTCCTCTTGAAAGTCTCAAGTGTTGGAACTTTCACAACCTACGCAGGCAAGCTGTTCCACTGGTCAATCACTCTCACCATCAGAATGTTCCTCCTTATTTCCAGGTTGAATCTTCCCTTGGTCAGCTTCCATCCATTATTCCTTGTCTGGCCTTCTGTTGCCTTGGAAAACAGCCTGACCCCGTCCTCTCTGTGGCAGCCCCTCAAGTATTGGAAGACTGCTATCATGTCTCCCCTGGTCCTTCTCTTTACCAGACTGGCCATGCCCAGTTCCTGCAACCTCTCTTCATATGTGTCTGTATCACATGCCTGGTCAGGACAGGCTTTTTCAGTGTTTTGAAAGGTGGAATGTTGTTGTGGTTAGCTCTGGCCCTGCTCCTGCCCCAAGGACTGTGGACATCCACATGCTGCAGGCCTGTTTTGCCCCCCCCCCCGGTGGGATCTGCTGATGAAGACTCCTCTGACCAAGAAGACATGAGTGACAGGGAGGAGGAGAGTGTGGCAGACAGCTCAGAAGGAGATCAATTATCTAGCTCCTCCTTGGATTCAGAACAAGAGTTAATGATACAGACACGCATGAGGAGAGCGATGCATAGGCAACAACAGAGAAATTATTATCAAAGAAAATGAGGCCACCTGTGGTTGGGTGGGACTGTGGTAATTAGTGGGGCTGCTATAAATAGCAGCCTGTGGGTTTGGCCATTGTGGAGGATTATATGATCTTTGTGTTTTGTGACTGCTTTACTGACTTTGACCTTGGTGTGTTGCTTTTTCCCCCGCTTTGAAACTAAACCAGAGCAAAGTGTGTTTCATTTTGTGAAAGAAGAAGGACTGTGAATTGCCTCACAGCTGCAAGCTAAGTATCACAGAACTGATAAGGGACTTGTACAAATTACCAGTTTGTTTGGAGACCAGTGCTCTTGGCTATACCAAAAGAGGCTTAGTTTAAGTGAATTTTCATTATAAAGAACATTGTTTTGAATTTTCAAACGTGTGTGTGTCTGAAATTTGTACCTGTGAATTTTTGGGAGAAGTCTACCAGAGAGCCCGACAGAACAAATGTTAAGATCATTCTTCTTCTTCTTCTTTGCCATGCTATTCTGGATTTAGGAAAAATATTATAAACGTTTGTTTTCTTTCTTCAAAACCTACTTTGCAGCAGATAGGGCCAGAGAAGCTCCATACCAATAGAAGAGAATATTTGTAGCTCAGGTTGAACTGCGAGGTCTTTGGTGCTGCCGAAGCTTGATTGTTTTCCTGCAGATGTTTCATCACCCCAACTACATGAAATATCTGCAAGACAACAACCAAGCTCAGGCAGTTCCAAGAACCCTGAAGAAATAGGTTTGTCTGTCTGTCTGTCTGTCTGTCTGTCTGTCTGTCTGTCTGTCTGTCTGTCTGTCTGTCTGTCTGTCTGTCTGTCTGTCTGTCTGTCTGTCTGTCTGTCTGTCTGTCTGTCTGTCTGTCTGTCTGTCTGTCTGTCTGTCTATCTATCTATCTATCTATCTATCTATCTATCTATCTATCTATCTATCTATCTATCTATCTATCTATTTATTAGATTCGTATGCCGCCCCTCTCCGTAGACTCGGGGCGGCTCACAACAATAACAAAGACAATGTAAGAACAAATCTAATAATTTAAAAAACACTAAAAACCCCATTATTAAAAGCAAGCATACACACAAACATACCATGTATAAACTGTATAGGCCCCGGGGGAGATGTCTCAGTACCCCCATGCCTGACGGCAGAGGTTTGCGGACAGTATGTGGCTGTGAATATGTGAATACTCAGATGTAATGTAACCAGTGAAGGGCTACCAAAATTTTTACTACCACACCATGGGGATGGCTTATGCATTTTGTTTCAACATCTTTCAGTGCAAATTGGGTGCTCTGGGGTGAAGCTCCAAATTTTGCTACCAGAACTGTGTTCCTGACTGTTCTCCTAGGAGCCCATCACCGAATGTAACCCTTTAAAACAGGAGTCTCCAACCTTGGCAATTTTAATCCCTGTGGACTTTAACTTTAAGAGTTCCTCAGCCAGGTGGCTGAGGAATTCTGGGAGTTGAAGTCCACGAGTCTTAAAGCTGCCAAGGTTGGAGACCCCCTGCTTTAAAAGTTATTAAGGAAAAAGTGCTGTGTTGGTCCTGGCATGTGCAGAAGCCAAACCTGTTTCTTTTACCTGCCTCTGGATTAGTTGTGATCTCAGTTGTTTCCAAAAGAAACCAAATCAAAGACAGAAATCAAAGCTATGCATTCATTGCAGCTTGAAAAGGGTTATTGTTTGGCATCTCTGCCCTTTGAAACTTTAATCCCTTGATTTTTAAATTGGAGCGCTTGCCTTTATGTGCCACCTTGTATAAAATACCTTGGGAGGGAAAGAAGGAGGGAGGGAGGAAGAGAAGGAGAGGTTCATCCCTTCCATCAAAGTAACAGAGCCCTTCATACAGTTTTCTTGTGGGTACATGATAGTAGAGATGTTGTGCATGTGCCTATGGGGATGCATTTGTGCCATGCAGAGAACCCTAGTGTCAAGAAAAAGTGAATGTGGGGGGGAGGGAATAAATCCCAGGTCTCTGCAAATCTGAGATGGTGCTTATTTTCAGGAGGAATTTTGCGGCGAGGGTAGGATTGTCAAGGGAAATTGTCAAGTGCCAGGGAAATTAGGAAATTAAGGCAGTCCAAATGAAAACAACAACATCATCAACATCATCATCAACAACAACAGAGTTGGAAGGGATCTTGGAGGTCTTCTAGTCCAGTGATTTTCAACCTTTTTTGAGCCGCGGCACATTTTTTACATTTACGAAACCCTGGGGCACATTGAGCAGGGAGGGGGCGGCGGCTATAAAAAGTTTGGACAAAAAAATCCTCTCTCTCTCTCTCTTCCTCCCCTTCACTCTATTTCTTTCTCCCTCCCTCTTTCTCTCCCTTCCTTCCTCTTTCTTTCTCTCTCTCTCCATTCCTCGTTCTTTCTCTTCCTTCCTTCC
Source organism: Erythrolamprus reginae (assembly GCF_031021105.1). Lineage (NCBI taxonomy): Eukaryota > Metazoa > Chordata > Lepidosauria > Squamata > Dipsadidae > Erythrolamprus > Erythrolamprus reginae. The sequence goes on along the minus strand of NC_091951.1, from coordinate 183,153,802 downwards.
TCTCTTTTTTGCTCTCTTTCTCCCTCCCTACCTCCCTCTATGTCTTTCTCTCTCTCTCCTTCCCTCCCTCTCTCTCTCTCTCTCTCTTTCTTTCTTTCTCTTGTTTTCTCTCTCTCTCTTGTTCTCTTTCTAGCTCTCTCGCGCTCTTTCTCTCTTGCTTTCTTTCTCTCTCTCTCTTGCTTTCTTTCTCTCTTGCTTTCTCTCTCTCTTGCTTTCTTTCTCTCTTTTTTTCTCTCTCTTGCTTTTTTTCTCTCTGAGCTTCGCGGCACACCTAACCATGTCTCGCGGCACACTAGTGTGCCCCGGCACACTGGTTGAAAAACACTGTTCTAGTCCAACCCCCTGCTTAGGCAGGAAACTCTATACCATTTCAGACAAATGGTTATCTAACATCTTCTTATAAACTTCCAGTGTTGGAGAATTCACAACTTCTGGAGGCAAGCTGTTCCATTGATTAATTGTTCTAACTGTCAGGAAATGTCTCCTTAATTCTAAATCGCTTCTCTCCTTGTTTAGTTTCCACCCATTGCTTCTGAGTATACAGTTTTGTATACAAATGAGTACACAGTTGTATTGCAATCTTAAATTCTCTACAAGAATCTGAACTACCAGTGGTCAAGGGAAACAAATAGGGGTTAAGGAATTCAAGGCGGGCTGGATTTAGATTTTTATGGTTAGAGTGCAGCACTGCTAGAGTAGCACTGCTAGAGTAGCACTGTTAGAGTACAGCTAACTGCTAGCTGTAGTTCAGCAGTTCAAATCTCACTACCAGCTCAAGGTTGACTCAACCTTCCATCCTTCCGAGGTGGGTAAAATGAGGACCCAGATTGTTGGGGGCAATAGGCTGATTCTGTAAACCGCTTAGAGAGGGCTGTAAAAGCACTATGAAGCGGTATATAAATCTAAATGTTATTGCTATCGCTATTGGGACTGATTATATGTTTGATCCCTCCTCCCTTGGACTCAGCCTGGTCAACAGAAATACAGTGCATGTGTTTTACATACAGTATGTGTACATAGACTCTGTCTTATATACATGCACAAATGATGGAGCTAGGCATTGACCAAATTTAGGTCACTTGGCTTCTAGACCTGTGTTACCAGGCTGCTTCTCTGAGCAGCCTTCCTGTTAGACCTTGTCAGGAATTTGCTGTCACCCATGAAAAATAGCTTTTGCCCCCTTTCTTGGTAACTCTTCAACAGTCCCTTTGCAGAACTGTGAAACTGCAAAAGACTTTAAAGCAGTGGTGGAATTATAATTTTTTACTACCAGTTCTGTGGCTTGGTGGGCGTGACAGGGGAAGGTTACCCCAAAATCTCCATTTCCTCCCAATCAGCTGGGACTCAGAAGGCATAGGTGGGGGCGGGGTGATATTTACTTGTTCTCTGAACTACTCAAAATTTCTGCCATAGGTTCTACAGAACTGGTCAGGACCTGCTGGATTCCACCTCTGCTTTAAATGTTTTGGCTTCCTCTTTCCTTCCTGAAATATAGTGTTGTTCCTTTCCTTGGGCTGAGCTGCTTTGAAGGCTCTGAGAAGCAAAAATCTGCACTGTCCAATCAATCAACTGAACCGATAAATAAGAAATTGTGAAGTCTAAATAATGTATGCTTTAATGAAAAAGGCACTTTCATTATAAATAAATAATGATTTTAAAAAAAATTTCATTATGTGGTTATTTGATTAGTTGAGCAGTGTAGCCTTCTACTCACCAAGTGGCTTTCAGACAGTCTTCATAAATCTAACACATAAAAACCTGCAGTTTGTACTAGCAGGGCTTGAGCTGAATGAAAGCACACAATGGCCTGCTATAAAATTCAGGACAATGTGATTTGTGCCTCAGATGTATAGCCCTGCTCTTTGTTTTACACAGATGCCACAAGAAACAAATACATATATCACCAACATCAATCACCTGCAAGGGGAGAGATGAAGGATACCACATAGGAGCTCACATCATTATACAAATGACCCATCACATCCTGGACACAAACTCTACCCTCAAAACGTCACTACAAAGCACTGCATACTAAGACAACTAGACACAAGAACAGTTTTTTCCCCAAACGCCATCACTCTACTAAACCAATAATTCCCTCAACACTAAGTCTGCACTTCTATGTCTACTAGCTTTTTCTCATCATTCCTATCATCCTTTTCCTCTCACTTAGGACTGTATGACTGTAACTTGTTGCTTGTATCCTAAGATTTTTATTAATATTGATTGTTTCTTCATTGTTTATTTGACCCCTGTGACAATCATTAAGTGTTGTACCACATGATTCTTGACAAATATATCTTTTTCTATTATGTACCCTGAGAGCATAGGCACTAAGACTAAGTTCCTTGTGTGTCCAATCACACTTGGTCAATAAAGAATTATATTCTATTCTATTCCAAATAAAGTAAGGTGTACTTCCATTAGAAGTCAGGATAAAATTGCTTTTTGTGTGCCTTGGGAAAAACACCCTGGCATCACAGATTGTTAGGGATATCGAGTCTTCGGAGAGTCTTCGGAGAGGGGCGGCATACAAATCTAAGTAATAAATAAATAAAAATAAATAAATAAATATCACTTTATCTTTGAATTTTCCTCTTTCTTTCTCACTGTTATTCCAATGTGTCCTCAGGATTACAGGATCTTTTCCTCAACACTGAAGAGATTAAGTCTCTTAAATGAGCTCAAGTATGATGGATGGTCACTTAACCATAAATAACTGTATATACTGTTTACAAAATGTATCCCAATACCCTACTGTCCATCATTGTGCCTACCATTCTTCTTAATCATGGTGAATAACTTGACCAGCAAATCTTATCAGGATGTTCCCTCCATCATTGTTTCTATTATTTCCTCTCCTTTGTTTGCATTATTCTGTTGATTTAAATTTAATTGTAGATAAGAATTGTATAAAAAACAGCATGGTATGCTGTTGAGGGAGCTGAAGAATGCTGAAGAGGGAGATCACTGTGCTATACTTCTCTGAATTCTAGAATTTAAAAAGAAATATAATTGCCTTTTGTTCTATCAGTGAATTTCCTTAATAGCTTCCATTGTCTTCTTGGCCATCTATTTTTCTTTTATCTTGCCTTTTTCCTATTCATTCCATTGACAACAATACTGCAGTTGCAATTCCAGAGAAACCCTAGGCTATAGAATTTGATTACACTAAACTTTTGATAATGATATGTGGTTTTGGCCTGCTTCTTAGACTGACCAAACTTGTTGCTACACTTATCAAAACTATTAAACACTTGTCAAAACTGTTAACAACTTAATATTTATAAACAATACTAGTATATTAGAGATTTTGCTACCAGTATTAAAGTTAAAAAATGTATTTCTTATCTTTTTAATATTATGAAAACAATTCAGTATACTTTGCTTGGTATTTTTTATTTACATTGTATTTGAGCACCAATTGTACAATTCATTGTAGTAACTGTATAGATTTGTAAACATTATCTTTACCTACCTACCTACCTACCTACCTACCTACCTACCTACCTACCTACCTACCTACCTATCTATCTATCTATCTATCTATCTATCTATCTATCTATCTATCTATCTATCTATCTATGTTTTAAATAAAAAAGGGGGGTGGGGTGGAAACCTGTTAGGCATTTTAACTTCTCTTATCCATTGCTGTTTTTGTTATAATTTAAAAAACCCCACAATAAGCGGTCTTCCAAATTCTTGGTGATGCAATCATACATTAAATCAGTCAGTCAATCAATCAAGTCTTGTCCTTAATACTACTGAAACTCTCCACCCTCTGCCTTCGGGCCTTTTTGGTTGTGGTTCAATTCTCTGGTAACTTGAAAACTCCTGCTTCTGATATTCCTGTTGAATGCTACCATATCTTATCCTTTAGAGCAGGGCTCTCCAACCTTGGCAACTTTAAGACTTGTGGACTTCAACTCCTAGAGTTCTTCAGCCATCTGGCTTAGGAATTCTGGGAGTTGAAGTCCACAAGTCTTAAAGTTGCCAAAATTGGAGAGCCCTGCTCTAAGGGAAAGCATTAACATGTTGGAAAGGCTGCAGGGTGTCAGGAGAGATCCCACAGCATAGCCATGTTTCAAAAATCTGCACTTGAACTTCCAGCCTTCTACTGAAAGTTCTAGTGCAGATTCCTCAAAACTCCCACTGTATATCTGGGGATTCTATTTCCTCAAAAAGGCTTTGAGATGAAGGGAAGGTATTCAAATGAATAACCGGGCTATGACATTTTCTTGATATGCTTGTATTTCAGGGATCATCAAGCTTATTCATTTCTGATCTATGAAGCAATTTCCCTTCAGCACATTTGCGTCTTGTGACAGTCCTCAGCTTTAGACCCAACAACTTCCAATTAGTAGAGTCACCTGTCCTTTGTCATTTGTCAGTTTGAGAGTGACATTTTCAAAGTGGATTTGGCACAAGGTAATTCCACTGGCTTTAAGGTCACCATACCTGTCTTTTGGTTTATTTAATATTACAGAACACAATTGATGGCAGAAGATACAGAAGAATTAAAACTCGAACCACACATTTTCTGAACAGTTTTTATCCCAGAGCTATAATTGCCCTTAATAATGTACTAGGGGGTCACCATCAATGAACTGCTGGACAATACTACTTGGTCTGTTGTATGGATACTGGATGGTTCAGGTGGGAAATTGTGGTGGGTTGAGCATGTTCTTTTGGATTGTTATGTAGGTTGAGATTGGTGTTTGGCATCATAGAAATTTTGTTGCATGGGTATACTCTGTATATACATACAATGACAATAAAGTATTTATTTATTATTTATTATTATTTAAATACCATTAGTCTCACAGATTGTGCAAAGATACAATTACCTCAATGTCTAGGATAATGATAAATGGTTCTTTCAATGTCAGTCCAACTTTGGTGTATCTCAAAGCATCACAAAATCGGACAGTATTTTGGAGATCATTTCTATCCTTCCTGCTAAAGAGAGCAGCTGCAATCCGAACTGAAACTATACCATCTATGGGAGAAATTAACATGAGTTAGCAGATAGCTCTAAATTTTGTGGCATTGCTTTGTTTTCATCCAAACATGGCAGTTCATAGTACTGTATAAGAATGTACATGTGTTACATTCTCAGACTGAAGCATATAGGCTTCAGTCAGGTCCTCCATTCTGGAGGGAAAATACTGGCTGATGATTGGCTAGACTGTCTGGCAGCTCCCTATAAAAGGGCTGACCGTCAGACAGAGCCTTTGCTCGGTTGTAAATAATTGCCAAATAAAGAGCTGTTGGTTTGAAGCCACTTCTGTCTGCCTCTTCCATTCACTCTATCTAACAACATGCCACTAGCTTCTTTATAACTACGTTTAGTATGGGTAGTTCTTGACTTACAACAGTTCATTTAGTGACCTGAAAAAAATGACTTATGACAGTTTTTCACACTTATGACCTTTGTAGCACCTCTGTGATTATATGGTCAATATTCAGATGCTTGGCAAGTAACTCATACTTATGATGGTTGTTGTGTCCCAAGGTTATTTGATCAAGTTTTGCAAATTTTTGATGAGCAAAGTCAATGGGAAAGCCAGATTCACTTAACAACCATGCTACTAATCTTTGCTATGGAATAAAAAGCTTAATCTTCAACATTGATGGGGTGATGCAATCTGGTTTCAACTTGCCTGCCAATGGACCTGCTGGTTGAAGAATAGAAAAAAATTATCTGGTGTATACATGTGGTAGGAACTTGGTTTTACTATAGCAACACAGAGATAGTTGCTATGCCTTCTATATTCTTTCTGGCTCTACAGATTTTTAAATATCAAAGATCTCATTTCATTTAACTGAGGGGAGGGAAAATGAAAGCAATGCTAATAGAGATTTCTGAGGAGATTGCAAGTGGAAAAATAACTTGGGAAGAAATATTCAAAGGAGCTAATTTTAAAGCTAGTTTTAAAACGAAGGGGTGTCATATCCTTTTCTATGCACAGGACAAGCTGTGGCTAGGATGTATTTGCAAATCTACACTATCCACAAAAGCCTTCCTTCCTTCCTTCCTTCCTTCCTTCCTTCCTTCCTTCCTTCCTTCCCTCCCTCCCTCCTTCCTTTCTTCCTCCCTCTCTTCCTCATTCCCTCTTTCTTTTTTCTTCTAGCATCTTTGCTGTTGCTTTGTCTGCAAAAGGCTCAAGGTTCAGTAGTTGCTCTTTGGTATCCAGTGACAGCATCGATTTTATCTACTTGATTCCTTTTAGTGTTTGTGGCCTGGCAGTTAAATCCACCCCTTTCTTTAAGGAAGTCAGGGACCCGGCAGGTTCAGGCCTGAATGGACAGCTCCTAGTCTCCAGGAACAACAGTGGATTGATTGCCTCCAATTCTCATTGCCGGCATCCAGTTGCCTTCTCTGCAGCCATGACTGTGGGACTTCAAGTCATTTTTTGATTCCCCTAACTCAGTGTTTCCCAACCTTGGCAACTTGAAGATATCTGGACTTCAACTCCCAGAATTCCCCAAACAGCGAATGCTGGCTGGGGAATTCTGGGAGTTGAAGTCCAAATATCTTCAAGCTGCCAAGGTTGGGAAACACTGCCCTAACTAACCACTAGACCAGGCTGTCTCTCTTTGCAGTCACAGCAGACTTTAAAGTCTTAGAATGTTAAAGAAATGCAGGACTTGAACTGCAGGATGGAGCAAGAAAAAAAGAGAGCCGAGATTTCCTTTAACAAGGCTGGTCCGGTTCCTTGCCTAGCCAGATCCAAGAAGAGAGTCCAAACCAGGCAACCAAAATGGAGGATTATGGGCTGAGATGGGCTTGATTGATGGACAGAATGCAGTTTGTATTACATGAGGGATAGATAACCAGAGATTATCTAGAAGGTTACCACTTCAACTCCCAACAACCTTTCATCTAAATAATAACCCTTATAGTCCAAAATACCAAGAAGTCATCAGGATGCTCACTGATACATAGCACTATATATACCTATATACTACATACCTATATATAGTATACAATAACTATATATACCACTATCAAATTCATATTTAATGAATAAAAATTAACAATGTTTGTTCTAAGTATGGATGACTTCATGAACACATTACTCAGGGATTTTAATTTTTAATTAACTCTGCCTTGTACTTCCAGTATTTGTTTTCTCTCTCTCTATTCTCTCTTTTTCACTTCTCTCTCTCCCCCCCTCTTTATCCCTCTCCCTCCCATCCTCTCCCACTCTCCCTCCCCTTCTCCCTCTTCATTTCTCTCTCTTTCCCTCTCCCTCCCACCCTCTCCCTCTCCCTCTGCCTACCCTTTCTCCCTACCCTTCCCCCTCTTCATCTCTTCCTCTTTCCTTCTCCATCCCTCCCTCCCTTTCCTCCTCTCCATCTCCTCTCTCCTTCCCCCTCTTCCTCTCCCCTTCTCCCTCTCCCTCCCACCCTCTCCCTCCACCTCTCTCCCTCCTCATCTCTCCCTACCCTTCCCCCTCATCTCTCCCTCTCCCTCTCTCACTCCCACCCTGCCCTTCCCCCCTCTCTCTGTCCCTCTCCCGCCCACCCTCTCCCTCCCTTTCTATTTCTCTCTCTTCTCTCTCTCCTCTGAATAATTACACTCAATTATTTTCACTTTCACTGTTACTCCTTCATCACCTTTTGGGGATCAAAGACAGGTTTAGGAATCTGAAACAATTGGTATTAATTGTTATGGAGATAGGTGTCCGTGAACCTATGCCTCCTATTGTACAGAGAAAAAAATTGTCAACTATGGTAGGACAAAAACAGCTTTTTCTCAAGAAGGGTCTGTCATCTCCTTCACTCTCAGAAAGCAAATTGGCTTTTTATTGAACAAATGAAGTTGTTTAAATACCTGGGCTTTTCCTTTCAACTCCTAGGAGTCTGGAAAAAAACAACCAAGGGCTACATTTGTACAGATCCACAGATTTTCTAATGTCATTTTGTATTACATCAACTCTGAGGGTAGCAATTACCGTATGTGCCCTGAACAATAATACTTTTCAGAGTGAAAGTTATTATCTTTCTGTTAGATAGCACATGGGTTTGCAATCAGTGTAATCCATGCCTGTTTTTAAGAATCTTGCTTTGAATATCCAGGTTTGTTCTCAACTCTTGATGACATTGGACAACAAGACTGTTCTCTATAGAGCATGGAGAACCTATGGCACACATGCTCAAGGTGGCATGCAAAGCCCTTTCAGTGGGCATGTGGCTTATGCAGGACGCCCTGCATTTTCTTTCAACATCTTTCAGTGCAAATTGGGTGCTCCAGGGTGGAGCTCCATTTTCGCTACCCCACTGCGTCCTCCCGCCACCCCTCCATCCAGACAGTAGCCCATCCCTGCTACCCACCCAATTATTATTATTATTATTATTATTATTATTATTATTATTATTATTATTATTTATTGGATTTGTATGCCGCCCCTTTCCATAGACTCAGGGCAGCTAACAACAATGATAAATACAGCATGTGACGATCCAATAATAGAACAACTAAAAACCCTTATTATAAAACCAAACATACACACAAACATACCATGCATAACTTGTAATGGCCTAGGGGGAAGGAATATCTCAACTCCCCCATGCCTGGCAGTATAAATGAGTCTTGAGTAGTTTACGAAAGACAGGGAGGTTGGGGGCAATTCTAATCTCCAGGGGGAGTTGGTTCCAGAGGGCCGGGGCCGCCACAGAGAAGGCTCTTCCCCTGGGGCCCACCAAACGACATTGTTTAGTCGACGGGACCCGGAGAAGGCCAACTCTGTGGGACCTTATCGGTCACTGGGATTCGTGCGGTAGCAGGCAGTTCCGGAGGTAATCTGGTCCAATGCCATGTAGGGCTTTAAAGTTTCATGACCAACACTTTGAATTGTGCCCGGAAACTGATTGGCAGCCAATGCAAGCCACGGAATGTTGAGGAAACGTAGGCGAATCTTGGAAGCCCCACGATGGCTCTCGGGGCTGCGTTCTGCACAATCTGAAGTTTCCGAACACTTTTCAGAGGTAGCCCCATGTAGAGAGCGTTGCAGTCATCGAACCTCGAGAATGTCTGCAGTACTAAGACTACCTTAACAGACCATCAAGGCAGTTTTGAAGGTGATGCAAATAAATAGACAGGTTTATATTTCATCAACTGTGTTGGAAATTATTCTTCCAGATCAGAAAGCTTCGCAAATTCATCTGATTGTGCGCCACACCAAATACTGAAGAGCTGATGCTCTGAGCAAGATGTTGCCCAAGCTTTGAGTTCCCAAGCTTATGAGTTATTGTAGTTTCATCCATCCATCCATCCATCCATCCATCCATCCATCCATCCATCCATCCATCCATCCATCCATCCATTTTTTATTTAGTTTATTTAGTTTGTAAAAATATTATATAGCCATCTATTTTACAGGTAGTTCTTGTTATCATGTATGTATGTATGTATGTATGTATGTATGTATGTATGTATGTATTTTATTTATTTATTTATTTGTAAAACATGTATATAGCCGTCCATCTTTCAACCAACTCTGTTCAGGTTCTAATATTAGAGTGCTGGTGGTGAGGATTAAATATAATGAAAATGGAAAAAAATGCAGCAAGATCTTCTTTATCCTTTGGAATTAATTAGAAAACCCCCCCAAACTATCCTTGGTCCAGAAAATGGCTTGTATAGAAAGAAGCATCTGAAATTAATCGCTCACTTTTTTTCAGGGTAATGCTTTTTACAGTATCAATTTTATTGCACAGCTTCTGAGTCATCCTTCCAATAGCTGCACCTTATCTGCAAGGCATTAGGTGTAAGTCACCTGTATTAGGTAGTTTAATACGGGTTAGTGCATATCAATCCACAGCAACAAAGGTACCTTATACCAAACACATGATGAAGTTTTAAAAAAGGGCAATCATGTGAAAAGCGCTGTAATTTTTTTAAAAGAACTCATTTCCTTAAAGAATGTTATATGAAAACAGGAAAGTGATATTTAGCAATACATTTTGAATGATTCATGCGCCCACAGATACACAAATGCTGCTTTGATTAAAACATACCCACCCTGCTCCCAACTGCGTGGAAAAAACGATCCAAGGTGACATGCTTCAAGCTTTGCAAAATGAATTTCACATATACAGAAATGGGAAACAAATCTTGCCAAATAATTAAACCATTTAAGATGACAATATAATTGGGAAAGGCCTAATTTAGCCAGGGTTTATTTCTTCCCCTTTGATTTTGCAGATACTGGTAGATGCTCTCCCACCATCTGAAAGTATTAGTGAAGTTGTAGTTTAAGAAAGCCTGGAGAACCCCCCTCCCCCACAATGATATATCCGAGGTTTGTTACAAACACCTTTGATTTTTTTTTTAATGAATGTGGGTGCAACAAATAGAGCTGATCTCAAGATCTCTGATCTTTGATCTAAAATTTAGCATAAGCATTACACTGTATTTTAATGAAATATATAAAACCATAGACAAGGAAACCATTGTGTACTCCATGAGAAAGTGGATGAGAAATAAAATGATTCTGGGACCATAGGTTGCTGTTTATGTGATGGGCAGAATAATCCTATGCGTGCTCATTCAATTCCTATTTTATTTCATGGTCTTCACTCTTTAGAGCAATGTTTCCCAACCTTGGCAACTTGAAGATATCTGGACTTCAACTCCCAGAATCCCCCAGCCAGCATTCGCTGGCTGGGGAATTCTGGGAGTTGAAGTCCAGATATCTTCAAGTTGCCAAGGTTGGGAAACACTGTATAGAGAGTATATTTAGGATTACAACCTCAAGCTACTATGTAAGCTTGCACACTTTGAAGTAAATAATGACAGTGCAATCTGTTTACTAGACCTAGGAGAGTATTGTTTCAGTTTCCTACATTTTCCCAGCCATCATTACCTCCAGAACCTGCAACTGTAGTGCCTGGAGGGGACAACATACCCAAATTAGATAGAGAGATGATGGACGGAGGCAGGGAGATAAAGAATTTCTGTAAGATTCTAGAAAACTCATGAGACATTTAGCTAGCTTGAATCTGAGAAGGAAAAAAACCAGTGAATTCTTTCCTCAGCGTATACGAACAGCTTCGATGTGCTCCTTTTGTTCTGAGAGAGAAAAAGGTACATCTTTTACAATTTGAGGAGAAAATGGATACACACTTGGATGCCCATAACCAATGCACAGCTGTTCTGACCCAGGAATAGCTTAATACACACTCTGTATCTGGAGCATGTATGGATGCATATTTGCCTCAGAAGAACAGCTATGACCTGCTCCTTTCACTGGCTCTCAGGCTCTTTACACTTTTTCCATCACTCCCCGAGGCAAAGTCTGGGGAGAGTGCAGCTCCATTGACTGCCTCCTGCGAACGTCACGCTCTTCCCAGTCCTCTTCTGGCTCGTAGCCTTTGAAGATTGCTAGCTGCTCCGTCAGAGTCTTTCTATGAGGGAACAAAGCATAATTGTAGAGCAAGGAAGCCACCACTGCTCCAACCATGGGACCCAGCCAGAAGACCTGCGCATGGAAATGACAAAATGAGAGAGACTCAGAAGTTGGTGGATACAATGCTTAATCTCGGGTAACACAAACAAACAAAATAGCAATAGCATATGTTGCAACGTCCTGCCTGTTGGTGACTACTTCAGCTTCAACCACAACAACACAGGAGCACACAACAGATTTAAACTTAATATTAACCGCTCCAAACTTGACTGTAAAAAATATGACTTCAGTAACCGAGTTGTCGAAGCGTGGAACTCATTACTGGACTCCATAGTGTCATCCCCAAACCCCCAACACTTTACCCTTAGATTATCTACGGTTGACCTATCCAGATTCCTAAGAGGTCAGTAAGGGGCGAGTACAAGTGCACTAGAGTGCCTTCCGTCCCCTGTCCTATTGCTCTCCTATATCTCCTATACCTTTCTTCTATTCCTATATCTCTTCTTCTATTCTTTCATTGATATGTTCTATTACTATTTCTTCTTTTCTATTCTTTCATAGATATATTTTACTATGAGTATCTCCTCTATAACCTTCATCATGTATTTTACTATGTGTATATAGATATATACCCACTAAAACCCCCATTGTGTATTGGACAAAATAAATAAATAAATAAATAAATAAATAAATAAATAAATAAAAATAAATAAATAAATAGCAATAGCAATAGCAATAGCACTTACTTACTATCCCACAGGGCTTTACAGTACTGAGTAGTTTACAATAGCAGCACATTGTCCCCAACAATCTGGCTCCTCATTTAACTGATCCCGGAAGAATGGAAAACTGAATCGGTCAGGACTCAGGATTGAACTCATGGCTGTGGGCAGAGTCAGACTGCAATACTGCATTCTAAGCACTTTGCCACCATGACACCACCAAAGACAATTGGTAGTCATCATCTCATCTACATTATATTCTATAGACAGGAATAATTTCATTAAAGTAAATGTAAAGTAATTTTTTTATGCCCATGTTACACCAACACTCCGCAGTCTGCATTGGTTGACGATCAGTTTCTGGTCACAATTCAAAGTGTTGGTTATGACCTATAAAGCCCTTCATGGCACCGGACCAGATTATCTCCGGGACCGCCTTCTGCTGCACGAATCCCAGCGACCAGTTAGGTCCCACGGAGTGGGTCTTCTCCGGGTCCCGTCGACTAAACAATGCCGCTTGGCGGGACCCAGGGGAAGAACCTTCTCTGTGGCGGCCCCAGCCCTCTGGAACCAACTCCCCCCAGAGATTAGAATTGCCCCCACCCTCCTTGCCTTTTGTAAGCTACTTAAAACCCACCTCTGCCACCAGGCATGGGGGAATTGAGATGCTCTTTCCCCCTAGGCCCTTACAATTTTATGCATGGTATGTCTGTATGTATGTTTGGTTTTTATATTAATGGATTTTTAATCGTTTTTAGTATCGGATTATTATTGTACGCTGTTTTATGATTGCTGTTAGCCACCCCGAGTCTTCGGAGAGGGGCGGCATATAAATCCAATAAATAAATAAATAAATTATTGGAGAAGGCAGGAGAAAAAAATGGTAGGTTGCTTCCTTCCCCATTTTCCCTCCCTATGTATATGTGGATTCTGGCCTCAAGAGTCAATTAATGAATTCAGTGCTTCTACACTCCTCTTTTTCTTCTCCTTTTAATTTTTATTTTGTTTTATTAAATATGTTTGCTGCCCATCTCACCATTTTTGAAGGCCACCTTCTTCTTCTCTTCTATTTATCCAAATCAGTTGTCTTCCTAGGTTTCTCCAGCATTTACAAAACTATATACATATTTTTTTGAAACGCCTGATAACCTTTGATCCTTGCATATGGAATTCCTTCTTCTGTGACCTCCAAACCTTCCTGCTTGTCGTGAGGTGTGATTAACTCGATCAGTAATGGCTGGGGATTATTCTTCTCATAGTTCAGCTCTTGGTAACAATGGGCCACTAAACTAATGATTACTAATTATTCCTTAATATATGGTAATTCTAGAATCGGTATACAACTCCTTATCAAAGTGGTTTTCAATCTGTTTCTAATCCAAGAAGCTTCATACATTTGTTGGACATTTCAAGGAAATCAGATATGAAAGCTGCTCCGCGAAGTATTCATGCAACAGGCAACAGGGTTTATAGTTAAGCCCTACACTTGGAAAGCATCAGTTTGAAGAATGTGGACTATAGAGTGCCAAAGTGCATCCAATGTATTACTGGAAAAACAAACAAGGTATTATTTCCTATTATTCAGATGTTAGTGTTGAGCTATTTCATACCTTCCAACTAAGGCAACATAACTAGGAGGCTAACAGTACTGTACAGTTCATCTGGTGGGGAGTTCATGGACAACTGCCAAATGATTTTGCTTCCTTCATTCTTTCACTTCATTGAATATGAATGTTAAAAGTTTCCAAAAAACACAAAACAAGAAACCAAAGCCACGAGTAATAACATACTGGCCTGAAACTGGTTGAAACAAAAGCCTGAAATGTTCACATACAGGTGGATTGCAAAACCATTGAAACTTCTTCTGACTAAAAATGTGTATGTCAATTGCAGCCCTTCTTGGAAGGGGAGGCTCTGTCCTCAGTCATTCATACCTTAGTTCAGAGGTCTTCAAACTTGGCAACTTTAAGGCTTGTGGACTTCAAGTCCCAGAATTCTCCAGGCAGCATAGTTGTATTCAATAATTCTGGTTCATAGCTGGCTGGAGAATTCTGGGAGTTGAAGTCCACAAGTCTTAAAGTTGCCAAATTTGAGGATCTGTGCCTTAGACCCAGGGATGGGCTACTGCCTGGACAGTGGGGTGGGGGGCAGTGGGGTAGAGAAAATGGAGCTCCATCCCAGAGCACCCAATTGCACTGAAAGATGTTGAAAATAAATGCAGGGCCTCCTCCATAAGCCACACCCATAGTGTGGTAGTAAACATTTTGGTAGCCCTTCACTGCTTAGTCCCTTCCTATTTTGACTATTGTAATGTAACCTAAATGGGGCTGTCCTTGAAGAACATTTAGAGGCTGCAGTTGGTCTAGCAGCTAGCTGTCTAGGCGTAACAGTACCGCACCAATTAGAATGCACCTGGTATTGTCAGGTATCATCTCTGCTTCATAAACTGCACTGATTTCCAATATGCTTCTGGATATGTTCTAAATTGTTAGAGATAACCTGTGCAGTCCTATATGGCATTGAGCCAGATTATTCTCAATTATTTCTGCTCATCCCACTGGATATAATAATAATAATAATAATAATAATAATAATAATAATATATTATTATTATTATTATTATTATTATTATTATTATTATTATTATTTATTAGATTTGTATGCCGCCCCTCTCCGAAGACTCGGGGCGGCTCGCAACAATAATAAAACAGTGTGACAAAGTAAACAAATCTAATATTAAAATAGTGTAGGCATACTCTACATCCATGATGGTGAACCTATGGCACGCATGGAGCCATATCATATGAGACATTTCCCTATGTCAGCTCTAACGTGCGTGCATGCGCTGGCCAGCTGATTTTCAGCCTTGGGGAAAATCATTTCTCCCTCCTGATGCTTCAGGGAAGCTTCCCTGAAGCCCCAGAGTACAAAAAAACCATCCAATGGACAAACTGGAAGTTTGGAAAACTCACCTCTGGTTTGTCTATTGGGCTGTTTTTCACACTGCTGGAGGACCACATGCATGTTTCTTTGACTGAAGGAAAAGTCAAGTCTTCAAGACTTTGCAGATGTCTGCAAAGGCATCAGGAAGCTACCCTGAAACCCTCCGGAGGGCAAAAAAAACCAGCAAAAAGGGCAAACCAGAAGTCTGTTTTTTCTGAACATCTGGTTTTTCCATTTGTCTGTTTTTATTACTGTCCCAGGCTTCAGTGAGGCCTGTGCGCATGCGCAGGGACAGGGTGTGTGTGTGTGTGTGTGCATGCATGGAGAGAAGGGAAGGGGTGTGGGCATGTGCATGCATGCTAGCACACCCATACACACCCTTTTGGTGCACAAATAAAAAAAGCTTCACCATCACTGCTCTAGATCCTTTCTCTGAAACAGCGCCATCTAACGGAATCTAGAGAAAAGTACCTATCAGTTGTGGTGCTTGACACTTCCAAGGTCTGGATGGTCCTGAGACTACTAGACATCTGCAAAGTCCCGAAGACTTGACTTTTCCTTCAGTCAAGGAAACACACATGTGTTATGGTCTGCCAGTGGTTTGTGCTGGCAGCAGAGTCATACAACAAGGAGGCTAGGGAGGACCATGGGCCAGGAGTCTGCAGAAGTCTCTGTGCCAGAGGCAGAGATGGGGCCCAGGCCATCTGGGAGTTCTGTGCTGACTCCTGAGCCTCCAGAGGCTGACATGAGCGAGGCAGAGGAACAGGAGGAGCCTGTTCCCAATGTGCGCATGCAAAGAGCTGCCAGAAGGCAACAACAGTTGAAAAGAAAACTCAGGAGTAAGGCTACTTGGGAGTAAGGTTCAGAGGTGATTGGGCCCTCCCAAAGGGCATAAAAGAGGGGCAAAGGGATGTGCTCGTGGCAGGAAGCAACTTGGTTCAGTTCTGGTCAGTGAAATTCAGCATCTCCGTTCTGATTCCATGTTCTGTTTGGCGTTGCAAAGCTCCTTGCCAATTAGGTCTTTGGCAGTGTGTCAGGAGAAATAAAGGTTGGTGCTTATCAGCCTTCTTTTGAAAAACTGGGGCTGACTTCTGTCAGACTAATTATTTATTAGATTTTTTATGCTGCCCCTCTCCGTAGACTCGGGGCGGTATTTATTTATTTATTTATTAGATTTGTATTAACATGGTGTGTGACTTATTACAGCTGAGAATGAACAGAATTCACAGCCGTTGAAATAAAAAAGAGGTTTTTGGGGCGTTTGTGTTTTATGATTTATCAGGGAGCCTAGGTCAGAAGAACAGTATGGTTCTGGCACTGTTATTATTTCTTCTTTCTATGTTTTATTTTGTGAATAGCTGAGATCACAACAGTGAGATAGGCAGCAATATTGTAAGGTCCTCAAGACATGGTTTTGCCAGGGGACCTGTGGATGGAGCCAGTGAAGGGCTACCAATTTGTTTTCTACCACACTGTGGCCGTGGCTTATGCAGGACGCCCTGCATTTTCTTTCAACACCTTTCAGTGCAAATTGGGTGCTCTGGGGTGGAGCTCCATTTTCGCTACTCCACTGTGCCCCCCTCCCGGTCCGGCCAGCAGCCCGCCCCTGAATGGAGCCCATTAAATGGCTGGTTTGAATGTATGTTGCCAGAAAGAGTGCATGTCAGTAGTGGGCTCCTACTGGAATGATAAAGGATGCTGTACCGGTATTAAAAGTTGAGCTGCGCATGCAGTTTTCAGTGTCCTGAATGCGTGTGCGTGCACCCCAGCATGTTTCTGCTTCTGCGCATGCACAGGAAACAAAATCTCGTGTGTGAGATTTCAGCAATTTTTGCGTCTGTGCATTACTGAAATAACTGAAATCTCTCTCGCGGGCACGTCCCCTCACAATATTTTGCTTCCTGTGCATGTGCAGAAGCAAAACCACACTGGGATATGTGGATATGTAATATGGTAAATGATTTAGCTTTACTAGATAAATGGTCAAAGCAATGGAAACTGCAGTTTAATGTTTCCAAATGTAAAATAATGCACTTGAGGAAAAGGAATCCTCAATCTGAGTATTGTATTGGCAGTTCATCCCCTAACCCCCAGCATTTTACCTTGAGATTATCCACGATTGACCTCTCCAGATTTCTTAGAGGTCAGTAAGAGGCGTGCATAAGTGCACCACTGTGCCTTGTGTCCCCTGTCCTATTTATCTTTCCTATTCATCTTATATATCTCTTATTCCTTATCTATATCTTTTCTTCTATTCTCTCACGATATATTGTATTCCTATATATTTCCCTCTATCCTTCATTGTTTCTTCCTACTATGAGTATATCCTCTGTAACCGTCATCATGTTTTGGACAAAAAAATAATAACAATCATCATTTTAAAGTTCTAACAAAGGACCATGCAACTGCCTGCAGATGGGAGAAATGAATCTCTAATGGGACAAATTATGGACATAAGACCTGAGGAATTTCCTCTCTTAGTAAGCCTATGATATGGAGATACCAGACTATAAATGTAATCTGTCTGATTTACCCATTTGCATGGAGTTTTATCTGTCTGAGAAAAGCATTTCCTAAGCTTGGACCAGAAAAGTTGCAATGAGTAGAAATTGCCATTATTGCAAGTGTGATATTGCCATTATTGCATACAGTATGAAGTTTAAAAAAAATGGGGGTGGGATGCTTTTGTTTTTTAAAATCCAGCTGAATCCCTTCCATAGAACCCAGAAGAGAAAGCTGGTCGAGTATCTTACCCAATGGTCGTCAAATTCACCAAGAACCACAGCAGGGGCAAAAGATCTAGCAGGATTCATGGAACAGCCAGTGTAGTAGATCTAGGTAGAAAAATAGGGTGAAATTATTGATATATAGCATATGACTCAAATTATGAAGGGTGGGGACTGGATGAAGGCTGTTACTGAAGGATACAGAACTTTTAAAACTTTTAAAACTTTTAAAAAATTTAAAATTTAATATTTTTTTAAAAAAAATTCCCCAGGCTGGCCAGACCCATCTCAAGATAGGGATATATGCATTGTTTCCATAGAGGATAAGATCACAAAGTATTTTATGAGCTACAGTCCATTTCTGTTGAAATATTTGTGAGGCTTTTCAGTAGGAAAATACACTACTATGGAACTATTACTCTTTTAAGTTGTGCATATTGTCCTGTTGATCACCCCATTAAAACAATTGTGTATAGAAATGGGAAAGGCAATATGTATTAAAGAAATCCATAAAAGAGAGATGTGACATATACAGAAAATTGATGAGAAAATAATATATATACAGTGGTACCTCGACATACGAGTTTAATTCGTTCCAGACCCGAGCTCGTATGTCGATCAACTCGCATCTCGAACGAATGCCTTTAGACTTTGTTTTTCGCGCCGAGATAACTGGAAGCAAGGAATTCTTGCGCCACCTAGTGGAAGCTCGGCTCGTATCCCGAATTTGAGCTCGGGTGTCGAACAGAAATTTTGTTCGAGTCTCGGCTCGTAACTTGAAATACTCGCATGTGGAGCAGCTCGTATCTAGAGGTACTACTGTATATAGAAGAATCAAGTATAAAATATAATATATTTGAAAATATTTATATCATTAGTATATAAAAATATGTGAACTGATACTGAGCTGTAATCAAAATGGGACTTGGGATTCCTGCCATTGTATGATTGTGAGTTATGCAATGTTTTTTGTGTATATAAAATAAAAACCTTTAAAAAGTAGCTCTAATTTTCAGCCACAAAAAACTTCACCTGAAATGGGCCACTTCTTCAAATCCAAAATTTGTGTTTTATTGTCTATAATTAATCATCCATCCTCCCAACATGATTACATTTCAATTTAACATCCTTGCTTAAGTTTGCACAGCAATCTGGTTACACACCCCAATGAGGTGACCCAGCACCACTGAGAAACCAATGGACAAAGCTGGGGATCCCAGATTGTCGGTTCTATGTTCATCAGTGGAGGCAAAAATACACAGGACCAATTGGAAAGTGAGGAAAATCTCCATGGCGACAGCTTGTCCTGACGTTGTGTTATTTTGCACCTAGAAAAAAGCAGAAGAAAATAAAAGCTCCTTTTCTGAAATTGGTTGCTTTTATGAGAAGGGCGGCATAAAAATCAATCAAACAAACAAACAAACAAATAAATAAATAAATACAGCTGAAACACTTTTTAAACCCCTCTTCATTATTTAGATATGTTGGATTGGCTACTGTGGTCTTTAAAATTGAATTTATTTATTCATTTATGATTTGTTTATTTCTCTAACATATATAAAAACCCATCTCACAATTGTGCTTTTGGATGGCTTACAACATTAAAAAAAAAACCCTACAGAAAACCTTAATTCAAAGCCAAAAAAAGGAGGTGAGGAAGCAAACCAAGATATATCAAGTCATAACCAAATCATGAGCTCTCACTAGCATTCTAACCCACATGCCTAGGATCACATCTCCTAGTCTACGGAGAGGGGAGCCATACAAATCTAATAAATAAAATAAAATAAAATAAAATAAAATAAAATAAAATAAAATAAAATAAAATAAAATAAAATAAAATAAAATAAAATAAAATAAAATAAAATAAAATAAAATAAAATAAAATAAAATAAAATAAAATAAAATAAAATAAAATAAAATAAAATAAAATAAAATAAAATAAAATAAAATAAAATAAAATAAAATAAAATAAAATAAAATAAAATAAAATAAAATAAAATAAAATAAAATAAAATAAAATAAAATAAAATAAAATAAAATAAAATAAAATAAAATAAAATAAATAAACATCCAATTCTTTAGAGCCTTCTGAAAAGCCAGCAATCTAACCTTGGGAGAAATCTGGCTCTGCAACAGAAATGCCCTCCTTCCAGTCCCTACCTGTTCAGAAGCACCTGCACGCCACAATCATGGACAGTATTTCACCCTCTCCACATGTGCAGAAGGCTTTGCGCTTCCGCAGAGGGTTAAAAAAAAAGAAAATGGTGACATCTGGAAGGGTGGACAGAGCCTTGGGCCACTGCCACTCCCGGTTCTCCGAGTAACCACTAGCCACTGCTACCAGTTTGGGATGTTGGATTTATGGGATTTATCTGCCGCCCAACTCCAATCAGACTCTGGGCAGCTTACAATGACAATAAATACCATCAATATAAAATACAATAAAACAGTAAAATACATTATAACCCCCACAAGCCATAGATACACTCGCTCAGGCCCACCGGAAAAGTCAGGTATTGATGGCTTTCCGGAAGACCGGTAGGGTGGAGGCAGTTGGTTCCAAAGTGTCGGAACCACCACAGAGAAGGCTCTTCCCCAATATCCCACCAACTGACATTGTTTGGTGGACTCGACCTGGAGAAGGCCAACTCTGTGGGCCTTTATTGGTCGTCGGGAAGTATGATGTAGAAGGCGGTTCCATAAGTCGTCTGGCTTTAAGCCATGTAGAGCTTTAAAGGTAATAACCAACACCTTGAATTGTGCTCAGAGGCCAACCGGCAACCAATTCTGTCTGCGTAGAGTTGGAGTGAAGCAGGTGTATCTTGGTACACCCACTATGGCTCGCTTGGCGGCATTTTTGAACCAACTGGAGTTTCCAAAGGTTTTTGAAGGGTAGCCCCATGTAGAATGTGTTGCAAAAGTCAAGGCATGAGGTGATGAGGGCATGAGTGACTGTATGAAGAGCCTCCTGGTCTAGGTATGCCCGTACTGGGCTGAACTGGTAGCATTTCACTCCTACCTCCTTCCAAGGTCCCACAAGATGACATCCTTTGACAGGTAGAATCAAGTGTCAACCCCTAACCCCCAACATTTCTCCCTTAGACTCTCCACGATTGACCTCTCCAGGTTCCTAAGAGGCCAGTAAGGGATGTACATAAGTGCA
Organism: Erythrolamprus reginae; assembly: GCF_031021105.1. Classification (NCBI taxonomy): domain Eukaryota; kingdom Metazoa; phylum Chordata; class Lepidosauria; order Squamata; family Dipsadidae; genus Erythrolamprus; species Erythrolamprus reginae. The sequence goes on along the minus strand of NC_091951.1, from coordinate 183,132,828 downwards.
CTGGTGTGCCTTTCGTCGCCTGTCCAATTATCTTTCCTTTCTTTCACCTATCATATATATTCTCTTCCTTTCATATATCCTCTCCTCTAAGTTCACTTTACCCTTATATATATTACTACATGTCTATTTTTCTTCCTATGTATTTGTGTATTGGACAAATGAATAAATAAATAAAATAAATAAATGGCAGTTGCATCTCATTGATAAATTTTGCTGAAATGTTAAGATTTTTTTAAACAAACTACAGCTGGAGCCTTTGTTCGCAAATAATTTGAGCATTGTATTTATATATTGTAGATGTTTAAAATGGAATACAAGAGGAGGGAAAGGCATACTGTTTCATTTTCTTTGAGTTCCTTACATTTTCCACTAATGATTCGGATGTTCTATATTAAGAAAGGTAAGTGATTAACCTAAAATGAATGGAATTTGATGTACAACATAGGTACTAAAAATAAATACTTGAAGAACAGAACATCTACTCCCTTCTCTCATAAATGAACAAACAAAATAGATTGTTAAAACCATGGTACTATTCTGAAAATTCAATAGGCTGCCACCTTTTTTCTTGTCTGCTATTGGGGTTGACATTTTATGCCAAGCACCATTTTGGTGGCTGCCATTTTCTATGTCCATAGTTCAGTCATATGGACAATGTTTTGCTAGTAAAGATGGAGATGGTAGAGGACACATGGCCACTACCTTTGGGCTATGGATCAGTGTCAACACATGTGGATATAGCAATAATCAAGAGTTAATTTTTATTCTTTCCTCAAATGTTAATAAGGAATTGATCCAGTGGTGAAATCAATTTTTTTTACTACTGGTTCTGTGGATGTGGCAGGGGAAGGATACTGCAAAATCCCCATCTCCCCCCCACTCCAGGGAAAGGATATTGCAAAATCCCCATTCCCACCCATTCTGGGGCCAGTCAGAGATGGTATTTGCCGGTTCTCCGAACTACTCAAAATTTCCACTACCGGTTCTCCGAACTACTCAAAATTTCAGCTACCAGTTCTCTGAACTACTCAAAATTTCCACTACCGGTTCTCTGAACTGCTCAAAACATCCACTAGCGGTTCTCTGAACTACTCAAAATTTCCACTACCAGTTCTCTGAACTACTCAAAAAATCCACTAGCGGTTCTCTGAACTACTCAAAATTTCCACTACCAGTTCTCTGAACTACTCAAAACATCCACTACCAGTTCTCTGAACTACTCAAAATTTCCACTACCAGTTCTCCGAACTACTCAAAACATCCATTACCAGTTCTCTGAACTACTCAAAATTTCCACTACCAGTTCTCTGAACTACTCAAAAAATCCACTAGCGGTTCTCTGAACTACTCAAAACATCCACTACCAGTTCTATGAACTACTCAAAATTTCCACTACCAGTTCTCCGAACTACTCAAAAAATCCACTACCAGTTCTCCGAACTACTCAAAATTTCCACTACCAGTTCTCCAAACTACTCAAAATTCCCGCTACTGGTTCTCCGGACTACTCAAAATTTCAGCTACTGATTCTCCAGAATCTGTCAGAACCTGCTGAATTTCACCCAAATTGATCCCCATAGACTAGGATTACACAAAATGGGCTGCCATGTATTTGCCTGGTTTTCTATTTCCATTACAGAAATACAGTATCTCACTGACATTGATTCAACACTATATGACTTCCCTGAGGACAAATAATTGAAGGGACTGAACAGATAAGATAGCTATTATTTGCTTCTTGGCCATTCCAATTGCAGTTTGATTACGTTTGAATGAATCTATGCCATTGGGGTAGTAGCATTCCAGTAATAGCAGAGATATTTATCTGTGACACACCCAAGCAACTGAATATATCCCTTGTGATCCTAGAACACTTTGAAGTTTCACATTTGGCACCTCCTGGAAATGATGACTCCATAATGTACCAAAGATGCTGTTCAAAAGGCTTCTTGGTTTGAGAAGGGAAAGTTTTCAAGGCAAAAAACCCAAGTAAGTCCAGTTGCCTTTTGAGACAATTATGACTTGGAAGATTGAGAAACTCCATAGAACTGTCTCCAAAATGCAAGCCCGTAAAATCTATGATCCATCAATCTGAATGCAGCTCATCAAACTACTCTGGGTGCTGTAATATACGTTCCAAGGTCCTGATTTGTAGTGCCCCTGCCCAGCACACAGCAAAGAAACCAGTGTTATTTTATCTTTGGTGGTCCAGATATTGTGTTTGATCGTATTTGACTTGTTGGGTTGTGACCTGCATCTGGGCTTTGTTGTAACTTCCATCTGCTTGATCATTGAAGGAAATGGCCTCACAGAAGCATTGCAGTAAACGAATCTCCTTTATTAGGAAGTTTGTAGGAAAAAGAAAATCTGTACTTCTGCTACATTCCCTTAGGATAATCTCTTGGAGGCTGTGTGGTACATGGGCCAAAATTATCAGTAATTTTGTCAAGAGACAATAGGATAGGATAGGATAGGATAAGATAGGATAGAATTCTTTATTGGCCAAGTGTGATTGGACAGACAAGGAATTTGTCTTTAATGCATATGCTCTCAGTGTACATAAAAGAAAAGATACATTTGTCAAGAATCATGAGGTACAACACTTAATGATTGTCATAGGGGTCAAATAAGCAATCAGGAAACAATCAATATTAATATCAATCACTAAGTAAGGATACAAGCAACAAGTTACAGTCATACAGTCATAGTTAGGAGGAGATGGGTGATAGGAACGATGAGAAAAACTAATAGTAATAGTAATGAAGACTTAGTGAATAGTTTGACAGTGGTGAGGGAATTATTTCTTTAGCAGAATGATGGTGCTCAGGAAAAAACTATTCTTATGTCTATTTGTCTTGGTGTGCCGTGCTCTGTAGTGACATTTTGAGGGTAGGAGTTGAAACAATTTATGTCCAGGATGCGAGGGGGTCAGTAAATATTTTCACGGCCCTCTTTTTGATTTGTGCAGTATGCAGGTCCTCAAGGGAAAGCAGGTTGGCAGTAATTGTTTTTTCTGCAATTCTAATTATCCTCTGAAGTCTGTCTGTCTTGCTGGGTTGCAGAACCTAACCAGAGCTGCAGATGACAGACTCAATGATTCCTCTGTTTTAAAATGCAGCATCTGGTCTGCAGGAGGATAAATAAATAAAAAACGAAGATGGTGGGCGGGACTGCAATTAAATCCCTACATACACATTAAAAGAGGCAGGGCTTTGCACAATCATGCCTATCATCTTAATTTTTCAAATCCTCCCTGTGATTGCCCTGATCCAGAGCTCCATAACAAAAACCAGTTGCTCAGATACAGTTGCCTTGCCTAAGATGTCTGCATAATTCATGCTTTCAAGGAGTATTTCTCTCCCTCCTTCAGGTGCAATTCCTGTGGTTGAGTCAGAATCGCATTAGGCAAGTAAACAGAGCCTATGGGGAAGGAAAGGTGACACAGAGCATCACATCAGAATATATATTTTTTTCTCGACATGGTAATCTATCTCGATAGGCATTTTGCATTGGAAGGCTTTTCAAAGCTGCATGCTTTTTTTTGGGGGGGGGGGGCTTCATTTGTCCGAGAAGCACATGAATCTTGAAATGATATCTTTCATCAAAAAGCTGACACGGTGGGTGTAATTAATTATAGCATAGAGTTCTTACTTATGAAGAGGCAATTGGAGGAAGGCCTGCCACATACCCACTTATCAGCTCTGTTTATAATATCTTTGCCTTTTGCACCGGTCAGTTGATTTTTGGATCACATGGAGACTCTGGGAGGGCAATTTCGGCTCCTGGAGGGTCTCCGGGCAGATGGGGGGAGGGAATTTTTGCCCTCCTCAGGCTCCAGGGAAGCTTCTGGAACTTGGGGAGGGTGAAAAATTGGCCTACTAGGCCCTCGAGAAGTTGAGAAACGGGCTGTTTCTGGCCTACAGAAGGTCTCCGGTGGGGGGGAGCAGGGAAGGCAATTTTCACCCTCCCCAGGCATTGAATTATGGGCGTGGGCACTCACGCAAACATGTAAGTGTGTACGCACATGCTTTTGGCACCCGAGGGAAAAAGGGCTCTCCGTCACTGGATTATACCAAATGAACAATATTCCCAAAATTCAGATGAAATATCTAGTTGTTGAGCTGCAATATTAAGGGATCAGGACAGTTATGTTTGAATTAGTCTCCTACCTCTTTGCAAATCAGGCCTAGGTCTATCATACATCCAGTGATGGGCTCGTATGGGTATGGTCAGGTACACAGTGCCGATAAAAAAAAATTGGTCAGGTACACTGTACAGGTAGCAAAATTTTGAATTTTTTTCTTTCTTTCCCTTCTGGGCTCTGGGTATGTTTTTCCTATCACAATAAATGAGGTTGAATGTGTATAATTTTAGAAGAGCTGTGCATGTGTATGTGTGTGTACATACACATACAGTTTATATAGTGGATAATGTATATTTTTGTGTGCCTTTGTGTAATATGTATATACACATATGGCATTTATACATAGAATTAAATAGTATATTTTGGAGGTTCAGTAATAGTAAATAGATAGGGAAATTGTATCTCTTTGAGGCGAGGAGAGGCCAGGCACCCTAACCCAAACCCTTGACGTGAGTGACATCTGGTTGGCCACCTTTAAGCCAGTCACATGACCTTTAAGCCACCCCCCCAGTCACATGATCATCAAGCCACTCCCACCGGGTCACATGGCCGGCAAGCCACACCTACAAAGTAAGCCACACTCACAGTGTGGTAGTAAACTTTTTTGTAGCCCTTCACTGCATACATCTCATGTTTAACATTTTTATTGAGTTATAAAATAAAATAAGACACAAAATATGAAACTAGATATCATACATCTGATCAGATATATTAAAACAAAAGAGCCAGTATCCAAGTAGGTCTTTTTATTATGTTCAGTCTATTAGGCATTTAAGTACAGATAAAAAAATCTGATGGTTATTAAAATGTTACTGGCCTTTACAAATCAGTCTCTTGCCCTGTAGCAGAGATCTATTCTGCTATATCTTACACAAGATTTTGGCATATAAAAATGCAGCTGACAATGCTAAAGAATACTGTCTCATCTTTGAAGAATGCCTGTCAGATTACCTAACTGAATGTGCATGTGCAGTAGATTACACCTGTAAAACCTAATTGTATATAATTAGAGGTATGCAAACATTCCTGTTCTTCTCTTGCTTGTGTGTTGTAAAATCACCAACAATTATGGATTAATTTAATTCCCAACAGGCAACTGTATTTTAATGGTTCCTGGAGGATGCCTTGATAGTCAACACATGTCTCCAGGGGCTTGTAAATGTTTCCTGAGCTTTATGACCTATGAAGTCTTCCTGCAAACAGCTCCAATAAATAAATCTTAGCAATCTTATTAGAGTAAATTGCCTTATTGGCCTTTCCCAAACTGATAAATTCCACATAAATTGAAGGGTTCCCAGAATTCCTAATCAACAAAGTTAAGAAGTCAAGCTAGCAGAACAAATGATTTTCATGGTGATTAATGCAACCTTTTTCAACCACACCTTAAAACACTAGCAATAACAATTAGCAATAGCGCTTAGACTTACAATATATACCACCATACTTTTATAGCTCTCTCTAAGCAGTTTACAGAGTTAGCATATTGCCCCCAACAACCTGAGTCCTCATTTTACCAACTTCGGAAGGCTGAGTCAAATTTGAGCTGGTGGGAATCAAACTGCTAGCAGTCAGCAAACTTAGCCTGTAATTATTCTGCATTCTAACCAGTGTGCCACCATGGTTCCTTTTAATAAATTAGATATTGTTGGATTTCAATAGTTGTTAAAAACACAAGGAGGTTTAACTAGATTAGTTTATGGATAGGCAATTGGAAAGGAAACAATCTTTGTTTATATATAAAAAAATCCACAATGCAGTATAATGATAATAAATATAACCATTAAAATGTTTTCAATTATCTTCAATGTGGATCACATAAATATTTTAAATCATCTTTAAGGTAGAGCTGATTTAACTAACTAAAAAGAGACTCCAGAATAATGGCAGCTTAACCTGCTTCTAACCAACAAAATCAGTTCAAACCTGTTTTTTTGTAGTTAGTTAGTACCCTGTTTTCTCCAAAATAAGGCATCCCCTGATAAGAAGCCCAATTGGGCTTTTGAGTGCATGGCAATAAGATCAAGCGCTTATTTCAAGGTTCAAAAAAATATAAGACAGGGTCTTATTTTTGGGGAAACATGAGTATACAATATGGAAACACAGAAAAGCATTTTGTCCCAGCTTTGGTAATCCTCATCTCCTGGTAGCAGGGAATTACAGTACCAGCATTTTCCCCAAGTTGCTCATGTTGGGTGGGACAAATTTGGTTGGTGGAGGTGATGTTCAGTACCAAGCCATATAGGACTTCATAAATAAGCCCTTGATTGCACCCAGAGACGTACCTGCAGTCAATGCAGGACTTGTAGTAGCCCAAGTATTTTATGTTATCCTGTGCCAGTTAATTTATTTATTGCTGCCCCTCTCCAAGGACTCAGTTAGCACAAAGGATACTGCAATTACAGTTTCTGGGTAGTCTCCACAAAGTACATTGCAATGCATCAATTAGGTGGTGATAACAGCATGAGTTGCAGATGCTAGCTCCTAGTCCAGGTTATAACTGGTATACTAGCTGAAGTTGGGCAAACACCCTTCTGATCACAACATGTATCTGCCTACTCAGCAGTAGCCATGAATTCAGGAGGAGCCTCCAAATCACAGACCCCCAGAGGCAATGCTATCCCTTTAAGAGATATCCCTGGAGTCCATGAAGATCTTCAGTGTACAGTTAACAACTCTGCCATGCATGAATTTAACTCCGTCTGCTTGATCTTATCCACGTCCTAACTGTTGTGGCCTGCCAGCTGCCAGTGAAGCTGGTGGCAGACTTGGAGGGTGGGGAGGAACTTGGGCCAGTTCTGGAATCTGGGAAAGACTCTGATGGATGCTCTGTGTCACATGCAGAGATAGAGCCAGGGCTGTCTGACATTTCCCAGCCACCAGAGACAGCTGCATTTGGAGGCTGATACTGAGTGAAGGGGAAGAACAGCTGGGGCCTGTGCCAGATGCACAGATGTGCAGAGCAGTTAGGAGTGGTGAACAACAGAAGACAAGGAGTCAACTTGGGAAGCAAAGCACATGTGGACACTGAATGGCATCTCCCTGGCTGGGGAATAAATAGAAGGAAAGGGGAGTGGTTGTCATAGGAGACAACAAACAGACTTTTCTCATTGTGTTTCATGCCATAAAGAGTGCTTGCCAGAACTTAATTTGCAGCCTTTCAGCTGGGATCCTACAGCTTTGCAATTATCACAAGGAACTGATAAAGTCTGTTACTGCAGTTAACTCCTTGAAGGACTATTGCCTGGACTTTTCCGTGGATGAATTTAATTTACAAGAGGTAAATAAAGAGGGTTTTTGTGACAAGGAGTCTGTTTCTTGCTTCTGCTAAGGCTGGGTCAGAACACTAACAGCCTTTAAATACTTGGACAAAATCTTGATTGCATTTTGAGTGTTGGCCAGGGTAGCAATGTATAATTGGGTATCATGAACATATTGATGATATCAATCCAAAGTCTCCCATTAGTTTTATGCAGATATACAACAACAGCAGCAGCAGCAGCAGCAGCAGCAGCAGCAACAACAACAACAACAACAACAACAACAACAACAACAACAACAACAACAACAACAGAGTTGGAAGGGACCTTGGAGGTCTTCTAGCCCAACCCCCTGCTTGGGCAGGAAACCCTACACTACTTCAGACAAATGGTTATTCTATTTCTTCTTTAAAATTTCCAGTGTAGGAGCATTCACAACTACACTCAGGTGCTTTGGAGAATAGATTGACTCCCTCTTCTTGTGGCAATTCCTGAGATACTGCTGTCATGTCTTTCCTAGTCCTTCTTTTCATTGAACTAGACTTACCCAGTACCAGCAACCATTCTTCATGTTTTAGACTACAATTCCCTAATCATCTTTATTGCTGTTCTCTGCACTCTTTCTAGAGTCCTTATTACATAGTGGCAACCAAAACTGAATGGAGTATTCCAAGAGTGGCCTTATCAAGGCCTTATAAAGTGGTATTAACACTTCACATGATCTTGATTCTATTCCTCTATTAATGCAGTCTAGAAATGTTTTGGCTTTTTTTTTTGGTAGCTGCTGCACACTGCTGGTTCATATTTAAGTGGTTGTCCACTAGGATTCTAAGATCCCTCTCACAATTACTATTGTTGAGCAAGGTAGTACATATACTGTACCTGTGCATTTTGTTTATCTTGCCTAAATGTAGAACTTTACTTTTTTCACCATTGAATTTCATTCTTTTAGGTAGCACCCAATGTTCAAGTCTGTCAAGCTCCTTCTGTATCTTGATTTTCTGGAGAGCTGGCTATTCCTTCCAGTTTGGTGTAATCTGCAAATTTGATGTTCTTCATCTATCCCCTTGTCCAAGTCATCTATCCCCTTGTCCAAGATGTTGAAGATATTAAAAAGTTAACAGGAGAGGATCAAAGTCTGTTGCATGCCATATATCAAAGGTCACTGAACTGAAATTTCTTACTCTAAAGCATGTCCTAGTCCCCAACCCTTGCAAGTAGTCAAAAAATATTCCATGTTTGATGGTATATGAAAGCTACTAGTCAGGAGCACAAAATTCTAATAAAGGCAGCTGGCTAACAGCTAGCCAACACATTAAGAGATCAGAAGCAACAGTCTTATAACATTACCATTGTATTTATGTTATCTATTTTACTATGATCCCAGGTTTCTATTAATGATCAGCAATTTTAGAAATGGATAACATGATGCCTTTCAGCACTAGGGTGCCCATCTGTCACTCTAGTGACCTTGCATATTTTAATGTTTAAACATTAAACATTAGACTCAAACTCAACCCTGATAAGATAGAGTGGCTGTGGGTTTTGCCTCCCAAGGAAAATTCCATCTGCCCGTCCATCACCCTGGGGGGGGATTATTGACCACCTCAGAGAGGGTCTGCAACTTGGCCGTCCTCCTCGATCCACAGCTCACATTAGAGAAACATCTTTCAGCCGTGGCGAGGGGGGCGTTTGCCCAGGTCCGCCTGGTGCACCAGTTGCGGCACTATTTGGACCGGGAGTCATTGCTCACAGTCACTCATGCCCTCATCACCTCGAGGCCCAACTACTGTAACGCTCTCTACATGGGGCTACCTTTGAAGAGTGTTCGGAAACTTCAGATCGTGCAGAATGCAGCTGCGAGAGCAATCATGGGCTTCCCCAGGTATGCCCATGTTTCACCAACACTCCACAGTCTGCATTGGTTTCCGATCAGTTTCCGGTCACAATTCAAAGTGTTGGTCATTACCTATAAAGCCCTTCATGGCACCGGACCAGGATATCTGCGAGACCGCCTTTTGCCGCATGAATCCCAGCGACCGGTTAGGTCCCACAGAGTTGGTCTTCTCTGGGTCCCGTCAACTAAACAATGTCATCTGGTGGGACCCAGGGGAAGAGCCTTCTCTGTGGCGGCTCCGACCCTCTGGAATCAGCTCCCTCCAGAGATTAGAACTGCACCTACCCTCCTTGCCTTTCGTAAACTCCTTAAAACCCTCCTCTGTCGTCAAGCGTGGGGTAACTATGTAGTTTTGTGCATGATATGACTGTATGTATGTTTTTTATATTGCGGTTCCTTGCTTTTAGATTTTTAAATGTACAATTGTTATTTTGGATTCTAATTATTAGATTTGTCATTATATATTGTTTTTATCACTGTTGTGAGCCACCCCGAGTCTGCGGAGAAGGGCGGCATACAAATCTAATAAATAATAATAATAATAATAATAATAATAATAATAATATAATAATACTATTTCAATTTTATATATTAAAATATATAAAGAAAAATCAGCACACTGCAAAGTGCCTTTATTTGTAAGAAATATCTCTGGCTTTCAGACGGCATTAGAAGAAAATAGATATGATGGCAACTCATTGATGATAAGATCTTTCAGTGTTGGTAAATTGGGAGAACACATCCAATGGGGAGGAGATAGGGGATTATGGGCTCATAGAGAATGCCTTTAAATAATGATTATATCAGCCACATAGATCTTCTAGTATTTGCCACAACATGTCAAAAGATATCAGGCCCTGGAGCTTATGAAATGGGCAAATGGGTATTTACAATGAGAAGGGAGGACTTGCGATATTTAAGCTGGTAAAGTGCTATTCTTTGCAATAATACGTGGCATCAGGAAGTATTTGATTTTTTTCTGAACAAATAAATAACTATATTGGGAATTGGGTAGCAATTTGTCATGCCGGCATAAAGACATAGCAACCTGGGCTTAGTACTGCTTTCACGGAGGAACTGGAATTATGTTATGGAAACAAACTGCTAATCCCTTAAATAGCATATGGCCCTTGTGGGAGAATAGAAACCAGAAAGGTTAAGCAAGTATTGCTATGCTAGAAACATGCAAAAATCTTTGCTAGATTTGGAATCCATATTGATGAGTATCTGATATTTACAATAACTAGCTTGCTCTAAATTGGACTGAGAAATCTGTATTAAAAACTGACATCCTTTTTTGTGATGGAATCTATGTATCTTTAACATCTAGATCAGTGATGGTGAATATAAATAACATAAACATGGGCTTCGATAATTTAGAGCTACTTCTCTTTTGAACTGATCTAAATGTAGTTCATAAAATCATCTATCACATTGTCCTACCTGTCAATGAATACTTCAGCTTCAACTGCAACAACACATGTGTATACAATAGATTCAAACTCAATGTAAAATGCTCCAAACCTGATTGCAGAAAATACAACTTCATCAACAGAGTGATCAATGTCTGAAATGCGCTACCTGACTCTGTGGTTTCTTCCCCAAACCCCAAAATCTTTAACTTTAGACTGTCTACAGTGGACGTCACCCCATTCCTAAGAGGTCTGCAAGGGGCTTGCATAAGCTCACCATTGTGCCTACCATCCCTATCTTATTTTATTATTATTATTATTATTATTAATTTATTATTGTTGTGAGCTGCCCTGAGTCTTCGGATAAATAAATAAATAATAAATTATTATTATTATTATTATTATTATTATTATTATTATTATTATTACTGTCTTATTGTCCAAATTTCCCTATACCTACTTTGTTTTTGTTTATGTCTATACCATACCTGTTATCTTGTACACGTTTTGACAAATAAAATAAATAAATAAAAATAAACATTACTGAATCAGCATGACTAATATTAATATACCTTGTGATGACCCAGAAAGCTGGAGTCCTTCAGCCCTTCCACTCTTAAAGATAGTAAAAATCCTTACCCTGTTGATGGCCAAGCTGCCCCGAACGTGAGGCGGAGTGATTTGATGCAGGAGAGCTGCCCCCGTCACGGCTCCTAGGATCTGTGCCACCATGTAGAAGATGGCCCTGAGGAAGGAGACTTGAGAGCCCACCAGGCAGGCCACTGTCACCGCAGGGTTAATATGGGCTCCGCTGACATGACCCACTGCTTGAACCAAGGTACCAATGGCCAAGCCGAATGCGATGGAGATCTGGAGGACGTTTGGCGGGCAAGCAGGCCAGTTCAGAGCTGAGCCCAGGCCGAAGAAGACAAAGAGGAGTGTGGCTAGGAATTCAGCAAGGATAGCTCGAGTGAAGGCCACCGAGCGGAGTTCCCACATCATGGATAACCACTGTGCAGATCAGGCTGGGTTGAAACCTATAGTTACACTTTTCCTTTTTCAATGATGATATTATATCCTGGAAAGACGGTGGGATAAAATCCGTACGTATGTGTGGATTTAGGCATAGAGAAAGAGAGAAGGGTGTATATGTGTGTATGTTTGTATGTATCTTTACCTGCACAGCAGGTAAAAGTTATTTAAATGGAGGTGGGGTTTGGAAATCTAATGATTTTCATTCCTGTTCCGGCTGAGTTGCTTTAGTTTGCCTTCTCTGATAACCTGAAAAATTAACATTAGATATTATCCTTTTATTTCATACTTTCAAACATATTTGGCAGGGCTTTTTTTGCCATTGTCTTTTTGACCTCTGTTTTCCTTTTTTTAAAAAAAGCTCATAGTTTTTATCTGAATTTATTTCAAGTCATCTATCGGATAGAGGGGGATCGGCTTTGAATTTCTAAGTAATGTCCAACAGTTGCTCTTCTCTTGTATCCTGTACTCTCAACTATTTAGATCTCTCCGTATCTCTGATCATTGGCCATGTTGGAGCAGTGATGGATTCTGGGGACCCATAATCTCTCCAGTCTGATGTGCCTGGAAGTATTACATATAGAGATGCAGGGAAAGGAAGGACTGGAATGTCCTCTTTCAAGGTCACTGACTGTTGTGGTTAGCTCTGGCCCAGCTCCTGCCCCAAGGAATGTGGAGATGGATCCACATGCCGCAGGCCTGTTTTGCTCTCAGTAGAATCTGCCGACGAAGTCTCCTCTGACCAAGGAAGCGTGAATGACAGGGAAGAGGGGAGTTTGGCAGACAGCCCAGGAGGAGATCAGTCATCTGTATCATCCCTGGATTCTACACAAGAATTAATGACACATCCACGCATGCGTAGAGTGATGTATAGGAGACAACAACTGAAGGATTATTACAAGAGAAAATGAGGCCACCTGTGGTTGGATGGTGCTGCTGTAATTAGTGCTACAGATAAAAGTGCAGCCTGGTGTTTTAGCCTCATGGCAGTTTATCTGATTCATTGTTTTGTCAAGATTGTGGTTTTTGATGTTCAGGATTGTGTGTGTAGACTCTCTGGACTTTAGAATTGGACTCAATTTCCCAGTTATTGGGTGAGCAATTGGACTGCCTTTAACCTGTGCCTTGTGTGTACCAGAAAATCCCTTTGACATTTAAAAAGGGAGCTGTTTCTGTTTTTCTGTTTATAAAAACTTTTGAGTTTTCCTTTTATTGTGTGGTATGTGTCTTCCTGGACTAATCACCTGTAATTACGGGCGGTTGAGACACGCCGGCAGAACACTGATCATCTTTGGAATTTTGTAACAAAACCTGTTCTTTCTGGAGCTCTATCACAAATTCCTGCTAAGCTTCTGTATGTGCAACAATATTCTTTGAATGGGAGAAACTTGATTGCTTGGTGCTTATGGCCTATGGCAGTGATAGGCAAAGTTGGCTCTTCTATGACACATGGACTTCAACCACCAGAATTCCTGAGCTAGCATGATTGGCTCAGGAATTCTGGGAGTTGAAGTCCACAAGTCATAGAAGAGCCAACTCTGCCTACCCCTGGCTTATGGCATCAAACAACTACCATTTCAAATTTCCTGCAGTGCAATATTTACAATAGAAAGCCCCCATATATCTGACAGCAACTCAGACCTATTCATAGCAGTTGGGTATCCTTGACCGATTTTGTGATCCCACCACATTGGTACATGCATCTTCATCTGCTATGAATCCACCTTAGGTATGTACAAAATTTGTTCTGCTAGTACTTGCATTTCCACAAAAATACTCTCATGTGGATTGTATTTCATGCCAATAGTAGATAAACCTATAGGAAGATTTGAAAAGGGGATGAAACATGTATGAAGTTATATTGAGGATCTACTCCATGAACAGGCAGGACGCTCAAGGTAACTATAGAACAATGTCCCAGTGAATATTTGTTGGCTCTTTCGTTTCCATCTTTTTCAATTCCATCTCATGGTCCTTGCTGGATCACAATCTACTCTTACAATTGTTAATCTTGGTTAGAATTTTAGTATTTGTAGCTTTAAGCAATGTGCTTTTTATGCTGTCTTAAAATTTGAAAAAAAAATCTAACAAAGTTGTAAGCCCTTGATTTCTAGGCTAACTTCCTGGCTTTGCTACTCAAAGTCTAAGGCTGTTATCCTTGTTTTTTATGTTGTTAACTATTACTCCTTCATTTACTTTAACATGTTGTTAATATCTATCTGTCCCACCTGAGATCTGGCAGGCTTTCTCCATAATCCCTTGATCACGGATGGTCATTTCAGGAAATAGAGATGTTGGTTGACATTCAGGGGTGCAGATAATTGATTATTAACCCAAGATCTTCCTAAGCATTCTATGCTTGCCCCAGAGTCCCTACAATGGAGGGCTCCTGTGTCTATATCAAGGGTGCCCAACCTTGGCAAGATCTATGGCCTTCAGCTCCTAGAATTCCCCAGCCAGCCAAATTTGGCCGCTTAGCAAGTGGCATGTATTTATGATTGTTGTAGTCCTGGGATCAGGTGATCACATTTTGTGCCCTTCTGACAGGCTAGAAAGAATGACCTGGCCCAAAGTCACCCAGCTGTTATTTTATGCCCAAAGTGGGACTAGAACTCACCTTGTCTGTTTTTAACCCAAGTTATGGATTTGAGGGATTGTATGTCCCTTAAATTTAGTTGATTAGAACAATTTACTGTATAAGCCCTGTATTATGTCTGTATAGTTTTTCTATGTAGCTTTCAGTTTTGGATTACTTCTTTTCCAGTATCTCATTCAATAAATTACAATTTTTTCTCGAATATCCAATCATTTTCATATTATTATGAGACTTATCAACAAAATTGGCTTGTCTTCCTATGGATCTTTATCCACTATAATTTTCAATCTATCCTTTCCTACTATAGAACAAATCTATAGTGTTTTTCCCCTATTTATGAGAAAATATTAAGCAACATGAGAAAATATTATTTTACTGAAAGAGTAGTAGATGCTCGGAACAAACTTCCAGCAGATGTGGTTGGTAAATCCGCAGTGACTGAATTTAAACATGCCTGGGATAAACATATATCCATTCTAAGATAAAATACAGGAAGTAGTATAAGGGCAGACTAGATGGACCATGTCAATCTTCTATGTTTCTACAAAATGGTTCTTCTCATCAGAGTCACAACAATTTCCTGGTGATTCCTAAAAACTACTTAGCATTCCAGTTCATATTCAAATAAAGGGCAATTAATTTCAATTACTGCTATTTTCTTGGGATGACAGGCTTAGCTACATGTGGCTAAAGTCAGATAATAAAAGTCCTTGCCTAGATTCTCAACTTGGATGTCCTCAAAGCTGAGCATAATATGGGGCCTGAAGTCCTGTTTCTAATTACAAATCTTCAGTTGGATCATTAAAATAGCAACTTTTGTTCCATTGGAGGGCTTGGGTTTTAATATACATTATTAGCATCCTGGATTCACTGAGAAAGTGAGGAAGGATTTGCTGCTGTTGCTTGGATATCAAAGTCTGGTTGCATAATCTTGGCAAAAAATGCTGCCATTTGGTTGCAGCCATTGCCCTCCAAAGTACTTTTGGAGATTAAATCTGAAGTGTGCTAGTTGGCAATACTAGGTTAGACAGTGTGACTCTACATAAATCTGCTTCCTACAATCTTAAACAGGAAGTAAAAGAGTAGAGTCTGAAGTAGACCCAGAGACAGGGTTTGAGCAATCGGTACTTTTATTCAGCTCAGAGAATAAGTGACAGCTCAGCAAGGTAAAGTGACGATTCAGCGAGTACCGACTGGCTCTGCAGGGAGAAGCCGCTTCTTTTATACTTTTGCGGTTCCCGCCAAAGCGAGAGCCGGCCGCGTCTGAGCCAATCAGGAGCGACTTCCTGCTTGGGCTCAGACAGCGCTGGAAAAGAGGAACAAACTATTTACAGCGTTACAAGGTAGCCATTTCAGGATACAACACCCCTCCCCTCATAGTTGGACCCATCCATCAAGAAAGCCACGTGACGAAGTCGTCCAATCGGTGAGGCCTTCGAGACTCTCGCGCTGACCTGCGCAGTCCATTTTCTCCTTCGCCACTGACTGTGGAGGATGGCTCGCCGCTGTTCTCCCGGTGCGGCGGACTAGGCCTGGCGGGCCCAACGAAGGCCTCGGAGGACGAGGATGGCTCGGCGTCGCTGGATGGTTCCCCCTGGCCCGATAAGTCTCTCTGCGTGTTTCTTAGTTCGGGCAATGTATAAAAGTCTGTTGAGGGGGGAGAGTCCGAGTCAGCGGGTTGTTGTAATTGGTTTTCAGTTCGTTTCCGAATGTGGTCTATGTGTCGTTTCCACAAACGACCATCCTCCAGTTTAACAATATAAGTCTTGGGTGCATTTTGCTTAACAATAATTCCCTTCATCCAGTTTACATTTCCATCAAAGCATTTTACATATACATTTTGACCCAAATACATTTCTCTTTCTGGTTTTATGCACATTTGGTTATTATTCAAACAGAACCTTGGGTTTAACCTGTCTAGTGGTGACCTCAACTTTCTCCCCATCAATAACTCTGCAGGGCTTACATGTGTGTGCGAGTTAGGGGTAATGTGCTGGGTTAATAAGAATTGGTCCAAGTTCTGTTGCACATCTCCAGGGCCTGACCTGTGCAATGCCTCTTTAGCCACCCTTACGTAACGTTCTGCCAACCCGTTAGCCCAGGGCGAGTAAGGCGAGATGAGGGCATGTCTGACCCCCAGGCCATCTAGGAATAATTCGAATTGCCTGGCTGTTAGTTGTGGTCCATTGTCAGACACCAATAGATCAGGGCAACCATGGGATGCAAACAGTCTGCTCAATACCTTGATAGTGGCACTTGTGGTTATGTTGTTCATTGCTATTATTTCCAACCATTTGGAGAAAGCATCAACCACTATTAGGAAATACTGAGACCCCACTGGGCCAGCAAAATCAATGTGGATCCTAGACCAAGGGCCAGCAGGCTGTTCCCACTCAGCCGGAGTTGTTTTGGGGGGATTGGGCCTAGACTCTTGGCACGGGTCACACTTTGAAACCCAACTTTCAATATCAGCATCAAGCCCTGGCCACCATAAATGCCCCCTTGCTAGGCTCTTCATCCTGACAATCCCAGGATGGCCCACGTGTAACATTCTGAGTACCTTTTCCCTTAGGCGTTTGGGGATGATCACTCTATCCCCCCACAGCAAACAACCTTTTACATATGACAATTCAAGCCTTTTGTTCTTAAAATCACACAATTCAGGTTTAACAATATCATTTTGCCATCCCTTTAGAACACAGTTCACTACTTGTTTCAGGATTTGGTCTTGCTGCGTGTGTGCAGCTACCTCTTTTGCTGTGGTTAGTGGGTTTTCCTCGAGTTCTATCATTAGCACGTCTGTGGTTGGAACAGGGTCTTCTACCAAGTCTGCTATGGGGCATCTGCTGAGGCCGTCTGCATGATTGATTTCCTTCCCCCCCTTGTGGGTGAGCTCATACTGATACCCAGAGAGGAAAAGGGCCCATCTGATTAGTCTTGGAGACATAAAAGGTGGAGTGGGCTTGTTGGGGGCTAGCAGGCCTAGTAGGGGTTTGTGGTCAGTGACTAGCTCAAAATTTCTTCCAAAAATGTAATTGTGAAACTTCTTTACCCCTGCCACTAATGCCAGAGCCTCCTTGTCTAACTGGCTATAATTTCTCTCTGTGCTGGTCATGGTTCTTGAAAAAAATGCTATTGGGGCCTCTGTCTGATTAGGTAGAACGTGAGCTAGGACTCCTCCTATGCCGTACGGCGAAGCGTCGCACGTGAGCCTAATGGGTAGTGAGGCACTATATTGGACTACTACACTTTTAGAAGTTAGTAAATTTTTTATTTGAGCAAAGGCTTCACGTTCAATTTTCCCCCATGTCCAGCGGGCTTCCTTCTGGAGTAAACGATGGAGAGGCTCTGCTACTGTTGCCTTCTGCTTTAAAAAAACGGAATAAAAATTAAGGAGGCCCAAAAATGCTTGCAACTCACTCTTATCTCGTGGCTCTGGGGCTTCTCTAATTGCTCTCAGCTTCTCAGTTGTGGGGTGGATACCTTCCTTATCTATTTTATATCCTAGGAATTCAATACTGTTAGTTCCCCAGACACATTTATCAGGCTTGATTCGTAACCCTTTGTCCTGTAGCCTCTTAAGTACTTCCCTTATTCTTTTGTTCACTTGTTCCTGGTTTTCCCCTGCAATTAAGATGTCATCAAAATATGGGATGGCCCCATTTACCCCTGACAATAGGCGTTCCATGATGCTCTGGAATATCCCTGGGGCTATGCTCACCCCAAACTGTAACCTCGTGCATTTGAAAGCCCCCCTGTGCGTTACAATTGTTTGAGCGTTTGCTGTTTGTTCATCGACCGGAAGTTGCTGGTAAGCCTGCGCCAGGTCGATCTTTGCGAACCTTTTCCCCTCCCCCAGGGAGTGTAAGAGTTGTTGCACAACCGGAATGGGGTAGGGGTGGTGTTGGAGTGCCTTATTCAGGGTTGATTTGTAATCAGCGCAAACTCTTAAGGAGCCATCTGGCTTCAGGGGTGTCACTATGGGAGTTTCCCATGGCCCCTGTTCCACAGGGACCAAGATACCTTGACTAATGAGTTTGTCCAGCTGTAAGTCTAGCTTGGGGAGAAGCGGGAGGGGAACCCTGCGAGGTTTCAGTCTAACTGGTGGGACCTTGGGGTCAATAGAGAAAGATATGGGGGTTCCCTTATACAATCCTAAGGTGGGGCTGAACACTTCAGGGAACTCTTTCACAAAGTTAGGCATAATATCACAGTTTACATTACACACACCCGAAATTTCAATCCCCAACGGTTCCATCCATGCTAGCCCTAGCAGGGAGTGTTTGGCCCCCGTCACAATAAGCATGGGAAGGGTACATTTGACATTCTTAAATACAATAGGTACATTTGCAGTTCCCAGGACCGAGATTACCCCCCCTTGGAAGTCTCTGATCACCAAAGAGGTTTGAATTAGGTCAGCCTCAGACACATTAGGCATATATAGCTTAAATTTTTCCCAGGGCATGATGGTATATCTCGAACCCGTATCTAGCTCCATTGAGCAAGGCTGGTTATTTAGCAACAACGAGATAACAATTTTAGCCCCCTTTTTGGTTGCCGTGTTATTCACGGAATATTGAGAGTTACCTCTATTGTAGTCTCGGTTAGCGGTGGGGTAATTCCTTTGACCCGAGTTGCGGAACGGTCTCCTTTCTCGCGATTGGGGGGGGTGGTTTTGGGGTCGCTGGTATTGTTGTGTGGCAAAAGTTTCTTCTGGTGCCGTTGCCCTGCATGCGATGGCGATGTGGCCTCTCCGGTTGCAACGGCGGCAAGTGGTGTCGCGGAACGGGCATCGATGGCGCTGGTGATTTCCCCGGCAGCCCGCGCAGGGGGCTGGATGAGTAGCTCTAGGGTGTCTCGGTTGGTCTTGCAGGAGGAGGCAGTCGTCCCCGTTGCTAGTTAGCTGGCCGCGGACGTCTGTTCCCATGGCGCTGGGAGACTCGGCGTCGATTTTGGCAATGGTTTCTCGCCTTCCGTGCTCTTTTAATTCTCTTGCCGCTGCGTCGGCTGCTTCCGCGGTTTGCGCTAATTTGATTACGGTTTGTAGAGTCGGCTCGTCTTCGGTGAGGAGTTTACTTCTCACTGTGTGGTTCTTCATGCCGAAAATCAAGGCGTCGGTGAGGCGAGCTTCCGGATCTTGAAACTTGCATTGAGCGAGTACCGTTCGAAGCCGCGTTGTGAATTGGCTTATCGACTCGGTTTCTCTCTGAGCCATCATGTGAAATTGATGCCGGTAAACCACGGCTGGTCTGGTTGGTTTAAAATGGCTCGCTAGTTTCTGTTGAAGGACGTCCCACGCTGTGGCTCTTGCTTGTTCTGGTTCGGTGAGAGTTTGGGCAAGTCTACGGATCTCTGCGCCGCAGTAGTTTAGAAAAATAGCCCGTCTGCGATCGGCTCCGGCGTCCTGCATTCCCGCCGCCTCGAGGAATATCTCGAAGGTGGCCATGTACTCGTCCCAAGTCATTTTCTCGGCATCGAAAAGTTCTGGAGCCTGGCCGATCTGGATTTTGTCCATGTTGCACGCGAAGTTCTTCCGTTCGTTCGTCGCCAGTGAAGTAGACCCAGAGACAGGGTTTGAGCAATCGGTACTTTTATTCAGCTCAGAGAATAAGTGACAGCTCAGCAAGGTAAAGTGACGATTCAGCGAGTACCGACTGGCTCTGCAGGGAGAAGCCGCTTCTTTTATACTTTTGCGGTTCCCGCCAAAGCGAGAGCCGGCCGCGTCTGAGCCAATCAGGAGCGACTTCCTGCTTGGGCTCAGACAGCGCTGGAAAAGAGGAACAAACTATTTACAGCGTTACAAGGTAGCCATTTCAGGATACAACAGAGTCATCTGAGGACACTCTGTTACAATTAGCCTGTAAAACAAACATTCTATGATGGAATTAGAGACCAGACATTGCAGGATGCTAAGATATCTGACTGTATTCACAGGTTTATTGCCTTTATATCATTTTCCAAGCAGCAAAAGGTAACAGAGCAACAGCATTTTTAATTGGTGAATTCTCCTCACCAATCCTTAAAAACATCCTATTCATACAACCTAGATGAGATCACATGCCAGCCAGGGATAGTGTCCTACATCATCCTGGCAATGTGAACTGTAAGGGACGACTAGATGGACCATGAGGTCTTTTTCTGCCGTCAACCTTCTATGTTTCTATGTTTCTAACTTGCTCATCATTGATCTCTACATCTGGATGTTAATAATGATTAAACTAATTAGCCACAGAATTGTAGAGATAGAGGTCATGTAGAGGTTGTGTGCAGCAATCTGCCTTATCTCAAGCAGGCCACCTCATGGTCCATCTAGTCGTCCCTTATACTATTTCGTGTATTTTATCTTAGGATGGATATATGTTTATCCCAGGCATGTTTAAATTCGGTTACTGTGGATTTACCAAACATGTCTGCTGGAAGTTTGTTCTAAGAATCTTCAGTAAAATAATATTTTGTCATGTTGCTTTTGATCTTTTCCCCAACTAACTTCAGATTGTGTCCTCTTGTTCTTGTGTTCACTTTCCTATTAAAAACACTTCCCTCCTGGACCTTATTTAACCCTTTAACATATTTAAATGTTTCAATCATGTCCCCCCTTTTCCTTCTGTCCTCCAGCCTATACTATACCTCCAGACTATATGATATGATCCTTCACTAGTCCTGAATGATTTAATTGTCTCTTTAAACAGAAGGGCAGAAATGTATGGGAAACCTACAGCTCTGAGTTTTGCCAACTAACTCTGGTAAGGCTGAACCATTCCTTGGAAATCATAGTGGTTGGGGAAAAAAGCCAATACTGTGAGACTGAATTATAAAAAGATAAAGGTTGTGTGTTCAAGCTAGGTGTAGAAAAAGTGATCAGCTGAGCAAAAGAGGAGGTCTTCTCTCTCACCTTGCTTATGAAATCTTGATCCAAGAGCCTCTCTTTCCTCCCATGGCTATTGCTTTGCCTCATTTAACAATGTTAATTGGGATAGGCAATGCCATTACTTAAATAACATAGTCAAAATGTCCAAAATCACATGAGTGCTGCCAATTTAAGATGGCAATTGTGGTAGTGCCGGTTGACATCATTAAGTGAATCCATTGTCTTTGCAGCATCCTGGTTTGTCATTTGTGATCTCCTGCCAGTTTTCCCATTGACTATGCTTGAGGGAAATTGACTGTGAAGGGTGATTGCGTGGTTGCAAGTAGTGATGGGTGAACCGAACCCGCACAATTCGGGTCCATACTGAATTTTGCGGTGTTTGGTATGCCGAACACGAACATGAAATTTTTCCAAAGTTCGGGGTTGTGTTCGGCGTTCAGAGCTTTGAGGTCACCGGCAGGTTGCTAAGGACGCCAAGGTGATCACTTCCTGGAATCCAGGAAGTGATCACCTTGGCGTCCTTAGCAACCTGCCGGTGACCTCAAAGCTCTGCCCCCGGAATCTCTTCATGGGAGGGATTCCCCGTTCAGGTTCGGGTTCAAGTTCGGTTCAGGTTAGGCCAAATTTTGGGTAAAAATTCGGCTGAACTTGCCGAACCATTGGGTTCGCTCATCACTAGTTGCAAGTTTATTTATTTATTTATTAGATTTGTAAGTTGGTTGTCAAGCATCAAAATTGCTATCAGGTGTCCAGGGAATGAGGTGACAGATACAAATACAAGGATCAATCCTAAGTCTGCCTCTTTCAACACTATTGTAACTTAGACTAGTCATTGAACAGGTGGTCATTTAAGGAGTGTATTGTTTTGTCTCCTACATTGACTATTGTTGGGTTTCAATATTGGAGTGTTGTCTTGTTTTTGACATTATTTTATCTAATATCCCCAGTGACCATTCAACACTGAGCAAATGAGTAGATGGGTGGGTGGATGGATAGATAGAAACATAGAAACATAGAAGACTGACGGCAGAAAAAGACCTCATGATCCATCTAGTCTGCCCTTATATTATTTATTTATTTATTTATTTATTGGATTTGTATGCCGCCCCTCTCCGAAGACTCGTATTCCTGTATTTTATCTTAGGATGGATATATGTTTATCCCAGGCATGTTTAAATTCAGTTACTGTGGATTTACCAACAACGTCTGCTGGAAGTTTGTTCCAAGGATCTACTACTCTTTCAGTAAAATAATATTTTCTCATGTTGCTTTTGATCTTTCCTCCAACTAACTTCAGATTGTGTCCCCTTGTTCTTGTGTTCACTTTCCTATTAAAAACACTTCCCTCCTGGACCTTATTTAACCCTTTGACATATTTAAATGTTTCGATCATGTTCCCCCTTTTCCTTCTGTCCTCCAGACTATACAGATTGAGTTCATTAAGTCTTTCCTGATACGTTTTATGCTTAAGAGTTTCCACCATTCTTGTAGCCCGTCTTTGGACCCGTTCAATTTTATCAATATCTTTTTGTAAGTATTCTCAAAGTACCTTGTTTCGGATCAGATTTCCTCAGTCCCCACAGATAAAACCACTTGGACAGAGTGAATATTCAGTTTTTGCTTTTTCCCATGTTCTCCAAAAATGAGATGTAAAAGAAATCTGAGCCTGTATTGCTTTGCGCACAAGAACAGATAATTCATACCCCTAGAATTTAAACAGTAAATTAGATGAGAATAATTTTTAATAGCAATAGCACTTAGACTCACAGTGCTTTTACAGCTCTCCCTAAGCAGTTTACAGAGTCAGCATATTGCCCCCAATAATCTGGGTCTTCATTTTACCCATCTTGGAGGGATGGAAGGCTGAGTCCACCTTGAGCCTAATTGAGACTCGATCTGCCAAATTGCAGGCAGCAGGCAGGCAGCAGAAATAACATGTAGTACCGCATTCTAACCACTGAGCCACCACGGCTCTTAATCAGAATTTAAAAACAGAAGAAGAAGATGCTGGTAGAAATAGATGCCTTCCTTTTCCTTCTAAGTAGTAATGTTTAGCTACTTAGTTCACAGGAAGTAACACCATTACATTATTGTGATTCCATATTGTGACATCTAATGACGGAAGTCTATGAGAAGATTGAATTATTTTTGCATTATTAAATGCTTTCGGGGCAATTTCTATTCATAAGTACTTCCTTCGATGGTGTTTATTCTCTGGGAAGTATTATACTAAGATGTATGAAGGGAAGGGATGCTTTGAATAAAGCATCACTTCAGAATGGCTTTTCATAGCAACTCTTGGTTGTTAGAAATGCAGTGGCACAATGGCTAGAATGCAGTACTGCAGGCTACTTTTGCTGATTGCTGGCTGCCTGAAGTCTGGCACATTGAATCTCACCAGGCTCAGGGTTGACTCAGCCGTCCATCCTTCCAAAGTCAGTAAAATGAAGACCCAGATTGTTGGGGTCAATAGACTGACTCTTTAAACCAGTGCCATTGCGATTCCTATTTCTGAGGTGATCTGAAGAGAAACCAGAGGCTCCTCAATAAAGACTTCAAGAGCAACAGAAAACATGTTGGTGAGATAATTTCTGTCACTGCTTTCCCTCAATGAGGCACACATTGTAGCCTCCATAATGTGAAGTGACTTTTTTGAGACAAAAATGAGGTGACTCTTGAATAGGACCTCATCCTGACTTGGAAGAAAGGAATGTATTTATTTTATTTATTTATTTATTGGATTTGTATGCCATCCCTCTCCGCAGACTCAGGGCGGCTAACAACAGCAATAAAACAGCATATAATAATAATAATATATAATAACGGAAGAATTAATTATAGATAAGATATATACATGCGGGGAGATGGACGAACTCACTAACTCAATCAAGGGAAACAAAATCACGGAATCAAAACGAACATGGCAAAAATGGCATGAATGGGTTCAAAAGAGAATATAGAAACAATATAATAAGAAGCAACAGTACAAGGGAAACAATCTACAGCTACCTTGTAAAAAGTTTTATTTACCAGTTATTGAATATAACAAATATTAGAATATAAAAGTATGAAATATAATGTATATAATGGAATGTAACAGGTAAAAATCTATTATAAGAATTTTAATAGAGATGGTTTATAATCTGTAAAACAGAATAATGTGTGATTTGAACTATATGTGAAAACTCAATAAAGAATTTTTAAAAAAAATATATAACAATATACTCAGAAGGATATTAAAAAGTTGACATGGAATACAAGACTGATTGAAGCACCACCTCTTTTTGCTCCCTATATGAATAAAGGGTGGGGCCATTTTCATTTTATTTGACTTCTTGGATTCTCCCTCATGAATCCTGCCCCTGAAAGTCTCTGGCTGATTAAACAGGAACATTTTAATTGCAAAAGGATTATTTTTTTTGGTAGAAATTTGAATGTAGTAGGGAGCCTTGTTCAAGAGTATGAACCAGAGGTGGGTTCGTCCCAGTTCAAACTGGTTTGCCTGAACCGGTAGCAAACCGCTGGTGACGTCACAATGACATCACAGAACTAGATCAGTTGGTGCCGGTTCATGGAGGCCACCATTTTTTTAAATCTTTCGGGGATTTTTTTGGGGGGGGGATTTTTTGGAGGCAGGGGAATTTCCCCCAGTCTTTTTTCCCTTTAGCATATGTGCAGAAGCTGGGTTTCTGACACAGTGCATGCGCCATTATTTTGTTTTTGACTTTAAAGGAAAAAAATCTGATTTTTTTGCCACTGCACATACGCACAGATAGCACGCATACACCCATGAGGCACAGCCACATGGTGAGGGAGGAAGTGGACTGACAGCAAGTTAAGTTAGAACCCACCCCTGGTATGAACCAGTGCATTTGTATAGAGTGCTAAAAGAATAACAAGTAATTATGTAGTATATGGTCTCATCCATTAAAAAGAAAAAACATTCTTAGTATTGCTGTCTTGTATTACCCAATTAAGCTTTCAGACATTATTATTTGTAGTAATTAGATTTATTAAGAAATATGTAGAATAGGAAGGCTCCCTTTCTACATTTCTACATCAAGGAGAGAGTAAGAGAGTGTGGGAGAGAGGGAGGTAAGAAGGAAGGAAGGAAGGAAGGAAGGAAGGAAGGAAGGAAGGAAGGAAGGAAGGAAATTTCCTTTGTCTCTTTAAACACATAACATTCATTTGACCAACCATAAGCCATAAGTGACAGACTATAATGGTATGGGAATTGACCTTGGGTGACAAGTGGAAGAGTCACAAACTAGACTGTGGTCAGATAAGAGGCAGCCAAGACTGTAGAAGGAATTTGGGCATGGCAAATATCTCAGAAGGGACCCTCCCTAGTTTCTTGGGCTGTAAATGGTGAGGCAGCAAGGGGGGGGGGAGATACTTTTGAGGCTTGCAAAATTCCTCTTGATGAAACCTTACAATAAAGTTAGAACTGTACTTTTGGATGTGCTAGTTGACCGGAGAACTTTATAAGACTGACAGAGACTGCCGCAAGGACAACCTAGGCAGGCCCTTCCTCTCACTTCTCCCTCTCTCTCTCCATTTGTCCTGTTAATCTGATTCATTGTGTATGGGAGGCAGTCTTGGCCTGGGTGCATGGGAGGTGCGTGCTCCTCCTCGCCGCCTCAGAGTCCCTCTTTTTTTTTTAAAGCTTTAAAGTTTTGGATTTTTTTGATTCCCCTCACCTCACTTTCTTCCTTTGGCAGCGACTGTCCCCCTCCTCCTCCTCCTCATCCCACCCAAATTCTGAGCTTTTATTTCTTTCCTAATGGGTTTGCACACATTATTTGCTTTTACATTGATTCCTATGAGAAAAATTGCTTCTACTTACAAACTTTTCTAACTAAGAACCTGGTCACGGAACGAATTAAGTTCTTAAGTAGAGGTACCACTGTACAATGATATTTTAACCCCGTGATGGTGAACTAGATGACATTCAATCCACTTTCTGATGGCACGCTAGCCGTCGCTCCAGCTCAGCTTCACTACACATGCACACACACACCCTGCTGGTCAACTGATTTCTGCCATGCATGTGGGTGGGGTGGGGTGTATGCAGGAGACATATGGGAATGAATTGCAGATTGGGGAATCACGTGAGCATATGCAGGGGTCAGGAGAGCGTGGGGGTTGCACACACATGCATAGAGGTTTGCAGGAAGCTTGGGGGCCAGGGGGGAGCATGGGGAGGCAGGTGCGCATATGTGGGTGTGTGTGCATGCGAGGGGGGTGTCGCATGCTCATCGCATTGCTTTTGGCAATGTTTTAACTTCTCTTTAAGTTACCTTACATTGCTAATCATCAAAAGCATAAATCACATGACATTTTATTAATAAGGAGAATATTCAGGATTGACATGTGGGGCCCTGGGTGTTCTCCGAGTTTGCTTGCTTTCTTGCAGGCTTTTCATTACCCAAACTAAGTAACACCATCAGTGCTAGTGATATTTTATTTATCAAGTGACCACAAGAAATAATAACAACAACAACAACAACAACAACAACAACAACAACAACAATAACAATAACAACAGTGTTGGAAGAGACCTTGAAGGTCTTCTAGTCCAACCCTCTGCTTATGCAGGAAACCCTACACCACTTCAGACAAAGGGTTATCCAACATCTTCTTAAAAACCTCCAGCGTTGGAGCCTTCACAACTTCTGGAGGCAAGCTGTTCCACTGATCAATTGTTCTAAGTCAGGATTTTCTCCTTAGTTCTAAGTTGCTTCTCTCCTTGATTAGTTTCCACCCATTGCTTCTTGCCCTACACCAGTGATGGCGAACCTTTTTCCCCTCGGGCGCCGAAAATGCATGTGCGCACACTATTACACATGTGCGAGTGCCCACACGCATAATCCAATGCCTGGGGAGGCCGAAAACAGCTTATCCTGTCCCCTTAGAGGCCTTCTTGAGGCCAGAAACGGCCTGTTTCCCAACGTCTGGTGGGTCCAGTGTCTCATGTTTTACCCTCCCCAGCTCCAAAGGGTTCCCTGGAGCCAGGAGAGGGTAAAAATGCCTTCCCGCATCCCCTGGAGGCTCTTTGGAAGCCAAAAATGCCCTCCCAGACCTTCTGCGTGAGCCAAAAATCAGCTGGCGGGCACACATGCCAGCAACAGCTCACATGCCAGCAGATATGGCTCCGCATGCCACCTGTGGCACCCGTGCCATAGGTTCGCCATCACTGCCCTACCCTCAGGTGTTTTGCACCCTCTTCTTTGTGGCAACCCCTGAGATATTGGAACACTGCTATCGTGTCTCCCCTGGTCCTTCTTTCCATTAAACAAGACATACCCTTTTCCTGCAACTGTTCTTCCTATGTTTTATCCTTGAGTCCCCTAATCCTCTTTGTTGCTCTTCTCTGCACCCTTTCTAGAGTAGACCTTCTGTAAAATAGTGTAGGCCTTCTGTAAATTTCCATCATTTGTTTTGTGGGCTCTGAAATGAGGCACATTGGCAGGGCTCCGAGTGGCATTTCCAGTCCTTAGATTGATGCTTGAAAGGAATGTTGGATGTTTTTCAATCTGGAAATCAGGGCCATTAATTGCCTCAGGTAAAGAACTGTATGCAGGCCATTTGACTATTCAATTGGTGAGTCATCATGCTCCGGACTGCCTTGGGTATAACAATGCGATCAGTGCTAGAGGACACTATGCAAAGCTTGCTTATTATTTATTTATTTATTTATTTATTTATTTATCTATCTATCTATCTATCTATCTATCTATCTATCTATCTATCTATCTATCTATCTATCTATCTATCTATCTATCTATCTATCCATTTTTTATTTATTTATTTATTTATTTTTATTTATTTATTTGTTTGTTTGTTTGTTTATTTATTTATTTATTTATTTTTATTTATTTTTATTTATTTATTTGTTTGTTTGTTTGTTTATTTGTTTATTTGTTTATTTATTTATTTATTTATTTATTTATTTATTTATTTATTTATTTATTTAGTTAGTTAGTTAGTTAGTTAGTTAGTTAGTTAGTTAGTTTGTCCAAAACATAATGAAGGTTACAGAGGATATACTCATAGTAAAATATATCAATGAAAGAATAGAAGAAAAGGTATAGGAATAAAAATATATCAGTGAAATAATAAAAGAAAAGATATAAGGAGAGAAGAAAAGATATATAAAGAACTATAAAGAAGCTGCTCCCAAAGTTTCAAATTCTCTCCTCTGTTTCGGAGGGAGGTGGGGATTTTTTCTTCCCTCTTACCACAGAAAATGAAGGAAGTGAGCTAATCTCTAATGTGCTTTTGATGGCGGTTACACAATACTCACTGATCAGAATCAGATCAGGGAGATATCCAGGCAGCTCCAGCTCAAAAGAAAGCATAAACATCGAGGGAAGGGGAGGAAAGGAGAGAGGGGAGAGGAGAAGGAAAGAGGGAAGGAGAGGGAAGGGAAGGGAGGGAAGAAGAAAATATGGAACGAGGTGGACTGTCATGGTAAAATTGAAAATGTGATCTGTTGTAAAGAAAAATGTATAATAAAAACATTTTTTTTAAAAAAAGAAAACATAAACATCCACTGCCTCTAGCTGTGCTCTGCATAAACAGTCTGGAGAACCACATTAATACAGGCAGTCCTTGACTTACGCCCACAATTGAGCCAAAATTTCTGTTGTTAAATGAGATTTAATAACAGAAATTTGTTGTTAAATTTATTAAGCGAGTTTTACCCCATTTTATGACCTTTATTGGATTTGTATGCCGCCCCAAGTCTACGGAGAGGGGCGGCATACAAATTCAATAAATTATTATTATTATTATTATTATTATTATTATTATTATTATTATTATTATTTCTTGCCTCAGTTGTTAAGTGAATCACTGCAGTTAAGTTACTAACATGGCTGTTAAGTGAATGTGAATTCCCCATTGACTTTGCTTGTCAGAAGATCACAAAAGGTGATCACGTGAACTTGGGACACAGCAACGATCATAAATATGAACTGGTTGCTAAGCCTCTGAATCTTGGTCACATATTACCACAAAGGCCGTAACTGTGCAAAATGGTCACAAGAAGTCACATTCTTCAGTGCTGTTGAACGGTCAGTAAACAAACTGTTGTAAGTCGAGGACTACCTGTATTTCACTGTAAGTCACTGCCATTTGAATTTGTCCTTTGAATTTGGGGATCTGTTTTCACCTATTCGGAGGTCGGTGTGGATCCACGGAGTTAGAGACCTGTCACACTAAGCAGCCCAGACACACCAAGATGATGTTATGCTGATTATGGTGATAGTGTTGTTTGAGAGTCGGGCTGAGACAGATAAGATTCCCTTTAAATTCTGCAGTGGTTGAGATGTAAGATTCCAGCGACCTGAGGCAATTAGGCCTTTCAAAGCCAACTAACCTTAAGAAAAGGATGTAAAAAATGGACGGCCCAAGAAAAAAAGGTAACAGATGGAAATGATTCTTCCCTCTAAATCAATGATGGCAAACCTACGGCAGGCGTGCCCCAGGAGCCATATCGGAGGGCACGCGAGGGTTTGCCCTATGTGAGCTCCAACATGTACGCACGTTTCCAAGCTTCCAACTGGCTCATTTTTCACCATCCCTAGGCCTCAGGAGCCTGGAGGCTTCAGTGAGACCTGTGTGCATGCGCAGGGGGGGGGGGGCGGCATGGGAGGGGGGTTGTGTGCATGAGTGGGCGCAGTCCCGGGATTGTGTGCTTGGGTGGAGGGAGAGCATAGGTGTGGGCATGCTCTCCTGCGCCCCCTTTTGGCACATGAGCCAAAAAAGGTTCGCCATCACTGCTCTAAACGGAAGGTAAGGAAATGAATGAGATGCATTGTTTATACTGGCTCTGTGCCTCATGTCAAGTCAAACCCTCTCTATGCCTTCATTTGAGGCCTCAGCATTCTCCTGTAAGGCTCAGAGGAAGCCCGATGGGTTAGAATCCTGTGCTAAAGAAGCTCGCTTGTTATTATAAATGCATGCATATTCATTAGATATCATGGAAATTGCCCTCCCTTCCCAATCAGCTCCTTCAAAGAAAATCTAAAACTGGATAAGCCAGGTGCCCCTGACATTTCTCACCGATTAGCAATGGTGTGCAAGAATGTGCAACACACAGTAATAGAATTCAGCGGTGAAATCCATTTTTTTAAAAACTGCAGACATGAATGGGAAAAGCCTAAAGATGTAGCTTCTATGTCTATGGGTGCCACCAGGGTTTGAGCCATTTTATAAATTTTAGGGCCACAGCAGGTTAGGAAGAGAGCCTGCTTCTTGTTGCCCAGGAGATCCTGGAAGTTGTTGGCTTCCAGAAGCATGTGAAAATGGCTCATGTATGTTGTCCATTCTTTGTTTTTGTTTTTCAATTTATTGATTTTGAAAATGAAAAAATAAAAAATAGCACATGTACATTTCTAAACAGTTCATACTCCGTGTCTGTTACCTTTTAAATTGTCATTTCTACACATTATTTTAAATTGAACTCTATGCATTTACATATGTATAACAAGCAAAGATACTCTTTATGTTGTCCATTCTTTGGTCTTCGGGTCAAAAATTGTTGGAGCGGGAGATCTTTGAGTAGCTATCTTCAAGTTTGGCCAGAACAGGACAATGTTTGCTTCTAGGATGGCCGTGGATGCCACGAGGTGCCTTTGTCCTGTTGTCTTCTTCTTCTTTTTTTAAAATAAAATTTATTTGTTTTTTTTCAAATATAACAAAAAAGACATACACAAAACATATACATACAACATTTGAGAAACAAAAGTTTCCCCACTTTTTTTTTGAATGTTCGATCAGAGAATTTTACTTCTTTCATATAGTATTAATTCTTCAATTCTTTTATTTGACGTGATGCTTTGCTTGAATTTTTATTTATTTCTTTGCTGCTCTTTCCTTTAACCAGTCATAGAATTTTGCCCATATTTTATAATAATCTGAATCTTCGCTTCCCTCTATTTTTTTGGATAACCTGTCCATCTCCGCACAGTCCAATATTTTTTTAATTACTATATTTTCTTCCGGTGCTTTATCCATTTTCCATTGTTGGACATATGATACCCTGGCAGCTGTTAATATGTGTATAACTAACCTCTTTTTCCATTTTTTAAAATTAAAATACCCAATAAATACAATTCTGGTTTTTTTTTCAAATTCTTCTTTTATTATTTCTTTTAACCAATCTATTATTTTATTCCAGAAATCTTTTGCTTGTACACATGTCCACCATTGATGATAGAACGTGCCTCTTTCTTTTTTGCACTTCCAGCATAACGGGGAGGTTTTTGGGAACATTTTTGAAAGTCTTTCCGGTGGTAGGTGCCACCTGTAAAATATTTTTAGAAACATAGAAACATAGAAGTCTGACGGCAGAAAAAGACCTCCTGGTCCATCTAGTCTGCCCTTATACTATTTTCTGTATTTTATCTTAGGATGGATATGTGTTTATCCCAGGCATGTTTAAATTCAGTTACTGTGGATTTATCTACCACATCTGCTGGAAGTTTGTTCCAAGGATGTACTACTCTTTCAGTAAAATAATATTTTCTCATGTTGCTTTTGATCTTTCCCCCAACTACGGTAACTTCAGATTGTGTCCCCTTGTTCTTGTGTTCACTTTCCTATTAAAAACACTTCCCTCCTGGACCTTATTTAACCCTTTAATATATTTAAATGTTTCGATCATGTCCCCCCTTTTCCTTCTGTCCTCCAGACTATACAGATTGAGTTCATTAAGTCTTTCCTGATAAGTTTTATGCTTAAGACCTTCCACCATTCTTGTAGCCCGTCTTTGGACCCGTTCAATTTTGTCAATATCTTTTTGTAGGTGAGGTCTCCAGAACTGAACACAGTATTCCAAATGTGGTCTCACCAGCATTCTATATAGCGGGATCATAATCTCCCTCTTCCTGCTTGTTATACCTCTAGCTATGCAGCCAAGCATCCTACTTGCTTTCCCTACCGCCTGACTGCACTGTTCACCCATTTTGAGACTGTCAGAAATCACTACCCCTAAATCCTTTTCTTCTGAAGTATTTGCTAACACAGAACTGCCGATACAATACTCAGATTGAGGATTCCTTTTCCCCAAGTGCATTATTTTACATTTGGAAACATTAAACTGCAGTTTCCATTGCTTTGACCACTTATCTAGTAAAGCTAAATCATTTACCATATTACAGACACCTCCAGGAATATCAACCCTATTGCACACTTTAGAGTCATCGGCAAATTTTAATTGGTTTTCCTTGAATGCAGTCGATTTTGTCATCTGCCAATTATTAGTCCATAATTTTTCCCATTTTTCTAATTCAATTGTGTAGCGTCCTGTTGTCTTCTTCAACCACCCTCGTCGCCAGTGTTTGATTGTGCAGGAATGAAGAGGCGAGATGTAGGAGCAGTTTAGCGCCTTTATTTAGCAGTAGCAGAAAGTAATACGGAATGCTGGCAGGCTACAGGGAAACTGGCCAGGCACTGACAGAAGTTTATTTCCCCCGCTGCCAAATTAGCCAATCAATGCAAATCCATGCTATCTACAGCCAGGGGGTAGGCTGTTGCCCTGATGGGGGCGGGGAAAGCAATGGGGTAGCAAAAATGGAGCTCCACCCCAGAGTACCCAATTTGCACTGAAAGATGTTGAAAGAAAATGCAGGGCATCCTGCATAAGCCACGCCCACAGTGTTGTAGTCAAAAATTGGGTAGCCCTTCACTGCATACATCCGTATGTAACAATTAACAAATTCCATGGGGCAATTAAAAAATGAATGCTATTACATATATATTACATATATATACAATCTTTTGGTTTTCTTGTTAGTATATCCATATATATGTAATAACTATTAAAAGGAAAATATTCCTTTCTGTACTATGTATGAGCTGCAAACCAACTACGCCACCATCTAGGTGGTGCTGATACTAAGCTATGATACCAAATATTCCATGTATAAAGCAAGATGCTTTATTCTTTTTTCTTTTTGTATGTTATATGTATATACTGTTGTTTTGTTGTCTTTTGTTATCTTGTTGTTTTAATGTATATATTTAATAAAGTATTTAAAAAAAAAAAAAAAGAATGCTAAAGGCTTCCCAAAACCAAAGTAGGGATGACGCTTGTCCTTACCATGTCATCATGTGATAAATGTTAACTGATAAGAGTGCAGTGACTGTATATGGAGGAGGAAAACTGATATGGAATCCTGCTAGAAAGTGTCACTTTTCACTTAATGGTACCTTTCCACCTGCTGCAATTGAACGGGGTGGAAAGGCCAAATTCTAACCATGAGCCTATGCCCTAAAGCAGGGAGTTTCTCATGCTTTGGAGAAAAGGTAGAAAATGTGTTAATTCTCAGAGTTTGTCCAGCTCAGAAATTCCCAGACAGTAGTTAGCCAAATGCTACGGCGAATTTCACCCAAAGGCATAGAAACATAGAAACATAGAAGTCTGATGGCAGAAAAAGACCCCATGGTCCATCTAGTCTGCCCTTATACTATTTTCTGTATTTTATCTTAGGATGGATATATGTTTATCCCAGGCATGTTTAAATTCAGTTAATGTGGATTTATCTACCAGGTCTGCTGGAAGTTTGTTCCAAGGATCTACTACTCTTTCAGTAAAATAATATTTTCTCATGTTGCTTTTGATCTTTCCCCCAACTAACCTCAGATTGTGTCCCCTTGTTCTTGTGTTCACTTTCCTATTAAAAACACTTCCCTCCTGGACCTTATTTAACCCTTTAATATATTTAAATGTTTTGATCATGTCCCCCCCTTTTCCTTCTGTCCTCCAGACTATACAGATTGAGTTCATTAAGTCTTTCCTGATATGTTTTATACTTAAGACCTTCCACCATTCTTGTAGCCCGTTTTTGGACCCGTTCAATTTTGTCAATATCTTTTTGTAGGTGAGGTCTCCAGAACTGAACACAGTATTCCAAATGTGGTCTCACCAGCATTCTATATAGCGGGATCATAATCTCCCTCTTCCTGCTTGTTATACCTCTAGCTATGCAGCCAAGCATCCTACTTGCTTTCCCTACTGCCTGACTGCACTGTTCACCCATTTTGAGACTGTCAGAAATCACTACGCCTAAATCCTTTTCTTTTGAAGTATTTGCTAACACAGAACTGCCAATACATATATAATGTATTTATATACATTATAATCATAATTTGCTTACACGGGGCCTTCCCCGCTTATCTGAGGTTAAATATTATAACCGCATACCCAAAATGGTTAAGCATTTCTATAACTCTATACCAGTAGTGGGTTATAAAACCCTTCGCTACTGGTTTGTGGATGTGCTTGTGCACACGTGCAACATTTCTGCGCATGCGCAGATGCTCCCCGGGTGGTTGGGCGGAGTCTCCTCCTGCTGGCGTTACCGGTTCTTAGAACCGTTCCAAACTGGGAGCAACCCACCGCAGCTCTATCCTCAGGATTTTAATTGGGTTAACTTAATTAGTTTGGAAGATCTTTTTATTTTATTTTATTTTATTTTATTTTATTTTATTTTATTTTATTTTATTTTATTTTATTTTATTTTATTTTATTTTATTTTATTTTATTTTATTTTATTTTATTTTATTTTATTTTATTTTATTTTATTTTATTTTATTTTATTTTATTTTATTTTATTTTATTTTATTTTATTTTATTTTATTTTATTTTATTTTATTTTATTTTATTTTATTTTATTTTATTTTATTTTATTTTATTATTTATTTATTCAATTATTCATTTATTCATTCATTCATTCATTCATTTATTTATTTATTTAGTCCAATACACAATGAGAGTTTTAGTGGGTATATATATATATATATATATATATATATATATATATATATATATATATATATATATATATATATATATATACAGACATAGTAAAATACATAATGAAGGTTATAGAGGAGATACTCATAGTAAAATATATCAATGAAAGAATAGAAAAAGAGATATAGAAATGGAAGAAAGGTATAGGAGATATAGGAGAGCAATAGGACAGGGGATGGAAGGCACTCTAGTGCACTTGTACTCGCCCCTTACTGGCCTCTTAGGAATCTGGATAGGTCAACCGTAGATAATCTAAGGGTAAAGTGTTGGGGGTTTGGGGATGACACTATGGAGTCCGGTAATGAGTTCCATGCTTCGACAACTCGGTTACTGAAGTCATATTTTTGTGAATGAAAATCTGTGATTTTTATTCATTCCCCCCCCCACCCCAATTGCTCCTTCCTGGTTTCACTGTGAAAAGAAAGGATGGGAAGGAGCGACAGTTCCCATGATCAGGCACCACTAGAGGAAGCAAAGAGGATTGTGAGAAACAGGACAGATTGGGATGCTTCTTGGCTGTAACTCCACTGCATGACAAGACCCCAACCCCAGCAAAAGCATCCTCCTTGGAATGGAGCCACCCATTCCCAGTAAATCTAGGCAAATTCTAGCTATGATTT
The DNA here is from genome assembly GCF_031021105.1 of Erythrolamprus reginae. NCBI lineage: Eukaryota > Metazoa > Chordata > Lepidosauria > Squamata > Dipsadidae > Erythrolamprus > Erythrolamprus reginae. The sequence goes on along the minus strand of NC_091951.1, from coordinate 183,097,177 downwards.
CTTTGCAAACTCTTGTGTCTTAAATAACCAACTCATTTGCTACTCAAGCAAAGCCACATCTGAGAAAAAGATAGTAGAGCCACCTCAAGAGAATTGTGAGCCTATTGACGTAGTCCGGGCAAGAAATACAGGTAGTCCTTGACATATAACAGTTTGTTTGAAGTTACAGCAGCCTGAAAAAAGCTGCCTATGACTGTTTCTTACGCAGCATGTCTAGGGTCACGTGATCAAAATTCAAATGCTTGGCAACTGACTCAGATTTATGGGGGTTGCAGGGTCCCGTGGTCATGTGATTCCTCTTTTATGACTTTCTGACAAGCAATGGGTAAGCCAGATTCGATGATGATGATGATGATGATGATTATTATTATTATTATTATTTATTAGATTTGTATGCCGCCCCCTCTGGAGATTCGGAATGGCTCACAACAACAATAAAACAATGTCCAACAAATCTAATAATTTAAAACACTAAAAAAAAAACCTATTAAAAGCAAAGATACACACAAACATATCATGCATAAACTGTATAGGCCCGGGGGAGATGTCTCAATTTCCCCATGCCTGACGGCATAGGTGGGTTTTAAGGAGTTTACAAAAGTCAAGGATGGTGGGGGCAGTTCTAATCTCTGGGGAGAGCTGGTTCCAGAGGGTCGGGGCCGCCACAGAGAAGGCTCTTCCCCTGGGTCCCGCCAAATGACATTGTTTAGTCGACAGGACCCAGAGAAGGCCAACTCTGTGGGACCTAACCGGTCGCTGGGATTCGTGCGGTAGAAGGTGGTCCTGGAGATGTTACTAACTTAACAAGTGCAGTGATTCAACTATGGCAAGAAAGGCTGTAAAATGGGGCAAAACTCACTTAACAGTTGTCTCACTTAGCAACAGAAACTTTGGGCTCAAGTAAGTTGAGTACTACCTATACAACCAGAAAATTAGCTCTTTCTTTATTGTAAGGTTATAATAACATAATCTAGCAAGATTGAAAATACCAATCCCCTCATTTCCCGTTACTCTGGGGAAAACTAGAGTCCGTTCTGGAGTGTTTCCCATGCCCTCCTTCCTTCTGCAGATGGAGATATATTTTACACACTTGTTATTTATTTATTTATTTATTTGTTTGTTTGTTTGTTTGTTTGTTTGTTTGTTTGTTTGTTTGTTTGTTTATTTATTTATTTATTTATTTATTTATTTATTTATTTATTTATTTATTTATTTATTTATTTATTTATTTATTTATTTATTTATTTATTTATTTATTTATTTATTTATTTATTTATTTATTTATTTATTTATTTATTTATTTATTTATTTATTTATTTATTTATTTATTTATTTATTTATTTATTTATTTATTACTTAGATTTGTATGCCGCCCCTCTCCGAAGACTCCAAACTGGGTTCTCCTTCCCGTCTTTCCTAGACTGTTACAGGATTATGTATGTAAGATTTTTCTCTTTCACTTTCAGATTGGCTGGGAATGTGTATACAAGTCTAGATAAGGGTGTATGTGATATGGGGAAGGTTCCCCAAATGATCAGAACAAAGCTTGATTATGCTGTGTAGATTTGACAGTCGACTGATAGTGTGCGTCTTCTTTGAACAATCAAGTTGATGAATATTTTCATTCATTTTCTGCACATTCATTTCTTCATTCGGACCTTTAGTATGCAACCTTCCAAACTGTTATGCTCAAGATGATTCACAACACAACGATACATTGAAATAGGGCAGATCAGTACATACGCAGAGAGAGAGAGGGAGAGGGAGAGAGGGAGGGAGGAAGGGAGAGGAAGCGAGAGATTCAAAGATCCCAAACCAGGGATGGGATCAAACTTACCACCGGTTTGCATCCGCCTGCACCACATGGCTGTGCCGTGCGGGCACTTAAAACACTGGGCACACAGTTATATTGTGTGTATGTTTTATTGTTATTGTTAAAAATCAATAAAAATATTATTAAAAAAGATGCAGAGATGGATATGATGACAAGAAGGCTGAATGATCAAGAGGAATCTGAATATTATACTATATGGAATAAAGTTTATAAGTGGATAGATTAAAAATAAAAATAAAAATTAAATGTTATGAGAAATGTATGAGTATATCAAAATGACTTTATATTTTCTCTTTTTTTATTAACTTAATTTTATGTTATTATAAGGTTTGAACAAAATTCTTCTTTTCACCTAGATTAATATATTGATTTAATGAATCAAGAATATATTCTTTTTCTGTATTAAAAATTAACTTCTAAGATGAGAGGGGTAATTATAACCCCTACTATGTGTTAAATGTTTGTACGTTTGTGTGTGATTTTTATGAAAAATCAATAAAGTTTCTATTAAAAAAAACAGCAGTGCCTATGCAGTGCAGGAAAGTCAGCTTCTGCCTTGTGCATAAGAAAAAAATCCCCTTCCCCATTTAAAAAAAAATCCCCAAAAAGAGAGATGGCAGCACCTACGGACCAGCACCAACAGAACTTGCTCAATGACGTCACCAGCGGTTTGCTACCGGTTCTATAGAAATTGTTGCAAACCGGAGGAACCCACCTCTGACCCAAGCCCATAAACCTAGTGAGAATAAATAAATAAGGAGGTACATCTTGCAGGGCATTCTTCAGGGGTGAGGCAACAATTAAAGCTTACCTTCACCGTAACATTCAAGGGTGGGAAAATTTAGATAAAATCTTACTTGATCACTTCAAAGTGTTGGAAATGTGATCAGAGATTATATGTTCCTTTGAATCTTATGCAACTTGACATGGGAACCAGTGAATGAGCAAACAATGCACTTCATTAAGCATGGGAGAAGCATGCTCTCAGTGTCTTTAATAATTGAATAACTCTTGGTGCCAACCTCTAAATTTTGTGGCACGTCTTTCTTTAGCTGGATATCAATCCTTGTTTAATTGTATCTAATCTCAAGCCTTAATCATAGGAAGTGGGCTAAGAAAAAGTGGCAGAATAATGAATTCCAGGTAGTGCCTTGTTTTAAGAATGAAGTTAAACCATATGTTACTCCCACCTCATTCACTACCACACCTCTAATTTGTCAAATGTTAAGAATGTATTTACATTTATGTCTAGTTTCAACTAGGTGTATTGGAGTGGAATTAATATTCAAGAATTTAAAATGTCACCAAGTAGTTTCCGAAAAATGAAATCTCTATAGGCAAAGTTTTTTGATTGAACAGAAAAGTAAGGTAGATTGGAAAAGAAATTAAATGCAGTAACAATATTGCAAAAGACTGAAGTAGAGTGGAGATCAGGAAATGTTAAACCAGATTTTAGAAATGTAGCTATGAGAATATATTGCAGTAAAACCAACCAAGACTAATTAAAGACTAACAGATCTATTATGACTTACAGAAATAAAAGTTCTCCCCCTCCACAGCTACTGTATATTGAAGTATTGTGAAATTTTCTAGTCCTTGCATTGGCAGAAATCTTTGTTAGCTTAAATTGTTCTGCTTTGCTTGCTGAACTCTACTTAATCTTCGGATGAGGCCCACAACGGCTGCTGTTCCTACAGTTTCAATTTAGGACAAGTTAAAAGAAGCAATTGGTGGTGGTATCCATGGGCTTCATTCCGCTTTCCACCGAATTTATTTTGTCAAAGGGGAAAACAACATCATGTTCTCTCTTACCTGAAGAAGATGGGGCTGGAGAGGAGGTGAAAAGATGGTTAGACTTAATCTGGTTTGGCAACAGTCAAAACCTTGAATACAGGACAGCTGATTCTTTGATGCTTTCTATCTTTTGATCTCCCTATCTGGCTTACATTGACTTATCTCTCACTCTGCTTACACACTTTGCAAGTTGTCTGAACATCAGGTTGCAGATATGGAGGTGCTTTGCACCTAGGACCTATCATTTGGCTATATCTCATTTTTCCTCATTTACCATATCTCTGTCTTTTGCCTCCTCCTCACCTTCTCTTTGTCTTGCTGACTTACAATCTTCCTCTCTTTCTCTTGTGAAAACCTGGCCCTCCTCCAAATCATTCAATTGATTATCTTGGGCTGAATATTTGTATTCTTGTGGTTTCATAAATTATTCTCAATACTCCATGTGGCTGTTTTGTGCAGTAGGTGTATACTGCTACCCTCAAAATGATGCTATAGAGCAATGCACACCAGAACAAACAAGGCCAGCTGGCAGGACCGCGGGGAAGGGCCTTCTCTGTGGCAACTCCGGTCCTCTGAACCAACTCCCCCCAGAGATTCGCACCGCCTCCACCCTCCAGGCCTTCTGAAAGGCCTTAAAAACATGGTTTTGCCAGCAGGCCTGGGGCCATTGAGCACTAACGCTTTGCTTTGGCCAGTACCTATGAATGATAGATGGATGAGTGTTTTTTTAACATTGGGGTTTTAAATTGTGTGTGTTGTTTTATTGTTGTACGCCATCCTTAGTCCATCAGGAGATGGGAGGCCTATAAGTAACAAATAAACAACTAGACACAATAACAGTATTTTTCCTGGACATATGTTGGTTTGGATTCTTTCCTTAATGGGTGGCTAGCTTACATTCCCTTGCCCAAGGTTTCAATAATTAGTTTTGGATTTATTTATTTATTTGTTTGTTTGGATTTCTATGCCACCCTTCTCCGTAGACTCAGGGTGGTTTACAGAAACAGGAATACCGGTAAATACAAAATGCGACATGTAAAAAACCCCCCAAACATAAAATCTAATGCTAAACCCCCAGGATTATTAAAACCAGACACCCACATTCATCCTACACATTCAAATTGTCGGCTGGAGCAGAGTGCCAGTGCTCAACGGCCCCAGGCCTGAGGGCAAAGGTGTGTTTTTAAATCCTTATGAAAGACCAGGAGGATGGGGGCGGTGCAAACCTCTGGAAGGAGTTAATTCCAAAGGGCCGGAGCTGCCACCGAAAAGTCTCTACCCCTAGGCCTGTCAGACGGCATTACTTAGCTGACGGGGCCTGGAGAAGGTCGACTCTGTGGGTCCTCATTGGCCATTGGGATAGGTGAGGCAGGAGGCAGTCCCATAAGTAATCTGGTCCTAATCCATGTAGGGCTTTACTGTGGATTACTGTGGCTTGTGGTTATACACTGGATGTTTGCCTTTTACTCAGAGGTATTTCCTATGGGAGAGGACACAGCCAATGGCTAAGCTTTTGTTTGTGTGTTTCTCTGTCTGTCTGTCTGTCTGTCTGTCTCTCTCTCTCTCTCTCTCTCTGTGTGTATGTATGTGCATATGTGCATGCCTTTGAGTTGGTTTTTGACTCTTGCTGACCTGACAACAAATGCTCTACCCTCCACATTGGCAAAAAGAATCCTAATCGCACATACGAACTGAATAAACAACCTCTCATGGCTAACCCACATTCTGTAAAAGACCTTGGAATACTAATATCGAATGACCTAAGTACTAAAGCCCACTGCAACAATATCGCCAAAAAAGCCTCTAGAGTTGTTAACCTGATCCTACGCAGCTTCTGCTCAGGCAATCTCACACTACTCACAAGAGCCTACAAAACTTTTGCCAGACTCATCCTAGACTACTGCTCATCTGTCTGGAACCCATACCACATCTCAGACATCAACACCCTTGAAAACGTCCAAAGATATTTCACCAGAAGAGCCCCTCACTCCTCCACTCGAAACAGAATATCCTACAAAAATAGACTTACAATCCTAGGCCTACAAAGCCTAGAACTACAGCGTCTAAAACATGATCTGAGTATTGCCCACAAGATCATATGCTGCAATGTCCTACCAGTCAATGACTACTTCAGCTTCAACCGCAACAACACAAGAGCACGCAACAAATTCAAACTTAATACGAACCGCTCCAAACTTGACTGTAAAAAATATGATTTCAACAATCGAGTTATCGAAGCGTGGAACTCATTACCGGACTCAATTGTGTCAACCCCTAACCCCCAACATTTCTCCCTTAGACTCTCCACGATTGACCTCTCCAGGTTCCTAAGAGGCGAGTAAGGGGTGTACATAAGTGCACTGGTGTGCCTTTCGTCCCCTGTCCAATTGTCTTTCCTTTCTTTCATCTATCATATATATTCTCTTCCTTTCATATTTCCTCTCCTCTAAGCTCACTTTCACCCTTTTTATATTATCACATGTCTATTTTCTTCCTATGTACTTGTGTATTGGACAAATGAATAAATAAAAATAAATAAAAATAAGTTTGCTGCAATTTTCTCGTCAAGGTTTTAGAAGCGATTCCCCCTGGGCTCCTTCCTGCAGAATTGGTGCAGCCATCCACTCATCACACTAACACACACATTCTTCCTCCTATCTAATTATGCGAGGGTTTTTAAAAGTGCCACTCTTCTCACCTTCCCCATTCTCATGCTAATGCTATGACAGCTCTGGGCTGCAAAATGAAAAATGCTTTCTCCATTTAAGAATCAGTCCAGACAAGCAGCTGTTTAGTAGGCTGTAGCAAGAGCCTGATCCTGATCCTGCTATTGGGTGGCAGCAGGGCTTGAAATGAGGCTTTAAAAACAACAGGGGTATATTTGGTAGAAGTTGTAGCTCAGAAGGCTCTAGATCAGTGGTTCTCAACCGTGGGGTCGGGACCCCTTTGGGGGTTGAATGACTATTTCCAGACAAGACGGAGTGGCTGTGGGTGTTGCCTCCCAAGGACAATTCCATCTGTCCGTCCATTACCCTGGGGGGGGAACTACTGACCCCCTCAGAGAGGGTGCGCAACTTGGGCGTCCTCCTCGACCCACAGCTGACATTGGAACATCATCTTTCGGCTGTGGCGAGGAGGGCGTTTGCCCAGGTTCGCCTGGTGCACCAGTTGCGGCCCTATTTGGACAGGGAGTCATTGCTCACAGTCACTCATGCCCTCATCACCTCGAGGTTCGATTACTGCAACGCTCTCTACATGGGGCTACCTCTGAAAAGTGTTCGGAAACTTCAGATCGTGCAGAACGCAGCCGCGAGAGCCATCGTGGGGCTTCCCAGATTCGCCCACATTTCTACAACACTCCGTGGCCTGCATTGGCTGCCGATCAGTTTCCGGTCACAATTCAAAGTGTTGGTCATGACCTTTAAAGCCCTACATGACATTGGACCAGAATACCTCCGGAACCGCCTACTACCGCACGAATCCCAGCGGCCGATAAGGTCCCACAGAGTTGGCCTTCTCCGGGTCCCGTCGACTAAACAATGTCGTCTGGCGGGCCCCAGGGGAAGAGCCTTCTCTGTGGCGGCCCCGGCCCTCTGGAATCAACTCCCCCCGGAGATTAGAACTGCTCCCACCCTCCTTGTCTTCCGTAAACTACTTAAGACCCATCTATACCGCCAGGCATGGGGGATTTGAGACACCTTTCCCCCAGGCTTATTATAATTTATGTTTGGTATGTATGTGCTGTTTGGTTTTTTAAATTTATAGGGTTTTTAGTTTTTTCTTAATATTAGATTTGTGCCTGTACAATATTGTTTTATCGCTTGTTGTGAGCCGCCCCGAGTCTTCGGAGAGGGGCGGCATACAAATCTAATAAATTATTATTATTATTATTATTATTATTATTATTATTATTATTATTATTATTATTATTATTTCACAGGGGTCGCCTAAGACCATGGGAAAACACAAATTTCCCATGGTGTTAGGAACTAAAGCTTCTATTCTGGCGCCTTGGAACATATTTTTACAATCTGACCAATCAGGTATTTACAGCGGGGGTGTCCCTCTGACCTTCCTGCCAATCAGCTTAAAGCTCTGTTGGACTTATGGTTGGGGGTCTCCACAACATGAGGAACTGTATTAAGGGGTCGCGGCATTAGAAAGGTTTTCAGAGAGGGGCGGCATACAAATCCAAATAATAAATAAATAAATAAATAAATAAACCACTGCTCTAGATGGTCTGCAGATTGCTCATAAGTGCATTACTGTCCCTGAAGCAATAGCAATAGCACTTATATACTGCTTCATAGTATTTTACAGCCCTCTCTAAGCAGTTTACAAAATCAGCATGTTGCTTCCAACAATCTGGGTCCTCATTTTACCAACCTCGGAAGGATGGAAGGCTGAGTTAACCTTGAACCGGTCAGGATCGAACTCCAGGATGTCGGCAGTGAGTTAGCCTGCAGTACTGCATACCAACCACTGCACCAGGAAGGCTCCAGTAGCTTAATCTGCAACCCATGTTTTGGAATAAAAATGGAGAAGCAGGTGCGAATCTTCCCTCCCCCGCCAATTGCTTGAAAAGAACTTCAGAGGAACAAGGATACACAAATGGACTTTTGTATTTGTAATCCCAAAACCAGTTTGGTTTTTTAAAAAAGCTGCTGGTCTAGAAGCTGGGAGAATACACGTTCTAGCCCTTTCCTTAGGCACAAAAGCCAGTTGGGTGACTTTGGGCCAGTCACTCTCAGCCCTGTATTAAATTATTGTTTAAAAAAAACATATTAGGAACACAGGTCGGCTTTTCAATCTAGCCTGGTAAAGAAGTGCTCTTAATTTTACATAAAGGTCTTACAACAGAGAAAGGCTCGCCTGGAAGGAAGAGATAAGGCCAAAAGAAAACGTGGTAGCCATCACTGATATGCATGTTTTTGATGGGAAAGTTGAAGTTTGAAAAGCGCAACTTTCAGTTTGATTGCTTTTCTTCTTTACTTTCACAGCTGGCAAGGCTGATCTAACCTCCAGAGGGAGTGCCCATTCCAGAAAGGGGAAACCATCACGGAAGAAGCCCACTTCCAATCAAAATCTCCGGAAGAAATGCCAATCTTCTGCGGTGGAACGGAAATACTGAATGGGTTGTTCTGACTGGAGGAAGCATGCCAGCAAGTCCCACTGAGATTAAGTTACGTAAAGCTGTAAAGATCAACAGAATAGAAGAGAATAACAGGGTTAGAAGGGACCTTGGAGGTCTTCTAGTCCAACCCCCTGCTTAGGCAGGAAACCACACATCAATCTCTTCTTAAAAACTTCCAGTGTTGGAGCATTCAGATGTTGAAGCATTTGAATGCTCCATTCACAGAACACTTTGAATGGCACCCAGAAATCTAAGGGAATCCAATGGTGTCAGATAGGTGTCAGATAGCTGTCATGGCTATTGCCTAACAACAGGAGTGGGTGAAAGTAGAACTACAGTATATTCTGTACCAATTGCAGTTTATGAATTTTTCAAACGAAGCACCATTTATTTATTTATTGTACTTATATGTCGCCCCTCTCTGTGGACTCGGCGCAGCTCACAACGTACAAAAAGATACAATATAGAACTAAATATTAATCTAAGCCAATTAATAAGCCATTGCAAGAGGATAGCCCAGTGTGGATGAAGATAACACTTTATGTAGTTGATTTATCTAGTTGATTACAGATATCAGGTTGATATCAGTCAGGACATAAATAATTTAATTGCAATATTGGTGACAATTTTGCAGTACCCCAAATTCGAGGCATGTCTGAATAACAGCCTGATGTTAAAATTTCAAAAAATGACAAATATCCATTGTTTGTTTCTTTAATCCCTCAAGACATACTCACTGGTTAATCACCACACTACCTCCCCAAAAAGATAATGTGACCATCTGACATTGTCGTCTGCATTCATTTTAAGAATAAAATTCCATTGTCTTTGGCCTCAGTGGTTTTTATCCCTGCCTCATTAATTTGTTTGCTTTGTCATCTGATGAATGTGAAAAATGTGAATGCTTGCGAACCATTCTATGCAGTATTGGGCTGCCCCTGGTATGCCTGGGATTGCTGATCTGTTAGCAGAAACAGTGATGCGTGCGCATCTGCATGTCCCTGCCATGCCCCTGCGCAGCCCCGAGCAAGAATCGGCAATTTTTAGTGATTTTTGGACTTTCTTTGCTTCTAAGCATAAGCGGAAGCAAAGAAATAGGCAAAAATAGCCGAAATATTTATTGTGCAAGCGTCCGATCTGGTAGCAAAAGGTAAGTGTGGCCCTTCTGTAAATTTATGTGACTCTTTAGATTCACTTCTTATTTCAGTTTGTGCTCACGTTGTTCTATTATATTTATCGTGCTGCAGTTGTTTGAGTGACGTTCAATGTGTAGCTGCCACTGATCAGATCTCTGTATAAATCTAAATAAAAGACGGCTCTCTATCTTTCAAACAAGTTGACATGCACCAGGGAAATGGAAAAAAGGTAAGACGGAAAAAAATAAATCTTGGAGAGGTTAGAACAAAAGACTGTATTGTTAACAAAGCACTTTGTTACATAAACCCGGAGAAGGAGAAATTGTCTATTGCCAGAGATAGAACAGCAATGCTTGCCAATGCTTATGAGAACTGGAATCATCACATCCAGTGGGTATCCTGTTGGAAGAAACTGGTACACAACAGTTCATTTAGCGACCATGCAAAGTTACAGTGGTACAGAAAGAAGTGACTTGTGACCATTCCTCACACTTATGATGGTTTTACCATCCCCATGGTCACGTGAATAAAATTCGGATGCTTGGCAACCGACTCATATTTATGACGATTGTTGTGTCCTGGGGTCATTTGATTCCCTTTTGCGGCCTTCTAACAAGCAAAGTCAATGGGGAAAACAGATTCACCTAATAATTGTGTGACTGATTTAACAACTGAGTGAGAGGAGTGAGGATTATTTATACCCTCTCTTCTGTCTTGCCCTTGAGCTTCCTGTTCCTGTGACAAGAACATGTATTCTATTGTATTGTATTGGTTGTTATAGGGGTCACAGCTAATTTTGTAGATTGTCTGAGTCCCAGGCTTGATTGAAGCTTACTGGGTGTTGCAATGAAAGGCAATTCCTATTGTGATTGAATGGCTCTGCCCTGCCTTTGTTCAGAGCCAGACCTTGCTGCAGGCACTAATGGATTACCAAATCTGCATTTCTAAAGTTGCCCCATCTCAGTATCTGCTTATGGGATAGGCAGGGACCTGAGGTTCTGTCTTCCAGAGCATGTTTCTCAATTTTTCAACTGGGAAAATATAACATTCTGCCTTTTTAATATTTCCTAAAGTATTTCATTCTCCTAGCAGGCGTGGGTGCTAACTTTCTAAACCAGAAATATTTAGTACCAGAAAAATGTGACAAAGAGAATATATATATCTAATATTACATGTATTGAGAACAGGAAGAATTGTATTGTATTCCACAGCACTGGAAAAATGAGGAAACACCTATAGAAGAAGATGTAATTTCCATTTTTTTAAGATGGTGCAGAAATGGACAGCTTAACATTAAAGATGAAAGAAAAAGAAGGAACCAAGTTTTTTCGAACATGGGATTTGATTTACAAATGGTTGGATAATGGAGGTAGAAATTAGGAGCGGGATAAGTATTAACATACTGTACAAGCAAAATGATCTAGACCAGTGTTTCCCGACCATGGCTACTTGAAGCTATCTGGACTTCAACTCCCAGAATTTCCCAGCCAGCATTTGCTGGCTAGGGAATTCTGGGAGTTGAAGTCCAAATATCTTCAAGTGGCCAAGGTTGGGAAACACTGATCTAGACAATATCCCGTTTGCTAAGCACGTAAGTATGTAATGTGGAAAATGCATAAATAAACTGGTTTTTAAAAATTTTATAAATAAAATATGCAATGTGCTTTGTGGGATTGGCAACAAGTCATATTGTGGGTTGCCTGAAAAGAGTCGGTGATGCCACAAAGGGTTTGACCTATGATTTTACAAATAAAAGGAGATGGCTATGGCTGTAACATTTAAAAAGGACTCCAAAGGAATCAGTTGGTCAGTGGGAGAGAAAGAGAAAGGGGGAGATATTTACTGAACTGAGCAGAGCAACAGGCATCTTTCCCTGTCTCTGATGAGCAAAGCTTTTCACGAGCCAGAGAAATCTAATAGTCCCTGGGGCTTTGCTGCCAATTGCTCCCTAGGCTGCTGTTAGTAACACAGAAAAGCGGTGCCTCTCTCAGCGCATCTAATTTCATCTCTCTCCCTGCATCACCACCTCCTCCCCTCCTGTCCCAGCTGCAAAATGCTGGACCTCATCCTTCTCCTGCATCCTGGCACTTGCCGGGTTCTACCTTCGCACTGCGATTCTGCAAAATTGGGCCCAGGAAAAGCCTTAAAAAACCAACAATCCAACAACCCTCCCTTTCTTTCCTCTCTATTTCTTCCTGGACTGAGCCTGCTCTCTTCAGCGTCACCCCCACCCCCGTTCAAAAGCTGGGTAATGGTATCGCCCCAGCTCCATCGGAGGGGAGACACTATGCTTTAGATGTTGCTGGAACGTAGGAGCATCACTGCGGGCTGCGTCAGAGGCAGAAGCGGCTGCTGACCCGAGAGAACAAATCCTACTCCAGTTGTCTGCTAAAAGAAGAGACTGAATCAGCTCTCCTCCACCCCTCCTCTCTGAAGAGGCATTATCTGAAAGAGGAGCGTCACTTGAGAGGAAAAGATGACGCAGGGGAAGGTAGGTTCAAGCTGGAGAAGGACCCCAAGCCTTCATTCACATGGCTGAATGACCTCTAGGTTTGATTTATCAATGTCCCATCACCCTCTTTATCTCAAGGGCTTGTAAGCTAAATGCTTTCCCTGGATGTTCAGTGTGTACAGATGGAAAAGAGGTTTTTATTGTTCAATTAATATGGGGTTGATCGCTTTGCCTCCCTACACGCCCACCAAGATTAGGTTTTTTAACAGTCCTAGAAAAATTATCTTAATCTAGACTACTCACAAATTTTATAAAGCATTCTTTTTATTTAGCAGGGAAAGGAGGGGAGGGAGCGACTTTGAGTCCATAAGGGATGTAATGTCTTCATGCTTGCTTTGGTTCTCCCCCAGTACTAAGAAATCTGTTGGCGTGGCAACTTAGCAAGAGCATCTAATTGAATTTATTTATTTTATTTATTTATTCATTTGTCCAATACACAAATACATAGGAAGAAAAATAGATATGTGATAATATAAAAGAGGGTGATAGTGAACTTAGAGGAGAGGATGTATGAAAGGAAGAGAAAATATAAGATAGGTGAAAGAAAGGAAAGGCAATTGGACAGGGGATGAAAGGCACACCAGTGCACTTATGTATGCCCCTGTCTGTCTGTTGAGTTTTAGTCCTTGATAGGTTTCAGGACTCTTGGATAGGACAAATGATGTATTTTACAATGGTTGAAATCCTGTTGGTTGCAAGTTATATGTTGTCCTTCATCTGGAGTCTCAATTTTGTCACTTGGAATGCCACAAGGACCAGGCATCAGGTGGCCAGATCCTAAATCCAGGATCTGTAATTCAGGAAGAGGCATAAATCTTCACTCAGAGAGCTACAAATCATGGATTTTGCAGCAAATATCTATTTTAAGACAGATATGCTGAATTCTTTCTTTCTTTCTTTCTTTCTTTCTTTCTTTCTTTCCTTCCTTCCCTCCCTCCCTCCTTCCTTCCCTCCCACCCACCCTCTCCCCTTCCCCCCCTTCTCTCATTGTTTTCAATCCTTGGCCTATATACAATATATAGCAGATGTTCAACTTAATATATCATTTTTTCTTTTTAAAATAAATAATTCAAATTATGAAATTAACAATTTAGTAAAATTACTTATCATAAGGTAGAAGAGAAATTATGTCATTCTGGCTTGGGCAACAGAATGTAACTGGAGGATGTTGAAATTCTGAATTCCAATTGCATTCTTCTGGCTACGTAGGACAAAATACGAAATGATAGAATCTGTTCACCAAAGAACAGCAGGTCATTTTGGCTGGAGGGGAACTACAATCTCCGAAGCGTCTGCTGACTGGAAATTTTGGTTTATTGTAATCCTGGTGAGCACCAGGGAATGTGTGCATATATGTGTGTATCTAGAGCTTGTTCCATTGAATTAGGTCATCCCTGTGTCAGCAGCCCCACAATGACGCAGTTCTGGGTTTTCCTCTTGTTGTGTTTCTGATTCTGAATATATACTGATTGCCACAGCTTGTTGAGCTAAAAACGTGTTTAAATATCACAATCTGTATAGAATTTTGTCATTTCACAGCTGCAAGTGGCTACAGAGGGGCTTTATTTAATCAAAAGAGTTTTTGTCTTAGTTTGTCTGTCTTTATGCGGCTGCTAGGTTATGGACAGTAGTGACTTAACCCAAACTGAATGACAAGCTTACAATTTTAGACCGACTAAGTAGGATTGGAGTCTTATTAAAGTTAACAGGATTTCTAATTTGAATCAGTTATTTAAAGTACTGTCTATATTTTGAGAAATATATGGGAAGTACTGTCAAGGAGTACTGTCTATATTTTGAGAAATATATGGGAACATGGCTTTCCTATCCAAGGATATATTTTTTTTAACTGGCTGAAGAATTGGGTACCGTAATTTTTGTGTTTTCCCTTAGGTTTTGTTCAGCTGCAAATCCCAACATCCTTAGCTAAACCAGGAATTGTTCAATTACATACAGAGAACCATTGTTTTCCCTTTTGGGGGTCAAGCTATAAGACACATTCTGACATCCCCTTGGTTTCTGTTGGCTTTCTGAAAGGAGGAATAGAATAAAATATTCTTATGACTTCATGGCAATGGAAAATCGGATTTTATCCAATCTGTTCAGCTTTTTAAAGTCTCCTCATAGAACAGAGCAATCTAGGAAATTTAAATATGAGCACTTTCACAAATTAAGTGAAAAATATCAACAGCAGTATTATTCTGACAACAGTAGATTAGATGCTTGGGAAGCTATATATATTTACACCTGCAAAGCTGCCATTTTCTAGAATACCAGATATCTGCTGTAACCCCCTATCCCAACTACCTTTGCATAATCTTCCACACTATATATTTTGTTATTTTCTTGGCCTGAAGACATTTATGTAGAGAAAGCTCTGGACTGGTGTTTCCCATCATTTTGTTTCTAGAGTAGTTTCTATGATTGAGAGGTTTGGGTGGTGGGGTTTTTTTGTGTGTGTGTGAGAAATTAAGATGATCTTGAAGGCTGACATGGCAGATTAATCATCCCTAAAAGATAAGCCAATTGCAAAAATTAAAATATAAAACTTTTGAGAGTCAGTTTAGATATCTATGACTAGTGTGTTTCAATGGTATTTTGGTTAAGAGGTCCAGAGATGTCTTATCTAGAGATGGGCTCATCTCTGATTATATGTATAGTCTGGAGGACAGAAAGAAAAGTGGGGACATGATCGAAACATTTAAATATGTTAAAGGGTTAAATAAGGTCCAGGAGGGAAGTGTTTGTAATAGGAAAGAGAACACAAGAACAAGGGGACACAATCTGAAGTTAGTTGGGGGAAAGATCAAAAGCAACATGAGAAAATATTATTTTACTGAAAGAGTAGTAGATCCTTGGAACAAACTTCCAGCAGACGTGGTAGATAAATCCACAGTAACTGAATTTAAACATGCCTGGGATAAACATATATCCATCCTAAGATAAAATACACAAAATAGTATAAGGGCAGACTAGATGGACCATGAGGTCGTTTTCTGCCGTCAGACTTCTATGTTTCTATGTGGCAAATTTCAATATAATTTTAGATTAAAAGAAGTACCTATGGATACTTTGATACTTGGGGCATTATTTGGAGACTCACATCTACCAGATTAGATGCCTTCCATTAATAAATGCTTCAGGAGATCCTGGAAGAAAGACATTAGTTATATCTAATGGATAAAATAAACAAATTGAAAGTTACATTATTCATGTGCCTTCATTCAACTGCTATTGGCTAACAGAAAGGCTCTTGAAATAATTGAGAGGCAACTTTATGAAAAGTTTTGTTTCCATGAAGTACAGTGTAGCAGTGAGAAGGAAGCTAAATATCTATGTTTGGTTTCAGTCAGTAACTTTTAATGCTGATATATTGTCAGAAGTCTGCATTTAATGCAGAGTGCTCGTGGTGGCTGGAGGAAGGCAAAAATCCCCCCGTTTTTGCAAAAAATGGTCCATTTTTGCCTTCCTCCAGCCACCACGAACACTCTGCAGGCCTCCCAAACCCTCTGTGTGCCCATTTTTGTGAAAAATTGGCTCATTTTTTGCCTTCCCATTTCCCAGACCCTCTACACACCACATTTTTGAAAAGAAAAAAAGGTGAAAAATGGGGCGTTTTTGCAAAATAAAAGGATGCGCAGAGGGTTGGGGGGCATGCAAAGTGCGCAGGGGGGGACAGAGAGGACAAAAACTTGTTTTACTTACTTATCTCTTTTAAATCTTGGGGTGGTCTTATAGTCCAAAAAATATGGCAGCAACATAAATTCTGGGTTCAATTGTGGTCGTAAATCAAGGACTTACCTCTACCTTGAACCCTGGACCTCATCTATTTTTGATTCTCTTCTCCATCTCTCTCATCCAGGTAAAATTTACAAGAAAAATTGTCATTTAAAAAAAAATTAACCTACTTTTTTTTCTTTCCCTTTTGCAGCTCTCTGTAAACAACAAACCTGCAACCTCTGAAGGGCAGCAGGGAAATGCCGAACGAAAGCAACCCAGCGCCCCAGCAGTGCCACCAACTTATGAAGAGGCAACCTCAGCAGAAGGGATGAAAGCTGGAGCCTTTTCTCCCCCATTGAATGTCCCTCTCCATCCCACTTGGGCATACGTGGATCCCAGTGAGTTGTCCGATTTAAACAAAATAAACCTCCTTTGCTTTTCCAAATTTGGCAGCTTCTTCTCCAATGTTAGTCTGCTGAATTTGTAATAGATCTGAAATTCAGGTCAGAAAGTTTTTCTCTGAAAACTTGAGAAATCACACCCATAACATTTTGCTTGCAGGACAATAGCAGTAGCAATAGCATTTAGACTTATATACCACTCCATAGTGCTTTTACAGCCCTTTCTAAGCAGTTTACAGAATCAGCATATTGCCCCCAACGATCTGGGTCCTCATTTTACCCACCTCGGAAGGATGGAAGGTTGAATCAACTTTGAGCCGGTGGTGAGATTTGAACTGCTGAACTACAGCTAGCAGTTAGCTGAAGCAGCCTGCAGTGCTGCACTCTAACCACTGCTCCACCCTGGCTCTATACAACCAGGTTTCTTTTCCTCTGCATGAAAAAAGAACCAATGTGGAATAGTAATAGGAACATTAAGAGTCTTCAGAGGGAAAGTCAAGAAAGTGATACGATTGAAGCCCTTTGGATAATTGACATCTTGACTATTCTGAAATATTCTCCACTCCCTCCCCACCCCCTGCCTTACTTAAAGTATGAGACTGGAAATAAGGAGCTTATTATCTTCAGCCATGAAAGCTCACCAGGGTGGGTCTGGTCACTGAGGCTATGTACCAGCTTCCAAGATGATTTGGAAAAAAGAGTTTAGGAGTCACTCAAGCTCAACCCCACTCTCTGGTGTTCATGAAAACAGCCCTGCCTTTTTCTGGCCTTCTGAGTGTGATCTGAGAAATAGAAACGTACAGTCTCGGAAACGTCCTACAATCTACCAATAAAATTTTTATTTTTTATTTTTTAGTGAGAGAGATCTCAAGAAAGTGGAAAAAAGGTGAATGGTGTTAGACAAACAGGGAAGCAGTTGGTTTGCGCCCCAAATAGAAGAGGCTTTGAATTTTACTTTGTCCCACTCCTTGTTTCATGCTCCACAGGGCCTCAGTAGAAGCTGCAGTGGAGGAAAGAAGGAAGGAGTGAAAATTGTACCACTATCTTCTCTGCTGCCACTATAAGCTATCACCAGAGCAGGCAGCAACAGAAAGCCCTTTACCTAGTCCTCTCTCCTACTTCCCCTTAGATGGGTCACCTGGAAACTACACAAGGAGAGACTTGATCATTTGGTGCAAGCAAACTACTCAGAAAACCCTAGAAGCTTCCTTGATGCTCACTTCTTTCTCTCTTCTAACCAAGGAAGAACCAACCTAGAACTAAAGAGAAGTTTCTGATCGTTAGAACCATCAGTGGGATGTTTTCTCTCCAGAAGCTATAGGTGCCCCAACAACTGGAGTTTTTAAAGAAGAGATTGGACAACCATTTGTCTGACATGGTACAGGTTTCTTGCTTGAGTCGAGGGTTGGAATAGAAGACCTCCAAGACCCCTTTCCAACTCTGTTATTCTGTCTTCTGGATTGAGAAGGAATCTATGTAGAAAGACATCTAAGTGATGTTCCAAAGGAGGGGTGGGCTGCTGCCCGGACAGGGACCGTGTGTGTGTGTGTAATGCAATGGATTAGCAAAAATTAGCGGAAAAAAAGCTCCACCCAAGAGCACCCAATTTGCACTGAAAGATGTTGAAAGAAAATGCAGGGCATCCTGTATAAGCCACGGCCACAGTGTGGTAGTAAAATTTTTGGTACCCCTTCACTGGGGGTGGGGGGGCATGTATGATGGATATATGTGCAGTTGTATTCTGAATAGAAGCAGGGAAGAGGTGCCCCCGAATCAAACAGGGAAGCAGAGGGGAGAGGGCATACTTTGAGGATCACGAAGACGAGGGAAGATCTTGCAAGGGAAGAAATGACTGTAGGTAAAATACTTCTGGTTCACTTGTGTCTGTCAGTCGTTGGAGAATAGGTCGCGAAGGGAGCATCAGGCTCTGCCCACCTGCCCAGATGCCACCATTTGGGTTCTTTTACTCTCTGTACATGCACAAAGCATTCTGTACATATGCAGAGAGTAAAAGAACCCAAATGGCGACGTCTGGGTGGGTAGGTGGGCAGAGCCTCATGCTCCCTTTGCAACTGACTCTGTAACAACTGACAGGCACGAGAGAAGCGGGACCATTTCCCCCCTGAGGTAGAGGCTTCTTCCTCTTTATCCTTAATCACTGCAGCTTAGAGAGGGATCCTAAGGGCTTCTACCAGATTCTTCCAAAACATTGCCAAGATGTGAATGTGGATATCTGGCCTTACTTGGGGGCGGGTTTCCAATCTGAGATGGCCTGTGTAGAAAAGCAAATCAAAGAAGAGTTTTGTGTGGTTGGAATACCAGAAACAGTCACGCTGAAGCATTTCTGAACAAGTCATTTTCTTATGATAGATCAAGAGTAGTGATGGGCGAACCCAACGGTGTTCGGGTTCGGCAAGTTCGGACGAACTTTAAGCAAAATTCGGCCGAATCCGAACTGAACCCGAACTCGAACGAGAAATCCCACCAAGAGATTCTGGGGGGGTGGAGCTTTGATGTCACATATACCGGCAGGTTGCTAAGAATGCCAAGGTGATCACTTCCTGGATTCCATGGAATCCAGAAAGTGATCACCTTGGTGTCCTTAGCAACCTGCCGGTGACGCCAAGGCTCCGCCCCCAGAATCTCTTTGTGGGAGGGATTCCCCAGCTCCTTCAAAGGGAGGTCTTCACATAAAAATAAACATTGTTATTTTTACGTGAAAGGACACCGTAGCTGCACTGCAAGCAAAGGGCAGTCCTTTCATGTAAAAATAAACATGGAATCCAGGAAGTGATCCCCTTGGCATCCTTAGCAACCTGCCGGTGACATCAAAGCTCTAAACGTCGAACGCGACCCCGAACTTTGCCTGAAGTTTCAAAAAAATTCAGGTTCGTGTTCGGCATACCGAACACCACAAAATTCGGTACGGACCCGAATTGTGCGGGTTCGATTCGCCCATCACTAATCAAGAGTGCCAAACTCAAGGCCTGCAGGCCTGTTCCAGCCTGTGGGATGCTTAGATCTGGCCTGCAGGACTGCTGTAGAAACAGCAAAGGATTGGCCTGCAGTACCCTTGCCAGCAGAAATGGAGCACATGGTCCCCCTAAGCTCCACCTACAATGGCAGATAGCAGCAAGAGGCCGTTGCGGCTGAAAACATCCCACCCCTCTGAGTTCTGCTTTCCCTGTCAGAGGGTGACAGGAGGCCATTGTGACTGAAAATGGAGCCACGACAGAAGCCTCTCGCATGAGTGACATGAAACTGATTATGCCCACCCTGGCCACGCCCACCCCGACCCCCAAGGCCAAACACAACCCTGACAAGGCCCTCGATGAAATTGAATTTCACACCCCTGTCCTAGTTAATAGCCAGTGTGGTTAGTTTACTTTGGCTGTACACAATAAACTAACATTATTATGGCCTGGCATTGTGTGTGACTCCAGCCTTTGTGGTTGCTTAATTAAAAAAAAGCAGCTTAGCTATGAATATGGCTATGCTAGTGGCTATTATTTAGCTGGTAGAAAACAATTTTGGCTTGTTTTGGCTTATCAGGAATTGAAGATCAGGGCAGTGAGAACATACCAAGACAATTGGGGTGGATGGTGAAGTAGACACTGGGAAATAGCAGTGTGGATTGGAAGATAACAGAAAGATTGGGGAAGAGTACATTAAAAGCATGCTTTACCTGTTTTAGATAACACCTTTGAGTCATAACTGACTAAAGATGAGAAATTGAGCCCCAGAAAATCATGACAACAGTGAATGGGAGATGCCATCAGTCTCCTAGAGATTTCAGTCCTATGCCATCACAATGAAGTGACTTGGAGGACTGGACAACTTTGCAGTAAAACTTTTCTCCCATTGCTCTTCATTGTTTTTATTATTATTTTTAACTGCTAGAGCCTTTCAATGCCTTTGGAGACGGTTTTTCTGCATAAAACCAACACGAAGCTGGAATCCCTACAGAAATACAGTAAATGCAATTCATCAATTAATTCTTAGTTTAGCTATTACTGTACAAATGGGCATTTGGGAAGTGGATTTTAGGTAATGGCAAAATGGAACCACTCCCCAAAGGCCAAAATTATTGACTATTACCACAATGGCATATTGTAACGCTTGATTTTCTTAGCTGTTTATGGGAGTGATTTAAGTTAATCAAAAACTGCTTTTATAGGATATATTGAGCTATATAAATCTTTTTATTAGCACAAGATTTTAGTACAATTTACTGGCAAACACTAGGATTATCATTACATTTTAAGCAATAACATGGATAAATCAGAATTATTCCCTACATACCCTGTTGCTTCCCTGACTAATAATGGTTATGTGAAATGTACTATATCAAGTAGATGGTGGGAATATTCAATTTGGAGAATTGATAAAAATGGATAGCCTTAAATATGTGTCTGAGATTCCTACCTTGAGATATATCCTTTGTATTATTATTAATATCTGTAATGTTTACAGGACCATCTCCTGCCGCATACCTCCCCGTGACTGATTAGAGCCCATAGAGTTGGCCTTCTTCAGGTCCCGTCGACTAAGCAATGTCAGTTGGCGGGCCCATGGGGAAGGGCCTTCTCTGTAGCGGCCCCAGTTCTTTGGAAACAACTACCTCCCGAGGTCCGCACTGCCCCCATCCTAGTGGCTTTCCATAAGACCTTGAAGACCTGGCTTTGCCAGCAGGCCTGTGGGCTGTAAGACACCCTATTCCCAGACAAATTATTTTATTGGGATGTCTGATAGTATGATTGTAATGAGTTATTTAGGGTTTTAAAGTACTTTTAATTGTTGTATTTTAATTATTTAATTGTTTTTTACCTTGCTGTAAGCCGCCCTGAGTCCCATGGGATTAGGTGGCATATAAATCTAAATTATAAATTACTAAGTATAAATGCCCATAGCATTTGGTCATTAGCTATTTGGTCATTAACATAGCATACATAGCTGCAAATTAAATCATCTGAGAGAACTTTTACATCTGTTTAAAGACCCTCTACCAGGAAATGTAATTCCCAATGTCTTCTTTATGGTAACTAATCTTGATACCAGAGGAGAGAAAGAATAACAGCTTACAGGCTAAAGATTATTTTTAATGATGAGTATTGTTGGAGCAGCGGTCCATAATCTTTTGCATACTGCAGACTGGTTTTGCAGAAGACAAATTTTCCACAGACTGGGTGAAGAGAGGAGGAGCTCGCAACATAGAAACCTCGCATGCGCAGTTCACAGTAGGTTTCACTCTCCTATGAGAACCTAATGCCTGATTATCTGAGGTGGAGCTGAGGCATTGATGCTAAGGCTGGGAGTGATTGCAAATATAGATGAAGCTTCACTTGCATGCTCACTGTTCATCTGCAGCTGGGTGGCCCAGCTCCTAACAAGGCTAGGAGCAGTATTGGTCCATGGCTCGGGGGTTGGGCACCCCTGTGTTGGAACATCGATAGAATAGAATAGAGTGGAGTGGAGTGGAATGGAATAGAATGGAGTGGAGTGGAATGGAATAGAATGGAGTGGAGTGGAATGGAATGGAATGGAATGGAATAGAGTAGAGTGGAGTGGAGTGGAGTGGAATGGAATGGAATGGAATGGAGTGGAGTGGAGTGGAGTGGAATGGAATGGAATGGAATGGAATGGAATGGAATAGAAATGAATAGAATAGAATAGAATAGAATAGATGTTGTGGTTAGCTCTCGCCCAGCTCCTGCCCCAAGGCATGTGGAGGTGGAGGTGGGGGACACTTCCACATGCCGCAGGCCTGTTTTGCTCCCGATGGAATCTGCCGACGAAGCCTCCTCTGACCAAGGAAGCGGGAGTGACAGGGAAAAGGGGAGTTTGGCAGACAGCCCAGGAGGAGATCAGTCATCTGTATCATCCCTGGATTCTGAACAAGAATTAATGACACATCCACGCATGCATAGAGTGATGCATAGGAGACAACAACTGAAAGATTATTACAAGAGAAAAGGAGGCCACTTGTGATTGGGTGGGGCTGTTGTAATTAGAGCTACAGATAAAAGTGCAGCCTGGTGTTTTAGCCTCAAGGCAGTTTATCTGATTCATTGTTTCATCAAGATCGTGGTTTTTGCTGTTCAAGATTGTGTGTGTGGACTCTCTGGACTTTAGAATTGGACTCAATTTCCCAGTTATTGGGTGAGCAATTGGACTGCATTTAACCTGTGCCTTGTGTGTACCAGAAAATCCCTTTGACATTTAAAAAGAGAGCTGTTTCTGTTTTTCTGTTTTTAAAAACTTTTGGGTTTTCCTTTTATTGTGTGGTGTGTGTTTTCCTGGACTAATTACCCTGTAATTACGGGCGGTTGAGACACGCCGGCAGAAGAATAGAATAGAATAGAATAGAATAGAATTCTTTATTGGCCAAGTGCGATTGGACACACAAGGAATTTGTCTTTGGTGCATATGCTCTCTGCGTACATAAAAGAAAAAGATACATTTGTCAAGAATCATGTGGTACAACACTTTATAATTGTCACAGGGGTCAAATAAACAATGAAGAAACAATCAATATTATTAAAAAATCTTAGGATACAAGCAACAAGTTACAGTCATAAGTGGGAGGAAAAGGATGATAGGAATGATGAGAAAAAACTAGTAGAAATAGAAGTGCAGACTTAGTAAAAAGTTTGACAGTGTTGAGGGAATTATTTGTTTAGTAGAGTAATGGCATTCGGGAAAAAACTGTTCTTGTATCTAGTTGTCTTGGTGTGCAGTGCTCTGTAGTGACGTTTTGAGTGTAAGAGTTGAAACAATTTGTGTCAGTGAATATTTTCACTGCCCTCTTTTTGACTCGTGCAGTATACAGGTCCTCAATGGAAAACAGGTTGGCAGCCATTGTTTTTTCTGCAGGTTTTGTTAGGAAACATGTTTTGTGCATGCTTAGGGCAAGCTATAACATGGAATATTTTTGCTCATTTCACGAGGTCTACCTGCCTGATCCTTCTCTAGGGCAAGTGCAACATTTATTTCTTACAACAGGTGAAATAATCCAGCATCCAAGGAGGCTTTGGCAACTTCTGTTGCATAAAATATGACACTATGGATATTGGTTGAAACATCTGCAAAGTAACAACCTTTTATTAGCTGTAATTTTTTGGTTGATCAATTTCCAAGCTTAAGTTCAAAAATTTGCTACTGGGCATTAAGCCTTAAAACATTTTTGAGTATCAAGCATTGTAAAAATAATTCCTTACAGTCTAAAAAAAATATGTACTCTATGAAATTCTGCCATGTTTCCTCCTGCTGGTTGAGATATAGGTATATTAAGTGGAGCCTTTCTAGAGACAGAAATCAGTATAGTGAGTCGCCCTATAAGCTAAGAGTTATAGGAGTTGTAGTCCCAATTCACACCGAAACTATCAGCCTAGAGAAGGGTGCTGTAGAATAATACCCTTTCCAGCTACCTTACATATGTGACTAAGAGAGGCTTTTAAGAAACTGGATTTTTTTTTAGAGTACAGTATATCATTTGATTTTGTAGCAATTCCTTTTGAGTAGTGTTTTGATTATTACTGCTGTGCTTGAAATGGTTACTTCATTTTATTCGTTTTATTTTGCTTTATATGGGGTTGTTGATAACCACTTTGAACTAGTGGGATAAAGTGTTTTAAAACTATCTGTCTAAACTCTACAGGAGTCATCACGCCTCACTGCTTTATAGAATGTTTGTAGTCTGTAATTCATTAATTGAATCTGTCACAATTTTAAATTGGGTATCTATGCCTCCTACAAGATGGCCCTCAATTTAAAGGTTTCCTCTGTTTGGACTCTTCAGCTGAGATCAGTTTCACGACAAGTAGAGAGAAAAGGAAGGATCTTGTCATTGCCCATCGATATGCAGCACTTTAATAGAGCTGATGTTTTGCAGGTGTAATTCGATTTAGATTAGTATTTTTTACAGGTGTCATTTGGTTTAAATTAGTACTATTATTCCAAGATCAGTCTCTCTCTCTCTCTGTCTCAAGGCCAGATTTTTAACAAATAAATGCATAACTTTCTTCTTAATTATATATATGATAGTGATGGCGAACCTTTTTTCCCTTGGTTACCGAAAGTGCTTGTGCATGTACTATCACACATGCGTGAGTGCCCACACCCATAATCCAATGCCTGGGGCTACCAAACTTTTTACTACCACACTGTGGGCATGGCTTATGCAGGACGCCCTGCATTTTCTTTCAACATCTTTCAGTGCAAATTGGGTACTCTGGGGTGGAGCTCCATTTTTGCTACTCCACTGCATTTCCCCTCCTCGAATCCGGGCAGTAGCCCATCCCTGATGGGATGGCGAAAATGGCCTCCCCTGGGACCCCCATAGGCCCTCTGGAGGCCTGAAATATCTTATTTCCCAAACTCTGGTGGGCCGTGTAAGCCCGTTTTTTGCCCTTCTCAGGCTCCAGAGGCAAAAATGCCTTTCCCTATCCCTCCAGAGACTCTCTGGAACCCAAAAATGCTCTCCCATGGCCTCCGGGTGAGCCAAAAATCAACTTGCCAGCATGCACATGCACAATGGAGCTGAGCTAAAGTAACAGCTCATGTGCCAGCAGATATGACTCCACATGCCATCTGTGGCACCCGTGCCATAGGTTCGCCATCACTGGTATATGGTATGTGTAGTAGCAGTCTGATTATTTATCAAAGGATTCAACTGTTATTTTAATTCAGAAGCTTGGATAATATTTTTCTTAAGTCGATTGTTAGCTTAAGCAGGATACCAACTGTTCAAAAAAAATAAATAAATCAGGCTGGTGCAGCAGAGACATCTGTCTCTGGAGGGACAGAGTTTTCATCATAAATGATGTCAAGGAGGTTAATCTCAGACAATTAGATAAGGCCAAGGGAATCCATCTGCACAAGGATTAATTATATTCATGAGCTTGTTTAAAGAAAGCCTTTGACCCACAGCTGAAAAATAGTCCAATCTGTACAGAAAATATACTTTTCACCATTTCAGTTTATCCCATTGCTATCAAAATGCTGCCTATTTGGTTTGGAAGATGGGTTGTTGTTTTTTTCCCTTGCAGTTTTCCGACGGTATGGATTTACAATCACAATTGGGACTAGAATTTCCATCATTAATCGATATGGTCATAAAATTAATCATCGTCATGTGATCACTTGACTTTTATCACTATTTTTTACCAAGCAAATCACATATCAAGAGCCGTGGTGGTACAGTGGGTAGAGTGCAGTACTGCAGGTCACTAAAGCTGACTGTAGATCTGCAGGTCAGCGATTCAAATCTCACCACCCGCTCAAGATTGACTCAGCCTTCCATCCTTCTGAGGTGGGTAAAATGAGGACCCGGATTGTTGGGGCAATAGGCTGGCTCTGTTAAAAAGTGCTATTGCTAACATGCTGTAAGCCGCCCTGAGTCTAAGGAGAAGGGCGGCATAAAAATTGAATGAATGAATGAATGAATGAATGAATGAATGAATGAATGAATGAATGAATGAATGAACCATGTGGTCATTAAGCAAATTCAGCTTCCCCAATTGAATAGACTTGTTGGAACTGGCTGGAAAGGTTACAAAACCCAATCCACATAACTGTAAGAGGCTGCAAGTGTAGAAAATAAGAGCTGGTTGCAAGGCACCTAAGCTGTGATTATATCACTAAAGGCAGTGGTGGGCAGCAGGCAGGATGGGGTGGAACTCAGTTCCACCAGTAGAAATGTATTTATTGATTTATTGGATTTGTATGCTGCCCTTCTCCAAGGACTCGAGGCGGCTCACAACATAAATGACCCTCCCACCCTCCCACCCTCCTTCTCCCCGGAAAGCAGCAGGGACACCAGCACTGGCAAGAGTTGCAGGGGGCCCATTTCCTCCCCCCACTTTTCTCAACAGCTAATCGGCCCCCATTTGCCTAGCTACCCAGCCTGAGGCTGGGGGCAACCCATGAAGGAGAGCGCAGGAAACGCGAAGCAAATTGTCACTTCAGAGAGCGACACTGGTGAGGTTGTAAGTCGAGGACTTCGCAGTTCATTTGAACAATGATGATCATTCAAGCCACTCGCACCTGGTCACATGGCTGGCAAGCCACTCCTACCCAGGCACATGACCATCAAGCCACACCCATAAAATAAACCACACCCACAGTGTGGCAGTAAAAAATTTGGCTGCCCATTACTGACTATAGGTGTGTGTGTGAGAGAGAGAGAGAGGGGGGGAAGAGAGAGAGGGAGAGAGACAGAGACAGGGAAAGACAGAGGCAGAGACAGAAACATAGAGAGACAGTCAGACAGACAGAGAGAAAGACAGAGAGACATTGTTGTAACTTTGAGGATAGGTTGTAAGTCACTTTTTCCAAGGCTGTTGTAACTTTGAATGCTTGTTAAAGAAATGGTCATAAGTCAAGGACTACCTGTCTTACAATGTATGTCTGTGCCTTGTGAACTCATCATATCATGTGCTTGCTTGCTTATCTGCCATCAATAGGGCGCCTCTTGCTGGAGAAAGGATTTCCAATTGTAATAACTGAAATGTCATTTCCGCGATATATTTGAAAGGAGAGAGTTAAAATAAAAAAGATCCCTGATGATCAGATAGCAAACAACTCAATAGAATTATCAGCCAAGCATGAGGTGGCAATGGAACAGATGAAGGCTTTGCTTGAAGGTATTGGGAAAAGGAGTGAAACTAAAAGAGAGTATGTTATACTGCAGTGTTATTTGCACTGCATTATTATAGTGCATTTTCTACAGTGGTAACTATCTTGGCCTGTGGCAGCAAAAACAACAGAGTTATATTTCACCTTACAAAACAATAGTTTCTTTATGGCAGAGGCTATGTTCCATGACAGATTACATTACGGTAAATGTTTATCTTTAAAAATATTGGAAATTCTTAGTGGTGGTAGTGATGATAGTGATGTTAATCTCCAATGCACCGCTTTAGGCTTCCTCTACATTGTTCTGGGCTGGAAACACAACCACCCCTACAATTATATTGAGACGTGATTCATGAAAGTGGATCCCCCTAATATTGAGCCTCAATATGGGAAGTTAATCAGTGTTTTTTGCCAACCCTTTGATGTGTTTTCTCTGTCTTATTTCCCAGAATCCCTCTTTCTTCTTGGTACAGAATTGTGGAAAAAGTTATGGTAGACCCTTTGCATATTAACAAGTTGCATTAAAAGACATAAGTTTTAATCTAGTGAGATGGAATCCCTAGCAAATGCCAATAGTTGAGGGAAGTGATAAAAGAGGGTTATTGCTTCAAAATGTATTTGTGCCATGGTGGCGCAGTGGTTAGAGTGCAGTACTGCAGGCTACTGCTTCTGCCTGCCTGCTGCCTGCAATTTGGCAGTTCAAATCTCACCAGGCTTAAGGCTGACTCAGCCTTCCATCCTTCTGAGGTGGGTAAAATGAGGACCTAGATTGTTGGGGGCCATATGCTGACTCTGTAAACTGCTTAGAGAGGGTTGTAAAAGCACTGCAAAGCAGTATATAAGTCTATGTGCTATTGCTATGGCTATTGTAGCCCCCCTCCCCACAAAGCGTGGGTTCTTTGTATGACATTTAATACATATAAAGCCAACCCTTCCATCCACCCCGACAGCATTACAGGTAATCCTTGGGTTACAACCGGTCACTTAGCAGCTATTTGAAATTATGAGAGATCTCCCTAGAGCGACTTACAAGCCAATTTTGAAGTTCCAAGGGCTGCCCACCTCCTTGTGATCATGTGATCACATTTTGGGCAATTGGCAGTTGTCCCTTATTTACAATCTTTTGCAGCATCCTGCAGTCATGTGATTGTAATTTATAAGGTCTTTTGCCAGAAACCAGCATTTCTAGCAAAAACAAAAAACACCCACTGGGTACATTGCCCATTGCAAAGAACAAGGACACACATTCAATTTTGTAGCTAAGTAAGATTGTTGGACGAGCCAGCACAAAAACAGCCAGAGAAGTGATTAAAGCCTGGGAAACAGGCCCCTTGTCAGTTAACAGGAGTGCTGAATTATCACCAGCCTATCAAATATTTAGGAGCTGAGGGCTTGGCAACACAAGAAAATGACAGCCAATTGCTAGCCATCAACACATCAATCAGTCAATAGAAAAACACCAGGAAAACACAAATCACAGAAAGCCCAAAACATATATTCCAGTAGAGAAATTCCCTGAAGATGAGCTCCGGCATGAGTTTGAAAGCTCAGAAGAATAAATCTGTGATCCCAGTGACTGATCCAAATTTGATTTTGCACAATGGGTTTACTCAAGACTCATTTATACCGCCAGGCATGGGGGAGTTGAGATAGCTCTTCCCCCTAGGCCATTACAAGTTATGCATGGTATGTTTGTGTGTATGTTTGGTTTTATAATAGGGGTTTTTAGTTGTTTTTATTATTGGATTGTACATGTTGTGCTTATTATTGTTGTTAGCCGCCCCGAGTCTGTGGAGAGGGGCGGCATACAAATCCAATTAATAATAATAATAATAATAATAATAATAATAATAATAATAATAACAATAATAATAATAATAATAATAATAATAATAATAATTATTATTATTATTCTTCATGATCACCATGTTTGTGTAACGATTGTGAAGTTTGCTTAATGACTGCCACAAAAAAGGATAAAATCCTTTTGGCTTAACAACCATAATTCCAACCATCCAATCCCAGTAGTAAGTCAAGGATTAGCTTTTTTAGTGTTTGAATGGATAGAATGTTAATGGAATAGTTGAAACAGAAACATGATTTCTGTGATACCAAACACATGACCTTGGTATGCAGTTCTTGCAATTTCAATCGTAAAGCTGTTGCTTTCTTGAGATGTTCGCATGATCACAAGAGGACAACGTCTGCCCAGACCCCCCTTGCCTTGTGGCCTCTTGATCCCACTTTACAGCTTGTGGGTCAGATCTTTCTGCAGAACTGGAACATGCAGTTTTCAGATTCATCTTTGACATTTTTCTTTTTTCATAAGATCTTTGACCTCTGATACTGTCGCCTGTGACATCTTTTAAACTTGCCCATCTAGGAGACTGGGAATTTTCCATGCACTCCAGCCTCAAAAGTAAATTAAAGTCGCGGTCACTGGGACCACAATAGAGAAATTCCCTGAAGATGAGCTCTAGCATGAGTCTGAAAGCTTGGAAGAATAAATCTGTGGTCCCAGTGACTGACTTCGGCCTCAAAAGTAAATTAAAGTTTGTTCTCTTCGTCTCTCCTTCCCCATACCTTCATATACTAATAAAAGATTTAAGTGCCAAAGCCCACTGCAACAATATAGCCAAGAAGGCTTCAAGAGTTGTAAACCTAATCCTACGTAGCTTCTGCTCTGGCAATCTCACACTACATACCAGAGCTTACAAAACTTTTGCCAGACCAATCCTCGAATACAGCTCATCTGTTTGGAGCCCATATCGCATCTCAGACATTAACACCCTTGAAAATGTCCAAAGATACTTCACCAGAAGAGCCCTTCACTCCTCCACTCGAAACAGAATAATCTACGGGACTAGACTTTCAATCCTGGGCCTAGAAAGTTTGGAACTAAGACGCCTTAAACAAGATCTAAATATTGCCCACAAGATCATATGCTGCAATGTCCTGCCTGTCGGCGACTACTTTAGCTTCAACCACAACAACACAAGAGCACACAACAGATTTAAACTTAATATTAAGCGCTCCAAACTTGACTGTAAAAAATATGACTTCAGTAACCGAGTTGTCGAAGCGTGGAACTCATTACCGGACTCCATAGTGTCATCCCCAAACCCCCAACACTTTACCCTTAGATTATCTACGGTTGACCTATCCAGATTCCTAAGAGGTCAGTAAGGGGCGAGTACAAGTGCACTAGAGTGCCTTCCGTCCCCTGTCCTATTGCTCTCCTATATCTCCTATACCTTTATTCCTATATCTCTTCTTCTATTCTTTCATTGATATATTCTATTCCTATATCTTATTTTCTATTATTTCTTAGATATATTTTACTATGAGTATCTCCGCTATAACCTTCATCATATATTTTACTATGTGTATATTGATATATACCCACTAAAACCCTAATTGTGTATTGGACTAAATAAACAAACAAACAAACAAACAAACAAATAAATAAATAAATAAATAAATAAATAAGAATAGAATTCTTTATTGGCCAAGTGTGATTGGACACACAAGGAATTTGTCTTGGTGCATATGCTCTCAGTGTACATAAAAGAAAAAGATACATTTGTCAAGAATCATGTGGTACAGCACTTAATGATTGTCACAGGGAACAAATAAGCAATGAAGAACAATCAATATTAATAAAAATCTTAAGGATACAAGCAAACAAGTTAAAGTCATACAGCCCTAAGTGGGAGGAAATGGGTGATAGGAATGATGAGAAAAAACTAGTAGAAATAGAAGTGCAGACTTAGTAAAAAGTCTGACAGTGTTGAGGGAATTATTTGTTTAGTAGAGTGATGGCATTCAGGAAAAAACTGTTCTTGTGTCCAGTTGTCTTGGTGTGCAGTGCTCTGTAGCGACGTTTTGAGGGTAGGAGTTGTCCAGGATGTGAGGGGTCAGTAAATATTTTCACCGCCCTCTTTTTGACTCATGCAGTATACAGGTCCCCAATGGAAGGCAGGTTGGCAGAAATTGTTTTTTCTGCAGTTCTGTTATGTTCAGGATTCAAATGCACAGAACCCACGTAGCCCAGAAACAAGGTATAAAACAGGGAATCGGACTAAGTTGTTGCTAGCTTAGTCATGCAAAGAGGTGGAATTGTTGTTCCTTCTTTATCTTTTGCGTATTGCCTCTTTCTCTCCCAGGGGGTAGAGTAGGGTTATGAGGCATTACTTTGGGTGTACTAATCATTACTTTCTCCCATTGTTGTTATTGGGTCTGCATTGTTTTACACCCCCCTGTCTCTGTGCTCTACCAGCATGCTCTCTTGCCTGCAGTTTGAGTTTGCACAGAGACAGGGGTGGGTAGAACAATGCAGACCCAATACACAATCATGGACAAAAAAGATGTTAGATGAAACAATGTGGGTGCCTAAGGAAGGGAGGAATAACAACAAGGGGGAGAAAGTAATGATTAGTACACCCAAAACACATATAACTCTTCCCTGGTACAAGTTGAAAGGAGGAGATCCTGTGCAGGGAATGAAGTGAGATGAAACTCACAAAAGTATATGCCTTTGAATAAAATGTGTTAATGAGAACATTAACATTACAGCTAGATGCCTATTGATTTTTGGTACCGCGAATTAGCACGACTTTCCTCTAACAGTGTGAGCTCCATAGGAGCAAAGAAAAATCTCCCCATAGAAGTGTTGTGGTTGGCTCTGGATCAGCTCCTGCTCCAAGGATGGTGGGGGTTGATGTGGGAGAATCCTCACATTATCAGAGGCCGGTTTTACTGCCAACAGCTTCAGACAGTGAAGCTTCTGTGTCAGGGGAAGATTCTGGGAGTGAAGCAGGATCGGATGAGGAGGTAATTACAGGCAGCCCATTAGCTAATTACCCCATTAGTGAGCCATCGTCATCCCATCCTCATCGCCAGTATAGTGAAGACACCGGACAGCCACAGCAGATACAAAACAACTTTATTTAACTTCAGAACTGAGGTAACTAGCATCATTGACAGGATATTTATACTCCTCTAATTAACCAATGAGATCACTAGAACAATTCCGCCAAATGTCTTCCCCTGCTGTTAGCCAAGGACATGACACTCATCATCATCGTTAGATTCAGAAGAGGAGGGATTCATAGATGCTCGCAGATGCAGGTTTATGACAAGGAAGGAACAGCTGCACAAGTATTATAGGAAACAAGGGAGAACACCTGTGGCTGAGGCAATTAGACTAATGGGGCTACTAATAAATTGCCAGTGTGGGAGATTATCCATTTTGTGTGAGAGAGACTTGTGGTTTGCTTCAGGATTTACAAAGATGTTTGTGAACTGCTTCAGGATTTTTCAAGGACTTTGTGGAACAATTCACAGTTAAGTACAGCATGAGGATTCTTGAAGGGGGTGGCTGTGACGTCTTCACAGCTGCCTTTTATCTGCTTTGCTTTTGTTTTATGTTTTTCACAGCATTCAAGGCTTGTGGGTTTTGGGAGAGCACTTTGGCTGATTAAAAGTGCATTTGGACAATATTTTCCTTATGATAAACCAACTTCGTTTACTTTACAACCGTGTGTGCTTGAATTTCTACGTTGGACTTAATTGGGGGATCGTAAAGTGAAGCCCAGCATAACATAGAAGATTGACTGCTATTTCCTGCAAGCAATTTCAGCAGAGTGGGGTGTACAAAGCTGTGCTATGTAGTGGATAGACATCCCAGAATGAATTTGGGCTGCTGAAACCAGCCAGAATTGCTAACCAGTCCATAACATAGACTTCTATACTTTCATGGTTTCCATGGAGGTATAATTTGCCTTCAATATTTTCTTTGATTAGCTCAGAAAAAAATCAGATAATAAGTTAATTCAATTTAATTCATATTAAACCTGAAACCTTGTGTAAAATAAATATTCAGATAATAAATTTCAATGGGGAAGAGCACAGTCTCATCTTACATGACATTCCTTTTTCATTAAACAAATTCTTAATTATTTTACCTGTTTCAGATTCTAGCCCTAACTATGGAAGTGGATACTCAGGGGAAACTGAGACCCTCACAAGTTTCAGCTGGGATGACCAGAATGTGCGCAGGCTATTCATCAGGAAGGTAATGTCAAAGCGATTAAGACCAAACCAAACTCAATGCTTAATCAGTAGCTAGGAAAAATGATAGGTTGCAAGGGCTTAGTTCATTTTATTCAGGTCAGAAGGAAGCGCAAGATCAAGAACAGGTGTTGGAACAAAAACCCAACATCAGATAGAATCAGAGGCTAAAGCAGATTTCAGAAAAAGTCCAGTCCTATTGAGGGGCTTCAGAAACAATAATTAAGGCCAAGGTCAATTGTCTACTAAATGAAATCACAATTGTTAAAAATTACACTGAAACCTTAGTCCTCAGGCCATCTAAAATTCCTGCTTCTTAGTTTTAAATCTGGATCATCAATTTCCTCCAATTTCTGGAATTTGAAGATATTCCAGCTAAGTTTGGCTAAGTCCTGGCCACATAAATATTTGAGCCTGGAATTGTGTCTTGAGTTAGACTCAGCAATGTTAGGCATAGATTCTGTCCGGGAGTTTCTGTCATGCCCCAAGAACCAGGAATAACACAAGGAGTTATTTCTGAGTAGTTTCTTTATTGTTGTTAGCCTACAGACATAAATCTTGACAGACTAAACCAGAGATAGGCAAAGTTGGCTCTTCTATGACATGTGGACTTCAACTCCCAGAATTCCTGAGCTAGCATGATTAGCTCAGGAATTCTGGGAGTTGAAGTCCACAAGTCATAGAAGAGCCAACTTTGCCTACCTTTGGACTAAACCAATTATAACTATAAATGCACTCCGTGAACTGTTAATTGGGTCGGTGGGGGGTTCCATCTTTGTCCTCTTCCTGCCTATCAGACATTCAAAGCGTCACTGTCTGAAAGAAATAGTAGAAAATATATATAAAACTAAGAATACAAGAGTTAAAGAGATGAGAAGGAAAATTTTACATAAATGGTACTATACACCAGCACAACTTTTACACTTCCAGAGGAAAGGGAAAGGTAATTGGTTGCCAAAAGAAAGGAATCTTCATGCATATGTTCTGGGAGTGTGTTGAAGTTCAGAAATTTTGGAAGGAAGTGCAGAATGAAATAAATAAAATGTTAAATATTAAGTGGATAATTACAAAAGAAATAGCGATATTAGTTAAACAAAGAGAATTAAGAGACTTCAAAGAAATAAAAACTGCAGCATTAGAAAGCGCTCAAGCGGTAGTGGTATTGGGTTGGAAAGAGTCTAAAAAATGGACATTACAGAATTGGTACTGGTACATGGTGGATCACATTCATTTTGAAATCATGGAAATAAGATTAAACAATTTTGACGAAAATAAATTGGAGAAGCTGATGGTACGATGGAATAAGGTGAAAGATTACATGCTGAGTAGAATCTGTGACGAAAATGTAAAAAATAAACTCCAATCACTCTTTCAATAATAAACAAGTGCAAAGTAGAGCTAAGGAAATAAAAGAATATAAACTAGTAATATTTGAACCCCCCGTAATTGTTGTTGGTGGTGGTGGCGGAATTGTCAGTCGGGTGATGGGCACATGCACTGTGTACCGTTTTATGTTTGTTTATGTTAATTTCAATGTGCAAAAACTAATAAAAATATATTTTTTAAAAAAAGATTATATGGCCCTCATGGAGATGGTCAGAACAAGATCGTCTAAAGAAATTACAGTATAATATGTGAACTTTCCCCAAAAGAATGGGTGGTAGAACTAGGTCGATAGGGTCTGGCTTGCTTTTTAATTATCAGATCCTCAGAATAATTGCTGGGCATTAGCCAGGCTGATACTTATTCTGTTTCTTTGATATTAGGTTTATAGCATCCTTTTGCTTCAGCTCCTTGTTACAGTCAGCATTGTGGCTGTCTTCACTTTCTGGTAAGTCTGTGTCCCAGCAACCCTGCCTAGCAACAAAGCTTTTGCTGCTGCTTTTCCCCCCCCTGGTTTGCTATTTTTATTTTCCTATTGATGTTACTCCTCCCCTATTCTCATACTCCTTATTTTACAGGTGAGAAATTAGACATGCAGAGTTTTCTGATGTTATGCCCCCGACCATACATCTATACTGCGTGACTCAATCATGTTTTAATTTAATTTATTTAATTTATTTATTCATTTGTCCAATACACAATACATATGGAAGAGAATAGACATGAAGTAATATATATAAAGATAATATGTAAAAATAGAGGAGAAGATATATGAAAGGAAGAAAATATATATGATATATGAGATAAAGGAAAGACAATTGGACAGGGGATGAAAGGCACACTAGTGCACTTATGTACGCCCCTTACTGACCTCTTAGGAACCTGGAGAGGTCAATCGTGCACAATTTAGTGCACATTGGAAGCATTAAGGAAGGCCACTTAAAAATATTCAGATCACAGCATATCTTAAGGGAGGTATTTTTAATCAAGCACTAAAATCCAAGTTTGTCTTGATACTTTCATAAATCAAACATAGTGAGCCTTCTATTTTGTTTTCTATGATAGCCATAACCAGCATCAATCAATGTATGTTGTTTCTAGCACATCAGAAAGGCAGGAAAGCATGCAAGCAGGGCGGTAATTTATAAAAGCATTCTTAAGTCAGTACTGAAATTCCTTAGTCGAGGGTTTTAGTGCTCCATATTTTGATCTCATTCTTCTAATCTCTTGTGTTTTTCATTGCAGTAAACCAGTTCAAGGATATGTCCAGGCAAATCCAGCTTGGTACTGGGCTTCCTAGTAAGTACAGATTTGATCTCCAATATTATTTGTTTGTCAGCCATCAAAGTTAACGTAACACCTTATAGGATAAGGAAACAAACATTATTTGCAAAATTACCTTCTAGCTTCATTTCATTTTTTTTTCAAGGTAATATGGAACAACTTAACCAACCAGGATCAAAGTGTAAAAATGGTGGTAGCCAATTATATTTATTTATTGTTATTTATTATTATCAGTTTGTTTGAGGGGGTTCAGTTTGGTTACCATATGTATGTATTATGTAGCACATAATAACCATTTATATTGCAACTAGGTTAAATAGAGAATACAGTGATACCTTGTCTTACAAACTTAATTGGTTCTGGGACGAGGTTCTTAAGGTGAAAAGTTTATAAGACGAAACAATGTTTCTCATAGGAATCAATGGAAAAGCGATTAATGTGTGCAAGCCCAAAATGCTATATAACACATAGCATATAAACATAATCCTGTTAAGGCAGGATGGCTAAAATAAACAGAAGAGTATCTAATTAGTTTTTTTACCTTAGACAAACAAAAGGATTTTAATTAATGGAAGCTTAAATGAACAATTATTTCCTTAACTTAATCAAAGGAGTGGGTTACCTTTAACCAGGCATGTAGGTTTAATCCTATCATATCCACAGAGGGCATTCCACATCCCTGTACATAAGGATATTTAACCCATGCATAATTTTGGCCCAAATTCATGGGCTCAATTGAAGCCATAACAAGCATGTATTTAAACAATGTGAGTTCAACTATTCATTCAAGTTGGAAAATCTAGGCTCTCAGAAGAACAACTATTTCCATTTCCAATCTATGTGAAAGAGGGATGCTGGGAATTGTAGTTCGGCAGCACCTTCACTACTGACTTGACCAGATAAGAAAGGGAATTGAAGAAGAACTTGTACAGACAGCTACTTGTACAACCTTCTTCAGACCTGCTCATATGGAAGAACCAGGTCTTGAGAAACTTTTCCTCCTAATTTGGAGGTCAAACCCCTCAAATTGATTTGCATAAGCTGGTCTTGTAGATCCATCTCCACAGACAAGTGTTTCTCCACTCTAATTGCAAATTTAGATACAAATGGATGATAGCTATGTAAGAAAAATGCAAACCTGGAGAGATTATAGGATCATATCAGCTTTTCAATATGAAAGAATCTTAAAAAGGAAGATCTCAGCTCAGTCATAAATGAGCCTACTGGGAGAGAAGAATTGAATGGCTTATTCTGGAAGACAATATGTTTTGTTTTGCTGTTACTCTCCACCCTTTTAATGTCAATTTGGATATTTTGGTTTTCAGTGGAATCAGTCCCTGTGATGACCCAGGAATTCAGGAATCTCGTGCACAAGGCATTTTACCCAATGGTGGGATTCAAATACTGTAATTCATCAAACAGTTCTCTGCCCTAATGATTTCTCCCAACAACCAGTTTATCAAACTGCTCAGAAAGTTAACAATTGGTTCTCCTGAAATGTTGCAAACTGGCCGAATCCCACGGTTGAATTCACTTGGATCCTGATCGAAACTAGGCTCTGTATGCAAACTTAGAATGACAATAATTTTGGGGTGGTGAGCTCTTTGCCAGCTTTGAAATTCTGGTAGGTACCTAGAATGGCTACAGATCAGCTGCAGCCACACAATCATTTGGCATATTCAATTGCCAGTCACCAAGGGGAAATCAAAGTTAGGGAAATGAAATTATCAGTATGAGTGAGTGAGAGGCATGTAAAATGACAGAGAAAGTCCATTCCAGCAGGAAAAAGCTATGCAAGCCATGAATCCATTATTAAGGTCCAATAAAAGATGAGAATTTATTTTACTATGAATAGTGGCCTTGAAGAGAGAATTTAGGCAGGTAAGCATCTTTATATGTGCACAAAAAGACTTATTTATTTGTTTTTTTTAATCCTGACTTTATTACTTCATTACAAGATGGGGTGTATGAAGTGGGTATATGGAGTTTTTAGGGAGGGCAGCTCCTCTGGTGTAGGAGCACGTCATGTCCTTTTATGGCAGTTCATTTTAGGGCAGCTTTTAGGGTGGATCGCTCACCTTTGGCTCTCACCTGTCACTCAGCTCTCACCTGTGGCTTTCAATAGCTATTGTATGCGCAGCAGTCACTCCCCAGGCAACAGCTCCTACAGGCTGGCCAAACCAGGTTGAGAGTATCCATGTCATTGACCTTTGGTGAGATAGAGACTTGTCTATCCCAAGCACATGAAGACATATTCTGGCGCACTGAGAGTATGAAACCTACTTGAATAGGACCATGGTCATGAAGGCAGTCTCTGCAAGCGATGTGGTGTGCTAAGAGGATGGCAAGACATGAAAGACGCCCTAGTCAACCACTGCGCCCAGCCCATCTCCAACTGTCTCGACTCTTGTCCTGCTGTTGAAGCAAGATGGAATCTGGGAAGAGAGAGTGAAGCTGACTATGTGCACCTCCCCCTCACTTTAATCCAATTCATGTGCCAGTCTTGGCATCCCCCGCCCTCCAAGATGTCAAGATCCTCTTTGAAAATGATGGACAAACACCAACAAGATGGAAAACATACCTAATATTCCTCCCTCCTATTATTTTCTCCACAACAACAACCCTTTGACCATCCCTTCCAGCTCTATTCTCTGATTGAAACCCTGTGAGGTGGGATAGGGAGGGAGAGAGAGTGTGTGTGTGTTCTGGTACAAATCAACTTTTCCCAGTCAGATAACTCAGCACAATGAAATATCACAGGTCATTTTATTACAGGCATTCTCACAATAACTCACAATTATGATGCGATTCTTCTGCAGTATAATCTTTCCCATTGTGCAGAGTTATCTGACTGGGAAAAGTTGATTTGTACCAGAACAGTAAAAAGAGGTTGAATTGACCCGGGCTCTAGGTGTAGCATCTACATGCTGGCTGGCTTAATGGCTGAAGACAAAGACCCTCTGGAATGTTCTCTCCAATTACCCCTCTTCCCGAGTCAGAGCCAATAGGAATATACAAATGTGGTCACATGTAGAACTACATTACCCAGAGTGCAATTTCACTACATTTCCCCATATGCAATATCTTAAAGAGACATGCCTAAATACAGTCCAACTATCTCTGTCTCTGGGGACAGCAAAGAGAGAGAAAAGCCACTAAGTCGGCTTTCATGCCTAAGGCAGAACTAGAATTCAAAGTCTCCTGATTTCTAGGACCTTTACCACTAAACCCAAAATGGAGGTTTTCTTTCCATTTCCCAAGACATTCTTCTCTGGATAAGTTTTGGGGTTATGCAGTAGTGGGCTCGAACTTAAACAGTGGGGAACACAATTCTGGTAGTGGCAATGTAGTGGGTAGCCTAACTCAGGTGGCGATGCTGGGTGTGCACGCGCCACCAACGCTTCCCCGGACCTATGCCTCCCCTGCCCCACTGCGAGCGCTGCCTTCCCCCGCCGCAAGCCCTTCCTTCTCCTGCCGCAAGTGCTGCCTTCCCCTGCTGCGAATGCTGCCTTCACCCCGCGTGAGTCCTTCACTTGCCTCTCGCGCAGTCTCCTTCCACCGCCCACACTGCCAATGTTCGCCCCAAGAGCGAGAGGCGAGTGAGGCGAACAGCGGCAAGTGGGTGGTGGCAGGGCAAATGGCAGAAAATGCAGAAATGAAAGAACCCAGAAATTTTGCTCGCATGTGAGAGAGAGAGAGGGTGGAAAGCGGGAGCACACTCCCAGCCAGTTCCGGTAGGGCTGGGAATGGTAGCCCCCTCCTGGAGTTATGGCAAAGAAGTCAGTTAAACACTCAAAAGAAGTATAGGGTGGGATGGGACAGAGCACTAAAATCCTAGGTTTATTTATTTATTTATTCTTTGTCCAATATACAATACATATGAAAGAGAATAGACATTAATATATATAAAGATAGAAAGTAAGAAAGAAGAGAAGTAGAAGGAAAGGGGAGAAAATATATGATATATGAGATAAGGAAAGACAATTGGACAGGAGACAATAGGCACATCAGTGCACTTATATACGCCCCTTACTGGCCTCTTAGGAACCTGGAGAGGTCAATCATGGAGAGTCTTAGGGAGAAATGTTGGGGGTTGGGGGCTGACACCACTGAGTCCGGCAATGAGTTCTACGCTTCGACAACTCAATTGTTAAAGTCATATTTTTTACAGTCAAGTTTGGAGCGGTTAATATTAAGTTTGAATCTATTGCGTGCTCTTGTGTTGTTGCTGTTGAAGCTGAAGTAGTCGTTGACCGGTAGGACGTTGCAGCATATGATCTTGTGGGCAATACTTAAATCGTGTTTTAGGCGCCACAGTTCTAAGCTTTCAAGATCCAGGATAGTTAGTCTGTTTTCGTAAGGTATTCTGTTTCGAGTGGAGGAGTGAAGGGCTCTTCTGGTGAAATATCTTTGGACGTTTTCGAGAGTGTTGATGTCTGAGATGTGGTGTGGGTTCCAGACAGATGAGCTGTATTCGAGAATGGGTCTGGCATAGGTTTTGTAGGCTCTAGTCAGTAGTGAGAGATTGCCAGAGCAGAAGCTATGTAGGATCAGGTTAACAACTCTGGAAGCCTTTTTGGCGATATTGTTGCAGTGGGCTTTAGCACTTAGGTCATTTGATATTAGTATTCCAAGGTCTTTTACTGAGGGCGGGTTGGCTGCGAGAATTTGTTTATTCAGTTCATAAATGTGGTTTGGATTCTTTTTGCCGATGTGGAGGGAAGAGCTGGATGCAAAAGAAAAATTACAGCAAGACTAGCATGCGTGACAAGAGGCTTGCTGAATTTTCTTGTTCTGCATAACTATTTAAGGTGCAGTACTTTTGTCTCTTCACCGAGTGCCAACTTTTCACAATTGCGTTGCTTCTTCAGCCTAATGGCACATCACCTGACTATTGCAAATGTAACTGGAAACCTGCCTTCCCATTAACAAGCCAATTTCTTCTTTACCAGGCAGACGTTGACTGTCTGGGGAGCAGTTTAAGGTTACATTCTATTAAATTTTATCTCATGGAAAAGTACTGGTGGAATGCTTAGGGAGCAAGGGTTAACATTAACCTCCCGTACACTTTTGAATCAGAAACCTTGGCTCCTTAATAAATCTCCTTTGCATTCTGCTAGTTGGCTGCAGTACATGGGTGACCTGGTACATGGGTGACAGGGATCGGAAATATCTATTTTCCACCCTGACATGGGGTCTGAATTTTAGCATAAAAGGATTTGGAAAAGGTATGCCAAATTAGCCATCCAGTTGAAAGGCTAATT
Organism: Erythrolamprus reginae; assembly: GCF_031021105.1. Lineage (NCBI taxonomy): Eukaryota > Metazoa > Chordata > Lepidosauria > Squamata > Dipsadidae > Erythrolamprus > Erythrolamprus reginae. Next base: position 183,056,008 of record NC_091951.1, on the reverse strand, counting down.
TTCTTTAGATCAATAATCTCTTTTGGGCAATATACTGTACAAAGAGAAATTAAGATACATACGGTAGATCAGAGGTCTTCAACTTGGCAATTTTTAAGACTTGTGGACTTCAGCTCCCAGAATTCTCCAGCCAGCATGGCAGGGAGTTGAAGTCCATAAGTCTTAAAGTTGCCAAGTTTGGGGACCCCTGCTGTAGATACAAGCAAGCGAGGAGGGGAGGGGAGAGAGAGAGAGAGACTTCTAGTCAGTCTTCACTCCTGATGACTGCCTGTTCCTGCATTTTTCTTGGCAAGGATTTTGAGAAATGGTTCACCATTGTCTGCTGAGAGACAGAGACTGGCCCAAAGTCACCCAGTTGGTTTTATACTTAAGGCAGGACCAAAACTCACAATTTCTGATCTCTAGCCTGATGGTTTAGCCACTGCACCAAACTGGCTCCCTATATAATAATATAGATATCTTCACGTTCAAGTCTGACAATCTTTTCCTAACTGACTGTCTACTGATAATGGAAATTGCAATCTAGGACTTCTGGAGGACAGCTGAGTACAGGAAGCTTATATAAAAGTACAGTATCCTCTAGAGTTGAACAAATCATTTTAAAGGGGTATTTTGGAATACCCATGCATAGTACAAAGCTCTTCTTTTCAACTCATGAAAGCAGCTGTGTCTTTTGTCTGCCTTGTGCAGTTGCTCTGGAAGCCGATCTTGTCTGTTTGTGTTCTGTTGAATGTAGAGTCACACAGCACTTTCTCGTGGTTGTGTGGTCACATGTGTGGGAGATACCGGGAACAGCTCCCCAAAGTATGGCTTTTCAAGTTGCTAAATTGTTCCAACACCTATGTTTGAAAAATCTGCTTTGGTAGGTTTCAAAGCATCTCTTTCCAAAGAATTGTGCTACCCTAATGTCCATGTATTGTGGAACAATGCCTGATCAAAACTGCAGAACTGGCTTGGGGTGCATAAATTGGATGAAAAGGAACATTGCCATTTTCTCCTCTGCTGTCACTCAAGGGTCAGACTTTGCATAGGATACATTTTCAGGCCCGTTCTTCAAATATTTACAATTACTACAGAAAAAGTACCAGAACGTTCACAGCAGTAGGGGACAGCAATGTAATAAAAGGCAATATATGGATATTGGGAAGCGCTTGTATAATTTGAGACATAGAAAGATACTGGTCCCTTCCTCCTTCCTCAAATTGGTATCAGGACTGCAACTGGGATAGATGAACAAAATATCTGATTTGTTAGAAGGTCATTGCTGGATAAGAGGCTGAAAACATCTGTTTACTTAATTTTATGACAGAGCACAGAGAGGTATTTAAGGACATTGTTAGGGATGGGAACTTCATGAACTTGGTGACACTACCCTATTTATGGGCCTTATCCCTTTGTCGCATCAACATAGCTTCAACTTGGAATCGCAGTGGGTTGTGGTAAAAATGTTATAATTTATTCTTGCCTTTTAGTGTAGGAGAAACCATTCATCATTCAAGCCATTGTCTATCCATTGTAGGCTGAATGCCTCTTCCATGTTTCCAACCAATATGGTCCTGAGAGGGGGCCGATTTTGAGATTGTATTGATGTGTGGAAGAAATAGACCATAGTCTGCCATGCTGGTCCAATGCAGGTTGACAGATATGATTGCTGTTAGTCTGGGGTATCCGTCATGGCTTGTTTGCCCTGGGAGACCCTTCTGGACATATACAAGTCCAACAACATAGTCCACTACGTCATTTACCCTTTGCCTCGTCAAGGCCACGATCATAGAAGGAAATAATAATAATAATAATAATAATAATAATAATAATAATAATTATTATTATTATTATTATTATTATTATTAGAACAAATGCTGTCAAAGCCAGAATTGAAAAATCAACAGACAATCCAAAGTGCAGACTCTGTAAAGAAACAGATGAAACAATCGATCACATACTCAGCTGCTACAAAAAGATCGCACAGACTGACTACAAGCATAGACATGATGCTGTGGCACAGATGATCCACTGGAACTTGTGCCGGAACTACCATTTACCAGTGGCAAAGAACTGGTGGGATCATAAGCCCGAAAAAGTGGTCGAAAATGAGCAAGCAAAACTACTGTGGGACTTCCAACTTCAGACTGACCGAATTCTGAAGCATAACAAACCAGACATCCTGATTGTGGAGAAAAAGAAAGTATGGATCATCGACATCGCAATCCCGGGGGACAGCAGAATTGAGGAGAAGCAGCTAGAGAAATTAGTGAAATATGAAGATCTAAAACTCGAGCTGCAATGACTCTGGCATAAGCCAGTGAAAGTGATCCGGGTGGTACTTGGCATGCTGGGCGCAATGCCAAAGGATCTCAGCGGACATTTGAAAACCATCGGAATTGACAAAATCTCCATCTGTCAATTGCAAAAGGCCACTTTACTGGGATCAGCAAACATAATTCGCCGCTACATCACGCAGTCCTAAGTGCTTGGGAAGTGCCCAACTGGTGATGAAATGTGAAATCCAGCATAGTGATCTTGTTTGCTTTGTTGTACTGACATAATAATAATAATAATAATAATAATAATAATAATAATAATAATAACAACAACAACAACAACAACAACAACAACAACAAATGTTTATTTATAATACCCTTTTAACAAAGGGTAGAACAGCAAGCCATATACAACTACCAAAGACAGACTGTAGGCAATACTCATACTTAACTAAAGCGCAATGAATTATTATATCTAGTACCTATAGAGTGTTTTTTTTCCTCAGAATTTGTTAACCAATGATCATCTAAGATAGAAAAAAGAAGAAATTCAGAGCAACAAGATTCCGTCTTCTCTCCTTGGTTCATTCTCTCTCTCTCTCTCTCTTTTCTCCTAGTGCTGTTTTCTTCATCACCTATTTGATCCTTGCCTGCTGCTCTGGACCAAGGTAAAATTACACCACAGGTTTGGACTATTTGTGGTGGGTTAATTCTGTTTGTGGGAAGAAGCTGTGCAGTGTGGATACTCTAACATCACTTGAGTTAGTCTTGTTGGCCAGTCTAAAGAACCATTGGCCACCAAATTTTTATGGATTTGCTTCCTTCTGGGAATTAGAATGTATTGTTATTGGGCTGATTAAAAATGCAACAAATAGGTGAGCATGTTGAGTATAATGGGAAGAACAAGAATATAAACAAGCGATTCCTGAAATTTTATTTGTTTATTTATTAAAAGGTTAGGCCGCCCATCTCCCCTAGAAGGTGATGAGCACCAGTTTTTTAAAAATATGTCAATTTTTCTTTGCACAAGCTCTCTGTGGCTGTTAACTATAAACTCAGTCATGCCTTGGGGGACAGGAGGAGGCTGAATCAAAAACACTCCATTGGTTTATCCCAAATCCTTAGAGTTGAATGTATCCAATGCATAGTTAGTCACCAGCTCTTTTCGAAATTCACCTTGTATCCATTCAAGTGCGAAGAAACACTCTCATCTTTTAAATTGCTAAATCGTTACCTTTTTCCTCTGCAAGTCTAGGATAAATTTCTCAGTTCTACATGGTTCATACTCAGGACTTTGTTCTAATATATACACAGATATACTCTGCGAGAGGGAAAAGGGGATGGAAAAGGAAATATTGTGCAAAACAGCTTCATATAATGAATGCGACTAGCTCAGCTTTTATCTTTCAGTTGCATCAAAAGACAGTTCCTATATTTCAATGCTATAGCATTTAGCATTTACACTTATATACTGCTTCACAGTGCTTTACAGCCCTCTCTAAGCAGTTTACAGAGAGTAAGCTTATTGTCCCCAACAATCTGTGTCCTCATTTTACTGACCTTGGAAGGATGGAAAGCCGAGTCAACCTTGAGCCTACTGAGATTTGATCTGCCAAACTGCTGGCAGCCGGTGATCAGCAGAAGTAGCTTGCAGTACTGCACACTAACCACTGCGTCACCGAGGCTCTTATGTTTTGGCATTTTATGATTGGGGGAAGTTGTCTACTGTATATGTTTACTGTTTATTATATATATATGCTATACATTGGCTTAGAAAGGAAAGGAAAAGTTCTCATTCACCTGATTACTTTGCTTGAACGGACTGATGTATCTCAGTGCTGTAATATTTTGGCTAATATTCGATCCAAATTAGGCTGGCTAGCTATTCAATCAGTTTCAGTTCCTCTTTAATAGCTATCCAGCTCCATCCACATCTATTAGGAGGTGAGAGTTTAATTTTCATGCTATAAAAATATTTCATTCAATAACTCCTGTACTTTTAGGCTTAGCCATCGTTCAAATGGAGCCGGTGCCTTGATATCAGGCTTTTTTGTGTAACCAGGACTCTTGCAAAATTGTATATGCTGTGGCCTGATTGCTTTAATTGCTCTGTTGTTCTTTAATGATCTTATTATGCAAGTTAATGATGTACAGCTTTCTTTGATGATGCACTTTGGATAACCTGGTTCACTTTGGCTCCCTTTCATTTAAATTTACAGGAGGTATTTCCCATGGAACCTGATCCTCTTCAGCATCTTTGTAAGTAGCTTAATTGTCAGTGCTGGGACAATTCTTGGCCCTATGGGACTTTCACAGCACACTTCCCACCTTAATCTGTAAATTCAAAAGGCGAAAGGTTTACCCCACCCCCCTCTATTTCCAACCACAAGTAATTATGGCATGCACTATCCGTGGCACCCATCCAGTAGATCAATAAGGAATATATAGTCAACTCCTGAAGATTCCAGCTCTTCATTGGTGCAGTAAATAAACCAAGCACATCAATCAATTAACAAGAATAATAGGAGTTTCAGCCTATGAACCTGGCTTGCATGTAGCTGCTCAGTCTGAGTTTTCTGTGCAATACTTTCATTATCTTGCACAATTATCTAGTTAGCCACAACTTATGCCTAACATGTCCAGGTCCAGCATGTTTGTCTAAAACCTCACTTATTCTTCCTTATTTTTCTACCACGAGATAAATCCGCAAAATGGTTGGATGGTTAGGGGATATGGTAGACTATAGGATGTGGTCTTTCAGCTCAGTTGTCTCAAATAGGCTTAAAAAAGGATATCTATAAACACCCTTTCTTCTCCTTCATCTCCAGCTTTTGCTTCTGCAGTAATTAAAGATTTTTATTTTTATAGACTCTGTCCATGGGTTACCTGACAGGAATGCTCTCCAGGTAAATGTCCATACTAGGCACCTGAGTAACATGTTAGGTATTTTGTGTGTGTGTGTGATATTATATTTTCCCCTGGCATTCTGCATTTTTCCACAATTAATTTCTGAAAATCTAGCCCTAATATATAATTTGATTTTAATTTCTAGACCATTAGAATAAAATAGAATAGAATAGAATAGAATTTTATTGGCCAAGTGTGATTGGACACACAAGGAATTTGTCTTGGTGCATATGCTCTCAGCGTACATAAAATAAAATATACATTTGTCAAGTATCATGTGGTATGACACTTAATGATTGTCATAGGGGTCAAATAAGCAATGAAGAAGCAATATTAATAAAAATCTTAGAATATAAGCAACAAGTTACAGTCATACAGTCAACATGGGAGGAAATGGGTGATAGGAATGATGAGAAAAACTAGTAGAATAGAAGTGCAGATTTAGTAGAAAGTCTGACAGTGTTGAGGGAATTATTTGTTTAGTAGAATGATGGTGTTCGGGGAAAAAAACTGTTCTTGTGTCTAGTTCCCCAATAGTAGCCCAATTCTATAACCAATACTCAGTTGCCTATAATTAGCCAACTTTTCCCAACAGGATTGAGCATCATTATATTATATCTCCAACATTAGGGAAAGTGATATTTACTTAACCTAGCTGGCATGTAGTTCCTGTGGTTGAGGAATGAGATTATGATACAATATTCTATTTTCAGAACTAAGCGCACCCTCTTCCTCTATTTATCCCCAATACCTTTTCCTGAGTAAGACTCAGTATCCAATGAACTGCAGTTGTTTGGCAGGAAAACAATCTATTAATATGAGTCAATGGGACAGTCAAGCTCAATTTTCTGCTAACATGAACTCGTTTTCTGGTTTACACAGAAGCTAGCAAGATAGGAATAATAACAAAGTCCCAAATACTAATTCTGTACTTATTTATTAAATTCTTAATAAAATCAGTTTGATACTGGTTAGACAAATCTTTAAGATTAAGAGTATTTATTCTTAACTAAAAAGAAAGGGAAAATACTACAGTGGTTATTTTTATTTTTGTTCTCTTAATTTTTCTTAGTATTTGAAATCACACAGAATTGTTTTGTAATTTGAAATTAATTTTATTTTACTTATATTACTGGCAATGTATAATGATTGAAATCTTACAAGATTACAAAACCTCATACTATTTTGATGGAATATATATCCATTTTAAGGTACGATCTTGATAAAGTTTAGCCATGCTGAAAACCTGTGGGTTTTTTAATAGAATAGAGTACTTATGTATTGCCTAAGATCACCCAACCCAGTCTTCAAAATGCCATTGTTAACTTGCAAATTTATTTTCTGTTCTTTTTTTCTATAGCAATGAAACCCATATTTTTCTGAGAATTCTGTCTTGTCTGTTTGATAATGTACCTGTGCAGATGGGCAAAATAAAATAGCTAATGAACAAAACATCTACACTGTGTATATTCTGCACTGTAGTACAATGTTTATAGCTTCACTATGCACATCGGGAAAGTTTTTAATGAGTGGAGAAGAAGTGTTAGCAGAAGGACTGTTCCAAAATTTTACTCCTCTGAAATGCCATCGTTTCAGGGAACTAAGACCAGGCTGATAGGATGCAACTGCTGTATAGTAGCTCTAATTCTGCCCAGAAACGAACAGATTGAAGTGGGGAGAGGAGGAAGATGCTAGAAAAAAAACCTTTTTCAGTCTGTCTCTGGTTTGAGTTTTGTATAATCCTCCCTTTTATCTGCTGTAACAATCCCATGTAGGGTGACATGATGGATTTCCATTGTTCTGTATTCATCAAACACCAACCAATGGCATGAGCAGAGCAAATGTGAGGAGCCGATAAACAAAGCTGTCACTCAAGCAACCCAGATAACTGAACAAGGGTGATAACCACTATGCTTCCCCTACGTATTCAGGAAGCTTTTGCAAAAGAATACAAAAGTAAATTGAGAGACTCAAATACTGAGCATATTTTTTTCTAGGAGCAGGTTCTATTAAAGTCTAAGGCTAAGAACTTTGGATAGAATATACTGGTGGAACCGTAGGAAAATATTTTTTAAATTAAAATTTAAATATGTTTTAAAAATTGGGATTTACACTGTTATAATTGTTAAAGGGAATTTGTTACATTGTTAAAAGGGATTTGTTACAAAAGGATACACTCTTGGTGCATATATGATTGCAGAAAAATTGTTTTGGAATGTTTAAAGGTGCTGATAGAAGACAATATTTGTAAGTTAGGGTTTAACTGTTGAGTCCTTGGGACTCTCTAAGCTTGGTGGCTTTCTTGCAGATGTTTCATTACCAATAGGAAACTTCATCATGATGTTAATTAGTTTGGTAAACGAAATCTCCAGAAGAAAACCACCAAGCTCAAAGAGCATCAAGGACCCTACTGTATAAAAGTACTTCACATTTATTATGCAAACAATATGATAGGTCATTTTATTATGCCTGGTGGACTTGTAAAAAAGCCAGATAGTTCTGGATTTAAATACATATAACGAGACAAAGGATGTTCAGAATCGACATTCAGCTGAAACCAGATTATTATTATTTTTTGCTGGGATTAATTAGAAAAAAAAGTCCCACAGATAGTTTTCTATGACCCTGAAGATGGAAATTGGCCATTTGATGAACAAATTGATCCATAGACAAATGTATACATTTTAGGCAGACTTTCTTAAGGTGTGTCTGATGTAGACTGCTTGACTCTTCTCAACGATGTCCTGTCATTACTCCTTTTGCAGCTACTACAACACCACATCCGTCCTCCTCTGCCTGGGGATTACAGCTTTGGTTTGCCTTTCCGTCACCATATTCAGCTTCCAGACCAAGGTGCATAAATGCATTTATACCATAGTTCCCTGATTTTACCTCTTATGTAAGCAGAGAATTTTTTTCTTTGTTCAAAGTTATCAGGCAAACATTTTGTGATCAAGTTATTTTCTAGAGCCATGTTTCTCGACCTTAACAACTTCAAAATGTGTTGAAGATTCTGGGAGTTGAAATCCACTCGTTTTAAAGTTGCTGAGGTTTAGAAACACTGCTTTAGAACTTAACATACATTACTAAGCAAATTTATAATGCTCCTCCTGTCAGGCAGTTAATGGATACCTCGAAAAACAACTTTTCCACTGATTTAGACTTGCCCCCTCCCACTATTCAAATTTGATAATTGGTTCAAGAATTGCCAGTTGGGAAGTAATGGTTCCCCCCCCCCACTGGGAATGAAGTTATTTGGCAACTTTTTAGATGGAGGGGAGAAAATGCTATTTATTTGTTTGTTTGTTTGTTTAATTATTTATTTATGTGTTTGTTTATGTGTTTGTTTAATTGATTGAATTATATGCCACCCCTCTCTGAGAACTTTAATACCTTTTCAAACAATATAATGAGTTTAAACAACCCCTCCCCCCCCCCAAAAATATCATCACTCATTCAGCAGGACTTTACCAGGCAGGAATAGCAGGAAAACCAAAATACAATAGAATAATTTGAAAGAGTCTTTTGCCCTTTGCACATTGCGGAAGAGCTGAGTTCATGCTGTGTTGACAGCTACTCTTGATCTGATCTGATCCAATCAGTATTGACGGCTGATTTGGAGTTTATAGATAACATAAAAGGGAATGTACAATCTACATTAAGTTCAGAGAACAAGTAGTAATGGCTATAAAAAGTAGTGCTATGTTTCATATGGGTGCAAAATGAAGTAGCAAATCTTTGGAAATGTTTTAATCCATTTATGGGAGCCCTGTCAATTTTGTGATTTGAGGAGTCATTGGATATCAACTTCATTGGTGCTCTAAGGTGGCAGATTCAATGCACCTGGTAAATATTAACTTGGGAAAGGTAGATGTGGATATTACTTAGGCCAGGGATCCCCAACTCCCCGGTTTGTGATGTGCCAAAAACCAGACAAGCGCAAACAAATGAAGCCACATCCCTGGGATTCAGGCAGCACATGAAACCACGTTCCCTCCGGTCTGTGGAAAGACTTCTCTCCATGGACTCAGTCCCTGATGACCAAAAGGATTAGGCTATCCAGGAGCTAAGGGACTTTCAAGTTAATCCATGCATTTTACACTAATGTCCTCTTGTTTTCTCCCACAGTATGACTTTACATCTTGCCAGGGGGTGCTATTTGTGATGCTGATGGTGCTGCTGTTTAGTGGGATCATACTGGCTATTACGCTTCCTTTCCATTATGTAAGTTTCCTATTTTTGCCTACCAAGTTCATATATGCATCAGTGATGGGTTTCAACTTACTTCGCTGCCTGTTCGCTTCCTACTGCGCCTCGTAGCCACGCTTGCTGAAAGAATAAAATTTTAAAAACAAAATGGCGACACATACACAGTGCCAGCAACTCAGCTTCTGCACATGTGCAGAATAATTTCTTATTAACACCCCCCCCCCAAAAAAAGGATGGTGACATTGACAGACTGGCACTGATCGATCCGGGTTGGTGACAGTATCGTGACATCACCAGCGGGTTGCTACCAGTTCGGGCGAACCAGGAGGGACCCACCCCTGATATTCACCCTACCAAGTGTTATTTTGCCATGCCTGGTAGCAGAAGAGATGCAGAACTATCTTTCTATGCTCAGTTATGCAATTTAGTTAGAAGCAAAAAATACTCACTATTTGACTTATAGCAGTTCACTTACTGACCATTCGAAATCACAATGGCACTTGAAAAAAGGGATTTGTGATCATTTTTCACACTTATGACCATTTCAGCATCCTCATGGTCACCTGAATAAAACTCAGATGCTTGGCACATGACTCATATTTATGACTGTTGTGGTGTCGTGGGGGCATGTGATCACCTTTTGCGACCTCCTGACAAGCAAATTCAATGGGAAACTGGATTCACTTAACGACAGTGTTACTAATGTTAACAACTGCAGTGATTCACTTAACAAATGTGCCAAGAAACGTCATAAAATGGGGCCAAACTCACTTAACAAATTTCTCATTACATTTCGGCCTCAGTTGTGATCTTACATTGAGGACTACCTGTATCTTAATTTTTTTTTCTGCACATCAGTTTTCCATATCTGTAACACCTTCACTAATCAAATACAGAAAGATCCTTTGAAAGGAAATATGGTTCAAGCATGTGAACCTCACTAGTTGTTTGGAAGGGAAATCATTTCCTTTCTCCTTTGTCACTGGACTCTTTAGGTTTGATTTATTTTTCTCCTCTGTTTTTTAAAAATGTTTGCTTCTATCCAGTGAAGGGCTACCAAATATTTTACTACCACACTTTGGGCGTGGCTTATGCAGGACGCCCTGCATTTTCTTTCAACATCTTTCAGTGCAAATTGGGTGCTTTGGGGTGGAGCTACATTTTCACTGCCCCACTGCATTTCCCCCACTCCTGGCCCACCCTGCTTCCATCACAACTGCCACTGGCATAACTAGTGTAAGGCAGAAGGCCTTGGGACAGATTGTCAGCCACAAGGAGAAGTGTCACTTATCATATGGAGGCGGTAAACAATTTTGGAATATCTTGTTTAAGGGAGGAAAGTAAAGATGAGTTAAAAACCAAACCCTATCAGGCATCTTCTGCTGATCTTTTGTTCCACTGTTTGTAGAATCTGTTCTGGAGGCTGCTAGTTGCCTGGTAGCTTATTGGCATGTTCTCACTGTCTTTTTTAAAAATGCTTTATTTATTCTTTTTTTATTTTATTTTTAAAATCATCACAATAATTTTACACAGATCTATAATCCGATCTCTGTTTTATTTATTGTTTTATACATTGTATCAATTCTATAGTATGTTTTATCATTTATATTTACATAGCTCCGTTTTTCATATGTTCTGTCACATTATATCACATTGCTTTAATTTTATCCGGGCGAACCTCGATTCCGATTGGATAGCAGTGTCGGCTGACAACAAGTCAGTCAAAGTGATTGGGGCCTGTCCTTGTCCATCTGTCTGGGAGGAGTTTGACTTAGTGACACCTGATGAAGTGGACAAGGCCATTGGAGCTATGAGTTCCGCCACCTGTTTACTGGATCTGTGTCCCTCTTGGTTGGTTTCGGCCAGCCGAGAGGTGACACAGAGCTGGGTCCAGGAGATTGTCAGCGCTTCTTTGGAAAGGGGGTCCTTCCTGGCTCTCTACAAGGAGGCACTTGTGCGCCCCCTCCTCAAGAAGTCTTCCCTGGACCCAGCCGTGCTTAACAACTACCATCCAGTCTCCAACCTTCCTTTTATGGGGAAGATTGTCGAGTAGGTGGTGGCGCTCCAGCTCCAGTGGTCCTTGGAAGAAGCCGATTATCTAGGCCCTCAACAGTCAGGATTCAGGCCCAGCTACAGCATGGGAACTGCTTTGGTCGCGCTGATGGATGATCTCTGGTGGGCCCGGGACAGGGGCTTGTCCTCTGTTCTGGTGATTCTTGACCTTTCAGCAGCTTTTGATAGCACAGCAGCTTGACCATGGTATCCTTCTGCGCCGGCTGGAGGGGTTGGGAGTGGGAGGCACTGTTCTTCAATGGTTCTCCTCCTATCTCTCTAGTCAGTTGCAGTCAGTGTTAGTGGGGGGTCAGAGGTCAACCTCTAGGTCTCTCCCTTGTGGGGTGCCTCAGGGGTCAGTCCTCTCCCCCCTGCTAATATCTATATGAAACCGCTGGTTGATATCATCCAAGGACATGAGGTGAGGTATCATCAGTATGCTGATGATACCCGGTTATACATCTCCACCCCATGTCCAGTCAGCAAAGCAGTGGAAGTGGTGTGCTGGTGCCTGGAGGCAGTTGGGGTCTGGATGGGTGTCAACAAGCTCAAACTCAACCCTGACAAGACGAAGTGGCTCTGGGTTTTGCCTCCCAAGGACAATTCCATCTGTCCATCCATTATCATGGGGGGGGGATTATTGCCCTCATCGGAGAAGGTCCTCAACTTGCATCCTTCTCGATCCCCAGCTAACATTGGAACATCATCTTTCAGCTGTGGAACATCATCTTTCGGCTCTTTAGACAGGGAGTCTACCCAAATTTTTACTACCACACTGTGGTCATGGCTTATGCAGGATGCCCTGCATTTTCTTTCAACATCTTTCAATGCAAATTGGGTGCTCTAGGTGGACCTCCATTTTTGTCCCCCCTCCATCTGAGCAATAGCCCACCCCTGGTTCTCACTGAGTAACAGAATAATAGAATAACAGAGTTGGAAGGGACTTTGGAGGTCTTCTAGTCCAGTCCCCTGCTCAAGGAAACAGAAAACTCTACCATTTCAGACAAATAATTGCCCAATCTCCAGTGTTGGAGCCCCTGCAGCTTCGGGAGGCAAGCCGTCCCACTGATTAAATGTTCTAACTGTAATTTCCTCCCAAGTCTTATCTCAGTTTGTTTTGCCATAACAATTACCTGTGTTTCAGGCCTTGTTATCACTTTGGCAGCCGCAGGAGGGGTTTTGGTTTTTTGGGTGGGTTTTTTTTGGCACTGGGTTGCATTTAGTTTTGAGTCACTCATGGGACAAATATTTAATTGTGAGAGGGAAAAAACGGGTAGAATGGAGACAGGTTGGTATCGCTCCAACAACAGAGTTTTCATTCTACTATTTGTTATCACGAGAGGCTTCTAGATATTGAGAAGTATTGATGGGGGGGGAAAGGTGTGTGTGTGTGTGTGTGTGTGTGTGTGTGTACGTAATAAGGTCCCCTTGATAAGCATAGCTGGCCTACGTAATAAGGTCCCCTTGATAAGCATACTTTGTTTGCTTGCTTTTTTGGCTGGGCTGGGCTTCCCATTAGCTTTGTTGGCTGGGATCATTTGTCATCACTAATTGTTTCCTACTGGAAACCACGTTGTACTTCCATTCACATTCTTCTGTCGTTATCATTCTGCAGTAGCAGAAGATGTCATTTACGGTGGGAGTGTTTTGTAACCGCTATTATCAGTTCAGCTGTTTAAATCTCTCCAGGCTCAAGGTTGACTCAGCCTTCCATCCTTCTGAGGTGGGTAAAGTGAGAACCCAGATTGCTGGGGCCAATAAGCTGACTGTAAACCGCTTAGAGAGGGCTGTAAAAGCCCTATGGAAAGGTATATACTGTAAGTCTAAGTGCTATTGCTATTATCTTAAATAAATAAAAAATCCTGTCCATAGGCTTCTGACAGGGTGTGGGAGAAAAGGGTTATGCTATTTTATAGCTGGGATTTTCAAGTTCTGGGAGAAACAATTTCTTCTTCTTATCCCCATAGGTGTCCATTAAAAAAAATACTGATGGATTAGAAATAGCATTTACCAACCAAACCATTGAGTGTGACCGGCTTTCCTTTTCATTTGTTAGAATTAAAACAAGTGTTTAAAACAGGAATTAAAAGCATGGAGAGGTGTCAGCCCTCAGACGAAGCAGCAGACAAGTTGGGGGCTAGCAATAGTTTTTAGCCTAGTCCTCAGAGTATCTGATCCCTCTTATATTGGACCTCTGTATCAGTGGTGGGATTCACAATTGTTTTACTACCGGTTCGGTGGGCAGGGCTTGGTGGGCGTGGTATGGCTTGGTGGGCGTAGCTTTGTGGGTGATGCAGGGGAAGGATACTGTAAAATCTCCATTCCCTCCCCACTCTGGGGGAAGGTTACTGCAAAATCCCCATTTCCTTCCGATCAGCTGAGACTTGGGAGGCAGAGAATAGATGGAGGCGGGCCCAGTCAGAGGTGGTATTTACCAGTTCTCTGAATTACTCAAAATTTCTGCTACTGGTTCTCTAGAATTGGTCAGAACCTGCTTTGGACAGAATTGGTCAGAACCAGAACATTCCACCAGTCTCCTGTCTCTTCTGTATGAGAACTCAACGCTTCTGAATCCCACTTCTGCTCCCCATGTCTTCATTTGCCTAAAGTCTAAAACTCTGATGCATAAGGCTCCCAAGAAAACAAAAATTGGCTAGATAATGCACTGTTTTCTTTTCCTGGAATGTTGAAGATGACGGAAGTGATTGTTTACAAAAATTGTGTATGTAAAGAGTTTCATTTCAATATTCCATTCTCTCTAAATGGCTTTCACCACATTCTTGTTTTGTCACTGTTTTTCCTGATCACAACTGTCACTTTGGGCAAGTCTGCAGATTAGAGCAGATCATGACGTGAAGTTTGTCCCAGTCAATCACAAGATGATGAATGGTATGCTTGAATGCATTCAAGAATGGAGGTTGAGAAACAGACCAGAACACAGTGAACTATCTTGACCCAGAGAAAGTTGTCCTCTTCCTTAAATGTGATTGCTACTTGAAGAAAAGGTAGCAAGTTCCTTTTTTATTTGGTCTTAAATAAATCTTGCTAGAAAGATTTTTTATATAAAGAAGCTTCATTCATGTCATCCTCCATTTACAATTGTTGCCTATCAGTGCAACAAGCTAAGCTTTACCATTGTGATCTATGCAGATCTTTTTTACCATCTCTATAGAAAACAACACACACACACACACACAAAAAGCAACAACAACAACCCCTTATTTCAACATGGTAATTCTAAAAAGCGATAACTATTCGAAATCTGATTGAGGGGAATGTAAGCTTCCGTCATCTACGCAAGGCCCAATAATGTACAAATGAGATATTATCAGTTATATCAAAATGTATAACATTCCATTCATACATTCATCTTAAATATTAACAGAAGCAAAAATGGGGAAAGTAATATTGCCTGCATGCTTGAATTATGCAGGCCCAAAGTTAATTTAGTGATGCTTTTTAATTAGTCTCACTATAAGAAAACAACGTAGCTCCTTAATTACACATACATACCCACAGAAAGATGCACAAAGATAGAAATAGTAGAGATTTGTCCCATTAGCTTGAATGAGAAGGCCACCAGTAGAATTCTGCAGGTACACAAGTCCATAAGGAGATTCTAACCTCGTACAAGAGGCAGAATAACTGAATGGTTAGAAAGATAACCCTGTTCAAGAGGTGGGTTCTTGCTGGTTCGGACTGGTTCGATAGAACTGGTAGCGGGAATTTTGTCTTTGCCAAACCAGCAGTGATGACCGGTTGGCCACACCACTGAACTGGTTCTCAAGGTGGGGCCATAGGCGCCACCATCTTGGTTTTCAGCACTGTGTATGTACACGCACCCATGCAACATGGACATGCAGTGCGTGTGCACATGCACACCAACACAGCACGAGAGGAAGTGAACCAGTGGTGAGGTAAGTTAGAACCCACCCTTGCCCTGTTTGCTGTGATGGTGAAGGAGAGTTTTGCAACCATTTCAAGAAGAAACCTCCAGGGCAATGATGGGCTCCTACAAACACAGTCAGGTATGCAGTACCGGTAGGTGCCTGCTGATGACATAGAAACATAGAAACATAGAAACATAGAAACATAGAAGTCTGACGGCAGAAAAAGACCTCAAGGTCCATCTAGTCTGCCCTTATACTATTTTCTGTATTTTATCTTAGGATGGATATATGTTTATCCCAGGCATGTTTAAATTCAGTTACTGTGGACATCACTTCCTGGGGCCATCATCTCTTTAAAAAAAATTAATTTTTTTTGATTATTTTCCTTTCCCCCCCCTTCTGGGCTCTGGATATTTTATTCCCTATCGCAGTAAATGAGGTTGAATGTTTATAATTTTAGGAGAGCTGTGCGTGGGTGGGTGGGTGTACATATACATACAGTTTATATAGTAGATAATGTATATTTTTGTGTGCCTGTGTGTGCCTGTGTGTGCCTGTGTGCAAATACACATAGAGTTAAATAGTATATTTTGGATATTTCAGTAATAGTAGATAGGTAGGTAGATAGATAGATAGATAGATAGATAGATAGATAGATAGATAGATAGATAGTAAATAGAGAGAGAAGGAGAGGCCAGGCATCCTAATTCTAACCCAAACCCTTAACACAAGTGATGTCAAGTTGGCATCTTTAAGCCAGTCACATGACCTTTAAACCACCCCCATACACATGACCTTTAAACCACCACCCCAGTCACATGACTGTCAAGCGACTACCACCTGGTCACATGGCCAGCAAGCTACACCCATAAAATAAGCCACGCCCACAGTGGGGTAGTAAAAGATTTTGCAGGCCTTCACTGCTCCAAGGCCACAAATGAACGACTCCTACCTTTGGGAGCACTTTAGGGAGTGATTAGAATTTGCTTCCCTATGTTTTCCAGCCACAAGGCTACCTATCATTATGCTCACTTGGTTCTTTTCCTTCACCCAGAAACATTTCTATTTTGGATAATGCGTTGGAGATAAAGTCCTTACGTGTGTGTCCAATCACACTTGACCAATAAGGAATTCTTCTTCTCAACCTTCTTTCTTTCAGCAGTCATTTGGATGTTTCTGTCCTCATATAGATTATATTAAATTATGTCATATTAGGTTGACCCCAAATCTCTGTTTCTTTCTCTGCAGGTGCCATGGCTCCAGGTCATTTATGCTATTCTGGGTGCAGTTGTATTTACAATGGTAAGTCAGCATTGCTTATGTTGCCTAGGTTCAAGCAGAGTCCTGTCAATGCATATGGGTTGTAATAGGAGGGGCAGCAAAGGGTGAAAGTGAGCTTGGTGATAATGCATAGTGGTGGGAGTTACATCATGGACATGGACGAGGGAGTTCTGTTTTGGGTCACTTGTCAAGTAGATTAAAAAAAAAATTGTGAAGCCCGTTTTAATGTACACGTTACCCCTCCAAAATGAAGATGGGAGATTAATCTGTTGATGCTGTCAGGGAGGCTCTGACAACTTGAAATATGTGGCTTAGGGGCATTTTATATACCTAGGGCTGAAGATTTATGGAGATTCTCAGTCATCCAGGTCATGATTGTCCCAAAGGTGCTTTTTCAAAAGGCTTCCTTTGGTTTTTTTCCCCTTGAAGACATTTCATTTCTCGCCCAAGAAGCTTCTTCAGTTCTTCAATCCTTTAAGCCAGCAACTTTTGTAAGCTTCTTAAACCCAACCTCTGAGATATTCTTTCCCCCTAGGCTTTTACAATTTATGTATGGTATGTTTGTATGTATGATTGGTTTTAAAATAAGTTGTTTTAGTATTGGATTGTCGCATGTTGTTTTACCACTGTTGTTAGCCGCCCCGAGTCTACAGAGAGGGGCGGCATACAAATCCAATAAAAATAAATCAATAAATCAATAAATCAATAAATCAATAAATCAATAAATCAATAAATCAATAAATCAATAAATCAATAAATCAATAAATCAATAAATCAATAAATCAATAAATCAATAAATCAATAAATCAACTTAAAGAAAGAAAGTCCAGTTTGGAAAAGCACCTTTGGGATTTAAGGCTGAAGTCTGTCCGTATCTGGATTAAAGTAGTGAGATCTGCGTGTCCCTTTTATGATATTACAATAATCTTACAGAAATTAGGTAAAATATTTTCACCATTCCTCAACTGCCTTAAAGCGGAAGAGGAAGTCCTTCGACAATGCCATTCTTCAGTTTAAAGAATCTAAAGCAGAGTAAGGCATTCTGAAACAAGCAGGCCAAGAACAGCTAAAGCAATATAGGCTACAATGTGCCATAGACATAAAAGGATTGTGGAAAGTACATATACTGTGTCAATGATCAGTTACAATCAAGTTGGTCCCAAAAGACGAATCTATGGTGGAAAGGATGCTCAGCCTAATTTTATCTCCATGAAAACCAAATCTCCTCTCCTAATCATGTTGGATTGTTTGGATTTCTGCACACAATGCAAGATAACCAGAAATGTGGACTATTTTCAGGTCGATGGATGAATGGTCTCAATAAAGTCATCAACTTTTTTTTTTAAAGGCACGTGCTAGAAGCTTGTAGGCCACATACATGAATTGAAGGGATGGATAACATGTACATTCATGGGAGAAGAAAGGTTGTGTATACTTTGCCCCTTTCCTATTCTGAGTTTTGCCATGATGAGAGAATGCAACATAGTCAAAGACCAAAGAACAAGGCAGTGAGGCAGTGAAAACGTTGTAAGCTGGCCTCACATTAGATCCTCTTCCATGTACCATTTCCCTGTCCACTTGTTGTGGTTGGCTCTGGCCCAGCTCCTGCCCCAAGGAATGTGGAGATGGATGCAGGGGAAACATCAACATATCATAGGCCTGTTTTATTACCGACAGAGTCAGGTAGTGCAGTTTCCTCGGACAAAGAAGAAGGTGGGGGTGACTTGGAAGAGGGGGGGCTTGGCACACAACCCAGGAAGCCAATCTCAATTATCTTCGGTCGATTCGGATGAGGAAGTGTTAGACCCATGCATGCGCAGAATTATGCATCGAAGAGACCAATTGAAGAAATATTACAGGAGATAAGAGAGGCCACCTGTGTTTGGCTGGGGCTCCAGCAATTAGAGCTGCTGCTATAAGTAGCAGCGTGCTGGCTTGGCCATTGTGGAAGATTATCTGATTGTTGTTCTTCAGGACCGTGCCTTGCTGTTTCCGGACGTTGTTGATTTTTCACGACTTTGAAACCAAAGCAGAGCAAAGTGTGTGTGTTTCACTTCGTGAAAGAAGGAGGGCTGTGACGTTCCTTCACAGCTGCTAGCTAAGTACTTAAGGACTGATTAAGGGGATTGTACAGACTACCAGGTTGTTTTGGGACGAGTGCTCTTTGCAATACAAAAAGGGTGCTTTGTTTCTTTTGAATTTTTGTGATGAAGAACATTGTTTTTGAACTTTCAAGTGTGTGTGTGTCTGAAATTTGTACCCTTGAATTTTCGGGACACTCATACCATAGAGCCCAGCAGAACACCACTAGGATATTCTAAGGACAGATTCATCCTGCTGGATCAGCAGTGTTTTCAGCTCAACAATTGGCAGCCCTATTTCTTTGTTCAGTAATCCATCTGATGGGAATGGACCTCCTTATTTGAGATACATGCCTTCTGGGTGCTAGAACATTTCTCTTATTTTGTCAGGGTTTTTGTCAGGGTTCTTGAAAAATCTTCCTGTGGATTTCTCTGGATACTTCTCTGAGCTACTGAAAAGTTGTTGTTTTTTGTTTGGTCCCAGCCCACCTTCAGTTTCCGTTTGTCTTCTCTGCTCCTGATTCTGGACCTTTGAATGTGGTTCTTACGCAAATACCCAGCGATAGGAGAGATATACACATATCAACTAAATGGGCCAGTGCCTTAAGCCAACAAGGTTATCTTGACTATTCATGTAATCCTGTTAACAATACTGGAATAAACCTGCTTACTAGTTCCAATTACAGAAAGGATGTTGTCCTTGCTTTCTGATCATGTCACTTTGCACCTTTGATAACCTAGGACAGTAATGGCGAACTTTTCGGGTGCCAAGAGAGCATGCAGGTGCACTATGGTGTATGTGTGAGTGGCCACACCCATAATTCAATGCCTGGGGAGGGTGAAAACAGCTTTCCCCACCCACCAGAGGCTCTCTGGAGGTTGGAAATGGCCTGTTTCCCAACTTCTAGTGGGCCTAGTAGATTTGTGTTTCACCCTTCCCAGTCTCCATAGGCTTCCCTGGAGCCTGGGGAGAGTAAAAACATCCCTCCCCACTCCCCTGGAGGCACTCTGGAAGCAAAAAACACCCTCCCAGAGCCTCTGTGCAAACCAAAAATCAGTTAGCTAGCACACACATGCACCTTGGAGTTGATAATAATAATAATAATAATAATAATAATAATAATAATTATTATTATTATTATTATTATTATTATTATTATTAGATTTGTATGCCGCCCTTCTCCGCCCCTCTCCGCAAATAACCTTGGAGTTGAGCTAAGGCAAAGGCTCATGTGCCAGCAGATATGGCTCTCCATGCCACCCATACCATAGGTTTGCCATCACTGACCTAGGATTACTCATAGCACCAAACCACAAATATGAATGGCAAGTCCTGCCAAGCTTCTTTAATGACGATTCTAGGAAACAATCATGAAGTAAATGAAAGGAAGGAGGATGGGGGAACTGAGATACTCTTTCCCCCTAGGCCTTTACAATTTTATGCATGGTATGTCTGTATGTATGTTTGGTTTTATAATAAGGGGTTTTAACTGTTTTAATATTGGATTGTTATATGCTGTTTTTACTACTGTTGTTAGCCACCCTGAGTCTACGGAGAGGGGTGACATACAAATCCAATAAATAAATAAAATAAATAAATAATAATAATAACAACAACAACAAAACAACAGCAACAATAACAATAACTGAGTCCAGTAGGAGAAAGGCGGCCTTTAAATTTAAGTAATAAATTTCAGATGATGATGATGATGATGATGATATAATAATAATAATAATAATAATAATAATAATAATAATAATAATTTATTAGAATTGTATGCCGCCCCTCTCCGTTCCTCTTCACAAATAATTAGCTTGAGGCTTTTCTGGGTTGGTGTTGGAATGATATTAAAATACAATTTGGACTTAAGGCTGCCTTATACAGCAGTGGGTTGCTCCTGGTTTGGACCGGTTCTTAGAACTTGTAGCACCTGCAGCAGGAGGCTCCGCCCACCTGCTAGGGATGCTTCTGCACATGCACAAAACTTCTGTGGATCTGCAAAAGTGTTGCACAGATGCGCAAGCACACATGCGAACTGGTGGCAAAATATTCTACAACCCACCACTGGCCTCATACATTATCTGGGATTAAGCAGCAACAAGGGGAAAACAGTATAAACAATTGCTCAGACATGTTTTTGCAACAGTTGGTATTGTGGTTAAGGCACCAGATTGGAAACTGGGCGACTCTGAATTTTAATCCTACTTTCTAGTCCTACCTTAGTCACAGAAGTGACCTTGGGCCAATTCCTCTGTCTAAACTCAGGCAGGCAGATAAAGACAAACTACTCCCAAAATCTTGCCAAGAAAACTCAGAGATGACAAGCCAGACAATTGCTAGGAGTCAAAGTTGACTTAAAGAGACCATTAAAAAAAAAAAAAAAGAACGTTCAGTGGGAAAAAGCAGGTGTCTGAAATTTAAATCATCTAAGTTTAATATAGAAACATAGAAGTCTGACGGCAGAAAAAGACCTCATGGTCCATCTAGTCTGCCCTTATACTATTTTCTGTATTTTAGCTTAGGATGGATATATGTTTATCCCAGGCATGTTTAAATTCAGTTACTGTGGATTTATCTACCACGTCTGCTGGAAGTTTGTTCCAAGGATCTACTACTCTTTCAGTAAAATAATATTTTCTCATGTTGCTTTTGATCTTTCCCCCAACTAACTTCAGATTGTGTCCCCTTGTTCTTGTGTTCACTTTCCTATTAAAAACACTTCCCTCCTGGACCTTATTTAACCCTTTAATATATTTAAATGTTTCGATCATGTCCCCCCTTTTCCTTCTGTCCTTCAGACTATACAGATTGAGTTCATTAAGTCTTTTTTGATACGTTTTATGCTTAAGACCTTCCACCATTCTTGTAATATGATTAATACCACTTCATTTGTAGTTGTAGAACTAGCAGCGCCATTTCATGAAGCATGTTGGGATGTGACAACAATGCAAAGAATATAACCCCTGGATTCATTTCTAGCTTGAATTTTAATTTAGCCTAGACAAATCTTCAGGAGCCAACTTTATGCCACTTATGCAAACAACTGGAAAAGAAAAAGAGACTTTCATATCTTCTACCCAATAAGCTTATTGAAGGAAAAGTAGAACAGCATTAGAATTCCCTAGCTATGATCCCCCCAAAAAGTTAGGATGTAAATCTAATGATTAGCCTACCCATTTTTTTTATTTTAATATTTATATTTTGACCTGCCAATAAATATGCATCAGTTATAGTGCATGGTTTGATTTTATTTAACATAATTTTTGCACCTAGCCATTATGGTTTGTTTTGACAAAGCACAATAAAACTAAGCCTAGGCTAGGAAAATCAGGACATATCTACTGGATTGGATGATTCCTTTTCTTATATTTCTGCTCTGTCGTTGAACACACTGGAGCTCCAGTTGGCCAATGGCTGGAGAAGATCCTCAATTTGTAATCCAAGCCAAGGGAACCTCCATAGCAAAGAGCAGAGTTGGGGAGGAGAAGCTGAATGTTCACGGAATAGCGGCACTTCCAAGAGAAGTATCAGGGAATATCCATGCACGGGATTATAGGGACAAAGCCCTACATGGCTTTGGGCCAGACTACCTCCGGAACCGCCTGCTACCGCACGAATCCCAGCGACCGATAAGATCCCACAGAGTTGGCCTTCTCCAGGTCCCGTCGACTAAACAATGTCGTTTGGCGGGCCCCAGGGGAAGAGCCTTCTCTGTGGCGGCCCCGGCCCTCTGGAACCAACTCCCCCCCCGGAGATTAGAATTGCCCCACCCTCCCTGTCTTTTGTAAACTACTCAAGACCTTATACCGCCAGGCATGGGGGAGTTGAGATATTCCTTCCCCCTAGGCCATTACAAGTTATGCATGGTATGTCTGTGTATGTTTGGTTTTATAATAAGGGTTTTTAGTTGTTTTATTATTGGATTGTCACATGCTGTTTTTATCATTGTTGTTAGCCGCCCCGAGTCTACGGAGAGGGGCGGCATACAAATCCAATAAATAAATTATAATTATAATTATTATTATTATTAGAAACATAGAAGACTGACGGCAGAAAAAGACCTCATGGTCCATCTAGTCTGCCCTTATACTATTTTCTGTATTTTATCTTACAATGGATATATGTTTATCCCAGGCATGTTTAAATTCAGTTACTGTGGATTTATCAACCACGTCTGCTGGATGTTTGTTCCAAGCATCTACTACTCTTTCAGTAAAATAATATTTTCTCATGTTGCTTTTGATCTTTCCCCCAACTAACTTCAGATTGTGTCCCCTTGTTCTTGTGTTCACTTTCCTATTAAAAACACTTCCCTCCTGAACACTATTTACCATTTAACATATTTAAATGTTTCAATCATGTCCCCCCTTTTCCTTCTGTCTTCCAGACTATACAGATTGAGTTCATTAAGTCTTTCCTGATACGTTTTATACTTAAGACCTTCCACCATTCTTGTAGCCCGTCTATTATTATTATTATTATTATTATTATTATTATTATTATTATTATTATTATTATTATTATTATTATTATAGGTTTTGCACACATTTCCCCCCCCATATACCTCTGCCAATTCTTTTATTCTTACTTAAATAATGGGATTTGGGAGTAGGGATTCCAATTTTCTCCATCCAACGCCTTGGACACCAAAACTCTGCATTTTAATGACTGCCTGCATTTGGTTTGCTTTCTCCTTAGTTCCTGGCCTTTGATACCCAGCTCCTGATGGGGAACCGTCGCTACGCCATGAGTCCAGAGGAATACATCTTTGGAGCCCTCAACATATACCTGGACATCATCTACATATTTTCTTTCCTCCTGCAGATTTTTGGAAGCACTCGAGACTGAGCAGTCGAGGCTGAGGCTGATAAAACAGAAATATATTTAGAGAGAGAGAGAGAGTCAGAGAGATTTATAATAATACAGCAAGCATGAAAGGAGAGAAGTAACATCTCAGTCCTTTAGTGAGCTTCACTGTGTCAAGTGAGCATTTGCTCACCTGCTGGTTTACTTGAGCTCCCGATGCAGCCATGTTGTATGTGTGTGTGCACATGCACACATGCGTGTGTATATTTGTATACACACGCTCTTAGGGTAAACTGGTATATATGCTAGATTTTCCCTTGCTTTCATAACTGCTTTCAAAATGTATATTAAAATTAGTGTAGCAATAGCAGAAAGAGCATTGAGGAGGGAAAAAATACTATTTATTTTAACTTAAAACTGAACAAATGAAGAAATGACATAGTCAGAACTTTACGTTTGCTATATCCAAAATGAGCAGGATGTAAAAACATTTATGTGAAGTTCATTTTGTATTATGTGAATTGTTCCAAATTTCAGAGTTCGGGCACACTCCTAGTCTGTATATTGTTTCTACTTATATCTGCCCCCACAAAGTAGAAATTTATATAGATAGATATTTTTTCAGCCGACTGAATAACGAGATTTTATTTGCTGAAATTTCTTGGTATTCTTTAGGGCAGTGTTTCCCAACCTTGGCAACTTGGAGATATTTGGACTCCAACTCCCAGAATTCCCCAGCCAGCATTTGCTGGCTGGGGAATTCTGGGAGTTGAAGTCCAAATATCTCCAAGTTGCCAAGGTTGGGAAACACTGCTTTAGGGGTCTTCATTTTGGCTGGACCATTGAGGCACTCCAGTGATGGGTTGCTCCCAGTTTAGACTGGGTCTTAGAACCAATAGTGCTGGTGGCAGGAGGCTTTGCCCACCTGCCTGGAACACTTCTGCGCATGCACAGAAACATTGTGCATGAATGCAAGGATGTGCACTAACTTGGTAGTAAAGGGTTTTAGAACCCTCTATTGAGGCACGGCCGCTGAAATAATTTTATCTGGCTTACCCATTTAATTTGGCAATTTCTAGTTGAGGATATCTTTTTTTTTTTTAAGGGTCAGTTATTTTGCATATTTTTGTTTCGGGCCTAATTCCAGACAGGCCCAAAATAGGCAGGTAAAAGTGAACCTCATAAAAATGATCTTTATGGTCTTGCTTAACCAAGGAGAATGTTGGAGCTGTTTATGTTTTTAATAGGAAAGTGAACACAAGAACAAGGGGACACAATCTGAAGTTAGTTGGGGGAAAGATCAAAAGCAATATGAGAAAATATTATTTTACTGAAAGAGTAGTAGACCCTTGAAACAAACTTCCAGCAGACGTGGTTGGTAAATCCACAGTAACTGAATTTAAACATGCCTGGGATAAACATAGATCCATCCTAAGATAAAATACAGAAAATAGTATAAGGGCAGATTAGATGGACCATGAGGTCTTTTTCTGCCGTCAGTTTTCTATGTTTCTATGTTCTGGTTCCAATCACTGGTAGAGTCACTGTTTGCTTTCCTTGCACATGTGTTTCTACTATATCACGTCTTCCACTTGTCCTTACTCTACTCCCACCCAATTGTAGGTTCCTTGGGACAGTGGTGGTAGTGCAGAGGGGATCTTTTCAGCAGCTTATCACTCATCTTATGCTCAGAAGATGACAAGGCAATTAGCAAATATCAACCATCGTTGATTTGAGCACATTCTTATTATTCCGTTATTTTGTGAGTGGGTATTGAGTGGGCTTTATAGAAGGAGGAGTGCACCTTATGGTGGTTTTTATAAATATTGTACATAATTAAACCTACAGAGGATTTCTGAAAAGGATTTACCCATTCCCTGCATGATTCTCCGACAATTTTGCACACTCCCCATAATAACCCTTTAGATAGAAGATGAAGGGATGTAGAGGGCAACCTTACTTCTCCTATAAGACTTTTTGTAACCCTGATCACTTTTACTCATTAAACAGTATCTTGCTACTTGTCCTGTGCAATGGTCCAGAGCTGCTTTTTCTACTTTTGGGTAATCATCCAGGCCTTAAAACATAACTTGCAAGTTGTCACTTGAAGTGATCCTACTATATTTGCTTAGAGATGATGAATGATTGTGGCAGCAGCAAACAGCCTTTTCTAGAATTTAAGACTGTAAATATATATATATCCCCCGTGCAATGGCATCATGTGTCAAAAACACTGTTCTCCTTCTTGGAAGTGCTTTCTAAAAAAAAAAAAAAGGTAAAATAGTGAGAGATGGCTTAGAATTTTTGCTTTTTTAATAAAAGACACAAACCTGGCTTTGTTGACATATTTTGGCACTATAGTTCAGATGGCTCATCAATGGGTAAGAACACTACTAAAATTGAAAGTAAACAGTCTGCAGGAGGTGGAGGGGTGACAGTGAACGGCTGCAAAAATTGTTACTACCACACTGTGGGTGTGGCTTATTTTGTGGGTGTGGTTTACTGGCCATGTGACCAGGTAGGAGTGGTTTGATGATCATGTGACCGGAGGGTAGCTTAAAGGGCATGTGAGTCACTCACATCAATGGTTTGTATTAGGGTGCCTGGCTTCTCCTCGCCTCAAAGAGATACAATTTCCCTATTAATGAACACCCAAAATATACTATTTAATTCTATGTATATATGCCATATGTGTACATGCATATTACACACAGGCACACAAAATATACATTATCTACTATATAAAATGTATGTGTATGTACACATGCCCGCACGCACAACTCTTCTAAAATTATACACATTCACCCTCATTTACTGCGATAGGAAAAACATACCCAGAGCCATAGTTCCCTCTAAGCTGAGCAGTGAGCAATCGCTCACTTAAAAATCATCATCAACTCAGAGTTTTCCAAACCCTGCCCAGAAGCCGAGAGGGAGAGTGAGAGGGAAGGAGAGAGAGAGGAAGAGAGGAAGAGAGAGAAACAGATAGAAAAAAGAGAGGAAGGAAAAGAGAAAGAAAAAGAATGGGAGTAAGGAAGAGAGAAAGAAAATCAAAATATAGTTTGAAACTAGCTCAACTATTTAAGTGGCATTTTGATATTGATAAGAGTTGCCCTATTATGAGCTCACTGTTATAGACACACAGTACAGTATTTTATTTTGAAATTCTCTGAGGCAAAACAGGGTGGGTTTTTTATTTGTTTGTTTGTTTGTTTGTTTATTTATTTATTTTTATATATATATATATTTATTATTTCTGTGCTGCCCGCTCAGACACTATACTTTTCCGCCCCCCCCCCAAAAAAAAAATTAGAGGGAACATTGCCCAGAGCCCAGAAGGGAAAAAAAGAAAAAAAAATCAATTTCTTTCTACCAGTACTGCATACCTGACTGCACCCGTAGTAGCCCATCACTTGGTAGTGGCTAGGGAATGGACTCCCTGTACAGCCTGCTATGAGTTATTCCACTCATCTTCCAAATATTTTCTGGTTAAATGACAAGGCTGATACTTGTCTTTGATTTGGGTGGATGTTTCAGGAAGCAGCCTTTCCCAATTTGGAGCCTTTGAGTTGTGTTTATCTAGACCAGGGGTTGGCAATCTTAAACACCCAGAGTCATTTGGAGCCATAGAAAAGAAAACACCGGGAGCCACAAAACCCTTTTGGCATCTAAAATGAAAATAACACTGCATATATCCAGGGTTTTTTTTTTTTACCTTTATGCAATGTATTAAAAAATTATAGTGTGTTGCATTTATGAAATCAATGACCTGCTACAGCAAAAACACATTTTTATTTCTGCATGCTGAACTATGAAAAATAAGATGGGCCAAAAAGCTCAATAAATCACATGCCGGCAGGTGTTGCACATTGGCAGTCGTGACGCATATTTTGAATGACAGGGAGCCACAGTATAGGGATGAAAGAGCCACACATGGCTCCACAGCCGCAGGTTGCAGACCCCTGGTCTAGACTCCTATTCTCCCCAGCAAGACAGATGGGCATTGGTGTCCCATGAATCTGAAGAACATCAGGTACAATAAGATTATCTTGAATGATTTTATAACAATGATACTGAGCGATCCTCAGTGGGCTGAGATAACAAAGAGAACCCCAAGGTAGAGAAAGAGCTGAATTCAGGTCTCTTTTACCACCTGGATCTGCAGACAGATTCACTGTATAGGATGATGCGGTGCCTATTTCATGATTGGCTCACTAGTGTTCTGTCGGGCTCTCTGGTAGAATCCTCCCAAAAATTCACAGGTACAAATTTCAGACACACACACGTTTGAAAATTCAAAACAATGTTCTTTATACGGAAAATGCAAATAAACGAAGCACTCTTTTTGTATTGCAAAGAGCACTGGTCTCCAAACAAATTGGTAATTTGTACAAGTCCCTTATCCGTTCTGTGATACTTAGCTTGCAGCTGTGAGGCAATTCACAGTCCTTCTTTCACAAAGTGAAACACATTTTGCTCTGGGTTAGTTTCAAAGCGAGGAAAAATCAGCACACAAAGGTCAAAGTCAGCAAAGCAGACACGAAACACAAAGATCAGATAATCCTCCACAATGGCCAAACCCACAGGCTGCTATTTATAGCAGCCTCACTAATTACCACAGCCCCACCCAACCACAGGTGGCCTCATTTTCTTTGATAATAATCTCTCAGTTGTTGTTGCCTATGCATCGCTCTCCGCATGTGTGGCTGTATCATTAACTCTTGTTCTGAATCCAAGGAGGAGCTAGATAATTGATCTTCTGAGCTGTCTGCCACACTCTCCTCCTCCCTGTCACTCATGTCTTCTTGGTCAGAGGAGCCTTCATCGTCAGATTCCACCGGGGGCAAAACAGGCCTGCAGCATGTGGATGTCACCCCCACATCCACAGTCCTTGGGGCAGGAGCAGGGCCAGAGCTAACCACAACAAGTAGCTTGTGCTTTTTATTTCCGAACATCCTCCTTAGCCTCCGAGGATCTCTGCACACGGGGCAGAACTCACCAGCAGCCTGTCATCCAATCAGTCAGAATACCAGCTCAACTTTCCCAGCGTTTGTAGCATATTGTGTTCCCAGGTTGCTCAGTTATTCGAGCAGTACATTCTGTCCCGGGTTAATCTATGCCTTTGGTTGCACTGCTTGAGTGCATCAGGTCCTGGTTGCAGACACATTAAGGTGCTTCAGCTACCCCCCCCCCCTCCCTTGCACAACTTGCAAGGCTGATTTCAAGACTGGAATGAACTCGTGTTTGTAGCCTCCATCAGAGCTCTCCATGCCAAGTAAGGGAGTGTGCCAAGGCTCCCTGCTCTAGAAAAAAAAATATTCCCTGGTATTTAGGTGGCATGACCTGGAAACTCCGGAAGCTACACATGGGGTGCGGTGGGGGGGGGAGATACCATAGGTGAAGTCAGCAATTAGCTATCCCAAATTTCAGAAGCTAACAAAAGAAAAGAGATAAATGTTGGCTGTGAGGTGTCAGTTGGATTGAAGAGACGAAGGTCTTGTCTTAAAAGAGCCTTTACCAAAAAAATAATGTAATTGTGACCAGGAGTCTTTAGAAAAGAGAGATTTGGGGAGAGGAGTGGGGGGAAGCAGGGGATGAGTTAAGAGGACTTTTATAGCTGACCAGAGGGCAATCTCAGTTTGGAAGGGTAGGGAGATGACTCGCTTTACGTGCCACCTCCAACCTCTGTATGTCTCCAGGCTACAGTCCAAATGAACTCAAGAGTATCTTTCCATCTCCATTTGGGCTCTTAATGTTCCTCATTTGGAAATCAACCAGTTATTTTTCTTACTGTGGGCTGAAGGCTACGACCAGCAGCCTGAAACTATTATTTAACAGGTGATGCTTCCAGCTGATAGGGGCGGTTTATCTGAGATCTCCTTGAGAACAGAGAAGGGAATGCGTCATTGGGGCGGTCTGTGGCAATTCTGGCCCGTGAAGAAAAGAGGATTTCGCCAGCAAGGGCCCAAATCTCCTGTCCCGAGTACCGTCCGGTTGTAGCTGCACTTCATGCCTCTGCCAACCTCGTACATCAAGACATTGGCCAGTTTAATGGCATGGCAGGACAGAAAGAGAAAATTGACATGCGCCTACCAGCGAAGGCTTGTTTTGCCTACCCCTTTTTATTATTTTATTTTTAAAAAAAACATTTCTACACAATTTGTGTAATTTTATGTTTCAAAGCCAGACTGGAAGGTTGAAGATCAAAAGCCCCTCCGTAGTAAAGAGATGAAGCAGTTTGACTTGCAAAAGCAAACAAGCACAACCAGTTTCGGGATGGAAGAAATGGTCCATACGGATATTCTGCCATAGATATAAACTCATTCCGTAGCAAATGTAAGAGAGGTTGTTCAGGTGTGAAGAATTCTTTATATAGCAACAGCACTTAGGTTAATATACAGCTTCATAAGGCTTTACAGCCCTCAGTTTATAGAGTCAGCATATTGTCCCCATCAATCAGGGACTTGAGTTTGCTGACTTCAGAAGGATGAAAGGCAGAGTGAACCTTGAGCCAGTCAGGATCGAACTCCTGGCAGCTGGCATAGTCAGCCTGCAATACTGCATTCTAACCACTGCACCACCATGGCTCATAGCTAAGCCTATTTGCCTTTATGATGCGATTCTCAAATGTTTGGCCATAATTAATCATATGATTTCTTATTAAATGAATCAAGATCCAGCAAAGGTAGTAACTGATTACTACTGGAGGAGTAAAGGCAAATCTGTTGCTCCAAAGGGCTTGTCTTATATCATACCTTCCAATCAAATTTTGCCTCCAAGCCCCTGGAATAGAGGTGGGGAATTATGGTCCCTTTATAATTTGTAGACTTCAACTCCCAGAATTCCTGAGCCAGCCATACTAACTCAGGAATTCTGAGAACCTTGGTGGGGCAATGTTTAGAGTGCCGTACTACAGGCTACTTCTACTAATCACTGATTACCAGCAGTTTGGCAGATCGAATCTCAGTAGGCTCAAGTTGACTCAGCCTTCCACCCTTCCAAGGTCAGTAAAATGAGGATCCAGATTATTGGGGGCAATATATGCTAACTCTCTGTAAACCGCTTAGAGAGGTTTGTAAACCACTGTGAAGCGCTATATGTCTAAATGCTATTGCTGTTCTGAAAATTGAAGTCCACAGGTCATAAAAGGCCAAAGTTCCCCCCACCCCAGAACAACCTTTCTTCACCTAGGCTTTCCAGTGAAATTGGTTGGGAATTGTACATATTGTAATCTTGAGCAGATCAAGAGGACACAAGATTGCAGAAGTGGCCTTGAAATTCAGCTTGGAATGGATGACCATCAACAATGTAGGAGCAGTTTCCATTGTTCTCTTTGGGGTTTCATTTCCATCATCCCAACCAAGAGAATCCTAGTTCAGAGCCTCTGAAGAGAAGTAGCTTTCCTAACCTTGATTTAGGAGCTGTGACCTTCCCCCAAAAAACCTTCTGGGTAGAGGTGGTGGGTTCTAAATTAGATTCCGTGCAATGCTTCTGGGCAGTTGGGCAGAGCCTCCCGCCACCACTCCCGATCCAAACCAGGAGCAAACCACCACTGGTAGAGGGTTAAATTATCCGAATGCCACAAATTTTGGGTCTTGTATCTACTGGTAGTTCCAACTGCTGGGAAGAAGGCGCTTATTGCTCTATTCCCCCAACTTTGTTCTACAGAATTCAGTCCTTTATACTGCAGCTAGGAGGGAATGTTTGCAAGAGGCTTAAATATCGGCCCCTTCTGTACCTTTTCTTTAAAATGAAACAGACTTTGCAGTGGATTAAACAATTGTGCAAAATATACAATATGAATCTGCTAATAGTTTTAAACCGTACCTTCTAAATACATCTATATCCAAACCAAGTACCTCCACATCTATCAGAAAACTATTGAATTCCATAGAAGACAACAGCAGAAAAGGATTCTTTTCTCGGAAGGCAGGGAATGAGCTCCAAATGATACACCCTGCATTTGAAAGGATGCTTGAAAGATAACAATTTATAGATTTTCAAGTTGTTGTGAGCCGCTCCAAGTCTTCGTAGAGGGGCAGCATACAAATCTAATAAATAATAATAATAAAAAATAATAAATTAGACTATCGTGCAAAAAATATTGTAATCTTGAGCAGATCAAGAGGACACAAGATTGTAGAAGGTGAAATGCAATATATGAGAGAGAATCATTACATGCAAAGCAAGATAGTTCAAATTGGGATTTGTCATAATTGTGATGGTTATGGGGCACAGCTCATAAAACCCCCAGAATCCACAATCTCAGAAAATTAGAATATTACATGTGATGAATAAAACAAGGATTGTACATAGAACAATATTGGACCTCTGAAAATATAAGCATGCATATGTACTCAGTACTTGGTTTTGGTCCCTTTTGCAGCAATTACTGCCTCAATGTGATGTGGCATGGAAGCTATCAACCTATGGTACTGCTAAGGTGTTATGTAAGGCCAGGATGCTTCAACAGTGGCCTTCAGCTCTTCTGCATTGTTCAGTCTCATGTCTTTCATCTTTCTCTTGGCAATGCCCCGTAGATTCTATATGGGGTTCAGGTCAGGCGAGTTTGCTGGCTAATCAAGCACAGTAATCCCACGGTCATTGAACCAGGTTTTAGTGCTCTGGGCAGTGTGGGCTGGTGCCAAATCTTGCTGGAAAATGAAGCCAGCATCTCCATAAAGCTCATCTGGAAGAAAGCATGAAGTGCTCCAAAATCTCCTGGTAGACAGCTGTGTTGACCCTGGACTTAATGAAGCATGGTGGCCCAACACCAGCAGATGACATGGCTCCCTAAATCAACACAGACTGTGGAAACTTTTGCATCTCATTTGGAAACCAAGGACCTAAAGTATGGAGGAAGAATGGAGAGGCACATATTGCAAGATCCTTGAAGTCCAGTGTGAAGTTTCCACAGTCTGTGTTGATTTGGGGAGACATGCGATCTGCTGGTGTTGGTGCTATGCACACCCCCATTACCGACCTCTTAGGAATGGGGTGAGGTCAGAGATAGGTTCTTGCCAGTTCAGACTGGTTCTATAGAACCGGTAGTGTGAATTTCCTTCTGCTCACCAAACCAGCAATGATGGCCGACTGGCCTTGCCCCCAAACTAAATCTCTCAGAGGCACCATTGGTACTGCCATCTTGTTTTTCATTTCTGCGCAGAGAAGGATTTTTTGCTACTGCGCATGCACATAACCAGGGCTTTTGGCACTGTCCATGCATGTAGAGCACAATGCACGTGTGCCCATGTGGTGCTTGAGGAAGCGAACTGGCAGCGAGGTAAGTCAGAACCCACCTCTGAGTGAGGTCCAGGTTAGAAGACAGTAAGGTTGAAGCTGTGAGGGTTTAAGGATGTAACAACAGAGTCAGCTAGAGCAGTGTTTCCCAACCTTGGCAACTTGGAGATATCTGGACCAACTCCCAGAATTCTGGGAGTTGAAGTCCAGATATCTTCAAGTTGTCAAGGTTGGGAAACACTGAGCTAGAGCATTCCAGGCATTGACCACCCTTGCTGAAGTTGTATTTTCTGTAATCGAGTGGAGCAGTTTACCTTGAGTTTGTATCTATTGTTTGCGGTTGGAGCTGAAGTAGTCGTTGACAGGTAGGATTTATTGATTGATTGATTGATTGATTGATTTACTGATTAATTCCAATACACAATAATACACAATGAAGGTTATAGAGGATATAAGTAGACAAGATATATGAAATTTATTTATTTATTTATTTATTTGATTTGTATGCCGCCCCTCTCCGTAGACTCGGGACGGCTATAGATATAGATATAGGAGAGACTATAGGACAGGGGGAGGAAGGCATTCCAGTGCGCTTATATACGCCCCTTCCTCTTAGGAATCTGGAGAGGTCAATCATGGATAGTCTACATCTGGTAAAGTGTTGGGGGTTAAAGGATGATACTACAGAGTCCGGTAATGAGTTCCACGGTTCAACAACCAGATTACTAAAGTCATATTTTTTACAGTCAAGTTCGGAGCGGTTAATATTAAGCTTGAATCTGTTGTATGCTCTTGTGTTGTAGTGGTTGAGGCTGAAGTAGTCTTTGATAGGCAGGACATTGCAGCATATGATCTTGTGGGCAATACTTAGATCATGTTTAAGGCGTCGTAGTTCTAAGCTTTCAAGACCCAGGATTGTAAGTCTAGTTTCGTAGGGTGTTCTGTTACGGGTAGAGAAGGGCTCTTCTGGTGAAGTACCTTTGGACATTTTCGAGGGTGTTAATGTCAGAAATGTGGTATGGGTTCCAAACAGATGAGCTGTATTCTATGATGGGTCTGGCGAAAGTAGCAGATGTTAACAGTAGCATCCTCAAGGAATTATCTATTTCTCTCAGGAGTAAGTTTAAACATAGCCATTCAGCCAAGACATGGTATTTTGTCTTTTTAAAATTATTATTACTCCAAGAGACAGTTCCAGTACTGAGCTTAAGTTTCATTCACATGAATTAAGTTTAGGGCTTAATTACTTTGTTTTAAGATGGGAGGCTAGGAGGTTGGGGCAGTGTGGGTCTCCGGTAGCAGTTGGTTCCAGAGAGTCGGAGCCACTACAGAAAAGGCCCTCCCACACGGCCCCGCCAACCAACACTCTCTAGTTGATGGGACCCAAAGAAGGCCAACCCTGTGGGCTCTAATTGCTCACTGGCGGGGGTATGCAGTAGAAGACGGTTGTGTAAGTACTCTAGCCCTACTCTAGATGGGGGGTATAATACTTTGCAGTTTCCCTTAAGAGCTTTTACAAAACTCCCAAGAAAAAAAAACTTGCAAAAGCTAACACTTTTTTCCAGTGAATGACCAGTTTGATGCTTAGGATACAAAGGGCTAGGGTTACTTAGAGGGGCAGCTTTGGTTTTGGTGTGTGAGGCAGCTAACCTCTCCTCATAATCCCAGGATCTGAGGTCATCCAATTAAGCTCATCTACAGGAAATGAAGATTTAAGAAAAGGAAGGCCTTTTGGCCTTTCTGTGGAGAAGGGCATTGTGTGTTTTAAAAGTGGCTTAAGGTTTATGTAAGAACTCTATTGAAGTTGATGGGTTGCACTGTCAGGTAGAATAATTTTTATTTTTTGCAATTCCTCACAAGTGTTTTATTCCTCCCATTTCCCCCTTAGTTTGCACATTTGGTTTTTTTATAGGTTCTGCACAAAAATGCATATATGTATCTTGCTGTGCACGTCCTCCATCTTAACATTTCTTACACTGTATGTGTATGCTGTTTCTCCTGCCCCCACAGAAAACCCTAAGTAGCAGCCATGAGGGTCAACTTTCATTTTATACACATAATAACACTATGAAGTGGGTTGAGCAGAGAAAAAGTGGCTACATGGCTGAGCCTGAGGCTTTGGTCTCAATTAAGCCCCTTAGTCATTGCACTATTATGAATCATCCATGACCTAAAGACAGGCTATGTTTATGGAGTATGTTAGAAGAGAACAACTTTTTGAGAGTCCAAGATCACATTTCCTTCCTTCCTTCCTTCCTTCCTTCCTTCCTTCCTTCCTTCCTTCCTTCCTTCCTTCCTTCCTTCCTTACTTCCTTCCTTCCTTCCTTACTTACTTACTTACTTACTTACTTGATTTCTAAGTTGCCCAACTCCTTCTGGACTCTGGGCAGCTTACAACAATTAAAAAAAAATAAAACCCTTAAAAATTAAACTATTCAGTGTGGATCTCTGGGAGCAGTTGGTTCCCCAGAGTTGGAGCCACCACAGAAAAGGCCCTCCCACATGGCCCCACCAACCAACACTCTCTAGTTGATGGGACCCAAAGGCCAATGCTGTGGGCTCTAATTGGTCAGTGGGGGGTATGCAGCAGAAGACGGTCGTGTAAGTACTCTAGCCCTAAGCCATGTAGGGCTTTAGAGGTGATAACCAATTGCATCCAGAGACTGATTGAGAGCCAATGCAGCTCGCGGAGTGTTGGTGCGATGTGGGTGTACCTAGGCACACCCACAACAACTTGCACGGCTGCATTCTGGACTAATTGTAGTCTCCGAATGCTTTTCAGGGGTAGCCCCCTGTAGAGCAAATTGCAGTAATCAAGCCGTGAGGTGATAAGAACATGAGTGATTGTGAAAAGAGACTCCTGATCTAAATAGGGCCACAACTAGTGCACAAGGCAAAGCTGTGCAAAAGTCCCCCTAGCCATAGGTGAGAGATAATGTTCCAATCTCAGGTGAGGGTCTATGAGGATGCCCAGATTGTAGATCTGCTCTGAGGGGATTAATGTCCCCGTCCCCCCCAGGACCAAGGATGGAGAGATGGAACAGTCCTTCGGAGGCAATGCCTACAACCACTCAGTCTTGTCGGGGTTGAGTTTGAGCCTGTTTACTCCCATCCAGACCCTCACAGCCTCCAGGCACCGACACATGAGCCAACAATGTGCAGCAGCAGCCAAGAAAGCCAACACAATCCTAAGCTGCATCAACAGGGGAATACACTCCAAGACCAGGGAAATCTTATTACCACTCTACTACACTCTGGTCAGACCACACCTTGAGTACTGTGTTTAGTTCTGGTCACCACACATCAACAAAGACTTTGAAACTCTGGAGAAGGTGCAGAAAAGAGCAACCAAAATGATCAGGGGTCTAGAAACCAAGACTTACGAAGAGAGACTGTGGGAACTGGGCATGGATAGCCTAGAGTAAAGGAGGGCCAGAGCAGACAGGATAGCAGTCTACAGGTATACGAGGGGTTGCCACAGAGAGGAGGGGATCACTTTATTCTCCAGGGCACCGGAGGGCCGGACGAGGAACAACGGCTGGAAGCTGACCAAGGAGAGATTCAACCTGGAAACAAGGAAGAACTTCCTGACTGTCAGAACGATCAACCAGTGGAACAACCTACCAGCGGACGTTGTGAACTCCAATACTCTGGACATTTTTAAGAGGAAATTGGACTGCCATTTGGCTGAGATGCTATAGGGTTCCTGCTTAGTCAGGGGGTTGGACTTGATGACCCGCATGGTCCCTTCCAACTCTAACAATAAATAAATGAATGAATGAATGAATGAATGAATGAATAAACAAACAAACATCATGTCCATTGTGTTATTCTGAAGCACACGCTGTTCAGCTTATTCTTTGCACGGTGTGTTCCTGGTTAAAGTTTACAGTTGACTCTATGTGCGTGCGTTCTTGTGCGTGAGTTCTGTGTAAGTAAACCAAACATGCTTGAAGGTTAGGAAAGCATACAGTCACTCACTGCCCCCTTGTGTCTTTTTTCCCAAACTTACCAGAGCAGTTTTCTTTTGTACACGTGGTTTGGCTGTTGACATCTTCTGGGGACAACTAATTCTCTATTAGTGTAGCTAAACCTTTGTTGCAATTTCAAGTGAAGTCCTAAAAGACAGGAAGCAGCAGGTGAAGCTAGGAAAAATCACATCAGATACATGTACAATTAGCACAGGTGCCCCCCAAGGCTGTGTACTCTCACCACTTCTCTTCTCTCTATACACTAATGACTGCATCTCAAACGATCCATCTGTTAAACTACTGAAGTTTGCAGATGATACAACAGTGATCGGACTCATTCGAGACAATGATGAATCCGCATACAGATGGGAAGATGAAAGGCTATCCTTGTGGTGTGACCAGAACAATCTAGAACTGAACACACTCAAAACCGTAGAGATGGTGGTAGACTTTAGGAGAAACCCTTCCACCCTTCCACCTCTCACAATACTAGACCAAACAGTATCAACAGTAGAGACCTTCAAATTTATAGGTTCTATCATATCTCAAGACCTAAAATAGTCCCCTAACATCAAAAGCATCATCAAAAAAGCACAACAAAGAATGTTCTTTCTGCGCCTGCTCAGGAAGCTCAAACTGCCCAAGGAGCTGCTGATACAGTTCTACAGAGGAATCACTGAGTCTGTCATCTGCACCTCTATAACTGTCTGGTTTGGTGCTGCAACCCAACAGGACTGACACAGACTTCAGAGGATAATCAGAACTACAGAAAAAACAATTGCTGCCAACCTGCCTTCCATTGAGGACCTGTATACTGCACGAGTCAAAAAGAGGACGGGGAAAATATTTACTGACCCCACACATCCTGGACACAAACTGTTTCAACTCCTACCTTCAAAACGTCGCTACAAAGCACTGCACACCAAGACAACTAGACACAAGAACAGTTTTCCCCCGAACACCATCACTCTACTAAACAAATAATTCCCTCAACACTGTCAGACTTTCTACTAAATCTGCACTTCTATTCTACTATCATCCTTTTCCTCCCACTTAGGACTGTATGACTGTAACTTGTTGCTTGTATCCTAAGATTTTTATTAATATTGATTGTTTCTTCATTGCTTATTTGACCCCTATGACAATCATTAAGTGTTGTACCACATGATTCTTGACAAATGTATCTTTTTCTTTTATGTACGCTGAGAGCATATGCACCAAGACAAATTCCTTGTGTGGCCAATCACACTTGGCCAATAAAATTCTATTCTATTCTATTCTACTCTACTCTACTCTATTCTATTAGCAGCAAAGAATCTGGTCATTCATCTCTCCCTGTGGAGAGACGCAGCAATGGCAATCCCCCGAAAGATGCATAATCTTTCTTATTTAATCTTATCTAATAAGGAGATTAAGGATTGAGATTTTTATTTGGCAGGTGCTCCGTATGTATGGATTCTCCTCGCACATCCGGCTACCTTTGC
The DNA here is from genome assembly GCF_031021105.1 of Erythrolamprus reginae. Lineage (NCBI taxonomy): Eukaryota > Metazoa > Chordata > Lepidosauria > Squamata > Dipsadidae > Erythrolamprus > Erythrolamprus reginae. Next base: position 183,017,825 of record NC_091951.1, on the reverse strand, counting down.
TTAGGTTTGCTTTAGGAATGGAACGTAGTTGGCCGAACTCTTTCAATATGAAAACATTGCACTTCCTTCATTGGTGTGGCTAATCAAGTGTTGCCAAACAGCAACTGAGTTAAAGGGTTCTTCATCCGAGAAGACCAAGCAGCACTTGCTAATAACCAAAGTTCACTGTTTACGTGTATGACAGACAATACAGTAGGAGATAATCTGAGATTGATCCCAATAGAGAATAAATGGTGATGTTTACTACCCTTGGCAGTTTTCCCTCCCTCTTTTCCTCTCTCTACTTCATACATGCACATAATAAAGGAAGTGGAGCAGGGGTGAACCGGTAGTGGGAATTTTGAGTAGTTTGGAGAACTGGCAAATACAACCTCTGGCTGGCCTCAGAGTGGGGAGGGAATAGAGATTTTGCAGTATTCTTCCCTGCCACACCCACCAAGCCACACATGCAGTAAAGGGCAGCTATTTACTGCCCTACTGGAGGCACATGCGAGTGCCCCCAGCCTTCAGCTTCCTGCGCATGTGCAGAATCATGCCTGAAGCAGTTCCACCCACGAGGCATCAGCAGGAAGTAATCCTCCAGGAAGGAGAGTAGCTCATCACAGAGACAACATCATAGAAACATAGAAGACTGACGGCAGAAAAAGACCTCATGATCCATCTAGTCTGCCCTTATACTATTTCCTGTATTTTATCTTACAATGGATATACAGTACAGCGATCCCTCGATTTTCGCGATCTCGTTCTTTGCGAAACGCTATATCGCGATTTTTCCAACCCGATGACGTCACTCTCTTCCTTCCTTTCTCATCTATCTTTCTCTCTCTCTTTCTCTATCTTGCTTCTTCCTCTCTCACACTCTCTTCCTCCCTCTCTCATCTCTTTCTTTCCTTCTCTCTCTTTCTCTATCTCTCCCCCTCTTGCTGGCGGGCGGCGGGCGGCGGGCGGGCGAGCGGGGGCATCAGCGAGGAAGACCCAGGGAAGGTTCCTTCGGCCGCCCAGCAGCTGATCTGCTCGGCAGCGCGGTAGCAGCGAGGAGCCGAATCGGGGTTTCCCCTTTGCGTGGGCGGCGGGGAAACCCCGATCTTCGTCTGTTCGCTGCTGCTGCGCTACCGAGCAGATCAGCTGCTGGGCGGCCGCAGCAGCAGCGAGCAGACGAAGATCGGGGTTTCCCCTTTGCGTGGGCGGCAGGGAAACCCCGATCTTCGTCTGCTCGCTGCTGCTGCGCTACCGAGCAGATCAGCTGCTGGGCGGCGGAAGGAACCTTCCTTGGGTCTTCCCCGCCGCCCACGCAAACTCCACCATCTGCGCATGCGCGGCCATGAAAAAAAGGGCGCGCATGCGCAGATGGTGTTTTTACTTCCGCAACCCTACATCGCGAAAAATCAATTATCGCGAGGGGTCTTGGAACGGAACCCTCGCGATAATCGAGGGATCAATGTATGTTTATCCCAGGCATGTTTAAATTCAGTTACTGTGGATTTACCAACCACGTCTGCTGGAAGTTTGTTCCAAGGATCTACTACTTTCAGTAAAATAATATTTTCTAATGTTGCCTTTGATCTTTCCCCCAACTAATTTCAGATTGTGTCTCCTTGTTCTTGTGTTCACTTTCCTATTAAAAACACTTCCCTCCTGAACCGTATTTAACCCTTTAACATATTTAAATGTTTCGATCATGTCCCCCCTTTTCCTTCTGTCCTCCAGACTATACAGATTGAGTTCATTAAGTCTTTCCTGATACGTTTTATGCTTAAGACCTTCCACCATTCTTGTAGCCCGTCTATGGACCCGTTCAATTTTGTCAATATCTTTTTGTAGGTGAGGTCTCCAGAACTGAACACAGTGCTCACCCATCGCTCCCGTCACCTGCTTGCTAGAGTTTCCCCAATGAGCTGCTCTTCTTCCTGAAGGATTTCTTCCCGCTGGTGGCTCCTGGCTGGGATTGACTGCCACCGCCACCAGTCAGCTGCAGCAGCAGAGGCACCCAGTCAGTCCTGCCCGGGAACCACCAGTGGGAAGAAATCCTCCAGGAGGGAGAGCAGCTCATTGGGAAGACGATGTTGCTCCCGTGTCGCCCGCTTGCCAGAGTCTCCCCAATGAGCTGCCCTCTTTCCTGGAGGATTTCCTCTTGCTGGTGGCTCCCGGTGGGGACTGACGACCGCTGCGCCTCACAGGACCCAGCCCCGTGGTCGCCAGCTGGCCACATCGGCAGTAGCAACAGTGGCAGAGGTGCCCCATGTCTTCCAGATGAGCGCCACACTCTCTGGGCCCACCTAGCGAGGGGCACTGTTGCTGCTGGCTGGGGCGGCGAGATTCGGCTGCTGTACATGCACATAAGCTGAATCTCACGTGTATTATCTAGGTCCCCAGCAGTCGGGTTTCAGGCCCGGTTACAGCACGGAAACTGCTTTGGTCGCGTTGATGGATGATCTCTGGCGGGCCCGGGACAGGGGTTTATCCTCTGTCCTGGTGCTCCTCGATCTCTCAGCGGCTTTCGATACCATCGACCATGGTATCCTTCTGCACCGGTTGGAGGGGTTGGGGGTGGGAGGCACTGTGCTTCAGTGGTTCTCCTCCTACCTCTCTGGCCGGTCGCAGTCGGTGTTAGTGGGGGGTCAGAGGTCGACTCCGAGGTCTCTCCCTTGTGGAGTACCTCAGGGGTCGGTCCTCTCCCCCTTGCTATTTAACATCTACATGAAACCGCTGGGTGAGATCATCCAAGGACATGGGGTGAGGTATCATCAATATGCCGATGATACCCAGCTTTACATCTCCACTCCATGCCCAGTCAACGAAGCGGTGGAAGTGATGTGCCGGTGCCTGGAGGCTGTTGGGGCCTGGATGGGTGTCAACAGACTCAAGCTCAACCCGGATAAGACGGAGTGGCTGTGGGTTTTGCCTCCCAAGGACAATCCCATCTGTCCGTCCATTACCCTGGGGGGGGGGAATTATTGACCCCCTCAGAGAGGGTCCGCAACTTGGGCATCCTCCTCGATCCACAGCTCACATTAGAGAACCACCTTTCAGCTGTGGCGAGGGGGGAGTTTGCCCAGGTTCGCCTGGTGCACCAGTTGCGGCCCTATCTGGACCGGGACTCATTGCTCACAGTCACTCATGCCCTCATCACCTCGAGGTTCGACTACTGTAATGCTCTCTACATGGGGCTACCTTTGAAAAGTGTTCAGAAACTTCAGATCGTGCAGAATGCAGCTGCGAGAGCAGTCATGGGCTTACCTAGGTATGCCCATGTTTCACCATCACTCCGCAGTCTGCATTGGCTGCCGATCAATTTCCGGTCACAATTCAAAGTGTTGGTTATGACCTTTAAAGCCCTTCATGGCACTGGACCAGAATATCTCCGGGACTGCCTCCTGCCGCACGAATCCCAGCGACCGATTAGGTCCCACAGAGTGGGCCTCCTCCGGGTCCCGTCAACTAAACAATGTCGGTTGGCGGGCCCCAGGGGGAGAGCCTTCTCTGTGGTGGCACCGACTCTCTGGAACCAACTCCCCCCGGAGATCAGAACCGCCCCTACTCTTCCTGCCTTCCGCAAACTCTTCAAAACCCACCTTTGCCATCAGGCATGGGGAAACTAAACATCTCCCCCTGGGCACGTTGAATTTATACATGGTATGCTTGTGTGTATGTATCTTAGTATATGGGTTTTTTTAAAAAAATTTCAATATTTTAATTAATTGGATTATGTATTGGATTGCTTTTCACTTGTTGTGAGCCGCCCCGAGTCTTCGGAGAGGGGCGGCATACAAATCCAAATAATAAATAAAATAAATAAATAGTGTGTGCACCCGCGTACACGGCCAATGGTATGGAGCTGCGCACACAGCTCCATTTCTGCCAGTGGAACGGTGTTCCATGCCATTCCATTTGCTGTCCAACCCTGCACACATGCCCACAGAACCAGTTTCACTACTGATACAGTTCTACAGAGGAATCATTGAGTCTGTCATCTGCACCTCTATAACTGTCTGGTTTGGTGCTGCAACCCAACAGGACCGACACAGACTTCAGAGGATAATCAGAACTGCAGAAAAAACAATTGCTGCCAACCTGCCTTCCATTGAGGACCTGTATACTGCACGAGTCAAAAAGAGGGCGGGGAAAATATTTACTGACCCCTCACATCCTGGACACAAATTGTTTCAACTCCTACCCTCAAAACGTAGCTACAGAGCACTGCACACCAAGACAACTAGACACAAGAACAGTTTTTTTCCGAACGCCATCACTCTACTAAACAAATAATTCCCTCAACACTGTCAGACTTTCTACTAAATCTGCACTTCTATTCAACTAGTTTTTCTCATCATTCCTTTCACCCATTTCCTCCCATGTTGACTGTATGACTGTAACTTGTTGCTTATATCCTAAGATTTTTATTAATACAGTGATCCCTCGATTATCGCGAGGGTTCCGTTCCAAGACCCCTCGCGATAATCGATTTTTCGCGATGTAGGGTTGCGGAAGTAAAAACACCATCTGCGCATGCGCGCCCTTTTTTCATGGCCACGCATGCGCAGATGGTGGAGTTTGCGTGGGCGGCGGGGAAGACCCAGGGAAGGTTCCTTCCGCCGCCCAGCAGCTGATCTGCTCGGTAGCGCAGCAGCAGCGAGCAGACGAAGATCGGGGTTTCCCCTTTGCTTGGGCGGCGGGGAAACCCCGATCTTCGTCTGCTCGCTGCTGCTGCGGCCGCCCAGCAGCTGATCTGCTCGGTAGCGCAGCAGCAGCGAGCAGACGAAGATCGGGGTTTCCCCTTTGCGTGGGCGGCGGGGAAACCCCGATCTTCGCCTGCTCGCTGCTGCTGCGGCCACCCAGCAGCTGATCTGCTCGGTAGCGCAGCGGCAGCGAGCAGACGAAGATCGGGGTTTCCCCGCCGCCCACGCAAAGGGGAAACCCCGATTCGGCTCCTCGCTGCTACCGCGCTGCCGAGCAGATCAGCTGCTGGGCGGCCGAAGGAACCTTCCCTGGGTCTTCCTCGCTGATGCCCCCGCTCGCCCGCCCACCCGCCAGCAAGAGGGGGAGAGATAGAGAAAGAGAGAGAGAAAGAAAGATGAGAAAGGAAGGAAGAGAGTGACGTCATCGGGTGGGAAAAATCACGATATAGCGTTTCGCGAAGAACGAGATCGCGAAAATCGAGGGATCACTGTATTGCTTCTTCATTGCTTATTTGACCCCTATGACAATCATTAAGTGTTGTACCACATGATTCTTGACAAATGTATCCTTTATTTTATGTACGCTGAGAGCATATGCACCAAGACAAATTCCTTGTGTGTCCAATCACACTTGGCCAATAAAAATTCTATTCTATTCTATTCTAGTAGAGTCTTAGGACAGGACCATTGCGGTAAGCTTGTCTCTGCTGGCCCCCAAGGAAGGTTTCTTTCCCCGAGGTAATGTTAATGCTGGATCAAAAGATTGTTATTTTCCCATGCTTCTTAAAAACCAATTGTTTGCTATTTTGATTTGTTCCACTTAATTCGTTCGGTCTTGGTTATTATGTAATACACGAGGCTGTTCAAACAGAGGTTGGACTACTAGAACAATAAAACCAGGCTCCAAAATTGTAACGGTGAAGCCTAATTCTTCTGTACTGATTCATATACAATTAAGTTTTCTGATTGGAGCAGATCGTTGGAGTAGTGCAGTCTCAAACTTTACTTAGTTATTGAAAACTCCCTTTACTTGATATTCCATCAAGGTTTGATCCTTACACCCCTTTAAGCCATATCAGATTTCTACTATTAATCTTAACCATCCATGATGGCATCCTACCTTTTGCCCAGAAAAAGTTCTAGAAAAATCACACTAGCTGTAAAATATATGTATGTGTTTATGTATTGCAGTTATGTGCTGCCGCCTCACTATCCCGAGCAACTCTGAGCTGCTTTACAATAAAATCATAAACATAGAACATTAAGAAGAATTAGATAAAAAGCTAGAAAACTAAGACAAACAGCAGTATGGTGGCAAGCTCTTTCCTATTAATCCACTAGTCATCTAGAACAGGGGTGTCACACCTGCGTCCCATGGGCTGAATCATGAATGCGACATGCACTGGCCATGCAGAGACACTTTAGTTTGACACTCTTGATCTAGAGCATTTAGTGCTCTCATTGGAGCCCTAAGGCAACTGAAAGTGTCAACTTGGTAGCTTTAAGACTTATTTATTTATTTATTTGTTTGTTTGTTTAGTTAGTTAGTTAGTCCAATACACAATGAGAGTTCTAGTGGGTATATATCTATATACACATAGTAAAATACATGATGAAGGTTATAGAGGAGATACTCATAGTAAAATATATCTAAGAAAGAATAGAAAAGAAGAAATAGTAATAGAACGTATCAATGAAAGAATAGAAGAAGAGATATAGGAATAGAAGAACGGTATAGGAGATATAGGAGAGCAATAGGACAGGGGACGGAAGGCACTCTAGTGCACTTGTACTCGCCCCTTACTGACCTCTTAGGAATCTGGATAGGTCAACCATAGATAATCTAAGGGTAAAGTGTTGGGGGTTTGGGGATGACACTATGGAGTCCGGTAATGAGTTCCACGCTTCGACAACTCGGTTACTGAAGTCGTATTTTTTACAGTCACGTTTGGAGCGGTTAATATTAAGTTTAAATCTGTTGTGTGCTCTTGTGTTGCTGTGGTTGAAGCTGAAGTAGTCGCCGACAGGCAGGCCGTTGCAGCATATGATCTTGTGGGCAATACTTAGATCTTGTTTAAGGCGTCTTATTTCTAAATTTTCTAGGCCCAGCATTGAAAGTCTAGTCTCATAGGGTATTCTATTTCGAGTGGACTTATGAACTTCAACTCCCAGAATTCTCATGATCCCATGGCTGGCTGAGGAATTCTGGGAGTTGAAATCTCCTGTCCTAAACTTGGCTAGCTAAAACTCTTTAACAAACTGGGCTCATTCAGACTCTTTCTTCACCATTATGAAAAGCAAGACACTGATAGCATTAATCAATGGATTTCAACATCAAGGTAGTAATGACTCAGATTTGTTACTCTAAAAGAATAATTGCAAGCAAGCTAAGTATCTGTGGGTAACATTTGTGGACTAGTACGGACTTGGCTGTTGGAGCCTATGACGCTCTGAAAAGTTCTTACTTATTTTGTGATATACAATCATTTTAATTCCACTCTATGGTATCAAAGCAAATGTTAATATTTTTGCTATAACAAAATACAGTATTACCTGCTTTTAGGAAATCACACCTGCTTCAGCAGTGTTTGTTAATTAGGGGCAGTTTTGACTAAGAAATCTGTGGAAGCAGCTTTCTATTTGCTAATATGCTCCTGGGATGCCCACTGTATAGCTATTAGCCACAAGGCCCAAATAAGAATGGGTGGATCTGTCAATCTCACTCCCATCTTCAACTTAAGGTAATTACTTCTCATTTCACATAAAATCAGATTCATCTTTATTCATGGTTCAGATGATATCTAGAAATATCCTGCAATTTTCAATTTCAACTCATATCATCAGTAGATATGTCTCTTTTATAATCACTTGCCTGCCAAGGTGAACAAAGTCATGTATTAGAAAAGCCAAGGAAAATAGTTTTAGAAACAAACATACATTATCATCCATATCTAAATGTTCAATATCCAACCCTTAAGGATCTTTCTATATTTATTTATTTATTTATTTATTTATTTATTTATTTATTGGATTTGTATGCCACCCCTCTCCGTAGACTCGGGGCAGCTAACAACAGTAATAAAAACAGCATATAACAATCCAATATTAAAACAGTTAAAAACCCTTATTATAAAACCAAACATACATACAGACATACCATGCATAAAATTGTAAAGGCCTAGGGGAAAGAGTATCTCAGTTCCCCCATGCCTGGCGGCAGAGGTGGGTTTTAAGAAGCTTACGAAAGGCAAGGAGGGTGGGGGCAATTCTAATCTCTGGGGGAAGTTGGTTCCAGAGGGCTGGGGCTGCCACAGAGAAGGCTCTTCTCTGACAAACAAGCAATTCATCAAATCTTCTATCTGGGACCATGGATTCTGTGGTGTTGTCCATGACTCACTGCTCTTAAGTGTAGAATGAAATATTGTAGGAGTATAACCCTGTCAAGGAAATTATAATAATGAGGTAGCCAGCTTTCTGGTGATCTATTTTCAGCTTACTAAGTCATGCAAATAGATTCAGTATCTTAGCTTTTAATCATGATTCAACAAGGCATATTTATACCATAGATGAGGAAAACAATGGTTGCAGTGATGACTTCCATCCATGCCTTCTGATGGTTCAGCACTATGAAGGACAAGCTAACTAGGGATTTATTATCCTTCAGACAGGTGTATTTGTATTAATTCAGGCTTTCTGAATCTGAGCAATTCCTACAGCTGAGTTATTGTCTGGAGAAGAATAGATAGGCTGCCTGGCAGAAGCATCATTATGCCTTTAAGGAAATGGTTTTGTATAATTTTCAGAGCTTGGATGAAATCATTGTTCTATCACAGGTAGCTCCATAAAGTAGCTGTCTTGGAGCAGGGCGAGACTCACCATATAGCCTTACCTCTCACCTCACCTTCTTCATTCAGCAGTGACTCTCTTCCTCCTCTTCTTCCTTCTCTTCCTCCCACCCAAATTCCGAGCTCTTATTTCTTTCCTAATGGGTTTGCACGCATTATTTGCTTTTACATTGATTTCTATGGGAAAAATTGCTTCTACTTAAGTACATTTCTATTTAAGAACCTGGTCACAGAACGAATTAAGTTCTTAAGTAGAGGTACCACTGTATATTATTGTTGCTGAGTGTAGAAATATGTTTAGGAAGAAACAAGGAAACGATGGCTGAGCCTGACTAGAAGTTTGGCTGTCAGCTTGGCTTCCTTAGGCACCACCTTCTGAGTATTTTATCTGGATCTTCAATAGCTTTCGTTCACCTAAGGCAGGGGCATACATGAAGCTTAATTTTTTTTAAAAATCCAAAAAATTAATTTGATATGTATATTTCCGGTCCATCTCATCTGCTGGCACATTCATAAGTTGTGACCTGAACCTTCACTGCATTTTGATGTCTGTGATTAATTAGTGAAGCAAATACAAATGCAATCAAAACTCCATTACGTACATAGCATAACACTGAGTTGCTTCCTGTTTACGAAATTAATGCACTGTCTGCTAAGCTATGGTGTGAGATCAGAGTTCCTTCCAGGGTTAACATAAATAAAACTCAAGATGATGCATATATATGCTGAAATTTCATTTCAACTGATTTGTAAATAGGAAGTATAAAATTGAGGATTCATAATTAGTCATACTAAAGTGTAAATTCATTGAAGTAAAGAAACAACTTAGTCACTTACTGATTGTACTCAAATTCCAGTTTTGCATGGCTATGTTACTATCGCCAAGGCTGTCTTTGATCCTCTCATAGTGTCAATGGCTCACTGAAAAGGGCATTTGGCCACTTGAGTGTGTGTGTATCCAGTGAAGGGCTACCAAAATTTTTGCAACCAGACTGTGGGCATGGCTTATGCAGGATCCCCTGCATTTTCTTTCTACATCTTTCAATGCAAATTGGGTGCTCTGTGGTGGAGCTTCATTTTTGCTACCCCACTGCAGTAGCCCACCCATGTGTATCCCAAAAGAGGGGAGCCAGGCAACTTGCCTTCCCATCCTTACCTGAATTCTTCCTTTGTTGTGCTTCTTCCTTCCCTCCCTAGATGGGAGGGGGAGATTAGCAAGTGTGGAGAATGGAAATACCCTTGTGGTCAATGTTAAAGTAAAGGGAGGGATTATGTTCCATGACACCTAGTTATATAATTAATATTGGGGGGGAAGCCTACTTCCTAACTCCCAAAATTTACCCTTAGACTATCCATTGTTGACCTCTCCCGATTCCTAAGAGGTCAGTAAGGGGCGTACATAAGTGCACCAGTGTGCCTTCCGTCCCATCTTAATTTTCTCTCTTACTAGTATCATGTATATAAATATTGTTATGTCTTTGTATACCACCAATACGTACTTGACAAAACAAATAAATAAATACTTCCATCCATCTGCCAGTTAGCACCTTAAGCGCATACACTGCCCTTTAGCCTTGTGCCTCAGATCCATCTTCGGGTATCACAATTTCCAGTTCAGTCTCTGCAAAGTGGGACGATGCAAACGCTGTTGATGGTGTCAGAAGATCCACAGAGCAGATTGCTCCACATTCATGGTGCATCTGTTTTTATTTATTTTTAGAGAATTTATATGGCCACGCACGCATTCGCTGTCAGTCACTCTGGGCGATTTACAAAAAACAAAAAGAAACAACTCCTCCCTGGTCCTTATTCAGAAGCAAGCCTTCCCCACGTTCAGCGCTTCTTGCCCTTCACCCTTCCTCTTTTTTGCCCCCTGCCGGCTGTTTGCAGCCACCACGAGGTCATCCGGATCTTTTTTGCAGCCCAATCTGCAAAAAGCCCTGCGTTTGTTGAAACCTCAAAGCGAACGCGCGCGGGGGAGAGGGGAAAAATCCCACAGAAGCTATGGACTTTCTTCTCCTGTTTTAAAGCTTTGCTATATTAACCTGCCCCTCATCCCCCCCCCCCAACCCGGAACCTCTGGTGCTGCTGCTCCGTTTCTAGTCGGAACGAAAGCCTTACCGGCCCCTAACATGGCGGCGCCCGTGAGCGCGCGCCGCCAGGGTCTTGCGGACGCCGAGCCCACGGTTCTGCCAGGCGGAGCGGCGCCGCACGGAAATTTCCCCAACTACTCTTGCTTCCATCCGCCCGAGGGACGCATCTCCCTCTTACCTGCGACTCTTTGGGGCGAGCTGTTCCCAAACCCGCGTGCGGGTCCCCTTTTGGCCCTGGATGTTGGATGCAATTCGGGGGTAAGAAAGAGAAGGGGGGGTCTCGATAGCTTTGCATCTACCGCAGCTGCTTCCCCTTGCTTGGTTTCTCCTTGCTTGCAAATGCGCATTCGGCTCTTGCTGTAGGCAATAAATTATTTCAATAATGATCTCGGCATCAATTTCTCGGAAGTCCGGAAAACCCAACTGCAAAGCGTATCTGGCAAATCCAGGCTATCTATATTCGAAGAAATTGCAAAGCATTTTTTTGTATATCAGGTTTTCTCATCCTGGTATGGTCCAAATGTGTTGGATCGGCTCATCAATTCTCCAGCAATAACGGGCAAAGAGGATGGATGATTTGACATTATAGTTCAGCCACATTTATAAGTCCATAGGTGGCTCACTTCAAGAAACCCCTAAGAAATGGGATGCTTGTATAGACAATATGATTTAGACATATATAGACAGCCGGATTTCCTTTATGTGTTACCCAATTAGCCAGGATGAACTCAGCTAGTGTCCTTTTGAATGTGAGTTTCTAGATTCGTGAACTTTGGTTTGGTTGAACTTTGTTTAGGATCATAAAAGGGCAATTACAGTTAGTCTGGGGTGGGTACCTATGAAAAGGTTAGAGCCATGATGGCCAACCATGATGGCATGGTTACTGTAACTGGCACATAGAGCCATCTCTAGGCATGGAGCAGTCGCCTCTTGCTTTTCTGGGTTTCAGTGCGCTGGCCAGCTGGTCTTCACATATGCGGGAGCACCAGAAACTGGAAAAGCAGCCACACCAGTGCATATGTCCATGCCAGGAAGATGATATTCCAGTTTCCAGCACATACATTGGCCACCTGGTCATCAGTTTCTGGCACACATGTATGCGGAAAGACTAGCTGGCCATTGTGCATGAGTGTGCTGGAAACCGGAAGATCAATCTTTCCAGTGGGTGCATACGCACTGGGTGGCTACTCTTCCAATTTCCAGTGCATGCATGCGCACTGGCCAGCTAATTTTCATTTGCACGTGCATGCCGGAAACCGAAAGATCACCTGAAGATTATCTTCATGGCGTGCACATGCACGCCAGGTAGCAGCTCTTCCAGTTTCCAGCATGCACATGCACGCAATCCCATTTCGGCACTCGGTGCCGAAAAGGTTCACTGGGTTAGAGCAAAAATTGAGAGATTTTTTATTTCCTGTTTTCAGGAACTCAGTGTCGCTCTCTATAAGCACCTCCTTGGCTTTAACCATACCAACTCGGAGCATTCTGTGGATGGAAAGGACATCCGCCTCTTCTGCTGTGACATTGATGCAAACCTGATTGACAGAGCCAAACAACGCAGCCCTTTCCCTGGTTCCATTTCCTACACCACTCTCGATATCATGGACCCCAGTGCAAGAGAGACTCTGCTGACCTCCTACTTGAACAAGTTTGGTCGATGTTGGTTTGACATTTGCTTCTGCATGTCTATAACTATGTGGATCCATCTAAATCATGGGGACAGTGGTCTAGTGAAATTCTTATCTTTCCTTGTGACTAAATGTACGTATTTACTTCTTGAACCCCAGCCGTGGAAATGCTACCGTGCAGCTGCTCGTCGCCTGAGGAAGTTGGGCCGGAATGACTTTGACCATTTCCATTCGCTGAGTATCAAAGGCAACATGGCTGAGAAGATAACTCAAATCTTGACCAGAGACTGTGCCATGGAGTTTGTGTGTTGCTTTGGAAGCACTAGCTGGGACAGGAGCCTCTTGCTGTTTAAATCAAAAGAGAAAAAACATTTCGGATAATTCAGGATTTGTATATTCTTGTTGAAGGGTTGCAATGGCTTGATGATGATGATGATGATGATGGCTTGATGCCGTGATGGCTTGTTGAGGTGGTGCAATGGTAACAGCATTCTGTGTACTTGACATATGGTCAAACTGGCCATACAATCATGGAAAATGTCTGGGCAACACTGGGCCCCATGGCTAAGAATTAGAGATGAGCACAGCCCTCTAGATTTGTACACAACTAGACAGGAAAACTTGGCATTTAATCAAAGGGAGAATGGTAGATTATTGAGAGACCCAACTCTGTTTCCATATTATGATTGAACTATAAGAATAACATGGGATCTTAAAAATCATGCAGTTTAAGATGAGAAATTATTTTCCAAATTTACCGATATATCTTGACTCTTAGAGTAATTTCAAAATTTTGGAGATGGATCCAGCACAGAGAATTCCCACTAGAAGGGAACAAAGATTATCGTTTCTGGTCCTCCAGCAACAGGAAAATATATGCTTGATTCCAGTATCTCAAAATTTTAATGATTCTTTTCTCATCATTTCTGTTACTTCTGAAATAAAGCCTCATATCATTTTTGGTTTTTTCTTTGGGCTCTATACTCACTCTGTATTCCTTGATAAAATTTATATTTTGACAATATAAATGGCAGTGCTTTTTAAGGAGAACCGTTGAAGCATGCTCAAGCCCTTCAAAACTGGGAAGGGGGCTGAATGCTATTTAGCTATATTGATCACATTTCCCTTCCTCCTTGGGGTCAAAGGCACATGAAAGAATGAATGAATTTCAGTGTGGCAAACCAGATTCACACAATTCTTTGTTGGTATCCTAGTCTCCGCTTTCATTTGCTTTCTTTTTAACAATCCAACCAATCATACCATTTTGTAGAAATCTGTATCCTCTTTATCTTTTAATTGTATAGTTAATCTGTTCATTCGCTTTCTTTTCAAAGTGACACAGAAGTGTGAAGAACTTCAATCGCAACAAAACACACGCACAAAATAGATTCAAACTCAATGTAAACCGCTTGAAATTTGACTGCAGAAAATACGACTCCAGCAACAGAATGATCAATGCCTGGAATTCACTACCTGACTCTGTGGTTTCTTCCCCAAACCCCAAAAACTTTAACCTTAGACTGTCTACAGTTGATCTCACCCCATTCCTAAGAGGTCTGTAAGGGGCCTGCATAAGTGCATTACTGTACCTACCATCCCTGTCCTAATGTCTAAATTTACCTATATCTACTTGCTTTTGTTTATGTCTAAACCATACCTATTATCTTGTACATGTTTTGACAAATAAAGAAAAAGAGCCTGCTTAATCCCTCAGAATAATTCTGTAGAGGGAAATACTCTTGAGCAGAAAATAAAATAAAGAATATTCAGCCTTCCACACAAACATCTCCCCCTTTGGGTAATTCTGAAACGCAGAAGGCAAATTCAAAACATGTACAATTATAGATTATGCATAGCTGAGTATTCTTTGCACCCCTGTGAATAGGTAGAGGATTAGCAAAGATGCTTTTCAAAAGGAAACTGGACTTTCTTTTTTTTACCCCTTGAAAAACGTTTTGCTTCTCATCCAAGAAGCTTCTTCAGTTTCAGTACTGAACAGCCAAGACCTGGATGATTTGAGAATCTCCATAAATATTCTAAAGGAGTAAAACCAGTGAAATGATTGTATTGCTTCAATCCTCATTGCTATGTTTTATGTCTTTGCAATCTGTGTGCGTGTGTGTGTGGGGGTTTGTCCTGGATTAATGACTCCTGCTTGAAAATAAGTACCGTATTTTCCGGCGTATAAGACGACTGGGTGTATAAGACGACCCCCTAACTTTTCCAGTTAAAATATAGAATTTGAGATATACTCGCCGTATAAGACTACCCCTCTTCTGACTGTCAAAAACTGAGTCTAGGTCTATGATGTACTTGCATTGAGAAAAAAATCATTTCTGAACATGATAACACAATATTTTAATTACTAATGATGAAGATCTTATTGTTAAAATTATGAATGAATTATTTAGAGAGAGAGAGCCAAGTGGGAGCACTCTTCTGTCTATCTCTCCATATGTCTCTGTCTATCTGTCTTGTCTGCCTCTCATATTTCTCCTCACCACAATTAAGTTTATTATTATAACTCATCATAATTTGTCAACACAAAAAGGTGAACCTGGCTATTTTCCTTTCTCCTACCATCTATTCTGTAGGTATCTTTCAGTCTAACATGCAGCATGCTGACACCTATGTGAGAATCTATTATAGAATGAGAATCTGTATGTGATATCATGATATGGCAATCCAAACAGCCCATCCATTTTTTCCTCTTTCCGCACTTTCTGTCTTTATCCTCTTGCAATGTCACTTAAACAGATTTTAACTTGTCGGGTTTAATTAGTGACCCTGCCAATTTTCAGTACTGTGCAGTGTGCTATGATACAGAGCAGGGTGAATAATATGACCTCAGCTTTTAAAGTTATTTTAAAATGTTGCCTAAGAAATATGAAAAGATGATTCTTTTTGGAGGAAAAGTACATTTTCAATGGTTAAACATAAGAACAAATACAAACAGGCAGAAATAAATGCATCCAGTTTAACATTCAATCATTTCCCTGGCTCTTTTTATTGAAATGAACAAGTTCATACATTCAATTTTGCAACCACTAATAATGTTGGTCAAGTAGGTACAAAAATACCTGGGGAAATGATCAAAGTCTTTCTCTCTCCCCCCCCTCTCTCCCTCTCTTTCTTGCTATCTCTCTTTCTCTCTCTTTTTTTTGCTTTCTCTCTTTCTCTCCCCCTCTCTCTCCTTCTCTTACTATCTCTTTCTGTCTCCCCTCTCTCCCTCTCTCTCTCCCTCTCTTGCCATCTCTTTCTCTCCCTCTCTCTTTCTCTCTCTCTCTTGCTATCTCTTTCTCTCTTTCTTTCCCCCTCTCTCCCTCTCTCTTTCTCTCTCTCCCTCTGTTGCTATCCCCCCCCCTCTCTCTCTCCCTCTCTTGCTATCTCTTTCTCTCTTTCCCCCTCTCTCCCTCTCTCTTTCTCTCTCTCCCTCTGTTGCTATCCCCCCTCTCTTTCTCTCTGTCCCTCTCTTGCTAACCCCCTGTCTCCCTCTCTTGCTATCTCTTTCTCTCTCCCCTCTCTTTCTCTCTCCCTCTCTTGCTATCTCTTTCTCTCCCTCTCTCTCCATCTCTCTTTCTCTCCCTCTCTTGCTATCTCTTTCCTTCTCTTTCTGCCCCCCTCTCCCTCTCTCTTTCTCTTTCTCTCTCTCTCCTTCTCTTTCTCCCTCTTGCTATCCCCCCTCTCTCTTTCTCTCTGTCCCTCTGTTGCTAACCCCCCTCTCTCTCCCTCTCTCTTTCTCTCTCCCTCTGTTGCTATCCCCCCTCTCTCTTTCTCTCTCTCCCTCTCTTGCTATCTCTTTCTCTCTTTCTTTCCCCCCTCTCTCCCTCTCTCTTTCTCTCTCTCCCTCTGTTGCTATCCCCCCTCTTTCTCTCTGTCCCTCTCTTGCTAACCCCCTGTCTCCCTCTCTTGCTATCTCTTTCTCTCCCCCTCTCTTTCTCTCTCCCTCTCTTGTTATCTCTTTCTCTCCCCCTCTCTCCATCTCTCTCTCTCTCCCTCTCTTGCTATCTCTTTCTCTTTCTGCCCCCCTCTCCCTCTCTCTTTCTTTCTCTCTCCTCTTTCTCCCTCTGTTGCTAACCCCCCCTCTCTCCCTCTCTTGCTATCTCTTTCTCTCCCCCCCTCTCTCCCTCTTTTTTTCTCTCAGCAGCGGCAGCAGGGTGATCAGCTGTGAGGCGGAGCTACGGAACCGAGGCACAGACGGCGGTGTGTGGGCGAGCCTGCGCTTTGCGCAGGCTCGCCCAGCTGGGAGGCGGTGTTCTCGCCCCCCAAGCTGAAACTGACGTCCGGCCGAGGCGATTCTTCCCCGGCCGGACAGGCAGCGTGTGGGCGAGCCTGCGCTCCGCTCAGGCTCGCCCAGCTGGGAGGCGATGTTCTCGCCCCCCCAGCTGAAACTGAGGTCCGGCCGGGGCGATTCTTTCCCAGCCGGACAGGCAGCGTGTGGGCGAGCCTGCACTCCGCTCAGGCTCGCCCAGCTGGGAGGCGGTGTTCTCGCCCCCCAAGCTGAAACTGACGTCCGGCCGGGGCGATTCTTCCCCGGCCGGACAGGCAGCGTGTGGGCGAGCCTGCGCTCCGCTCAGGCTCGCCCAGCTGGGAGGCGGTGTTCTCGCCCCCCCAGCTGAAACTGAGGTCCGGCCGGGGCGATTCTTTCCCAGCCGGACAGGCAGCGTGTGGGCGAGCCTGCACTCCGCTCAGGCTCGCCCAGCTGGGAGGCGGTGTTCTCGCCCCCCCAGCTGAAACTGAGGTCCGGCTGGGGCGATTCTTCCCCGGCCGGACAGGCAGCGTGTGGGCGAGCCTGCGCTCCGCTCAGGCTTGCCCAGCTGGGAGGCGGTGTTCTCGCCCCCCCCCAGCTGAAACTGAGGTCCGGCCGGGGCGATTCTTCCCCGGCCGGACAGGCACGCTTGTGCTGCCAAAGGCAGCGTGTGGGCGGGCCTGAGCTCGGCTCAGGCTCGCCCAGCTGGGAGGCGGTGTTCTCGCCCCTCCCAGCCATCGCAAATAGGCGCCACTGTCCTATATCCGGCGTACAAGACGACCCCCCACTTTGGAAAAGATTTTCAGGGGTTAAAAAGTCGTCTTATACGCCGGAAAATACGGTAGCTGTTGCCACTAGGAAGGTCTTAGCACAGCTTTGTACTGTAATATCAGTTGTACCCATTTCTGGATCAGGAGGCTGTGCTCTCCAGTTATTCATGCTCTGGTCACCTCCCAAATGGACTATACACTCTACATGGGGCTCTCCTGGAAGAGTATCCCAACACTTCAACTGGTGCAAAATGTAGAGTGGGCAATTATATATGCTCCTAAAACTGCACATGTTAAATATCTGCTCAGTGGGCTGCATTGGTTGCCAGTTTACTTCCAGATTCAATGTGTTGGCTTTAACTTTTAAAGTCCTAGATAGCACGGGGCTGTGGAGGGATTACTTATTATTGGAGGGATTACTTCTCCCTGCTTATATTTACCTGTCTCATGATGTCTGATAGGAGGGGCTTATCAGGTAGTAAAAGAGATGGAAGGAGGGTTGCACTTTCAGGCTTGCAAGATTCTCTTAATGTAGTCTCACAATAAAACAGATTTAGCCCACCTGATTCTGTTTCAAATCTTAGCTGCCCGGGAAGGCTGACAGCAAGCTTGAGGATCCTATGGAAATGGGGGGGAGGGGGGGGCGCTGAAATGACTATACAACAACTGCCCTGTTTGGAGACCATTTGAAGTTATGACAATGCTGAAAAATAATTTTACAAGTGGCCTACAACAGGTTGCAAGTGCATCGTACTGGTATGATGTTTCACTTAATAACCATGTTGCTTATCAATGGAATAGGAAGCCGAGGTTGCACAGCAGGTAGAGCGCAGTACTACAGGCCACTAAAGCTGACTTGAGATCTGCAGGTTAGAGGTTCAAGGTTCACTCAGCCTTCCATCCTTCCGAGGTGGGTAAAATGAGGACCCGGATTGTGGGGGCAATATGCTGGCTCTGTTTTAAAAAAGTGCTATTGCTAATATGTAAGCCGTCCTGAGTCTAAGGAGAAGGGCGGCATTAAAAAAAGAATAAATAAATAAATAAATAAATTGTCAGTCCAGATTGTTAAACAAGAACTACCTATATTGCATGTATTGAAGGCACTTTTCTGTTGTTTTAGCTAGTTTTTAATTGTTTAGTGGTTTTTAAAGTTTTATTTTTAGTGGCTCCATTTTTATTCTATGACACCCTGAGTTACCTTCATAAAATGGGTGGCTATACCAATTTGATAAATAACTAAATAGCCTTAAATATTCATACAAACCAGATTGAAAGGGAAAAAAGCAAGAGCTTTCTTATTTGGCTGACATCAAAAAGTCATGATAGCAACACTGTCCTCATTATTTTTGTTTGTGTGTGTGTGTGTCTGTGTGTATGCATGTATACATACTGCCCCTCTCTGGGGACTGTTTTTCCTTCTGGATTGGGGCATACTCCCCAGGCAGAACTGGCACACAATTTGGAACCTGCTTGGACTCACAATTCTTGCTTGAACTGATGGCAGGTATGGCTAAGAGGACTTTTCTGCAACTCCATCTAATGCACCAGCTGCATCAATTCCTAGATTTGGAGGCTCTTCTTCACAATCAGCTGGCTGCTTGGACGATTGCAATGTTCTCTACATGGGGCTGTCCTTAAAGATCATCTAGTTGGTCCAAAATGCAACGCTGTGAGTAGTTCTGTGTCTACTACTTCAGGAGCTATATTGGCTTCCTCCCAGCCTCTGAGTGCATTTTATTTGACTGCTTATCACCTATAAAGCCTTTGATGGCACAGAATTATTAACAGGACTACTAATCTCCAAATATGCCTGCTTCTCCTACAGGATCCAACAGAGTAGATATGCTTCAGATCTTTCCATGAATCAGAGCCATCTATTGGGACGTAGGAGGCATGCCTTATTTGCCACAGTACCTGGCCTTTGGAACAGCAATCTCTGCCATCACCCTTGCTCCACCTGGATCTGAATGGCCCTGATGCTATGGGCTTTACATAATGCTTTAAAAGCTTGGCTTTCTCCACAAGCACTGGATTGGGATATAGTATCAACTCATCTAGAAAATAGTTTAGAATTCTGAACCTACTGTACTCTATCCTGAGCCTTGATTTAGGCTGTGCGGTTGTGATTTGTGTTTGTTGGTTACCTTGATTTATTTTTAATCCTCTGTTCACCAACCAGAGAGGTATTTGTGAGTGGTGGCCATGCAAAGGAATCCACAGGCACTCTGCAGTTAGTGACACAAGGGTAATCAAATGGTTACATGATACTCAAATGCTTCTAAAAAAGTCCAGAAGTCTGATAGTATAGTTTCCAATTTGCTTGAACACAACGACCAGCTGGCCAACAAGGATGCACACCTCAAAAATCCAGCAATCAGCTGGCTGAGGGGGATGACGGTGTCCATGCTCTTAGAGAGGGCTCTTGTGTGTCACCTTTGGTATGCATACCATAGGTTTGCCATCATGGCTATACCTTATTGAAGATTTCATTATGAGAGTTGCAGTGCATTTAGTTCCCCACTAGGGGACTCCCTTATAACACCGTCAAAAATCTGCAACTCTATGAAAAGTCTAATACAGTGATACCTCATCTTACGAACTGAATTGGTTCTGGGACGAGATTTGTAAGGTGAAAAGTTTGTAAGACGAAACAATGTTTCCCATAGGAATCAATGGAAAAGCGATGAATGCGTGCAAGCCCAAAACTCACCCCTTTGGCCAGCCGAAGCGCCTGTTTTTGTGCTGCTGGGATTCCCCTGAGGCTCCCCTCCATGGGAAACCCCACCTCTGGACTTCTGTGTTTTTGTGATGCTGCAGGGGAATCCCAGCAGGGGAATCCCAGCAGTGCAAAAACAGGTGCTTCGCTGGCAATGGAATTCTAGAGGTGGGGTTTCCCAGCGAGGGGAGCCTCGGCGAAATTGCAGCATTGCAAAAACATGGAAGTCCTCAAAACCCCACCTCCGGACTTCCATGTTTTTGTGATGCTGTGATTTCGCTGAGGTTCCCCTCACTGGGAAACCCCACCTCTGGATTTCCGTTGCCAGCGAAGTGCCCATTTTTACGCTGCTGGGATTCCCCTGCAGCATTGCAAAAACACGGAAGTCCGGAGGTGGTGTTTCCCTTGGAGGGGAGCCTCAGGGGAATCCCAGCGGCACAAAAATGAGCACTTCGCTGGCAACAGAAGTCTGGAGGTGAGGCATCCCAATGGCGATGGCTTGGGTTTGTAAGGGGAAAATAGTTTGGAAGAAGAGGCAAAAAAATCTTAAACCCCGAGTTTGTATCTCGAAAAGTTTGTATGACGAGGGGTTTGTAAGATGAGGTATCACTACCTGAATTTTCTCCATCCCTGCATTAATTTGCCTATTGGTTTTATAATCTCTGGATATGGCAGACAACTCTACGGCATATTCCAATACTGAATATTCTGTTCAAATGCCTCCCTTTATACCCATCAAGGTCTTCTCCACCCACATTCACTGACACAATCGATTTTGCTGCTAGTCAAACCAGGCCTCAAGGGTCATCTTTATTACTCAAAATGTGTCAGGGACCCAAATGAGCCTCTAAAACCTCTTTAGAAAGCCAAAAGTCACTAATTTGTTTAAAAGTATCTTGTGAAAGGATAAAAACAAAGATCTCTATAGGTTTCTTCTGAACTCCGGCATCTAAGCAGGCTTCTCCTATCCAGAGTTGTCAACTGGTGGCCCGTGGGCTGGATGCATCCACCCCAGCTCCACAAAGGCAAAAAATGTGATATGTCATGTGATGTCAGCTCCTTCAGCCCCCAACACCTTTATGAGTGATGCTGAAGGATTCTGGAAGTTATACTGCCAAGTTCTTCATCTGTGTTCTGTCCTGCAGGATTCCTGCTTATCCTCTGAGAGACCATCTTTCAGACTTCATTCCCATCTCACCACACACTAACCAGTTCTTGTAAACTTAAGGAATGTTTTGATTATTTGGAGAAGACATTTTATAAGTATGCAAATTAGAATAGATTGTTGTGTTTCTAGTACTTGGTGCATTCCATTTTTAAAAAATCTACAAAGTTTGAGAATATTCAGGATGCACGTCCACAATAGTTACATTTTAACTTCACAACAATAGTATGTTGTGTAAGGGTTCAGCATTGATTTGTTTGCATTTGAATTCAGAAAACTTAGTTCCCATTCTTTCCAACAGTTGAAATTAACAAAGCGGAGCTAACTGCTATTGCAGCCAATTATTTCTACTGCTACAATAGTCAATTGCATTTTCTCCCCTGAAAATAATTAAGCTGCTATTTTAATGGTAACAAATAATACCTTTTGTGAGTGAAGGCAAATACCTTTTGTACTTTGTGATTATCTGAGCTTTAGTGCAAAACAGTTACAAGAGTTGCCCCACAAATCTTCAGTGTTATCGCAGTGCTATTGTTCAAAATATATTACGTTAAAGAATTAGATTTGCAGTTACATTGCTAAAGCTTAACCCTAGTTATACAGACTAGAGAGAAGCTGATTATTCATTATTATTATTATTATTATTATTATTATTATTATTATTATTATTACTTTATTCACCAAAAACAGTAATACACAGCAAATGAGATTGATATGCTGTATTTTGTATCACAATATCACAAGTCAAACACTTCCTAAGTGTCTAGGACTGGGTGACGTATTTTTGTATGATATGCGCAGATCCACGTATGGTGGCCTTTTGCAACTGACAGATGTTGTTGTTGTTGTTGTTGTTACTTACTTACTTACTTACTTACTTACTTACTTACGTACGTACGTACGTACGTACTTACTTACTTACTTACTTACTTACTTACTTACTTACTTACTTACTTATCTATTTAATTGGATTTGTATCCTGCCCGTCTCTGAGGACTCAGCGTGGCTTACAAAATGTAAAAACAATACAATTCTAAAATCCAATAATAACTAAAAGCAACCAGTCTAAAACACATCTATTATCAGTCTATTACCATTACTACTGCTACTGCTACTACTATCAGTAAAGGTTTTGTCTTCATAGCCATTTCCCCTCCAGATTATACATAGTTTTTAATTTACAACTACTTGTTTAGTGACCATTCAAAGTTACAATGGCATTGAAAAACGTGATTTATGACAGATCCCCACCCTCATGACTATTGCAGCAACTTCATGATCATATACCGTAATCATTCAGGCTAATTAGCAATTAGCAGGTATTTATAATAGTTTCACTGTCCCAAAGTTATGTGATTGTCATTTGCAATTTTCTCAGCCAGCTTCTGATAATCTAACTAATGACTGCATCAGAGATGGGTTGCTGCTGGTTCTAACTCGTTCTTTAGAACCGTTAGTAGTTCAGCAATGATGTCACGGAGCTGGTTCTGTTGGTGTCTTTGTGGGTGCCGCCATCTTGGATTTTGACACAACTTTTTTTTTGCTTCTGTGCATAGGCAGAAGCTATTTTTGACTGCTGTGTGCACACATAGTGTGACCCTGAGTGAACCAGCAGCAAAAGGATCCAGAACCACATGATTTACATAACAACTTCAGTGATTCACTTAACAAATGTGGCAAAGTTTATTAAATCATGTGTGACTCACTTGCTTAACAATGGCAATTCTGGTCCCAATTATGGTCATAAGTTGAGGACTACCCATATTGCTCTTTGTTCTCCATCAGTAGGATAATACTTCATGAACGGAATGAAGTGAATAGGTATGCCTTGCCATGCTCAATTGGAATTGGTATCAGTAGGATAATTCAGTGGAAGAGATGGCATCCATCTACTGATTTATGTACGTAGTGACTAGACTTTGCGCTTTCCCCCCATTTATTTCCCTGCCTTTTAAACTGCCCTACAAGGTAAAAGCATTAATCCAATTTGGGGAAAGAATACAAAGAAGAGAAGAGAAAAGGCAGGACCAAATCTTTGCTGGTGTTGTTGCACTTTAAATATCTCCATGACAAAAGTTGACTTGTAGCATATGAATACGCAAGAGCACGCAACAGATTCAAACTTAATATTAACCGCTCCAAACTTGACTGTAAAAAATATGACTTCAGCAATCGAGTTGTCGAAGCGTGGAACTCATTACCTGACTCGGCAGTGTCAACCCCTAACCCCAAACATTTTTCCCTTAGACTATCCATGATTGACCTCTCCAGGTTCCTTAGAGGTCAGTAAGGGGCGTGCATAAGTGCACCAGTGTGCCTTCCGTCCCCTGTCCAATTGTCTTTCCTTATCTCATTTATCTTTTCTTCCTTTCAAATATGTTCACCTATACTTTTATATCTTATCTTCTATTCTTTTCTTTACTCATATTATTACATATCTTTCTCTTCAATATGTATTATGTATTGGACAAAATAAATAAATAAATAAATAAAAATAAATATGCAGAATTATTTAACATTCCAGAATGTACGTAAGATGTTTTTATCCATCCTTGCAGCTGAGGTAATTAAAGATGCAAGATAAGTCATATTATTGTGTGTGCCTCCTTTTCTACTTCAATTGCCCAGCTGGTGGTAGTAGTGTACCACTGAAAGACTTAAAGGAAAAGTGGAAAACATTTCCCTGTTCATTTCAGCCTTCCCACAGTTATTGTCCTATTGAGTTCCCTAATAGGAGGTGAAAGATGTGTGAAAGAAGCAGAACTTGTAATAATCGAGAGCAGCAGTGTGGTGTGGTGGTTATTACAGTGTTTCTCAACCTTAGCAATTTCGAGGTATCTGGACTTCAATTCCCAACTGTATTGAAAATTCAGAGTATCGGACTGAATGAAAACCCTCTCCTATTATGGCATTTACTAAGTAGCCATGGCTGCTTGCTATTTATTTCTAAATAACACAGAGTTGTTGTGATGATCAAATGTGTGAGAGATAATAGGGATAGATAAACCCAAAAGGCAATTTAGAGTTTTGTGGAGGAAGGATGAGGCTATAAAAGGGGTTCGGGAGAACCTCTAGCTAAGATTCTGTGCAGTTCGGAGAACCCCCAAATGCCACTCCTGGCTGGCCCTCCCCTCCCTGGAGTCCCCTTGCAGCCCATTTTGGATGCAAGTAAGTGCAGGGCGTGCACTGAGGCTCAAGGAAGGCAAAAAATGAGCCTACTAGGGGGCCACCAGAGCCCGGGTAGACCATTTTCACCCTCCCGGAGCCTAGGAGGGGCAAAAATACCCCCTCCATCATGGTGCAGGAGGCCAACTAGGCCACGCCCACCATAGCCATGCCCTCCCAGCAACCAGGCACAGAACTCCTTGGTAAAATTTTTGAAGGCCACCCCTGTAAAAATAATAGTGAGTACTAATAAATAAAATCAGACTTCTCCTCACATCTCCAGGGTAATTGAAGACTCCGTTTTGACGGAATCCATTTATGATTCAGACAGAAAATATCCTGAGAAACTTTGCAATTCGGCAGTTTGGGAGAAATCCTGCATGAGGTTTTATGGATTTCAGATTATTATTATTATTATTATTATTATTATTATTATTATTATTATTATTTATTGGATTTGTATGCCGCCCCTCTCCGCAGACTCGGGACGGCTAACAACAGCAGTAAAACAGTACAACAAAATCCAATACTAAAAAAGCAGTTAAAAACCCATTATATAAAAACCAATCATACATACAAACATACCATACATAAAATTGTGAAGGCCTGGGGGGAAGTGTATCTTAGTTCCCCCATGCCTGGCGGCGGAGGTGGGTTTTAAGCAGCTTACGAAAGGCAAGGAGGGTGGGGGCAATTCTAATCTCTGGGGAGAGTTGGTTCCAGAGGGTCGGGGCCGCCACAGAGAAGGCTCTTCCTCTGGGTCCCGCCGAGCAACATTGTTTGGTTGACGGGACCCAGAGAAGGCCCACTCTGTGGGACCTAACTGGTCGCTGAGATTCGTGCGGCAGAAGGCGGTCCCTGAGATATTATGGCCCGATGCCATGAAGGGCTTTATAGGTCATAACCAACACTTTGAATTGTGACCGGAAACTGATCGGCAACCAATGCAGACTGCGGAGTGTTGGAGTAACATGGGCATATTTGGGAAATTTGCCACTTAAGCGCCACTTAAGATTAACAAGTAAGCGTGTGTTAATTGTATACATGAGAAGCATAAAGTTTTCTGACTGCTCCCCCCTGCTCTTCTCTTGAGCACACAACCGTTACCACCTAGTCAACAAGCTGTTCTCCATGAAAGGCCGGTTTGGCAAGAAATGTTGACAGACTATTACCTCAAACCTTCATCTCTTAAGAAGGCCGGCCATGTATTGCCATAAACTCTAGCTTTTTAAGATTTCTTATTAACACAGCATAATGGAAAAATGTCTGGTTCTGCGACATTGTTAGGGGCTAGTTCAATTCCAGGGAAAGGCGTTGTCCCACTCAATAATTCTATTTCGCAAGGCAGCCTGTTTAAGCAGAGGCGATCCATTAAGTGCCTCTTACTCTAAATAAAGGCAAATCTGTGACTCAGCTCACTTATCCCACAGGCAGCTTAGTTATGTGGCCTGACCTAAGGATGCTCAAATAAAAGCAATGGGATCTCCACTAAGAACTCAGCCGTCAACCTTTGTGGTCAATTTGGATTAAAATATTGTTTGCTCTTACCATTCAATTAAGCTTCACGCCACCCCATTGAGTGGTAACTAATTATCTCTAGCTGTTCTTTTTAAAAGTGCAAGAAGCAACCCATTATCCTTCAGAACAATTGGACATGGCAGGGTTTCTAAAGGCTTCTCCCCCATTTTTGAGCCATGGACAGTGAGGAGGCCTTGTGTGAAATCCTGTGTGTGTCTTGCTAAGTGGAGTATAATATCTGGAAGCATACGCTGGAGTTGAAATGGCTTCTTTCTTTGTATCAGAGTATTCCTGAATATATTGCAGGCTATGATGGAGAGGGATAGTGATTAGTTGTACCATAGTGTTAATTTATTGCCAATGGACAATAGTATGTGTTCTGTCTGGGTCCCTCCAGAGGCAAACACCAACCCAAAAAGAGAATCCAGACACACTGGTAAAAATCAAAGGCAGTTTATAGAATTCAAAGCAAACACAGGTAACGGAAAATGTCCTTACAAACAGGAACACGCTGAAACTTCAAAGATGTTTCACGAAGGCCATGAAGTAAAACAGGATTCTTGCTGTCAAAAACAACGCTGGAGATAACAAACATACGCCTCCCCCAAGTCTTCCAGTCTTCTAGGCCACAAGCCAAGATCAGAGACGCCGAGAAGCAAAGCAGGGTCACAGAACTTCCAGTTGATAACGCTCCACATGGCTGAAAAGGCTTGCCTGCCTTTTAAACCCTGTTGAGGAGAACCACACCCAAACCCAGCTGTTGCCAATTCAGTGATGCCAATACCTTTCTAATTGGTCCCGTCTCTGAGCTGCACGTCGCTGTCTCATGTCAATTATAGCCTGTGCTTCCTCATCCAATGAGGCCAGGCTACTGGCTGGGGAGAGCCCCCCCCCCGGGGCTCTCAGGCTGCTCCCCCTCATCCTCTTCCTGACTTTCCTCTCCCCCGTCTGCCTGGTCCTCACCCTCCTGTTCACTGTCCTCCTCCTCCGGGCCTGGATCCAGCAGAGACGCAGCCGGTCCCTGAGGAGCCTCAGGCTTAATCACAACAGTATGTAAGGACAGGTTCCAAGTTGAGTGGTATGCATGCAGTGAAGGGCTACCAAAACTTTTACTACCATACTGTGGGTGTGGCTTATGTAGGACACCCTGCATTTTCTTTCAAGATCTTTCAGTGCAAATTGGGTGCTCTGGAGCTCCATTTTCGCTACCCCACTGCGTTCCCGCAAGTCAGGGCAGTAGCCCACCCCTGTATGTATGCCAGTTTTGTAGGACTATCACAACACAGCAATAACTGGACTCTTGCTCAACTGATCTTCACAACAGTTTCTATCTGCCAGATTCACAAAACCCATCACACTCGGCACTTACGGTATAGGTTTACTGGCTTTAAATGAACCATGAATGCAAACACTATGCTCTTCTGTATGAAGAATGCCATCACTCAAAGAACACATGATGCCTGGCCAGCCTTAGTTGACTTACTATTGATACTTTTGTACCAAGGACTTACTTGTCCCACTCAGTCACATAGGACCTAGTTTTCTTAGTTCCTTTTCAATGCATCCAGATTTACTATTTTCTCTGAAATCCCATAAAAAGATCTCTTTTGTTTTGTTTGTGACAGTTGCCTTTTCCGGCCTTCTGGTTGTCTTTGATCGGATGTAGGAAGGTGTTGTGGTTAGCTCTGGCCCAGCTCCTGCCCCAAGGACTGTGGATGTGGGGGAGACATCCACATGCCGCAGGTCTGTTTTGCTCCCGGTGGAATCTGATGATGAAGGCTCCTCTGACCAAGAAGACATGAGTGACAGGGAGGAGGAGAGTGTGGCAGACAGCTCAGAAGGAGATCAATTATCTAGCTCCTCCTTGGATTCGGAACAAGAGTTAATGATACAGCCACGCATGCGGAGAGTGATGCATAGGCAGCAACAACTGAGAGATTATTATCAAAGAAAATGAGGCCACCTGTGGTTGGGTGGGGCTGTGGTAATTAGTAAATAGCAGCCTGTGGGTTTGGCCATTGTGGAGGATTATCTGATCGTTGTGTTTCATGCCTGCCTTGCTGACTTCGACCTTTGTGTGCTGATTTTTGCCCGCTTTGAAACTAAACCAGAGCAAAGTGTGTTTCACTTTGTGAAAGAAGAAGGACTGTGAATTGCCTCACAGCTGCAAGCTAAGTATCTCAGAACTGATAAGGGACTTGTACAAATTACCAGTTTGTTTGGAGGCGAGTGCTCTTTGCTATACAAATAGAGTGCTTAGTTTATTTGAATTTTTGGTATAAAGAACATTGTTTTGAATTTTCAAATGTGTGTGTGTCTGAAATTTGTATCTGTGAATTTTCGGGAGGATTCTACCAGATTGCTCGACAGAACAGGAAGGATACTTTTTCAAGGTTAAGTAAATGGGAAAAGATTTATTTAAGGCTTCATGCTTTAAACCAGAGGTCCCCAACCTCTGAGCGGTGGCCCACTACTGGGCTGTGGCCTATTTGGAACTGGACCACGTGAGTGACAGGCAGGTGTGCACAAGTCGAGCTGCACAGGTGCATGTGTGCTGGCCTGCTGCTCAAACAGCTTGGTTCTCCTTTCCACCTTTCCACCTCCTTTCCACCTCTTCAGCCAGACTGCCAAACCGCAAACCTTGGGGACAGTTGCCTTAGGCATGAAAGCCAACATTGGGCCAGTTATTTTTCCTCAGCCCAATCTACCTCACAGGGTGGTTGTTGATGAATATAGGTAGTCCTTGACTTATAACCATTTGTTTAATGACTGTTTTTGTTACATATGGACCCTGTCCGCCTTCCGCAAGAGTTTAAAGACCTGTCTCTGTCGGCAGGCTTGGGGCCATTGACTCCATCATCTTGCCCCAGCTGGTGAATGGATGTAGAGGTTGAATTGATTGAATGTGAGTGATTGGGTTTTTTTTAAGAAATGGCGGTTTTAGTATGTTTTAATTTCAGATTTCTATGTGATATATATGAGAAACATAGAAACATAGAAGATTGATGGCAGAAAAAGACCTCATGTCTGCCCTTATACTATTTCCTGTATTTTATCTTAGGATGGATATATGTTTATCCCAGGCATGTTTAAATTCAGTTACTGTGGATTTACCAACCACATCTGCTGGAAGTTTGTTCCAAACATCTACTACTCTTTCAGTAAAATAATATTTTCTCATGTTGCTTTTGATCTTTCCCCCAACTAACTTCAGATTGTGTCCCCTTATTCTCAATTCCCATTAATTCTGTTCTGGATACTGAGCTGTCACAATGCAGCACATAGATTTGTTATTAACATAAAATAAATCTAAAATAAAATGTTTTTTTTGAAGGGATTGTTCCTATTAAAAGACTTTAGCCTACCTGCCATATCTCTTTTTAGAACATGTATATGATAATCCATACCTAGAAAGCTTACAATCACGATAGTGTGTGTGTGTTTCGATGTATCTATTGTGTTTATTAATATTTAATATTTTTATAAATAAAATAATAATAATAAAATAATTTTATAATATATATATATATTCAGTGATTCCTTGTTTATCACGGGTGTTAGGTTCCAGGACCACCTGCGATATAATCCGCAAAGTAGAAACACTATATTTACAACATAAATGTAATGTTTTTAGTATTGTTTTTAGTATTGGATTATTGTTATATACTGTTTTATTACTGTTGTTAGCTGCCCTGAGTCTGCGGAGAGGGGCGGCATACAAATCCAATAAATAAATAAATAAATAAATAAATAAATAAATACATACATACATACATACATACATACATGCATACATAAAATAAATAAACGTAAAAAGCATAAAAAGCACAGAAACCACCACCAACGCCGCTCGCCACTCCGCTGCTTTTGTTGTGATCTGCCCTGAGTCTGAGGAATAGAGCAGCATAAAAATCTGACAAACAAACAAATAAATAAATAAAATATTTGCATACTAGCCACTGATTGGTCAATCATGCGGTGGGAAAATGTAAACAACTGTCAGTGTCTGGAAGTCTCTGGGCTAGCCTTTAAAAGCAGCTTGCTTGGCGCCTGTGGCAGTTCTACATCAGCTACAGCTTGGAGAAAAATGAAGTGCTGAACTGTTACTGTGGCTTGCTCCTTACATGAGAATCTAACCGTTCTTAATTACAATGGGCCTGAAAAAAGGGACATGACGGGTACTTGCACTTACAACCATTGCAGTGTCCCACAGGTACTTGATTGCAATTTGGGTGCCTGGTAATGCATTTGTCAGTTGCAGCATTTCAGGGTCACACAATGGTTATTTATGACTTTCTAAGAAAGCTTTTGACAAAGTCAGTTGGGAATGCTTAAAGACCATGACATAAATGGTCATAAAGTTAGATGCAACTCACCTAATGACTGTATTATTTAGTGATGGAAGTTCCAGTCCCGTGATTGTAGGTTGAGGTCCACCTGCATTAAGTATGTTTACCACATTGAGTTATAATGAAGGCAGGGTAAAAATAAATACATTTTGAATATAAAGGAGACTTTTTCATAGCAATAGTCCATGCATCCCCTCCCTTAATATTTATCTTGGTCAGAAAAGAGTTGATGAGCAAGCTGCTTCATTTCACATCAATGCTATTTTTCAATCTGTGTGTATGTGAGAGACCTTGCAGTAAGCCATCAGCTTAACCATCTTTGCCTGGTGATATGATTAAAATGCAGCCTGCAGTGCATTAAGGAAAACATTTTTTTTTTTGGAGAAGCAATCACAATGTGATAATACTTAGCATATATACAACGAAAGCATAATTTTATACTACATAATTTGTATGTAAAAGAAAAAAAAATGTGTTGAGCACTTTCTAGAACGTTTTGGATATTGGCATGGATCCATTAAGGTGCCACACTATCTATCTATCTATCTATCTATCTATCTATCTATCTATCTATCTATCTATCTATCTATCTATCTATCTATCTATCTATCTATCTATCTATTAGATTTGTATGCCGCCCCTCTCTGTAGTCTCGGGGCAGCCCACAATACAATAAAACAGTTCATGACAAATCTAATAATTTACACACTAATTGAAACTACACCCAGAAATTTGCTGTGAACAATCATGTCAGTGATAAAATGGTCCATGCTAATTAAGCTGCCATTCCAACCAATTCCTGAGACGTTTGTGTGATGTTCTGGCTCCATCATTTAGACTACATTTCCTTGAGCAACTTGCCTCCAAGTGCAGTGGTGGGATTAAACATTTTCTACTACTGCTTCTGTGGGTGTGGCTTGGTGGGCGTGGCAAGAGAAGGATACTGCAAAATCTCCATTTCCTCCCAATCAGCTGGGACACAGAAGGCAGAGAATAGATGGGGCCAGTCAGAGGTAGAACTGGTCTTGGAAATGGTCAAAATTTCCACTACTGATTCTCCAGAACTGGTCAGAACCTGCTGAATTTCACCTCTATTTAAGTGGAATTTCTTCCTTTTTATTTCTAACCGTATTCTGGCAGAAATTGCTTCCTATGGCTTTCTAGAACTTTGGGAGTCAGGCTCCGACCGAGGCAGCAAAGGCACAGGAGGTTGCTGGAAAGCCCAGAAGCATGTTTATGAAATGGCAGGTCCAGGGGTACTGATGTGCTGCCTCTCTATCGGGCCTTGCTGTGAGAAAGCCTGACTTTCCCCGCACTTTCTCGGGATCCTTCAGGAAACAGGTTCCATGTGGAAGTGAGGATCCATGTCGCTTGGAACCAGTGAAGGGCCACAATTTTGTTTTGCTACCACACGGTGGGGCGGGGCTTATTTTGTGGGTGTGGCTTGCTGGTCATGTGACCAGATGGGAGTGGCTTGACAATCATGTGACTGGAGGTGGCTTAAAGGTCATGTGACTGGCTTTAAGGTGGCCAGCTTGACGTCACTCACGTCAAGGGTTTGGGTTAGGGTGCCTGGCCTCTCCTCGCCTCAAAGAGATACAAGATATTTACTATTACTGAACATCCAAAATATACTATTCAATCCTATATGAATATATGCCATATTTGTACATACATATTACACACAAGCACTTCAAAATATAGATTATCTACATATGTACACACACACACATACGCACACACAGCTCTTCTAAAATTATACACATTCAACCTCATTTACTGCAATAGGAAAAACATACCCAGAATCCTCTTTCTGCCACACATTTAACCATAACCTCTGTACATTAGAACATTACACTTCCCTAGCTTGCACATCACTGTTAGAGCTAGGAAATGTCATGGATTGAGTAAAATGTGAATCTCACTCTTGCTATTCAAGAGCAAGAATGCTCTTGCTTAGTAACCAAATTTTGGGCTCAATTGCGTCCTACGTTTTTCTTTCTTTCTTTCTTTCTTTCTTTCTTTCTTTCTTTGTTTCTTTCTATGTTTCTTTCTATGTGTCTTCCTTCCTTCCTTCTTTTTTCTTTCTTTCTCTCTCTTCCTTTCTTTCCTTTCCTTCCATTTCCTTCCATCCTTTCTCCTCCCCTTTCCTTTCTCCAGTACCACTCCTTTCCTCCTTTCCTTCATTTTCGCTAGCCCCCTGGTGTCCCCTTCCCGTCTGCCCAGGAGCCCACCCCGGCATAAAAGTTAAAAGATTTTAAACCTATTGGTCAAAACAAAAACCTTAGCTTTTTTCTTTGCTCTTTGGCTTTAAAAAAAGAAACATGTCCCTTAAAAAAAAGTGTACAAGAAGTCTTTGAAACAATTTCATTTCATTATCTTTCCTCCTCCTATTTCTTACAGTACTGTACTTCCTTGTATTCCCACCATCTATATTCCTGGGATAGCTGCAGTCAACATTTATTCTGAACCAACCAAAGCAAGCCTTTACCTCTTGAGTAAAGGCTTGCTTTACTCAAGAGTAAAACACAAATACACAGACACACACACTTATACAAAAGCAGCAGCTACCAGCCAAGACCTGTAGCCTTGGAATGGAATGTTCGCCTTTCCCAGTGACAACATTGCTCAGATATTCCAAGCAAGAGAGGCCAGATAAAGTAATATGTTTACCTTGCAGGTAAGGCTCCTTTCACATCTTTGGGCTTCTGAATATAGCCATAGACTCTTTGTGCTCCCATTCCTAAGCCAACCATTTCTTCCCTCTTCCAATTTTATTTACTTCCCAATTCTTTCTTTCTTTTTTGCCTAATGTGCAAGTATGGTTTGGATAAAAAGGCAAGATTTTATTAAAGAGACAAAAAGATCCAATAGAGTACACTGGCACCCTGTTGTGCATACATTTCAGAAACCCATAGAATAAAGAAGGATTTTGGATATGTATAATACTTATACCGACAGGGCTCCAGGAAATTATCTGGAAGTCCCAAATCTAGGGAAAACAACCTGGTAAGATGTATGGGAACAGATTCCTCTTCTTAAAATGCATGTGAACCCCGAAATGGGGCATTGTTCTCTTGTATTCAACTGATTAAAGCAAATGTCCTTTTCTATCAGAGAGACAGTGAGCTACATATTTATCACACTTTAGTGAAATCTTACAGGCATAGAGCAATCTGTCAGAAGCTTAGTAGAGTCTGCTCTTTGCAGCGGAGCAAAAATAAGTTAAAACAAGTAAAACTTGACTTTAGGCCAAGGGATGTTCTTTTTTTTTTTCTTTCCTGAAACAAAATCTGAGTTTGTTATCTCCTATTCAAGACCATTACAATTGCAATTTAACATGACTGGTATGCTAAAACAACTGGTCTAGGGAATCTGGCAGGATGGCTTGATGATGGACAGTACCTTGGGCAACTCTAGGGGGTTGCCAGTTCAAACTGGACTTAAGCCACGGTGGCCCAGTGGTTAGAGCACAGTATTGCAGGAGAACTCTGCCCACTGCCAGGAGTTCAATCCTAAGAGAGCTCAAGGTTGATTCAGCCTTGCATCAATCTGAGGTCAGTCAAATGAGGATTCAGATTGTTAGGGGCAATATGCTGACATTGTTAACCACCCACACAGTGCTGTAAACTCTATGGGGCAGTATATAAGTTTAAGTTTATGCCGGAGAGGGGCGGCATACAAATCCAATCCAATCCAATCCAATCATCAATAAATGCTATCGCTATTAAAGAAATTGACCTTGAACACTCAGACGGCAGATTGAAAAGGTTGGGTGGGGTTGCAGTTTTTTCCACATTGGTGAGATATTATCATAGTTATTTCTACATTTGCTATTGCGCATAATAATCAAAATATGCAATCTCTCTTTCCCTCTGCATGCATATTAGCTACCTTCTCTGTAGCCATGACTGTGGGATTTCAAGTCATTTTTTTGACTCCCCTAACTAACCATTAGACCAAACTGTCTCTTTCTGCAGCCACAACACACCTTAAAGTCTTAGAATGTTTTAGAAACGCAGGACTTGAATTGTAAGATGGGGCAGGAAATCTCATAGAGCAAGAAAAAAAAAGAGCCAGAATTTCCTTTAACAAGGCTAGTCCAGTTCCTTCCCTAGCCAGATCCAAGAAGAGAGTCCAAACCAGGCAGCCAAAATGGAGTATTATGGGTTGAGATGGGCTTTTGCTTGACTGACAGAATGCAGTTTGTATCACATGAGGGACAGATAAACAGAGATTATCTACAAGCTTTCCACTACAGCACCCAACAACTTTTCCTCAGTGGTTCTCAACCTGGGGGTTGGGACCCCTTTGGGAGTCGAACAACCATTTCACAGGGGTCGCCTAAGACCACGGGAAAAGGCAAATTTCCCATGGTGTTAGGAACTAAAGCTTTTATTCTGGTGCCTTGGAACTTATTTTTACAATCCAACCAATCAGGTGTTTACAAGGGGGGTGTCCCTTCAACCTTCCTGCCAATCAGCTTAAAGCTCTGTTGGGAGAATTGGTGTTAGACTTATGGTTGGGGGTCAGCACAACATGAGGAACTGTATTAAGGTGTTGCAACATTAGAAAGGTTGAGAACCATTGAGTAACACTTATAGTCCAAAATACCAAGGCTTCAGGATGCTCACTTATATATACTACATGTATCCTATATATAGTATAGAATAACAATATATACCGCTATCAACTATATATTTAATGGATAAAAATTACCAATGTTTGTTCTAAGTATGGATGACTTCATGAACACATTACTCTGGGATTTTAATTTTTAATTAACTCTGCCTTGCACTTTCAGTGTTGTCCCCCTCTTCCCCTCTCCCCCCACCCCAAATAGAAGTGCTGAGTGGTGAAAAATAGATATAATAGTTATACAGTGTTCCCTCGATTTTCGTGAGTTCAAACTTCGCGAAAAGTCTATACCATGGTTTTTCAAAAATATTAATTAAAAAAATACTTTTTTCCCTATACCATGGTTTTTCCCACCCGATGACGTCATATGTCATTGCCAAACTTTAGTCTGCCTTTAATAAATATTTTTTTTAATAAACTTTAATAAATAAACATGGTGAGTAATAATCTAAATGGTTGCTAAGGGAATGGGAAATTGTAATTTAGGGGTTTAAAGTGTTAAGGGAAAGCTTGTGATACTGTTCATAGCCAAAAATAGTGTATTTACTTCCGCATCTCTACTTCATGGAAATTTGACTTTCACGGGTGGTCTTGGAACGCATCCCCCACGAAAATCGAGGGAACACTGTACCGCAGAGCAGAGTAGAGCAGAGCTAGAAAGTTCCTGACAATGCTACAGAGAAGTCAAGCTGCAACAAGGACATTTGTCCTGCTGATCAGAAAGGCTGATGCTTCTTAATAGCATTTGGTGAAAGCTGGAGTAATAGCAGAGTAGGCCACTGAGTGACACACAAGTAACTTGTAACATACACATTGGAATGAGGTGGGCAGCCAAGTTTTAGACTCAAATGGTGCTGTCTCATTTTGTTATTTTAAATATATATGAATCAGCAGATTCTTTGTGCTCTCAAAATCTAGCAAAGCAATTAAAGAATGGACATCCCTCTCTTTACGGCCTGCTCAGGATTTCTCACCCTTCATGGGTTCCCTTCACTTGGATAGAGTAGACTTTACTAAAAAAAATACACCAGGGTTTCCCAATCTTGCCATGTTTAAGACTTGTGGCCTTCAACTCCCAGAATTCTCCAGTAAGGCATGCTGGCTGGGGAATTCTGGGAGTTGAAGTTCACAGGTCTAAAAGTTGCCATGTTTGGGAAATCCTGAACTAGATGGTGAAAGGGCCAATATTTTTAGCACCTTTATTTCTTTCCTGTTCTCCTTCTCTCCCTAAATGACAAAGTGATGACTGTTCTGAAAATTAGGGTGAGGGCTGTGTGTGATAGTAACGTAGCTATCAAAAAATTCTTGTGGGAAAGCTGTGTGTGGAAAAAGATCTATCAAGACGTGACAGACTTGCTCTGCCTGAGGGAACAAACTGCCAATGACACATCAAAAGACCAGGCAGATAGTTGGAGGTTTGCCTCAGAGATGAAAAGAAACAAATCATCTCTTATCTTGATTTATTGGTAGCAACTCATCACTTATTTCCCTCTTTCAAAATCTCCAATATTGTACCTGCAACCTACTGTTTGGCTTTTTTGATGGCACAGGTGACACTGACTTGTTCTCGTCTCTTCTGCTGACAGGGGGAAAATCTGAGCTCCATTCCTGAACCCTGCTGAAGGTCAGGAGAGATGATGTCCTTCAGAAATGAGAAGGAACCAAACTCCAAGCCAAGGGTAAAGTTTAGTTTAGTTTAGTTTAGTTTATTTAGATTTGTATGCCGCCCCTCTCCGAAGACTCGGGGTGGCTAACAACAATAAAAAAGAATGTAACAAATCTAATATTAAAAAGTAATCTAAAAAAACCCCAATTTAACAGACCAATCATACCAACAAACATACCATGTATAAATTCTATAAGCCTAGGTGGAAGGGAGAAAAAATTGTCAATTCCGCCATGCCTGACGACAGAGGTGGGTTTTAAGGAGCTTGTGAAAGGCAAGGAGGGTGGGGGCAACTCTGATATCTGGGGGGAGCTGGTTCCAGAGGGTCGGGGCCGCCACAGAGAAGGCTCTTCTCCTGGGTCCCTCCAAATGACATTGTTTAGTCGACGGGACCCGGAGAAGGCCAACTCTGTGGGACCTAACCGGTCGCTGGGATTCGTGCGGCAGAAGAGGCAAGAAATGCAGGGTGCCTCAAGAAGATATAGGAAGCCCAGCATAGGTCATATGTGAGTATTTAGTTTAATGAAAAGAAGGACTAGGGGAGACATGTTAATAGTTTTCCAATATCTAGAGCAGGGGTTGGCTCTTCTATGGCATCCTGCGCATGCTAAGGAATTCTGGGAGTTGAAGTCCACAAGTCATAGAAGAGCCAACTTTGCCTACTGCTAATCTAAGGGATTGCCACAAAGGAGAGGGGACCGACCAACCTATTCTCCACAACCTGGAGAAAAGGGAGTCAAGCTATTCTTGTTCTGAAGGCAGAACAAGAAACAATGCATGGAAACCAATCATGGAGAGATCCAACCTAGAAATAAAGAGGGTTTTCCTGACAATGAGGACCATTTACCAATGGAACGGCTTGCCTTCAGAAGTTGCAGGTGCTTCAACACTGGAGGCTTTTAAGAAGAGATTATGGACAGCCACTTGTCTGAAATGGTATAGCTCAGTGATGGTGAACCTTTTTTTGCTCAGGTGTCCAGAGGGCATTCCGGAGGCTTTGCTGAAGCCTGGGAAGGGTAAAAAGTGGCCCAATGGGCCTATCGGAAGTTCATTCCTGAACTTCTGGTAGGCCCATTGGGTCCATTTTTCACCATCCACAAGTTCCACAGAATTTCCTGAAGCCTGGGGAGGGCAAAAACGGACTTCTCTACCCTCCGAAAGGCTAAAAATCAGCTAGCCAGCATGCACATGAGTACTGGAGCTGACATAGACAATGCCTTGCATGCCCTCAGATATTAC
This sequence comes from Erythrolamprus reginae, assembly GCF_031021105.1. NCBI lineage: Eukaryota > Metazoa > Chordata > Lepidosauria > Squamata > Dipsadidae > Erythrolamprus > Erythrolamprus reginae. Next base: position 182,980,108 of record NC_091951.1, on the reverse strand, counting down.
TCCAGGTGCCACCTGATGCCATAGGTTTGCCATCATGGCCATAGCATCTCCTACGTAAGCGGGGGAGGGGGTGCGAGTTGGACTAGAAGACCTCCAAGGTTCCCTTTCCAGCTTCTCTTATTCTGTCTCTTCTGCACGGGCTGAAAATCCTGCTTGGATTTTAGCACGGAGGATTTTCAGCTTCTGGGTGGAGCCTCCCAGGTTTCCCCCTACACCCAAGCTATCCCTCATTTTTTAAACGGTATTTCATCCTTTTAAACAATGTGATGGCTTAATGATTACCAATTGGGAGTGCCAGGATTACAGTAGTGGAGAGAAACAGTCACATGAGCAGTTATCTTGCTTACTGACTATTTTGCCCAATGACAGAATTCCTGGCTCAATTTTGGTCATAAGTCAAGGACTACCTCTAGCTACTGCTGGGAACCATTTATAAGGATAATGAATAGTGATGGGCGAACCCAACGGTGTTCGGGTTCGGCAAGTTCGGACGAACTTTACGCAACATTCGGCAGAACCCGAACCAAACCCGAACCCGAACAGGGAATCCCACCAAGAGATTCCGGGGGTGTAGCTTTGATGTCACGTATACCGGCAGGTTGCTAAGGACGCCAAGGTGATCACTTCCTGGATTCTATGGAATCCAGGAAGTGATCACCTTGGCGTCCTTAGCAACCTGCCAGTGACATCAAGGCTCCGCCCCCGGAATCTCTTTGTGGGAGGGATTCCCCAGCTCCTTCAAAGGGAGGTCTTCACTTAAAAATAAACATTGTTATTTTTACGAAAAAGGACGCCGCAGCGGCGCTGCAAGCAAAGGGCGGTCCTTTCAGGTAAAAATAAACATGTTTATAAACATAAACCCCGAACTTTGCCTGAAGTTTCAAAACATTTCGTGTTCGTGTTCTGCATACTGAACACCGCAAAATTTGATACAGACCCGAATTGTGCAGGTTCGGTTCACCCATCACTAATAATGAAGGCAACATTGCTAAGACTGACTATTTTTTTATTAACTACATAATGGCCATTATTATTATTTCAGCTTTCCTTGGTTTTATAGCCCGGCAAAAGTCATAAATTGGGCACAAAGTTTGTTTTCCATCACCATTGTAACTGAGAACAATTGCTAAATGAGATAATTGCTAAATATTCACCTGTATTCACCTGCAGATTACACATTAACATAGCAACACTTCTATTTTACAACTGGACTAACATTACCTTTATTTGTATTCTCGCTGTTATTTTCAAAGCTTGTTTTGTTCTTCCCCCTTTATTTCTACCCATTCATAATCCACTTCCAATCTTCTTACACTAAAACCAGCTACTCTCATAAATTTCCTAAAAATTACAAAGTTGATCATTGAAGTTGCATTATTATTCTTCCCTTTTGAACTAGGAGTTTCCCACTCTATTAGATAAGAAGCCATGTCAATGGCAGAAATTCATTTGGAAGATATAGCCAAATCAAGTTCACCCCAGTGAAAAGACTGTTGTGAACAAAGGGTTAACATACAGGGAGGGAGGGAGGGAGGCATCTGTTTTCTGGGGATTTGGGGAGGGGAGAGATAGGGAGAGGAGAGAGCTGAAAGGCAATTGCTATTATTTCTGCTAAAATAGCTGGCTCTAATTAGCATTTTCACATCTCAGCTGAACATATAATGAACATGTTCATTCATGTGAAGCAGGCTCTGTCCTTAATGGAAACCAGACAAAGTATTTGTGCCAACAGTCTTCCCTACCCCAATATAGTCTCAATGGATTGAGTACAGTTCTCCTAAGAGAGACACATTTTTGGCTGTGTTGGCCAAAGACAATGGAACCAGAGGCAGATACTCAGTGGACTAGAGGTCAGGTACAGTATGATTTTGAGGAAGTGTGGCCTGTAACAACAACACTTCTTTCAACCAGGTTTTAGGTTCTCATGGATCAAGACATGAAAAGAAGTTTTGTGAGTTATTTTTATTAAAATGCATTATACCACAAGAGTGTTCAGCCCAAATAAAATCCAATACAGTGGTACTTCTTCTTAAGAACTTTTCTAGATAAGAACCGGGTGTTCAAGATTTTTTTGCCTCTTCTTAAGAACCATTTTCTACTTAAGAACCCGAGCCCGGAAAAATTTCCTAGAAAATTTGAGAGTGGCACGAAGGTCCGGCCAGTTTCCTGCCATTCCCCCTTTAATCCCGGCCATCTTGGGCTTTTCTGGGCTGCCAGAGGAGCCTTTCTGTGGAGCTTAAGGAGGCTTTGGCAACCTAGAGAGAACAGAGCGTTTTCCTTTCTCTGGATGCTTGGAGAGGGAATAAAACTCTGCCAGTGCCCAGAGAAAAGAAATGCTCCCTTTGCTCTGGGCTACGACTGTCATCCTCCTCTTTTTCTTCCTCCTCTTTCCACCCAAATTCCAAGCTTTTATTTCTTTCCTAATGGGTTTGCACACTTTATTTGCTTTTACATTGATTCCTATGGGAAAAAATGCTTCTGCTTACAAACTTTTCTACTTAAGAACCTAGTCACAGAACGAATAAAGTTCTTAAGTAGAGGCACCACTGTATTCTGTTTCATGCACTGACACACACTTTCCTTTTATTCACTTATGGTAACTCTTCTCTCAAAAACCCAACACATTCCAAGCCCAGGTGCACATCTTAGGAACACACCATTAAACCTAAGCACAGTTAATTCTCAACATGCCCAGGGATTAATAGCATTGTGCGTAAGGTATTTTTAACAATGTGAAATTCCCATAGAGTTTGCCACATCTTTTCCCTTCCCTTCCCTTTCTGTCTGCAATTTTTACCCAGCACATTCCCATATAAATGAGCCACCGCTTTCCCCGTGTTTCCCCAGAACAAACCTATTTTCACCATACAGTGGTAAATTAGTCAGGAGGAAATGGGATTCAGATTTATCAATAACAGCTCTGCTGAATTTTAGGAACATTCATTCGTTTCTCTTTGAAGACTTTATCAATGTTTTCTTCTTTTTGAAAATAATTTTAATTCATCTACATTAGTGATGGCAAGTCTTTTCTTCCTCGGGTGCCGAAAGAGCATGAGTGCACACTGTCACGCATGCGAGAGTGCCCACTCCCATAATTCAATACATGGGGAGGGCAAAAACAGCTTCCCCCACCACCTGGAGACCCTCTGGAGGCCGGAAATGACCTGTTTCTCAACTTCTGGTGGGCCCAGTAAGCTCGTGTTTTGCCTTCCCCAGGCTCCAAAGGCTTCCCTGCAGCCGGGGGAAGGTAAAAGCGCCCTCCCCATCCCCCAAGAGGCTTTCTGGAAGCCAAAAACATCCTCCCAGAGCCTCTGTGTGAGCCAAAAATCAACTGGCAGGCACACACATGTACATTGGAGCTGAGCTAGGGCAACATTTCGCGTGCCAGCAGATATATCTCCGTGTGCCACCTGCAGGTTCACCATCACTGGTCTACATGGTACGATTTTATTTCATTTTTAACTTTTTTAAGGTTATGGAATACCAAATGCTTTGCTTTTCCCAAAGGGGGGAAAACACAAAAGCCACAGCAGTGCAGTCCAGCAGATTGAACACAGGGTGTGAAACCATGAGAAACCACCAGCCAAGAAGTTGAGACACAGTGCTTGGGCTACTTCTGCCCATAAGCATGATTGACTTAGACTGGCCAAGGTGAAGATGTGGGAGCCTTGCAGGAGACCTCTGAGTGTTGGCCATAAGGGGCACAATTTTAAGATGCTCACTTGGGATGGGTTCATCTAGATCAGGGGTTCTCAATGCTGCGGCCCCTTAATACATGTTTCTCATGTTGTGGTGACCCCCAACCATAGGTCTAGCACCAATTCTCCCAAGCTGATTGGCAGGAAGGTCAGAAGAACACCCCCACTGTAAATGCCTGATTGGTTGAATTGTAAAAATATGTTCCAAGGCACCAGAATAGAAGCTTTTGTCTTTCCCCATGATCTTAGGCGACCCCTGTGAAACAGTAATTTGACCCCCAAAAGGGTCCTGACCCCCAGGTTGAGAACCACTGATCTAGATACATCTAAATATAGTAGATGGGGTGGGTTGGGGAGGTTATGCCATAAACCAAAGGTGAAGTTGTAGACTTGGTTATGCTTGTCCTAATGGATTGGTCAGCATTCTTGGGTGGTTCCCAGCTTGTTGACCAGATGGAGCTGGAGGTATATTATACATATACGAGTCTACGGAGAGGGGTGGCATACAAATCTAATTAATAATAATAATAATAATAATAATAATAATAATAATAATAATATATTATACATACATTATACAGGTGTGCAAATGGTTGAGGCAACTCAGCAGCTTTCCTTCAACACCTTCTCACCCTTTGCAGGCCCTTAGGAAAGGTGTGCTGTGCAGGTGCAAAGGACATCTCCCTCATGGTGACACAGACATATAAGTTTACCCAGGTGACAAAATTAGATTTTGAGGAGTCAGCACTAGATTAGCAGTATATGCCTCGAATAAGGAGTTACATGTATAGATATGGCCAGTGATGGGCTCCTACTGGAATGGTCAGGAACGCAGTTCCGGTAGCAAAATTTGGAGCTCCACCCCAGAGCACTCAATTTGCACTGAAAGATTTTGAAACAAAATGCATAAGCCCCGCCCACAGTGTGGTAGTAAAACTTTTGGTAGCCTATCACTGGATATGGCATAAAAAATAATGTTTAGAAGGGACACTGTTAATTAAAAGATGTACAGGAATATGTTATTAGTCTGCTAAATGTAAGATGAATTAAGACTAGAATCACTCAGGGAAAGGTCAAGAGGGAAAAAGAGGAAGTAGAAAGGGAAGGAAGAAGGAGTACAGGGGTGGGCTACTGCCCAGACCGGGGAGGGGGAAACGCAGTGGGTTAGCGAAAATAGAGCTCCACCCCTGAGCACACAATTTGCACTGAAAGATGTTGAAAGAAAATGCAGGGCATCCTGCATAAGCCACGCCCACAGTGTGGTAGTACAGTAGTCCCTCACCTATTGCTGGTGTAACGTTCCAGACCCAGCCGCGATAGGTGAAATCCGCGATGTGGAATTTATCGACTGATAGTACTTATTTAAGTATTTATATTGTAATTGTTTGGTAAGTTTTCATTGTTTTAAGTGTTTATAAACCCTTCCCACACAGTATTTATTTTAGATACAGTATTTAAATACAGTATTTACAATTTTAGATTTTTTTTTTTTAAACCTGCCGATCGAGTTCGGCGGGCTGTTTAAATCTGCCGATCGACTTCCTCAGAAACCCGCGAACCAGCGAAGATCCGCGAATGATTTTTCTCATTAATATTTCTTGAAAACCCGCGATGAAGTGAAGCCGCAGTAGGTGAAGCGCGGTATAGCGAGGGACTACTGTACCCCATTTTCCCGAAAATAAGTCACCCCGAAAGTAAGACATAGGAGAGGTTTCATAGAATCGCCTAATATAAGGCATCCTCCGAAATTAAGACATAGGAGTCGTCTCTTTTCACAGCATTCCCGAACAGAACATATAGAACACTGCTGTCCATAAATTGCATCCCAAAATGCTGCATCAATCAGATTTAAAACACATCCAATACGGTAGTATTACATAATGGTATGGTAGTAGTAAGAAATTCTTGATAGGATTCACAGTTTCTCTGCTTATGCTGGTTTGTGATGACAACTACTGTACAGTATAATAATAAATGTTCTTTTTTTTTTGTTCAGCAATAAATGTGTATTCTTCTTCATTGAAAAAAAATCAGACATCCCCTGAAAATAAGACGTGGCACATCTTTGGGAGCAAAAATTAATATAAGACACTGTCTCATTTTTGGGGAAACAGGGTAAGAATTTTGGTAGCCCTTCACTGAAGGAGTGGATTGAAGTAGGAAGGGGGATTTTTGTATATTAAAAGTATGGGATTGTGGTCTGCCCAAGAGCCCGGCATAATTTGTACTTCTTTTATCTGGTTTATGATGTGGGAGCTGGACCAAGCCATATCGATAGGTGACCATGATTTGTGTGGGTGTGAGTAGAAAGTATATTGTGTTTTCTACGGAGAGGGGCGGCATACAAATCTAATAAATAATAATAATAATAATAATAATAATAATAATAATAAAGTTAAGAGTTCTCCATAGATCTTTGAGTGCATATTCATATGCTAAATCATCAAATGTAGTTGGAAGATTTTTTCTTTGGTGAGATTGTTTAGTGCTTTTATAATCTTTTTTTTTTTTGTCGTGTATGGTATTAAAGTAACCTATGATGATAAAGTTAGATAAGTTCATTTCATTTATTTTTTTATGTAATTTTGTGAAAAAGGTAGGTTGTTTAGTTGACGGTGCATAAATTCCTATTATCGTTATTTGCTCTTTGTTAATTGATATTTGAACCATTAATATTTGGCCGTCTGGGTCTTCATAAATGAGATGTGGTATATATTACTTTTAATATACAAAACCCCCAACAATACAACACAGCAAAGATGGACCATGAAACAATCTATTATAAAGGAAGTAGGAAGGGGGAGAGAAAGAGAAAGAAGGTAAAAGGAAGAGATGGAGATAGAGGGAGGGGAAGTGTAAGGAAAGGAGGAAAATCAGATAAATGATAAATAGCAGTATAAAATAGGTGCAAAAATAGGATATTGATTCATGATAGATTGATAAAATTTATAATTATGTGTGGTTTTGATATGCTTTAAGGTACATGCATGGATATACATATGGAAACTGTGGAGAAAAAAATTATTATTATTTTAATAAAAAAGACATACCAGTTTAAACTGCTTTGTGATTGTTCTTTGTGTGCCGTGTCAGCGAGGCACTCTGATTTCATACTTGCAACAGTGATTTAACAGCAGAGCAGGACCAGACAAGCATACAGGGCTGAGGTATTTTCATTAAGCTTTGTGGTTCACCTACAAGGTGTTTAGAGAAGTTTGGAATCTCAAGTAATATTCTTTAGGAAACACAGTTTTTAGGGACCTAAATGCATAAAAAGCACATTCTCAAAATCCTGCCCTATTGCCACAATATGGAGTCACATTCTACTTTTACTCATAAAATAGAAGATACTGTAGATGAAATAACAGGATGTTGTGGTTAAACAAAGACTTGATTCTAAGTGACTGAGGGACCCTTCCCCCCAAAATCCCTATATTTGGACTCATTAGCTATCGTCAAAGGAAATACATCCTTTATTTTCTCCCCTATTAGTAAATAATTGTCAACTTGCTCTATTGGGGAGAGGGATTAAAGCAGTGATGGATTCCTACGGGTACGGTCAGGTACGCAGTACCGGTAGCAAAATTTTGATTCCTACCCTTTTTTTTCCCTTCTGGGCTCTGGGTATGTTTTTCCTATCACAGTAGATGAGGTTGAATGTGTATAATTTTACAAGAGCTGTGCGTGCGTGTGTGTGTACATACACTTTATATAGTAGATAATAAGGGGTGGGCTACTGCCCAGACGGGGGGGGGGAACACAGTGGGGTAGCGAAAATGGAGCTCCACCCCAGAACACCCAATTTGCAACTGAAAGATGTTAAAACAAAATGCATAAGCCACGCCCACAGTGTGGTAGTAAAAAAATTGATAGCCCATCATTGGATTAAAATGTAGTTCGGTACTGAAATGAAGGCTTCTCACACAGGACTTAACCGATATTGGTGGGTTTGACCAATAGTAGTTGGAATATTCAGGATGAGGTACCCTGTAATCTTCTGCCTTTTATTAACAGAAGCATTTAGCAATACAGTGATACCTCATCTTACAAACGCCTCGTCATACAAACTTTTCAACGGGGTTTAAGATTTTTTTTGCCTCTTCTTACAAACTATTTTCACCTTACAAATCCACCACCGCCGCTGGGGTGCCCCACCTCCAGACTTCCGTTGCCAGCGAAGCACTCGTTTTTTGCACTGCTGGGATTCCCCTCCATGGGAAACCTCACCTCCAGACTTCCGTGTTTTTGTGATGCTGCAGGGGAATCCCAGCAGTGCAAAAACGGGCGCTTTGCTGGCAACAGAAGTCTGGAGGTGGGATTTCCCAGCAAGGGGAGCCTCAGTGAAATCGCAGCATCACAAAAACACAGAGGTCTGGAGGTGGGGTTTCGAGGACTTCGGTGTTTTTGCGATGCTGCGATTTCACTGATGCTCCCTTCGCTGGGAAACCCCATCTCTGGACTTCCATTGCCAGCGAATCACTCGTTTTTGCGATGCTGGGATTCCCTGCTGGGATTTCCCTGCAGCATCGCAAAAACACAGAAGTCTGGAGGTGAGGTTTTCTCAGGAGAATTCCAGCAGCGCAAAAATGGGCGCTTCGGCTGGCAAAAGGGGTGAGTTTTGGGCTTGCATGCATTAATTGCTTTTCCATTGATTCCTATGGGAAACATTGTTTCGTCTTACAAACTTTTCACCTTAAGAACCTCATCCCGGAACCAATTAAGTTTGTGAGACAAGGTATCACTGTACACAGTAAACAAGACATACAATGCAAATAAATAAAGAAATGTTTATCTAGAACTTGCTGGAGGAAAAGAGGATTTTATTCTTTTTAACTTTCATTGTAGGGTAGAAAGAGTTTCTTTAGAGACTCGGATCTTCTAAAACCAATGCAAGCCATGTGGATGCAAATGAAATGCTGCTGTCCTATTTAACAGGCAGTATTGTATAACTGGGTGTGAAGTTTTGTGGCAGCTTTATGTGAGTGATATTAAAAGTATCATAAAATTCTCTCCCCAGGTTCAGACATGTTTCTTCAGTGACTAATGCCATTAAATAGTGTGAACATACATAGGAACTATGTACTTATGAAACTTTCCAGATTTCCATTCAAGTAAGAAAACGTACCTGCTACACACCTTTCAAAATTTAGGTGGCCACAGAGCTACTAGCCAGATTAAAGAACACAACTTGATGAATTGTTGATGAAGAAAATAATGATTGTCAAGGGGGAAGAGAAAAGACATTTTTGAAAAATTCCTAATTTAAAGAACTTCAAACATTTTGACATCAAACAATACAACATTAAAGTCATATAAAATAATAAATATATATATATACAAAGAACTTCAAGTAGGTGGTCCTATCTTCCTTCCTTCTGAAACTCTATTGCAAAAAGTTGACAGCACAATCCTCTACAGTTTAGGTAGAAGTAAAGCCCATTGAGCTTTATCTTCAAGTGACAAGATTGCATGAATCAACCAGGATTTTATTCAACAATGCAGTGATTATAAGAGCTGAGTCAAGCTGAAATGAGTCAGTTGAATGTAACTTACTTATTTGAATGAAATAAAATATTCAGTTTGATTTTGCATGAGTAAAACTCACCAAAACGTTGAATATATTTCAAAGCACCTGATTCACTTTAATAGGTGAAGTCAATTTTGGAGTTCAGTTCTGAAAAAATTATTTCAAGGAGTGAATAACACAAGGTTTGGGTGCAGAAGTAAATCTCACTTATTTTCATGGGCCTTACTCCAGAGCTAGTCAATCAAATTGGAATAGAATTTGAACCCTCAACTTAATTTGAATAGTGTATCAAATCCAATTCTTTTGAGACCTTTAGATTCATGAAAGACATTTAGATTCATAAAAATTGTATCAAAAGGAAATCTGAAGCCATTTGACTAATTAGAACAATTCAGCAGAATAGAAAATTCCAAAGATTAATCAAAAGGATAAATTGCATTTAAGTTAACATTTTCAAAATTAAAATTTGTTGAGCCCTAGATTGTATGGAATTTGAACTACAGTCTCCTTGAGGACATGAAGAAAGAAACCAGCAAAAAGAAGTGTTTTTGGGAAAGGAGCAGTAATATCTCCTTTGTTTCCTTTTTATAAGCCATTTTTCTGAGGATACAATTTTTTTGTGTATATGTATGTATTGTTTATATGTATGTCTGGGATTCTCTGTAACTTTTCTGCCTACTTGCTCTGCTCTTGATCAGATGTAGCTCTCATGATCACCATTATCACATATCAACAGCGGAAAAATATTACTTGAATATATGTTTCCCAAAATCATCTAATACCCAAACTTAATAATGCATGTTTCTTATATTAAAATAGACAATCCTGTCCAGAAAATTACCTTGGTTTTGCCACCTATATATTTAGAACTTTTCTTGGCAAGGAAATTATCACCCATTGTTCAATTTTCTTGAAGACCCAGCTAGAACTATCTCCATTTCAATTCACAGTGGTGGATCAAACAGGCCTGAGTCTTTATGCCTGTAACACCTGGGTCTCTATGTCTTCAAAAGCCAGAGCAGAAGGCTTTCAAAAGGGATGAGTCATAAGCTTTGAAGCCCTGTGTGTCCTGCCACTAGGATTGTAGATCTTTTCTATTTACTCTTGAAACCCTTTGTTTTTTGGTTACAGGGTTTACTGGAAGACAGCAGAGGGGAAATGATTTATTTGCCCTAGAATTGGCAGGATCCCAATCTCCTCCCTGGGCTATTTCCCCAGGTTTTGCGGGCAGCTCCCTGCCCAAGAATTCTTCAGTTCCAAGGTGATTCCTTTTGCATTACTTTCCCCACCCCTTCCCCAAACTCTGAATCAGAGGGTGTGTTTACCAGGTTCACAAATACTCACAGGCCTCAGCAAGAAGTGAGGAGATGCTTTTCCATTTATGCCCTACAGAAGTAGCTCGATTCTGGCCTGTTGCCACCAAACCATGCCAGAAAACATAGCTAACTTGAAGTACTACACATTTCTTCCACTCATTTGCATCCATGGCACGGTTTCAATCAATCAACTCCAACTTTATTTCCACAGCCAGCAATGGAAACCGAATTGGGGTTCTGGTTTCTCTTTTCTCCAGGGCTACTGTGTTTGATAGCAAATCTGAGCTCATCTGGATTTTTATAGTCCAGATCTCTGTAAGCTAACCAAGCAATTGGGCTCATTGTTGTATTTTGCCTTCAGTCCACCCTTCTTCTTGAATTATGGAGTGCAACATCTGTCTGGGGGCCTTGCTCTTGTAGTTGAAGGGAATTAAAAAAGAGAGAAAAAACAAAATTAATGTGTTGGTTCTTTGTTAAGCGACTTAAAGCTTAAGTTTGATCTAAGGACCTAGAGCAGACCTGGGCAAGGGGGTGCCCGCGAGCCACTTCTGGCCCACCCACTGTCTGTGACCGGTATGCAGAGGTCGGGGTCCACTGCAGTGCGAGGATGAAAGAGCTCACCATGTCTGCCAGAACTCCTCCGGTTCCTGCTTTCCTGATGAATCATGAGGAAAGCAGAAACTGGAGGAGTCCTGGCAGATGCGGTGAGCTCTTTCATCCTCGCACTGTAGCGGACTCTGACCTCCAATGAGAGCGGCTGAGCACAGAAACAACGCAAACACTTCAGTGCAGTGACTGTGGTGCACCATGTTGCCATAAAGCAAACAATCAGGGGTCTGTAGAGTGGGTCTGGGTCTTTACAGTATTGGGTAGAACTGAGTTAATTGTATTAGTCCAGCCCTCTAAAACCATCCCAATTTCTCATGCGGACCCATGGCAAAATTAATTGCCCACCCCTGACCTAGAGGGTCCCTGAGACCCTTTCAGAAAGGTCCAAAAAGTCAAATATTTTAAAATTGCTCAGTTTTTAACAGATACAATGAAAATCATGCTGTTGGTGCCCTTTATATTGTCCTAATGTATCCTAAGTTTGGTTAAGGAGTCTACGGAGAGGGGCGGCAAACAAATCAAATAAATAAATGAATGAATGAATGAATGAATGAATGAATAAATAAATTTTAAGCATAAAAACCAGTCCAGGGGTGGGTTCTATTTACCTTCCCTACCAGCTCGCATTGCATCAGAAGTGTGTGTTTTGCATGTCACGCAAATGACCCTCTGATGCGCAGAGGTTTTTTTTGCAAACCGCTTTCAAGGAGCAGTGACCAGAGGACTGGTTTGAGGGTGTGGCCAGCCGGCCATTGCTGCCGGTTTGGCAAACGGGGGCAAATTTCCATCACTGTTTTGAACCAGTCCAAACAGGCAGCAACCCACCACTGAAGCAGTCTGGAGAACCAAAATGTTTGAAAGCCACTGATACAGAATAACACAAATCAAAAAGATTTATGTCAGCTGAAATTTTGAAATTCAATTCTTGCTTTTAGATTTACATTTTTTCAACCTTTGCTTGGACAAATTGGTTGTTTTAATTTACAGGCCAGGTGAACTTTCTTCTTTCAAGAAGAAAGTTGCAAATATTATGTTCTCAGGGAGAAGAAGTATTGGATTGAGCCACAGAAAACTATTGAGTAATTTGGTGTCTGTTGCTCATTCTCAGCTCAACTTATTTTACACTGGTGGTTGTGGGGCAAGACTTGAAAAGTCGGGTAATGTATGTGCTGCCCCGAACTCATGGAAGAAAGACAGACTATATCTTAATTAAATACACAAATACCCCAGATTGTCCTACAATCTGAACATAGATTTCTGCACTCATTTTCTTCAAATTGTCGATATACTTACACATTCATGTAATATATACTGCTCAAAAAAATAAAGGAAACACTCAAATAACACATCCTAGATTTAAATGAATGAAACATTTTCATTGAATATTTCATTTGCACAACAGCATGTGAAATTGACTGTCAAAAAGTGGACAGTTTGATTTCACAGAAGTTTGATTTGCTTGAAGTTATATTCTGTTTTTTAAGTGTTCCCTTTATTTTTTTTGATCAGTGTATAAAGTTTTTTTTATTAGGTGGATGACAGAAGCAGAAAAAGATGGGAGGTATTTTTTTTTATATTTTTTTTATTTACAAGACTATATATAAAAGATATAAAAACATATAGACATCAATAGACAATATACAGTAACAATGGAAAATACATTTATTTATTTATTTATTTATTTTATTATTTATTATTTAGATTTGTATGCCGCCCCTCTCCGAAGACTGGGCGGGTGAATGGCAGATCTATGATAATAAGATGTGCTGTAAATATTCTCAATATCCCGATATAGTACAGTTAAATAATTACATTGTATATAAATAAGAGATAAAGTTGAGTATGAAATAGCAGAAAAATTATAGATAGATAGGTTTGGTTTTAGTATATATCTTATTTCAATCATTTACTACAATAGAATAAACACCAGACTGTTATTGTATACAATTACAATTATATTATTATGTTATTATATACAATAACAATTGTTAATCAATCAGATTTTTTCTCTTTTTTTTCTTTTCTAACCAGCAGTAGAAAGAGTCCCAGCAGTTATAAAAGACAGAAGTATTGATACCAGCATATCTCTGCTTTAAATTAAGTTCTGTATTCCTTTGATCAATGACTTTAAGCATCCATCGACCACATGGTGGTGCTATTGTCCTAATGTATCCTAAGTTTGGTTAAGGAGTATTTGATTAAAACACCCTTGGGAAAACCGACTGTGCCATCTGCTTTATTAATGTACCAAGAGAAACGAAACTTAGCCACCCACAAGCCAGAAGGCACAGATGTTCCTTTGGGAGATCCATGATTGGGAGTAAGTTCATTATCAATACTAAACCTAGAGTGACCCAATATAGGTAGTCCTCCTCCACCTAGATCACAATTGGGACTACAATTTCTGTTGCTAAGTGAGGCAGTTGTTAAATGAGTCACGCCTGGTTTTACAACCTTTTTTTTTTTTCTATGGTTGTCAAATGAATCACAGAGTCTTTAAGCAAATCCAGCTTCCCCTATTGACTCACAAACGGCAATCAGATAACTCTGGGAGACTGTAACCAGTGAAGGGCTACCAAATTTTTTACTACCACACTGTGGGTGAGACTTATACAGGATGCCCTGAATTTTCTTTCAAGATCTTTCAGTGCAAATTGGGTGCTCTGGGGTGGAGCTCCATTTTTGCAACCCCCCCCCCCAATCTGGGCAGTAGCCCACCCCTGACTGCAACCATTGTAAATTTATGTTGATTACCAAGTGCTGAATTTTGATCAAGTGACTGTGGAAATGCTGTGATGATCCTAAGTATGAGGACGGGCTGTAAGTCATTTTTTTCAGTGCCTTTGTAACTTTGGTTGTAAGCCGAGAACAAAAACCGATGACCCACAACTTTAAAAATACCCAAGAAATGTAAAGTGCTTGGGTTTTTTTCCCCTGCCACATGAAAAGCTACATTTGTTAAAATGTCCTCATTACCTCATTAGTAATGCTGGCCTATCTAGGCAAAAAACTTGTCTCCTCTTTTTTTTGTTCGTTTGACCTCATTAGTAATGCTGGCCTATCTAGGCAAAAACCTTGTCTCCTCTTTTTTTTGTTCGTTTGACCTTCCATGATTAACAGGTCACTCTTACACAGATTTCTTTGGGCTCTATCCAGGGGCGGGCTACTGCCCAGATGGGGAGGAATGCAGTGGGGTAGCGAAAATGGAGCTCCACCCCAGAGCACCCAATTTGCACTGAAAGATGTTGAAAGAAAACGCAGGGCGTCCTGCATAAGCCACGCCCACAGTGTGGTAGTAAAAATTCTGGTAGCCCTTCACTGGCTCTATCTATGGCATTGCATATGCATCTTTTTTGTGGAATTCTCCTATCTCAAGGAAGGGATAGAACAAAACACCAAAACAGACAATATCTGTGTTACTCGGATGTTTAGGGTTACAATATGCACTAAACTGCAGTCAGCTGGTACTTGGATTCACACTGGCTCAATCCTTCCGGGGTCAGTAAGATGAGGAGCCAGATTGTTGGGGGCAATACGCTGATTGTATAAACTGCTTAGAGTGGGCTGTAAAGTACTACGAAGCAGTATATAAGTCTAAGTGCTTTTACTAGTGACCCTGTTAGCTGGAGCTGAGGGAAAATGGCATTTGAAATCTCTTGAGGTCATGTTGATATAAGTAATATCTCATCTCATGGGTAATATGTGCCCACAAATGCAGTCAAAACACTACACATTTAATGACAAAAAGGCACCCCTTATTTTCCCCCAACCCTAATTTCTCCATTCCTTCCCTCCTTCCTCCATTTCTTAATCTCTCTGTCTCTTTCCAGATGTTGACACCCTAAAATCCATGATCTAATTGAAGTCTTCAGGGTTGATTAGGATCAATCTTGGCACCAGAATGAGAAATTACTGGCTGTTCTTAAATTCCTACTTATATTCATTCAGAATCATGCCAAGCACACTAAAGATTGCCTGTTGGGCAAATATATCTTTCAACTTATGTTATGCTTGTACGTATGCATATGTGTGTGTGTGTTTGTGTATGTATACGTGCATGTATCTAACTCAGCCACATTCTGAAGACCCTAAACAGAGTGACATAGATGAAAAGATTTCAAATTAGCCTTCAGGATAGCCAGTGGATAAAATTGGTCCCACAAGCTTGTATTTTGTCTTTCTGTCACAAATTTAATCAAGGATTGAGACAAGTCACATTTTTTAAATTTGGAAATGGGAAAAACACATTCAGAACTATTCATTTCAGAATCATGGTGCTGTTGGATAAGAATTGAAACTGGGCACTAGAAAATTTGGCTGGATACATCTTTATTTGGGATCTAATATGTTCAAAGCCTCCTAAGCCTCCTAACAATCTTTCCTTTGTTGCATAAAAATTTGGGAGATGAGCCCAAACTATTGATTGATTGATTGATTGATTGATTGGAATTATATTCTGTCCCTCTCTGAGGACTTGGAGATTCATATTCAGAACAGGAGATGGTGAAAGGCTATAAAATAGGCTTTCAAGTATGGAAGGCATGCAAACATGGCACCTGACTGCATTTTTTAAAAAGCAGCCATATCTTTTCTTGGGATGATACATCAGCTAACAGCACTGTACAGCTACATTGTTTAAAACTGAGCCAAATGTCTAGATCAGTGATGGGGAACCTTTTTTTCCTCGGGTGTCGAAAGAGTGTGCACACATACTATCACACATGCGCGAGTGCCCACACCCATAATTCAATGCCTGGGGAGGGCAAAAACAGCTTTCCCTGTGTCCCCCCCCAAGAGACCCTCTTGTGGCTGGAAATAGCCTCTTTCCCAACTTCCCTGGTGCAGGGGGAGAGTAAAAACGCCCACCCCTATTCTCCTGGACCCTCTCTGGAAGCAAAAACACTCTCCCAGAGCCTCTGTGTGAGACAAAAATCAGATGGCCAGCACATAGATGCACGTTGGAACTGAGCTAGGGCAACGGCTCGTGTGCCAGCAGATGTGGCACCAGGTGCCACCTGTGGCGCCTGTGCCATAGGTTCGCCATCACTGGTCTAGATGTTATTTCATGTCCATGTCTCCATGTATGCTAGGATTTCCACACTAAAAGTGTTGAATATGCATTGCTTCTATTGTAATTTATCACAGGGCTCCTAAGGTTTTCTCCTCTTCCAGTGCATAGAACTCACAAAATTGCTGCATTGGGACTAGCAGCAATTGACAAAATGTTTGTTGCATTTTGAATAAACAAACAAAAAACAGGCTTGAGTTGAACTTGACTCCCAGTGATCGAATCCATGCTTGTTTCCTGGGCTTGCAGAAGCTGCCATAGCTGTCTTCTGGAATCACTTCCTTGATGAAAATAAATACATTTCTCAATATTAGCCAACAAGCCTGCAAATTCCAGGGAGTGGTCAAAAAATCTCAACCCAGGCTAACCCTGCATAACTTTTGAAATCAGCCAAGATCATTTCAGTTCTATAAGAAATGGTCACCTAATTGCTTAACATTATGTTGTTCTGGACCGTGGAAAGAATTCAAGCAGTTGTGACTGCAATGTTGACAAATGTCACCAATATTCAGGGTATTATTGGTTTTCCTGCCAGTAGGGAAGTTATTCAATGTCTATACTGCTGTGAAAAACTTCACACACCTGGGAAAATCTTCATTCAAGGAGTTTTTGAGCAATACACAATACAGTTTCTGAATTAACCCCATTTTTTGCTGTTATCTCAATACAGTGAGCCGCAAGCAGACCCCACAAGCTGTTTTGAAGGGATTCTAAGTGTTGGATTTGCCCGTAAAAGAAGGGGTGAGTCACAGGAACTGTTCAGCACCTTTATTGTCTATTAACTAGAATTAATACGGACTGCCGGCAGGCTGCATGGAAGCCGCTTTTAAGGGCTTCCCTGAAGCCTGCTAGCCACTGACAGCAGCTTATTTTTCCCGCCACTAGATTAGCCAATCAGCGGCAGCTATGCAAATCAATACTCCATATGCCCGTACATAATACCAAGTTCCCTAAGAAACATACATATTACTTAAACTTAAATCTGGACAAGTTTCGCTATATAGTTTTTTTTGACAGCCTTCTCTGAACAGTTTACAGAGTTAGCATATTGCCCCCAACAATCTGGGTCCGCATGTTATATAAATGCAGCCAATTGATTTTTAATTGGTCTGATTAATCCAGACATTCTTGGTTTTGTTGGGTTTCAGAGTGTGAGAAATCCTGTGTTGACCAGTTCCATCCTTAGTTGAAAGGCAAGTGGTTCTGACTAGCACTCCACCACTGCTAAGCTTGTGCATTGCTGCCAATACACCTGGTGAGCTGAAAGCAATTTCTTGAAAGGGGGAAAAAAAAACCCAGAACAAATCCTGGCAGATATTCTGAGTTCTTAGTTAAGGGCTGGAATGTTTGCATTCCTTTCCTGATAGGCCAGTCAATCCTGAGGAGACCAAGAGATAACCTTATATGGTAAATGAGAATACTTGCTCTACTTGCCACACCTTCGTAAGAGACTGAACTTGTTGGGAAAGATACACTCCATTGAACTTCAGGTGGATGGAGTGCCTTCCCTCCCTCCCTCCTTCCCTCCCCCCTCTCCCTTCCTTCCTTCCTTCCTTCCTTCCTTCCTTCCTTCCTTCCTTCCTTCCTTCCTTCCTTCCTGTCTTCCTTCCTTCCTAGAAAATGGGTCAGCCATGGAGAGGAATGCAATTAAATGTACCCCCTCTTTATAGGACCCACTCAGTTCTAAACCAACTGACTATATTTCGGCATAGGGTGCTATGCAACTTATGGTTAGGCCCTGGTTCTTTGTGTAATATGAACATAGATCAGAAGTCTTCAAAATTGGCAACTTTAGGCCTTGTGAACTTCAACGGAGTTGAAGTTAAGACGGAGTGGCTGTGGGTTCTGCCTCCCAAGGACAATCCCATCTGTCCGTCCATTACCCTGGGGGGGGGATTACTGACCCCCTCAGAGAGGGTCCGCAACTTGGGCGTCCTCCTCGATCCACAGCTCACATTAGAAAACCATCTCTCAGCTGTGGTGAGGGGGGCGTTTGCCCAGGTTCGCCCGGTGCACCAGTTGCGGCCCTATCTGGACCGGGACTCATTGCTCACAGTCACTCATGCCCTCATCACCTCGAGGTTCGACTACTGTAATGCTCTCTACATGGGGCTACCTCTGAAAAGTGTTCGGAAACTTCAGATCGTGCAGAATGCAGCTGCGAGAGCAGTCATGGGCTTACCCAGGTATGCCCATGTTTCACCATCACTCCGCAATCTGCATTGGCTGCCGATCAGTTTCCGGTCACAATTCAAAGTGTTGGTTATGACCTTTAAAGCCCTTCGTGGCATCGGACCAGAATATCTCCGAGACCGCCTTCTGCCGCACGAATCCCAGCGACCGATTAGGTCCCACAGAGTGGGCCTCCTCCAGGTCCCGTCAACTAAACAATGTCGGTTGGCGGGCCCCAGGGGGAGAGCCTTCTCTGTGGTGGCACCGACTCTCTGGAACCAACTCCCCCCGGAGATCAGAACTGTCCCTACTCTTCCTGCCTTCCGTAAACTCCTCAAAACCCACCTTTGCCATCAGGCATAGGGGAACTAAACATCTCCCCCTGGGCACATTTAATTTATACATGGTATGCCTGTGTGTGTGTCTGTTAGTACTGTATATGGGTTTTTTTAAATCTTTAAATATTTTAATTAATTGAATTATTTATGATTTGTTTTACACTTGTTGTGAGCCGCCCCGAGTCTTCGGAGAGGGGCGGCATACAAATCCAAATAATAAATAAAATAAATAAATAAATAAACTCCCAGAAGTCCACAAGGCTTAAAGTTGCCAGGCTTGAGGACTCTGGGCCTAGATCATTGGGTTAATTAAGTCTGTGTGGCTGAGAATATTTTAGGGACACACTTTTTGGGGAGTGTTGCAGCTCTGCTTTTATCCTATGCCCAGTAATGGGTTGTACCCGGTATGACTGGGATGGGGCTTCCGGTAGCGGAAATGGAAATGCCCAAGCAACTCTGTGCCCTCAACGCATTGTGTATAGCCATGTGAGATCTCATGTGAGGATGCTCTTGCACATGAGATTTTGTCATTTTCAGCTTTTTTTGGTTCTGCCTGGAGCGGGCTACCATTTCCGGCCCTACCGGAATGGGCCGGGAGTACTCCCCCACTCGCCCTCTTGCGTGCTGAACCTCGCACGAGCACGATTTCCAGGTTTTTTTGCTTCTGCACATGCGCAGAAGTGGAAAAACCCGGAAATGGGCAAACAAGAAAGTGCCCACTTGATGCTGCCCACCGCTGTTTGCCCCCCCCCCCCCACTGCCCGCTTGCCATGCTCGCCTCTCGCTCTTGGGGTGAACAGTGGCAGCACAGGTGGTGGTGGGAGCCGGTGCAAGAGGCGAGCAAGGGACAAACAGTGGGGGAAGGCAACACTCATGGTGGGTCAGGGCATGTCCGGGGAAGTGCCGGTGGCGTGTGCACATGTGTGCATGCCCGGTATCGCCATCGGTGCTTGCCTAAGCACTACATGGCCACCACCGGAAAGGCATTTCCCACCGTTGAGGCTGGGGCCCACCACTGGGTTCCGCGCACGCGGAGAAGCAAAAATATCAGTAAAAATTGCAATACAGTAGTACCTCTAGATATGAGCTGCTCTACATGTGAGTATTTCAAGATACGAGCCACGAGGGGAGAGACATTTCTGTTCTATTCCCGAGCTCAAATTCGGGATACGAGCCGAGCATCCACTAGGTGGTGCAAGAATCCTTGCTTTTGGTTAACTCGGAGGGGAAAAACAACTTGTTCCAGATACGAGTTGCCTCGAGATACAAGCTCCCTTATGGAACGAATTATGCTCGTATCTAGGGGTACTACTGTATTTGGCTTCCGGCACATGCACAGAAGCCAAATCTTGTGCGAGGATGCGTGCAGCCACCCGCTGGATGTGTCCCCACCTGCACTGGTCTCCAGGAGCATCCCATTAGCAGCAAAAGGTAGGAATCCCCGCCTGTCTATGCCAGTATTCCTCTTACACTGTACGAAAGCTTGCTTTCACCGTTACAAGTGTTAATACAAAATTTACTCCTGACACCCAAGTTTCTTGTAGCAAGTAACACGTGTGCATAAAGGGTAGTCCAACATTCACAATAGTTTGTGTAGTGACCATTCAAAGTTACAGTGGCCCTGAAAAAAAAGTGACTTATGACTGGTCCAAGTATTTAATGACCTATCGCAGCATTCCCCATGATGATTGTGATGAGAGTGCTTGGCAATTGGCATGTGCTTAGGACATTTGCAGTGTCCCCAGGGTCATGCGACCTCCATTCGTGGCCTTCCCACAAGCAAAGTCAATGAAGGCAGCTGGATTCACTTAACAAATGCAGGATTCACTTAACAGCTGCAGTGGTTCACTTAGCCATGGCAAAAAAGACCATGAAATTGGGTGTGTCTCACTTAAAAACAACCTTGCTTAGCATACCAGAATATCTCCAAGACCGCCTTCTACTGTATGAATCCCAGTGACCAGTTAGCCTTCTCCGGGTCCCGTCAACTAAACAATGTCGTTTGCCAGGGCCCAGGGGAAGAGCCTTCTCTGTGGCGGCCCCGGCCCTCTGGAACCAACTCCCCCCAGAGATCAGAATTGCCCCCAACCTCCTCACCTTTTGTAAGCTCCTTAAAACCCACCTCTGTTGTCAGGCATGGGGGAATTGAGATATTCCCTTCCCCCTAGGTCTATACAATTTATGCATGGTATGTTTGTGTGTTTGCTTGGTTTTTAATAAGGGCTTTTAGTAATTTAAATATTAGATTTGTTTTATGCTATTTCTTACTATTGTTGTTAGCCGCCCCGAGTCTACGGGGAGGGGCGGCATACAAATCTAATAAATAAATAAATAAATAAATAAATTGGATATTCTGGTCCCAATTATAAGTCAAGGACTACTATGGTAGTGTATGTATTATAATGTATGTCTCTATGGCAGGGAGCTATGCTGCCTGGAGAATTCTGCGAGTTGGAATCCACAAGTCTTAAAGTTGCCACGTTTGAAGACCTCTGCCCTATGCAGGGGTGGGCTGCTCGTGAGTGCTTGCGGGGCCAGCGCAATTTTGCTTCTGCACCTGTGGAGATAGCAAAATTGCGCACGGAGCCACAGGTGTGCCCATGTTTCGATGAGGATTTTTTGCTTCCATGCATGCAGAAACATGAGTGTACATGCGCTCCGTGCACGGTTTTGCTATCTCCACAGCTTCAGAAGCAAATTTGCACTGGTCCCGCTAGTATTCATGAGCCGCGGCAGCAAGCCCAATTTAGTGTTCCGGCTGGAGCCCACCCCTGGCTCTATGTGATGGGCTTCTACTTGAACAACCAATAGTGCATAGGCTTACATTATTTAAACTTTAATGCAAGAATGACCAAAGCAGGTAATCCTCAACTTATGACTGCAATTGAGCCCAAAATTTATGTTGATAAGTGAGCAATTTCTTGAGTTTTAACTCCATTTTATGACTTTTCTGGCCACAGTTGTTAAGTAAATCACAGGAGTTGTTAAATGAAAAACATGGTTGTTAAGTAAATCTGGCTTCCCCAGAAGGTTGCAAAAGGTGATCACATGACCCCCGGACCACACAACCATCATAAATGTAAATCATGTGACCATGGGAATGGTCGTATGTGTGAAAAATGATCATCAGTCACTGCTTTAGGGGCCGTTGTAACTATGAACAGTCAGTAAATGAACTGTTGTAAGCCAAGGTCTACCTGTATAGTGTTTTCCAAATACTGTAGATACTTGGGAACTGAATCTGCTGTAATGTAATATGTAAATGTGGAAATGCTGCTAAACTTTACTACTACTCCTTTTTAAAAGGTGTTATTTTTTCCTAGCGTCGAGAGCCTTGATTGTTGACCAGCATCATGTTTTTTATAGCATTATATCCCCATTGAAAGTAAAGCTGCCTCTACAGGTTGGACATATTTAAAGTTATATTTTACAATAAAACATAAAGAGCAATTTGGGTGTTGAAAATACTTTGCGGTCATTTTGTCCAGCCGTTTGTCCACCGTGGCACATAAAACAGGATGCTATTATTCTCCAAATTTTGAAGATTGTGAAACTGAGGTGGAATGTTCTTCTTGTTTCACCCTGTGAATGCCCAACTGTAGTTGTTTTCCCAGCTCAGAATAACCTTCCACCTAACAACATACATGAATGTCTTTCAGTGGGAGGACAAAAGTAAGAGACTTTTTTTAAAAAAAGGTTCATAATTCATCATTCAGGTCCAAACAGCTTGGCTTGTTGTTACCAGTTCCACAAACGCGCACCTGGTGTAGCTTTCATGAAACTACAAGAACACTAATCCTATCTCTGTTCACCAAGTTCTATCCCCAAATTCCTTTTTGAGAGGAAAAGATAATTGATGTGTATATCAAGCTGGCAATAGAAGCTAAGCATTTGGTAACTGCGACTTCTCAAATTTCAAGGGCCAGTGTGCACAAAGAGAGGAATAACATGGCAAAGAATCTCCAACAGACTTCAGTTTAAGTGTGTGTTGCTGGGGAAGGAGGGTATTGGGCTTTTATTTGTGTGTATAATTTTTTTTCTCCAACTTGAAAAAGATACATACATAAAAACACATATATCACCAATGCCTAATAATAAAATGCAAAATTAATAAAACACCCTAAAACTTATTTTTATTACATCCATCATTACTCTATCTTTCTAACAACCAAGCTAAAAGATCTCTAACGAAAGATAATAAAACATCTTTAATCCTATTTTTATTTCATCAATAATTACTTAATCAATCTAACAATCAAGCTTACATGAATAAAGATCTTACATTAAAAATAGGTAAAGTTCAACAACTAATTTTAATCTTAAAAAAAGCTGTGTTGCATAATTTATCTTTATTTTCAAATCTAACATTCATAATCTTAGTTCTTAACTTTCCCTTAAATATGTGTTACTTAATTATCTAATGTTGCCTCCCTTTCTCTTTTTGTCAACCTGGATTTTTCCATCATACTTCCATTCTTTTGGGGGCATTGTTGATTTAGGTAACAGAAACAGGAAAGTCTCACTGTCTTTAGAAAAACCAGTTTTTCAAAGAGGGAATTAGCTCAAAACTTGTCTGAGCTCTGATACTTTCTCCAAAGTATGATCTCTCCCCACAAAATTGTATTGGATGGTTCTAAATGTTTTGTTTCTTTTTAAATATTGGATTTGTATATTGTTGTGATTGTTGTGAGCTGCTCGGAGTCTCTGGAGAGGGGCGGCATACAAATTTAATAAATTATTATTATTATCATTATTATTATTATGTCAGTAAAACACAGCAAACAAGATCACTATGCTGGATTTCGTATTTCATCACCAGTCAGGTGCTTCCCAAGCACCTAGGACTGGGTGATGTAGCGGCGAATTATGTTTGCCGATCCCAGTAAAGCGGCCTTTTGCAATTGACAGATGGAGATTTTGTCAATTCCGATGGTTTTCAAATGTCCGCTGAGATCCTTTGGCACTGCGCCCAGCATGCCAAGTACCACTGGGACCACTTTCACTGGCTTATGCCAGAGTCGTTGCAGCTCGATTTTTCGATCTTCGTATTTCACTAATTTCTCTAGCTGCTTCTCCTCAATTCTGCTGTCTCCTGGGATTGCGATGTCCATGATCCATACTTTCTTTTTCTCCACAATCAGGATGTCTGGTGTGTTATGCTTCAGAATTCGGTCAGTCTGAAGTCGGAAGTCCCACAGTAGTTTTGCTTGCTCATTTTCGACCACTTTTTCGGGCTTATGATCCCACCAGTTCTTTGCCCCTGGTAAATGGTAGTTCCGGCACAAGTTCCAGTGGATCATCTGTGCCACAGCGTCATGTCTATGCTTGTAGTCAGTCTGTGAGATCTTTTTGTAGCAGCTGAGTATGTGATCGATTGTTTCATCTGTTTCTTTACAGAGTCTGCACTTTGGATCGTCTGTTGATTTTTCAATTCTGGCTTTGACAGCATTTGTTCTGATGCCCAGTTCTTGTGCCGCCAGTATTAGTCCTTCTGTCTCCCTTTTGAGTGTTCCACTTTTAAGCCATTACCAGGTCTTTTCTTTATCCACTTTGCCTTCAATCTTCTCCAAGAACTGTTGTTGTTGTTGTTGTTGTTGTTGTTGTTGTTGTTGTTATTGTTATTATTGTTGTTATTATTATTATTATTATTATTATTATTATTATTATTATTATTATATGAAATGGAACAACCCCCTTCCCTTCTTCTATATAATACAAAGGTTGGCTCTTCTTTATCTGTTTACCAATGGTGGGTGGGGAAATGGGGGCTTTGCTCAGATGCAGCTTATAACAGGAATAATAATCCACACCATTTCTGCCTGAAATGGAGAACAAGATGGCGCTGCATTTCTGTCTGTCTGTACTGGCAATCAAATCTTTCCTGAATGCTGCAGGAAGAAAATGGCCTCCACCATCCTTAATGGCAGCAGGCTAGTTTTAAGAGTGCAAGGTACGACTACAGTGACCATGCCTCCTTTATTTCTCTAAGCTGTCTTTTAGATTAATTTGGAAACCATTCTTGGCAGCAGGAGATACAGATACAGATTAACAGCGTCGGAAGGGACTTTGTAGGCCATCTAGTCAGTGTTTCCCAACCTGGGCAATTTGAAGAAGGCATTCTCTGGCTGGGGAATTCTGGGAGTTGAAGTCCAAACATCTTCAAGTTGCCAAGGTTGGGAAACACTGATCTAGTCCAAGTCCCGCCCAAACCCTACATCCGTGATGATGAACCAATGGCACGCGTGCAGAGCCATATGGGAAGGCACGCAAGACTTTTCTATGTTTCAGCTCCAGCGTACACACATGCACTGGCCAGCTGATTTTTGGCTTTTGGAAAGGTTGTTTCCTCCTCCGGACATTTCAGAGAAGCTTCCCTGAATCTCTGGAGGCAAAAGAATCTCCCAACAGACAAACCGGAAGTTTGGAAAAACGCACTTCCGGTTTGTTCATTTGGGCATTTTTTTTAAACCTAACAGCAGTGGTGGTGGGGAGAGGGGGGTAGAGCTGTACCAGTATAAACTCATTGATTTTGGGAAATTTTCCCCACTGGCGTCTCTGTATGGAAGAAGCTTTCAGCTGTGCTTTGGATGAAGAATAAAGGTCAGCATTAAGATGAGGGGGGGGGGCAGGAGGGCTTCTTCTGACATGGAGACGCCAGGGGAAAAAATCGCTCCAAATCAGTGGGTTCATACCGGTATGCAGGGGTGGGCAGCAGGCAGGACGGGGTGTAATGCAGTTCCACCGGCAGAAATGAAGCTGTGTGCCCAGCTCCAGCTGACTATCCCCCCCCTCCTCTCCTTCCTTATTGGAAAGTGGCAGGAAGACCAGCACCGGAAGGAGTTGAAGGGGGCCCATTTCCCCTCCCATCTTTTCTCAACAGCTGATTGGCACCCGCTCACCTAGCTACCCAGCCTGAGGCAGGGGGGCGACCCAGGAAGGAGAGCATGGGAAACGCAAAGCAAATTGTCACCCCAGAGAGCGACACAGGTGAGATTGTAAGTCTAGGACTTAACAGTTCACTTGAACAATGATGATTGTTCGAGCCACTCCCACCTGGTCACATGGCCGGAAAACCACTCCTACCCATTCCACATGACCATCAAGCCACACCCACAAAATAAGCCACACCCACAGTAGGGAACTATACCGTTATGAACCCACCACTGCCTACCAGGCTTCAGAAAGGCCTGTGCACATGTGCGGGGGCAGTGAGGGGGAGTGCACATGTATGTGTCGGGAGGGAAGGGGGTGGATATGTGAACACATGCTAGCACACCCACACACCTCCTTTTGGCATGCAAACAAAAAAAGTTTTGCCATCCCTGCTGTACACCATTTCCGAAGCAGTGCAATAGCTAAAGCAAGGAGAATATATTTGGATGCCCTTTTAAACTGTTATTTATCATCCAGTCCTGCATTTTGAGAAGTTATTTTTCATTCCAAATGCTCTGAAATATGTAGTAAAGCCAAAAAAAAAAAAGTGTGAATCTTTGCAGCTGTCCCACCCATCCCACAACCCCAAAAGATCCAGTCTTTGTTTGATCTCTCTCTCTCCCCACCCTTCAGTCTACAAGGGATGTTATTCAAAGCTTAGTTGCTAATCCTTCTGTATTTTTCACAGCTCTTTCATTTTGGAATGCAGCTCAGCAATACAAGTCTGGCATTGTTCTTTGGGGGAAAGAAGCAATACCCCATCTGAACCCTAGAGGGCACTGTATACACACGTAAACATGGGCTTGGGGAAGGTTTTTGTCTGCCACGCCTTCTCTCACTTGTAGAAGAGGCCAAGAGACAAAATAATAACTTCAAAGATTATTGAATGCTCCTTTGTTTCCCCTTGTAATCCTTCCTGGATGTGGCGGTTACCAAGCAATGGCAGAATCTTTCTGTTGTGTTCTTTAAAAATATTGTAAGAAATTCAGTGATTAGTTAAGACGCGGCTATTTGGGAAAAAGCCGTGAAAGTTAAATAACTGTCTGTTGGGAAAAGCCCGTCGTTTTTAAAGAGTATAAATAGGGCAACAGGCTAGCCGTTGCCTTCATTCGGAGGATATCTGCTGGTGATTGTTTCCTGTCTTATTGCTACAATAAATGCATACTGTTTGACCAACCTCCGGAGTCATGATTTAACACTTTCAATTTTGGTTTGGCACCGTTTCTTGATTTTTCTTCAAGCTAGACTACTGAAAAAGGAGAAGGGAATAATATGTCATCAGGGGAAATATGTCTATTTCCCCTGGTGACATATAAATAAGATCTGTTTCAGTCCAGAGCACCGTGTTCTCTCCCCCCGCCCAACTTTTCAGCAGTATAAAGTTTCCACTATAAAGTCCATCACAATCTCCTCCCATGGTCATGTTGACTCTGCTATTGATTGTAGCAGTCTGGGGGGTTTCCGGGTCATTTAAAAAAAAATGTATTTATTAATTTTTTCCGATTTTTTAAAAAAACAATACATTATCGTATTTACAGATGAATCTACATCATATATACATTCCTATCAACATTATCTTTTGATTGCTTTTAGATTTCTTGATGTTTTGTTTCAATGTTTAGTTTGAGTTTCTTTTTTTTTTGTTCATTGGTACCATTTTGTCCAGATTTCATAGTATTCCGATTCTTTATGATTATTGAGTTACATTGTCAGTCTGTCCATCTCTGCACAGTCGTATATTTTCTTAATGATCTCGTTGTCTTCAGGTATTTGCGGGTTTTTCCAGTTCTGTGCAAATACAATCCTTGCCGCTGTTATTATATGCAAGCTTAAATATTTTACATTTTTAGGATAAGTCCCTCTCATAATACCCAGTAGAAAAAACTCTGGTGTATATTCCATTTTTGTATTTGGTATTTGACACAACCAATGTGTCATTTTTTCATTGCGGCACAGATGGTGCAGCTTTTCACCTAACTGTCCATTGTTCTGAGTTCTGGTTTTGCCCTGTGTAATATTTTGCATGTCTATGCGACGTTTCGGTGAAATCACATTCACCATAATCAGGCTGAAGTTCCAAGCTTCGTGCTGTTGTAAAATGGAATGTTTGCAACTGTCATTTCTTCCTAGTATATAGTGTGGGGGTGGAGATTTGGTTTGAATGTAGCAAATAGATTGGGTGATTATGTTTTAGTGATCTGATTGGTTGGTGTAATCATAATTATTAGAAGGATTGACATAGT
This sequence comes from Erythrolamprus reginae, assembly GCF_031021105.1. Lineage (NCBI taxonomy): Eukaryota > Metazoa > Chordata > Lepidosauria > Squamata > Dipsadidae > Erythrolamprus > Erythrolamprus reginae. The sequence continues at coordinate 182,952,204 of NC_091951.1, read as the reverse complement.
GATTTTTATGAAGTTTTTTTGTTTGTTTGTTTAAGGCTGGTTTCCAAATTTCCAAATTCCAAAATCATAATTATTAGAAGGATTGACATGGTGATTTTTATGAAGTGTTTTTTTTGTTTAAGGCTGGTTTCCAAATTTCTGGTAGGCGGGACGTGTCATCTCTTTTATTTATGCAAAGGGGGCTCCTCTCAATTTCTATGGCTTCCAGAGCAATTCTTCTATATAAATTCTCTGTTTTGTGAAGTAATTTAGTTTTTTCAAAGTCAATTTCGTGCCCTGTTTTTTTAATGTGCTGGACAAGGGAGGAAGTCTTTTCTTCTTTTTTAACTGCATTCACATGTTCTGCAATGCGTTGGCTCACTCTTCGGTTGGTTTGTCCAATGTATGTGGCTGCACATGTTTTGCAAGGGATTTCATAGATTCCTTGGTATTCCAATTGGATTTTATCTTTGGGGCTCCTTAGGATATTAGATATTTTTTGGTTAGTGCAAAATGAAGTTTTGATGTTATGTTTGTGCAGAATTTTACTAATTTTGTCTGTGGTGCCCTTGATGTAAGGGAGGATGGTGGTACCATTGTCCTGTTCTTGATCTTGTTTTTTGATTAGGTTTGTGATTGTTTTCCCTTCGAATCCATTAGAAATTAATACATCTTTGAGTTTGTTCAATTCAGTTTTTAAGTGCTCATGGTCAGCTAAGCGTTTGGTTCTGGTGATGAGAGTTTTGGCCACTGAGGTGATTTGTGCGGGGTGGTGGTGTGAGTGTGCATTTAGATAACGGTTGGTATGGGTTTTCTTTTGGTAGATAGTGTGTCCTAGGCTGCCATTGGGTTTTTTATAGACCAGTATATCTAGAAAGGGAAGTTGATCATTGATTTCTGTTTCCATAGTGTTGTGATTCCGTCTGAGGCCCCTCAGGGAACGGCTGATCCTCTGCCGGCTTCCTGCTCAGAGGGGGAGGATGAGGAACAGGAGGTTCAGGCAGACGGGGAGGATGAATCTCAGGCTGAGGGAGAGGGAGGACAGCCAGAGTCCCCCGAGAGGGAGCTCTCCCCAGCAAGCAGCCTGGATTCCTTAGATGAAAATGCACAAGCAATAATCGATCTCCGGCAGAGAAGAGCAACACAACGAAGGGGACAATTAGCCAGGTACTTTCAGCACTAAAGAGGCAACAGCTGGGTTTGGGTGTGGTGCTCTCTGGAAAGGCTGAAAAGGCAGACCCACCCTTCCTGGCTTGTGGAGTATTATCTTTGGGAGTCCTGGGACCTGGCTGTGATCTTTGGCGTCTTGGAATTCTGGTTTGTGACTTTGAATACTGAAACCTTGGGGGGAAAAGGTGTGGGTCTTATTCTCTACAGTGGTGGGTGTGCCAGCAAGAAGTCTGCTGTATTGTCTGGCCATCAGGACTCTGCTGTGAAGTCTCATAGCCTGCCTGTTGGGAAGAACAGGTTTTTCTCTGTGTTTATTTTTCAAACTATAAAGTGCTTTTGCTTTTACCAGCGTGTCTGGCTGCTTTTTCCAGTTGGTGTTGAAGTCTGGGGGCACCCAGACAGAACACATAGTAAACTGTATTTTGGGGTGTAGGCTGTTGAGATGTGTGAGGAAATTGTCTAGTTTTTCCTTACCATGTGGCCAAATTACAAAGGTATCATCAACATATCTCAGCCAAAGTTTAGGTTTGTATTTGGATTGCTCTAATGCATATATATATGTAGATTCCATATTTACAGCAACACGAAGCTTAAAACTTCAGCCTGATGATGGTGAATGTGATTTCACCGAAACGTCGCATAGACATGCAAAATATTACACAGGGCAAAACCCGAATTCACCATCATCAGGCTGAAGTTGCAAGTTGTTACAACTTCAGCCTGATGATGGTATAGGATAGCGCTATTTCGGCCTTGTTTTGGCCTCATCAGCTAGCCATATCCTTACTGTGATTTGATCCTGGGGCCTCTGCCTTGTAAGCAGCCAGAGAATACATTGACTTGCTGGAGGCAGGTACTAGGTACTATGCAGGCTATTTATGCAGAGAATAAAAATCTGAAATGGTGTGTTTTGTATTGTAATACCGTGGCTCCAAATTGTTCTACTAGTACTGTGGACTGTTAAAGGAGATGGGGGAAAACTGGTCCTCCATCAATATAGAGCAGGGGTCCCCAATAGTGAAGGGCCAGTGTGCCCAGAACACTTATGGTGACCTACGTGGCCATGTGTCTGGCAGATGCGCGGGAATGAGATTCGGCTTCTGCGCATGCACAGGAAGCAAAATCTCTCATGCGGATGCTCATACACATGAGATTTCACCAATTTTGGATGATTTGCCACCTGTCTCAAAGGAGCTTTGCTGTTAGATTGCTTGCTGGTTGGTTGTGCTGGTCACGGCATTGGCAACTAGTGGTTATTTGGGCTGCTATTTGGGTAGGGAGAATGATGGCGTCTACTTCCTTCCCATTCACATTTGTACTGTGGCATGCAGAAGAGGGCATCAGCTAGAAAGTTCTCTCCAACTCCCCAGGATGTACTTTAGCATGAAGTCAAAACAGTTGAAGTATTGAGCCCAACAGACCTATTTGGGAGATAGTGTTGTGGGGTCCTGAAGGCTTCCAGGTTTTTGTGGTCAAAACAGTTTCCGCCCCCCTTCCAGTAAGTGTTGCCAAGTTAACAGTGCCCATCTAACCACGAATGCTTCTTTTTCCCAGGCTGCCCATAGTTGGTCTGTGCCCATGAGCTTACGGGAGATGTAGACACAGGGTTGTGGATTTCCTTCCTTGGAGTAGCACTGCTCCTCCCTACTCTTGTTGGCCCCTGTAGGCATGTGCCCGATGTGGCTGGCCCTCTTCCTCAGCTGTAGTTTGGAGAGAGGGAGGGGTTGTCTGCCCTGGGTGGCCTGTCTGCTCCACGAGAGGGGCACTGGCTGCAGTCCAGGCAGTGAAGGGCTACTAAAATTTTTACTATCGCACTATGGGCGTGGCTTATGCAGGATGCCCTGAATTTTCTTTCAACATCTTTCAATGCAAATTGGGTGCTCTGGGGTGGAGCTCCATTTTCACCACCTCACTGTGTGTCCCCCCCCGTCCGGGCAGTAGCCTACCCGAGTCTAGGGCTCTTCCTTGTTATGATGGACAGGGAGGAGGGGGCTGTCCCTCCCATCTCTTTTGGCCCCTCCTCCTGGATGGCGGGTCAATAAAACTCTTCCCTCAGTTGCTCTATAAACCTCCCCAGGGGCTCCATCAGGAGCTTTGGGAGCCTGGCTGGTTTCCAATCCCACATCCAATCCATTCTTCCCAGCTCACTCAGGTGCTATCTCATTTCCTGGGCACTGGGGTGGGGAAACTCAGCCTCAGCAGCTTTAACAGCTAATTTCCACCAGTACGCATCCTTTGTTGCTTTGATCCCTGGAGCAGCTGTCTCAGCTTTGATGTCTGGGAGGGGCTGCACTCCAGCTACCATTGGGCTGCTGGGCCCTGGAGTTTCCTCCTTTCCAATAGCTTCCTGCAGGCCTTCTTTGGATAGCCCGTCCTCTGCCATGGTTGCCTGATTTTCTCTCCAAGCCTCCCAGATATCGGGGAGCAGTATGGCAGTGCAGGACTCAGGAGGCCCTGCAATTTTGTTGATTTATGAGTTCTGACTGTCTGTGAAGTTTCTGAAAGATGCCCTAATTAATTAATGTACCACGAGCCAAACTTCAAAAGAAATATATCTATTTATTAGGAGCGACATTTCGGCCATACTCTGATGCAGTTGGAACTGAGCTCAGGTAGGTTATGTGCCCTCTTGACCCTGTTTTCCCCCTCTTCACCGGACATTCATAAATCATATTCTCCGATGAACCATGCTATGAAACCCACACCCCTCCTGCTTACGGCAACTTGAAAGCTTTGCAAGTTGACGTTGGTCTGAAGACAGATCACTAACAATTTCCAAGGGGCTTCATTGCAATGCCATCCACCTGTATCTCATTGTCCATCAGCAGCTAAAGCAGCCAGAGAATACATTGACTTTCTGGAGGCAGATACTATGCAGGCTATTTATGCAGAGAATAACAATCTGAAATAGTGTGTTTTGTATTGTAATACTGTGGCTCCAAATTGTTCTACTAGTACTGTCGACAGTTAAAGGGGATGGGGGGAAACTGATCCTCCATCAATATAGAGCAGGGGTCCCCAATAGTGAAGGGCTCCGCATTGCCAGTGTGCCCGGTACACTCACGGTGACCTACGTGGGCGTGTGTCTGGCAGATGCGCGGGGATGAGATTTGGCTTCTGAGCATGCACAAGAAGTGAAATCTTTCATGTGGATGCTCACACACATGAGATTTCACCAATTTTGGATGATTTCTTTGCTTCTTCACATGCATGGAAGCAAAAAACCCACCAAAAATTGGTGAAATCTCACGCGTGAGCATCATGCGCACTCATGCGCAGAAGCTGACTCTCACATTGGCGCAGGTCTACATGCGTCAAGGAAGTGGAGATGTGTGCACATCTCCCTTTTTCCTACCAGGGTGGTGTATCGGACCGTACATGTTGCAGCCCAATATTGGTCCCCAACCCCCCTGTTTGTAGACCAACACTGGGCCGTGGCATGTCAGAAACTGGGCCACAAACAAGTGAAGCCCTATCCAGGGGATGCAGTCAGCAATCAAAAGCACATCCCCTCTGGTTTGTGGAAAATCCTCTCTCTGTGGAACCGGTCCCTGGTGCCCAAAAAGTTGGGGCCCACTGATTTAGAGTGTGTGTAAAACTCTGCAATTGACTGACTTGTCCCTGGCTTAATTGGATACCTAATTGAAGAGACTTCCTTTCTTGTATTTCCTTCCCGGACCCCTGCCTCTTCATTTCTTCTTCTTCTTGCCTATTGTTTTGAGCAGTGTGTGCAGCTCCCAGACTGATCTCTGCTGTTAAACCCTTCTCAAACTCTATCTCTTCAAGAGCCTTTACCCAGACGCAGCATAACTCTAGTCATTCACTAGATGGCAGTCAAGAGATTTTTTTCTTCCCAGCTCTATGATGGGAGGGGAACACATTAATTATATACAGGTACCTCTACCTAAGAACGCCTCTACTTATGAACTTTTCTAGATAAGAACCGGAAGTTCAATTTTTTTTTGCCTCTTCTCAAGAACCATTTTCCACTTACAAACCTGAGCCTTCGAAACTGTAACTGGAAAAGGCAGGGAGAAGCCTCCATGGGGCCTCTCTAGGAATCTCCTGGGAGGAAAGAGGGCCAGAAAAGATGGAGAGAAGCCTCCATGGGGCCTCTCTAGGAATCTCCTGTGAGGAAACAGGGCCGGAAAAGGTGGGGAGAAGCCTCCATGGGGGCTGTCTAGGAATCTTGTACTGTAAGCCATTGAAGCTGACGGTAGATCTGTAGGTCAGTGGTTCAAATCTCATCACCGGCTCAATTCTGAGGTGGGTAAAATGAGGACCCGGATTGTGGGGGCAATATGCTGACTCTGTTAAAAAGTGCTATTGCTAACGTGTTGTAAATCACCCTGAGTCTAAGGAGAAGGGCGGCATAAAAATCGAATAAATAAATAAATCTCCTGGGAGGAAACAGGGCCTTCACCCTCTCTGTGGTTTCCCCAATCACATACATTATTTGCTTTTACATTGATTCCTATGGGAAGAATTGCTTCTTTTTACAAACATTTCTACTTAAGAACCTGGTCACGGAACGAATTAAGTTCGTAAGTTGAGGTACCACTGTATGCATATTGCCAGTATAGTTTAATAGAGTACTATTGTTGATGGTTTTGATTTCACAACACCAGGAATATTTAAATGGTGATTAGACTTTGGGCTTATTCATTTACTTAAAAAAATATCTCTGAGATTCACCCATCAGTACCTGGGACACCCATATAGCACTCAAGAATTCAGGAATGTATTTTGTCTAGCAGAGATTAATGGAGTTGACAGTCCAGTTCATGAAAATACACTCATTAATCCATTATTTTTCATTTTAGTAATGTAATTTGGGGCAACTGGTGAGTAATACTGTTAGTATTATTTAAACTATTGGGAAGCAAACTGTTCTCCACTGTGATTAATTTCTGGTATTTCCTAATTTCTTTTGTGTCTGATTTAAAATTATACTGCATTACAATTTTTTCAACAGAAGTTTCAAGAGTATTATCCAACTGTTTTGTCTGGAAGGTATGCTTACCTTTCCTGAATGGAATGCAGCCCATCCAGGTTTAAGTTGTTCATTGACTCGAAACCTTTCTCAACTGTGGCTGAAATATCGAAGTAAGAGCAGTGTGTTGTCAGAGCAACACTTGTTTTGTTTGGCTGGTGTTTACAATCACATAAATAGTAAAGCCAACTTGAGAAAACAACATAACAAGCACATAAGTAGTTTTCTGGTGAATCACTTGAAGAGCTTCTTGTACCTTCTTTTATTACACATCTCTGGAATATTCTTTTCCCAATTGGAAACACTCCTCCTGTAACATCCTGCAGCACCCAACATAATAGCAATTGCCTCTTCTATGGAACAACATCATGCAACTAGTTTGATGGCTTCATTATGGATGACGGTTTTGCCTAAGCTGAGAAATTCTTGGGCTAAATCCCAGAGACTTTCTATGTAAACTCTCCCTCCTACATACAAATTGTCCCTTTCTCAAGTGTTGTGGTTAGCTCTGGCCCTGCTCCTGCCCCAAAGACTGTGGATGTGGGGGAGACATCCACATGCTGCAGGCCTGTTTTGCCGCCCCCCCCCCGGTGGAATCTGATGATGAAGGCTCCTCTGACCAAGAAGACATAAGTGACAGGGAGGAGGAGAGTGGGGCAGACAGCTCAGAAGGAGATCAATTATCTAGCTCCTCCTTGGATTCAAAACAAGAGTTAATGATACAGCCACGCATGCGGAGAGCGATGCATAGGCAGCAACAACTGAGAGATTATTATAAAAGAAAATGAGACCACCTGTGGTTGGGTGGGGCTGTGGTAATTAGTGAGGCTGCTATAAAGAGCAGCCTGTGGGTTTGGCCATTGTGGAGGATTATCTGATCGTTGTGTTTCATGACTGCTTTACTGACTTTGACCTTTTGTGTGCTGATTTTTCCCCACTTTGAAACTAAACGAGAGCAAAGTGTGTTTCACTTTGTGAAAGAAGAAGGACTGTGAATTGCCTCACAGCTGCAAGCTAAGTATCACAGAACTGATAAGGGACTTGTACAAATTACCAGTTTGTTTGGAGACGAGTGCTCTTTGCTATACCAAAAGAGGGCTTAGTTTAAGTGAATTTTCATTATAAAGAACATTGTTTTGAATTTTCAAATGTGTGTGTGTCTGAAATTTGTACTTGTGAATTTTTGGGAGGAGTGTACCAGAGAGCCCAACAGAACATCAAGGAGCATAAGTAGTCCAAGGTGAAGGAACGCAGGTTCTCATAGGATTATCCTCCCCATAAAAGACTGGTATGGTGCTGAATTTTGGTTCCTTGGATTCATTGTTTTATTAACTACTGATGATTACCTCTTGTTTCTTAAAGACAGACAAAAGCTATGCCATTAGTTCACCACAAAGTGCTGTGGCCTCAAAGAAATGTATATGCTGCTCAAAAAAATAAAGGGAACACTCAAATGACACATCTTAGATCTGAATGAATGAAATATTCTCATTGAATACTTTGTTCTGTACAAAGTTGAATGTGCACAACAGCATATGAAATTGATTGTCAATCAGTGTTGCTTCCTAAGTGGACAGTTTGATTTCACAGAAATTGGATTTACTTGGAGTTATATTGTGTTGTTTAAGTGGTTCCTTTATTTTTTTTTGAGCAGTGTATTTTGATATGTATTGGGCTGTACAAGACAATCTATTAGTAAAATGTCCCCTATTGTTTGGGGTGACTTAGTGTACATAGATTCATGACACTACTCCTTATCTGTGCAGTTCCATCTTGCACTCTGTTTGTTGGGGTTATCAGTCTCCAATGAGGTTCTGCAAACTCAGAGGAGTGGTTGGGGAGAGAAATTTGGGGCGCACATTATTCCAACCTGAATTCCAAGATTTTGAGAGGAATAAATGACAAAAAACATCAGTAGTTTTTTTCACCGTTTTCTTTTTAAATAAGCTCAGGACTTTATTTAGCACAGCTGCATTTTAATACAATACACATATACATACACAACAAGGATATTGCATTCAATGCCATCAAATGAATCGATGCTCACTGAAAGGATATTTGAGCCACAGAAAGTGAGCAAAATGAACACAACAGGTACAGGAACAGAGAACTTGGTCTTACTCAAATTTAGTACCCAGTAATTTGTGAAGACTTTTGAGCTCCCGTCTGATAATTGCAAAGAAGCCACCCCCATAGATCAGATGACAATGTAAGTAACAATGCAGATAATGTTTTACAAATGACTCAGTGCTTGTTTCTTTTGTTACTTAGGAACAACAGCAACACAAAGGCAGTGAAAATTATAATCCTAACACTTGAGGTGCTTCCTACCAAGGAGAGAGGACCTCTGTACTCTCAGAGTCCAGCTTCTTCACCTTCCTGCAATAGCTTGTAAAAGAATCCCATGCAGAAGGCCAACAAATACAGATAGTCCTCAATGTGCAAACACAATTGACCCTCCAGTTTTCTGTCGCTAAGCGAGATAGTTCAGTGAGTTCTGTCTCATTTTATGACCTTTCTTGTTTCCGTTACCCACGCCTAATATTGGGAATTACATCCCCTTCCATGGCACGCAAGACAAGTAAACAATAGAAAGGTATCAATTAGAGGTGTGTGGGGTTGTAGGAAAAGAATTCTGCTAATTTATGGTAGCAAAAAACTCAGTAGTAGTCAAAGGGTCTAGTGTAAAAGAAGCCAATTATCCAGCCATTTAGTTCAGCAATTGAAACTTTCTCCTTTTCGCAGATTCTAGCACAAACATAGCACTACTATGTTTGCCTATGGATGGGCTTTGTTACATTTATTCAAAGCCCCAATTATCTTAAGGCACCCTTAATATAACTGTCTGTACGGCCTTGGGACACAGCCCCGTTTGCTGTATAACAACTGGCTGGCGGAATCAGACTTGTGGTTTGCCCCCTTCATTTATAAAGATTGTAGTTTGCTCTTAATGATTTTTCAGAAATGGCCAAAAAGTGATATAATTCCTGTTCATGTCAGAAAATAATGAATGGGTGATTGAATTGATGGAGAAGAGGGAGACAAATGACATGAATACAGTACCTGGAATTAAATATAACTGGGTTTTGTAATTAAATATAAATAACTCCATTTTGGAACTAGTGCATTTTCATACTTATTATATTCAATACTGCAACAAACCTGAGTTGCAGGCCCTTAATATCAGAGACAGGAATAAGAGGATGAAGAGATGTAACTTCTCTTTCAACCAGCTCAACCAACTAGTTTATGGTACAGTGGTACTTGTAATTTCCCATCTTTTTTTGTTGTTGTTCCGATCACCAGATTCCTAATCCTTGGTTATCAGTACCCAATTTTTTATAATTCCGGTTGTAGTTTGAAAATAAAATAAAAGGCCTATGTCACTATCTAGGTTTATATAAATACACACAAAATATTCATCCACTTGTTGCCATATCCCCAAAATTACAACATGATAGCATAAACATAATGTTATTATGTTTTGATAGACAATGCGAGCAGAATTTGGGCAAAACGTAATTAGCTTGTTTTCTACTATACATTATTCCCTCTCCTCCCTATTCTGCATGTAAATAGCTATATAAAACTATAAGAGTTAAATGATTGTTAATAATATTTCTACCCATTCCTACCCACATGTTTACCATCACTGAAAAGTAAGTATGAGATTTCTTTTCAATTTTCTGCAGCTGAATTGCTATCAGCAGTTCAAAGACTTGAGCAAAGATTTAAAATTGATACTGTACTCAGAGGTTACAATGAAAGATGAAAGGATGCTTTGGATTCTACAATGGTCAGCCAATGTACGAAGTCTCTGGATTGTGCTTATCCATCTGCATAGGTGTTCAAAGAATAGAAATCAAAGAATCCAAGGGAAGGCTGAGGCATACAAAACAAAACAGATTAATTAACAGCTGCAACTAAAAACAGTGCCTTCAAGAACTGGCTGGTGAGTTTTCACTAAGCATGTTGGTATCCATTAAGGTTTGCAAAAGCCTTCTAGGCAAATGAGAAACATAATTTTTGCCTTAAAGAATTCAGTAGATCAACTCAAAAGAGGATTCTTGAAATCAACCCAAAGATCAGCAGTGAAGTAGACTAACTAGCATCCATCGCTTCTTGCAAAGCCTCATGCTATTTGCTTTAATGCATATTTAAACGTTGGTATAATATATGTAAATAACAGAAAAAGTAGAACAAACAACATATAGTAAATAATACTGGTTAAAAATTATATACTGTTGGCTTATGTTTTGTAGCAGTTAATGTCTGTATGACAACTGCAATATTAGTTCCCTCACCATAAAAATATAGCATTAAAAAGTCTTCTGAACATGACTCACAATAGCCAGAGAAGATTAGGTCAGCATCTTCGCGCCTGCAGAATTCTGTGTTTTATTGTTATGTTGGTAACAGAAACCTTTCTATAGATTTCCATCCACAATCCACCAGTCTTTAGATGAACGTAAGCTTCCAGAATGTGGTAACTGAGTTCTATCCGTGTGTTTGTGAGACACTTACTTTATGAATGGTTGTGATATTTCACCAGAAGAAAAGTAGTGATACACATCAGAGCAAACCTCACAGGCCAAAATAATGGGATCTGAGGATGCTGGCCTTTCATTCATTTCTGTTGTCATGGCTGACACACGGATCATTCATTGCAGCTTCATCTATATTGCTGAAGCTTCTAGAAACTTCAGACCAATTTTCTCGTTCGCCACTTTGGCCTTTATAAATCCCAGATGGAGAAAGTGTTGTGCTTCCAGAACTCTGGTTTTCATATATGTTGCTTTCTAGAACATCCTCAGCCTGGTCGCTTTCAGTTCTAGGGTGTGATGTAACTGCACATTTATAACTGTAGTTTCTAAAAATCATGCCCTGTGTACATTTTTCATGTTCTTTGTCACAATCACCGGTAGTAGAAATATTGGCCTCTTGGATATCATGGCTTTCTTCATTGGAGCTTCTTGATAATGAATCAGCTGCTTTAAAGCTCCCAATTTCTCCACTGCGACTTCTAGAAAAGCTATGCCCGCCAGCGTCTTCCTTCTTTCTGTGAACCTGAATAGGAGTGGAGGTCTCTACAGGACTTATACTATCACTGAGATTCCTAGAGAGGCTGCCTGCTTGTTCAGGTTCAATTCTGGAACCACTAGATGATGCACTTCTGACATCATGATCTGGATAGCATATATCCCCATGACTTTCTTTGATTTCTTTACTCTGGTCTTTTATAATATCAACATCTACAAATCCTCCTCTTCTGCTGCTCTGACCTCGGGAGGAACCGCCATCCAAAATGCCTCGGTTGATTCTGGAAACCACCGCTTTGACGAAACCTTCACTTCCATCGGTCAGACTGCTCGAGTAGTCAGCTCTGTCCGGCACACTGTGAGGTCTGGCAAAAACACCTTGAGTTAAGCCTCCTTTTTTGTTGGTGTAGTTTTTAGAAAAACCACTCTCTGATTTGCTTTTTCTCCCATATGCAAAAAGGCCAGGATTGTTGCCTGCGATGGCTTTATTCTCTGTTGCATGAGGTCTAGAAAGTTCAGGCAATGAAAGTTCTTCACTTCTGGGACTAGGATCTCCTGGAGTATTACTTCCCAAAGCACTTTCTCTTGCTTTACTATGAATTTTTAAATCTGTCTCCTCGCACGGACTTTCATCTACACTAGTAGGGCTTCTGATGAACACACTGTCACTTAAAGTTGTGCTTCTTATACTTGGGGTTCTAAAGCCACCATCCTTTGAGACAGATTTTTTCTCACCACTAGGGCTCTCAGAAACACTACCCTCTACGCAAGCTGTGTTACCACCAGTATTACTTGGGTAATTATGGAGGTTGCTCTCCTGAATACCTTCAGTGTGGCCTTGACTAAAGATAGTATCTGTAGAGTCTTGGCTTTGGTCTCTTTGTATTTTAGAAGAGTCACCCGATGAACTCTTTCTGCTGGCCTCAATGTTGCTTTCACAAATGCCACCTACAGGGACTCCACCATCTTCAGTGCTCCTTGTTCGAGAAAGTATAGGTTCTGCAAATCCTTCATGGCCGCCTCTAGATTCAGGCTCATCATTCTGGCTTCTAGCTAGGCTGACCTCTGAGATGTCCCTGTTTATCTCATTGTGGGTCCCAGAAATGCCACTTTCAAGGACCCCATCACCTTCAGCATTTGGGGTTGTGGAAACAGGTTCATCATATCCTTCATTTCTGCATTCATTTTCATCGCTCTGGCTTGTAGAAAGCCAGCCTTCTACATAGGATGCACTAGTCCCACTGTAACTCCTAAAAGGGCTGTCTTCTGAGACGCCACCACTGAAACTTCTACCAAAAGCATTCTCTGCAAATTCTCTGCTACCTTGGCTTTGAGACTGGTAACCAGCTGGTAGGCTTTCTTTCCTACAACTATGGTATCTACGTCCAGTAGAACGACTGCTTTCCCCACTTTGAGTTCTGGACAAAAATTCTGCACTTCTAGGACTTGGACTTCCCAAATCGGAGCCCTCTTGGATGTTGTCACTGTGTGCTCTAGTAAATAGGGTCTCAGTCAGGGCTTCATTTTCATTGTGATTTCCAGAAAGTCCAGTTACCAAACTGTTTCCACTGTGGATCATTTTATTTGTCAAATCTTTTGCTCCCGATGCCATATCTGGGAAATTTGTGGCGCCAGAGTTGGGTAAAACTGCAAAGGCAAAATACAAAACACAGGGTTTTTTTCCTTTTAAGGTTATTTTCAATTTTATTTTTGCTTTCAGTACTCACACACTTGAATTAACATAATTTTGAAGAGAATTCCACAAGTTTTTCATGTTGTATCCCACTAGCTTTGCTTAATCTCAACTCATCCAGTTCTTCAACATTTGGGTAAGCAAATGAGATTAGAGCAAATGTTTTTTTTTAAATGATCATTTCAAAGAAATATTAAAGAACAAACTTACAGGACTTTGGTCTGGAGAAGATTTTGCTAATGAATACAGGTGATGGAGACTCCATGCTGTGATTAAAACAACAAATTAGCTCAGTTTTACTATAAAATGCCAGTTTTCAGAAGAAGCATATAGCCATATAAGCAAAACTTGAAAATAATGAATTGAGGAACCTTCCTAAGTTTTTGAAACATTGACAGTTCCCATCCTAGAAAATTAAACAGTTGATAGAGCAATGGATGCTTGCTGCCAGGAGAAAAACCCTTATTTCTTACACTGACATATCCTTAAGAATTGCAGATACATATAAAGAATGTTAGTCACTGGTGCCTCTTCCTTGTTCCTTTAAGCACTTAATAAAATAGGTGATAGTAAATGCAAAGCTCTTTGGAAGTCTGAATCTTTAGAATTCCAACCAATTGGCATCTTTGGAATTCTAAGCCCCCAGGAGATTCTATGGCATATTTTGTAATTCAATTCAATTCAATTCAATTCAATTCAATTCAATTCAATTTAATTTAATTTAATTTAATTTAATTTAATTTAATTTAATTTAATTTAATTTTTGATTGATTGATTGGATTTGTATGCCGCCCCTCTCAATGGACTTGGGGCGGCTAACAACAGTGATAAAAACAGCATGTAACAATCCAATACTAAAACAACTAAAAAACCCTTATTATAAAACCAAACATACATACAAACGTACCATGCATAAATTGTAGAGGTCTAGGGGCAAAGAATATCTCAGCTCCCCCATGCCTGACGGCAGAGGTGGGTTTTAAGGAGCTTACGAAAGGCAAGGAGGGTGGGGGCTATTCTAATCTCTGGGGGGAGTTGGTTCCAGAGGGCCGGGGCCGCCACAGAGAAGGCTCTTCCCCTGGGTCCTGCCAAACATCATTGTTTAGTTGACGGGACCCGAAGAAGGCCCACTCTGCGGGACCTAACTGGTCGCTGGGATTCGTGCGGCATATCTGTTAAATGTATTAACTACCAAACCTGTGCAAATTCAGAAACCACTCTTCATACCAAAACCACACAAACTCTAATATTCATCCTTTGCCTTAGGAGGAACCTGGATTAGATTAGATTGCCATGTGACCTGAAATGGTGGTGATCAGCTTCATTATTCCACTATGGGTGGAATCAATGCTGGAGGACAGGGGTCCTTAGCCTGGTACTGGGCCCTAGCCCATTTGGAACTGAGCCGCAGAAGTGGTGGGTGAGGATGCATGTTGGGCATGCATGCTCAAAGCATTTGTGAAAGTGGCGCATGAATGCACATGAACCTATCCACTTCCCTCCCCCCACTGCCACCATGACTGCTTCCCTAAAAGACATAGACCAATAAACATCTAATTATGAAAGTGTGCAGACAGCTAGGGAAAATATATATCTGTATTTTGGAATTCAGTTTTGAACTAATCTTTGGCTTTAGTGCAGACTCCCAGAAATGTGAGTTCAATTGACCAATAAGAAAGCCATATTAGTCTCTGATAAAAATAAAATAAAAAACCAGTGTGGTCAAAGCAAACACATTTTATTAAATCTGATCATTTGAACTGTAGCTGCAGAATTTATTATGCCTTTTAATATATATATATATTTTAAATGTTGGACAAAGTGCTACCAGACTTCTGATTTAGTGATCAAGGATTTTAGGATTCAGAACATTAACTATCTCTAGTATAAGTACCTAATGCTAGAACAGGCAGGGTCTAGAACAGGGGTGTCAAATTCATGATGAAACATCATCACGTGATGTATCACAACTTTCCCCCCCATCACTAAAATGTGGGTGGGTGTGGCCAGTGCATGACACATCCAGCCTGGGAGCTGCAAGTTTGACACCCCCGATCTAGAATGTTAGATCTACAGGAGAAATTATTAACTCTACCCTGTGCCTATGTCTGTATTTATTTATTTATTAGATTTGTATGCCGCCCCTCTCCAAAGACTCGGGGCGGCTAACAACAATAAAAAAGACAATGTAAACAAATCTAATATTAAAAATAATCTAAAAAACCCCAATTTAAAGAACCACTCATACATACAAGCATACCATGTATAAATTCTATAAGCCTAGGGGTGAAGGGAAAATTTCAATTCCCCCATGCCTAACGACAGAGGTGGGTTTTAAGGAGCTTGCGAAAGGCAAGGAGGGTGGGGGCAACTCTGATATCTGGGGGGAGTTGGTTCCAGAGAGTCAGGGCCGCCACAGAGAAGGCTCTTCCCCTGGGTCCTGCCAGACGACATTGTTTAGTTGACGGGACCCGGAGAAGGCCAACTCTGTGGAACCTAACTGGTCGCTGGGATTCGTGCGGCAGAAGGCAGTCCCGGAGATATTCTGGTCCGATGCCATGAAGGGCTTTATAGGTCATAACCAACACTTTGAATTGTGACCGGAAACCGATCGGCAACCAATGCAGACTGCAGAGTGTTGGAGTAACATGGGCATGTTTATGAAAGCCCATGATTGCTCTCGCAGCTGCATTCTGCACGATCTGGTTTCCGAACACTCTTCAAAGGTAGCCCCATGTAGAGAGTGTTACAGTAGTCGAGTCTCGAGGTGATGAGGGCATGAGTGACTGTGAGCAGTGAGTCCTAGTCCAGGTAGGGCCGCAACTGGTGCATCAGCCAAACCTGGGCAAACGTCCCCCTCGCCACAGCTGAAAGATGTTTCTCTAATGTAAGCTGTGGATCAAGGAGGACCCCCAAGTTGCGGACCCCCTCTGCATCAAAGAAACTATAGTTTTTTTCAGAACAAAAAGTACTATAAACCTGCTGAATTTTTCAGTTCTCCTGTTCAGAATCTGGATGCCTGAAATGCAGAGTTGCATTCTGAATATTTTTTCCCTTAGACTATGACATTCATGCACCACAACATTTCCTGATTTTTTAAATTTTATTTTAATGTTGAAAAATAACTTTGTTATGACATGCCGTAGGCATCAGATGCTTGGATATGAAATAATTTCTGAAGGAAGCTCAATCTCTCTCTTGAACAGATATTTTAGAGGCAAACTAACCTAAGCTCTACTTTCTTTTCAGTTTATACGTCCAGAAGCTTCAAATAAACAATCTTACCTGAATTCTTCTCCTTCTACTAGTTTCCTGTAAGTGAGAATCTCAATGTCCAAAGCCAGCTTGGTATTCATCAGCTCTTGATACTCCTTAACCAACTGAGCCAAGTCTTGCCTGGCATTATTAAGGGCATCTTCCAATTTTGTCAGTTTTGCTTTGGCATCGTTGAGGGCTGTTTCTCCTTGTAGACCAACATCTTTGATGTTATCCTCTAAATGTAGACACTGAGAACACAGAACATCACAAGTAAGGGAAACAGCTTGGTGACCTCTCAAGCCCCCTGTTTTGCCTCCATCTTCCCATTTGAAATAAATACAAAGTTGAACTGGGAAGACACAAAAATGTCTTTACTCCTGCATGTTAGTAGTAGATGTAAATTGTTGCAAGCCTCCAAGCATATAGGCAATCACAGACAAATGCCTGCCCATGTATCTTCACCAGCTCATTGCCACCACTTGCAATTTTCCTTTATTACCCCATGCAATAATAGTTTGGTTGTTGCTTTTAGCTTGGATAACTATCAAATTTGAATAACTCTAAGCCACACAGGAAAAGGAAAAAAAACATACATAATTATGTTTCTTAATCAGCTACTACATCAACCACACCAAGTAAATAAACAAAGCTGAGTGGGCAAATATGTCCAGATGAGCTTCCTGGGCTTAAATTCTTCAGTAGTAATTTTTCTCTCCTTTGTTCTTTGAGATATTAATTTTCAAAACTTCTGTCATAAGTGCAGGCATTCCTGTGGACCAACTCTCCCAGCCTGGTTTCTGCCAAAAGTTTTGGGCCACATGTTTCTTCAGTTCCAGCATATGATGGAAACTGATAGTTATCATATGTGGCGGCTCACTGACAGAGAATTAAATTTACTAAGATAACAACATGGTACTTAACTGTATCATGGCACCCTCAACATGCATAATGAGATCCATAAAACCCCAAATTAATCATATTTATACCTATACCTATTTCTATTCCTATACCTATTTATTTATATTTCATATTTCTGAACCACCAATTTCATATTTCTGAACCACCCATCTTCCTCAGATATATATATATATATGTATGTATGTATGTATGTATGTATGTATGTATATATATAATTTTCAAATTCAGCAAAAAAACATGTGACATATATATATATATATCTACAGCAGCACGAAGCTTACAACTTCAGCCTGATGATGGTGAATGTGATTTCACCGAAACGTCGCATAGACACTCAAAATATTACACAGGGCAAACCCCGAACTCAGAACAATCTACATATATATATTTGTTTTCGTAGATTTTCACGGGTATATGTATGTAGATTGTTCTGAGTTCGGGTTTTGCCCCGTGTAATATTTTGAGTGTCTATGCGACGTTTCGGTGAAATCACATTCACCATCATCAGGCTGAAGTTATAAGCTTTGTGCTGCTGTAAATATAGTTTGTTTGCAACTGCCATTTGTTCCTTATATATAGTGGTGGGGGTGGAGATTTGGTTTGAATGTAGCAAATAGATTGGGTAGATATGTTTTAATGATTTGATTGGTTGGTGGAATCACATTTAGTTGAAGGATTGACATGGCGATGATTATGATATGTTTTTTTCTTTAAGGCTGGTTTCCAAATCTCTGGTAGGCGGGACCTGTCATCTCGTTTGTTCATGCTGTGGGGGTGTTTTTCTATCTCTATGGCTTCCATGATTATTCTTTTGTATACATTTTCATATATTTGCACATGTGAATGTACACACATATACTCCAGGTTAGTTTAGTGGTTAAGACATAAGACTAGAAGTTGGGAGGCTCTTAATTTCAGTCCAACCTAGGCATAATGATCTTGGGCTAGCCACTCATTCTCGGCCCTAGGAAGAAAGCAAGGGCAAGTCACTTCCAAAATGTTGCCCAGAAAAGTACAGGGACTAAGCCAGGAAGTTACCAGGAGTCAACATTGACTTGAAGGAAGTAAAAAAAAACCTCAACAACAAATATATTCTCATGTGATCACAAACAATTTTTATTCTTCCATGAAAATGTTCAAAATGAGATGAAATAACCAGAACCTCATATAATGTATAACATTATAGGACTATGATGGTGAGCCTATAATATTTGTGGCACGTGGAGCCATATTGGAGGGCACGTGAGGTGTTGACCTAGGTCAGCTCCAGAGTGCATGTGCATGCCAGACAGCTGATTTTCAGCCTTCCAGAAGGCGGGGGAGACCATTTTCACCCTCCCCAGGCTTCAGAAAAGCTTCCAGAGGTTGTGGATGGTGAAAAACAGACCCAATAAACCTACTGGAAGTTAGTTTCTGGACTTCTAGTAGGCCTGTTGAGCTGTTTTTTGCCCTCTCCAGGCTTTAGGGAGCTTTCCTGAAGCCTGGGGAGGGTCCACTGGAATTCAGGAAATGGGCCATTTCCAGTCTCTGGAGGATCTCTGGAGGGGTGAGGGAGGCCATTTTCCCCTCCCCAGGCTCCTAGAAAGACTTTGGAGCCTAGGGAGGGCAAAAAATGGACCTACCAGGCCAGTAGAAGTACGCACATGCGTGGAGGAGGGCGGTCGTGCATGCATGCCCAGGGGGACAGGGCAGGAGGATTGAAATAAGGATGTGGGCAGGCACGAGTGCAGGATAGTGTGCAAAAAAAAAGTGACACATACAGATAGAATTGTTGGCTATCAATAAAATTAACTGCCTTGGAAATGGCCCTGAGTTGGGCCGAGAGGCAAATAAGGAGCTGTGATGTTCCTTCAATACACCAGGGTGATTCGACACAAAAATATGTAACCCTTCCCTGGTGCAGAGCTGAAGGGATTGGATACTGTAGCCTAGAGGATAATTCTCTGCCTTACAAGGCAAAGGTTGCAGGTTCAAGTCCCAGTGGGTATGGCTAGCTGATGAGGCCAAAATAAGGCATCTATGTATTTGGGGAGGATTATGATTATGCAATATTCTACCAGTCACCTTCTTACCTGACTTTTCAGAGAGACAATGCAAGACCTCAACTTTTGGATCTGTATGTTTAACTCAGCAATCATCCTCCGGTCATTCAGGAGATGGTCCCCATACTTAGCACATAGCACTTCCCTTTCATTCAGCTGAAGGTAAGAATTAAAAGAATATTACACATGGTAATGCTTCCTGGCCCCTCTTTCTCTTTCAGCAGCCACAGCATGGAATATAAAACCAAAACCTCCCTCAAACCATTACATTGTGATCTGCAAGGACCGTATTCACTAAAGTCAAAATCTCTCTACCTCAAACATCCGGAGCTCTAGACTCAACATGCCCAGACCATATACAGTAACATTTGATTTGTGACTAAAACAGTATAATGAAATGTTTTACATCTGAATATTAATTTATTTTCTGCTTTCTTATGAGCATTCATATGAATTCTATTATTTTCTTTTCTGTTGTCATTCTGTGCGTCATTATTGTATTTGATCCAGAGATACTTTTTAATAACATATTTTATTTATGTTATTTATTTTATTGTATTGTATTATATTTCTATGCTGCCCAACTCCCTAGGGATTCAGGGTGGCTCACAACAAAAACAAACATGGTTCAATATAAAAACTTTTCAATTTAAAATAATTGTAGCCATCCATACATTCATGGGCCAACCTTGCTAGTAACCCCACACCCCGAGGTCAATGGCCTCAGGCCTGTCAGAAAAGCCATTTTTTTACAGCTTTCCGGAAGGCCGATAAGGTGGGGGCAGTGCGGATCTCAGTAGGTAGCTCATTCCAGAGAGTTGGGGCAAGCACAGAGAAGGCTCTCCCCTGCGGATCAGCCAGCTGACATTGTTTAGCTGATGGGATCAAACCGGTTGCTGGGAGGTATGTGGTAGAAGGCGGTTTCAAAGCTACTCTGGCCCTGAGCCAGTTTATTTCTTTCTTGACTTTGTTGAAGCTCATTGTCATATTTTCTGACAGCCTCCATTTTGTATTTTTTGTGCCATGCTTTTAAGTTCAGTTAGGCATGGAGAGCTGTGGCAAAACCAAGTGTTTATAAATTATTCTCCTTTTCAGTGGTATTCATTACAACTGAGGTCCACAAGAAGCACTTAGGACAGTTTTTAATGGTACATGAACGTATACCTTAATTCGGGTGAGTGCCTCCAACTCTTCCCAGCTTTTCATAGCCAAATCTTCATACTGAGCTCTCACATCCTCCACAATCTGGTGGGGGTCAGGAATGTATCTGTTGTTGTCAATCCCCAGCACAACCGAAACATCTTTAACCTGGGACATCACTTCCTCAAGCTCCTAGATACAAAGGACATGGGCTGAGATTAATACGCAAATCATACATTTAAGTTTACATCTGGCAACTCAGCACTGGAAGCTCAGCTATAAATGGATTTACTGGATTTACATTTTTTTGTTTAGCATGTCTCATTCATTTTCATTAGGAATATAGGATGGAAGATGGTAGATTGGTATTATTACCCAAAATGCAGCTCTGAAATTCTATAATGATCTACAAAGAAATTATTTTTCTGGCTAAGGAAAAAAGCTCAGGAAGAATAGATTTCCAACTCATATTCTTACAGCAGCATGAGAAAAGCAAGCAGTCAAATAAAGACCAGATTTAACACAATTTTAAAAGATTACTGCTAGATTATTACTATTTTTTTTAAATGAGAAACTTCTCCACGGGGAAGAAGGCAGAGTGAGCGCTGAAAACATCTTTTCTGCAAGAAAGGAATGGGAATTGAAAAGAGACATAGAATTAGCCATTGTGGTAAGGAGTTTTCAGTCCTAAGTTGGAAGAAAAGTTGGAGAACAATTCGAAGCAGGTTTTATAACTTTGAAGCCACCCTACTCCTGTGACATGAATACCACAAAATTGAAGCATATATAATAGCCATGCTTGCAAACTGCAATCATACCCGCAAGTTATCTCATCAACCATCTCAGAGCAAACAGAAAATCGTTCAAAAATTATTTATGGTCCAAGACCGGCCATAAGACCTTTTGTTCTTTTCTTTTCCCCCAGAATAAAGGAAGACTCTGATCTTTGGCAGATATTCAAAGTAGATAATGTTGTCACGATAAAGGGGAAAGGCTTCAAGGTCACTTCCAAAGAAGGCAGATTTTGCAGCATAGAAACTTTCACAGAAAATGTCACAGCCATTAAACCGCACCAACACATCCTTGTGTCATGAACAGGAAGGCAAGACCCTACATGAAGGTTCTGAAACAAGAACTCTTTGAATGTTTGGCTAGTCCTCACGTCCCACTTTCTTGAGTTTTTACTTGCCTTCTGTCAAAATTGATTTATGATAGGACAAGTCCACAGGGTTTATACTCCTGATCTCAGGGGGAGTGGGGAAGCAGCAGTGTTAGAACTTGTTTGTAGTGGTTTTCAGCCTACTTGGAATGGCCAAAAGCAGGAATGGAAGGCACAGTTTATCATTGGAGAATAAAATGGAATGGAATAAAATAGAATAGAATGGAATGGAATGGAATAGAATAGAATAGAATAGAATAGAATTCTTTATTGGCCAAGTGTTATCGGACACACAAGGAATTTGTCTTTGGTGCATGTGCTCTCAGTGTACATAAAAGAAAATATACATTTGTCAAGATAACATAGTACTCTGGCCCCAGGGTTTATTGCCTTTGAAGCAATTAAGGTTATCAACTTTGGGAAGTAGCCAAGGGTCAATGTCAAGGCAGAGGCAGGGTAGGTTCATCATAAAGTGTGGTAGAATTTGATTTATGATGAGCGGAACTGGTAAAGTGGCTCGTCAGAAACTATGGTATTAATTGTTTAATGTTGTTTACTGAAATGAATCAGCAAAATGCTTGCTGGGTGATTTGCCGCTGCAAGAGCTATTGGTTGCATGACACAATCATCTCATATGATAAAGGAGACGAGAAAATGTTTAAAGTTCATAAGCATAATCACAGTTTTACTTAACGACAACTTCACTTAAGGTCCAGGTTGTGATAAACAAGTGAGGACTATTTATACTATACCCAAATACTCATGTACTTCATTCCTATAACTATGAACAAATAAAAATCTAAGATGTTCTGAGATGGTTGATGAGATAACTTGTGGGGATGATTGCAGTTTCAAGCATGGCTATTATATATGCTTCAATTTTGTGATATTCATGTCACAGGAGTAGGGTGGCTTCTAAGTTATAACAAGCAGGAAGAGGGAGATTATGATCCCGCTATATAGAGTGCTGGTGAGACCACATTTGGAATACTGTGTTCAGTTCTGGAGACCTCACCTACAAAAAAGATATTGATAAAATTGAAGGGGTCCAAAGAAGGGGTACAAGAATGGTGGAAAGTCTTAAGCATAAAACGTATCTGGAAAGACTTAATGAACTCAATCTGTATAGTCTGGAGGACAGAAGGAAAAGGGGGGGGGGGGCATGATCAAAACATTTAAATATGTTAAAGGGTTAAATAAGGTTCAGGAGGGAAGTGTTTTTAATAGGAAAGTGAACACAAGAACAAGGGGCCACAATCTGAGGTTAGTTGGGGGAAAGATCAGAAGCAACATGAGAAAATATTACTTTATTGAAAGAGTAGTAGATGCTTGGAACAAACATCCAGCAGATGTGGTTGGTAAATCCACAGTAACTGAATTTAAACATGACTGGGATAAACATATATCCATCCTAAGATAAAATAATGGAAATAGTATAAGGGCAGACTAGATGGACCATGAGGTCTTTTTCTGCCGTCAGTCTTCCACGTTTCTATGTTTCTATAACTACCCTAAAATTTCTTTCCCTTGCCTGACAGATTGAAATCTGCCTTTTTAAAGAAATAATTAAACAAAAGCAGAAAATCATATGGGCCAGTGGTGAAATCCATTTTTTTTAATGATCAGTTCTGTGGGCATGGCTTGGGAGGCATGGCAGGGGAAGGATACTGCAAAATTCCCATTCCTTCCCCACTTCTGAGAGAAGGATATTGCAAAATCTCCATTTGGTTCTCCGAATTACCCGCCCCCCCAAAAGCCAAAACCAAGGTGGCAACCATATGCACAGTACTGGGAACTCAACATCTGCCCATGTGCAAAAGAAAAAACCTGGACAAAATTTTTAAAAAATCATTTTTTTAAAGAAAAATGGTGGCGCCCATGGGCCGGCATCGATCAAACCGGTTCCATTATGTCATTCCGACACCATCAGCAGTTTGCTACTGGTTTGGGTAAAGTGGTTCGAACCAGGTAGAACCCCCCTTTGGTGAGGGCCTATGGTAGCTTAGGTTCCCTTCCAGCCCCCACTAAGATCAGTACCACAAATATCATTGTATTAAATTGCAGCCAGGAAGTGGGTTCTGGATAATGAAAATCTCCAGAGAGAAAGAATGATCAGGGATTTGCCCATTTTGACTATGGATAGCTGTTCCTCACAGGGAGACTACAAGCATTAAGTTTCTTGTGCTCATCCATTAGTTCAGCAGCTTGGGATTAAAGCAGTGAAGGGCTACCAAAAATTTTACCACCACACTGTGGGCGTGGTTTATGCAAGACACTCTGCATTTGCAGGAGAGGCGGAGTAACTACACAGACACAATGAGCTGGATTTAAAACTGGGTCATTTTTATTAAAATAAATTAGCATAATTTATTTTAAATAAATTAGCATAATTAGCATAATTAAGTATAACCCTAACAAGGACCCGCAGGGTCGAACAATTACTTCTGGGGCGGAAAATGACGTATAATAAACTTCCGGGGCAACTATGGGCGTAGCTCCATGCTAATCCAGGTGAGGGACCACTCCCTCACCTGAGACCTTGCCATGCAGTTGCATGTGGGAGGTCCCGCCGGCTAACCCATACAAGGGGAATTATATGGGCGGGACCCAAAGACAGGTTCCCCCCAACTACTCAGGCCGTCGGCACCACAAGCCTTTGGAGAGAACCTGTCAATCATCCCCAAAGATGCCCAACGGAGAACATGCAGTTGCTAAACCACCACCCAGTTTTCCGCCCCTAACCTGCCTACCCAAATGACCAAAGGTAAGCCAAATAACCTAAAACAGGTGCAAGCACCCCCTAACCGATTATCCGTCTCCGCAGTGTGGAAGAGGCGAAAAAACGGCCCTTGCTAAAACACCCAGGGCTGCCAAAAATTCCTATTCGGCCCCATAGGGCGACCCCCAAGTGGCACACTGAAAGATAGGGAGGGCGGGCGGGTGTCTGCTCTCCGATGTCCGGGCGAAAAGGCCCAACTCAAGCCAGCCAGCCCTTTTATAGGGCTGGGAGGCCCCACCCGGACACGTCACAGATCAGGCCATACTGGCCTGATCATCGGCCGAGATCTCGCGAAGTCTTGCGAGATCTCTGCCGAGAATCAAGATGGTGGCTCCGCCGAGTGCCAGTGTCTCCCGGGCCTCCAGCAAAAGGCGCCGGGGGATGAAGACCCTCAGCGCTATTTCTTTCAGCATCTTTCAGTGCAAATTGGGTGCTCTGGGGGGGGAGCTCCATTTTCGCTACTCCATTGTGTCCCCAGCAGCTCACCTCTGGATTAAAGAATTAAATAAAAATTCAAGCCAAGCAACACGTCAAATAAAAGAATTAAAGAACCAATATTATGTGAAAGAAGCAAAATTCTCTGATTGAACACTCAAAAAAAAGTGGGGAAACTCTCATTTCCCAAATGTTGTATGTATATGTTTTGTGTATGTCTTTTTCGTTTCTTTCTGTTATATTTGAAAAAAATTTAAATAAAAAAAATTAAAGAGAACATCAATCTGCCCAGAAGCACTATGCAGCCTTTATAGATGTATAACTGGCAGCAAACCTCGCTTTCTTAAAGTCTTGGGATATAATTAATTAACAATCTAAAAGAAATATTCCAAATGGAAGAAAAGAACAGAGGCATTCTGTTTGGAATTAAGAAAAGAAAACAATATTATCTTAAAGGATTTAATTTAAAAGCAAAAAAGCTTAGTAAGATTTTAATTCAAAGAAGTTTTAAATGGATAAAGAGGATAGTAATTTTAGAAAACAGGATATTCTTTTATTCAGTAAAAGGACCTTAGTGGGAATGATGATTGTTTATTATGAAGGAAAGTACATTGTTGGATTTTATAAAATGAGCGGGATAATGTGATCCAGCCTGTGTAATGTGACTACAGGGAGTTAATTGGGACTAAGTAGTTAAACAGAGAAAAGCCAAACAGAAAAAAAAGGGAAAAGCTTAATCTTTTACTTTCACCCTTAAGTAATTCACATACTTTCACTTTCTCAAACAGCAGGACAAGAAAAGAAGCAAAATTAGGAGAAGGAAGAAGGGACCAGACTACAGCCATACAGATAAGGACATTTTAGCAGATTTATTACAGAAAATATCTGAGGATTTGGCAAGAAGATAACTTCAATGGATGGATTCCAAATGTTTGGATGCTTTAAAAAAAGAAAAAGGAGAAGGATTTGCAGGAATGAAACTGGGTATGAAAGAATTTAAAGAGATTGAAGAATCTGTATGGCAATTACCGGTAACTGGAGATCTAAAATAAATTAATGACAAGGTGGAAGATTTAGAAAGTAAAACAGAAGTCATAAATGGAGAGATGGAGAAAGATTTGGACAATTTGGTGCTACTGAAACTAAGAGCAAAAAAATTCAGAGTGAATCCAAAAGAACAGTGAGAGGATATCAGATAAAATATTGATAAGCCCCTGTCTAATTTCCTGGATTGATGTGAGTGAAGATGAGGCAGGGATTGGCAAAATTTACAGGATTAATACATGATTTGCAAAATTAAGACATTTTCCAAGCGATTCCTTGTCCACTTTGTCAGGACTAGAGAAGAGTTTTGCAGTAGTATTTTAATACCAGATTGTGGGTTGCTAGTAGAGACTTAAGTGTATTTTAAAAAATTCCAGTTAGAACATTATGTAAGACTAAAGTGGAGTGTATTTTTGTTTTGTTTTGCAAACTTAAACAGAAGATTGGCGGAATTCAGAGATTCAGTCTGAAAAATTAGAGAAAATGCACTGACATATACAGATTTGACTAGCCAAATATTACAGCAGCAAATGCCTTCTACCAGTAGTGCTTTTAATTCTAGCAACTGAATTGGATAAGAATAAGGAAATCTTTTAATGAAACTTAAAATGGAAAAAAGAAGGGTGAGAAACAAGCATAGAAAGCAATCTATACTTCTTAGACCAGTAATCAACCAGCCCCCTGCCTCCAACTCTTTCTCTTTATTATATTTAATACAATAAATCTTAAATGAATGGAGATGAGCTCAAAGGTCAAGGCAGGGCAGGTGAGCCGTTCTTGACAGAGATAAGAAGGCTGTAAAGATGGGGGATTTCATAATGGCTTGTTTTAAGAAGCATGTCCTCCAGGCTAAGAGAAAGAAGAATTACAGTCTGATTATGTATATGTATCTAAATCATGGAAGGTGAGAGAGGTAGAGCGAGTACCAGGGGGGGTTCCTTAATGAACCAGGTGAAAATAATTAGGGTGTGCAACAGGTGTAATTGCACACTAGAGCGCACTCAGGAATGCTTGTGATTGACAGAGATTACTGGTTCTGTTTCTTAGGTGCCACCATAACTACCTCATGCAACTTAGAATTAAGTTAAGATATGTGTATCAGATATTGCAGGTTACAATTGATCTGACATGTGGCAAAGCTAACGATTAGCAGAAAGGAGGACAGCAACCCAATGTAAAAATAATAAACGAGTGGGAGTTGGTTCACTTTGCACATGCCCCAAAGCATAAAGCCCGAGAAGGATTATGCAGCTATGGAAGTTTTCAACTCCGTCTCTGAAAATCTGTATAAACGTCACTATATATTTCGCTTCCTTATTATTTCAGCAATCTCTCCAAGCTTCAAATCTGGTTCAAATATTTACTGTAAGGTGCTTGTGGCAGTACAAGAAAAGGAGGGGGGAAATCAGGGGGGGAAATGGACATCTTCTGTTTAGTGATGGGCGAACCCAACGGTGTTCGGGTTTGGCAAGTTTGGCTGAATTTTACGCAAAATTCAGCTGAATCCGAACCGAACCCAAACTCGAACCCGAACGGGGAATCCCTCCCATGAAAAGATTCCGGGGGCGGAGATTTGACATCACCGGCAGGTTGCTATGGATGCCAAGGTGATCACTTCCTGGATTCCATGGAATCCAGGAAGTGATCACCTTGGCATCCTTAGCAACCTGCCGGTGATGTCAAAGCTCCGCCCCCAGAATCTCTTCATGGGAGGGATTCCCCAGCTCCTTCAAAGGGAGGTCTTCACATAAAAATAAACATTGTTATTTTTACGTGAAAGGACACCGCAGTGGCGCTGCAAGCAAAGGGCGATCCTTTCACGTAAAAATAAACACGTTTATCCATGGAATCCAGGAAGTGATCACCTTGGCGTCCTTAGCAACCTGCCGGTGACGTCAAAGCTCCGAACGCCGAACACGACCCTGAACTTTGCCTGAAGTTTGGAAAAATTTTGGGTTCGTGTTCGGCATACCGAACACCGCAAAATTCGGTACGGACCTGAATTGTGCGGGTTCAGTTCACCCATCACTATTCCTGTTTAATTTCCAAATGTAGGTCAGTTCCACCTATTTTTAAGGCTGATGTTCTTTGCGTCTAATAATACAAGCAGCATCAGTGTGCAAACGTATCTTTGGCCTTCGTGTAGTAAGTTTCCTTTTCTTTTGGGCATGTCCAAGATTCAAGTAAGCAGTAGTCTTTAAGTGATGATCATTCTAGCTGTTAATAAACTTCGATGTTGGATATTTACTACAAACTAACATTACTCCAGGACATTCCTTCTCTTCCTCTCTTTCTCACCTGCTCATGGATAGTATTCATTAGCTCCACCCAAGCATGAAGTCCGCTTAGTTTTGTTTCCAGTTCTGTCCTGTGGAGAAAGCCATTGTCCAGGTCCTGTGGATGAATGAAGACCAGAGAAAAAGAGTTTGCAACTTTTCACCTTGATTGGAACTTTTGACAAAAATTTCAGTCTGAAACAAAGGAAAGATTAGCATTCTGCCACTGCCATTTGAAAATAACACTTGATTTTAATTGAGAAAAATCTCTGTCAATAGAATTTCTCTGAGAGATCTTCCCAAAATGCATGTTTTCCCCATTGGAAACCTAAATCCAACAATTATACAATTTAGATTTTTTTTTTTAATTGACCTGTCTCTTCTCTTTTTATAATTGCTATTTTGAAATTCAGGTGATTTAGGATCACAATTGAACATGGTCGTAAGAGAGGTGATCATATGACAAACCTGATTTTACTATTTTTTGCTGCAGTTGTTAAAGAAATCTTAAACAAACCAGCATCTTTTGCTAGAAATTTGAAGTTAAATGCCCCTAAATTGCAGTCATGTGACCATGGAGCACTGCAAACAGCCATATTATGTGGATCATTTGCTATTCACCCAAAATGGAATCACATGATCGTGTATGTATGGGGGGGCGGTGCTGTTGAAACTTCAAATGTGAATGCTTTTTTTGGTCATCTATTGGAACTTCAAACTATCATGAAGCAATTGTCATAAGTCACCATTTATACCAATGTCTGAGAGGTTGTGGAGTGTATTTTTTTAAATTCTGAATGCGTTCTAAAGGCATATTTACTAGACTAGAGAGCAGTGGTCCCCAAACTACGGCCCGCAGGCCGGATGCGGCCCGATGAGGTCTTTTAACCGGCCCGGAGCAGCTCACAAGATTTTATTGATCGATATAATAAGCTCCCGAATCTCCTGTCCACTCACCGTGGTCAGCTGCTGAGCGAGGAGAAGGTGGAGAGGCAAGGGGGTGGGGAGGAAAGCGGGCCTGCAATTGGCCCCTTCCTTTGCCGCCTTTAAGGAGAGAAACTTGCTGCCCTATGGCAGAGCAGCAACAGTTCCTCTCCCTAAAGGCGAGAAAGAAATTGGCCAATTGCAGGCCCGCTTTCCTCCCCGCCCCCTTGCCTCTCCACCTTCTCCTCCCCACCTCCTCCTCCGCGGTGAGTGGACGCGAAATTCAGGAAAAGGCGATTAGCGATTGAAAAACTTCACTGAAAGTCACAGCTAAGTGCGCCATGGCTAAGTGTGTGTGTGGGGGGGAGGCAGCTGCTTGGAAACCCCTGACCTCCATCGCCTCCCCCCCATTGCCCAAGGCGAGCACACCTCGCTGCTGACACAGGCGGCGGGGGACCGCCCTGTCCCCCTGTCCAAAGCTACGCAGTCCTG
This sequence comes from Erythrolamprus reginae, assembly GCF_031021105.1. Classification (NCBI taxonomy): domain Eukaryota; kingdom Metazoa; phylum Chordata; class Lepidosauria; order Squamata; family Dipsadidae; genus Erythrolamprus; species Erythrolamprus reginae. Next base: position 182,922,863 of record NC_091951.1, on the reverse strand, counting down.
GATCGCTCACTTCTCCAGCCAGCAAAGCCGACTGCCCGGCTTTGCTGGCTGATGCAGGAAAGCGTCGCATTTGAAAAGCGCATGTTTAAAAAGCGCACCACTTTCCCGGGCAGCCGGCTTTGCTGGCCAGAGAAGTGAGCAATCTGGGACTGCGGCGCCGTGGTGGCCTTCAAGCACGGCCCTTCGTGGCGCCTCACCACCCGTTCCTGCAGGTAGAGATCGGGCGCGTTATCGGGAGGTGGAGGCAGCGTGGGGCCGGACACTGGGTGCTGGGGATGCCAGGGAGGGTGAAGGAGTGGACATGCCTCTCAGCTGTAGAGCCGAATGGGGGCGGAGGCAACGGCAGAGTCCGGTGCTGGGGCCATGCTGGGCCGCTCATCCAGGGGGGCGTGGACCGGCAAGCCGCCCTCCGCTCTCTCTCTTTCTCTCTCTGTTGCCGGCGTGGTGTATGAGAGAGAAAGAGAGAGAGCAGAGGGCAGCTTGCCGGTCCACACCCCCCTGGATGAGCGGCCCCACTTGGCCCCAGCACCGGACTCCGCCATTGCCTCCGCCCCTGTTCAGCTCTGCAGCTGAGAGGCAGCAGCCACATCCACCTCTTCGCCCTCCCCGGCGTCCCCGGCACCCAGCATCCGCCCCCACGCCGCCTCCACCTCCCGGTAACGTGCCCGACCTCTACCTCTCTCTTTCTCTCTCTGTTGCTGGCATGGTGTATGAGAGAGAAAGAGAGAGGGAGAAAAAGGAGGGGAGAGAGAAAGAGAGAAAGAAAGCAAGAGAGAGAGAGAAAGGAAGAGGAGAGATAGAAAGGGGGAGAAAGAGGGATAGATAGGAGAGAAAAAGAGAGATACAAAGAGAGAGAGAGAAAGAGAGTGAGTGAGAGAAGGAGAGAGAAGAGAGAGAAAGAAAGAGGGACAGAGAAAGAAAGAGAGGGACAGAGAGAAAGGGAGAGAGAGAAAGAGAAAGAAAGGGAGAGAGAAAGAGAGATAGAAAGAGAGTGAGTGAGAGAAAGAGAAGAGAGAGAGAGAGAGAAAGAAAGAGAGAGGGGGGGAGAGGGAGAGAAAGAGGGAGAGAGAAAGGAAGAGAGAGATAGAAAGGGAGAGAGAAAGAAAGAAAGGAGGAGACAGAGAGAGGGAGAGAGAAAGAGAGAGAGATACAAAGAGAGTGAGTGAGAGAAAGAGAGAAGAGAGAAAGAAAGCAAGAGAGAGAGAGAAAGAAAGAGAGAAGGACAGAGAGAAAGAGAGAGAGAGAGAGAGAGAGAGAGAGAGAGAGAGAGACAATAAATATGAAATATTGTATTTGTTCCCATTTTGTTTTTTACTTTAAATAAGGTATGTGCACTGTGTATAGGGATTTGTTCATACGTTTTTTTAATAGTCCGGCCCTCCAACAGTCTGAGGGACAGTGAACTGGCCCCCTGTGTAAAAAGTTTGGGGACCCCTGCTAGAGAGTTTCTATGGCATTCATACAGGACCCAGATTGTTGGGGGCAATATGCTGACACTGTAAACTGCTTAGTGAGGGCCGTAAAGCAGTATAAGTGCTATTGCTATTGCTATATATAAAGCAGTAAAGCAGTATATAAGTATATAAAATATATAAAATATATAAAATATATAAAATATAAAATATATATAGTATATAAAAATATATAAAATATATAAAATATAAATATATAAAATATAAAATATATAAAGTATATAAAATATATAAAGCCGTAAAGCAGTATATAATTGCTATTGCTATATATATACACAGTAACTTAGTGTGTAAAAATAAGTAATAATTTAAACAATATAATAACTTTAACAAGGAATAATCAGCACTTGTTGTTGTGGAGGGACACATACAGTGGTACCTCTACTTAAGATCGCCTCTACTTAAGAACTTTTCTAGATAAGAACTGGGTGTTTAAGATTTTTTTGCCTCTACTTAAGAAACATTTTCTACTTAAGAACCGGAGTGCGGAAAAATTTCTCAGGAAATTTGAGAGCGGCACAAAGGCCTGCCATTCCCCCTTTAATCCCAGCCATCTGGGCTGCCAGAGGAGCCTTTTGATGGCGCTTAAGGAGGCTTTGGCAGTCCAGAGCGAACGAAGCATTTTCCTTTCTCTTGGTGCTTGGACAGGGAATAAAGCTCTGCCAACGCCCAGAGAAAAGAAACGCTCCCTTCGCTCTGGGCAGCCGAGGAGTCACCACAGCGAAGGAAAGGTGCCAGCTACAAAAAGAATGAGTGAGAGGAGAGGGGAGCCCTTCAGCATGGGAAGGAAGAGGCAGCAGGTAGCAGCAGGTAGCAGCAGCAGCAGCTAGTGTATGGGAGGTAGTGTATGGGAGGCAGCCTCGCGCCGGGTGTATTGGAGGCGCATGCTCCTCCTCACCGCCTCAGAGTCCCTCTTTTTTTTTTTAAGCCTCACCTCACCTTCTTCCTTCGGCAGTGACTGTCCTCCTCCTCCTCTTCTTCCTCCTCCTCCTCCCACCCAAATTTCGAGCTTTTATTTCTTTCCTAATGGGTTTGTATGCATTATTTACTTCTACATTGATTCCTATGGGAAAAAGTAGATGTACCACTGTATTGTTCAGGATGATCTTGTTCCTAGTGTGTCATTCAGGGGATGCCTTGTTGAAAGAGAGACATGATCCCACCCAGATTCTCACAACTAATACTGTCAGGGTGGAGGGTGAGATTTGTCTGCCTTGCCTTTCTAAGTTTCAAATTTTGGGTTCTAGATTTAGGGAATTCAGGTTGTGTACATGATCTATAGATCTCATTTTCTACTACATATATGATTTCCACAATATTTTAATAATGCTGGAAATTAAAAAAGGAATCTGGGTTGGCTCACTAGTCATCACTTAATCATAAGTAAAAGACATAAACAAGGCAACTATGTTTAATACAGGATGAACACAATTAAAAAGAATGTACAGTTAATAATAGCAGCCTGCCCTAATAAGAATGTTTGATGCCTAAGCACCACATAAATCACCCCATCTAACATTGAAAAATCATTCTTTTAGAGCCGGCCTAAGTGAATTTTGTAGTGGGATAAGGATCTTTAGAAAGTTTAGAATCGGAAATGCTGGAAAATTCTTCATTATACATTAAACAGATTGAATATATTTAGATGCTTGACTAAAAAAATAATAAGTGAATGCTAGATTATCCTAAACTGGGCCTGAATTCCTTTCTTTTAAATTGCTTTCAGAGGAAAAGTTATAATCATGCAAAACTCATGACGACTGTCCCAAACCAGTACGTCTATTATTTTTAACCTGTTTTTATATTTAACAATATAAAAACCATCTAGTATTATTAGATCCTGGATTACGCTTGCTTTCTAAGTGGCAGTGAAAAAGTTGCGGTAAAAATAAAAGATTTAAAAAGATGAAAATCAAAGCTAAACTTAAAAAATGTAGAAATTTAATTAACAGATAATGTGAATCCAATTCAAACAAAACTACTTTAAAAAAATCTCAATTCTGTATAAAAGCTCAATCAAACTTACAGATGATTTATCTACCTAGACCAGGGGTCAGCAGCCCACAGCTCTGGAGCCGCATGTGGCTCTTTCTTCCTTCCATTGCAACTTGCCCCTTTCGCCAGTTGGCACCACAATTTTGAGAGGAGCTTCCAGTTAGGGAGGGGAAAAGCATGGCGCGCCAGGAGGAAACTCTATGGCAAGGGGCGGGTGTTTCGGTCAGCTCCACATTTGATAGGGCTTTCAGTTAGGACAGGTAAAGGAAAAAAAAAGGATGCTGCGCTAGGAGGAGACTCTATGGTGGGGTAAACAGACTTCTGATCAGCTCCAGAATTGAACAGGGGGCTTCCTGTTAGGACTTTTGTGGCTCTTTGAGTGTTTAGGGTTGCTGACCCGTGATCTTGAACAGATTGTTTTTTTTCTGCTTGGAACTGAAGAATGTTTCTCCGCCTACCTTTTTGAGTGTTGTGAAGGTGAATTCCAGGCCAGTGCGTTTGTTTATTTCTCCTTCGTATCTAAATAAAAGAGGTTTGGTTGGTATGAATGAAATGTCAAAAGATATCATTAAAAGAGACTGTGTAATTTATGCTTTCTACAGTACTTCCCTTTATGTTCTTAGGAAATAAAAACAGTGATCCCAATGCAGACACACAAACATCCTATAAAAACCCAGCACCTGTCCATCTGTTCATGTAATTGTGAATTACTGTATAATAACACCAACATATGGATCTATTATACTAGTTGCTGTGTAGGTGCACACATGGGAGACCAGCCCTACCCTGAAGAGTTACCAAAGCAGCTATGCAATGTCTGGGAAAAGAATATACAAAATAATAATTTTGGAAATTATAGCAGAAAAAGGCAATGACTGTATAACTTAAGTTTAGAACAAATGACAATTAGTGGGACTTTATCATTTGACTGCCTCAAGGAACAAAAGATATCCCTTTCCAATAATTTGTCCCATTTCCTTCTCTGGTGATTTGACAGCCACAGCCTCTTACTGGCCATCTCCGTAGAGGTAGTCCTCAACTTACAACATTTAGTGACCAAAGTGACAACAACTCTGAAAAAAGTGCCTTACGACCATTGAAGCATCCCTAGGGTCATGTGATCAAAATTCAGAAGGTTGGCAACTGGTTCATATTTATGGCAATTTCAGTGTCCTGGTGTCATGTGATCTGCTTTTGCAGCCTTCTGGCAAGCGAAGTCAGTGGGGAAGCCAGATTCACTTAACAACAGTGTTACTAACTCAACAACTGCAGTGATTGACTTAACAACTATGGCAAGAAAAATCATAAAATGAGGCCAACTCACTTAACGATTGTTTCACTTAGCAACATATGTTTTGGGCTCAATTGTGGTCATAACTGGAGGACTACCTGTATCATAATTCCATATGATGCAATTCTGACTTTCCTGACAGTCAGAATGCTTGATCAGTGGAACAGCTTGCCTCCAGAAGTTATGAATGCCCCAACACTGGACGTTTTCAAGCAGATGTTGGATAACTATCTGTCTGAAGTAGTATAGGGTTTCCTGCCTAAGCAGGGGGTTGGACTAGAAGACCTCCAAGGTCCCTTCCAACTCTGTTGTTGTTGTTGTTGTTGTTGTTGTTGTTGTTGTTATTATTATTATTATTATTATTATTATTATTATTATTTCAATGCAACTCAGCAAACGAGATCACTATGCTGGATTTCGTATTTCATCACCAGTCGGGCGCTTCCCAAGCACCTAGGACTGCGTGATGTAGCGGCGAATTATGTTTGCCGATCCCAGTAAAGCGGCCTTTTGCAATTGACAGATGGAGATTTTGTCAATTCCGATGGTTTTCAAATGTCCGCTGAGATGCTTTGGCACTGCATCCAGCGTGCCAAGTACCACTGGGACCACTTTCACTGGCTTATGCCAGAGTTGTTGCAGCTCGATTTTTAGATCTTCATATTTCACTAATTTCTCTACCTGCTTCTCTTCAATTCTGCTGTCCCCTGGGATTGCGATGTCGATGATCCATACTTTCTTTTTCTCCACAATCAGGATGTCTGGTGTGTTATGCTTCAGAATTCGGTCAGTCTGAAGTTGGAAGTCCCACAGTAGTTTTGCTTGCTCATTTTCAACCACTTTTTCGGGCTTATGATCCCACCAGTTCTTTGCCACTGGTAAATGGTAGTTCCGGCACAAGTTCCAGTGGATCATCTGTGCCACGGCATCATGTCTATGCTTGTGGTCAGTCTGTGCGATCTTTTTGCAGCAGCTGAGTATGTGATCGATTGTTTCATCTGTTTCTTTACAGAGTCTGCACTTTGGATCGTCTGTTGATTTTTCAATTCTGGCTTTGACAGCATTTGTTCTAATGGCCTGTTCTTGTGCCACCATTATTAGTCCTCCTGTCTCCTTTTTGAGTGTTCCAATTATTATTATTATTATTATTATTATTATTATTATTATTATTATTAATGTTGTTGTTGTTATCATCATCATCATCATCATCATCATCATCATCATCATCATCATAACAACCTGCAAGAATTACTAGCAGAAGGGACACAGGAATTGCTCGTATAATCTAAATACGTTTCATAAAATCTTAACATTCTCAGCATTGCTATCAGAGTGATGGGGGAAGTAAAGCATGCTTAGCCAGAATATATTGCTGGTTGTTATGCCAGTGTTTGCCTTGACAAGGGCCGCTAAATGTTGTCATGGGATACACAAATTACATTTGAGAAGATCATAAAGGATTTTTCATTGGATTTGAGCAAATGGCAAAGCATACATTGGGCTTTTTGAAATCATGTCATAGGCACCCTCACAAAATGACTGTCCTATTAGGTAGCCAGTCACAAACATCATTCATCCATTTGATCCCTGCCCTAGTAACCCGATGCCTTTCTACCCTGGAGGGAAACACACTTCAAGTAAAGCTTTGGGATGCGCTCGCTCAGCACTTTTTTCTAGAAATGCTTATGAGATCTTTTCATTTTTAAACATTAAGGGATGCTGTTTGTCATAACCCATGTGAGCTAGCTTTCTTCTTATGATTCAATCCCTGCCCAAAGGCTTGGAAATAATAACAGTAATTAAGAATAATTCAAGAAGGGCAGAGAAACAACTGTGGGTACAACTGTTATGGACACCCAAATACCTATAGGGCAGAATAGATGAATCGCTCTATGTTGGATCATTTCCGTCCAGACCAAATTGCTGCTTTTCCTGATCTCATATAATGTCATTTCCATTACCAGCCACTGATGTGTTGTTTTATACAAGTGTCTTAGCAATAGCAGTGCCAAACTGGATCCTCAACTCAAATATAAATGGTTTTACTACCTCCCCCCCCACCATTATACCCAAATTATCCTCAATTTAAGGACCATTGATTTAAGCAATATTTACTATAAATATATATTTGGAAAATAGTGTTCTTGAACTATAGATCTCAAACCACATTTTAATGAGTTTTGACATTTTTAAAATCACTATATTACCCCTGGATAAATTACAGCAAATTCTACAGAAAACACAGTCAGGATCCTGTGAAGCAGGATCAGGATTTTAAATGTGGTCTATGACCTCATTCAAGATGAAGACCACAATTGTACTTTGAATGGCATGCTGAAAATTCTGCAGAGGATGGGACAAATTCTATTTAATTAAATCCTAATTAAATCCCAATTAAATTAGGTACAATTAAGATATAGGTACCTGTGTAGTCAATTATTTCCCCTTTCTATCACATTAAAAAAAATTACCAACCATACTTGAAAACGATCTTTGGAGGAGCTGTAAAAGAAAAAGCTAAAAACCTGGATGATTGCAAGATCTATACTACATTTGGCCGGTTATATCCGGTTCGGGCGAACTGGTAGTGGTGAGTGTGGGTGACTCCGCCAACCCGCCCAGACGTAATATCATGCCATTTATCCACATGTTTTAGGCTCTGAGTATGCATGGAAGGCTTTTGTATGCTCTGAGGTGGCACGCATGTGCTTACATTTGTGAACCGGTAATGAAGGTAAGTGAATACCACCCCCGATCGTTACTCCTAAATTTGAACATGCTCACCTATGTTAGACTAATGTAGCAGGAAGCCCCACATAAACTTTATCTACCTGCTTGCTTGGTAATATGGAAGGAGGAGCTCTAAATTGGCTTCCTCCTTAGTGATCTCCTACTAAGTATGCTGAAATTCTAGGCTTAATGAGGCTTCAAATTTGGCTAATAATGGAGGGCCTTGTTCTATTCTCAGTGGTTCTCTTGGGTCTGTGCATAAAAACTCCCACATCTTTCTTTTCACCAACACTAAACCAAATAGAAACCTAACATTTACCCCATCCCATAGTTTATAAATAAATAAATAAATAAATAAATAAATAAATAAGTAGATAAGTAGATAAATAGATAAATAGATAAATAGATAAACAGATAAATAAATAAAATAATAATAATAATAATAATAATAATAATAATAATAATAATAATAAGATTTGTATGCCGCCTCTCTCTGAAGACTCGGGGCAGCTCACAACACAATGCACAATGTACAAATCCAATATTAAAAAACAGATTAAAACCCTTATCATAAAAATTAATCACACAACCCAAGCAAACCATACATAAATCATAGTAGCTATGGAGAACATCAACTTCCCCAAGCCTGGCGACATAGGTGGGTTTTTAGGAGCTTGCGAAAGGCAAGGAGGGTGGGCGCAGTTCTAATCTCCAAGGGGAGTTGATTCCAGAGGGCCGGGGCCACCACAGAGAAGGCTCTTCCCCTTGGTCCCACCAGACAGCATTGCTTAGTCGATGGGACCCGGGGAAGGCCAACTCTGTGGGACATAACCGGTCACTGGGATTCATGCGGCAGAAGGCGGTCCCGAAGGTATTGTGGTCCAATGCCCTGTAAATGCCCTGGAAACCCTCAAAATGTTCTCATTTGTCGCAGCAGCAACCTTGATCGCCTGCATCTCAAAGCCCTAATACTGGAAAATACCTAATACAGTAATACCTCGCCTTATGAACCTAATTGGTTCTGGAAGGAGGTTCGTAAGGTGAAAAGTTCGTAAGACGAAACATTGTTTCCCATAGGAAACAATGTAAAAGCGATTAATGCGTGCAAGGGGGAAAAAAATGCAAAAAACCGCTGCCGCCCAGCTGTCACTTTTTGAAACAGCCGGGCGCTTCTCAGCGTTCTCCCAATGCTGAACCCAGAGGTTCGGCAAAAGTTTGGGTTCGGGTGGCCGCCGAGAAGCCCCGCCGCCCGGCTGTCGCTTTTTGAAACAGCCGGGGGGCTTCTTGGTGTCCTCCCGAACCCGAATGCCAAACCCCAACTTTTGCCGAACTTCCGGGTTCAGCGTTCGGGAGGCTGCCGAGAAGCCCCGCCGCCTGCCTGTCGTCTTTTGAAACAGCCAGGGGGCTGTTTCAAAAGACATGGCTGGCCAGGAAGGACATCTTTGTGACATCAAAGCTACGCCCATGGAATTCCCTATTGGGATTCCCCACCTCCTTTCCAGCCTCCTGACCGGCCTGACAGCTCCACGGCTCTTTTGAAAAGCTAACAGCAGGCGGCGGGGCTTCTCAGCGTCCTCCTGAACCTGAATGCCGACCCTGAACTTTTGCCGAACTTCCGAGTTCGGCATTCGGGAGGACGCCGAGAAGCCCCCCCGGCTGTTTCAAAAAGCGACAGCCGGGCGGCGGGGCTTCTCGGCGGGTTCGTCAGACGGAAAAAGTTCGGAAGAAGAGGCAAAAATTTTCCGAACCCCGGGTTCGTATCTCGGATTGTTCGTATGGCGAGGGGTTCGTATCACGAGGTACCACTGTATAGCCCCCATTTATAGCATTTATAGAATTAATGTTGCCCCACTCTTGGGATTGCTGTTAGCCGCCCTGAGTTTTCAGAGAGGGGCGGCATATAAATCCAATAAAACTTGAAACTTAAAACCATATGACAAATTTCTCCAATTCCACTGAAGTCTTGCTTTTTTTTTTAAAACATGAGTGTTAAAGATCATAGAGATGACACATTCAGTGACTTAATAAATGACCACATATCCCTGGAGAGACTGATGGGTGCCAAAATAGCTCTGAACCATACATCCTGCGATAGGAACTTGTTTGCTCACGACTGACTCATTTACCCAGTGTCTGGTCTGAGTTTGAAACTGCCATGTGCAGACAGACTGTTACTTCCTTGTGGAATCATATAGAAACATAGAAGATTGATGGCAGAAAAAGACCTCATGGTCCATCTAGTCTGCCCTTACACTATTTCCTGTATTTTATCTTAGGATGGATATATGTTTATCCCGGGCATGTTTAAATTCAGTTACTGTGGATTTACCAACCACGTCTGCTGGAAGTTTGTTCCAAGGATCTACTACTCTTTCAGTAAAATAATATTTTCTCATGTTGCTTCTGATCTTTCTCCCAACTAACCTCAGATTGTGCCCCCTTGTTCTTGCGTTCACTTTCCTATTGAAAACACTTCCCTCCTGGACCTTATATGTTCAATGTGGTAAAGGAAAGGCTGATGACTGTAGCATTCCTGGAGGATGCTGGCCTGTTTAGTTTCTGAAACCCCCAACCAAATAGAAGAATGTGAATGAAGAATTTATCACTGCAAAGCAAGTGCCTCTTAAAAATATAGAGTAGCCACCCATAGGGATGCTTTCTAGTGTTCCTCCGATAAGATTCTTCGCATTCCAGTAATTCTTCAGGGAGAAGAAGGCTAGTTCTCCAAATGGTTGTAAACTAACTTGATTTGATTTTCTGCTATTTAAGTCACTCCTCCCTAACAACAAGATTGGGTAGGTTTCTGAAATTACATTCTTTGGTTGTTCCAGTTGACCCAGCTGTATGCCACATATAAATTAATTGCTCATGTATATGAAAACTGTAATCAGCTGCACTTCATTTTGTTTCACATTCTTCATTAAAAGGTGTAGCAGAGCATTTTACAGCAAATAAAGGGAGCTGAGTTTTATTTCCTATTCCATCTATCGGTCATTCAACCTGTAGATATTCTCCAAAAGGGAAGACAAGTCTAGCAAACAATGTGAGCTGTTCCAGGAGTGATGGGAGTACAGTGTTCCCTCGATTTTCGCGGGGGATGCGTTCCGAGACCGCCCGCGAAAGTCGAATTTCCACGAAGTAGAGATGCAGAAGTAAATACACCATTGTTGGCTATGAACAGTATCACAAGCCTTCCCTTAACACTTTAAATCCCTAAATTACCATTTCCCATTCCCTTAACTACCATTTACTCATCATTATTTCTGGTACTCACCATTGCATAAGACACTTAGTGATCCTGATATTTATAAACATAATTATTTATTAACAATAATTATTTTTTTTGCGATAACAATGCTGATTGGTCGAGATTTCGGCCAATCAGCAATTGCAGACAAAAGTTTGGGGATGACGTATGACGTCATTGGGTGGGGAAAACTGTGGTATAGAAAAAAAACCGCAAAGTATTTTTTAATTAATATTTTTTGAAAAACCGTGGTATAGGATATTTGCGAAGTTCGAACCCACGAAAAGCGAGGGAACACTGTATATACAATGTGGTATTCTTTTGTCCCCCAAAGGGGGATTGTCAATACATATGTTAAAAGGAGGGGAGGGGCTTGCTTAGGTGCTTAAGATGGGATGAGAGCACAACATCTTCATTTGTGATTTATTTTTCTATTAATTAAACAAATCCATATAGCTGTGCAACTCATACGAAGCAAATCTGGGCTGTGTATAGCATTAAAGTCTCACAGTTAAAAATCTTCCCTATCCCCACCCTACCCACACCCCTATGGTGGCAATAACAGAATCAGACAAGTCACTTGATTTGCTCTGAATGAAGCTGCAAGCTCGTAGACAAAACCATGTCTTCACGGTTTTAGAATAGAACAGAACAGAATAGAATAACAGAGTTGGAAAGGACATTGGAAGTCTTCTAGTCCCAACCCCTTCTTAGGCAGGAAACCCTACACCACTTCAGACAAATGGTTATTCAACATCTTCTTAAAATCTGTTGGAGCATTCACAACTTCTGGTGGCAGGTTGTTCCCCTGATTAATTGTTCTAACTGTCAGGAAATTTCTCCTTGGTTCTAAGTTGATTCTCTCCTTCTTTAGTTTTCACCCATTGCTTCTTGTCCTACCCTCAGGTGCTTTGGAGAATAGTTTGACTCCCTCTTCTTTTTGGCAACCTCTGAGATATTGGAACACTGCTATCATGTCCCCCCTGGTCCTTCTTTTCATTAAACTAGACATTCCCAGTTCCTGCAACTGTTCTTCATATGTTTTAGTCTCCAGTCCCCTAATCATCTTTGTCGCTCTTCTCTGCACTCATTTGCTAAAAATCAACAAGGTGGGGGCTACTCTTAACTTTTGGGGAATGATGTTTGAAAAGTAAGGTATTATCACAGAGAAGTCAAGTTAATTAGATGTCAGAGAAATGCTGGTGTGTTATAATATTCTGAAGCAAAGCCATTCTAGAATCTAGTAATGACACAAGATAAGCTTTTTCCTGGCAAACAGGCCATTATCTATAATCATCCTTACTTTCATGTGAAGTGGTAATACCACTTTATAATGCCTTGGTAAAACCACACTTGGAATATTACATCCAGTTTTGATCACCAAAATATAAAAAAGATGGTGAGACTCTGGAAAGCGTGTAGAGAAGAGCAACAAGATGATTAGGGGTCTGGAGGCTAAAATATACGAACAGTTGCAGGAACTGAGCAGGCCTAGTTTAATTAAAAGAACTAGGAATGGCATGACAGCAGTGCTTCAAAATCTAAGGAGCCGCCAAAAAGAAGAAGGAGTCAAGCTATTCTCCAAAGCAGGACCAAAGCATCTGAAGGCAGGACACGAAAACCTAGAATTAAGGAGAAATTTCCTGATAGTGATAACAATCAGTGGAATGACTTGCCTCCAGAACTCGTGGGTGCTTCATTACTGGAGGCTTTGTATGTATGTATGTTTGTTTGTTTGTTCATTGGATTTATATGTTGCTCCTCTCTGAGTACTCTGGGCGGGAGTTGCCTATGATAGCCTCAACTTCCATGGCTATTATAAAACATCTCTTCCAGTTCTTCGGTGGGGCTGAATTTGGAAGTTCTACTTTCAAAGCATGCGTTTATCTACCATGAACCTCCTTCTAATTCTTACACACTAGTTACAGTCCACAACCACCCAGAGTTACTAGGAATTGGGCAGAATATACATTTAATATAATTGTTGTAAGACTCCATTCATTCACTTTTTAGGGATACTTAAGACCATTTTTCTTCCATTCCCTATTAGCTGGAAAACCCAGATGTCCTATGTGAGACAGATTATTTTCAGAACGTTATGATATTTTAAATTGTGGCATTTTAAAAAATGTGTGCTTTGGTTTTTAGAGTGGACAGCTGTGATGCCAAGGATCTACATCTACACATCTCTGCACTATTACTTATTCAAAATGAAGACTTATTCTAAACAAGGCTGGAGCCACAGCTTTAGCAGACTTCAGATCTGGAATAAGAAATTGAACTAGGGATGGCCAGATCTAGAAATGAAATGAGTATAAAATACTGGCAATAGCAATAGCATTTAGACTTATATACCACTTCACAGTGCTTTACAGCCCCCTCTAAATGCTTTATAGAGTCAGCACATTGCCTCGAACAACCTGAGTCCTCATTTTACCAATGTCGGAAGGATGAGTCAACCTTGAGACCCATCAGGATTGAACTGCAGGCTTTGGGTAGGGTTAGCCTACTTCCTTCTAACCAATTTGTTGCCAGGACTCCTAGGTATGTGCATATAAAAAAATGAGGGTCCCCCTTCCATTATTTGTACCAGATGTAGCCCATTCAGACATTTCATGCTGTCAATGATTGCAAACAGCACTGTAGGTCCTTCTAAGCTAGGGAAGGACTCTTGGAGACCCTGAGACAGCAGCAAAGATGACATGTTTGCAGCAGCTATAAATGCAAAGGAACCAGTAACAGAAACGCCCGGAGGCTTCGGGAAGAGGCCGCTCTTCCAAAGACAAAACAGGTGGTGACAGAAACTTCTCCCCACCCTGGGAGCTACCTATTTCATAAGCCCCATTAGAAGGATAATGGCAGAAAGATTGGTTCTTCTGGTTTTTCTGCCCGTTGGCTGGAATGTTTGATTTGTAGCCAGATTCTTTCCCCCCTCTTCTTTTGCAAATGAACTGATACCGGTACTTCCTACTGACCCAGCCTACCCAGGGAGAGGACTTTCAAGATACCTGAGCTCTCCAAAAAAAGCAAGCCAATCTGCGGTGGGTTCTAATCCCCTTTACTAACGGTTCATGCGCATGTGCAGAAATTTCCCGGACGGGTGGGAGGAGCCTCTCGCCACCACTGCTGCCGGTTATTAGAACCGAGCCGAACTGGGAGCAACCCACTGTTGGTGCCAACCTTCCACAGGTTTCTGACCAGAACTGGTTGCAGAGAAGTCTAGTATCAAAGACTCAATGGAAATAGAAGATTCCTTCCCAACTTCCAAAGACTGAAGCAGAAGGACAGGCAATTGGGGAGGGGAATATGCAGGGGTGGGCTACTGCCCGGATGGGGGGGGACGCAGTGGGGTAGCAAAAATGGAGCTCTACCCTAGAGCACCCAATTTGCACTGAAAAATCATGAAAGAAAATGCAGGGTGTCCTGCATAAGCCACGGCCACAGTGTGGTAGTAAAAATTTTGGTAGCCCTTTACTGGGAATATGGCACCATGCTAGCTGACAACTTGAGATGCACAAACTTGCATCCCATGTACATTGATTCTCCCCCCCCCAGGTTGGATCTGGGTCTTTTATAAAAAATGAAAGAGCAACCTTTAATGTGCTCCAAAATAAACAAATCTAGTGGACATGATAAATGCAAAAGCAAAATTATTCAGGATAATTGAGCTGTGATTAGTGTTGGGCAAACCGAACCCGCAAAGTTCAGTTTCGTACTGAACTTTGCACGGTTCGGTATACCGAACCCGAACCTGAATTTTTGCAAAAGTTTGGGTTCGGGTTCAAGTTCGGGAGAGCGCCAGGAGGTGTTGCCGCCCAGCTGTCACCTTCCGGAACAGCTGGGACGCTTCCCGGCGTTCTCCAGAGCCCGAACCCAAACCCCAACTTTTGCCGAACTTCCGAGTTTGCCATTTGGGAGAACGCCGAGAAGCGCCTTGGCAGTTTCTGAAGGTGACAGCTGGGTGACGGCGCTTCCCGGCACTTTTCCGAGCACCGAACTAAAAAATTTGGCAAACGTTTGGGTTCAGGTGCCGAATCCGAACTTTTTTAAAAAATTCGGGTGCCGAACCTGAACTTCGTTGGATTCACCCAACACTAGCTGTGATCATTAATAGTCACCCGAACACAGGGAATGAAGAAAGGAAATATTTTAAAAGTCCTTACGGTGGTTCTCAACCTTTCTAATGCGGCGACCCCTTAATACAGTTCCTCATGTTGTGATGACCCCCAACTATAAGTCTAGCATCAATTCTCCCAACAGAGCTTTTAAGCTGATTGGCAGGAAGATCAGAGGGACGCCCCCACTGTAAACGCCTGATTGGTTGATTGTAAAATATGTTCCAAGGTGCCAGAATAGAAGCTTTAGTTCCTAACACTATGGGAAATTTGTCTTTTCCCATGGTCTTAGGCGACTCCTGTGAAACGGTCATTTGACCTCCCAAAGGTGCGGCGACCCCTAGGTTGAGAACCACTGTTATATATAGAAGTATGGCTAGTCCTAGCTTGGAAAATTCTGTTGTTCAAATCAATTCAAAGCAAGCCCAAGAACAAGCTGCAAATTGTCTAGCATTAGCAAGGAAACGTTTAACTCATCTTATTGGATTTTTTAAAAACGACAACAGCGACATAATGAAACAAAGAAGTTTCACAAATAAACATGTTCCGTTTGCTTTTGGCCTGCATTTGGTCCCCATCCCTTTGAGAAAAGTCAACAGAGTGTAATATGAAAGCCGATTACTTTGTCTGGTGGTTAAAAACATTAGAAGATATCTTTCCAGAGATCTCAAATTGTAACTTGGCACATTGCTCTTAGGCAGGTTTCTCATAATAAAGGAACACCCAGTGTCAAAATTATGGGCATTTTCCAGATGTTACTTTTGTTAGAAAATAAGGATACAGTATGGGTAGGTTTTAAGTATTTTTCTTTTCAGATAAATGATTTGCACAAATTACAGTGGTACCTCTACTTACGAACTTAATTCGTTCCGTGACCAGGTTCTTAAGTAGAAAGGATTTTTTCCCATAGGAATAAATGTAAAAGCAAATAATGTATGCGATTGGGGAAACCACAGGGAGGGTGGAGGCCCTGTTTCCTCCCAGAAGATTCCTAGAGAGGCCCCATGGAGGCTTCTCCCCGCCTTTTCCGGCCCTGTTTCCTCCCAGGAGAAAATAGTGAGCACATTACAGCTTTTTCCATGCCCTTTGCTGACAAGAATTGCGTATGGCCTATATTTTACCATTTTTATAATTTGGAAGGAAGCAATTTCACTGGCTCTGCCATTTTGCCTACCCCCCCCCCCCTCACACACACCCCGTGCTCCTTTCCAATGTCCTTTCCATTCTCTTTCCCTTGCAGAGTTTACTTCCTCCCTTGCAGTGGCAGTCTCCTGTTTCAACCTTCCTCCCCAGCAATGGCGACTTTCAGACACAGAAAAGCGCTAGTCCATATTATATTATGAACCTTGTCATGCCTGCGACTTGTTGAATGGCCAACGTGACAGATTGCTAAACTAACCATTAAAAATATCCACCTATTCTTGCCCATCCCCATCTCCTCCCACATAAAGAACAGTTGTTGCTTGTTTGTCCCACTGGTAGGTGACACTTTGTGGGAGGGAAAATATTGGTAGATAGCTATCACTTTCCTTTGCTTGTTCCACATTAAACAGGAAGGACAGCTCTACTCCCCAGTCTCATGACCAAGGCTGCTTAGGAACTGTGCTGATAGACTAAAGGGATATTTAGCTCCGTTTAGTAGCTGTTTCTTTAAGAGATTGCATTAGAGCAGGGGTAGGCAAAGTTGACAGAATTCTTGACCTAACATAATTGCCTCAGGAATTCTGGGAGTTGAAGTCCACAAGTCATAGAAGAGTCACCTTTGCCTACCCCTGCAATAGGGGAATGTAGTAACAAATTGCACTCTGGGTAATGTAGTCCATGATATGTGACTTCATCTGTGGGTTCTTATTGGCCATTGAGCTATACCAATAGGCAGCTGAGTAATTGTGCCATGCTCTCAAACAGCCGTTTTTAAGTCTTAACAAAGGACCAAGTAGCTGCCTGCAGATAGGAGAAATGAATCTCGTGTAATGGGACAGATTATGAATATATTTTCTCTGAAGAATCTCAGCTTGAATACGTAACTATGAAGAATTCAGACAATAAATGCAATCTGTATGTTTTACCCATTTGCATGGAGTTTTATCTAACTGAGAAAAGCACTAAGCTTGGACCAGAACAGGAACCATCAGTAAGGGCAATGCAATTTATGCCATCACATTTTCCCACTGGTTGACACATTGGAGAGCAGCCCTTTAATATGGCTGACTAGTTGCATCCAATATTGAAGCATGCAATGCCAATTTAAGAGACCATGGGGTAAAACTTGAAGAAACATAAATGAGAACAGCAGGAGGAACTGGAGAAATAAACCTTTTTGACGTCTCCAGTGCCCGACTGCTTTCAAGCTGGTTCTGAGATTTGGGGCAAGAACAACAGAGGCATCATCCATTCCTTGGCCAAATCAGCCACATAAACTATGCCTCGGTGGCACAGTGGCTAGAGTACAGTATTGCAAGCTACTTGCAGCAGTTTGGCAGATCGAATCTCAGTAGGCTCAAGGTTGACTGAGCCTTCCATCCTTCCAAGGTCAGTAAAATGAGGACCCAGATTGCTGGGGGGCAATATGCTTACTCTCTGTAAACTGTTTGGAGAGGGCTGTAAAGCAGTGTGAAGCGGTATATAAATCTAAATCTAAATGCTAAATGCTAAAAACTAGTTCGGAAAAAAAGGTGGGGGCTGAGCTGTCATATTGCTGGACAATTGTGTGTCCCTTTTCAAGGTTTTCATTGTGCAGCCTCTTATTTAATCTTCAGATTTATTGCTTAATTTTCAGATTTATACCAATGCTTCCATTAGTAACCTTATCATATTTCTTTTGCCAAAAATGACAATGCGAAGAATAGCTAGAAACCCTTTTGAAGAACTATTTAAAGGCTAACTTTTACTAATATTTATTTTATCAAACAAAATAGGATGGGAATCTGATCTAAAAAAATGTTAGAAAAAATACTCTATTTTTAACCAGCTTCATGTGACTCAAGTAAAATCTAGCCAAGCCAAAGCAAAACAAAGGAATGTACATTCTTGAATATAAAATGATGTTAATCCTCCCTAAAACCCGTAGATATCAATCTAGACACTATAGTTGTGTCTGTACAAGGTACCTATCTTAATTTTTAATCTAGGGGAACAGCTTATGTGAAGAATATGGTTCATGGTAAATTGGATATATTTCTACTGCTAAAAAAAGAAAAAAGTAAATCTGAATGTAAAAAGTGCTAAGAATTAACCCATTCTAGTTTCAGCTTTGTAATAAAATTGCATGCATCTTTTGTTAAATTAGAAGTGAATAAATGAACATGATCATCAAATTAGCTTTATTTTGGGGTTTTTTCCTAAGACAGTATATTCCATTCTCGTTTCCATCATCAATTTCATCCACTAATGTTTCTGGCAATGCACTTATCCAAGTTCACCTTGAGAACAATTCTTGGTGAATTGGGCTTATAATCCAAGATGGCTGAAAACTGCATTCATATATCTTTTTAAAGAGGCTATTTGTGTATATTATTATTATTTATAAAACAGGCATAATTGCAATGTGTAATAAAAAATATTAAAATAGAAAGTTGAAGAGGCATTGTTTTCCTACTGTATATAGGAATGCAAAAGCAAAAACAAAGGAGATCATTCAGTAAAGTAGTACATCTTAAAACATTTTTAGGTGTGGTAATAGAAAAAGTAAAACACGCTCTCAGGTAGAGAGGAAGAAAAGAAGGACGGGGGCAATAACCATGTTTTAATCCTGAACTCAAGTTCCAGGAGGTTGTTATTAGAAGAATGTAGGACACAGAAAGAAAAGAAAGGTTGAGAATTGAGACACTGGAGAAGGGCATATTATATTCATACATAATTACATGTTTATCTCCTTGCTTCTTATATTTTTCTCTTTGATTGAACTTCACGCACCAGCTTTTCAGCCAGTATATAATATCCGCTTACCCATCAAACCACTTTGAGGTTAAAAACATTATTCACCAACTACGCTCTACAATTATGGTGTTGGTCTTTGTCTCAAAAAGGAATAACCTTTCATACAGGCCCCATAATGTCAAGAATTGTGTAACCTAATCTTTCCTTAGAATCTATTCACATGTCTAATGAATGAGGAATCAAGAAAGTCCATTTTGGCACAAGAGGAAAGCTTACTGGGATATTCATAGCACTCACAATGCTGACTCTTCTAACTCCTTTGGCTTAGCAACCAACTACAGTGTTTTCAGGAGTGAAGAATAAGACAATATTGGAGAGGGTTATATGGAGAGTATGGTCATAAAAAGCCCATCAGGAAAAAGAATACTCTGCACCAGTAATGGGAATTTCCCCCACTCGCCAAACAGGGAGCGATGGCCGACTGGCCACTCCCACAAACTGGCGCCACCATCTTGTTTTTTGCTTCTGCGCATGCGCAGAAGCTGCTTTTTGCTCCTCATGCACAGAAGCTGAGTTTTCAGCACTGCGCATGCGCGCGTGCCAATGCAGCACAGCAGGAAACAAACCGGCAGCGAGGTAAGTTAGAACCCACTCCTGCCCTGCACCACAGAAAATAATGATTGCCTTTCTTATTTCAAGATGACTAGGAACTTTGCATTACATGGTAACAAAAGCTTCACTACAGAGGCCTTTTGGCATAATTTCATTTATGAAGTATATAGGAATAATTATTAACGTGCATAGAAAAATAGAAAACTTTTATAGGTATGTTCACTTTTATAGGTAGACTCACTTGTTTCGGAAGGAATCCATAGAAACTAGTACTTCATTAATTTCTGAGTCCAGCTGTTCTTTTTCCGCATCAATAGATCGCATTTCGAGATTCAGTTTGTTCATGTACCGGTCGTAGAGAAGTTTGATGTCAAAATCGGAAAGGGAATTGTCTTGTTCTTTCAAAAAGTTCCATCTTGTGATCAGAACTTGGTTGTGCTGTTCCAGACTTTGAACCTGTGGGTTATTAAGAGGTGGAGATGACTATAAGGACCTTCTTCATTCATCTGCTGCCACAACATAAACATTGCCATATTGAAGGGGTTAAAGGATATTTTGCCCTCTCCCCAAAATTATTTGTGAATAAGTAGGAATGATGGGGAGGGGAGGGGGAAGGAAAGCAAGCTGATTGCAATCAGCTAAAAAGCCCACATGCCTTTCAATGTTACTACTGCTTGGGAGGAATTGTTTGTCTCAAATTTAACCCTTTGTCTAGACC
This sequence comes from Erythrolamprus reginae, assembly GCF_031021105.1. Taxonomy (NCBI): domain Eukaryota; kingdom Metazoa; phylum Chordata; class Lepidosauria; order Squamata; family Dipsadidae; genus Erythrolamprus; species Erythrolamprus reginae. The sequence continues at coordinate 182,902,804 of NC_091951.1, read as the reverse complement.
AGTGTTTCCCAACCTTGGCAACTTGAAGATATTTGGACTTCAACTCCCAGAATTCCCCAGCCAGCGAATGAATATAAACACTGATCTAGACCAGCGGTCCCCAAACCACGGCCCGTGGGCCGGATGCGGCCCACTGAGGTCTTTTAACCGGCCCGCGGCAGCACACGACATTTTACCGATCGATATAATAAGAGAGAGAAAGAGGCAAAAATAGAGAGGGAGAGAGAAATGAAGAGGAGAGATAGAAAGGGAGAGAGAGAAAGGGAGAAATAGAGAGAGGGGGAGAGAGAGAAAGTGTGTGAGAGAAAGTGTGAGAGATACAAAGAGGGAGAGTTAGAGAGTGAGTGAGAGAAAGAGAGAAGAGAGAGAGAAAGAAAGAGAAAGAGAGAGGGACAGAGAGAAAAAAGAAGGAGAAAGAGGGAGAGATAGAGAGGGAGAGAGAAAGGAAGAGGGAGAGATGGAAAGAGAGAGAGAGAAAGAAAGAGAAAAATGAGAAAGTGATGGAGGGAAAGAACGAGGGAGAAGAAAATGAAACAAATGAGAGAAAAGGAAGAGGGAAGAGAGAAGTGGAGAGGAAAGAGGGAAGGAAGGAGAAATGGGGTTTGGTGATTTAAGTTTAAATTTACTTGTTAATAAAGAAGTATAAATTACTTTATTACTTAATTACTTATTACTTCTTCTTTATTTTAAATATTGTATTTGTTCCCATTTTGTTTTTTACTTTAAATAAGATATGTGCAGTATGCATAGGGATTTGTTCATAGGGTTTTTTTTATAGACCGGCCCTCCAACAGTCTGAGGGACAGTGAACTGGCCCCCTGCGTAAAAAGTTTGGGGACCCCTGGTCTAGACAATTCTTTTCCTTCTTTTTTTGTTATTCCTGCTAGAAGGAAGGAATTTTTTTTAGTTTATGAAAGAGAGTGGTTGGTATGTGCAGATGAGTATCAGTTAATTTGGAAAATAGGATTCTTTATTTTATAAGCAAATATTTTAATTGACAGTTATTAATTAAATTAATATGCATTTATATTTCTGGCCTGGCCCAGCCCTTTCTGGTGTGTGTGGCTTCTGCTAGGTCTATATATCCATTTATTCACACACCCACACAAACATGTGAATAACATGTACACATATATTAGACAATATGGGGGGTGGGGAATCTTCAGGATTAGTTTTGGCCAGAGGCATCTGCAGTATCAGATATATTAATCAAAATGACAAGCAGCAGCATTAGTGATAAAAATTATTCTCCTTTCATAGGTGTACACATACAAAAAAAGGCAAAGCTGTGTACCTCAACAAGACATTAATTTCATCACCTTCCCACTACCAATCTCCTTGCAGATCCTTCTAGATTCAGTTTGGGGGCAAGCATCATTTGTTGATGTGAAAATGCAGGGATATTTATTCAGGATTTTTTTTGGCTGTGGTAATAACTATTTTCTGTGTATTCTTCCTCTGGGGACCATCTTATATTCAAGATTATTTTCCTTTCGGATAAGTAGAGTAGCATCTCAAATATGCATGTTAAATTTTCCCTTCCCCATAGCACTGCATCTAAATATTATTTATTTAAATTAATTAATTGATTTAAAACATTTATATAACTGCCCATCTTTCAGACAATTCTGAACTGCTTCCAATGAAACATAATTATTATGACAGAACATAAATAAATCCCCACAATTTTTATTATTATTATTATTATTATTATTATTATTATTATTATTATTATTATTATTATTATTTAGATTTGTATGCCGCCCCTCTCTGAAGACTCGGGGCGGCTCACAAAATTAAAAACAATATTATAGCAAAACAAATCTAATATTAAAAGGAGCATGTAAAACCCTATCATATATTTAAAAACCAAACAGCACATTCATTCCAAACATGAAACAAAATATAAAGAAGCCTGGGGGAAAGGTGTCTCAACTCCCCCATGCCTGGCGGTATAAGTGAGTCTTGAGTAATTTACGAAAGACAAGGAGTGTGGGGGCAGTTTTAATCTCCAGAGGGCCGGGGCCGCCACAGAGAAGGCTCTTCCCCTGGGCCCCACCAAACGACATTGTTTAGTCGACGGGACCCGGAGAAGGCCAACTCTGTGGGACCTGATCAGCCGCTGGGATTCGTGCGGTAGTAGGTGGTTCCGGAGGTACTCTGGTCCAATGCCATGTAGGGCTTTAAAGGTCATAACCAACACTTTGAATTGTGAATTTATTTCAGTATCAACATTATAAAAGCAACCTTCTTTGATAGAAGGGTTTCTCTATAAACTAAAAAGTCCCTTTTTGTACATAATTATTTTATTTGGGTCAGACATTGCTTCTGTTCACATAACAATGTGTACTAACAACCATATTTCTTTTAAAAAAAATCCCAAACTTTAAAACACCGATGTCTATTACAATGTGGGTCTTTAAAAAGCAGTTTGAGAGAGAAGATAATTGACATCAAGGTACATCCTTATCGTGAATCTCATAAGGTGGATAGCATGAATCTAAGATTTTATACCTTGGTTGTCTGGTGGACCATTTTTAGGCGACTTTATGTGACAATCTCAACAAGGGGCAGAACCTGACTAATTTTATTAGGCTTGGGGGGCTAAGCAACTTCAGATTTTAATTATTACAGGTAGTCCTTGATTTACGGTAGTTCATTTTGTGACCAGTTACGACGACGCTGAAAAAAGCGATTACTTATTTACTACTTTTCACATGATCCATCCCCATGGTCACATGATCAGCTTGACAACTGACTCATATTTATGACGGTTGCAGTGTCCCGGGATCATGTGATCCCCTTTTGAGACCTTCTGGCAAACAAAATAAATGAAAAGTCGTAAAGTGGAGGGGCACAACTCACTTAACAAACGCCTCGCTTAACAACATAAACGTTGGACTCAATTGTGGTCATAAGTTGAGGACTACCTGTATGGACACAGAAATAATGGGGCTGTGGAAAACGGGAAATTTTTTAGAAGTACAGTGTTTCCTCACCATTTGCAGTTCACCTTTCGCGGATTCAATGCATCACAGGTATTTATATATTATATTTTATACATGTATGCATGCGCGCTCAGGGGCTCGCGGTATCTTCCGGAGCCGGCGGTGGGGTTCCACTGCAGGTGAGTGGCTGGGGAGGCCTTGGCGGCCGGGATTCTAGGACTGTCTGGGGCTCGGGAGGCTGTGGCAGAGCCAAGGGGGAAGTGGAAGGCTCACCGTCCTCTGCCTCGGCGGCTTTTTTGCTCTGGATGGGCCGAGGGGAAGCAAAATCCCTACTTCACGGATTTTCATTTATTGCAGGTGGTCCTGGAACGTAACACCTGCAATAAATGAGTACTGTACATACGAGTTTAATTCGTTCCAGACCCGAGCTCGTAAGTCGATCAACTCGCATCTCGAACGAATGCCTTTAGATTTTGTTTTTCGCGCCGAGATAACTGGAAGCAAGGAGATTCTTGCGCCACCTAGTGGAAGCTCGGCTCGTATCCCGAATTTGAGCTCGGGTGTGGAACAGAAATTTCGCTCGTGTCACGGCTCGTAACTTGGAATACTCGCATGTGGAGCAGCTCGTATCTAGAGATACTACTGTATCTGAAAAGAAGGCCAAGTCACATCATTTTTCTACTGTGGCTAAAAGAACTGCACACTTGTTCCCACATGATCCCTAAGCCAGTAAGCTTGATTCCCGAGCAACTTTCCCTTCAATACTACATCAGTTTAAACTTGCAAGCAGTTGTGAAACTGCAGAACAACATTCCTCACTTAAGGAATCCACTGAATTGTCTCCTTAAGAGACATGAGCATCAATATATCATATTTCTTTAGAATATGTCCTACTTGCTCAGCAGACTTTTAAGAAGGGAATCGGGAAAAAGGCAGGGAAAGAGAAAACATATGCACACACACAACCCAATCCACGCTTACTTGTAGATCAGAACTGATACAACTGGGTGTAATCAAGCATCTTTCTCTCTCCACCCTTCCCTGGAGGTTTAATCTATTCTTCAAGAAACAGCTATCATCTATTTTTGTTTTGGGCTTTGTGTGTGTATATACAAGTAATGTTTTTTAGCCTTCTGGTTTGTTTGCAGAGTAAATACTATGTCACCACATAAAGACTTTATCCCTTTATGAGGGAGCCCTGAATGTTGATTTATCATAACACCATGATTACATTCCCCTGAAGTGTTCCTGCTTGTAGGCTACTGCTATATCACAATTACGCAACTGATGTTACATCTCAGGAGCATTTATTTATACAATACATCCATGATTTCCCCAACTTAATTCTACCCCTCCATATAAGCTGCCTCTCAACACATCATCTGGCCCCCTATCTCTTTCATTGAGTATCAGACAAATGATATGGATGAAAAACTGGGCAGCACATTATTACATTCTACTTTTGTGAAGGAAGATGACATTATATTTGTTAAATCCTTCTGGCTACCATGAACAACTCTTGATCCATCCCCATTCACTGCAAATAATAGCCCCATGCTCACTCCTAAGTTATAGCACTCTGATTATCAGCATAGTTCAGAAAACATGAAATATAGCTTGAAAATGTCCTGCTTCATACAGAAACATACCGTAGAAACTTAAGAAGTTGAAGGTTTGGTAATCTGAAACTTGGTGGCAAAAGTAAAGAAAGTGCAAAAATCAGGTGATCATTATGAAGATGTTGATTCAATAATTAGTATGTGGATAAAATTAGTTCATACTTAAATTTGCTCCTTCACTGCCTTTAAAAAAAGTGTAATATCTATTAGTTGTTCTGAATGCAATCTGCAATGTGTTTCACTTAACTTTGCTACTGGTTCGGAGATGTGCCCCTGATGACGTCTGAGCGGGTGGACGGAGCCGCTGCTGCCACTACCAATTATTATTTTTATTATTATTATTATTATTATTATTATTATTATTATTATTATTATTATTATTAATTAGATTTGTATGCCGCCTCTCTCTGAAGACTCGGGGCGGCTCACAAAAATAGTAGAAACAATATAACAGTGAAACAAATCTAATATTAAAAATAAAACGTATCTAAAACCCCAGCAATTAAAACCATACAACACATACATACCAAACATAAAATATAGAAGCCTGGGGGAGGATGTCTCAATTCCCCCATGCCTGGCGATAAAGGTGGCCAGCCCACAAACAGCGGTGAGCCTTCCCACATGCCTTGGCCATGGCAGAGGGCAAGGGAAGGTCAAGCCCAAGGTCAAGGGCGACCTTCCCTTGCTTGGCAAGGAGCTTTCGCCCTTAGTTGCCCAAGGATGTTTGGAATGGAAGTTCCACCCCATTGATTTTATTTGATTGATTGATTGATTGACTGATTGATTGATTAGATTTGTATGCCACCCCTCTCCGAAGATTCGGGGCGGCTAACAACAGTAAAGAAAACAATGTAACAAATCTAATATTAAAAAATAATCTAAAAAAACCCAATTTAAGAGACCAATCATACAAACAAGCTTCCTCTGCAGGTCCAGATTTAAATAAATAAAGTGACCCATAAAACCCAACTCTGTGGTCTGTGTGCTTATTCCTCATCCGACGCAATGCCTCTTGTTCTGATAATGCCATTTAAATAATTGAAAATATGTCATATTATAGTATCTGCTATTATAAATTACTATCTACAGCAGTGTAAAACACAGCTTTTTAAAGAAAGCTATGGTGATTATTTTTAGAAAAGTCTCCCAGAGATAATGCATTCCTCAACAACTGATGATCATTGTAATAATTCAAAGATCGGATGACAGATTTGATCTACTTGAAAAGGAGCTAAGAGAGAAAGTAGATAAATAAACTGAAGCAAATCAACTCCAGCTATGTTAAGAAAATAAATATGCTATCATCCCTGTTCCTCTGAAGGATTCATTGTTGAAATTAAGACAGATAACAATGGGAGAGGTGAAACAGAGATGATAACTTTCTGATTCTAATTAGGTGTTTTGTAATTTCATTAAAGCTTTAAATTAAAAAAACAACACTTCCAAACTTTTAAAACAGTGCGGAGGCATTCAACTAGACAGGTATTACCAGAATAATTCCTTTAAGATAAATATAAATGGAAATTTCACACATCCCATGAAAAAGCTATGCTTAAATACGCCTTGTGTCTTTATACGTACATTGTTGTTCGAAACATATAACTCAATAAATAAGCTAGACCAAGCTACAAGAAACAAATTGGAATCACTTTATAATATGTAAATAGATACTTTGCTCTTGGGTTAAAATGGTTTATACAAGAAACACCACCGATTTGGTGGTGGGGTATGAATGTTTGTCTGGTGGTGGGCACAATTCACAAAACACTTGTTTTATGTTGTGTGAGTCTTATATTGTAAAAAATCAATAAAAGTATTAATTAAAAAGAATAACTCAATAAATAAGTAGCTTTCTGGTTTGTTATCGTATTTTGTTGGGATGAATAGAGTGAAGATGGGATTAATAGACATGTCCCTTATATTCTCCATCATTTTCAGTCTCAGGATCATAAATATCTGATCCATCTCTTTTCTTCCGAATGAAGCTGGACTCAAACTGTCAATTCGAAAAGTGAAGGACAGGTCCTTTCACAAAGCCTTTCCTAACCAACATGTCATTCACATTTATTGAATTTCAGTTTTCATGATCCTCTGACTAGGACATAGCCATAATAGTTGAGGTTCCAACCATGTTAACTGGAGGGTTACAGGAGATGAATGATCTGGATGGCACTAAGTTGGGGTAATATTCATTTGTTAACATATTCTTCCACTTGTCTACCAATACAGTGGTACCTCTACTTAGGAATGCCTCTACTTAAGAACTTTTGTAGATAAGAACCGGGTGTTCAAGATTTTTTTTGCCTCTTCTTAAGAACCATTTTCTACTTAAGAACCTGAGCCCAGAAAAATTTTCCAGGAAATTTGAGAGCGGAATGAAGGTCCGGCCAGTTTCCTACCATTCCATCTTTAATCCTGGCCATCTCAGGCTTTTCTGGATTGCCAGATGAGCCTTTCGGTGGCGCTCTCCCTCTTGCCTGCCTGGGTTTCTCTCTCTGGTGCCGTGTATGGAAGGCAGCCTCGCACTGGCTGTATGGGAGGCGCGTGCTCCTCCTCGCCACCTCAGAGTCCCTTTTTTTTTTAAGCCTTAAAGCTTTGGATTTTTTTGATTTCCCTCACCTTACCTTCTTCCTTCACCAATGACTGTCCTCCTCCTCTTCTTCCTCCTCCTCCTACCCAATTCCGAGCTTTTATTTCTTTCCTAATGGGTTTGCATGCATTATTTGCTTTTACATTGATTCCTATGGGAAAAATTGCTTCTTCTTACAAACTTTTCTACTTAAGAGTCTGGTCACGGACCTAATTAAGTTCTTACGTAGAGGTACCACTGTAATTGATTTGAGCATCTTTTTTCAATAACTGCAGATGGAGCATACTTCTCTGTACAAATCCCGTGATGGGAAGCTGTGCCAACTGTCCAAATGCAATGGTTTCAATAGATGCCAGGAGCATCTTAGTCAAGAGGGTAACACTGAAAGTTGATTTTTGAGCTAATGACATCAGTGAATGGGGGAATATTTTTCTAACAGTGGGAGGGGATTGATTCTTTGGCACAGGTGACAAAATGGTTCCCATCTTTGTGGGAGACATTGGCTCAAACGCCTACATAGAAACCTCAAATATCATTCTCTTGGTAAGTAAGGAGCTTGAGACATCTCTGCTGGAATCCCAAAAGATACCCCTTGAGACATCTCTGCTGGAATCCCAAAGGTGCTTTTTCAAGAGGCAAGTGGAGTTTCTAGTGTTTTTTTTCTTTGAAGATGTTTCGCTTCTCATCCAAGAAGCTTTTTCAGTTCTGGCTGGACGGTGAGGAATGGAAGGATTCATACTCCTTATACACAGCTGGATCATCTTCTGCCTCACATCTCCCAGAGATCAGTTAGAGCCCACAGAGTTCGCCTTCTCCAGGTCCCATCGGCCAAACATTGCCGACTGGCAGGACCGCATGGGAGGGCCTTCTCTGTGGCGGCTCCAGATTGCTGGTGATCCAGAGATCCCTCTACCGCTGGAAATCTGCACCACCCTCACCCTCCTGGCCTTCTGGAAAGCCCTAAAAACCTGGTTCTGCCAGTAGGCTTGGGGCTGTTGAACAATAGCACCTAGCTCTGGTCCAGAAGTATGAAAGCTTTTATTATAGGGGTTTTAAACTGTTTTAATACTATTTTTATCTGTTGTACACCACCCAGAGTCTGAAAGGAGTTGGGTGGCTCACAAATCTAATAAATTAAATTAAATTTACATTGTTTTAGCAAGTCGTTAAGGTCACCTGAAACATCTTCCAAGAAAAACCAGAAAGTCTAGTTGCTTCTTGAAAAGACATATTTTGGACAACCATGACCTGGATGACTGAGAATCTCCATAAACACAGAGGGCAGAAGTTTTTGACAGCTTTCAGAGTTGAAATATACACGTGGCAATATCATGTAGTAGGGAGGTGGGAAAGTATCAGAAATGTGATAATCAATCTCTTTTGTCATTTTAAATTTTTTTCTTACTATTCCTACTTAGAAAATCATAGACTAGAAAACATGCAGAAAAACAAAAACAGACATTAAAGATGAAAACATTTTACGGTAAAAGCCAGCCATTTGTGCCTACCAGCCATATAGTGACATGAACATTATTTATGCTATTTTATCAGACATATCTGATCATTGTGGTCGTAAGAAAACTAGGCCTCACATCCCAATGCAGCTGGATGTTACAGCTGAATAAGGTTAAAATGTAAAATGTAATCCTTGTTTAGGTGCCACAATTGGGACTGACAACTCAGTTATTAAGTGAAGTGATCATTAAGTTAAACCACAACTGTACTGATGCTTTTACTTCAGGTTTCCTTGTTTTACAGGTTTGTGAAGAAGTGTGAGATTTGGTCATAAAGTTAGTGTTAATCGTCATACTTGTGAATAGTTGCTAAATGAGGACTACCTGTATTTCATTTGTAAGTAGGTAATACACCACAAACTGCTGCCTTGAACCACATGATATCAAGGAGCAAACTATTTTTCAGTTCAAAATGTAAGGAAAAGGGGGAAAAAACTCTTTCATTTCATGAATCTCAACCTTTAATGGGTTTCACTTACCTTTGCTACCAGTTTGGAGATGTGCGCATGCCACTTCTGCTCATGCGCAGAAGCTTCTGCGCATGCGCAGATAATCCAAGATGATATCTGGGCGGGTGGATAGAGCTTCCAGCCAGCGCCGCTACAGTATGCTTGAACCAGGGCAAACCAGTAGAAACCAAGTAGAAACCCACCAATGGCTTATAAATAAATATTTCTTACTAATGAGTTCTAGGATCCTTGTAACTAATGAGTTACAAGATCTAACAGACTTCAAAATATAAACTATATAAGTATTGAACAAAGGAAAAAGGTATAAGTCAATATAAATTTCTTCACATCATAGAATAAAGGACAAACATCTACAATATAATGGCACACCCCAACTGATTCTCACAGATATTCTTTGCTCACAGATGACATTATATTTCGTTACCCATGGATTCCTGGTGTTATTCTTTCATCTTATCACAGATAATCTAGTAAGGAAGAAAAGATAAAATAGTTGCCTAGCATCTTTTGGGTTTTTTATTTAAACCATCCTACATCTTACTTACTTAGTTTTTGTGCCAAAGTTTGGATTAGCTTTTTGTGTTTGCTTATTTTAAAAAGAGAGACTCTCTTCTACAAATGTCACAATAGAGATAGGAAGATTGTAGTCACATGCCCCAAATAAAAAATAACAAGAATTACTCTCACAGTCGATTATGTTGTCAAAGATTTCATGAAAAGGCTGAAAGACTTGTCTCCTTCCAAGCTTTTCACAACTGCTGGAGGGTTTGGGAGAGGTAAAATTTTCTCTGACTCACACTTGCTTGATAAAATGAAGAAACAGCTAGAAAGACCAGTTGTTGTTTTTTTGTGTGATTTCCAACCTCTGTGCAAATGGAAAAAAAACCCTAGCTCTCACAGAAGTCACTTGCACATATATGTGACAATAAGGGGGATACTGCAGGGGTAAAATTCAAATTTCCCCCCTAGTGGTTCTGTGGGTGGGTGTCGCAGGGGAAAGATACTGCAAAATCCCCATCCCCTTCCCACTGTGGGGCCAGCCAGAGGTGGTATTTGCCAGTTCTCTGGACTACTCAAAATTTTCACTAATGGTTCTCCAGAACCTGTCAGAACCTGCTGAATTTCATATACAGCCAGCCAGAGCAAACAGAAATACAGAAAGTCAGCATCATATTTGTAGACCTCTTTTGGAGAGATCTTTTGCCACTATCATGTTATAGCCTGTTTTTCTTAAAACCTCATAAGCATGGAATTTAGATTAAGTGGAATCTTTGAGTAAAGAATCATGGAACTAGGGAATGTATGAGCTGGAAGGCTTTACCACTCTCCACTTCTCTGTTCATTTAGAAGTCTACTAGACCAGGGGAAGGCAAACCTGGCTCTTCGGTGACTTGTGGACTTTAACTTCCAGAATTCCTGAACCAATCATGCTAGCTCAGGAATTCTGGGAGTTGAAGTCCACATATCATAGAAGAGTCAACTTAACCTACCCCTGTACTAGACTATCCCTAGTTGGTCATCAAATACTTGTCTAAAACCCTCCAGAAAGGAGAACATATTATTGTTCCAAGGAGACTTCCCCTGTTAACTGCACCTACTCATAAGAAATGCCTCTTAATCTCTCACATAAACCTCCTTTCTTTCAATTTCAACTCATTGGCCAATGCCCTACTCTTACTTTCAACAGAAGACAGGTCTGCCCCTTTAACAGCTGTTATTTGTAGATGCCTATAGTTTCTGCTCTTTCTCCTTTGCAGACTGAACACAGTCTTTTAACTGTACTTCACAGGGTTTCATTTCCAGACTTGTTTTACTCTATGTAACTTTTATCCGAACCTGTTCTAAATTCTGTTGGTTTTGTCCCTTCACAAAAATGATGTCTTGGGCTGGACAAGAACATTTCAGATGCAACTCAGCCAAAGCTGAGTACAATGGAATTATTACAACTCCATGTTTACAGGGTTGAGAGTTTATATTCATTCCTCTTTAATTATCACTATGCTTCCATTTCCAAAGAATCTCCTTTGCTTTTCTGACTGTTTGTCAGGCTGGGAAGAGTAAAGTGGTAGTGATCCCACTATCACTCCAGTCTTCTAAGCACATTTATTCCCATCTGTATGAGGTGCAACCCCATCCTAAGCATCTCTTACACTCCTATAAACATTCCTAGGGTGTGTGTAGGAGATCCCTTTTACTCTATGTTGGCAAAAACTCAGAAAGAGTCTAGTACTACCTTTTCTATATTTTTCCAGTGGAAATGTTTGATTTCGTTGATCTTTGTGAAATTGGGAATCTGGAAATAACATTGTATGGTGTCTTCTGTAAATTTTAGTGCAAACTCATTATACTTCATATTCCTCAGACATAGCTTATTCACTTAGATTATTGGCTTTAGTTCAAACTGCCATGATAAAGAGCTTGCTAACCCGTGATTAGGGTATTATTTCTTTAAAGAGCATCTGCTCCCCTTTATCTGAGACAGAGGACTCAGCTTTCTCCTTTGGTCTTCTCTTCCTAAGCATAATTGCCACTATTAGTTCACACTTTATGTTTGTTTGGACCCAGGGAGATATTTTTTGATGAATTCCTTCCTGCATCCTTTATTATATACAACCTGGAGAACAAAAAAAATATTACCCTGTTGGGCAATTATAGGAAAAAGCACTGCTCAATAACATTTCCCAAACAAGAAGCTTCAAGATGAGGCATCTATTCTAAAACTACACTGGCTCATTGACAAAATTTATAGGTGCTTAAGAGACCATCATTTTCCCTTTGGAATAAAATCTGCAAAAGCCAAAAAAAAACACAACAACCCATGCTTATGCACTGCATTTTGATTGACAATGCCATAAGCCATGCACTTGAAGGACCATAATCTGGAAGACTTTTGAATAGAAAGAATAACAGAGTTGGAAGGGACCTTGGAATGTGAGATACCTCCAAGAACTACATGTGTGAGTAAAAAAAAAGAGAAGCAGACATCTTCAAAGCCTATAGCAGCGATGGCGAACATTTTTTGGCTGAGTTGCCCAAAGGGTGCGCACGTGTGTGATAGCATGCTTGTATGTGCCCACACCCATAATGCAATGCCCTGCACATGTGCACACATACCCCCTCTGGCCCCCCTGCACATGTGCACAGGCCTCACTGAAGCCTCAGGAGTTCCTGTAAGTCCATTGGGCTGTTTTTGACTCTCCCCAGGGTTCAGGAGAGCCTCAAAAATCCTGGTGATGCTGAAAAATGGCCCAAAGGACAACCAGGTTTGCAAATAAAACAGAAGTGGAGCTGCCCTACCAGTTTTCTTCAGATAGCTGCAACCAGGCCTCACACACCTCAGCCCATTTCTTCTTAAGCTGGCAATGCTTTCTTGAAGGCATCTGTAGCCGATAACAGAGCTCCAGATCAATCTGGAACTCTTTATCCGCTGCAGAGGCCTTCAGAAAAGCCTTGACAGCTGCAGAAGACAGAAGAAATGGGTCGAGGTATGGGAGGCCTGGCTGCAACTGTCCAAAGCCGAAGAAGTTCCTGAAGACTTCTGACAATGAAAAGCAGACTGGGAGCGATACACACAAGTGAACCTCTGGTTGGCCTGTTGGTCCGTTTTTGCTGTACCTAGACTTCAGGAGGCTTTCCTGAAGCCTGCGCCGAGTGAAAATGGATTAAAAGAAGGCCGAAAATCAGCTGGCCAGCACATGCATGCACACTGAAGCTGACATAAGGCAACACCTCACATGCCCTCAAATATGGCTCCACATGCCACTTGTGGCAAATGTGCCAGGGGTTTGCCATCAATGGCCTATAGCGCCAACTGAATTTAATGTCTGAGCAGAATGCTTCCAGGTATTAATTTATCCTAATAGTTAGAAGGTTATATATAACTCTTCTCTACCTAAAGGATGAATGAGTCTTCTCTTTTTTAAAAATAGAAAAAAGTAATAGTACCCAGAAAACAAGTACAAAATATAATCTACAAAATTCTATGAAATAGTGTGGTGTCAAATTAAAATCTTATCTGAAAGCAATGTTAAAGTAATTCTTGCCCAAACTTGCAACACAGCTAATGGTTAGCCTTATGGCTTGGGTATACTAATCAATATCCAGCCATGGAAACATCACCAGTGTTTATTTAAAATGTCAGGCGGTAGGAAAAGCAAGTAGGATGCTTGGCTCCATAGCTAGAGGTATAACAAGCAGGAAGAGGGAGATTATGATCCCGCTATATAGAATGCTGGTGAGACCACATTTGGAATACTGTGTTCAGTTCTGGAGACCTCACCTACAAAAAGATATTGACAAAATTGAACGGGTCCAAAGACGGGCTACAAGAATGGTGTAAAGTCTTAAGCATAAAATCTATCAGGAAAGACTTAATGAACTCAATTTGTATAGTCTGGAGGACAGAAGGAAAAGGGGGGACATGATCGAAACATTTAAATATGTTAAAGGGTTAAATAAGGTCCAGGAGGGAAGTGTTTTTAATAGGAAAGTGAACACAAGAACAAGGGGACACAATCTGAAGTTAGTTGGGGGAAAGATCAAAAGCAACATGAGAAAATATTATTTTACTGAAAGAGTAGTAGATCCTTGGAACAAACTTCCAGCAGACGTGGTAGATAAATCCACAGTAACTGAATTTAAACATGCCTGGGATAAACATATATCCATCCTAAAATAAAATACAGAAAATAGTATAAGGGCAGACTAGATGGACCATGAGGTCTTTTTCTGCCGTCAGACTTCTATGTTTCTATGTTTCTATGTTGAGGTTAGGTTATAAAAAGGCTACTGATCAGCAAATACAACATTGTGGTGTTTTCTGGCCAATGATAAATCAATAAGCCATATGCTATTACCCATACACTCCAGTGTTTTGGAGAACAATATTTTCTAGAACTTACACTTGGGTTCCAATCAATGTTGACAAATCAAGATTGGGCATAAGATCAGACTTTATTCGGTGACTCAAGAAAAATAGGATTGCATCAAGGATTCCACATATAAAGCAGGAAAAACCCTTAAAACAGTTAATGAGATATAAAAGTTGTCTACTGGCATCCAATCAGAGAAGAGGAAAGCTTTTCCATATATGTAGTTAGTTTAAGTGCAAAGCCCAGAATGACATTGAATATAACAGAGACACATTTCGATGGCAAACAGTGCTCAAAATCCAAAGCAATCCATAGCATTGCGGCATTATTAAATTTGCAAAATGATTAGGATTATATCACTCATCATTACCACCATATTAAAGGTTGATTGTGATAAGTGACTTCAACATAGAGAACTGAAGCTGGGCAAGATTACCTTTGTCACTGCCATATGATCATTGCCATTTCCAAGTTCACTCTTTGCTACTTGGCTCAGACATTTGTTTACTACATGTAGTAGCCATATCAAAGACAGGTTTGATCACAGGTATGATCACTGGCCTATCTGATTACAAGTAAAATAAAATGCTTCTGCAATGGTAGAAATGGCTATCTACTCTATCAGTGTCCTGTTGTTTTCTTTATTTCCATACAATACATATTGCACAAGAAATTATATGAATTGACTTCTAGAGAGAAAGCTAGAGTGACTAGAGAAAGGATAAGCACAATTACATACCATCACCCATTCTTATGGTTGCTAGAAAGATACAGGATTTAAATTAGCCCAATCCTTGGCTTCATATTACATCATCTGATTTCGAGGTTTAAGACCAGTCCTCTATTAACTATTAGACCATTTTTTAAAAAAGAATGTTTTTGCTACTCATAGTGACTACTTTCCATGCAGATATTTCTATTGAGGGAATACTGGTATATCTGTTAAATAAACACATGTGTTTCAGAGGATTATGGAGACTGATGGCCATCCCTGCTGTCCCTTCTGCCCTTAAATTAATGGGAGAAATTATTTAAACCATATATTTATACCTTGTAAATTCTAGGCAATAGTTATAGTAGTGGTTAATTTTTTTTTAAAAAGGAAATCATTCATCATTATGTGTCACCACTGAGAAAACATTAATTTTCCATAGAAAGTATTGAAAGAATTCCACATTGTGCTGCGATAACACATTGGCTCGTAATGTGTTTTTCATTCAGGAAAAGAATGTGCTTAAAATATCTATAGGTCGGTTTCTTAAATGCTTCTTAGCATTTCCAAAGTTTCAAAGCTCAACTTCGAATCTCATTTTAAGGCACTGGTGGTCATGCCTACTTATTTGTCTATGTGTACGTTTTAAACACAAGAATAGTATTCATGTAACTGAGAAATAAATGGAGCTTTTAACATTAAGGCACAGAGATCATTCAGAGATGCGTGCGAATGTACATATTGTATGTGTGAGTTCTGGCATTTCCAGCCTATGTTAATGAAGCAATACTTTAGATTAATATCTGTTTGCAGAGCATGAGGGCTTTGCAGTAACCTGCCTCGAAGAGCTAAAACTATTTTTCTTTGAAAACAATCTTCTACGTTCACCATGGATTCAGTACATAAACAACCTTTTGGTAAGAGAGAGAACAGAAAGGAAAAAAAACCCTATGCTCATTGCAAATTCTTTTTTTTTCCAATTTCTAAAGGCTAATAATTCTGTAAAACTTTAATGTGGGTTTTGGATGATAGGCTCACTTATCTGTTGAACAAAATAAGTATTTTTTCAAATAAGTCTTTGCAAGGCAGATGATACCCTGTTATATTCTTACTGATACACTTCTGTTTCATCAATTTTATTTTAGACACTGGAATCTGTAAGGAACAAGGTAAAACTTGGCATGAATGCTCTGAGCTCATAACTTTACATCTCTACCCTCAAAAGTTACCAATAAGTGATTATTTTCCCCCTTTTTAAATAAAGCAGAGATATAATCTTGCTGCTTTATGAAGGCATGGTTCCTTCCTGGGAAGTAACATCATTCCCACCGATGACCAAGCTTTATAGCCATTGCACTAATTACATCCCAAGAGCTACACTAAGATGTGTACAGTGGGTGAGAAAAAACTGGGATAGGTCCTTAATCTTGTGCAAGAGAGAAGGCAAATATTTTGACCTTTAACACCCAAATACCCAAAAAATAAAAACATGGACGTATGATGGTTCCAAAAGTTGAAAATCTTAGCCGTGCCTACTTTAGGCGGTCTTTGAAAAAGATGTTGGCACACTACATTTTTATGACAGCCCTATAGGAAACTATATGAAAGACTAAAGTGATGGTATTTTCAAAAACTCAAGTCCTGCCATTGTTTTTTGTTTGTTTAAAGGCGTCTAAGGCCTTAACTCAGCCCACATTTTTGATATTTGAAGGGTTTCTTTCTCTTACCTAAACTTGCCAATTAAGAATGATTAAGAGGGATCACTCCAGTTCCTGCCGCCTTTTGACATGGACAATAGGACTTTCCCCAGATGTGGCTCTTACACTGTGGAACTGTTTGTAGGGGCTTCTGCTCCTTCTATGTGTCATCCCACTAAAGCCGTGACGGTGAACCTATGGCACACATGTCACATGGTGCCATCTCTGCGGGCATGCGAGCCAATGCCCAGGTCAGGTCTACAGCACATGCGCGAATGCCTCCTGCTGTCCAGCTGATTTTGGGGTTTCGGCAAGAGATGTGCAGGGTAGGGGTCACATAGCCCATTATTAGTTCCAGGTGGCTTCAAGAAACTCTGCCAGCAGAAAAATGCCCCACATTAAACCAAGGATTCCTACCAAATTTATAAGTGTCGCCACTTGAGCAGGCTTCTTGCATGGCCCCCGGCCTCCGGTGGAAGGACGTTTCTTCTTTAAAAGAGGAGGGGTCCACCTCCAAGCAGCCTCCCCTTCCCCTTGTTCCTCTCCTCTTTTAAACGACTGTGCGTCACCAAGAGCAACTTTCCAAGCTGGGGGAGATGCTTTTCTAAGCCAGGGGCAACACCGCTGCCTTGGGTATGTGTGTGATCTGGGACAGTGTTGCCCCCTCCCAGCTACGGATGCAAATCTGGCTTAGCCGCTGGTGCTTTGGCTGCACCGGGTTCTGCTAGAGAGTTCCTGAGTGGAGGAGCATCCGTGGCTCTGGCCCCATTGCCCCATCCAGAAACCTTACTGGATTTTGGGTGTGCTGGAGGGAGGCGGTCCACCTCTGGGTATTTTTCCAAGCCAGAGGAGACACCCCTGCCTTTGGGGGTATAACGTGGTAGGGGGGTGTTGCCCCTCTGTCCTTGCCACTGCCACCCTTTTGCCCCCAGTGATGGTGGTTCGTGCACTGTTGCTTTCCCGGCAGTAGCAGGAGCAGTGGGCTTCCCTCCGTCCCTCCCAAAGAAGCCACCAGCATGGAGGTGAGCTGTCCCAGGAGGACCGGAGGAGAGTGCAACTCCTCACTTATGGGGATGTGCTGTCTGGGAATGGGTAGCAGGTGCACCAGCTTGGGGCAGGAGGGTTTCGAGGCCCAAAATGGAGCATGGGGGACACATGTGCAGAGCACATATGGAGGGGTGAGTGTGGGGAGCACATGCGCAGGTGAGATGTGCATTGCATTATGGATGCCGGCACACTCATGCTCTGCTGCAGGCTCACTCACACACTTTTGGCACACAAACCCCCATCACTGCACTGAAGCCTTCTCCTTGCCTTAGATACCATCAGTTTTCTTTTCTGTGTAGGGATCCTGTTTTTAACATAATTATTTTACTCCTGCCTCTATTTAATCGCCAATCCACTGTTTATTTTAATGATTGGATTTTTCATTTTCATTGACTTTGCAAAATTGCAGAATATACAAAAATAACAAAAGAGAATTTTGGACTATAGCCATCAGTGGGCAGGTAGGCATATATATATATTTTAATGGTCTCCCCTGCTTCTGCCTCAAAACTAATTTCCTCCTTATAGAAAACTAGAGCATCTACCAATGAACTTTGCTAAAACTATGTGATGTATTAGATATGAGAACTTTTCAATTAGGGATGAGTTTGACCGCTCACCCCAATCTGGTGTGGCATATTCTAGAATGCTATTATTACTGTAAATCACCTTATTTATTTGGAGTCCTTCCACAATCAGCTATAATGTTATTCTGCATGTTCTGCATTTTTCTCATCAGCAGTTTATAATAAGGAAATCCATTTAACTTTCATATAGTGATGTTCAATGGAATGATGCTACACCAGGATTTAAATATAAGTTGCACCCCTGCTATTTTCAAATACTATATAAAGTTAGATCCAGCAATGTTTTCACAAGCCCTGGGCCAAAACAAGGCCAGCTGTGGTACAAAAAAATTAGAAATATGAAAAGAAACCAGTTCAATCCCAGTAACATGACAGCCATCTGCCTTAACACTTTCAAAGTAGCATTTAGCTAAATGCATAAAAGCTGCATCCTTATGGGCTAGTATCAGAACTGTGATGCTGTAATACTATATTAGCATTTTCAACAAACTACATTTCCCAGAATTCATTGGAGACGTCATGACAACTTAGCTTAAAATAAAACATCTTAAATTGATATTGTGCTCAGACAGCAGCTACCCAATAAATGTTGTTGTTACTACCTAGAGGGATGCTTGAGAAAATGAGCCAATCATTGTTATTATGTGTGCTGTCTGAAAGCATAATAGTATAAATGATATAAAAGTGTCAGTAGTGAAAATCAAAGCCAATGACAATAATTTTTCTTGTCTGTATTTTGAATATGTCAAATTTGATTGTAAACATTAAAAAAATTTCATTGTACCAGTCTTCTATACTGCTCAGGTAGAGGAACGTGTGCATAAACTTTTAAAATTACTTGCAAGATTACGCTTATTTTCACCAACATTGACATTTTGAGATGCTTTCAATTGCTTTCAGTTCTCTGAGCTGGCAACCACATTTAAAAAAAAAATTCAATGAATGGGAGGCTAATCTCCCCTTCCCATCACCCACAAACCTACAGAGGTTTCCGCTCAAAACCCAGACAATTACCCAAGGATGGTACATCTGAAGAAAGATGATACTTGCTAAGAAGCAGACCATGTTCTATTATCTGGAAAACAACGTTGGTACTTTTTGAGCTAAATTAAATCTGACAGTTTGGCTCCTCAAATAGGGAATTAAACAGCAACTTATTTATAGAAATATGACTTTGAATATCATCACCAGCCCCATCATTATCAGCACCATCCCTACTATCATCCTCTTAGGATGCTTCAAATCTGTCAGTTGAGTTAGCCTTCCATTTCTTCATGACACATCCTTTCAAGGCTAGCCTTTGCTCAAGATAAAGAAGAACTTCATCTTACCTTCCCAATTAAGGCAGCAAATTGGTTATTGAGCATCTTGATTTCATCTTTCTCCTTGGTCTTTATCTCCTGGAGAGCTGGGTCAACATCCACGTGGAGTGGTGTCAAGAGATCTTCGTTGAAAGACACTCTTGGGTATGTATAATGGTAGCTATGTCCTGTGAAGCTGGAGGAACTGAGGTTTTTCTTGCTGGCTTCTCCCAGGGTAGGGCTGCTGCAAGCCCCATCCCTTGAAGAATGAGGAGAATGCGAAGGAGAACATTCTCTTCTCCAGTCGTAAGAGGCTTTGGGAGAAGTAAGGGAGTTGGTACTGAAGCTCCCAGAATGACTTGTCATCCTTACAATGAGGGAAAGCAGAGAAGCACTAGGTCAGCTACCGAGAGAGAGAAAAGTAGCAAATTGGGGAAGAAGCAGCGTAGATTAATTCCTGTCTCTGCTGAGCTCAGTTTAGCTAATGAATTACAAACACCTGTTCTGCTATGTTCATAAAGTCAGGAGGGCGGTGACTGTTGATGTAATCCAGATCAACCTGTTGGCTTTGTCTCTCCCTCTTTCTCTTCCTCCTTCCCCTCCTGCCTTTTGTAGTTTTGTTTATGAGGTGAGCACATATGCTGAGACACTTGTAGGAAAAGGGAGGGGGGAGCTCAAACCAAAATTATTCCCTTGCCTCCATCTATTTGCATCCTGAGAAGAGGAGGTTTTCTCAGCCTTAATAGTGAACAAGAAGTTTGAAAAAGGACACTATCTTGGCTAAACCTCAACATCAGCGAAGAGAAGGAAGCCTTAGAGAGTTGAACATGTCACAACATTCAAGCCCTGCTTCTCTAGTGACTGTACTGTTGGTTTCCATTGTAAAATGCCAATTAAAGATTTTGCATGCTCAGGTCATTTAGTTTCAGGCAGTTTGAATACTGAGACAGATTCCAGGCACTTTGCTGTCTGGCTTGTCTAATCAAAGCTGTTTGATTTAAACTGCAAAATATACAAAATTATTTCTATCTATGCTTGTAGGAAGTGTGGGGATACTAATGTATTTAATCACTTGGATTAAATCAGGCTGCAGTTAAAGATGCTTGAATAATTCAGTGTTCACAATTCCTAATAAGAACTGGAAACATTCATATTTGCCAGAGTTGTTCAGCTTAAGCTACCCTTCAGATTTACAACTGGAGTATATTTTAAGGCAGTCTGACTTCATTAGACAGATTACATATTTGTGGGTGGAGAAGGTTTAGAAAGTAAACAAAAGAAGAAACATGATAGAACAAGTAAGCATATTATTAAGAAAACATAGATCAAAAATGGGATTCATTCCTACATTTGTCATACAAAGAACAGTTTTGTGTCACTCTTATACAATGGCATTTGTTCTCTTTGTATTTTATTGGGTGTTGCATATTGCTAGTTAAATAAACTACAGACATTTTGGATGAAGTGCAAGTATTGTAATACAGGTATATTCCTGTGATGTATTTTTTAGTGTTTTATTTTCGACTTGGTCTCGGTTGCTCAAAAAAGTGGTACTTCAAAAGAATATTATGGATTACATAATACTATACCACTTTTGTAGCAGGGAATGGGTTCTGCTTACCTTCCCTACTGGTTTGCATCACATTGTAAGTGCGGGTACCCCTATTACATCATGCAAATGCGCACAGGGTTTTTTCCAAGCTCCTTTCCGGAAGCCGCAAATAAAGGACCTGTTTGGGGGCGTGGCCAGCCAGTCATCATTGGTGGAAAATTACATCATTTCCATCTTGTACTTGTATAGCCAATGACATCATTGTGCCACATAGAGCATTCATATTTCCTAGAAAGATGTTTACATCCAAATGTGAAACTAATGCACCTCTATTCATGCATAACACCCCACTGAGATTAATCCTTGTCTTCTGAAGTTTCTGTGTTAGAAAAAACTTCAGAAGAGAAGGATTTAGGGGTAGTGATTTCTGACAGTCTCAAAATGGGTGAGCAGTGTGGTCGGGCAGTATGAATAGCAAGTAGGATGCTTGGCTGCATAGCTAGAGGTATAACAAGCAGGAAGAGGGAGACTGTGATCCCCTTATATATGTTCTGTCTGGGTCCCCCCAGACGCCAACGCCAACCAACTCAGACGCCAACACCAACCAAAAAGAGTAGCCAGACACACTGAATCACAACAATATAGAGCGCTGGTGAGACCACATTTGGAATACTGTGTTCAGTTCTGGAGACCTCATCTACAAAAAGATATTGACAAAATTGAACGGGTCCAAAGACGGGCTACAAGAATGGTGGAAGGTCTTAAGCATAAAACGTATCAGGAAAGACTTAATGAACTCAATCTGTATAGTCTGGAGGACAGAAGGAAAAGGGGGGAGATGATCGAAACATTTAAATATGTTAAAGGGTTCAATAAGTTTCAGGAGGGAAGTGTTTTTAATAGGAAAGTGAACACAAGAACAAGGGGACACAATCTGAAGTTAGTTGGGGGAAAGATCTAAAGCAACATGAGAAAATATTATTTTACTGAAAGAGTAGTAGATGCTTGGAACAAACATCCAGCAGACGTTGTTGGTAAATCCACAGTAACTGAATTTAAACATACCTGGGATAAACATAGATCCATCCTAAGATAAAATACAGGAAATAGTATAAGGGCAGACTAGATGGACCATGAGGTCTTTTTCTGCCGTCAGTCTTTTATGTTTCTATGTTTCTAAATGTTTTAATTTTAACTGAATGTTGACTCTATTTAAAGATTAGACTTTTAATACTGTATACAAAATATCTGCTCCTTCATGGAATTTCTAGACATTGCCTTACATTTGTAATCATCATACAGTTCTCGGCCATTTTCTGTCTTTTCCCCCCCTACCAGTATAAGATTGGTATTATATAGAAGTGTTTATCTGGAAGCATCTAAATTGAGCGATCCTACATTCAAATTAAGGTGTTCTAAAGTCAGCATGCCAATAAATCCTAAAGCCTGACTAGAAGTGGCTCAGGAGAGCAGGAAGAATAAATGTAATGGTTCTCTTCCTGTGTTTTCCATTTAAATTGTCTCTCCGTTGTCTCTCCCATTGTTTAATAGGAGTAAATTTAGACCAATATCTGAGCTAATCTATTCTGGATTGATATGACTGCTTCTGGGATCCTGAATCTAATCTAACCTGTCTCTGTGTTTTCTGCTGTATTTGGCATTTCATTTATCTTCTAAAAACCTGACCTCTAAAAATCAACTGTACTTCGAAGTTCCAAAGGTGCTTTTCCAAAAGGCAGCTGACTTTCTTGAGTTTTTTTTTCCCCTTGAAAACATTTTGCTTCTTGTCTAAGGAGGTTCTTCAGTTCAGGATGAATGAGAATCTCCATAGACTTGTATCTCAAAGTACCATATTTATTCTCTATCCAAAATGGAGAAGCAGCATTAAACATTGGCCTCTATAAAATGAAAATTTCTTGAAGATTCTTGAAGTGGCATTTGATTATATGAATAGTAGGCAAAATTAGTTATAGTTTATGTGAGAAGTTAACCTGATTTCTACCTGGTCCTTTGCATTTACATAATAAGTAACTCTCTATTTAGCTTTACTTAATTACTATAATATATAGGGGAGAATATCTGCCTACCCTTATGAAGTGGTTAAAAGAATTTAAGGGGAAAACAACTATTAAATACTTTGTTGAGGGTAGTGAAATGAAACCCCTTTTTTGGATTAGTAGACATTAAAAAGACTGGTTTAAAAGCGACACAGGATGACATTTGTGAGCTTCTGAAAAACATTAATTGGCCCCAGCTGCCAATTATAAATACATGCTGCTTTTGATAGTAATAGTAATGCACATTTGAAACCTGTTGGCTTCATATCTTCTATGAATTATTTTGCCAGTTGTATCTCATAATTTCCTGTTCCTGAAATCTAGATGCTCTGCAGTGCTTCTCCAACTTTATACATTATCTAAACTTGTTTAACAGAAAGTCGTTTTTAGCAAATGAAGGTAAAACACTTTTAAATCAATTTAAATGACTCTGCTGTGGGTTTGTTTATTGCTACACAAACAAACTAACAGGGGACACAGTGGTTCAGTGGCTAAGACGCTGATCTTGTCGATCAGAAAGGTCGGCAGTTTGGCAGTTCGAATCCCTAGTGGCACATAACCGAGTGTGCTCCTGTTACTTGTCCCAGCTTTTGTCAACCTAGCAGTTATAAGGCACATAAAAATGCAAGTAGAAAAATAGGGACCATCTTTGGTGGGAAGGTAACAGAGTCCCATGCATCTAAATTAAAGATGATTAAAGCTGGCAACATGACCATGAAATCGTCGACAGTTCGGCTTAGAAATGGAGATGAGCACTGCCCCCTAGAGTCGGGAACAACTAGCACGTATGTGCAAGGGGAACTTTACCTTTACCCAAATAAAAAACTACTTTTATTAATTAATTAATTAATTTAATTTATACCACAAAGCTTTAGGAGGACTCTAAGTGGCTAGGTAAATTTTACCTAAATTTAGGTAATTTACCTTGGTTTGGAAAGTACTATGTTATGGACTGTTATATTGTATTAATTGACATGGGAAGAACTTCTGTCGGAGCCTCAATTAGATATTTATTTATATTCTTTTTATTTCTGGAAAGGCGATCCGTATCTCTCATCCAAAACCAAGCAACGAGATATCGTGGGCCTCACTTCAAGCTTTCCTGAATCCTTCTTCTCCTTACCAAATACCTGAAGCGCTGTGGTGAACTTGGCAATTCAACCTGGCCAAATTAGCAAGCACACTGTTTGTTTTTCTACTCAGTCAAAACAAAATATTGATCATATTTTCTGTCTTACCAGTCTGAACGTGCCAAATCAGGGAAAGGGATTACATGTCTCTTTAAAAAAAAAAATCATGGCCCAAAGCTGATCTGATTATAATTAATAAATGGTAATTGATATAAAGATGTGGATTAAGTTTGACTTTTGTACACTAGTCATGATCAGACAACAGCTTAAATCTGCTGTTTTGTGGCTTGTCACCATGAAGATTGCAGAGAGACATGTAAAGATCAAAGCCACTAGACTAGACTGTTCTGGTCAGATCTCTGGTCTCGTAATGACACCTTCAACTTACACCAAGGATAACTGCTCCCTGGTAAAGGCACAAGGATTCAGCTTCTGCTTCTTACTGGTTTAATCTATAGAAATTTACTGGTTTGATGTCATCTAAAAAAGGAGAATGGGATATCCTCCAAAAAAGAATTATTGCTGGCAAAAGATAGGTCACTAATATCTATAATCCACAGAGAGGATTATTTACTGAAAAAAAGGCTCTAAAACATTGTTTTAGGCTGCTGTCAACCTTCGCTTATGCTGCTGCATCTCTCTCGCTTGGCTGTCAATAGTTACGGGTGGGGTGGGGTTTAGAGATAAGGGTTAGTGGGAGGGAAGCGCACAGGAGGCCATGAAGTGAGATAAGTTTCATTTTCCTTGGTGCTAGGAGGAGACCGTTAGAAGAATTTTTAATTAATTGTAAAAATATGGAATGGACATTAAAAGATAATATGATTAGTTGGTGTAGAAATTTAAACAAAGAGATAGACTTAAATACTTGGGAAAAGGTATGGACATATAATTGGAAAATAACAAAGTCAACTTCCTTCAAAGAGAATCAAATTAAAATGTTCTTACAGTTAAAGAAAAAAGTGTAAGAAAAATAAAACTGAAATATATATTTAAGAGCAAAAATACTATTTTGCTGTAAAATAAGCTAGGCCTATGTGAAATGGCTGCTGTATATTCACCTTTCCTTGATTTTGCAGAAAGTTAACAATTCGTCTTCTGAATTATCAGTAATTTATTAATTATTACAAGGATGAACATCCAACAACTGAAAGAAGTTGTGCCTGATAGCATAGCATGGAGAACACTTGCCTATAAAGTTACCAAGAATCAGACACGAGCAAACAGTTTAAACTGCTATTACTATTTCTGAATTGTCAGTTTTCGGAATTAGATTTTTGAATGAGTCATCCTTAGTCTTTGGGTTACTTCTTTCTTTACTCTATTCAGTGATGGGGAACCTTGGGGCTCGGCATGTCAAAAATTCAGAAAATGCCTAACGTAACTGTTGGCATATCACTTTCCCCCAAACAAAAGACAATTATTTATCTCCCCTGTGCTGTCCCCAGAGACAGAGATAGTTGGACTGTATTTAGGCATGTCTCTTTAAGATATTGCATTAGGGGAAATGTAGTGAAATTGCAATCTGGGTAATGCAGTTTTACATGTGACCACATTTGTGTATTCCTATTGGCTCTGACTCGGGATGAGGTGTAATTGGAGAGAACATTCCAGAGGGTCTTTGTCTTCACTCACTAATTCAGCCAGCTACACCTAGAGCCTGGGTCAATTCAACCTCTTTTTACCTGCACAATGGGAAATATTATACTACAGAAGAATCGTATCATAACTGTGAGTTATTGTGAGAATTCCTATAATAAAATGATCTGTGATCTCTCTTTGTGCTGAGTTATCTGACTGGGAAAAGTTGAGCTTGTACCAGAACATCCCCGCACATCCATCCAAGCCACCTTGAAGCACAGCACTCAGCAGCAGTGTCATGGCTTTGACCTGAAATAAAGACCCAGGCCTTGACTTCACCCCTAAAGTCAGTGCTGCCATTCAAATAAGGCCGCCTTGTGCCATTACCCAAAGCATACTAGCCTTCAGAAATGGTGCAAATGCCCCTGTGGCCCAGCACTCCTCAGGGTCTGATGTGAAATGTTTATCTTTAGGTGGTCTTCTCTTTCTATTGAGGCCCAGCTGAGATTGCTCTGCATTATCATACAAGGCCTTCTTGAAGCAGCTATGGAAAATGCTTTTCTGCAGGTTCTGAAAACCGCACTAAATCATGCCCTACTCTTACACGATTTTTGGAGGGTACAGAGACAAGAATACCCCTTTCTTGCATAATTGTAGATATTTTCCATGCAAGATGTGTAAACTTGAAAGACACCTGCAAGTCCTTGCACCTGACAAAAAGAGTGGGAAAGCACGCCCTGTTCTTGCACAACTTCCAGAGGGTCTGGACACCTGGTAATAGTCATTAAGAAATAACATGGCATGTCACATGTATAATGGGTTTACCATCAGTAAGGGTTTCTGCCAGCTCAAAAATCTGTGTGCCACAGTAATTGAGGAAAAGGGCACGCTTGCGGCCGCTGTCGGCGTCTTTCATGCCGGCCGCTTCCAAAAATATTTCAAACTTCGCCATGTAGGCTGTCCAGGTCATTCTTTCTGGGTCAAAGAATCCAGGTGGCTGGACTACCGATGGAGTAGCCATGATAGCACACGGAGGGTCGGTCTCCTTGTCGCCAATGTAATAACTTTCAAAGCAAGGTTGAATCAAGCAAGGTTTATTTCGTTAACAGGACAAGGAAGTCAATTCAGTCAAGAAGCAATGGAGTATTTAGAGCTCTATACAATGACAGTTCTCCTATTTATACAATCTAGCCCAGCAACAGGCAGTTTTACAAAGATACATTTTAAGTACCAAAAGAAGGCAACCTATCAACATGCAATAAACAAATCTGAACTTTTGACTTTTACCCTGTTTGGGTAGGTCACCCAGGCAAATATCTAACAATTACCACTCTAAATCTCATGTTCCTCTATCAGTTTATTTTCCAAAATCTTCAATTCTGGGTTTCCATTAGCTTGTGAAGGAGAAGAAAGACCACCAAAATAGACTTTATTTTTCCACTTCCCATGACAAATCCTATTGCTCTTCTGCCCAGTTTCTTTTCCCTTTGTTTTCCATTCTTCCCTTTGCTCTTCATTATTATTACATGCTCTTTTCATTTAAGATAATGATCCATGAGAAGGCAGGTACCTCATGTTACAGAATATTGAAATAGGAAAGAAATCAATATTTTCATTGAGTTTCTAGCAAAACCATCAAAATGGCAGATCTTAGGCTATTCCTAACTCATTCAACTAAGGTTGTTCATTTGGTATACATAGTGACATATTTTACTTCCTCTAACTATAATGATGATGATGATGATGATGATGATGATGATAAGAAGGAGAAGAAGAAGAAGGACAACAACAACAAGAAGGGTAGCATACAAATCTAATAAATAAACAAACAACAACAACCTTTATTTATAATGCCCTTTTATCAAAGGGTATAACAACAGGCCATATACAATTAATAAAGACAGACAATAATACTTATTAGGTAATATATACACTTAGCAAAAACACAGCTAATAAAAACATGAACTTATTAAAACATTCCCAACCTTTCCAATGTCTTCCCCTCTTACTGATCCCCAGACAGGGATGGCAAATCAAACAGGAATGTTTTTTTTTTTTTTTGAAAATATACTTTATTTATTTACAAATATAATTAAAAACAAGGAAAAGGGTTGGGGGGAAGGGGGACAGAACGAAGGGTTGGGGGGTGGGGTAGAGTAGGGAGGGGAGGGAGAATTCAAAAACAAAACATTTATGATAAAGTTGTAATACATGTGAGTTGTAGTACACAAGTATCTTAAAGGGAATGTAATAACTCTTACTTTCCTAGTCTTAATATTTATATTTGGAAATAACTCAAATGTCGTATTTCTTAGTATATATAAGCATTAACATTCTAACAGTTAAGAAGGAGAAGGAAAGAAGAAAAAAGAAAGAAACAAAAAAAAAAGGAAAAGGAGAGAGAGAAGAATCTGCATTTAATGCAGACGTTTTTATAGACGACTTTTGTTTAGTTGTAGTGTGGGGAGTATATAGGTGATATAATGGGTGTATATAAAGATTAGATATTTTAAAGGTAGTTAATACGTTTATAGTAAGTGTTGAGTTAGTTAGAAGACAGATAAAAAGAGATTTAATATATTTCCTTGTTGCAAATTTGATTAGTTTTTGGTGCTTCTTTTCTAATTTATTTTAATATTAATTAATATTAAAATTTAATGCCTTACGAAAACGGAGAAAATTCTCCTCTACCTGAAGCTCTAAGGGAAGTCTGTTCCACAGACATGGGGCCAGATCTTGAAAGGCCGCAGTTTTGAGGTTGCTATGTGTGTCTGTGGAACAGACAACAGACCCTTCCCTGATGAATGTAGGTCCCTCAATCAGTGTTCCCTCTAATTTTTTTTTGGGGGGGGGGGGGGCGGAAAAGTATAGTGTCTGAGCGGCAGTCCCTTCGGGACTGGGCGGCACTCTTTCCCTCTCACTCTTTCCCTCTCGGCTTCTGGGCAGGTTTGAAAAACTCTGAGTTGATGATGATTTTTAAGTGAGCCATTGCTCACTGCTCAGCTTAGAGGGAACTATGCCCTCAATGGTTTATACCAAGATAATAGGTCGCCAAGTAATTTGGTGTGTTTGAGCACAGGGCCTTAAATACCATCACTAACAGTTTAAAAATTGGGCCCTGGCTCGAATTAGCAACCTATGTGGGGCCAACACATAGGATGACCTGGAGAGATTTAGAACCACCCAGATAGCACTATTTTGGATCAGGGATAATGAGTGTAGTGAGCAAGATGGCAAGCCTGTCAATACGCTATTACAATAGTCTAGACATGATGTAACAAGGGCTTGGACGAGTAGGCGAACAGTCTCGACTGTTAGGAACTTGTGGATTTTCCGAATATTCAGATGGTAACCGCATGCCTTTGCTGTCGCTCCAATGAAGGGGCGCAGAAACAGTCTATCATTCAACGAGACTTCGAGGTTCCAGGTCAGTGGGGCCAACAGCCCTGTACATTTATAGGTGAATATTCAAGAGAAGCCGCCAGATGATCAGGTTGAAAGATCAAGAATTCAGTCTTGCCCACATTCAGCTTTAATCGATGATCAGTCATCCATTGCAATACTTTAGTTAGACAAGTTGTTACAGAATTTCATACCATGGAACTGATCCCTCCACTATTTCTTCAGAGAACATCATACTTGCAATGCACCTATTATTTGAGAAATACTCATTGAGTATTCAAATACTCAATTCAAAAAACCAATGAGTATTCTCAAATACTCATTGAAAAATACTCATTGACTTACGTTCTATAAGTCAGATCTTCTGGGTCCTCAGTCAAACCTCTCTGTTGAGGTCCTAAATTCAGTGTCAGGCTTCCTTTGGCATTAGGAAGGCATTTATCGCTTCCTTCATTTCACATTTTACTACCACTATCACTGCTCTTTTGCTTTATAAATATAAGTATTCTAAGACAGAATATTCCCAAAAATCAAGTTTACCTAATTATTCATATTACTACAGCAGCCAGATTAGCATTTGCTCAATGGCGGGAAAACGAAGACCCACCTCAAGATGACTTAATAATAGAAAAAATTAAATATTGTGCAGAAATGACCAAATTAACTCTGGAAATTAGAAATAATGATGATTCTCTATTCAATAACTGCTGGGATCCCTTTTATCGCTAGTTAGAAAAAAAGAACAATTTGCCCAACAAATGTTAAGAATCCTATATATTTAGATAGATACATATCTGGTGTCAAATCTTCTCTTTTTTTTTCTTAAATGGATGTATGAGACATCGATATATGTTAAAATTAAATTGGCTCTCTTAAAATCTCTTTACCTTGATATATTCAACACTTTCTCTTTATTCATTTATAATTCAAAATATTAGATATACTGTAATGAGCTACTGAGAATATTTCTAGTTCATATTTCCAATACAGATCTACAGTACACTTGCCTGCCTCTTCCTTTTTTTTCTCTTTTCTTTCTTTTTTCTTTGTTTGTTTGTCTGTCTGTTTGTTTTGTTTTGTCCTTTGTTTACTGTTAAATGCATATTGTCTAGGCCAGTGTTTTTCAACCAGTGTGCCGTGGCACACTAGTGTGCCGTGAGACATGGTCAGGTGTGCCGCAAAGCTCAGAGAGAGGAAAAAAAACAAGAGAGAGAGAAAGAGAGAAAGAAAGCAAGAGAGAGAGAGAAAGAAAGAAAGGGAGGGAAAAAGAAAGAACGAGAGAAAGAGAGGGAGGGAAGGTGGGAGAGAGAAAGACAGAGGGAGGTAGGGAGGGAGAGAGAAAGAGAGCAAAAAAGAGGAAGGAAGAAAGAGAGAAAGAAAGAGGGATGGAGAGAGAAAAAAGAGGAAGGGAGAGAAAGAGGGAGGGAGAGAGAAATAGAGCGAAAGGGAGGAAAAGAGAGAATTTTTTTTGTCCAAACTTTTTTTAGCCACCACCCCTCTCCACTCAATGTGCCCCATGGTTTTGTAAATGTAAAAAATGTGCCGCGGCTCAAAAAAGGTTGAAAATCAATGGTCTAGGCAATAATTTCACACACAATCTTTGTTTAATTACTCATTTCTTTTTTTCTTATATATCTCAACATGTTTACACTGTTATTTGTACTTAAATGTATTCATTGTATTTATCCTTGTAAATAAAAACTTTATTAAAAAAATAAAATAAAATAAATAAATATAAATTATAACCAAAGAAATAATAAATATTGCACATAGAGCAGGGAGGGATTTGAAATGTAAACTATATTAATCCTTCATTGTAGAAAAAAAATTAAAAAGCATATGTCAAATAAATAAATAAATAAATAAATAAATAAATAAATAAATAAATAAATAAATAAATAAATAAATAAATAAATTTTTAAGAACGATACTCCCATAGAATTGCCTCCTCTGTCCCTGTTTCCAGTCTTCTCATTCTCCTATCAAGACCTTAAGGCAATGATGTTATACTTGAGATTTCAGAAAAATGATGCAAGTTGACAGGAAGGTATAGAATCATACATATATTTGTAATAAACCTTGCTTGTACTATAATATTGTGTGGGAGGAGAAGTGATTGAATTACGTGTGAGAGACATGGAATTTCCTGCTTTTTTCCCTTCCTTTTGTTGTGACGGCGTGGGAGTAATAACTTCTTTAAAAGGTGTTTTTCCACCTTTCCTGTTTATACTTTTGTAAACAGGACCTTTCCAAATATCTACTGCAATTTGAAAAGGCAGATTTGCCCCAGCTTTAATTGGCTATAATAACTAAAGATTTGAGGGACCAGAATTGAATATATCTGGTGCCAGTGTGCCACGACAATATATTCCATAAATTTTAGTGAATCCAAATTGCCCTCAATGATTTGGAGCTGTTAAATTATGCAACATTTTATAGGTAAAACTGTAGACAGCTTTTAAATAATAATGGTCTTTATTTATTATTATTATTAATAAAAAATAATTATATAAAATAATTATTATTTTATGAAATAATAATAAAAATAGTAACAAAATATGTATAGGATCATTTGTTTTCACAAATATGTGGTACTTCATTATATTATCTTCAGAAATTATCATTGGGGATCCGAATAACCTCTTCCATTATTCCCAAGTTGGTAAGAAATTCATTTAATTGCTTTTTAATGCCGCTGAACAAAATTATATGTGAATCAGAACAAAATTATATGTAAATCTTCATTTTTCAAAATTCTCTCATGCAGAACATAGCTTTCCCCTTCAATATACTTGGAGAAACTATGCATAAAACTATTTTATAAAAAAGAATGAACACCAAATTGTTTGGAAAACTGTGTGTGTTAGAAAAAGGCCAGAATAAAATGTACGAGGTAGGAGAAATAAATATGGAATTATTTAATTTTCGTTCTGGAGATTTTAAACAAGTAAATGTGCTCAAATGTGATTGAATTTTTTTTTTGCAAAAAAAAAATAGAACTGAATGAAATTGTCACTAAATCACTAGCTATACTGAAACAGACAGAAAAACTCTAAGCAAAAGTTATCAACAGCTTTGTACCCTTTTGACAGAATAATAATAATAATAATAATAATAATAATAATAATAATTATTATTATTATTATTATTATTATTATTATTATTAATTAAATTTGTATGCCACCCCTCTCCGAACCTGCATCTATCATTAGAAGAAGTAATTCTATTAAACAGCTAGTAGAAATGTTGAAAATTTAAATAAAAACATAATCCTAATAAATGGGATTATTATTCCAGAGATTTTTTATCATGTTCTGTTATGAAACATTGTATAAACATTTCTCAATTCAAACCAATTTTGATTTTGTGGAATATTGTAATTTTCAAGATTAGATGAAACATTATGGGTATAGAACAGATATTATTTTTATGTCAAGAAATAGCATCATCTAAAATTCTGAAGAGATCAACATCAGTTTGTTTAATCCTTTGGCTTTTTATTCCAGTGGAATGATTTACACCCATTGTCTTGACACAGAGACAATGATACATGCGGGATGAATTATGTATACCGTAAGTATAAAATGTGGTATAATTTTCAACATTTTCCCAATTCCCAATTGAAACAGCTGTGCAGTTTCCAGTTACAAAACATTGCTTCTGAAATAGAAGAAATGCTACAGGAATTCTCTATGACTTTTAAGCCTGTTCATATTTTATGCAAAGTATACAATGTATAGCTTGCTGCAGTTATCCCTTCTTTTTACTCATGTGCTTCTCCCATTCACCCACTAATGTTTAATTGCAATATAGGTTGATGAAAGACACAACAAAGCCATTGTTACACACTCGGTAATTGATGGCATTCTTTAATTAATGTACATGTGAAGCTATATCATTAAATCATCTCAGTACAATCGGTTGTATCACAATACTACTTGCCTTTCCCCCATTAAGTACAGGTCTGTGCAGTATCCTGTCTCGAGCCATGCACTCACAAATGCATGAAGGGGTGGGTTTGTTCTCCGTACTGAAGGAGCGGGTCCAGCAGTCACATGGGTTGCTCACGTCCAATCCGGTGGAACTGAGCCTAGTGTTAAAAAAGCTTGCCGGATCCGCCCCTTCCCCAGAATTCGCTCAGTTCGCATATCCTGCGGTTGTATTGTGATAGCTCGTTCAACATTCTAACACCTTCCCTTCGATCTTTTCCTTCAAAAGTAGTAAGAATTGTTTTACCATTATTATTTACTTGCACTAATAGCGCCAGCCGTTTGTGGCTCGGCTTTTTTTCCTTTGGAGAAGTTGCGGTTTCGTTTTCCCCCGGCGGTTTTGCCGTGTACGATCCCCGCGGCCGCTTGTGGATTCCTTTAATCCTTTGGCCTGGAGGTCTTGGTGCAAGTATTGATTTATTGCTGTATTGATTCATTATTGTATATTATTAAAGGGCTTAAGAAATACCTCCTGCGGAGTGAGACGCCTTTCTAGTCTCCTGGACTTAGTCGATCGCTTCCCCTTTAAGAATCCTATTACGGAGCGATTTTTCGGCGCGAAGGCCTTCGCGCCCTTTTTAAATTTAGGCCTCTCGTGTTGGCCTCCTGCCAGCCGCGTAGGCCTCAGTCCACCGCGTGGATCCCGGAGTGGGCCTTGGGACGCCCAGGCTTAATTCTCCACCGGCTAAGCCTCCAACCAGAGTGCCTTGGTTTACTTAATTAAAAAGTTTAGGGAGGCTGGCCCCGCTGGATTTGGGGACACGAACTCTGGGTTTGCCCAGATTGCCCTCAAGTCTCAGCAGCTTCGAGGCCTCGGAGCAGGATCCATTCCTCTTGGGAAGTCCTTGAAATTCTTCTCCTTAATTATTCAGTTATTGGCTCAGCCTTGTCTTCTGTTAATTGTCAGACTATGGCTACTTTTTCCAAGAGAGGCACAACCAAAGGTCCCAGAGAGGCCAGGCCTACAGGTGATGAGATTACTAGTATCCCCCAGGCCTCCTCCTCCTCTTCTCCAGGGGCCCGCCCCTCGACCAAGGTCACCAGGGCCGAGAAGAGAAGGGACCTAGCCCTACAAAGAATCCATGACAAATCAGCAAAACGTTTGAAAGTACAGGCCCAAGTACTCAGTAGTCAAGACCCCCCAGAGGCTTCTAGTCTACCTCCTTCTGGGGTCCCTGTGTTATCTCTGGATGAGCCTAACCTAGACAGACCCCAACCTAACCTATGGGGCATAGGTCCAGAGGAACCAGATATTATTGAAGATTCCCCCCAGCCAGGATCCTCCCAGGCCTTTAGGGATTCTTCTGCCATTCCTGCTGATATTTCTAGTTTACCTCCTGAGTTCCAATCTATTTTTTCTGTGTTGTCCAAGGCCATTGATGCCAAACTCTCTACCATCAATGAGCTTCCCTTACCTCCTCCTCCTCCTCGTCCCTCCCGCCCCTTGGGTTCTTCCCCAGCGGTTAGAGCTCCTATTCAGGATGATTCAGATTCCTCTCAGGACGAATATGAGGATATGGAGGATGATGAGGATCCCTTTCAAGGCCTCTCAGATGATGAGGAATCCCAAATAAAGGTTCCTTCTCCAATTACTATTTTTCCTTCTCAATTGTTCAAATCTCTCCTCCTCAAAGCTAGAATTTCTACGGGATTAGCGGCCCAGGAGAAACAAGCCTCCACTTCCACTGATCCCCCGGAGGAGAATTTACCTTACTTCACAGAGGAACAGGAGGATAACGAGGTAATTCCTATGCCTAAATTGTTTAAAGATGCTTTACTTAAACAGTGGGATTTCCCAGCCTCGGGGCTTAATCCCTCCACCAAGGACAGAAAATTGTACAAACTTTCCTCTTCCTATGAAGAGCTCCTATCCTTTCCTAAACCGGATGAACCTGTCAAGATCCTTCATTCGGCAGCGGCTGTGCCAGGCGAAGCGGAGGAAGTCCTCCGCCCAGAGGACAAGCGGATTGAACAAATGCTCAAAAGAGGATTCACCGCAGATTCCTGGGCCATTAAAAGTTCTGCAGCGGCTTCCTTTTTCTCCAGAGCCATGCTTCTGTGGCTTCGCCAACTTCAACAGCATATTCCTCCCGATGACTTGAGAGGTCAACAAGACTTCAACAAGGTCTTTGCAGCTGCCCAGTACGTGGCTGATGCCACCTTGCAATCTACTAGATTTTCTGCTAAGTCTATTGCAGCTTCTACAACGGCAAGAAGACTCCTATGGATTCGCCCTTGGCAAGCGGGAGTACGCCAGAAGTGGCAGTTATCCCAGGGACCCTTAAAACGCGACCTTCTTTTCGGTGATCTTCTGGATCCACTCCTCACGGAAACCACGGACAAGAAGAAAGTTTTGGGTCCAACCACCAAAAAGGCTACCAAAACGCAGTCCTTTCGTCGCCCAGGGCGCCAACAAGATCAAGCGGCTTCCTATCAGAGATCTCCAGGTCAGTATTCCCCCCGTTTTCGTTCCCAAGGTAGGAACTCCAGGGGCAGAGGTTTTCGCTTCCAAAGGGGAGCGTCCTCTAACAGGGCTTCAAAGAAACCTAGATGGTAATTTCTCCTCAATTCCCATAGGGGGTCGCCTAGCCCATTTCGCCTCTAATTGGCGTCTCACCTCCAAGGACCCCTGGGTCATTGACACTGTTCAATCAGGCCTTCTTTTAGAATTTATTTCTTCTCCCCCGAAACGTTTTATTTCCTGCCCTTCTCCCAGGTCCTCCTCAGATTGTAACCGTATGGAGGAGGCCATTTCTCACTTATTGTCCATCAGAGCCATTCAACCGGTTCCTTCCGGTCAGAAGGGCCTAGGTTTTTACTCCATCCTATTTATGGTTCCAAAGTCCTCCGGAGGTTGGAGAGCTATTTTGGATTTAAAGAAGCTGAACCTATTCATCAAATATAGGAAGTTTAAGATGCACTCCTTATCTTCTATTTTGGCCGCCATCCACACAGGAGATTTCATGGTCTCCTTAGACCTCACTGAGGCCTACCTCCACATTCCTATAGCCAAATGCCACAGAAAATTTTTACGTTTTTCCTTTCAAGGCAGGCATTTCCAGTATAGGGCGATGCCATTTGGCCTTTCCTCGGCCCCTCGGGTCTTTACAAAGCTCTTGGGGTCCCTGGCGGCCTATATCCGGGCGTCTCCCATCCACATTTTATGTTATCTTGATGATATTTTGATTCATGGGAACTCCCTAGAGAAGGTGAAAACAGACCTTTCTGTCACCATGTCAGTCCTTCAGGACCATGGATTTTCCATTAACTTTGATAAAAGTCATCTCCAACCTTCCACATCCATCTTACACCTGGGATCCATTATTAATTCAGAATCCTCCCAGGTTTTTCTCTCTCCCGAGAGAAAATTCAGTATAGGGGAGTTAATTTCTAACATTTTATCTAAATCTTCAGTATCCATAGTAACTCTGTCATCCCTTTTGGGGAAGATGGTGTCATGCATAGGCATCATTCCCTGGGCTCGCCTTCATGCTAGGGAACTCCAGTGGCTCCTATTACCCTTTCAGAGATCGGGGCACAGCAACTCAAATCGTCGCATTGTCATCCCACCAAGTGTTCGCAGATCCTTCA
The DNA here is from genome assembly GCF_031021105.1 of Erythrolamprus reginae. Lineage (NCBI taxonomy): Eukaryota > Metazoa > Chordata > Lepidosauria > Squamata > Dipsadidae > Erythrolamprus > Erythrolamprus reginae. The sequence goes on along the minus strand of NC_091951.1, from coordinate 182,866,146 downwards.
AGTGGTGGAAGTCTCCGGCCATGGACAAAGGATCCCCGTTCAGGTGCCCGGATCAATTTGTCATCACCACAGATGCCAGTCTGTCGGGATGGGGCGCCCACGCCCAGGGGATGATAGCCCAGGGCACGTGGTCCCCGGAGGAAGCTTCCAGGCCAATCAATTGGCTAGAGTTAAGAGCCGTCTCCCTGGCTCTGAAGCATTTCTCTCCTCGCATTCCCAACCGGCACGTTCTCATTCTCACCGACAACATTGCCACAAAAAGCCATATCTGCAGACAGGGGGGCACGAGATCCAAGGCCCTCATGAGGGAGGCCCTCAAGTTAGGCCTTTGGGCGGAAAAACATCTTCGGTCGCTCCTAGCCGACCACATCTCGGGGAGCCTCAACGTCCAGGCGGATTGGCTATCTCGAGCAACGATAGACCCAGGAGAGTGGAACCTCCATCAAGACCTGTTCCATCAAATCAGCCTCAGATTCGGCCTACCAATTCTGGATCTCTTCGCGACCAGTGCAAACGCCCAACTCCCTCGCTTCTTTTCCAGATTTCCATCCCCGGGAGCGGAAGCAATCAATGTCCTCCGGAGTCCATGGCCTCCAGGCCTACTTTACGCATTTCCTCCAATTCCAATTCTCCCGGACGTGATTCACAAGGTCCTCACCGAGAGGGCTCGAGTAATCTTAATCGCCCCTCATTGGCCCCGCCGGCCCTGGTTCGCGGATCTCCAACAGTTGTCCGTCCAGGACCCTTGGCGACTCCCCGTTTCGGGGGATATGCTGCGGCAGGGGGCCTCATTCCATCCAGACCCGGAGTGGTTCCACCTCACCGCCTGGCTGTTATCAGGAGAGACTTAGGACTGCGTGGTCATGACCCCGATACAGTGGAGGTCATTTTAAAGGCCAGAAGGGGTTCGACCAATCGAATCTACGACCACACGTGGTCCAAGTTTCACCACTGGTGTCTACAGGAAGGCCTCTCTCCTCTGTGCATCCCCATACACAGAATCATTTCCTTCCTTATGCAAGGCTTCCATAAAGGACTTTCCACCAGCACCCTCCGGCGTCATCTGGCAGCCATTTCATCTGTCCTAGGAGGCCCCCGCAGACAGCCTCTCCGATCCTTCCCAGAGGTTCAGGAGTTCCTCAAGGGCATAGCCAACCTCAGACCTTCCAAGGTCCACAGGTATCCATCCTGGGATTTGCCACGGGTTCTCCATTCCCTCACGCAGGCACCATACGAACCCCTGAGATCGGCGTCCCTCAGGTACCTATCCTTTAAGGTAGCATTCCTGGTGGCTATTACCTCTGCACGACGCATTTCGGAGCTGGCAGCCCTCTCAATCAGGCAGGACCTTTGTCAATTTCATCAGGACAAGGTAGTCTTGCGACTGGACCCCACCTTCTTACCCAAGGTCAGTTCCATGTTCCACAGAACTCAGGATATTGTCCTACCTTCCTTCTGCCTCCAACGAGACCATCCCTTGGCACTTAGATGGCACACCCTGGATCTTATTAGAGCGCTGAGAATCTATATCCAACGCACAGGACCCTTTCGGAGGTCAGAAGCACTGTTTATAGCCTATCACCCCAGAGTCATGGGTGCCAAAGTGTCTTCAACAGTAATAGGCCGTTGGATCAGAGGGACTATATCTAAGGCCTATGAATCGGCCTCCCTCTCAGTTCCAAGGAACATCACAGCGCATTCCACCAGGAGCGCAGCCACCTCGGCCGCTTGGGCGACTCAAGCCCCGTTGGAGGAGGTCTGCAAAGCAGCCACTTGGGCCTCGCCAAATTCCTTCATCAGGCACTACAAGATTGATGCTTACGCTTCAGCGGACGCTGCCTTCGGCAGAAGGGTACTCCAATCCGTTATCTCACACGATAGCAATCTAATCCCGCCCTAGGGACCATCTATTGGGTATGTCCCATGTGACTGCTGGACCCGCTCCTTCAGTACGGAGAATAGGCGTTGATTGCTTACCTGAACGCCTCTTCTCGTACGGTGAGCGGGTACAGCAGTCACTTCCCGCCCTTGTATGTGTCTTCTTTACCTTTCTATAATCCTTTTTCCTCTAACAATAAGAGTTGAACACTACAGAGCTTCACAGCTGAGCCTAGTCTATGGATTCGCGAATTCTGGGGAAGGGGCGGATCCGGCAAGCTTTTTTAACACTAGGCTCAGTTCCACCGGATTGGACGTGAGCAACCCATGTGACTGCTGTACCCGCTCACCGTACGAGAAGAGGCGTTCAGGTAAGCAATCAACGCCTATTCTCTTTACTAACTTGCAAACATACACGCTTGTAATATAGAGACAAGTTTCCCCAAAGTTCAGCAAGTTTGGCTTACAAAAGTTCCAAATAAAATTGGCACACAGGAGAGTTTTTTAGGTGGAGTCCAACCATGCTTGTTCAAAGTCAAAGTTGTAAGGTTTGTGAGTCAAGACCCAGAGTGGGAGTTCATTGGTGTGATTGTTGTCAATGAAGAGCTTGTGCTTGCTGCTCCATTTTAATAGAAATGGTCCAGGTATAGCTCAAGGTGAGACTCCTACTGCGTGAACACTCTTACAGAGGTTTTTTTTTTTGCTTTATTCTCTTTCAGGCCACTAACTTTTACACTGGGAAGGGACTGTAATTGTTCACCACTTATAGATAGTCTTTGCTGGTTGCTAGTGGTGTATGTTCCACCACCTCTCACTGCTCAGATGTTAATCCATCTGGTGGTGCTGGAGCTGGCTACGTGTCACCTGTTGGCATTTCTGGAGCTTGCTGCTCATAGTTGGTCCCCTCCTCTGGTTCCAAATCTGAGCCCACTTTGACATGCACTGGTAAAAATATTATCCTCTTAAATCTGGCATCGGACCAGAATATCTCTGGGACCGCCTTCTGCCGCACGAATCCCAGTGACCAGTTAGGTCCCACAGAGTTGGCCTTCTACGGGTCCCGTGAACTAAACAATGTCGTTTGGCGGGACCCAGGAGAAGAGCCTTCTCTGTGGTGGCCCCGACCCTCTGGAACCAGCTCCCCCCAGATATCAGAGTTGCCCCCACCCTCCTTGCCTTTCGCAAGCTCCTTAAAACCCACCTCTGTCGTCAGGCATGGGGGAATTGAAATTTTCCCTTCCCCCTAGGCTTATAGAATTTATACATGGTATGCTTGTATGTATGATTGGTTCTTAAATTTGGGGTTTTTTAGATTATTTTTAATATTAGATTTGTTCACATTGTCTTTTTATTGTTGTCTTCGGAGAGGGGCGGCATACAAATCTAATAAATACAAATAAATCTAATAAATACAAATCTTCATGCACTGGTATGTTTAGTCCCTCCAATAGGACCTCTAGTTAGGCAAAGATGAAATATAGGTAGTCATATAGGTAGAATATAATTGATCCTGGATTTTGGGGAGTTGCGATTGTGAGTTGAGTCACTATGTGTCCAGACTCAATTCTACAATCATATTTGTGAGCTATTAAGCAAGACACCATGGCCATTATGTGAATCACATGATCTTTAAGCAAATCGCATGATCATATATCCAAATCCATATTATCCTGCAAATACTATTGCAAAATGTGAGCACATGACCCTGGGGTGCTGTGTTGTTGCTCCTCAGTCTAACTCTAGTTGTTCTAAGTGATTGATCTTCTTCAGAATAGACTTTGATGTAAAAGATGCCAGCTGGCAGTCAATCTCCATGATCCCAAATCCCTAATTGCTACCCACACTGACACAGAACAACACCAATTTGATTGGGGCAATACAACAATCATCAGCCACACTACCACCCACAACACATGCAAATTTACCAAAGCCTGGCACTCCAGAAACAATTCCATCAACAACAATTCCTACAACCAGCCTATGAACCGTGAAAATTCAAATCAACCACACAATCAACCAGAGACAGCACAGCACCAACGTTCAACCAAACCATACAACCAGCACTCTTTGCTTCCCAATGACCTTGTCTGATGTGACCTCCAAGACTCACTACAAAACGCTTACCTGGCATGACCCACAACTGACCCCTCCCAAGACCCATCACAACACCCTCCCCTGATGTGACCCTTCCATCACAAGACCTACTGACCCCACAAAGCCCTTGTAAGCAGAAGAACACCAACAATAATATTCCCTAAATTTCACTGAAGATGTTACCTAGCCTGGTAATGAAACATTTGTAAACTATCTTGCAAGCTTGAAGGATGAACCTCCACCCTCATAAAAGATCTATTCCTAGTAATATGCATACTAATTCTCTGAAAAAGGAAAGTATCCTGGTTTTTCTTAGATTTTTTAAAAAAAGAAATGTGGCCCTTTCGACAAAGTATATTTTACAAATAAGATGCATAGAATATTTTCAACAGCTGGAGCACCATAAATGCATCTTATCTGATTGCTAGACATATATGTGTTAAGTGTTTCTTTCACTAAATGCTAAAATTACTAAATCCTTTTGCAAGGTCTGATCAAAACAGAATGCCCAAATATACTCTCAACAGAATGCATAACAATCTATTCTTCCCTTAGGGAATATCAATTATACTGTTTCAAAATATCTGGTTCTCACATCTGGAGGGTACCAGCTTATGGAAGATTACCAAATAGAACTTCAAAGGTAAATAATTTGGCAAATAGCACAAATGAAGCAATACTGTAAAAGCATTTCACAAATTCATGCATCAGAAATTAGCATGTCCAAATACGTTTTGGAAGCAGTATCACACAGAACATATTCTAGATGTCCAAATCCTATGTTACTAGGTAGACACCAATTTAATCGTTTATATCTTCTCCAGGAAGAATATATATACAATTTGGAAAATTAATTTAAACAATCAAAACTGAACTGTTAGCCAGTGTTATGATTTAAGCAATTAGGAGCCATGTCAGATGATGGAAATCTAGATATAAAGTGTAATGCCACGCAAAAATTGTTTTATCAATATTAGTTCTAACATTGAGGAATTCAATCCAAACTGAATATTGTGCCATTGAAACAAGTATGAATCTGTTTTGCATTGAATTTAATCCATTCTGAAACATTTGCACTCTGCAGACTTTTGTAATTTCTCACGTAATAACTTATCATAGGCTTCATGATATACATGCCCTTTTCTCAATATTTCCATGTTTATACCAGGTAAGTTATAATGAATGGCATTTTGAGGTTTGATTGATTATTTATTTGTTTATTTATTTATTGGATTTGTATGTCGCCCCTCTCCAAGGATTCAGGGCAGCTCACAACATATCAAAAGTACATAACAATATACATCTCAGAAATCCAATTAATATAACTAAAAGAACTTAAAAACTTCAATATAATTTTAAAAGACATTTATCACCATTCACTCCATAAATACACTAAAGCACTCATTGTCAGGGGTCTAGGATCTAATGGCCTCAGGCCTGGTGGCATAAATAGGTCTTTAAACTTTTTCGGAAGGCAAGGAGGGTGGGGGCAGTTGGAATCTCCGGGGGGAGCTGATTCCAGAGGGCTGCCCCCCCCACAGAGAAGGCTCTTCCTATGGGCCCCGCCAAACGACATTGTGTGGTTGACAGGACCCTGAGGAGGCCGACTCTGTGGGACCTGACCGGGCGCTGGGATTTGTGTGGCAGAAGGCGGTCTCAGAGGTAATCTGGCCTGATTCCATGTAGGGCTTTGTAGGTCATAACCAACACTTCGAATTGTGTCCGGAAACCAATTGGCAGCCAATGCAGACCATGGAGTGATGGTGAGATATGGGCATGTCTTGGAAGGCCCATAACTGCTCGTGCGGTTGCATTTTGGATGATTTGAAGTTTCCAAACACTCTTCAAAGGTAGTCCCATTATGTGCCATCAGGTTGTTGTTTACTCTTATTGACTATATAGATAGATATTATCTATTAGTTGTGCGAATCTTCTTGTAGTTCCCAGAAATAATAAATAAAAAACCCACCCTGGATTTTCAAACTTTATCCTGAATCGTATCTTAAAATTCACTTAATTTGCCACTTTGGCCAAAATGTCAGCTTGTAATTTGTGCTTGGTGTTGGCCTAACCATTCAATAAATACTGTAAAATTCTTCTAATGTACACCATCTATAGGCTGTGATGAAAATTGGGTTATGTTTAATTCATGTGCTATTTTGTGGGAGCAAGAAGTTGATCCAGGATGTGGTTGAGCTACAACAAATAGGAACACCCAAAAGAATCTTAAAAAGAGAAGAAAAACAATTGAGACAGCAGTCAACACATTTCAGGCTTCATAGGGCTTCATCAGGAACATTCAAAATACAAGAAGTTCTTGACTTATGACCACAATTGAGCCCAAAATGTATGTTGCTAAGCATGACAGTTGTTAAGTGAGTTTTGCTCCATCTTATGACCTTTCTTGTGACAGTTCTGAAGTGAATTACTGCAGTTCGTAAGTTAGTCACATGATTTTTCAGTGAATCTGGCTTCCCCATTGACCTTGTATAGCTGAAGGTCACAAAAGGCAATCACATGACCCAGGGACATTGCAACTATCATATATATCAGCCAATTGCCAAGCATATGAATTTTGATCGTGGGTCCATGGAGATGCTACAACGGTCATAAGTGCGAAAAATGAGTCATAAGTCACTGTTTTTAGTGCAATTGTAACTTCAAACCAGTGATGGGCTCCTACGGGTATGGTCAGATATGCAGAACCAGTAGAAAAATTTTGATTTTTTTTTCTTTTTTTCCCTTCTGGGCTCTGGGTATGTTTTTCCTATTGCAGTAAATGAGGTTGAATGCATAGTTCCCTCTAAGCTGAGCAGTGAGCAATTGCTCACTTAAAAATCATCATCAACTCAGAGTTTTCCAAACCTGCCCAGAAGCCGAGAGGGAAAGAGTGAGAGGGAAGGAGAGAGAGAGGAAGAGAGGAAGAGAGAGAAACAGATAGAAAAAAGAGAGGAAGGAAAAGAGAAAGAAAAAGAATGGGAGTAAGGAAGAGAGAAAGAAAATCAAAATCTAGTTTGAAACTAGCTCAACTATTTAAGTGGCATGTTGATATTGATAGAGTTGCCCTATTATGAGCTCACTGTTATAGACACACAGTACAGTATTTTATTTTGAAATTCTCTGAGGCAAAACAGGGTGGGTTTTTTATTTGTTTGTTTGTTTGTTTGTTTATTTATTTATTTATTTATTATTTCTGTGCCGCCCAGTCCCAAAGGGACTGCCGCTCAGACACTATACTTTTCCGCCCCCCCCCCCCAAAAAAAAATTAGAGGGAACACTGGTTGAATGTGTATAATTTTAGAAGAGCTGTGCGTGTGTGCGTGTTTGTACATAAACATACAGTTTATATAGTAGATAATGTATATTTTTGTGTGCCTGTGTGTAATATGTATGTACACATAGGGTATATATGCATAGAATTAAATAGTATATTTTTGATGTTCAGTAATAGTAAATAGATAGGGAAATTGTATCTCTTTGAGGCAAGGAGAGGCCAGGCACCCTAACCCTAATCCAAACCCTTGACGTGGGTGACGTCCAGTTAGCCACCTTTAAGCCAGTCACATGATCAGTAAGCCACTCCCACCTGGTCAAGCCACACCGACAAAATAAGCCACAGTGTGGTAGTAAAACGTTTTACAGGCCTTCACTGCTTCAAACAGTCACTTAATGAATTATTGTAGGTTGAGATCTGCCTGGAAGTAAGTTTGAGAATTCAATGTATTGTCTCTTCTATGTTCTGGGCAAGAACACAGTTTAGTAATTCCGGTATAGGTGTCATAAAATAGATGGGTGGATGACCTTCTTCATTTAGTTACAATGGATTATTTTGGTTCAGTCACTCCTTTTAAACCTTAAATTAGCTCAGTAGGGGTTTTTTGGGAAGATGTTGAAAGACTGCCCTGAGCTCTTTGAAGAATGTGATGGACTCAGACATTATAACCTGACAATGATATTCCCAGAACTCTTTGCATACAAACTAAATGTAAATCGCTCCAAACTAGACTGCAGAAAATACGATTTCAGCAATAGAGTGGTCAACGCCTGGAATTCACTACCGGACTCTGTTGTTTCTTCCCCCAATCCCAAAATCTTCAACCTTACATTATCTGCAATAGACCTCTCCCCTTTTCTAAGAGGTCTTAAGGGGTGTGCTTAAGTGTATCTTTGTGCCTACTGTTCCTGTCCAAATGTCTTTTTTTATCTTTTCTATCTCTACTTTATACTTATTTATTTATTTATTAGATTTGTATGACGCCCCTCTCCGTAGACTCGGGGCGGCTAACAACAGTAAAAACAATATAAACAAATCTAATATTAAAAGTAGTTTAAAACCCCCAATTTAAGAAACCAATCATACATACAAACATACCATGCATAAATTCTATAAGCCTAGGGGGAAGGGAATGTCTCAATTCCCCCATGCCTGATGACAGAGGTGGGTTTTAAGGAGCTTACGAAAGGCAAGGAGGGTGGGGGCAACTCTAATATCTGGGGGGAGTTGGTTCCAGAGGGTCAGGGCCGCCACAGAGAAGGCTCTTCCCCTGGGTCCCACCAGACGACATTGTTTAGTCGATGGGACCCGGAGAAGGCCAACTCTGTGGGACCTAACCAGTCGCTGGGATTCGTGCAGCAGAAGTCAGTCCCAGAGATATTCTGGCCCAGTGCCATGAAGGGCTTTATAGGTCATAACCAACACTTTGAATTGTGACCGGAAACCGATCGGCAACCAATGCAGACTGTGGAGTGTTGGTGTGACATGAGCATACCTTGGGAAGCCCATGATTGCTCTCGCAGCTGCATTCTGCACGATCTGAAGTTTCCGAACACTTTTCAAAGGTAGCCCCATGTAGAGAGCGTTACAGTAGTCGAGCCTCGAGGTGATGAGGGCACAAGTGACTGTGAGCTGCATTCTACACGATCTGGAGTTTCCGAACACTTATATTATGTTAAACATACTACAATGCAATATTACATTTGTATGTCAAATAAAATAAATAAATAAACAATGCAGGCTACAGTTGTGTATCTGAGTGTGTGAGATGAAGGGCGAGAGGAAGGAGATAAACAATATACTGGTTTGTTGGTCTTTAGCGGGGTGGGTTCTAATTTACCTTGCTGCCGGTTTTCTTCCTCCCGCACCATGTGGGCATGCACACATTGCACACCATGCGGCCATGCCACATCAGCGTGCTTTGCACATGTGTGTGCATGCACAGCGCCCAAAACCAAGCTTCTGTGCATGCGTAGAAGCAAAAAACCCAGCTATCAGCACCCCAAATAGCATCAGGGAAATAAATCAGACTTCAGTCCAATTCTCCTATCCAAGGTTTGATTTATTAGCAGAGCCATGTTGGTCACGCCGTTGCCATCCCGATACTAACTTCCTTCCAGTTCCTCACCCAGGTTAAGGTTCATCACGAGGACCAGTCCGAGTGTAGGGATTTCACTGACCTCCTCCTTGCATCCGTTGATGCAGAACAAAAGATGACCTTGGACTCTAAGAAAGGAATTTGTTGTGTCTCGTAACTTTCCCTCTCATGCAACTACCCCTCCCAGTTCTCCGAATATTAGGGGATGTAAGGAAGAGGTCAGTGAAAACATTGTGGCAGGCCAAAGACTGTAACTCCACATGATGACTTCGGCCTGACAACAGCTTTTACAAAAGTGCAGAAGCAAAAAACAAAACATTGGAGCCAGTTCGGGGCTGTGACCAACTGGCAATGGGCTCCCGGTTCGGTGAGTGGGGGAAATTCCCGCTACCGGTTCTATAGAACTGGTCTGAACCAGGAGCAACCCACCTCTGATCTTTAGTTACCTACTAAAGTTACCCATTTTCCTTTCTGCATTTCAGCAGGTAACACCGAGTGTGTTTGTAAAGATGATTTTCTGTACAAAAAAGACAAGTCCAGCCAGCCACGTCGACTGCCACCTGGTGTCCTTCTCCTTGTAACGCGGATCAAATGTGTACTTTTTTGGCATTGCAGATCCATTTTCCCTGAAGGTTTTGGACAGGGCTGATGCCCTATTTTAAAAACTGTGTGAGTCAAAACAAACTGGGTCTTGATTGATATGATGCAATCAGCAAATACCTGGTTTACTCATATTACTAAGAGCAATTAAAGCTGTATATATTTACCAACCCAGGAAACCAAACTGCGTCTTAACTAAATATGAGGCAATCCACAAATAGCTTGTTCTCTCATATTTCTAAGAATTGAGGCTAACCAAACCGGTCTAAATTCATCAATGCAGGAAAAGCAGAAGATAATAGACGCTGTCCCCAATTAATGTTCATAATTGGGACTAACAACTAAACGATGTGATAATTAAGCGAGACATAACTCCCTCCGACCTATTACCTTACTTCTGCGCTGGTTATTAAGTGAGACATTATAAGACCATGGCATGAAATTTGAACACCTCTTTCTTCATTGACTCTGCTTGTCCGAAGCCGTTTGTGAAGCGCACAACTTGACTGGGGAATACCACAATGGTTGTAAATACCTAAATCACCCACATCTGAATCATGTGACTGTCGGGATGTTGCAGGGTGTGCAAAACACATGTGTGAAGTATGAAGAGCAATCATAAAGTTACTTTTTCAGCCCTGCCGTAATGTCAAACAATTATTAAACTATTTTATTTATTTATTTTATTTATTCATTTGTCCAATACACAAATACATAGGAAGAAAAATAGACATGTGATAATGTAAAAGAGGATGAAAGTGAACTTAGAGGAGAGGATGTATGAAAGGAAGAGAATATATAAGATAGGTGAAAGAAAGGAAAGACAATTGGACAGGGGACAAAAGGCACACCAGTGCACTTATGTACGCCCCTTACTGGCCTTTTAGGAACCTGGAGAGGTCAATCGTGGAGAGTCTAAGGGAGAAGTGTTGGGGGTTAGGGGTTGACACAACTGAGTCCGGTAATGAGTTCCACGCTTCGATGACTCGGTTGTTGAAATCATATTTTTTACAGTCAAGTTTGGAGCGGTTCGTATTAAGTTTGAATCTGTTGCGTGCTCTTGTGTTATTGTGGTTGAAACTAGGCAGACATTAAGCAAGGACTACCAGTAGGCAGGATCTATTACTGTATTTGTTCTTTGACTTAGAAATCATCCTCCCAGGAATACTTTGGTGGGAAAGAAAATCACAAAAGTCACAGAGATTATTAGAGAGGTATCACTGGGAGGGCTGTTTTCCCTTATGTTGATTAAAAGCAGTTTTGACTGAGAAAACTGGCTTGTATTTGCTTCCCCCCACTGGAGATGGAGAACAAAATATCTCCCTGTTCAAAATGGCTCATGGCCAATGCATCTATTGCTAAAGGGAGTCAGGCTCTCCAATCTATTTTAGCCATTCACTATTGATTTTCACATGCACATGAAACAAGAACACACCCAGAATCCTGATAACCATGCTCCTTAAAATGTGTACAAAGGTGTGTCCCTATCAGGGGGAGCTTTCCAGCAAACATCCCGGCCTGAAGTTCTAGGATTCAATCTGTTTCATCTCTACACCAGTTCAGTGCCAGAATTGTGGCTTTCTGGGTATTTATGGGACACACTTTTGGCCTCTGTACTTCAACATTTCAACAGCAGGCCATTTCTACTTCTATTATACATAAAATCTGGTTAGCCATTAAGCCAGTGTTTTTCAACCAGTGTGCCGTGGCACACTAGTGTGCCGCCAGACATGGTCAGGTGTGCCACGAAGAAGGAAGCTCAGGTTCCGGTCTCGCAACTTTTTGCTGAGAGAGAGAGAGTGAGACAGAGAGAGAAAGAAAGAAAGAGAGAGGGAAAGAGAGAGAAAGAAAGCAAGAGAGAGAGAAAGAGAGTGAGTGAGAGAGAGAAAGCAAGAGAGAGAGAAAGAGAGAGAGAAAGAGAGTGAGTGAGAGAGAGAAAGCAAGAGAGAGAGAGAAAAGAGAAAGAGAGAGAAAGCAAGAGTGAGAGAGAAAGAAAGAAAGAGAGAAAGAAAGAGAGAGAAAGAAAGCAAGAGAGACAGAGAAAAGGAGAGGAAGGGAGAGAGAGAGAGAGCAATGAGCAAAAAGGGGAAGAAAAAAGAGAAATGAGAAAATGGTTGAGACAGAGAATGAGAGGAAAGAGAGAGAAACAAAAGAGAGAGAAAAGTGACTCTTGATTTAAAGCATATGATAAAAAGCACCCAAAGAATAAGAGAGAGGAAAAACCCAGCCCTCACCTGTTTTTGGAAATGGTTCAAGAGTGTGTATACACACACACACACACACAAAAGGGTGGGAAGGAGACAGGGATGGAAAAAGAGAGGAGAGTGTCTTAGGGTGTCATTTTGGTGGGTGGTGTGCCCCAGGATTTTGTAAATGTAAAAAATGTGCCACGGCTCAAAAAAGGTTGAAAATCACTGCATTAAGCCATGTACAATTTCTTTGTACTGCACTGGGGCCTTGAAGATACAGTGATCCCTCGATTATCGCGAGGGTTCCGTTCCAAGACCCCTCGCGATAATCGATTTTTCGCGATGTAGGGTTGCGGAAGTAAAAACACCATCTGCGCATGCGCGCCCTTTTTTCATGGCCGCGCATGCGCAGATGGTGGAGTTTGCGTGGGCGGCGGGGAAGACCCAGTGAAGGTTCCTTCGGCCGCCCAGCAGCTGATCTGCTCAGCAGCGCAGCGAGGAGCCGAATCGGGGTTTCCCCTTTGCGTGGGCAGCGGGGAAACCCCGATCTTTGTCTGCTCGCTGCTGCTGCGGCCGCCCAGCAGCTGATCTGCTCGGCAGCACAGCAGCAGCGAGCAGACGAAGATCAGGGTTTCCCCGCCGCCCACGCAAAGGGGAAACCCCGATTCGGCTCCTCGCTGCGCTGCCGAGCAGATCAGCTGCTGGGCGGCCGAAGGAACCTTCCCTGGGTCTTCCTCGCTGATGCCCCCGCTCGCCCGCCTGCCGCCCGCCCGCCCGCTGCCCGCCCGCCGCCCGCCAGCAAGAGGGGGAGAGATAGAGAAAGAGAGAGAAGGAAAGAAAGAGATGAGAGAGGGAGGAAGAGAGTGTGAGAGAGGAAGAAGCAAGATAGAGAAAGAGAGAGAGAAAGAAAGATGAGAAAGGAAGGAAGAGAGTGACGTCATCGGGTGGGAAAAATCGCGATATAGCGTTTCGCGAAGAACAAGATCGCGAAAATCGAGGGATCACTGTATTTCATAAATTTTCTGTCTTTACAATCTCAGGTAGCAAAATGATGAACTTTATTCAATTTTTAGTGGGCCACCAAACTTGCCATGAAGCCAAGTTTCTTCCGAAGGTGCCCTGGCTAACAAAATTTTCTAAATAGGAACGAAACATTAGAACACGTCACAAGCTTGTTTTCTTCTGTCATTCCCATATAACACTAAAATGCTGTTAAAGTTCAAAAGAAGCAACCCTGGGGGACAAACTGTGTAACTTTATTCCAACTCAGAAATAAGTTCTTGGGAAATTAATGAATATAGTACATGTAGGAAAGAAGAGGTGAATGAGAAAAAAAATCAATGGGGAAGAAGTGGTGAATGAGAAAAGAGTCCAAAAGATATTCTGTAGGATGGTAGGATTTATATATTCTTCATAGATGCCCAGAAATAATAATGTAGCAGATTAGGTAAACGTTTTTACAGAAGAAATGGCATATAAAAATGGGTTTGCTGTTTCCATTTCTAATTTATTTATTTATTTATTTATTTATTGTTTATTTATTTATTAGATTTGTATGCTGCCCCTCTCCGAAGATTCGGGGTGGCTCACAAATTTTGAAAAAAATTGGAGGAAGTTAAAAATTGCAGAAAATATTTGATAAAACAAATGATGAACTGAGGAGAGATGTTAGTGCAGAGAAAGTTCTTAGAATACAATTTTTGACATTACTAATTTTTACCAAATATAAATACAGAGCAGGGCTGTCAAACTCCCAGCCTGCAAGCCAAATGCATCATGTGATGCCGATGGCCACGCCTGGTTTAGCGAAGAGGGGAAAGTCACATGACGTCTCATAATGCTGCGGTGATATGAGTTTGACACCTCTGATAGAGAGGCAAGTTTCTTCTTTGGTGGAACATCTAAAAGGGAAGAGCCTTCTCTGTGGTGGCCCCGACTCTCTGGAACCAGCTCCCCCCAGAGATTAGAACTGCCCCTACCCTCATTGCCTTTCACAAACTCCTTAAAACCCACCTTTGTCGTCAGGCATGGGGGAACTGAGATATCTCCCCCGGGCCTATATAATTTATGTATGGTATGTTTGTAGGTATGTCTGCTTAAAAATGTTTTTTTAAAAAAACTATTTTAAATTTTAAATTGTAAATTATTAGATTTGTCAGGAAAGAAAGAAAGAAAGAAAGAAAGAAAGAAAGAAAGAAAGAAAGAAAGAAAGAAAGTATTTCCAGGTAAAAAGTGGAGGGTACAAAATGCTTAATGAAATGTCCCAAGAAGATGGTAATTTTGAATAATACTGAAGTTACAATGCAGTCTCTATTTAACAGAAGCGACTATTCTTGGAGATTGGTGTTAGTTATGCCCTAATAAATCTGAATGTACTTAATTTGCATCAATCTATGTCTTTTGGAAGACTCCTACGAATCTCTTGGACTGCAAGGTGGTCAAACCGGTCAGTCCTAGAGGAGATTAACCCTGATTGCTCTTTAGAAGGCCAGAGCCTGAAGATGAAATTCAAATACTTTGGCCAGGACTCACTAGGGAAGAGCCTAATGCTGGGAAAGATTGAGGGCAAAAGAAGAAGGGGACGACAGAAAATGAGGTGCCTGGACGGAGTCACTGAAACGATCGGCATGAACTTAAATGGACTCCAGAGGATGGTAGAGGACAGGAAGGCCTGGAGGGACGTTGTCCATGGGGTCGTGATGGGTCGGACATGACTTCACAAGTGACAACAACAAATGTCTTTTGGATCAAACTGGGATGGAAATGGATACAAATGACATTGATTTGCATTCATCTCATACTTGAATATGATCAATCTTGTTTATTATTTTGAAAGGATTCCAAAAGTATGTTTTGTACATTACATTCAATGTCTATTAAATTGGCATGTGTTAAACTGATGCTTCACTATATAAAAATTTCATCAAATTGCAAAACAGCTTGGAAGATATAAGAAAGAATTCCACTTAGTCACTCGATACCTGTGGAAGCTCACTACCAATGAACGCCCTACTGATAATAAGTATAATACAGACAAGCCTAGTCCATTTTGTTTACTTCCAGAATCTGATTCATAAGCCCTATGCATTTTTATAGGCCCTGGAGCTAAATTGATTTTAGGCAGAAATTCATACCTCAAGCACTTATGCAGATTATGAACGCTGATGGGATTGGGGAGCAAAGAGAATGATTGATTTGAATTTGAATGATGTAAAATGGATGGATCTATTAATAAATTGAGTGGTCCCTGAGGTCCGAAAGTTTGCTGATCCCTAGTTTAGATGAGATTTTTTCATTACCCATTGTCCCTGCAAGATGGTGGACCCATTAAGATGATTTTCCCAATGCAATTGACATATTCAGATCGATTCTCAAGAGTGCTTGAAACATTTTCTAACAATTCAATAGGTGGTTCATTAAGAACATCATCATCATCATCATCATCATCATCATCATTATTATTATTATTATTATTATTATTATTATTATTATTATTTCAATACAACCCAGCAAACAAGATCACCATGCTGGATTTCGTATTTCATCACCAGTCGGGCGCTTCCCAAGCACCTAGGACTGCGTGATGTAGCGGCGAATTATGTTTGCCGATCCCAGTAAAGCAGCTTTTGCAATTGAGAGATGGAGATTTTGTCAATTCTGATGGTTTTCAAATGTCCGCTGAGATCTTTTGGCACTGCGCCCAGTGTGCCAAGTACCACTGGGACCACTTTCACTGGCTTATGCCAGAGTCGTTGCAGCTCGATTTTTAGATCTTCGCATTTCACTAATTTCTCTAGCTGCTTCTCTTCAATTCTGCTGTCTCCTGGGATTGCGATGTCAATAATCCATACTTGCCTTTTCTCCATGATCACAATGTCTGGTGTGTTATGGTTCAGAATTTGGTCAGTCTGAAGTCGGAAGTCCCACAGTAGTTTTGCTTGCTCATTTTCAACCACTTTTTTGGGCTTATGATCCCACCAGTTCTTTGCCACTGGTAAATGGTAGTTCCGGCACAAGTTCCAGTGGATCATCTGTGCCACAGCATCGTGTCTATGCTTGTAGTCAGTCTGTGCAATCTTTTTGCAGCAGCTGAGCATGTGATTGATTGTTTCATCTGTTTCTTTACAGAGTCTGCACTTTGGATGTCTGTTGATTTTTCAATTCTGGCTTTGACAGCATTTGTTCTAATGGCCTGTTCTTGTGCTGCCAGTATTAGTCCTTCTGTCTCCTTTTTGAGTGTTCCACTTGTAAGCTATGACCAGGTCTTTTCTTTATCCACTTTGCCTTCAATCTTTTCCAAGAACTGTCCATGCAATGCTTTGTTCCGCCAACTGTCCATACGACATTGAGTTACATTTTTTCTGTACTGGTCCTTAGTTTGCTTCACCTTGAGAAGCTCCCTATTGTTGATCTCCATAAACATTGACTCTTTGCTCCCCTTCACATAGTCAGCTAATGCATGCTTCTCTTCTTCTACTGTCTGCTTCACTTGCAAAAGTCCTCTGCCGCCTATTTTCCTTGGTAAATACAGCCTGTCAATGTCACTGCGAGGGTGTAGTGCATGATGGATCGTCATTAATTTTCTGGTTTTCCTGTCCAGGTTGTCCAGCTCTGCTTGAGTCCAGTTCACTATACCAGCTGTGTATCTAATGACAGGTATGGCCCATATATTTATAGCCTTCATAGTGTTGCCACCATTCAGTTTGCTCTTCAAAAATTTTCTGGTCCTCTGGATGTACTCTTTGCTGATCACAGTTTTCACATGACCATGCTTGATATTATCCAGTTGTAAGATGCCCAAGTATCTGTAGGCTTCTGGCTGGTGGCACTTGATGGTTTGATCATTTGGCATTTCAATGCCCTCATTTTCAGTGATTTTCCCCTTTTTCAGTGCCGCTGTGGCACATTTATCCAGGCCAAATTCCATGCTGATGTCATTGCTGGAGATTTGCACAGTGTTGGTTAGTGACTGTATCTCAGTTTCTGATTTTCCGTACAAATTCAGGTCATCCATATACAGCAAGTGTGATATTTTTGGTGAATTCTTAGCAGTTTGGTAGCTTAGGTTTGTTTTCTGTAGGATGAGTGACAGCGGGATTATAGCGATGATGAATGGCAGTGAGGACAAAGAGTCCCCTTGGAAGATGCCCCTCCTGATGTTGATCAGTCCATAGCTTTCATTCCCAACAAAAAGCTCAGTTTTCCAATATTTCATCACCTTTTCTATGAATTTCCTGATGTTTTCATTGACTTATTATTATTATTGTTATTTATTTATTTACTTACTTACTTACTTACTTACTTACTTACTTACTTACTTACTTACTTACTTACTTACTAGATTCGTATGCCACCCTTCTCTGAAGACTTGGAATTGTGAGGTAACCAAGAGTTTCTCAGTTGGTTAGTCCTAGGGAGTTCCTTGACTCAGCTGCAGCAGACGAAGGGGCAAAGATGATACCTGGTATACCGTACCAGTAGATGAAAACAAAAGGGGGAAAAAATCTGACCAAGCAAGATAAGACCTCAGGTTAGAGTCTTCCATAAGTAATTGCAACAGTCAAGGGCTCATACTGTACTTATGTGCTCTCATTGTGCCAATGATTTGTACTATTATTTGGGAAGGTTTTTTTTAAAAAAAACCCAAACCTTTGAACTCTTATGGAGTATGGCATGATCTACATGGGGATTTCTACTGTGCCCTTCCTGGGTACTTTGGGCTGATAGTTGGATAGTTGGATGTGACCAGGGGCAGGCCACCATTCCCGGTGCTACCAGAATGGGCCAGGAGCACGGGAGTGCAGGAGTACAGAGTGCAGGAGCAGGGTACATGCTTGCGCCCAATGTGGAATTCAGCTTCTGTGCATGCGCAGAAGCTGCATCTCATGCGAGGACAGGCACATGTGAGATTTCAGGATTTCAGGCATGGACAGAAGCCAAAAGGCCCGAAAGTAGGCCAAAAGGTAAGTCACCACTACCGCTTGCCCTGCTGCTCGCCCCACCATGCTGCTCGCCGCCGCTCACCCTGCTGCTTGCTCCGGTGTTCACCTCCTGCAGGGGCACTGAGAGGATGGGCCATGGCACAGGGAGCAGGCCGGGTGGCCCAGAGCTCCAGCCGTGCAGCCTACTCTGTGCTCTCCCGCTCCCCAGGCATCTCTTGGCATGGTGATGGTGCCCTGAGCAAGTCATGGCCTTCAGGAGCACAGCGCTGTTCCCATAGGCCACGACTCATCACTCCAAGAGATGCTTACGGCCCAGGAGAGCAGAGAACAAGCCACGCAGATGGAGCTCAGGCAGGCCGCTTTTGCTGCTGGCCCCAGCTGCAGCTCTAGGTGCCGCAGCGGGATTTGGTGCTGCGCATGTGCAGCAGCCAAAATCTCATGCGTGGACATCCTTCTGGCAGCAAAAATTGCAGGTTTCTTTGCTTCTGTGTATCTTTTACCGGAATCACGCTGGTTGCACATGCACGGGGGGGCGTTTGCCCAGGTTCGCCTGGTGCACCAGTTGCGGCCCTATTTGGACCGGGAGTCACTGCTCACAGTCACTCATGCCCTCATCACCTTGAGGCTCGACTACTGTAACACTCTCTACATGGGGCTACCTTTGAAAAGTGTTCGGAAACTTCAGAATGCAGCTGTGAGAGCAGTCATGGGCTTTCCCAAATATGCCCATGTCACACCAACACACCGCAATCTGCATTGGTTGCTGATCAGTTTCCGGTCACAATTCAAAGTGTTGGTTATGATCTATAAAGCCCTTCATGGCACCGGACCAGATTACCTCCGGGACTGCCTTCTGCAGCACGAATCCCAGCGACCAGTTAGGTCCCACAGAGTGGGTCTTCTCCGGGTCCCATCAACTAAACAATGCCGCTTGGCGGGACCCAGGGGAAGAGCCTTCTCTGTGGCGGCCCTGGCCCTCTGGAACCAACTCCCCCCAGAGATTAGAATTGCCCCCACCCTCCTTGCCTTTCGTAAGCTACTTAAAACCCACCTCTGCCGCCAGGCATGGGGGAATTAAGATTCCTTTTCCCCCTAGGCCTTTACAATTTTATGCATGGTATGTTTGTATGTATGTTTGGGTTTTTTATATTAAGGGGTTTTTAATTCGTTTTTAGTATTGGATTATTATTGTACACTGTTTTATGATTGCTGTTAGCCACCCCGAGTCTTCGGAGAGGGGCGGCATATAAATTCAATAAATGAATGAATGAATGAATGCCCGGCAGAAATGGAGCAAGGCTATGCACTCCATTTCTACCACCGGAATGCCGTTCCTGCAGTTCCAGCTCATGGCCTATCCCTGGATGTGACTATCTGGGTGTAAAAGGTGATTCATAGTTCTTTGTGGGAGCAGGTGTGATATCTGATAGTTTTGGACAATATACCTGATGGTAAGCAGTCACCTGAGAATTATCCTTGAAGAACCAGAGAATGTGATTTTGCACTGACAAAATCTCAATAAGCCCTTAATAGCTGTGACAACCATTGAGGTTGGAGAGGTTTCTCATAATTCACTTTTACATATCTCCAGTGTGTTATCTCTAAGTCCCCAAAGAGATCAGAACCCTTCGAAATCCTTTTCTCCTCCAGATTAATTTGCTTGCCTTTTCTTTCTTGATCAATACTTCAATCATACTCTCAGGCAAACTCTCGGGGAAAGCACCATTTTGTTAATTTCTGACCTTTTATTTTCTATTTCTGTATCTGAATTCTGCATAATGTGAGCTGAGCTTTCAATCCATTATCCACCATTCCCTGGAAAGCCTGTGCTTTATATATATCTTGACACTAATTCCCAGGGTCAATAAATCTGGAGTCATTGCTGCACAATCCATAAAGCATCAAAAAGAGCCTTTGTCCTTTATGAGACATTGAGTTATAAATGCCCAGAGTGAATTATTTTCCCCTTTCCCCTGAAGCCAATAAATTCTGACTTCCTCTTTTTTCTTGAAGTTACATTGAACAACATAGAAACAATCCCTTCTAAGCAAAACACAGCTTTTCTCACTATTTCTAGCATTCATGTTTGTCTACCTTAAATGAAGCTCTCTTTTTTCATTCTTCTTCAATTGTTGTAATATTTCAAACTATTGGACAGGAGGCAGGTGGATAGATAAGCTGGGAGGTTACTGTTTTTCTTGTTTTTCATTCATTCTCCTGTCGCTATCGGCAGAACACATCTTTATCTAGGAAAAACTGGTCTAGCTTTGCTCAATCCACAATGCTAATATTTCAGGAAAGGTCAGTAACAAAGACTCAAAGACAAAAAAATAATAAAGTTTCAAAATAAGAATCATCTGTGCTATAAAAGAGCACAAAAATGATTTGGCTGATTTTTCCAGCGGGGGATTGCATTGATCCAACAATCAACAGCTAGGTATATTCAGAAAAGGTAAGGTTGTTCCTTCCTTAAACACCATTGTCAGTTAAAATAAGTATACATTGGGTTCATATATTGCACAATGCTATCATAAGGTCTCACATGAGATTAGAAAAGAAATCCCCAACTTTTTAGCATATTAGAAGTATTTGAATATAGAGTATTGTGCAGTAGTGTGTTCTAAAACCTTTGCTACCAGTTCGCTTGCATGCTTGTGTTTGTGACGCTTTTGCACATGTGCAGAAGCATCCCGGGTGAGTGGGTGGAGCTTCACACAACTGTCACTGCCAGGTCTTAGAACCAGGCCGAACCGAGAGCAACCCACCGCTAGTATTGTGGACACACTTGTAAAAAGTTTGCAGAAACCCTTGTCTATTTGTACAGCAGCTCTCTCTAGAATCTATTATAGACCCCCGATTTACTCCTAGCCAGCCCCTCACCAATGCTTCTCTTTTGTCCTTTTTCTGAATAAGAAAATCGGTTTAACATTAAGCTGCAGCCGTTTATCAAGCTTATGAGGTTTGTTTGGGTCTGAATCAGGGGTGGGCTACTCCCCGGATTGGAGGTTGGGGGGGAAATGCAGTGGGGTAGCAAAAATGGAGCTCCACCCCAGAGCACCCAATTTGCACTGAAAGATGTTGAAAGAAAATGTAGGGTGTCCTGCATAAGCCACGCCCAGAGTGTGGTAGTAAAAATTTTAGTAGCCCTTCACTGACCTGGATCATGATTAAAATAAAAGGTATGATAGAGGTTGGCACTTTTTTATATTACTTATAATGGGATTCGAATAATTTAACAATTAGTTCTGTGCCCTAATGACTGTCTGGGTGGGCATGGGCAACTTGATTGGTCTTACACAGTGATGGGGTCTTACGGGAACAGTCAGGTATGCAGAACTAGTAGAAAAAATTTGAATATTTTTCTTTGTTTTCCCTTCTGGGCTCTGTGTATGTTTTTCCTATCTTAGTAAATGAGGTTGAATGTGTATAAATTTAGAAGATCTCTGTGTGTATGCATGTATATACACATACACTTTATATAGTAGATAATGTATATTTTTGTGTGCTGGGTGTAATATCTATGTACATATATGGCATATATACATAGAGTTAAATAGTATATTTTGGATGTTCAGTAATAGTAAATAGATAGAGAAATTGTATCTTTTTGAGGCAAGGAGAGGCCAGGCACCCTAACCCAAACCCTTGACATGAGTGACGTCAAGTTGGCCACCTTTATGCCAGTCACATGACCTTTAAGCCACTCCCTGGTCACATGATCACCAGGCCACTCCTACCTGGTGCTCCATCACGCACAAGCAACAGTTACAAGATATTTTGAAATCTTTACAGTCTAATACTGTAAGCGAACTCTTAAATGCTGAAAATGCAGGAACAATATATATATAAACACAGAAACAGCATTGCAACCCTATTCCCAATTAATGAAATCAATTCTGCTAATTAGAGTGTATATTTAAAAAGACATAAGAACACTGACAAGAAACACCTGCTCTTTATTAAAATTTAAAAAACTCCTTCCCTGGCCTAATCCTGTCAAGAACAAGGAGAGATTCAATCTGGAAATAAGGAGAAATTTGCTGACAGTAAGAACAATCTACCAATGGAACAGCTTGACTCCTGAAGTTATGGGAACTTCATCACTGGAGGCTTTCACAAAGAGATTGGATTGTCATTGGTCAGAAATGGTGTAGGGCAGTGATGGCGAACCTATGGCACGGGTGCCACAGGTGGCATGCAGAGCCATATCTGAGGGAACATGAGGTGTTGCCTGATGTCAGTTCCAGTGTGCATGTTCTCACTATTCAGCTGATTTTCGGCCTTCTTTTTGGCCATTTTCGCTGACTGTATTCCTGTTGTTTTCTTAACACAATTAAGTATTCACCTGTTTAAATAGTTCTTGGCTGTCTGCCCAGAGCTATTAACTGAAAGGAGAAAGAAGGAAAAAAAACCCTTTCTTTCACTTTATTCCCTCCTCCCCCCCCCCCCCCATATTAAAGGGGCTAGAATTTTTCTGCTGAGGAAATGGCTATGTGTTTATTTCTTCTTTTTAGTTTCCCTTCCTTTGGTTAATTACAAACACGCAGTAACATCTGAGGTGTGTGAGTGCTACTGGAATTGTTAGCAGGCAAGCAGGCAGGCAGACTTGACAATTCAGCCAGTTCTCAGAACTCAAACAAAGAGTTAACAAACAGTTCTCCTCAACCAGTCCAAACCGGTTGAATCCCACCACTGCAGTCATAATATAAAAGAGTGTCTTGGCTTCCCGGTTACCACGCTGAGATGCTATGCTTAGTGAACTATGTGAATTCCCCTGTTATGATTTGTAAACCATAATTTATAACTTAATTTTATGTATGAATCAAGCCATGATCATTGGTGCAAACATATTGTTAAAACAAACTGCAACTTATACTAGTGCTTCTCAATTATTTTCTTTAACTCCCCCCCCCCCAGGAAAAAGTAAACATTTTGCACCCCCGACTTTCCAATCTGGGCCCCAATAATATTTATTCTTTTACTTATTATAAGCAAACTATTGGCCTTGGGAAGGCTGCTCTACCCACTTACCTGGGAATAAGTAACACTGAACTCAGTGGAGTCTGTTTTTGATTAGGCAGGCATAGGCTACCATGGTTAGGGTCCTCTTCTGCCATGGGGCCAGGCCAGCTTAATAAAGTCAATGTTTTGGGGTCACCGGTCTGGCCCATAAGTGCCGCTTCTGCTGGGCTCTCACAGGGAATGGTGTGGAAGGAGGCTTTAAGGTGCTGTTTGAAGCTTTTGCCCAAGCTGCAGAAGATGCTCCTCTTTGTCCAACAGCAGGTTCACCATGTCAGTGTCATGGTTACTGCAGTGCCTGCTGAGAACAAGAACCTGCCACCTTCTCTTCCAGGCTTAGAGCAGCATGCGACTGGGAAAACACTCGCCATCCAGAAGACTTGATCAAGAGGGACCACAATGTTCCCCGGGGTCACATCGCTTTGTGCACCTCCAGCGGGGCCCACCCCACTATTTATATTTAGAGTCTTCTTTGGAGAGGGGCGGCATATAAATCATATCAGGGGTATATGTATGTAGGTTGTTCTGAGTTCAGGTTTTGCCCCATGTAATAATTTTATGTCTATGCAACGTTTCGGTGAAATCACATTCACCATTTATTTATTTATTTATTTATTTATTTGTTTGTTTGTTTGTTTGTTTGTATGCCGGCCCTCTCCGTAGACTCGGGGCAGCTCACAACACAATAAAACAGTTCATGACAAATCTAATAAGTTACAATTTAAAATATTTAAAAAACCTCATTATTAAGCAGACATACATACAAACATACCATACATAAATTGTATAGGCCCGGGGGAGATATCTCAGTTCCCCTATGCCTGACGACAAAGGTGGGTTTTGAGGAGTTTACGAAAGGCAAGGAGGGTAGGGGCAGTTCTAATCTCTGGGGGGAGCTGGTTCCAGAGAGTCGGGGCCGCCATAGAGAAGGCTCTTCCCCTGGGGCCCGCCAACTGACATTGTTTAGTTGACGGGACCCGGAGAAGATCCACTCTGTGGGACCTAATCGGTCACTGGGATTCATGCAGCAGAAGGCGGTCTCGGAGATATTCTGGTCCGATGCCACGAAGGGCTTTATAGGTCATAACCAACACTTTGAATTGTGACCGGAAATTTTTCGGCAACCAATGGAGACTGCGGAGTGTTGGTGTAACATGACCATACCTGGGGAAGCCCATGACTGCTCTCGCAGCTGCATTTTGCATGATCTGAAGTTTCCGAACACTTTTCAAAGGTAGCCCCATGTAGAGAGCGTGATGAGGGCATGAGTGACTGTGAGCAGTGAGTACCGGTCCAAATAGGGCCGCAACTGGTGCACCAGGCGAACCTGGGCAAACGCCCCCCTCGCCAAAGCTGAAAGATGGTTCTCTAATGTGAGCTGTGGATCGAGGAGGACGCCCAAGTTGCAGACCCTCTCTGAGGGGGTCAATAATTCCCCCCCCCAGGGTGATGGACGGACAGATGGGATTGTCCTTGGGAGGCAAAACCCACAGCCACTCCATCTTATTAGGGTTGAGTTTGAGTCTGTTGATACCCATCCAGGCCCCAACACCCTCCAGACACCGGCACATCACTTCCACTGCTTCGTTGGTTGGACATGGGGTGGAAATGTAAAGCTGGGTATCATCAGCGTACTGATGATACCTCACCCCATGCCCTTGGATGAAATCACCCAGCGGTTTCATGTAGATATTGAATAGCAGGGGGGAGAGGAATGACCCCTGAGGCATCCCACAAGGGAGAGACCTCGGGGTTGACCTCTGGCCCCCCACTAACACCGACTGCGACCGACCGGAGAGGTAGGAGGAGAACCACTGGAGAACAGTGCCTCCCACTCCCAACCCCTCCAGCCAGCACAGAAGGATACCATGGTCGAATGTATCGAAAGCCGCTGAGAGGCCAAGAAGCACCAGGACAGAGGATAAACCCCTGTCCCGGGCCCGCCAGAGATCATCCATCAATGCGACCAAAGCAGTTTCCGTGCTGTAACCGGGCCTGAAACCCGACTGCTGGGAACCTAGATAATCGGCTTCTTCCAAGGACCGCTGGAGCTCCACCAGCTTCATGAGGCTTAAGTTGTAAGCTTCGTGCTGCTGTAAATATAGTTATATATATATATGTCACAGGTTTTTGCTGAATTTGAAAATTAAGGGAGACTAGGATAGATCTATTTCGGCCTTACTTTGGCCTCATCAGCTAGCTATACCCTCACTGGGACTTGAACATGCCACCTTTGCCTTGTAAGGCAGAGAATTAACCTCTAGGCTACAGTATCCAATCCCTTCAGCTCTGTACCAGGGAAGGGTTACACACACACACACACACACACACACACACACACACACACAAATATTAGAAGCACTGGCTTATACAAACCTGAACAGACTTGTTGCCTTGTAAAACATTACAGCCAAACTATTTTACTCTGTTATTATATGGGGCTGCACCTAAACAAATGATTATAATTCTTAGCATTAAGAGAAAGGGATATTTCTCCTACCTGTTTTCACTCAGCTAAAACATTCAAAGAAGCATATGCACGAGGGAGGTTTTCTGCACAAGCATGTGCAGTTGCTAGTCTATTGTGTCCTCCTCGAAACTTAATATCCTCTTAATAAGCTGGAATTTCTCCTATTAGCGGCGAGACATGCAAATTCTGCAATGTCAAGATAGGAAAAGCAGGGAAAGCGGAACTTGCATCATTTCCCAATACATGTTTCACCATTTTAGTACCATCATAGTCAAGAACAGACTCCTATGTCTATTACCATGATGCTTAGGTATTTTGGAAGTTTAGGCTATGTATCTTGGGTGGCTTCAGACCAGTGTTTCTCAATCTTGGAAGACTGAAGGTGTGTGGACTTCCAAAATTTCTCAGCCATTGGATTTTGGAAGTAGAAGGCCATACATCTTCAAGCTGCTCAGGTTAATACTCAACAGATTTGAAGTTAGTGGCTACATGGACGCAGTTCTTTATCGTGGCAGCAAAACAGCTGGTATACCATTGCTTTTTGGGATGTTCTTTCAACATCTAGCCTACAGCTTGGGAATTTCCTTGAACTCTTCAATCTAAATAGTTGCCATATTTTTTCTAAAAGGTCACCTTAAAATGCCTTAGTTCTTCCTACTCCTCTTGGCTGTTTTTGTTTACCTTTTCCCAGAATGGCCAAACTGGAACTATAGGCATTTGCAAATAGTTTTGGAATTAGAACTGCTTTCAGTTCAGGCCTTTGTCAGCAAATCTCCAGAGTTCATCCCATGTGATAAAACCATGTGTCTGAAGGTTATTCCCCACCCCTCCTTTCAAAGGAAATTATCCTTCTCTAGAATCCAGACATTGGAAGGCTGATAATTAAGATTACAAAACAACAGTGTCTTGGGCAATTATTAATTCCATCATTAAGTATTGTATACACTGTAGTCTTTACCACACTGACCTACCGGTACTCTATATACATTGCAATACTCTGCAATTATGAGAACAACAAATAGATAATTGTGGATTGCATTGCAGACAAAGTAATGAAATATGCCCCAGATTTTCTTCCACCCCATACTTTAAAGCCCTTAAATCTTTCCCAAAAGTTGAGACCAGAATTGTTCACCCAACACCATAAAATCATAGAATGGATGGAACAGACCAGCCCTTGGTAATCATCTAGAAAATGGTTGTCCTTTGTAGGAATCCATTAGTTCAGCATCCCCAACAAACAACCATTCCACATTTTATTTTGGCAGTCTATTTCATTGCCCAACAGTTCTTTCTATTATCACATTTCCCCCATGCCCTCCTGAAATCTACTTCTTTGCAATTTATATTGTTTCATTTTTGCCTGGTCTTCTGGAACACCATTAAACAAAGTTGCAGTATTTTTTGAAGTATAAGACACACTGGAGTATAAGACTCACATTAGTTTTGTGGGAGGAAAATAGAGGAGGGAGAATCTACCTACCAGGTATTCATTTAGCTAGCGTCCTTAGTCTGGTCAATTCGTCATATTATTTTATCCCCTGGTTAGGACTGAAAAAAATCTTCTTTGGAGGGAGTAGCAATGAAAACAAGACTGCAAGGGCTGGAAAAAAAACTTATTTGGAGTAGGGTCTTATACTCCGAAAAATACAGTAGGTTATCTTCTCTATGATAGCCTTTTAGATACTTGAAGGCAATGAAGGGCTACCAAAATTTTTACTATCACACTGTGGGTGTGGCTTATGCAGGACCCCCTGCTTTTTCTTTCAACATCTTTCAGTGCAAATTAGGTGCTCTTGGATGGAGCTACCTCACTGCATTCCCCACCATCCGGGCAGCAGCCCACCCCTGGTGAAACCGCATGTACCAGGTGACACCCATTCCTATGGCATGCGTGCCCCATGCCACTTTGGGCACGCATGCCATAGGTCCACCACTTTCCCGGCCTATCAAAAAAGGAAATTAGATTAAATTGGTATGACTTGTCAAGCATTGCTTTGTTTTCTTAATGATCACAAATTGATTGTTTAGCAATCTGTTCCAGAATTCCATATCAATGTCAAGCTGATTAGTCTGTACTCACTAATTCTCTCTCTCTCTCCCTCTCCCTCTCTCTCACATACATACAAGATTAAAATAATATTTGTCTTTCTCTATTCCTCTGGCGTTGTCAGGGCTATGAGGTAACTAGATGAAGAAACTGACTCTACAGGAAGGTTATAAATATATTTACCAAGTAAAACTGTAATAACAGAATCCTGAATGTCTGCTTATGTTTGACCTTCCCTCTCTCTTATATCCCACTGAGACAGGAAGGAGCCAGACTGAGCCTCTTCATAATACTATCTCCTTTCCCAGGGTTTAACAAACGTTTCTGCCCTTGTTTTTGTAACTGTTTCTGACTACTCCCCTCAAGGCCATCTCTATGGTTTATACACAGGCATTATGTCCATC
This sequence comes from Erythrolamprus reginae, assembly GCF_031021105.1. Taxonomy (NCBI): domain Eukaryota; kingdom Metazoa; phylum Chordata; class Lepidosauria; order Squamata; family Dipsadidae; genus Erythrolamprus; species Erythrolamprus reginae. Next base: position 182,838,128 of record NC_091951.1, on the reverse strand, counting down.
CTTCATAGGGTGTGCAATAGGGTTGGTATTCCTGGAGGGGTCTGTAATATGGTAAATGATTTAGCTTTACTAGATAAATGGTCAAAGCAATGGAAACTGTAGTTTAATGTTTCCAAATGTAAAATAATGCACTTGGGGAAAAGGAATCCTCAATCTGAGTATTGCATTGACAGTTCTGTGTTAGCAAAAACTTCAGAAGAGAAGGATTTAGGGGTAGTGATTTCTGACAGTCTCAAAATGGGTGAGCAGTGTGGTCGGGCAGTAGGAAAAGCAAGTAGGATGCTTGGCTGCATACCTAGAGGTATAACAAGCAGGAAGAGGGAGATTGTGATCCCCTTATATAGAGTGCTGGTGAGACCACATTTGGAATACTGTGTTCAGTTCTGGAGACCTCACCTACAAAAAGATATTGACAAAATTGAACGGGTCCAAAGACGGGCTACAAGAATGGTGGAAGGTCTTAAGCATAAAACGTATCAGGAAAGACTTAATGAACTCAATCTGTATAGTCTGGAGGACAGAAGGAAAAGGGGGGATATGATCAAAACATTTAAATATGTTAAAGGGTTAAATAAGGTTCAGGAGGGAAGTGTTTTTAATAGGAAAGTGAACACAAGAACAAGGGGACACAATCTGAAGTTAGTTGGGGGAAAGATCAAAAGCAACGTGAGAAAATATTATTTCACTGAAAGAGTAGTAGATCCTTGGAACAAACTTCCAACAGACGTGGTTGGTAAATCCACAGTAACTGAATTTAAACATGCCTGGGATAAACATATATCCATCCTAAGATAAAATACAGGAAATAGTATAAGGGCAGACTAGATGGACCATGAGGTCTTTTTCTGCCGTCAATCTTCTATGTTTCTATGTTTCATATATTCTCAAGCATCACCAAAAGGCCTCCTCAAAATTCGGGTTTTCAGGCCTGGTCCCAGGGTGGGCTGCTTCCCAGACGGGGGTGGGGGACAAAAATGGAGCTCCACCCCAGAGCACCCAATTTGCACAGAAAGATGCTGAAAGAAAATTCAGGGCGTCCTACATAAGCCACGCCAACAGTGTAGTAGTAAAAATTTTGGTAGCCCTTCACTGCCTGGTCCCAACGATTTAGATGTATCCATTCAGTTGTTCCCTAGCCATGCATTGACTTACCTGAAATGTAGCACAAATGGGCAATTATGCACCTGCTGTGTCTTCTGTAGTGTCTTGAAGCCAAGAATAATTAAGCTGGGCAAAGAAAACTGGAATTGACAGAAATGGTAAGGGTTCAGGAATGAAATAGCAGTGAAGACATTTCTGCTTATGCCTGTATTATGGTACCTATTTCATGTCATGTCTTAACTTTGCTTTCTCCACCACTGGTATGTGAAGTCATTCAGAAATAATGGTAAAAAATCTTGGCAGCCAGAACCAGGATAGAAGCAAGGTAACATAGCATATGTTTTCAGCAGTAGATATCTTTTTTTTTTACATTTTTTAAATTAATTTTTAACAAATTTATATACACACAACATAAAACAGTGCATAGTGAAATGTGCCCACCACCCAGACACACACACATTCCTCACCACCAAATCGGGGGTGTTTCTTGTATAGTCCACTTGACCCAAGAGCAATACAATGTTCCCTCGATTTTCGCGGCTTCAAACTTTGCGAATAGCCTATACCACGGTTTTTCAAAAAATATTAATTAAAAAATACTTCACGGGTTTTTTTCTATACCACGTTTTTTCCTGCCTGATGACATCATACGTCATCGCCAAACTAATAATTTTTGCAAATAAATAACAAAAAAAATAATTATTGTTAATAAATAATTATGTTTATAAATATCAGGATCACTAAGTGTCTTATTCAATGGTGAGTACTAGTAATAATGGTGAGTAAATGGTTGTTAAGGGAATGGGAAATAGTAATTTAGGGGTTTAAAGTGTTAAGGGAAGGCTTGTGATACTGTTCATAGCCAAAAATGGTGTATTTACTTCCGCATCTCTACTTCGCAGAACTTCGACTTTCGCGGGCGGTCTCGGAACGCATCCCCCGCGAAAATCGAGGGAACACTGTATATCTATTTACATATTATAGAGTGATTCCAATTTATTTCTTGTAGCTTGGTCTCGGATTCTGATCATCATATATCGTCTTACCTTGTCCCACCGTCCCATCAGTTGTCCCAACTCAGTTTCATTATCCGAATTTATCCTTTTATCCATAATTTCAAATTGAATATGGTCCACCATGTACCTATACCAATTTTGCATTGTCCATTTTGTCGCATCCTTCCAACCCAAAACTATTACTGCCTTAGCGCTTTCTATTGCTGCTTTTTTTATTTCTCTAAATTCTCCCATCGCATTGCTTTTAACTAGTACTTCCATTTCCTTAGTGATTGTCCATTGTATATTTAGCATATTTAGTTTTCAGCAGTAGATATCGATACCATATATGATCAATATTTTATTTGCTGTTTAAAAATGAATTATAATAGCATCCAGTGGTGTCTTCTTATTTATGATCTCAAAGAGTTTATGAAAATCTGATTTCAACATGATTGTGACTATTCCCCTAGGAAGGAGGGGGAAGAATTCTATTTATAGCAAAAGGGAGCAGTGCAAATTGAACAACACCTTGTGGTATCTGTTTACATGAAAGCAAACACAGATTTCTGAAGGCACCAATGCCCCAAAAGCAAAAGCAAGACTTCTAAGGAGTCCTTGCCCTCCCCAACTACTTCACCTTTCCAACATTTCAATTAAACTCCACTTTCTCAATTATTTTGCTCGCCCAAATTTATGCTAATACCAACAGGCTGTCTATGTTTCCTTCTGTTTTCAAATCTATCCAAAGAATGGAGCAAGAATATTTATTTATTGGATTTGGATGCCGCCACTCTCCGTAGACTCGGGGCAGCTAACAACAATGATAAAAACAACATGTAACAATCCAATTTAATAAAACAACTAAAAACCCTTATTATAAAAACCAAACATACACACAAACATACCATACATAACTTATAATGGCCATGGGGAAGGAATATCTTAACTCCCCCATGCCTGGCGACAAAGGTGGGTCTTGAGTAGTTTGCGAAAGACAAGGAGGGTGGGGGCCGTTCTAATCTCTGGGGGGAGTTGATTCCAGAGGGCCGGGGCCGCCACAGAGAAGGCTCTTCCCCTGGGGCCCGCCAAATGACATTGTTTGGTCGACGGGACCCGGAGAAGGCCAACTCTGTGGGACCTTATCGGCCACTGGGATTTGTGCAGTAGAAGGCGGTTCCGGATGTATTCTGGCCCAATGCCATGTAGAGCTTTAAAGGTCATTACCAACACTTTGAATTGTGACCGGAAACCGATCGGCAGCCAGTATAAACCTCAAGTCATATTTTGCTCATTGTCTTTATCAGTGGTGAGGTTTGCAATAGTATAACAGTGGTCGTTTGTAACAATTCAGGATGCCAAACACTTAGCTTTAGATTTAAAGCAAAATTTATTTCCACGGAGATGAAAGTGACTAGCCTTCAACTTTTCAACCATTGCTACAGACTAAAAAAATCTCTAATCTTCATGGGTTCTATATTAAGGAGGCTAATTGTTTTCCTACAACAAAAGGACAACAAATGATCCTAGGTCAAATGGTAAAAAAAAATAAATGGAGCAGTGTTGTCAACAGAACCCAGATCTTCTCGTTTGCCACATTCCAAGGCCTCTCCCTCTATACCACACACTGTGCTTGTTATGTCATTACACCATTTGAGAAAACATCCAAACACTCCTACATCCACCCTTTTGAACAGGAAATCTGCAATTTAAACACCCAGCAACTTGTGCCTCCAGCTCCAGGGAAATTAAAACTTTGCACAGGATGCTGCATCCAGTCAGTATACTCCAAGAACTCCAAATTGAACAGCTAACATTGTGTTAAGTAGAGAAGCCTGGTGAGGAATATCAGATTTCAATATATATATTTCAAAATCTCAATTTACACATTATACTGATATTAAGAGGTATATATAAGGAAGAAATCAGTCGGAATCCTGGTTACAGAAAATAAAAGCCGGCAACTGAGAATCTTCCCTGAACTCCAGTCCTTGAATCTAGGGCTACCTTAGAGTATCTCTGCTAGCAACAGCCCCCCTGGACTTTGGTCTCTTTACACCACAACCCAGTCTCCTACAACAGGGTCTCCAACCCTAGGGCCATTGACTGCTATCAGGCTGCGGCCTGTTGAGAATTGGGTCACCAAAGAGATGGGCAACCATGTGAAGTTTCCTTTATTTATTTATTTATTTATTAGATTTGTATGCCGCCCCTCTCTGCAGACTCTGCACTCGCAAAACTATTCCCACCCATCCCCTGCTGAAACCGCTGTAAGTTGTTGCTGCTGCTGGTGCATGGAACCAAAAAGGATGGGGATCCCTGTCCTTCAAGGTGAGATGGTCCATTCTTGCATTCAGTAGATTGTAGAATAATCCTAACCTCAAATGGATGTTTCCGGGTTAGGATTTAGCTAGCATTCCTACAACTAAGATATCATTGCATTGAATGTAGCATATCAAGTTGGGTGCTGTGGAGGAATGCATAGTTGGGGGAGGGATGGGCTCTCTCCCAAACAGCAAAGAGATAACTGAACTTGGAATGTCTGGTGGCAGGAAGAGAGCAGATCTGACCCTCCCTAGCAATTTGCAGAGTATATATCTTATTGCAAATAATTGCTTTAGCCTGGCAAGATTCAGTTTGTAGACACACAGCAATAACAGGCATTAGCAATAACTTCCTGCATCATTCTTGGTTTCTTTGGGCTAGACAGGTGCATTTATTTGGTCAGTTCCTTTAAATCGGCTGCCATTCATTGTTACCAAAGCATATGTGCCCCAGCTTATGATACAGCCCATGTGCAAAAGTAATCCTGGTTTCCTAATCATCATATCAAAGTCGTCACAAGGTTCTTTCCATTATCTACTTTTGTGAATTTCTTTGATAAAAATTCATATTAAGTCCATGGGTACAGTCATTTGATTTGATTTGATTTATTGGATTTGTATGCCGCCCCTCTCCGGAGACTCGGGGCGGCTAACAACAATAATAGAACAGTATACACAATAAGCCAGTAGTAAAAACAATTAAAAGCCCATTAAAGTAAAAACCAAACATACATTCAGACATACCATGCATAAAATTGTAAAGGCCTAGGGGGAAAGAGTATCTCAGTTCCCCCATGCCTGACAGCAGAGGTGGGTTTTAAGTAGCTTACAAAAGGCAAGGAGGGTGGGGGCAATTCTAATCTCTGGGGGGATTTGGTTCCAGAGGACCGGGGCCACCACAGAGAAGGCTCTTCCCCTGGGTCCCGCCAAGGAAATTGAGTGGCAGAAAGGGGGAGCATGCTTTGAGCATGGTGCAAAATTTATCATGAAATGTCTCACATTCAAAGTCAGAAGAAATTAGATGCACCTTAAATGAAGAAAGGAAAAACCAGAGGGGGAGGGGGGGGAGAGAGAAAGCAGCTTGCTTGGTTTGAGCCAAATGCTTATTTAGCTATTTGACTTGCTTGTTTTGCTTGCTACTGTTTTAATTTATTTCAGTTACTCATTCAACTTACTTTCATTATGGAGGATGTGAGGGATGTTCTGTTCCAGATCCTCCATCCCAACACCTCCTGGCTCTTGGTTCAGAAGTTGAGGAGATCAATTTTAGTTTTCTATCATTTCCCCGCCACAGTTCGCATCTGTGGCTTCCAGGGGGGTCAACCGAATCACTTCAGATTCCTGTAAATAGAGGTGAAATTCTCTAGTGTACAAAATACTCCCCCCCACCCCCTTTTGGCACTCCCAGATCAAAGCTTTTCCCTTTGTTTCCTCCTAATCAAGCTTTTGATGTGGACACAAACACAGATGTTATGCAAGGTCTCCACCTCATCGGAGGGGTTTAGCCATACAAAATTCAACAGAAATTGGATGAATGCTGTTTTTGGTTTAAGCAAAATTAAATAGCAGGATCTTAAAGGGAAACAACCTGTTTTTGCCAACCAGAGAATCAATGAAAGTTGGCTCTATTCTTTAATAGTCGTTGGCTCCCTTAATTTGACCTGAGCTCTCCCAGGTGTTATGAGTTCCTACTCTCTGTCATTCATTCATTCATTCATTCATTCATTCATTCGTTCGTTCGTTCGTTCATTCATTCATTCATTCATTCATTCATTCATTCATTCATTCATTCATTTATTGTTAGAGTTGAAAGGGACCATGAAGGCTATCAAGTTCAACCCCCTGCCCAAGCAGGAACCCTATAGCACACCAGTCAAGTGGCAGTTCAATCTTCTCTTAAAAATGTCCAGAGTGTTGGAGTTCACAACGTCTGCTGGTAGGTTGTCCCATTGGTTGATCGCTCTGACCGTCAGGAAGTTCCTCCTTATCTCCATGTTGAATCTCTCCTTGGTCAGCTTCCAGCCGTTGTTCCTCGTCCGGCCCTCTGGTGCCATGAAGAATAAAGTGATCCCCTCCTCTCTGTGACATCCCCTCGTATACTTGTAGACTGCTATCATGTCCGCTCTGGCCCTCCTTTTCTCTAGGCTATCCATGCCCAGTTCCCTCAGTCTCTCTTCATAAGTCTTGGTTTCCAGTCCCTTAATCATCTTGGTTGCTCTTTTTTGCACCTTCTCCAGAGTTTCAATGTCTCTTTTGAAGTGTGGTGACCAGAACTGAATACAGTACTCCAGGTGTGGTCGGAACAGGGCGTAGTAGAGTGGTATTAAGACTTCCCTGGTCTTGAAGTGTATTCCCCTGTTTTTAGCTGCTGCTGCACATTGTTGGCTCATGTTTAGTTGATTATCCACCAAGACTCCAAGGTCTCTTTTGCAGTCGCTACTGCTAAGAGGGGTTTCTCCCAGGTTGTATGTGTGTCCAGGGTTTTTTCTGCCTAGGTGAAGGACTTTGCTCTTGTCAATGTTAAACATCATTTTGTTGGTATGGGCCCACTGTGTTAGTCTGTCTAGGTCTTTGTGTAATTTTAGCCTGTCTTCTTGGCTACCCCAGCCAGCTTGTTGTCGTCTGCAAATTTGATCAGTTGCCCTTCTATTCTCTTGTCCAAGTCATTGATGAAAATGTTGAAGAGCACAGGGCCCAGGACAGAATGTGGATTTGGAACTGTTGAGGACAACTCGTTGGGTGCGGTTGGTCAGCCAACTATTAATCCATCTGCAAGTGTTGTAGTCTACTCCGCTTTTTCTTTTATTTGTTGATTAGGAGATAGTGGTCGACTTTGTCAAAAGCTTTGCTGAAGTCTAAGTAAATGAGGTAATCCATCCATCCATCCATCCATCCATCCATCCATCCATCCATCCATCCATCTATCTATCTAGTCAAGTACCTATTGGTAGTATACATAGATATAACACTGTTTATATAAATGAGATGGGTACTAATAAGAGGGAAACATTAGGACAGGGACAGTAGGCACTTTGGTACACTTATGCACGTCTTTTACTGACTTTTTAGGTTCGTGGTTGGGACAAGGGGGGACAGAGATTAAATACTTGAACAAAAGACTGCTGACATCACATGCATTGTTTAATACATTCATTATCGATGCATCCAGGCTTATTATATGACCCTACTATTTTTTCCATCTCACTTACAATAGTCATACTCTCTGCATGGCAATTTAAAGCTTTGATTTTCAGTTAGAAAAATTTCATCTCCCTCGCCACCCAGGTAAGGGTTCCCTGTCACTGGTGCTCTTGGTGCACTCCCAGTATGCTCCTGGTGACAGGCACAGGCGTGGGCACATCCAGTGGGTGTGCTTCAGCATGAGATTGGGCCTCTGTCCATGCGTGGAAACAAAAAAAATGCCCAAAATAGGCAAAATCTCACTCACGCGAGCGTCCTCACGCAGGATTTGGCTTCCTGTGCATGTATCGCAATTTTTTTTGCCTTTGCAGAGCTGGAGTAAGCGTGGCCTGAGTGTGAAATATCCAGTCTGCGGGCCGCCAGTTTGACAGATCTGTTGTAAGGGAAACACAGAATATAAATCCTAGTACATCATGTCAAATAAAAGAGGAGGAAATATCAGGTGCGGCACAAATATAAAATACAAAATGAATGCAAATACCATATCAAGGGAAGGAAAAAAAGAAATAAGCCATGCAAATTGAAGTAATTGGAAACAAACAAATAAAATCCCACCCTTTTCCGTAAACAACGAACATTGGGAAGTATAAATTCAGGCACAGGAACAGCCCTTCCTGGAATTATTATGGTAGGTTTTACTACTATCAAGTACATCAGAAGAATCTAGCTCCCTTGCCTCACAGCTGTGCAAAGCAGAAGGACAACACTTATTCTTGTCTAGCCAGATTCCACCCCCAAGCCAAAAAAGGCCTCAACCTATTGCCCATATCTGTGTTACTTTTAATATATAGCAAGACTAGGTAGGCTAATGAGAGGGGAAACATCCTGTACAAATTCCATTCATGATTGAATGGAATTGTTTGCTGAACGAATTATAGTGTATGAATACTCTAATGGTTCACTGTTTACTTAAAGATCTAGTGGATATGTGTGTGCTAAACATGGTACCTTTTAATTATTGTATAAATAATAAACACAGAACTATAAAAACAGAACTATGACCCAATTATGGAAGAGGGGGCTACCTTTTGCAAAGCAGCAGGAGGCTCAGGTGAGGGTGGGGCTATAGGCTGAAAGGGCGTTTTGTCCAGTGTGCAGATGAAGCTAATGGCAGAAGACAGAATTGAGAAAATGACCTCAGGGTCTGTGACTTCCTTTGGCCCATCCCAGTCCACTTAAAACAGTCCCTTTCATTGTTTCCCTCAAATGCCCAGTTCTCTCCCTCTTCTTTGTTGTTTATATATGAATCATCTGTTTCAAATCAGGAACCAGATTTATGTTTGGAGAGCTGGGCTGGGCTGAATCACATACATGGATTGGAGGTTACTTGTTGGGGGATTATTCACGAGAAGAGGTGGAAGTCCCATGACTCAATCTTGCTGGAGATACTAAGTCTCTTTCAACAGTGGTGCAGAAGGACACTACAATCACTCACATCAAAGCTTGAATATACCCCATTCCCATATCTTATGGTGCTCCCAGGTACTGGCTAGTGATGGGTGTATGGACAGCAGGAAAATTGATTAGATTAGATTAGATTAGATTTATTGGATTTATATGCCGCCCCTCTCCGCAGACTCGGGGCGGCTCACAACAATGGCAAAAACAGTACATAGTGACAAATCTAATATTTACCAATCTAATTACAGTTTTAGGTTAAAAAATTCATAAAAGCAACCCCAATATATATAAAAAACAAGCACACAATCAATCATACACCAAAACAACATGGGCAATGGGGGAGATGTTTCAATTCCCCCATGCCTGACGGCAGAGGTGGGTTTTGAGGAGTTTACGAAAGCCAAGGAGGGTGGGGGCAATCCTAATCTCTGGGGGGAGCTGGTTCCAGAGGGTCGGAGCCACCACAGAGAAGGCTCTTCCCTTGGGTCCCGCCATACGACACTGTTTAGTCAACGGGACCCGGAGAAGGCCAATTCTGTGGGACTTAACCGGTCGCTGGGATTCGTGCAGCAGAAGGTGGTCCTGGAGATATTCTGGTCCAGTGCCATGAAGGGCTTTATAGGTCATAACCCACACTTTGAATTGTGACCAGAAACTGATCGGCAACCAATGCAGACTGCGGAGTGTTGGTGTGACATGGGCATTCCTGGGGAAGCCCATGATTGCTCTCGCAGCTGCATTCTGCACGATCTGAAGTTTCCGAACATTCTTCAAAGGTAGCCCCATGTAGACAGCGTTACAGTAGTCGAGCCTCGAGGTGATGAGGGCATGAGTGACTTTGAGCACTGACTCCCGGTCCAGATAGGGCCACAACTGGCGCACCAGGCGAACCTGGGCAAACGCCCCCCTCGCCACAGCTGATCTGACTAGTATGTATTAATCTACAGGAACATGTGGTAAAGCCACTTTGAAATCAAGCACATCAGGTGACTTTGGGCCAGTCCCTCTCTTTCTCAGCCTAACCCATCTCACAGGCTTGTTGATGAGGGAAAATAGAAGGAGGAACATATATTAAGTATGTTCACCACCTTGAATTAATTAAAATATAATATATACTGTATTTTTCGCACTATAAGATGCACCAAACCATAAGATGCACATAAGCTTTAGAGGAGGAAAACAGGGGGGGGGGATCTGCCTCTGCCTCCCAGCATCATCTGGCTAGCATCCTTGCAGTAAAGAAGCAAACAGCCTGGTCAGCTTCAGCATGTTATTGCAAGTTGCAACCCCAGCACATGGCTCGTCAGGGCTCTGTCCCCTTGCGCTTACCACTGGTCAAGTGAGCTGAGCTGCCCCACTGCTGGAGAATGTTGGAGCCTTTGCTGCCATGCAGCTGATTAGTGGTTGGATCTGCCTCCTGGAATACTGCCAATCAGCTAATCTAGGTGGCGGGGATCACCGCTGCTGCCCAGGGGAGGGTTCTGGCTTATCTCGCTGCTGGTTCGCTCCTTGATTCATCACACGGGCACATGCGCACATACACAGTGCTAAAAACCCAGCTTCTGAGCATGCGCAGAAGCCAAAATCAAGATGGTGCCACTTATGGCACCACCAAGAGAGCCGGTTTGGGGGCATGGCAGGCCTGGGTGGCTGCCAGTTCTAGCAATCCAGGCCACCAAATTATTACCAGTTCCATAGAACCAGTTCAAACTGGGAGATACCCATCTCTTCTGCACCATTCACCACTATTTGATGCTGCTGTCACCAACTGCTGCTGTCGCCAATTGCCACTGTTAACTACTGCTGCCACCGCCATTCAGTGGCAGTGATTCCGCTGCCAAGAACAACTGATTGGTGGTATCCTGGGAGTGTTCAGCAGTGAAGGCTCTAGCATTCCCTAGCGGCAGTGAATGGGGGCAGCAGTCATTGGCTGCACTAATCAACCTCCCTCCACTGCAATATTGGCTCTATAAGACACAGGGAAATTTCCATCCATTTTTTGGAGGGGGGGGGAAGTGCATCCCATAGTGATAAAAATAGGGTATATGATATGATAATATAATATAAAATATAATATATAAAAAGGAAAGATAAAATATGATATCATGAGTCTTTGGAGAAGAGTGGCATAGAAATCCAATAGATAGATAGATAGATAGATAGATAGATAGATAGATAGATAGATAGATAGATAGATAGATAGATAGATAGAGATAGATAGATTTGATTAGATTAGATTAGATTTATTGGATTTATATGCCGCCCCTCTCCGCAAACTCGGGGCGGCTCACAACAATAATAATATTAAAAAAAAAAAAAACAGCACAGTACATAATACCAAATCCAATGCCCACCAATCTAATTACAATTTAAAATTAGTAATTTCATAAAAACAATCCCAGTATATATAAAAAACAGGCACATAGTCAATCAATCAACAGAACAACATGGGTAAGGGGGAGGTGTTTTAGTTCCCCCATGCCTTTCAAAGGTAGCCCCATGTAGAGAGCGTTACAGTAGTCGAGCCTCGAGGTGATGAGGGCATGAGTGACTGTGAGCAATGACTCCCGGTCCAAATAGGGCCGCAACTGGCGCACCAGGCGAATAGATAGATAGATAGATAGATAGATAGATAGATAGATAGATAGATAGATAGATAGATAGATAGATAGATAGAAAGATAGATAGATAGAGATAGATAGATAGATAGATAGATAGAGATAGATAGATAGATAGATAGATAGAGATAGATAGATAGAAAGATAGATAGATAGAGATAGATAGATAGATAGATAGATAGATAGAGATAGATAGATAGATAGAAAGATAGATAGATAAATAGATAGAGATAGATAGATAGAGCTAGATAGATAGATAGATAGAGATAGATAGATAGATAGATAGATAGATAGATAGATAGATAGATAGAAAGATAGAGCTAGAGCTAGATAGATAGAAAGATAGATAGAGATAGATAGATAGATAGATAGAGAGAGAGAGAGAGAGATAGAGAGATAGATAGATAGATAGATAGATAGATAGATAGATAGATAGATGGATAGATAGATAGATATAAACAAACAAACAAACATAAGGTAGGGAAAACGTGTATTACACATGATTTTTATAATGTGTCTGTCTGTGAACACATATATACAAACATACACACACACACATCCTATTTTTGTTTGTTTTCCTTCTGGGAGAAGAGATTACTTTAAAATCAGGGTAATTATCATTTGGAGTAAATATCACATGGATTTTGCATCAATTTCCCACGTGTTCAGGAATCTGTTAAAAGAACAATCCATGAAACTAACTTGGCACCACAGCTATTTTGGTATATTTTAATGTAGCACATACCAAAGGACCGGAAATTTAGGTGAATCCTGTAATTAGCTTCTACTATCACTTCACCATAGCATCCCCACCCATCTTAGTCAGGAAGCTCCGCCCACCTTTTACAATGCCATGACATCACAGCAGTACAGCTCCATCTAGTGACACCACAATATTACAGGGGTGAAATTTTCACAAGGAATGGGACATTTATTATGGCAGAGTCATAAATGAATATTGTCATAGGAATCTCTTTCCTTCTGGTGGAAATTTGAAATGAATAAAGCCATTAATAATTTTAATGATTATTGACATTGCTGGCAAATCTGAAGTATTTTAATAATTATTTGGAGAGAATCTGAAATTATTTTATCCAGGCAACGTGTAGGATTGATTGATTGAAGAGGTGCCATCAAATCAGTGTGAGCAACCATATAGATATCCTCCATGATCTCGCCCTGATACACTGTAGTTAATGCAACACAATGCAATAGAATGCAACAGAATGCAAAGCATAATCCTAGTTATTAAACTCTTAGTATTTCACAATAAGAGTAAAACCCCACCAAATCCCATAAAGTATATTGAGATGGTCATCAGAACAATCACCTAATTTCCAAATGTCATATGGGTGCGACCCTCTTGTAGGTGGGGCTCTCAGCATCCTTTCACACAGACTGGAGGTATTTCACCTGGAGACAACATCTCTGAAGAGCCCAAGTGATGGACAGCATTATCAATTAGAAACTGATGCAGTGCCCAGAGAAATGGCATAACACCAACACAGTGGATCCCACCTGCTAGCAATTTGGCCACTGCACTTTGTACTGACACTTTCAAATTTGCATCATGCTAGATTAATTCATCCTTGTAGTGATAAGGACATGAGTCACTGAAACATAGAAATATAGAAACATAGAAGACTGACGGCAGAAAAAGACCTCATGGTCCATCTAGTCTGCCCTTATACTATTTCCTGTATTTTATCTTACAATGGATATATGTTTATCCCAGGCATGTTTAAATTCAGTTACTATGGATTTACCAACCACGTCTGCTGGAACTTTGTTCCAAGGATCTACTACTCTTTCAGTAAAATAATATTTTCTAATGTTGCCTTTGATCATTCCCCCAACTAACTTCAGATTGTGTCCTCTTGTTCTTGTGTTCACTTTCCTATTAAAAACACTTCCCTCCTGAACCTTATTTAACCCTTTGACATATTTAAATGTTTCGATCATGTCCCCCCTTTTCCTTCTGTCCTCCAGACTATACAGATTGAGTTCATGAAGTCTTTCTTGATACGTTTTATGCTTAAGACCTTCCACCATTCTTGTAGCCCGTCTTTGGACCCGTTCAATTTTGTCAATATCTTTTTGTAGGTGAGGTCTCCAGAACTGAACACAGTACTCCAAATGTGGTCTCACCAGCGCTCTATATAAGGGGATCACAATCTCCCTCTTCCTGCTTGTTATACCTCTAGCTATGCAGCCAAGCATCCTACTTGCTTTTCCTAATAATTCCTAATAATTCAGATACAGCACCAACTCAGGCTTCCTTTTCCCACTGGTCCCCTCGCACACGATTTCACTTCTGTGCATGCTTAGAAGGTGGATTCAGCCCAAAACACATCTGAGAAGCTGCTCAGCTGTGCTTCGGGCCATTAAATAAAGGTCGGTATTAACCTGTGGGTGGGTGATAGGACTTTTTTCGAAGTAGAGGATGAGAAGAAGCCATCTGATCACAGAAAAACTCACAGAAAATTGAAAAAAAAAACCGATGGGCAGACCAGCGCCACCCAAACTGGATCTGTGACACCATCATTGCCGCACCAGTGGGTCACTAATGGTTCAGGCGATCTGGTCCGAACCGGGAGGAACCCACCCCTGCAGCAACTTCAACTGGGCAAAGATCCTATGAACCATAGCTTCCACTGTTTTCCAGGAGATCTATGAAGTGGTTCTGTACTGATCTTGCTCAGGGAGAGGGCAATCCTCATCCAGAACCAATGCTGATGTTATTTTGGAGTCAAATAGTAATTCTGTCTTGCTGAGAGTAGCTTGTTTCTATCTACCCAGTACTTCACAGCTTCAAGGCACCGGTTAGAGTTTGCACAGCATAGAAACATAGAAACATAGAAGTCTGATGGCAGAAAAAGACCTCATGGTTCATCTAGTCTGCCCTTATACTATTTTCTGTATTTTATCTTAGGATGGATATATGTTTATCCCAGGCATGTTTAAATTCAGTTACTGTGGATTTATCTACCACATCTGCTGGAAGTTTGTTCCAAGCATCTACTACTCTTTCAGTAAAATAATATTTTCTCATGTTGCTTTTGATCTTTCCCCCAACTAACTTCAGATTGTGACCCCTTGTTCTTGTGTTCACTGTCCTATTAAAAACACTTCCCTCCTGGACCTTATTTAACCCTTTAACATATTTAAATGTTTCAAAAGAGTAACATCTCCAATTTGGTCTGATGGGTGCTGTATAGTTAGTCCTTGACTTACGAGCATAACTGAAATTGGAATTACGGTCATAAGTAATTCAGGTTGTTAAATGGGTCACCACGTGACTGTGCTTAATTTCACAATCTTTTTTGCAGGAGTAGTTAACTGAATCATTGCAGTTGTAAGGCATACACCGCAATCGTTAAGCAAATCCATTGTCTACAATAAGATTTTTTGGGGGGGCTGGAAATCAAGAGTAAGTGACAGTTTCGGGGGGGGGGTCATAAATCACAACCATGTGACAACAGGGCAGTTTCAAATTGGCTTGTAAAGTAGCCCTTGGGATGCCCAATATAACTTTGAATGGTTGCTACGTCATCGATTGTAAGTCAAAAATTATATACATAATTGAGCCTCATCTGCATATTTCAATAACCTTGCCCCAGACTGGTGGTTGAGTTCTCATCCTCTTATATGAACTTTATATAAATATTAAATGGTAGCATTCACTGCTCCTTCCCCTTAAGCAAATGAAACCCTGACTAAAGGGGGAGTAGAGCCATGACACGAAATGGTGTCTCCAACCCATCTGTCATAGGGGGGGGCAAGTAAAATGCCGTGGTTGATCAGTGAAGTTTCTCTTCCATGCCTGGTCCTGAATCCAGACTGAAAATGATCCTGAATAGAAGGTTGAACTAGAAGTTCTCCAAGGTTCCAAGACAAGGGAATTTACTTAAAGTGTGTGTGTGTGAGAGAGAGAGAGAGAGAGAGATGTGGATTCTTGGGGGTGCATTTTGTCTCAAGAGAAATGCTGGAAGGGCAATCATTTTGGGGATTAAATTACAAATGAAATAGGGTCTTCAGGGGAAGGAGACCTGAAGAACTTTCAACTGCAGTTTTCTAAAAATCTATTAAAATGAATGTCTAGAGCAGTGATGGCGAACCTTTTTTTGCTCGTGTGGCAAAACAAACTTTCGGTAGTCCTGTTGGGTCATTTTTTGCCATCCACAGGCTCTGGAGGCTTTCCTGAAGCCTAGGGAGGGCAAAAAACAGCTAGCCAGTATGCACCTGAGCGCTGGAGCTGACATAAGGCAATGCTCATGTACCCTCAGATATAGCTCTGTGTGCCACCTGTGGCACGTGTGCCATAGGTTCGCCATAATGGGTCTAGAGGTAGCTCTTTAATTTATGTTCTGCCGGCATGTTTCAACCGCCCGTAATTACAGGGTAATTAGTCCAGGAAGACACACACCACACAATAAAAGGAAAACCCAAAAGTTTTTATAAACAGAAAAACAGAAACAGCTCCCTTTTTAAATGTCAAAGGGATTTTCTGGTACACAGAAGACACAGGTTAAATGCAATCCAATTGCTCACCCAATAACTGGGAAATTGAGTCCAATTCTAAAGTCCAGAGAGTCCACACACAATCTTGAACAGCACAAAAACCATGATCTTGACGAAACAATGAATCAGATAAACTGCCATGAGGCTAAAACACCACTTTTATCTGTAGCACTAATTACAGCAGCCCCACCCAACCACAGGTGGCCTCATTTTCTCTTGTAATAATCCTTCAGTTGTTGTCTCCTATGCATCACTCTACGCATGCATGGATGTGTCATTAATTCTTGTTCAGAATCCAAGGATGATACAGATGATTGATCTCCTCCTGGGCTGTCTGCCAAACTCCCCTCTTCCCTGTCACTCATGCTTCCTTGGTCAGAGGAGGCTTCATCGGCAGATTCCATCGGAAGCAAAACAGGCCTGCGGCATGTGGATGTTTCCCCCACATCCACCTGCACATTCCTTGGGGCAGGAGCTGGGCCAGAGCTAACCACAACACCTTATTAGTCCAAGGGAACAAAAAATATAGTCCCAATGTGGCTCTTAGCGTAACTAGCTCAGGAATAATAGAACAACAGAGTTATATGGGACTTTGGAGGACAGTAATCTTGTGGCCATTAAAGCAGTTTTTGGTGCTTTTGGCAGTGTGAGCAGGTAACAAGTCCTGCTGGAAAATTTAAGTCACCTTCCCCATAAAGCTCGTATGCAGATGGATGGAGTGTTCCAAAATGTCCCGCTAGACAGCTGCATTGACCCTGGACTTAATGAAGCACAGTGGACCAACACCAGCAGATGACATGGCTCCCCAAATCAACACAGACTGTGGAAACCTTTGCATCTCATTTGAAAACCAAGGACCCAGAGTATGGAGGAAGAATGGAAAGGCACATACTGCAAGATGCTTCAAAGTCCAGGGTGAAGTTTCCACAGTCTGTGTTGATGTGTTGAATTTTGAAAATTCAAAACAATGCTCTTTATAACGAAAATTCAAATAAACTAAGCACTCTTTTTGTATAGCAAAGAGCACTCGTCTCTAAACAAACTGGTAATTTGTACTTATCAGTTCTGAGATACTTAGCTTGCAGCTGTGAGGCAATTCACAGCCCTTCTTCTTTCACAAAGTGAAACACACTTTGCTCTGG
This sequence comes from Erythrolamprus reginae, assembly GCF_031021105.1. Classification (NCBI taxonomy): domain Eukaryota; kingdom Metazoa; phylum Chordata; class Lepidosauria; order Squamata; family Dipsadidae; genus Erythrolamprus; species Erythrolamprus reginae. The sequence continues at coordinate 182,820,825 of NC_091951.1, read as the reverse complement.
TTTAGTTTCAAAGTGGAGAAAAATCAGCACACAAAGGTCTAAGTCAGGAAGGCAGTCACGAAACACAAAGATCAGATAATCCTCCACAATGGCCAACCCACAGGCTGCTATTTATAGCAGCCTCACTAATCACCACCGCCCCACCCAACCACAGGTGGCCTCATTTTCTTTGATAATAATCTCTCAGTTGTTGTCGCCTATGCATCGCTCTCCGCATGCATGGCTGTATCATTAACTCTTGTTCTGAATCCAAGGAGGAGCTAGATAATTGACCTCCTTCTAAGCTGTCTGCCACACTCTCCTCCTCCCTGTCACTCATGCCTTCTTGGTCAGAGGAGCCTTCATCAGCAGATTCCACAGGGAGCAAAACAGGCGTGCGGCATGTGGATGTCTCCCCCACATCCACAGTCCTTGGGGCAGGAGCTGGGTCAAAGCTAACCACAACAGTTCCCAATGCAGTTGTAATTTTGGACGGTCATTAAATGAACTGTTTTAAGCCGCGAGCTATCTGTATAAGATTTCTCTGGAGGATACAGTGAGAAGTCCATTGGAATATGCCTCTTGTCTCAGCTTTTATAGCTTTCCTTTCATATGCATTGTAGGCATAGAAATAAGCTTCTTACCAAATAGAGAAGACAAGAGGAGTATACAGTGGTCCCCCGATTATCGCGAGGGTTCCATTCCAGGACCCCTCGCGATGATCGGTTTTTCGCGAAGTAGCGGTGCGGAAGTAAAAACACCATCTGCGCATGCGCAGATGGTGTTTTTACTTCCGCCGCAGCAGCGAGGAGCCGAAGATTGGGGTTTCCCCGCCGCCCACGCAAACTCCTCGCTGCTGCCGCGCCCGCCGCTTGTCCGCCCGCCGCTTGTCCGCCGCCTGCCTGCCCGCGCGCCTGCCCTTCGCCCGCCCACGCCGTTCGCTCGCGCCGCTTCCCAGCTGAGTCCTGAAGCGAACTTCCGCGTTTGGCTTCAGGACTCAGCTGGGAAGCGGCGCTGGGGTTTCCCCGCCGCCCACGCAAACTCCTCGCTGATGCCCGCCGCTCGCCCTCCCGCCAGCAAGAGGGGGAAGACCCAGGGAAGCCGCCCAGCAGCTGATCTGCCCGGCGCCATCTACGCATGCGTGGCCATAGAAAAAAGGGTGCGCATGCGCAGATGGTGTTTTTACTTCCGGGTTGAAAAATCGCGATATAGCGTTTCGCAATGATCGAGATCGCAAAACTCGGGGGACCACTGTATTCCCTTGCTTGGTAAAAACACTGTTGACACCAATATAAATCAATCCCACTTTGTCACTATTCTCCAGAAATGGGATATTAATCATGTCTCATTTCAACACAGACTTGATGTGGGCAAAGAAAGCTCATCCCTAGAATTGCAGTCATATGCACGGGACAACCCCCCGCCCCCCCCCCCCCCACACACACAATGAAATCCCTGGATTTGAAGGTATTTCTAACCAGGTTTAGAGCCCTTCAAACTGGGCCTCCCAGTAAGAATTTCAAGTGCTTCTGTCTCTACATAATCCTCCTTTCCAGCCTGTCATCATTCCAAAGCAGAATAAATCAGGTTATGCTTAACAGGCTTGCCTTGTACTTTTTCAAAGAAAAATTCCAATAGCTGTTTGTTTGCTGTGAAAACTATAAATGTTGCTTCTAGCTCATTCGTTCGTTGTTTTTTTTAAAATATTGTGAAAACTACCAGCAACTCAGAATTCTCTCTCGCAAATGAGATCTTACCATCGTCCAGTCTCCAACCTTCCCTTTATGGGGAAGGTTGTCGAGAAGGTGGTGGCACTCCAGCTCCAACGGTCCTTGGAAGAAGCCGATTATCTAGGTCCCCGACAGTCAGGTTTCAGGCCCGGTTACAGCACGGAAACCGCTTTGGTCGCGTTGATGGATGACCTCTGGCGGGCCCGGGACAGGGGTTTATCCTCTGTCCTGGTGCTCCTCGATCTCTCAGCGGCTTTCGATACCATCGACCATGGTATCCTTCTGCACCGGTTGGAGGGGTTGGGAGTGGGAGGCACTGTCCTCCAGTGGTTCTCCTCCTACCTCTCTGACCGGTCGCAGTCGGTGTTAGTGGGGGGTCAGAGGTCGGCTCCGAGGTCTCTCCCTTGTGGGGTGCCTCAGGGGTCGGTCCTCTCCCCCTTCCTATTTAACATCTACATGAAACCGCTGGGTGAGATCATCCAAGGACATGGGGTGAGGTATCATCAATATGCCGATGATACCCAGCTTTACATCTCCACCCCATGCCCAGTCAACGAAGCGGTGGAAGTGATGTGCCGGTGCCTGGAGGCTGTTGGGGCCTGGATGGGTGTCAACAGACTCAAACTCAACCCGGATAAGACGGAGTGGCTGTGGGTTCTGCCTCCCAAGGACAATCCCATCTGTCCGTCCATCACCCTGGGGGGGAATTATTGACCCCTCAGAGAGGGTCCGCAACTTGGGCGTCCTCCTCGACCCACAGCTTACATTAGAAAACCATCTCTCAGCTGTGGCGAGGGGGGCGTTTGCCCAGGTTCGCCTGGTGCACCAGTTGCGGCCCTATCTGGACCGGGACTCATTGCTCACAGTCACTCATGCCCTCATCACCTCGAGGTTCGACTACTGTAATGCTCTCTACATGGGGCTACCTTTGAAAAGTGTTCGGAAACTTCAGATCGTGCAGAATGCACCTGCGAGAGCAGTCATGGGCTTACCTAGGTATGCCCATGTCTCACCATCACTCCGCAGTCTGCATTGGCTGCCGATCAATTTCCAGTCACAATTCAAAGTGTTGGTTATGACCTTTAAAGCCCTTCATGGCACTGGACCAGAATATCTCCGAGACCGCCTTCTGCCGCACGAATCCCAACGACCGATTAGGTCCCACAGAGTGGGCCTTCTCCGGGTCCCGTCAACTAAACAATGCCGGTTGGCGGGTCCCAGGGGAAGAGCCTTCTCTGTGGCGGCACCAGCTCTCTGGAACCAACTCCCCCCGGAGATTAGAACTGCCCCTACTCTTCCTGCCTTCCGAAAACTCCTTAAGACCCACCTTTGCCGTCAGGCATGGGGAAACTAAACATCTCCCCTGGGCACGTTAATTTATACATCGTATGCTTGTGAGTGTGTTTGCTATTACATGGGGTTTTTCTTAAATCGTTAAATATTTTAATTAATTGCATTGTTGTGACTGTTTTGCTTGTTGTGAGCCGCCCCGAGTCTTCGGAGAGGGGCGGCATACAAGTCCAACTAATAAATAAATAATAAATAAATAAATTTTCACATTACACCTCACATCAGTCTGTGAATGAGACACTGTAGCTGGAATCTTGCAAGATTTTGGGTTGTGAGGGTGGGTCATGTATGGATCTTTGCACAAGTTTTTTTTTCCTTGCAGTGGAAAAGAGGCAGAGGCAGTTTAACAAAAACAAACCTTTCCAATCTCTGCCACAGATCATGCTCCTGTCATTAAAACATGAGAATTTGCACGATTCTGTTCTGCTAGCGGCAATCGGCACATTTTGTGGAAATGCCCTCAGGCCGAAACACATAATTTTAAACCAAGCCTAAGCAGCTGGGAGACTAAGTTGTGAGTCAAGATTCATTCAGATTGACAGATTTATAACATGCAAATAACAATTAGGTATGAATGTAGATTCTTCTTTGTACAATGTGAGAACCCCAACAATTATCCACTGTCTGGCATTACATCATGGTTTTAAAAACTAAAGCTATTGTTTATATAAAACTTGTTAATGGTTAGGAATTAAGTTAGTTCTCTCAGCCTGGCTAATGATGACTTTTGGGGGAGGGAGAGAGAGAGAAAGAGAGATGAGATGTCTATTTGTCAATACAAAATTGTGTCATACAATTTATGCATCAGTGAAAATTGCACAAACTAGGTCCTTTAAAGAAAAAAAAGTAAAATAAATCTTATAAATCAAATAAATTAAATTTAAATTACATTTACCTTCAGGGAATATTTTACACCTTGATTTGTCTGCAGTAAATCATGGGTATCTGCTATCAAACTATTGACCGGAAGGATTGAGATTAGTTAATATGTTAGTTAGTTAATATGTGAAGTTTGTAATCCCTCTGCTATTGTTTCTAATATGTCTGTCTGTCATCATTCCAAAACAAAAGTCCTTATTGGAGATGGGGCTTCAGGGATAAGATGAAGCTTTAGAGAAGTGATTCCCAACATTGGCAACTTGAAGATATCTAGACTTCAACTTCCAGAATGCTGACTGGGGAATTCTGGGAGTTGAAGTCCACATATCTTCAAGTTCGCTTGGTGCACCAGTTGCGGCCCTATCTGGACCGGGAGTCAGTGCTCACAGTCACTCATGCCCTCATTTTCGTAAACTACTCAAGACTCATTTATGCCGCCAGGCATGGGGGAGTTAAGATATTCCTTCCCCCTAGGCCATTACAAGTTATGCATGGTATGTTTGCGTGTATGTTTGGTTTTATAATAAGGGTTTTTTAGTTGTTTTAGTATTGGATTGTTACATGTTGTTTTTAGCATTGTTAGCCGCCCCGAGTCTACGGAGAGGGGCGGCATACAAATCCAATAATAATAAATAATAATAATAATAATAATAATAATAATAATAATAATAATAATAATAAACTTGCCAAGGTTGGGAAACACTGCTTTAGAGGGAATCAAGTGAGCTGGTATGGAATGAGGGGCTGTGTGTGCAGTGAAGGGCTGCAAAAAAATTTACTACCACACTGTGGGCATGGCTTATTTTGTGGGTGTGCTTGCCAGCCACGTGGGAGTGGCTTGATGATCATGTGACCAGGGGTGGCTTAAAGGTGGGAGTGACCAGGTGGGAGTGGCTTGATGATCATGTGACTGGCTTAAAGGTGGCCAACTTGACGTCACTCACCTCAAGGGTTTGGGTTAGGGTTAGGGTTCTCCTCGCCTCAAAGAGATACAATTTCTCTTATTTACTATTACTGAACATCCAAAATATACTATTTAACTCAATGTATATATACCATATGTTTACATTCATATTACACAAAGACACACAAAAATATAGATTTTCTACTATATAAACTGTATGTGTATGTACACACACAGACAGCTCTTCTAAAATTATGCACATTCAACTTCATTTACTGCAATAGGAAAGACATACCCAGAGCCCAGAAGGGAGAAAAAGAAAAAAAATCAAAACTTTTCTACTGGTTCTGGATACCTGACTGTACCCGTAGGAGCCCATCACTGGATGTGGGGCTGAAGTGATAAACTGTTAATGCAGATGATAATTAATGGGAATGAAAGGCAAGAACAAAACATGCCCTTCATCCCCAGCAAATATAATCTGCATTAGCAGTTTACCACTTCAGCCCCACATTGCTTTTCTCTACTTTTATTTAAAAAATAAAATATATTCCTATAACATGCAGTCATATTAGTTTTTAATCCATATAATATAATCTTCAGTAAAGTTATTGAGGAAAAAATACTTGCATATATTTTTTCCTTCTGTCATGTTAGGGGAAAAAACCCTGCTGTTCTGTCCACCTCTACTGTTCGAGTCGTGTATGACCCGGACCAAAAAAGATTTATTTTAGGTACTTAAATATGGTCTTTTTGAAAACCATTTTCGCTGTGATACTAATTTGAACTTTTTTGAACACAATGAGAGTAAAATTGAGATGAAAACATTAAAGCTTATATTTTTTATTTTGCTTGTAAACATTTTTTGATCCGGGTTGTATACGACCCGAACAGTACAAGTGTGACTTTTTTTGCCCAGCAAAAACGAAGCCGTCCCCCCCCACAAAAGACTCTTAAAAAGAACCCCTAAAATGATACAAAGTCATGAAATTTCAAGTTCCAGATATGCAGGGAAATTTTTTTACAGGGTCTCAAACAAGGCTCCAGGTCACCTACGACCCAAACCGAATGGCAGGGTTTCTGAGGGATGCTCTAAAGGCCATAGGTGCACTTGTAGTTCTGAAGCTTGTGACAGTCACCTCAGCAAAATGTTTTCTTGGTGACTTGGGGAAAGGAATTTGCCTGAAGACTGTCCACTGTTACTGGACTTCTTCCTGGGAAACCTGTAATGCATTTCCAAGGTGTGTCTTATGAGAAAGTGTAGACGAGAAGAATGAGGAAACGGCTGAATCCTGATTCATCATAGAATCTTAGGATACATTTTTCAAAATTTCCTCAGAAACACCAACTGAATGCTATCCTTTTATGGCCCAATTAAATCAATTAATCCATAAATGACCTCTGTGATCATATTACAAGCAGCTGCGGTCTCTTTGTTGAACATGTTAAATTATTTAATACCACCGACAATACTGCTACTCTTCAAAAAGACCTTGACCTTGCATCAGAATGGTCAGACAAATGGCAACTTCAAATTTCAACCAATAAATGCTCTGTCTTACACATCAGCAAAAATAATCAGAACGCAAAATACAAACTTGGAGGACATGACCTTACAGATGACCCTTGTGTTAGCAAAAACTTCAGAAGAGAAGGATTTAGGGGTAGTGATTTCTGACAGTCTCAAAATGGGTGAGCAGTGTGGTCGGGCAGTAGGAAAAGCAAGTAGGATGCTTGGCTGCATAGCTAGAGGTATAACAAGCAGGAAGAGGGAGATTGTGATCCCCTTATATAGAGCGCTGGTGAGACCACTTTTGGAATACTGTGTTCAGTTCTGGAGACCTCACCTACAAAAAGATATTGACAAAATTGAACGGGTCCAAAGACGGGCTACAAGAATGGTGGAAGGTCTTAAGCATAAAACGTATCAGGAAAGACTTAATGAACTCAATCTGTATAGTCTGGAGGACAGAAGGAAAAGGGGGGACATGATTGAAACATTTAAATATGTTAAAGGGTTAAATAAGGTTCAGGCGGGAAGTGTTTTTAATAGGAAAGTGAACACAAGAACAAGGGGACACAATCTGAAGTTAGTTGGGGGAAAGATCAAAAGCAACGTGAGAAAATATTATTTCACTGAAAGAGTAGTAGATCCTTGGAACAAACTTCCAGCAGACGTGGTTGGTAAATCCACAGTAACTGAATTTAAACATGCCTGGGATAAACATATATCCATCCTAAGATAAAACACAGGAAATAGTATAAGGGCAGACTAGATGGACCATGAGGTCTTTTTCTGCCGTCAGTCTTCTATGTTTCTATGTTTCTAAGGACCTTGGCGTACTCATATCTAATGACCTAAGTGTCAGAGCCCACAGTAAGAACACTGCTAAAAAGGCACCAAGAGTTATTGATCTGATCTTGCACAGCTTCTTCTCTGGCAATATTAATCTACTAACCAGAGCATACAAAACATTTGCTAGACCAATTCTTGAATACAGCTCCCCTGTCTGGAACCCACACTGCATATCAGACATTAGTACAATCGAGAGTGTCTAGAAATATTTCATAAGGAGAGTCTTTCACTCCTCCGCTTGCAACAGAATACCTTATTCCACCAGACTTGAAATTTTGGGCTTAGATAACCTAGAACGTTGTTGCCTTCAATCTGACCTAAATGTATTTCATAAAATCATTTACAACAATGTCCTACCTTTCAATTATTTCTTCAGCTTCAACTGCAACAATACATGAGCACACAATTAATTCAAACTTGACGGAAACCACTCCAAACTCGACTGCAGAAAATACGACTTCAGCAACAGAGTGATCAATGCCTGGAATGCACTACTTGACTTTGTGGTTTCCTCTCCAAAACTTTAACCTTAAGACTATCTACAATCAACCTCACCCCATTCCTAAGAGGTCTGTAAGGGGCGTACATAAGTGCACCATCATGTCTACTGTCTCTGTCCTACTGTCCTATTGCCTAATTTATCTGTACCTACTTTGCTAATGTTTATGTTTACACCAATACCTACTACCTTGTACATGATTGACAAACAAACAAATAAATAAATAAAATAATCACCCTCACCGTTATTTCTTTCTCCTTCATAGAAATACAGGTGGCCTCTGTTAACAAGCACTTATTCAGTGACCATTTGAACTTGCAACAGCACTGAACCAGTGATACTTACAAGAGGTCTTCAAAGTTCCAGCCATCTTGGTGTCTCCACAGTTATGCAATCACGATCCAGGTGCTGGTTGCACAGCTCACAATTATGATATATGGTTAATATTTATCAAGATCAAGTGAAGTGTTAATACCATTTCATAATGGCTTGGTAAAGCCACACTCAGAATACTGAATTCAGCTTTGGTCTCCACAATGTAAAAAGGATGTTGAGACTCTACAAAGAGTGCAGAGAAGAGCAACAAAAATGATTAGGGAACTAGAGGCTAAAATATATGAAGAATGGTTGCAGGAACCGGGTATATTTAGTTTAATGAAAAGAAGGACTAGGGAAGACATGACAGCAGTATCTCAGGAATTGCCACAATGAAGAGGGAGTCAAACTATTCTCCAAAGCACCTGAGGGTAGAACAATAAGCAATGGATAGAAACTAAACAAGGAGAGAAGTAACTTAGAACTAAGGAGAAATTTCCTGACAGTTAGAACAATCAATCAGTGGAAAAGCTTGCCTCCAGAAGGTGTGAATGTTCCAACACTGGAAGTTTTTAAGAAGTTGGATAACCATTTGTCTGAAGTGGTGTAGGGTTTCCGGTGTAGGGGATTGGACTAGAAGACCTCCAGTGTCCCTTCCAACTCTGTTATTCTATTCTATTCTATTCTATTCTATTCTATTCTTGACCACACGGGATTCACGTAACAATGAAAACCGGAACTGCCAATGCTAAGCAGTGTGGTCATGTGCCATTATACTTTAAAGAAAGTTTGGTCCCAAATGCCATAATTGTCTGAGGACTACCTGCTTTTAACATTCTTTTCCTGGCAATTGTTTGATTGTCCACCCTTCCTCCTTTATTTTCTTCATCCGCTCTCGTAATCTTGGTGGTGGTACGACAAGACAATAGAGCAAAGCAGGTACACAAAGATCATTGTCAGAGAAGTTCGCACTTACCGAAGAGTTGAACCAGCTCCCTAAAAAGATTTTGCCACCAGTGAAAGCTCCCTTTGCAGCAAAGCATAACACATTTTGTGTCTTTTGGTTAGTTGCTACATTTACAAAGATCTGTAGCACCTTTCTGCATGCCTGCAAACCACAATGTTTGTTTTAGCTACAGCTATTAACTGGCACAGAGAAATATCCTGTTTCCTCCTATCCCCATTCTCAGATTCACAAGGCTCTGAGCCACCTAAGACTGAATTTTCAGCCTTCGTTTCAGCTTTGTATCAAAAAGAGGAAGGCCTTTCCCTCTTGTGTTGCAAGAGACAGGACTGCCAAGGGTCAACTCTGTGATCTGGAAAGTTATTTGCCTAATGGTGGTTGAAGTTACCACAGTAACCAAAACATCAACTTGTGCTTTTGCTTCTGATAACAGGTTTAGCCTGAAACTTCCCAGGGCAAATCCTTATCTGTTCTTTCTTTTCCCTCCCTCTCAGAATAACTCTTGAGTTAACTCATACTAAAGAAAGGAATTGCTCCCAAATTCCATTCAATCAGGATTTGAAATGCAAACATGAGCCACCAAAGATTGGGGTCTTTGTTTCAAAGTTTGGGGTCTTTGTTTCAAAGATTGGGGTCTTTGTTTAGGTGTCAGTAAAAAAATTGGCCTTTAAAACTCCTTGAATGGGGGAAAAAAATCCCCCCTCCCCCAGAAATAAACATTAATCCTTTGTAACAAGAATGTACACAATGAAGCTGCCAGGGGTTAGTTCTAAAGCAGTGATGGCAAACCTTTTTTTCCTTGGGTGCCGAAAGCACCTGTGTACATGCTATTGCATATGCGCAAGTGCCCACAAGTACAGTATAATTCAATGGCTGGGGAGGATGAAAACAGCTTCTCCACCCCCACCACCACCACTGGGGCCCTCTGGAGGTGGAAAATGGCTTGTTTCCCAACTTCTGATGGGCCCAATAGGCTTGTGTTTCCCCCTCCCCAGGCTCCAAAGGCTTCCCTGGAGCCAGGGGAGAGTAAAAAAGCCCTCCCCCATCCCCCCCGGAAGCTCTCTGGAAGCTCTCCCATAGCCTCCATATGAGCCAAAAATCAACTTGCCAGCACACACATGCACATTGGAACTGAGCTAGGGCAACGGCTCATGTGCCAGTATATGGCTCCGCGTGCCACCTGTGGCACCCATGCCATAGGTTCACCATCACTGTTTTAAAGCCTTTGAAGGACAGTAGAACAAGGAGATCTTACAAAATGTCCTTTTGGCTACCCCCATGAGATTTGTAAGGTATTTCCTTTGGCTTGATGTATCAAACAGCCAGTTCCTGAAGAAATGCGTCTTCATAAGGTTTAATTTCCAAAGGTGGTATTCAGCGGGTTCTGACCAGTTCTGGAGAACCGGTAGCAGAAATTTTAAGTAGTTTGGAGAAGCAGTAAATACCACCTCTGACTGGCCCCGCCCCCATCTATTCTCTGCCTCCCGAGTCCCAGCTGATCGGGAGGAAATGGAGATTTTACAGTATCCTTCCCCTGCCACGCCCACCAAGCCGCGCCCCCAGAATCCCACCACTGTTTAATTCCCATACTCGCCATCCAGTAGATAAAGAGCAAACTGAACACAGTGACTAGGTTTCCACATTATATTAAGCCACAATGTCCTTGTTTGGCTCTGTGTGAACCCAATCATTGCTTAGGGATAAGAGGGTAAGGTATGAATCCAGCCATTGTGGCTTAGTTGAACGAACCATGTTTAAAATATATCCAGCCAATCCATTCATATTTATGGTTATCTGAATACAGTCTACAATTTCTTTCTTCTCTAAAAGCCTGCTTTGAATCTGTAGAGACAATGCAGGGATCGAGGATTACAAAGAAAAACTATTCTAGATTAAACGTCCAGGAAGAAGGTTTGGTTGCAGTTGTACCACAATAGCTAATCTGCTGCATTGATCAATATAAATCATACTAAAGGAGCGTATGTTTGCTGTGCTGTTTGCTCAGCAAACATATACAGTGAACCCTCGAGTTTCGCGTCCTCAAGGATCGCGAAAGGGCTATTTCGCTAGTTTTCAACCCGGAAGTAAACTCCACCATCTGCGCATGCGTGCCCTTCCACGCATGCGTAGATGGTGGAGTTTCCCCGCCGGGCAGAGGCTTCCCTGGGTCTTCCCCCTCTTGCCCCGGTAAGACCCCAGCGGCGGTGGGCTGGAGCGCGAGCTTGGGGCACCCTAGCTCCGCTTCCCAGCTGGGAAGCGGAGCCGGCAACAGGGTGGGCGGGCGGACGGCGCGCGCGAGCTTGGGGCAGCCTAGCTCCGCTTCCCAGCTGGGAAGCGGAGCCGGCAACAGCGTGGGTGGGCGGGCGGGCGGCGCGCGCGAGCTTGGGGCAGCCTAGCTCCGCTTCCCAGCTGGGAAGCGGAGCCGGCAACAGCGTGGGCGGGCGGGCGGCGCGCGCGAGCTTGGGGCAGCCTAGCTCCGCTTCCCAGCTGGGAAGCGGAGCTAGGGTTTCCCCAAGCGCGCATGCACCCCAGGCGCGAGCAACGGGGTGGGCGGGCGAAGGGCGGGCGGCAGTGGAAGTAAAAACACCATCTGCGCACGCGCAGATGGTGTTTTTACTTCCGCACCGCTACTTCGCGAAAAATCGATCATCGCTTGGGGTCCTGGAACGGAACCCTCGCGATGATCGAGGGTTCACTGTATTGCATTAAATCTTGCTCTGTTGCTGTATCAAAGTAACTAAAAACTTTTTGGGTCAAGGTGGTGGCATCTATCAAATGAGTCATAATTCTTCAGTAAGGGGGAACAAAATCCCTGATTGGAGCATAAAAACACAAAAGGAGGATGCAAAATATAAATGATTAATCATGGAAATGATGACAAATTGAAGTATTGTATTTGTGTTTATCTAGGCTATAAATTCCTTTGATGCAGATATTATATTACCAGCCTACACAGCTTAGATTTCTGCTTCTGGGTATCTGGTTCATGGGTGGAATTTAGTAGGAACTGTTATTCAACCTATTTGGAAATATATCAATGTGGGGTAGATTTTTGATTATTGGATCTTTTTAAATGTATCTTTTATACAACCCCCACCCTTCAGAAACAGCATATATGACTGAAGACCTTGATCAAAGATGCTCAATTTTGTTCTCCTATGTCAGTGATGGCAAAACAGTTTTCTCTCGGGTGCCAAAAGTATGTGCGCATTCACCATTGTGCCTGCGTGAGTGCCCACACCCATAATTCAATGCCTGGGGAGGGTGAAAGTTGCCTCCCCTGCCTCCCTAGAGGTCCTCTGTAGGCCAGAAACAACCTGTTTCCCAATTGCTGGTGGGCACAGTAGGCCTGTTTTTCAGAGGCTTCCCTGGAGCCTGGGGAGGGTAAAAATGCCCTTCCTCCCCCCCCCTTCCGGAGGCCCTCTGGAAGCCAAAAATGCCCTCCCAGAGCCTCCATGTGAGCCAAAAATCAGCTGGGCAGTACACACATATGTGCTGGAACTGAGCTAGGGCAACGGCTCGCGTGCCGGCAGATATGGCACCGTGTTCCACCTGTGGCACCTGTGCCATAGGTTCGCAATCACTGTCCTATGCTGTGAAGGATGGAGGCTGATATATTATACACACAGGGAGGAAAGGAGAGAGATCTCAAAAAGTTCAAAATCATTCAGGGAGTCATACTCATACTGTGTTTCCCCCAAAATAAGACCAGCTATGAGTGCACATATCTGAAATAATTACATTACACTTGATACGTTCCGTAATGTTTTTGCTTTGCTCTTAAGTGGCCAAAAGTCTTCTTTTTACATTTGTGCAATATTTTTTTAGTTCATGCAGTTCTTGACAATGAAAAAAAAAAGTAGGGATTCAGTCCCATGATGATTTTATATCTATATATAGCTTTGCTCACCTTTTAATGTCTTCTGCATTTTATCTGCTTGTTCTTGGGAGTAGCTGCAGTGAATTCTATGGGGTTTGCTTCTGAGTAATTATGCTTAGGAGCATATTATTTGATATCTACACAGCGATATCTCATAAGTATTCCTTATAAGCCATCTGTATGCTGCGACGCCATTTGTGCTACTTGATCAATTTATTTATTTATTTATTTATTAGATTTGTATGCCGCCCCTTTCTGTAGACTCAATAATTCTGAGTTATATATATGTATATATGATGTTGATTCACCTGTAAATATGATTATGTATTGTTTTTAAAATGGAAAAAAAAATCAATAAATATATTTATTAAAAAATAATTCTGAGATGGGTTGAGTAGTATACCCTGTTTGTGTCTGGAAGGTGCTAGGAACTGTTATTCAACCTATTTGGGAGGATATCAACCTGGGGTAGATTTTTGATTATTGGACCTTTTTTAATGTATTTTTTTATACAACCCCCTCCCCAGCCTCAGAAAGAACATATCTGGGAAAGCCTGGGGAAAATGGTACTATTGCCTCAACCAAAAACCCCCCTCCTAAACATCATTAAAACAGAAAAAAAAACCCTAACATTATTTTTTCCTCTTTATCAACACAACAGAGGAAATGAAAACAATTTATATCTTAAACCACTCAAATGATCGATCGAGGTGTGTAATGAAGACTCTATTCAAACCCTACAAATCAAATCTTAAATGACTATTCATCAATATAAACACATCACAATTGTTAAAGATCACATACATACAATTAAACCTAATAATAACTTTACTGTAAATAAGCAAAAGTGAGGGGCAGTATACATCCGCTATAGAAACTGAAATCATAGGCATTTCCTTAACAAATATATTTGTTAAGGAAATGCCAACTAGATAGTTGACATAACTATCTCTTTCTCTCTCTTTCTAATCTTTTCGTATCCTTTCTACTTTTTGACTTTACCTTTTTTTCCATTACTTTCCCTTTTATATTGTGTATTATGTTATATTGTCCACTTTGTAATGTTTTTTTAAGGTATATATTTAATATATTTTTTAAAAAAAGAAAGAGCATAGCTGACTGAAGATCTTGATCAAAGATGATGGATTTGCACCTTTCCACTGGTTTTTCTTCTGTTTTGATCTCATTATCCTTGGTTTATCTTCCCCGACATTTCTTTTATTCACATAAAAACCATGTGTTATTACAACTTCTCTCTGATCCCTGTGTATTTTCTATATGTCTTTGCTCTCAGGGCAGGAATAAAAGGACTGTGAGACCTTAACTTTATTCTGCTTGGGGGGGGGGGGACCAAGCTATCTAGGTAGGTGGACAATAGCTGCTATGAAAAGGGCAAGGTGTAAAGGGAGTGGAACTGATAGCATTTCTACAGCTTCCTTTCTTCTCCACTGAGCTCAGCAGGTTGAAGGCAGTGGGACGGCAGCCAGACACACCCAATTCTTCCAGGCAGTAAAATGATCCTTTCTCTGCCCCCAAGCCAAGCCCAGCTCCTTTCTAATAGATAAAAAGGAAAGGAAAGGCCAGCCTGCAGGTTGAGAGGGACTCTTTCTTCTGAAACTCCCCTGAGTCTACACCTTGCTGTTTTTTCCCCCTCCTGATCTGTAGTGGCCAGATACAAACCCCCTGCTCGAGCAATCATGTCGCAGATGACTTCCTTCAGTTCTCGTTCAGCAAGTGGCCCTTCTAATTTTTCCCAGGTCCGGGTCAGCTCCGTTTCTTCATCGCGTGGAGTCAGAGGGAGTGGAAGTTTTAGGAAACCTGGTGCTTTGCCCGGTGGCTTTGGTAGCGCCAGTTTGTATAACTTCGGCTCCGGAAGCAGGAGGATCTCCCCGTCCTACTCTGTCCCACCTTCATTGGGATATGGTGGTGGTATTCAAGAGGTCACCATTAATACAAGCCTCTTGTCCCCACTCAACCTGGGAATGGACCCCACCATCCACAAAGTACGCAAGGAGGAGAAGGAACAGATCAAGGTCCTCAACAACAAATTTGCAACCTTCATTGACAAGGTGAGATACGGTTCAGTTTTTGTGATATCAAGAAGTTTCTATAGGCCTTAGTAATGGGTTGCAACTGTGCTCATAATGTTGGGATGTTTCTGTTTTTCCTACAAAGCTAGGGATTCCTTCAGGCTGACTATTTAAGCTGCATCCAAGGAGATGCTTGATTTTCACTCAGGTCATTGCATTTAAACTGTGATAGCGCACTGACTCAATATTTAACACATTATTCTATTCTATTAATAATCCCTTTATTAAGACTGGGTATGGCAGGATAACAGGCTTTTGAACTGATCTGTAAAAGACTTCACAATATACCTCACTTTGTTCTCCTTTGTGGTAAAGGATGGAGGCTGATACATTGTACAAAGGGAGAGGGGAAGGAGAGAGAGATCCCCAAAGGTTCAAAATTATTCAGGGAGTCATACACATACCATGTTTCCCTGAAAGTAAGACCCTGTCTTTTTTTTTTTTAACCTTGAAATAAACGTTTGGCCTTATTGCCATGCATTCAAAAGCTCGATTATCAGCTTATTGTCAGGGGAAGCCTTATTTTGTGGGAAACAGGGTAGCTATGAGTTGCAGATATCTGAAATAATTAGTAATTACGTTCAATATGCTCTGTAACATTTTTGCTTTGCTCTTAAGTGGTCAAAAGTCTTGTTTTTACATTTTTGCACCCTCTGATGCAATGTTTTTGAGTTAATGAAGTTCTTGGCAAAGGGGAAAAAAAAGTATGGATTCCGTCCCATGATTATTTTATTTCTATATATATCCTTCCTTTAATGTCTTCTGCATTTTATGTGCTTGCTCCTGGGAACAGCTGCAGTGAATTCTATGCAATGAATGGCTTCTGAGTAATCATACTTAGCGGTATATTGTTCGATATCTACACAGAGATATCCCATAAGTATTCATATTATAAGCCATCTATATACCGTGATGCCATTTGTACTACTTGTCTAATAGTTCTGAGTTGGGTTGGGTAGTTAGCCAAAAAACCCAAAGCTCTGAGCATACAAACTAATCGTCCACTTACAACCATTTGTTAAGGTACTGTTTGAATTTAACAAGATGAGAAAAAAGTGATTTATGGCTGGCCCTTACACTTATGACTATTGCAAAAATCCCACAGTCATGTAACCAAAATTCAGGAGATTGACAAAGGAAGCAGTAAAGGAGAATATTTGTAGCTCAGGGTTGAAATAAGGAGTCCTTAGCATCTCTCTAAGCTTGGCAATGGGCATGTACAACTGCAATATAACCATTGTCGTGTTTGTCATGTGCAACCTTTTAAGCAAAGCCGCATGCTTAATGACTACATGATTCACTTAAGAACTGCAGTGATTCACTTACCCACCAAGGCAAAACAGGTCATAAAATAGGTTTAAAATTACTTATTAACCCTGTTGCATAGCAATGGGAATTGTAGTCCCAATGTTAGTTGTAAGTTAACATGTCTCCTGAAATGTTATAGCCCCCTATTAATGTAATTGATTCATTTAAACCTTAGAGAACAATGTCCACATATGAATGAATCTCTGCTTAGCTGTAAGGAGGTTTTTGCTGTAAGGAGGTAACTGACCAGGAGATTTCTTTGTTGGAAACCAAAGTCTATAACCGCCCACACCTCTTAAACTGATAAAGAGAAAATGCAGTAAAAGGCAATGCAAACATTCCCTAGACCTCACAGTTTCCAGCGGCCAATTAGAGCCCACAGGATTGGCCTTCTCCAGGTCACGTCGGCCAAACAATGTCGATTGGCGGGGCCGTTTGGAAGGGCCTTCTCTGTGGCGGCTCCAGCTCTCTGGAACCAGATTCCCCTAGAGATCCATAGTGCCCCCACCCTCCTGGCTTTCCAGAAAGTCTTAAAAAATCTGGCTTTGCCAGCAGGCCTGGGGTAATTGAGCAACAGCATCTAGTTCCGACCTAGAAGTGATTAATTTTTATAGGGGTTTTAAATTGTTTTATGTTCTTTTTAATTTTGTTCTACTCCGCCCAGAGTCTGACTGGAGTTGGGCAGCTTATAAATGTAACAAATTAAATTACATTAAAAGCTAAATAAATATCAGAAGTTCCAAAACGCTTGCAAACCTGAATAAAATTCAGGCATTGTTTCACGCTGACCCATGGCTGAAAGGCTGGCTTTAGAACCAATCGGCTAAAACAAAGATTTATCCATTGAAGGGGGGGTTGTTGTTGTTGCTTTGCGGCTTCCCTCCATCCCTCCTTCCCTGGCTACTTAATATTGCCAGATAATTCATTCTTTGACTCTCTTTTCTGTATATCTGAGCGCTATTCAGGCTGGTCATTTTCTTCTGGATTCTGTGGCATGTCACCTTGTCCTGGGAAAACAGCTGTTCTTTAAAATGTGCTTATGGCTATTTCTCAGGTCCGATTCCTTGAGCAACAGAATAAAATATTGGAGACCAAGTGGAGCCTCTTGCAGCAGCAAAAGACCGGCACTCGGAGCAACACCGTACCCATCTTTGAGATGTACATTAACAACCTGCGGAGACAGCTAGAGGGCTTGAACAATGACAAGGGGAGGCTGGAAGGAGAACTGAAGAACATGCAGGATCTTGTTGAGGATTTTAAGAACAAGTAATGTATTCATAACGGTTTTTGTCAAGTCTGGGAGGCTTCAGGTGCCTCTGTGCAAAGCATCCCAGGCTTTCCTTTCAGGGGAAGAATGTCCATCTATCTATCTAATCTAATCTGTCTGTCTGCCTGCCTGTCTATCATCTATCTATCTATCTGTCTATCTATCTATCTATCTATCTATCTATCTATCTATCTATCTATCTATCTATCTATCTATCTATCTATTGTAATCTATCTAATTTCTAAACTGTCCATTTCTCACAAATATTGGCTATATTTTATTTCTTGGAGATCTGCATTTTTGCAACCTATCTGATAATTCTACTATTTAGGTTGCTTCAGACAACCTCTGGCATATAAGGAAAGAATGCAAATAGTTAAGAAAGCAATGATATGGGGGTTCTGGAAGACAAAGCCAAAATAACAGCAATACAAGTAAAAACATATTCAATTTCAGGATATTTTTCCTTCAAAAGTTAATAGGGATCCAATGGGCTTCTTGGGAAACATAAAATACAAAGGCTGGAGGAGATCTTGATTTTTTTTAGTCCAACCCTCTGTGCAGTGCCAAATCCAGGAACTGTTGCCCTTAATGCACCCAAGTTAGTACATATGATTCATCAGAAATTGTGTACATATGATTAATCAGAAATTGCGTACATAGCATGGAGAGTCCAAACGTGAATGCAGTATAAGTGTATTGGCACAATGTTAGCAACCATTGCTATTTCCTGTTGGAATCAACTCCCCCCAGAGATTTGCATTGCCTCCATCGTCCTGGTCTTTCGAAAGATTTTAAAAACACACCTTTGCCGGCAGGCCGTGGGCCGTGGAGCGCTGATATCATGCTCCGGCTGATAGTATAATTGTGATTAGGATGAATTTGGTTGAAATGGTTTTAAATGTCTGTGGTTTTAAGATTTAGGTTTAATGCCTGGGTTTAGATAGATAGAAATCTAGATAGATAGAAATCTGGATAGATAGAAATCTAGATAGATAGAAATCTAGATAGATAGATAGATAGATAGATAGATAGATAGATAGATAGATAGATAGATAGATAGATAGATAGATAGATAGATAGATAGGATAGTCAGTCAGTCAGTCCCTGGCTTGATCAATCCTTTTATGGGGTAAAGCAAGACCAGGGAATGCGAGAGAATATTTATGTGGAATTACCTTCAATTTAAAGTGAACAACTAATCTGCCTTCCCCAATGTTCTGCAGATACTTTCAGATGACAACTCCCAGAATTTCTAACCATAAAGGTCTATTGACAATCTGGGAGGTGTAATTTGTTTGTTTGTTTGTTTGTCAAACATGTACAAGCTAGCAGGTATAGGTATAAACATAGACAAAGTAAATACAGATAAATGAGGACAATAGAATAGTAGGACAGCAATAGTAGGCACCCTGGTATGCTTATGCATGTTCCTGACAGACCTCTTAGGAATGGGGTGAGGTCAACAGTAGAAAGTCCAAAGTTAAAGTTTTTAGGATTTGGGGTAGAAACCACAGAGTCAGGGAGTGAATTCCAAGCATTGACCACTGTGTGTTTTTTGCAGTCGAGTTTGCAGTGGTTTAAATTAAGTTTGTATCTATTGTGTGTTCATGTATCGTTGTGGTTGAAGCTGAAAGTCATTGACAGGTAGGACTTTGCGGCAGATGATTTTATGAACTACGTTTAGATTGGTTTGAAGGTGATGTAGTTCTAAGTTGTCTAAGCCTAAGATTTCAAGTCTGGTGGTATAAGGTATTCTGTTGCAAGTGGGGACTCTTCTTGTGAAATATTTTTGAACTCTCTCAGTTGTATTAATGTCCGATATGACATTGATATGTCATATATTGTAAATATGGTAATTGGAACATATTGGAAAATACTAGCATGAATAAATATTAAAGGACGAAATACTCAGAGATATAGAAGTTTAAAATGAATGGGATCTTGAGCATAACACACTTGCTTTGATCAGTCTCTCCCAACCTGCTACCCTAAAGTTATCATGGTATTTAGGAAGTCTGAGAGTTATAGACCCTCTAGGGACAGCATTTTTCATTGCATCCTGCCAACCTATTTAAGCACCTTCATCATACCAAAGGATAATTCCCAGGATTCTTCGTGAATGATAATTTACTTGATATTTGAAGAAATCCATACACAGTTGAAATTTGGAGTCAGTGGCATATTCTTCACTCTTCTATTCTTGTATCAAAGAAGTATTAATATTGTTCAGAGTAGGATGAGAAACGAGTGTTTGGATTACTCGCATTACATTATATTGCTATTTCCTTTGTAAATGGAATAGCCTTAACCTGACAAGATGATTATTTTTTAATCATTGAAAGAAATAAGATTGAATTGTTCATACGACACAGCTTTTACTTGTGAACTGTTTAATCTTCTATGCAAAATATATGAAGCAAATACAGAGGCAAGCCGTTCTATTCATGGTAATAAGCTGAAAAAAAAGTGCCATGTATTTATAATTGTTTTGTCTCTAGACTGTTTTGTATCCAAAGTACCAAAGTGTTGTCTTCCAAAGTACAGGGTACTAGATATTAAAAGCTATACATGATTCAAAAATTACTTGGGAGCAACATCTCTGTTACTTATTAAAGCAGCTTGATTGGGTGGGGCTGTGTTGATTCAATATTGGCGAGAGACCACAAGGAAGTTAATTATTGTAGAATCTACAGTACAGTCAGGTTGAAATGTAAAATATTACCAGTGTAGAATTATGTGAATTATGGATACTGACTGATTCACACTTCTTGGCTGTTTTCATCAATAGCTGAAAATAGTAGATGAAGAGAAATTAGGGGTCAATCATATAATGCCTAGGAACCTAACAAAGGCCCTATTTATTGAAAAAATTAAAAAAACCCACAAAATTTGAGAGCATTAGGCCAATGGTCCCATAATACAAGATTCAATTAGTCTAAAGGGTTTCAGGCTAGAGAAATTTAGATGCTTTCAACCTGTTTGATGGCTTGATTGTTTATGAGCCTTTTACTTAGCTTAGAAAATGCATATACTGGTCCTTATCTTTAAAGTCAAAATACTTTCTAAAGAATTCAGGGCAGGGTGCACAGCTCAAACACAAATCCTGTTTTGTCTTCAAAATGTTTCTGTAAGGTAGATTTCACTGAGAGCAACCCAAGGAATGGCTTCAGAAATTGTATGGATGATTGAGGATTTTGAGTGATATTTTTCCCAGTTTGTGTCCCGTACTTTAACTGTATGTTCAACTACTACCTGATTATGCTGATACTGCAGACCTTGAACTTAGGACCTGCTATTTCATCTGTATAATTTAAGGGTATAGTAAATTATAGCCTAACTCTTCCACATTAAAGGAGCCATTTTACCCAGAAAAATTCCTGAATTAGCTTCTCATGCAACCAGTTCATATAAAGAGCAGGTCAGCAAGTGAAAGGTCATTTTTTTCTCCTATCTCTGGACAAAATCTGTTGAAAAAGGGAGGTGAAGGAAGGAAGTATACTACTTTATCTGCTGATAGCTCTGCATTTTACCACAAAGCACACCTGCTGTTAATGAGAAAGCGCCTGTGGAGACAAAGGAGCAAATGGCGCTGAACTTGAGTAAAAAGGCTCTTTGTTTGTTACAAATATCCAAGAGAAATGGACTCCTCACCTATTTCCCCCCACCTGGCCACACCTGATATGTTGAAGTAATAGAAAGCTGGAATGCTAACTCCAATAAGAATGGAGAGCAAACAAAACTGATAAAATGCCTGAGGGTGTGTCTCGGTGGAGGAGAAAAGTCAATAACTTAT
Source organism: Erythrolamprus reginae (assembly GCF_031021105.1). Taxonomy (NCBI): domain Eukaryota; kingdom Metazoa; phylum Chordata; class Lepidosauria; order Squamata; family Dipsadidae; genus Erythrolamprus; species Erythrolamprus reginae. Next base: position 182,799,508 of record NC_091951.1, on the reverse strand, counting down.
TAATGTTTCCCAAAGTTACAGTATGGATGTCTGGAGGAAGGGGGGTGGCAGCCTGAGGCTAGATCTTAACTAGGCTTTTTATACGATTGAGAGGCACCAACCTCTTACATAGCAGGGATAGTTCTGTGCCTGAGACACCAATTGTGACATAAACAGCTTAAAAAGGTCTTTGCTTTTATGAATGCTGGGAATTTGTGAGAGGGTCTCTTAGAGAATATTCTCTGCATCGGCTTCAATTTACAATCCCCACAATTTTTTTGCAATGGGAGAGAGCCATGGCAGTTGTTAAGTTTTAGGTTTAAGGAAGAAATTTGCAGATTTGGGAGGTCATCGTGCACAACAGGAGAGGAAGGAAAATTATATTACGTTTCTTTGTTCATCAAGTTGTTTGTCAGATCCAGCTGAAAACGACCCAGGAGATCATTTCTCTGAGACCGCCTTCTGCCGCACAAATCTCAGCGACTGGTTAGGTCCCACAGAGTCGGCCTTCTCCGGGTCCCGTCGACAAAACAATGTCGTCTGGCAGGACCAAGGAGAAGAGCCTTCTCTGTGGCGGCCCCGACCCTCTGGAACTAACTCCCCCCGGAGATTAGGATTGCCCCCATCCTCCTTGCTTTCCGCAAACTCCTTAAAACCCACCTTTGTCGTCAAGCATGGGGAAATTGGTTCCCCTGGACTGTTTTTGTTTTATGTATGGTTTGTATGAGATGTATGATTGCTTTTTTAATTAAGGGTTTTAAACTGCTTTTACTATTGGATTTGTACTGTTTTATTGTTGTGAGCTGCTCCGAGTCTCCAGAGGGGGCGGCATGCAAATCTAATAAATAATAATAATAATAATAATAATAATAATAATAATAATAATAATAATTTCTACCCTTTCCTCATTTAATGTAGGCACGGGTCATGCCTGTCAGAATCCAGTCTGAGAAAAGATAGACAGGATTTTTAAATGAAAAAATACTTAATGATGGATTGACTGAAAACTAATGGATAAGGAATCAGAATTGTTGCCAACCACACCCTGATTTTTGCCCTTTCTTTTAACCCTACTTCAACAGAGTATAGAATTTAATTTTTATAAAGGCAGAATTTTCAAGGCTATTTGTTTGTTCAGCATTCTTTCTGCATTCCAAAGGCTTCCTGGCCTGCAAGGACGCAGCCTTATTTGCAAATGTACTAAATTCTCTTTTCCAAATTCACACAGTTTTCAGAAACTAGATACTGTCGTTTAAAGCATTTGTTTGAGAACGAACATTCCAAGTGTCTATTGCATATCCTGTTTGATAAGTTTATTTTATGCCTATATTGTACAAGCTGGCAAATATTCAACTGGCCAGATGGCAGCTTTCACCTCCTTAGTAGACAATATTTACTAGATCATGAACTATTGGAACTGAAAACAGCATATCAATATATCTTTATTTTACTGGCAGTGTAGTTCTAGTTCTATTGGGAAAGATGGGAGGGTACATACTGATAGTCCCAGGGTTGGTCTGTCTACTATTAGTTAGTTTACTTTATTGTCATTGCACCTCATATAATGAAATCAAATGCCATCTCCAGTGTACATTATAACTCTAAAAATAAAACACAAGCACACATTCAATCCTATAAAACACAAAATTCTATAAAGTACATTATAACTATAACAATAAAACACAAACACACAATTCAGTTCTATATAATTGAATTGAAAACCCCTGATATTGCATCAGTATTGTACTATACAGTAGAATTCAATATATTGTTCTGGCAGGGGTGGGTTCCAACTTACCTGGCTGCCGGTTCATGCTCCTTACCGGGCTGCATGGGTGTGCCTCATGGGTGTGTGCATGCACAGTAATGAAAAATCTAAGGGGGGGGGACGACAAAATAAAGCTGAAAAAAAAGATGGCGACCCCATGCACAGACCTGGTTTCTGAGCATGCTCAGAAGGGGATTTTTTTAAAAAAATGGCAGCACTCACAAACCAGCACCAACTGATCTGGTTCGTTGACATCATCATGACATCACCAGCAGGTCACTACCAGTTTGAACCAATCCAAACCGGGAGGAACCTACCCCTATGTTCTGGGATAGAAGCTGTTTTGTCCTTGTTTTTATTATCCTGTACTGTCTGCCAGATGATAATAGTTTTTTTAAAAAAGGGTGTCTAGGATGAGATGGATCTTTAAGGATGTTTTGAACTTTCATTAAGGCAGCGGGAGCTATAAAGCTCTTCCAAAAAGGGGAGAGAACAACCAATGATCCTTTGGGCAATGATTTTAACCCTCTGGAACGCTGTCCTATCTGCCACTGGGCAGTTGCCAAACCATACACAGGTGTAGTAAGTTTAAATACTCCCTGTGGTGCAGCAGTAGAAGGTCACCAGCAATTCTTCATTCAGTTGTTGTTTCCTGAGAAGTCTCTGGGCCCTTTTGACCAGTGCTGCAATGTGAGCACCCCAGGTCAGGTCCTCTTTTATAACACCCAGAAATTTAAAACTGGCCATTTGCTCCATTCAGTCTCCACTGATAAGCAAGGACTGAATGTCTGATTTGTCCCTTCTATAGTCCACTATAAGCTCCTTGGTCTTACTGATGTTAAGGACCAGGTTATTGTCTCATCCACCACAAAAGCATCCAGTCCACCTCATCTCCACAGACAGACTTCCAGACATCCCTTGTCAGTCAGATGATACTAGGCTACATGACTCAAGTGCTTGGGTATAAAGCAACTTGCTTTCTGGTAATCATATATATTTGGTGCAATACAACTTAATCTTACAATGAACAGGGCATGTGTAAGCTTATTGTTCTAGATTTGAATGCCCATAGTCACAAATTGACTTCCCAAACTTGAAGGTTTAACATGAAGTCTGTTAAAAGATACATTTTCGTTTTCTAAAATAGCAGGGTGAGGGAAAGAAACTTGATTAGTCCCATCATTGCTGCTGATTTCCCTAAGGTTAGACAAATTTTCACTTTCTGTGATGAGAAAGTCATGAGCCCATTTAAATAATCTGTCTCTTCCACATTCATTACAGGTATGAAGACGAAATCAACAGGCGCACCTCTGCAGAAAATGATTTTGTGGTGCTCAAGAAGGTAAGAGTCTATTAACCTAAATTTGCTTGCTGTGCTACAGATGGCAGAGTTTTAGAGGTGACAGGATTTTACTAGTACAAGGGTCGCCCAGAATGTAATGCACCACATTTGTTTTCTTCAACAATTATTTACTGAACACAATGAAACTTGCACACAAGAAAGAATGATGCTTTTTCTACACTCCCTATTTTTCCATGTAATCTCTGTCCAGTTCTATGGCCTTCCTCCAATGAGACACAAGGGTGTGTATGCCCTGTCAGTACCACTCCTTGTTCTGGTCATGAAGGCTTGGAGCTCTGCCAAACCATCTTCTGATGACTCACTCTCTGTGCCCAGTGACTAACCTTACTTCTGTCAACTGCAGATTCTCCATAAACTGTACAGAAACATTTGTGAATGTTCCCAACAGTTTCTTTCTCCGCAGTGAGAAATTCAACGATGACATGCTGCTTGTAATGTACATCACTTACAGACGCCACTTTGAAACACTGCTGCAGCTACGCTATCTGTCTGAATAAATGCAAAATTTACACATACCCTCCTGACAATTCAAATAATGTATATCTAAAGTTTTGCATTCATACCATTGCTGTAGATTGAGAAAAAAAATGTGGTGCATTACCTTTAGGGCAACTCTCATACAATTTCTGTAGCATTATATGCAGGATAACCTGAGAAACAGTATCTCTAAACAATTGGAATAAATCAATGTAAAAATGTATTAGCAATACATTGGGATGTAAAATTTTATTTTAGTGATGATGTCTAATTGTCAAATATCTTCAAATTTAATATTAATTATGGAAATGTAAACTTTTGGTGGTACCTGTTCTTGTCCATACACACAAAAAATGATGGCATCACAACAAACTGCCAATGGGGAAAGGATAATCTATTTATTTTCAAAGAAATGGGAGAACTATAAACATAAAAATAAGTTGTTAGGGGAAAGAGTTACACAGTGTTTTTAATGTCAGGTTTTTATTTCTGGGGTGTGCAGAGATTATTTTCTCATGGGAAATATTCACAGGCACAACCTGTCCTCTCCAGTATAAAGTAGATATTCCATATAGAAGCTTTCAGCAGAATAAACACTGAATTTAATAAACACTCTGAAAGGAAATTTTTTACAAACATTAACCCAACTTTTTATGAAGCATGGGAATCCAACAAATCCAATAAAACAAAACAAACAAACAAACAAACAAACAAACAAAAGAATGATTAGGAAGAGTAAAAAGAAAATGAATTTTAAAATCACTTAAACACACTGCTGCAGCGACCAAAATCCTTAAAAGGATAACTTTCTTTTGCAAATTGATTTATTTGTTCACTCATTCATTCATGCATTCACTCATTCATTTATTCATTCATTGAGCTTTGGCTAGCACTGATGCAAGAATTACAATGGGGTATAATAAATGTAACACCTTTTCCTCTGTTATATGGTTACAGCACTAAAAGCAGGGTTTTATATTTTTTGGTATACAAAGCAAACAAATGAGACGGAAGAGGAAAAGGATAAAGAACACACAGCAAGGATAGGTGACCTACCCAAGGTCAACTGAGTCACCACATGGAGAGGAAATTTAGGGACAGACTATATATTATCTGAAATGGAATACTTCTTCCCCTTAAATAGTTTATTACAGGAAAAGAAAACTTATTTCCAAGCTTGACAAAAATGATTATCCCATGGGAGGAAAAGATAAGTGTAATTGCAACTAAAACTAGAAAAGGGAAAGATAAACCTCTCCTTCCCACTTGAAATGGACTCAATTATAGTTGTACCTTTAAATAATAATGGCATAGTAGTCTGATGCATGTTCAGTATCATGTATAAGGAGCCTCTGCGGATTTTACTCTGCTAGTCATTGATGATTATAGAGGGCGGTACTCATCTCTATTTCAAGGGCCACAGACAGAGAAGGGCTACCAAATTTTTTACTACCACACTGTGGGCGTGGCTTATGCAGGACACCCACATTTTCTTTCAACATCTTTCAGTGCAAATTGGGTGCTACACTCTGCGTTCCCCCCTGTCTGGGAAGTAGCCCACCCCTGGCCACAGAGCTAATGACATCTGAAGATGTTTATGCACTCATGTGACCAGCATGATGTCACAGAGTGGTATTACCTTCCCACTGAAGTGGTACCCATTTATCGACTTACATTTGCATGCTTTCGAACTGCTAAATTGGCAGGAGCTGGAACAAGTAACAGGAGTTCAACCTGTTACGTGAAAGTTGGGGTTGACTTGGTTTTCCTGCCAACGAGCTCAGTGTCTTAATCACTGAGACATCTCGCCACCATGGTACCATGTCTACATTGATGCTAAATCATTCTGACAATTTCATTTTAGGGCAGGGACGAGGCTGATTAAACCCAGCAACAAAGAGATTCTCCATCACTGTTGCATTTTGTTTTGCCCATGGTAGCAATCTCGTCCTTTCCTTCATCTTCATTTCTCATAAACATAGGTTGCTTTTCTTCTAATGGTTTCTTTTAGGATGTTGATGCTTCCTACATGAATAAGACGGAGCTGGAAGTCAAAGTGGATGCGCTGACAGACGAAATAAATTTCCTGAGAGGGCTTTATGAAGCAGTAAGTAAACTTACAACTCCTACTCAACAAGATGCATATCTAGAAGATACAAGGCTAGAGAAGAGTGTTTGTGCTATTCCTGTCTTTAGCTCAGGCCCTGTTCTCCTTACAGAGGATAAATTACGTGATCCTTGTAAAGAATTTATTTAAATAAATTGTTTATTGTTATGACCTATAAGCCCTTCATGGCATCGGGCCAGAATATCTCCGGGACCACCTTCTGCCGCACAAATCCCAGCGACCGGTTAGGTCCCACAGAGTTGGCCTTCTACGGGTCCCGTCAACTAAACAATGTCATCTGGTGGGACCCAGGGGAAGAGCCTTCTCTGTGGTGGCTCCGACCCTCTGGAACCAGCTCTCCCCAGAGATTAGGATTGCCCCCCACCCTCCTTGCCTTTCGGAAACTCCTTAAAACCCACTTCTGCCGTCATGGGGGAATTGAAACATCTCCCCCTTGCCCATGTAGTTGCTGTGTATGATTTGACTGTGTGCTTGTTTTTTTATATATTGGGGTTTCTTTTGGATTTTTAACTTAAAACTGTAATTTAGATTGCTAAATATTAGATTTGTTACTATGTATTGTTTACCATTGTTGTGAGCCGCCCTGAGTCTACGGAAAGGGGCGGCATATAAATCTAATAAATCTAATTTAATCTAATCTCAAAAGTTGGAAAAGTTGGCATGGGAGGAGAGGGGTTGTTTTATGAAGGGAGTTGTTTTATGAAGGGAGGGAAAGAATTAACATAAATTGTTAACAGATTATTCATGAAAAGAAAATATATAACTTAGCAAATAATAACAATAAGCATTCGTGATGACAATATTCAGCTTTAGTATTTCATACTGCCCAGTCAGTATTTAAAAAGGAAACATAAAAAAGAAGAAAATTAAATTATCTCATATATTTATTAAAGGAAAACTAAGGGAGGTCATTTCCTTCTAGCAGTTATTTAAATATGCAGATGTAACAATTGTAATCAAAGAAAGCAAATTATGGTTTGAACCTTGAGACATATTATCTTCTCCATTGTTAAATATTGTCAAAAATATATGATTGCTAATATTGATTCCAAATTATTTGATGTCTTATATAATCACTGTGCGGGTAGGTGAATTGATTTGCTGAAATTTTCATTGGAAATTTCTTTTTTTCACTATTGAAGAAATTAGATGCAGACAGAATTTCAGTCTTCCCAGAATCCTATCTTTAACTGAGTTTATATTACTTTGTAATTCAAAATGTGGCCTGTTTAGTTATGACATTTTTTTAATCTTTTTAAATTTATTGGCTGTCAAACTCCAGTGGATTACCGGTAATGTGATGTGTGCACCCAGATATTGTAACTTACTCAACAAACCATTAAGCAAATATTAGTCTAGGGCAATGTGCAAAGTACATTTACAGCAATCTTTAGATTTAGATTTAACTCCATCCTTTGACTGAGTAGGCTGCATTTTTTAAACTAAAAATGTGATTTTTAAGGAGAGCGTTGCTTAAGCAAAGATTGGTTCTATATTCCACAACTACACTGAAAAACCCAGTTTCCCTACATAAGGCGGCTCAAAATTTAATTCAAAGTTGACTTGGCATTGAATACAAAGCTGTTAGAAATTACAAGCACTGAAATATAATCATCTATATTTACTTTTCATTGTTCTGGCTCCCTTTTTTCCCCATAGTCTCTAGGCTATTTGTCAATCCTGTCACAATATAATGTACAAATGGCTCGGTAGTGGAAACCTGAAACCCTTACTAAACATACCAAGGAGCTTTTCCCACGTGATTCTTTTGTGCAGTAGATGGATATGAAAATCACTGCTTTCCAGCACAGGCAAGATCCTTGCACGAGTGTTGCTGAATCGCCTACCTGACCACCTGGAACAGGAAATGAAGCACGGTGCGGTTCCCACAAATAAGGTGGAACTATGGACATGATCTTCGCAGCCCGACAGCTCCATGATAATCTCACTAAGGCTTTTGACACTGTCAGTCGTGAAGGCCTGTGGCGCATCATATCCAAATATGAGTGATTTGATAAATTCATTCTGATGGTATGTCAATTTCATGACAGTATGATGGCCCACGTGCTGGACAATGGAGAGGTTTCAGAGACCTTTTCCATCACAAATGGCATTAACGCTCTCTACATGGGGCTACCTTTGAAAAGTGTTCGGAAACTCCAGATCGTGCAGAATGCAGCTGCGAGAGCTATCATGGGCTTTCCTAAATATGCCCATGTTACTCCAACACTCCGCAGTCTGCATTGGTTGCCGATCAGTTTCCGGTCACAATTCAAAGTGTGGGTCATCACCTATAAAGCCCTTCATGGCATCGGACCAGAATATCTCCAGGACCACCTTCTGCCGCACGAATCCCAGCGACCAGTTAGGTCCCACAGAGTGGACCTTCTCCGGGTCCCGTCGACTAAACAATGTCGTTAGGCGGGACCCAGGGGAAGAGCCTTCTCTGTGGCAGCCCCGACCCTATGGAACCAACTCCCCCCAGATATCAGAGTTGCCCCCACCCTCCTTGCTTTTCGTAAGCTCTTAAAAGCCCACCTCTGTCATCAGGCATGGGGGAATTGAGATATTCCCTTCCCCCTAGGCTTATAAAATTTATGTATGGTATGACTGTATGTATGACTGATCTCTTAAATTGGGTTTTTTAGATTTTTTAAATATTAGATTTGTTTACGTTGTCTTTTTACTGTTGTTAGCCGCCCCGAGTCTGCGGAGAGCGGCGGCATACAAATCAAATCAAATCAATCAATCAAGAAAGAAAGAAAGAAAGAAAGAAAGAAAGAAAGAAAGAAAGAAAGAAAGGGTGCGTGTTGGCACTGACCTTATTCAGAACAATGTTGTCAGATGCCTTCCAGAACAGTTTCTTGGGAGTTAGCCTGAAATATAGGACTGAGCAGTAGTGCTTGTAGTGCTAATTACCTTGTTGTATGCCAGTGAGACTTGGCCTGTATACAGGAGACATGCTAGGCAATTGAACCACTTCCACATGACTTGCCTCCATAGAATTCTGAGGATCTGGTGGCAGGATAAGGTGCCTGATACTGAAGTCCTCTCCAGAGCAGGCCTGCCATCAATTCCCACCCTGTGGATGAAAGCCCAGACACACTGGGCAAGTCATGTTGCTAGGATGTCAGACCATCGCATCCCTAAACAGCTTCTCTGTGTTGAGCTGTCTAAAGGAAAGCAATCACATGGGGAACAAAGGAAGTGATACAAGTGATACGTTGAAAGCCTCCTTCAATCCCTCAATATCGACACCACCTCTTGGGAAACCCTGGCACAAGATTGATGCAACATGGCACCTACTGATCTACCAACGCTGCCAGACATCTGAGTCCAGAAGAACATTCATAGCAGAAGAGAAGCGAGCATTCTGTAAAACCAGAGCTACAAATGCTGCAACACATGTGGCAGAACATTTCGTGCCTGTATCGGCTTTACCAGCCACCTGCGGACACATCACGTACAGCCCACAAACCATTAGATGTCAAGATCCTTTTTAAACACAATGGACGAACATCATCAGATATCAAAGCAGTTTTACAAATCCGGCTATTTTAATGAGTAAAAATTGTTTTTCTGTATGTGTATGGCACAATGAGCTTAGCTAGGAATTGATCAACTTGCATGATCAAGATAAAGTTCCTGCCACTTGTTCATTTATGCTATTGCCAGGTCTTAATTGGTGTGTTTGTTCTCATTATTTTCTGTGTTTTAATAGAACCCACGGAGGAGAAAAATATAACGTGTCTTCCGTATGTAGCAATGGCTTATGCTTATAATTCAATGTACATGTACATTGTGCATAATGCAAAGCACATGTAATTCAGTGAATACTGAGCTGCCATTCTGATCCTAATCCCATAAAAAAATTGCCCATATTAGTTATCACTCTTATTGAATATTTAATTGGAGCAAGAAACTTTGTTTCAAAGGCTACCTCATTCCTCTCTTTCAACTTCAACTGTTGTGCTACTATACATCCTCACCAGAACATCGCAGGAGGGGCAGCGCACAACTAATGTCTGGGGTTTTTTTTTTCTCCTGTCAGGAGCTGACTGAAATGCAGAACCAGATCTCTGATACATCTGTTGTCCTTCAAATGGACAACAATCGGAACCTGGACTTGGACAGCATCATTGCTGAGGTCAAAGCTCAGTATGAGGAGATTGCTAATAAGAGCAGGGTGGAGGCAGAAAACTGGTACCAAAGTAAGGTGAGCATTGGTGGAAAAGATGGGAGGCCTTTTGATGATATCCAGTAGAATATTTATAATAGCTTAATGCTGTATTATAGTTTTCAAATACATTGCAGATGTTTAAGAACGTCTAGGTATTGAATTTGTTGGCTAGCTGCTGCAAGTGAGTCTCACATTTGTGATTAATATGGATACTTGTTATTGCCTTCATAACATATTTGGAACTTCTACCATATCTCCGATGGGGTTAATCTAGTCCTATGGGTAGAAGCTGTAATGATATCACTATACGTTAGCCTTTTCCTTCATTATGACAGTTCATTTTGCAATGCCCATTGGACAAATGGTTCAGGAATTTTCTCAAATAAGCAATAGACATATATATATTCCCTGGTACAGAGCTGAAGGGATTGGATACTGTAGCCTAGAGGATAATTCTCTGCCTTACAAGGCAAAGGTTGCAGGTTCAAGTCCCAGTGGGTATGGCTAGCTGATGAGGCCAAAATAAGGCCGAAATAGATCTATCCTAGTCTCCCTTAATTTTCAAATTCAGCTTAAACATGTGACATATATATATATATATATATATATATATACAGTGTTCCCTCGATTTTCGCGGGGGATGCATTCCGAGGCCACCCGTGAAAGTCGAATTTCCGCGAAGTAGAGATGCGGAAGTAAATACACCATTTTTGGCTATGGACATTATCACAAGCCTTCCCTTAACACTTTAAACCCCTAAATTACCATTTCCCATTCCCTTACCAACCATTTACTCACCATTATTACTGGTACTCACCTTTGAATAAGACACTTAGTGATTCTGATATTTATAAACGTAATTATTTATTAACAATAATAATTTTTTTTGTTATTTATTTGCAAAACTTATTAGTTTGGCGATGACGTATGACTTCATCGGGCAGGAAAAACCGTGGTATAGAAAAAAACCCACGAAGTATTTTTTAATTAATATTTTTTGAGAAACCGTGGTATAGGCTATTCGTGATGTTCGAACCCGCGAAAATCGAGGGAACACTGTATATAACATTGGAGATATGTGATGGAGATTGATGTTGTTTGTGTCCTACCACTTCTGAATTTTTCCTAGATTTCCACAAACTATCTTAATGGCCATTTATACTTTTTCAGCTCACTCTCTCTCCTAGCCTTCTTCTCCGAGTCACACATGCATACCCAGAGTGGGCTTCAAAAATGGCCTAGTCAGCATCCTGCACCACAACCTGGGGGTCGTTTTTGCCCTCCTTGGGCTCTGAGGCTTTTCTCAAGCTTTTGGGAGGGCAAAAATAGCCTCCCCAGGCTCCAGAGACTCTCTGGAGTCCAGAAATAGCCTTCCCAAACTTCCGGTAGGCCCATTTTTTTGCCATCCCCGAGCCTTTGCGTGTATCTTTTACTTACCTACATCCAAAATGGACCATGTGGGGACTCCTGAGAGGGGTGGGGAGCAGGGCCAGCCAGGAGTGGGATTTGGGGGTTCTTTGAACTGCACAGAATCTTAGCTAAAGGTTCTCCCAAAGCCCCGCAAACCCCCAGCAGCCCACTCCTGTAGATACCCCATTCACCTGAAGAAATTTAAATGGGCATTTTGTACTTATCCTTCTAGCCTCAGAATGGGGTCAGTTGCTACTTGGAGCAAATAAGATATTTCTTTTGTCTTTGCATAAAAAACCATTCTGAAACTTGAACATTATGTAGAGGTCCAGAATGTGAGAGGGAACTGAGCCCAGGCAGGAGCTTAGAAGGAGGAGGGGAAAACTAGAAACCTCCCTTTACATTTCCCATAGCATATTTTCTGCATCTTTTATTAATTTTAGTTTGAGACGTTGCAAGCCACTGCTGGAAAGCACGGAGATGACCTGCGGAGCACAAAGAATGAGATTGCTGAGATTAACCGCACAGTACTGAGGTTGCAAGCTGAGATTGACAATGTGAAAAACCAGGTGAGTAAGAAAAATAGCCTCTCTCAGTGCAAAAACTACACCGAGTACCTAAGAATAAGAGTGTGGTATAATGTCAATGCCCACCCCCAACAACCCAACTTACCCACTTACGATTTATCACACTTATGATTGGAATAAGTGGAAATATACTGTTAGATGTATGGTTTCTTTTTAAAGCCAGATATATCTACGTGTTACTATAAAGCCCTTCATGGCACCGGACCAGAATACCTCCGGGACCGCCTTCTGCCGCACAAATCCCAGTGACCAGTTAGGTCCCACAGAGTTGGCCTTCTCCGGGTCCTGTCAACTAAACAATGTTGTCTGGCGGGACCCAGGGGAAGAGCCTTCTCTGTGGCGGCCCTGACCCTCTGGAACCAGCTCCCCCCAGAGATCAGAATTGCCCCCACCCTCCTCGCCTTTCGTAAGCTCCTTAAAACCCACCTGTTGTCAAGCATGGGGGAATTGAGATATTCCTTCCCCCCAGGCCTATACAATTTATGCATGGTATGTTTGTGTGTATGTTTGGTTTTTAATAAGTTTTTTTTTAGTTATTTTAAATATTAGATTTGTTATATGCTGTTTTATTATTGTTTTTTTTGAAGTTTTATTAGTTTTTATCAAAATTATACAAACTGAAATAATAGGAAACTTTGCAAACATTATTTCTCATATTACAAACCACGACCACTCATAGTTATATAAGAAACATTAAAAAAAAAAGCATATATAAAAGTTTCCCCCCATAACAATTACACTAATCTCTTTCCCTCCCCCTCGCCCTACCCCCCCAACCTCCCCCCTCCTCAAACTTCCCAGAGTGAAGTCAAATTATCAATTCCCTTAAAATCAAAATCATACATACTTAAATTCTATATTATCTATTATCCTCCCTAACTCTACTACCTTCACACCCAAATCCATTTAGGCTCTTTATACTAATAAGTTTTATTATTGTTGTTAGCCGGCCCGAGTCTACGGAGAGAGGCGGCATACAAATCTAATAAATAAATAAATAAATAAATAAATGAATGAATGAAAGAGAAAGAAAGAAAGAAAGAAAGAAAGAAAGAAAGAAAGAAAGAAAGAAAGAAAGAACTGCAAGAAAAAGCAGGTTGAGATTCTATGGCAAACCTTGGTTGGAATCAAAGTTCTTTTTCGTAAAAAAGTAGGTATAATAGATTATGAAGAAACTGAAGCCCTTGGTAGCTGCTGAATAATTATTTGTTTGTTTGTTTGTTTGTCAGATACATATAGGATAGTAGTACTTGGTATAAACATAACAAGTAAAAAGTAACGATTAAAGAGGACAATAGGACAGGGACAGTAGGCACAGTGTTACAGACCTCTTAGAAATGGAAGGAGGTCAACTGTAAACCATCTAAAGTTAAAGTTTTGGGGGTTTCAGGAAGAAACCAGAGTCAATTAGTGCATTCCAGGCATTGATCACTCTGTTGCTGAAGTTGTGTTTTCTGCAGTTGAGTTTCAAGCAGTTTACATTGAGTTGAATCTATTGTGTGCTTGCGTCTTGTTGCTATTGAAGTATTCATTGACAGAGGTAGGGCATTGTGGTAGATGATTTTATTAGCTACATTTAACATGAAATGTAAAAAAAAAAGGGAAGGAAAGTAGATTTGGCCATACATCAATTTCCTTCATTTTGGCCTCACTTACCTGTTGAATTCATGATGTTCCAAGCCACAAACCTTTCCCTTTTTTCTCCCTGCTTGGGCAGCTTTGTCAGTTTGTTGAATAAAGATTATATACGGGTTTTTTTTAAAAAGAAATCAACCCCCACCTGCTTATTCAATTGTGCTACAGTTCCCTGCAAGGATTGGATATTTCATGATAAATGAAGTAGACTGTTTGCACAAAAATGAGACATAAGCTATTGTCTCTCCATAATGTGTGTTTGACTTCAGGGCGGGGAGACTTCAGCAAACATTCAAAGAGAAGCAATGACCCAGGGGAGTTCACTTCTAAATAGAATAGAATTCTTTATTGGCCAAATGTGATTGGACACACAAGGAATTTGTCTTTGGTGCATATGCTCTCAGCGTACATAAAAGGAAATATACATTTGTCAAGAATCATGAGGTACAACACTTAATAATGGTCATAGGGTACAAATAAGCAATCGGGAAACAATCAATATTAAATTAAATTGTAAAGATGCAAGCAACAAGTTACAGTCATACAGTCATAAATTGGAGGAGATGGATGATGAGAAAAAATAGTAGTAATAGTAATGCAGCCTTAGTGAGTAGTTTGACAGTGATGAGGGAATTATTATTGGCTTGCATTGGCTGCCGATCAGTTTCCGGTCACAATTCGAAGTGTTGGTCATGACCTTTAAAGCTCTACATGGCATTGGACCAGATTACCTCCGAACCGCCTGCTACCGCATGAATCCCAGGGACCGATAAGGTCCCACAGAGTTGGCCTTCTCCGGGTCCCGTCGACTAAACAATGTCGTTTGGCGGGCCCCAGGGGAAGAGCCTTCTCTGTGGCAGCCCCGGCCCTATGGAACCAACTCCCCCCAGAGATTAGAATTGCCCCCACCCTCCCTGTCTTTCGTAAACTACTCAAGACTCATTTATACCGCCAGGCATGGGGGAGTTGAGATATTCCTTTCCCCTAGGCCATTACAAGTTATGCATGGTATGTATATGTGTATGTTTGGTTTTTATAAATAAGGCTTTTTAGCTGTTTTATTATTGGATTGTCACATGCTGTTTTTATCATTGTTGTTAGCCGCCCCGAGTCTACGGAGAGGGGCAGCATACAAATCCAATAAATAATAATAATAATAATAATAATAATAATAATAATAATAATAATAATAATTTCATTAGCACAGTGATGGCATTCAGGAAAAACTGTTCTTGTGTCTAGTTGTCTTGGTGTGCAGTGCTTTGTAGCATCATTTTGAGCTTGGGAGTTGAAACAATTTATATCCAGGATGCGAGGGGTCAGTAAATATTTTCCCCACCCTCTTTTTGACTCATGCAGTATACAGGTCCTCAATGGAAGGCAGGTTGGCAGCAATTGTTTTTTTTTCCCTTCAGTTCTGCGGAATGGGTGGTCTGAAGCCTAGATGCTTAGCATTACACTCTTCTTCTACACCCTTACAATAGAGAGAGTGGAGCACCTAAACATTCCCGGTATAGCAAATGGCTAGTGATTTTATCTCATATCAATAATGTAATAAATTATTGTGGCATGAATGGTGAGCCAAGGGCAAATGATTAGAAGATGCCTCCTTCCTCTTTTCTTCCTTTGGGACATTGCTGTTTTCTGACCCTAGCTGCATATGAAGGCATTTTACTTTTCACCCTATCAGTGCCAGGGCAGATGATGATAGACTGCTGACCATGAAGATTTGCACACAGGTCATTTCGGAAGCACTCCTTCTTCCAGAGACCTATTTTGGGGGGCATGGAGAGGGTTTTTTTAAAAAATTTAGACTTATATACCACTTCACAGTGCTTCACAGCTCTCTCTAAGCGGTTTACAGAGTCAGCCTATTGCATCCAACAATCTGGGTCCTCATTTTACCGACCTTGGAAGGATGGAAGGCTGAGTCAACCCTGAGCCTGGTGAGATTCAATCTGCCAAACTGCTGGCAGCCGGTGATCAGCAGAAAGTAGCTTGCAATACTGCACTCTAACCATTGCACCACCAAGGCTCCACATACAGAGTGCCTCCCTATATGTTGTTGTCAGGTTAAGGAACATGCTCCTTTGTGAATATGCATTTGACACAGACCTTGGATTAACACTGAGTCTCATATTGATTTTAATACTGCGGGTCGCATTTCTTGAAGTCTATTGTGATTGAGTGCAGTAATAGTTCTTTGGGATTGCCAAGCGAAAGCATTTTCTTGACTTACTGCCCAGAGATGCCGCGAATTGGGTCTGCTCTGGGAGGCGGGGAAGAGACAAAAAAAGTTGCATTGCCATTCGGCTGTGGGCCCTCATCCTCTCATTTATCAAATCACCAATATGCTGCTTAGTGATGTTTGTGCATTGATTTAAATTAAGGGTAAAGCTTTTGCTTCCTTTCCCAATAATTCTAGACGACTCCATTATGACTGCTAGCACAAGTTCCTCAGCCCTGATTTACAAGGTCAGATTTTTGGCTCTGTTTAGTGTAATCTATTTTTGCCCTGCCGGGGGCTTTCCTGATCTTCAATAGGTGGTTTCCCAAATGTTCCAACCTGAGCTCTTTATACTTGTCGAACTACTTTTCAGTATACAATGCAGGCACTGTATTGCTGCTGAGCAACGACTCCCTCCCCGCCCCCCTTCTCTTTTTCTTCTTAAAGACACAGCATTATTTGCTGGATTTTGAGTCAGATTATTATTATTATTATTATTATTATTATTATTATTATTATTAATTAGATTTGTATACACTCAGTGTATCACCGCACAATATCAGTTGAATGATTGCACTGACTTCTAAAGAGAAGTTAATGCCCTGCTGTTCTATGGGATGGATGTGATCTGCCCTAAAAGAAAAATTAGGAGATAGAATCGATTGACGTTCCTTTTACTTCTCAGCTGTTTTCCCCTTCTTTTTGCAGAAAAGTTTTTGATTTCTTATGGGAGTACACTGAGCACTGAGATTCCTCACTAATAGTAGGAAGAAGAATAGTCCATTTTATAGCTTTAGCATACTATCATAGCATTTTCAAGATACTGTATTCTTATTGTTCTGTCTGGGTGCCCCCAGACTTCAACACCAACTGGAAAAAGCAGCCAGACACGCTGGTAAAAGCAAAAGCACTTTATAGTTTGAAAAATAAACACAGAGAAAAACCTGTTCTTCCCAACAGGCAGGCTATGAGACTTCACAGCAGAGTCCTGATGGCCAGACAATACAGCAGACTTCTTGCTGGCACACCCACCACTGTAGAGAATAAGACCCACACCTTTCCCCCCCAAGGTTTCAGTATTCAAAGTCACAAACCAGAATTCCAAGACGCCAAAGATCACAGCCAGGTCCCAGGACTCCCAAAGATAATACTCCACAAGCCAGGAAGGGTGGGTCTGCCTTTTAAGCCTTTCCAGAGAGCACCACACCCAAACCCAGCTGTTGCCTCTTTAGTGCTGAAAGTACCTGGCTAATTGTCCCCTTCGTTGTGTTGCTCTTCTCTGCCGGAGATCGATTATTGCTTGTGCATTTTCATCTAAGGAATCCAGGCTGCTTGCTGGGGAGAGCTCTCTCTTGGGGGACTCTGGCTGTCTTCCCTCTCCCTCAGCCTGAGATTCCTCCTCCCCGTCTGCCTGAACCTCCTGTTCCTCATCCTCCCCCTCTGAGCAGGAAGCCGGCAGAGGATCAGCCGTTCCCTGAGGGGCCTCAGATGGAATCACAACACTTATTAGCTATTTTAACAACCCCTCCTGGTCATTTTAAAGAGTGCAATTGCAAATGAAGCAAGAAAAGTGGACAGGAAGAGGGTGGCATACAAATAAAAATAATAAATAAGAAGAGATGTATAAAAATAACCAACACAGAGTTCTCTGTCTTTTATTCACCAGGGCTATTTGATGCAGAATTCTCATTCTTTTTTTTTTTCTTTTGGCCATGATTTTATTAAGTTTCATTATAAAATAAAAATACAGGAAAAACAAAAGTTAGAGAACTAAAAGAAAGAGAGAAGTGTAAAGCGAGAAAAAAAGTTGTGACTTTCAACTTTTTTCAGTAGTGTAGGATGCAAACAAAATACACAACATAAACGTTTCAATCTAATTATAATTTAAAAAAAAAATCATTGTAATCATCAAATGCTAAAATCAAAGTTTCATTTTTTTTTACGTTTCGAGCAAGAAGTCCAGAAATAGAGCAGA
Source organism: Erythrolamprus reginae (assembly GCF_031021105.1). Taxonomy (NCBI): domain Eukaryota; kingdom Metazoa; phylum Chordata; class Lepidosauria; order Squamata; family Dipsadidae; genus Erythrolamprus; species Erythrolamprus reginae. The sequence continues at coordinate 182,781,779 of NC_091951.1, read as the reverse complement.
AACAAAGTAGAAACAATAGAAAGGAAATTGGCTATTTCTTCCCTTTAATTAAAACAGTCAGCTTCACCATCCCTCTAACTCGCATCCCCTTTAACATCTACTCTTCCATTCAGAGGTGGGTTTCAGCAAGTTCTGACCAGTTCTGGAGAACTGGTAGCGGAAATTTAGAGTAGTTTGGAGAACTCGTAAATATCACCTGACTGGCCTCGCCCCTATCTATTCTCTGCCTCTTGAGTCCCAGCTAATCAGGAAGACATGGGGATTATGCAATAACCTTCCCCTGGAGTAGGGAGGAAATGGGGATTTTACGGTACCCTTCCACTGCCACGCCCACCAAGCCACACCCACAGAATCAGCAGTAAAAAATTTGAAACCCACCACTGCTTTCATTGCGGGAATTAGTGTGTCATTCTATCTTTGTCAAAGTAGATAATAAAACTCGTTTATTTTTCAAGGTCTTTATCCATTAGACCTAAAAGGAAAGTTTGTAGTTTCAATTTTATATTTATATTTTAGAAAGAGTTTGTAAGAATTTTCTGAATTAAAGTAAAAATCCCAGTATTTCCTTGCTTTGTTGTAAGCCCAGCAGCGTTGATAAAACATCCCCCTTTTTTGCAGTTGTACTTCCATTCAGTAATGGGCTGCAGTTGGTACGACTGGGATCACCAATTAATTAGTAAAAACAGCTATGCGTGCACTGCTGCATTCCCCCAAGGCGCCCCCGCATGCCCCCATGTGAGATTTGATTGCTGCGCACATGCAGCAAGCAAAATCTCGTGCAAGGATGCATGTGCAAGGTTTTGGCAATTTTCAGGCTTTTTTTGCTTCTGCACATGTGCAGAAGCAAAGTATTCAACGAAAATTGCCAAAATTTCACACATTCGAGTGTCCACGCGTGAGATTTTGCTTCTGTGTGCATGCGCAGAACCCGAATCTTCTGCTGGGGGCAGCACGCCCGCTCCACCTGCCCGCGCATGCCTGCCGCCAAGAGTATACCAGTAATGCCAGCGGTGGGCGGCCCTTCATTGCTTCCAACATACATTTGAAATGTCTTTACACACTGTTGGGCAATTTCTCAGGCATCAAATACACAGGATGCTCATTCCAATCTGTAAGAGCTTATTCGTCCACAGTGGGAGGAAGGACAACAGTTTTCTAAACAAGGTAGATGAAAACAATGAGAACCAAATCATCCTTTATGTAGGGAAATCAGAAGGAAAAGATGCAAACAGGGTTGAATGTTGAATCTATAAAAAAGGCTTCAATCCCTCTACTTGCTGAAATGCTTTCTTTACGCCTAGTAACTTTATAATAAAAATTGCTCAGCACAAGTTCCTGGTTTCTTGTAAACTGACCTAACAGGTTCAGTCTTGCCTGGGCAGCTGAAGATAATCTTGGAAATTTTATTTTTTTGTCTTTTATGGTCACAGTTAGATTGGTTCTGAATATATCCTGTAAAAAACATAACAAAAGAAAAAAAAACTTAAAAAGAAAGGATGAATGGACTTCCCCATATAATACTCACTTCAGTTATGGCTTTGGGAGGCTTTTTGTTTCCTCTTCCTCCTCCTCCTCCATGATGGATGAAATGAAACGGCAGAACTTCTGGGTAATTCTGTTCTCTTGGTCTGTCTCTCCAGCGTGCCAAGCTGGAATCTGCCATTGCTGAAGCAGAGGAACGCGGTATGCTGGCTGTCAAAGATGCCAAGGCGAAACAGGATGAGCTAGAGATGGCCCTCAACAAAGCTAAGCAAGATATGGCCCACCAGCTGCGTGAATATAGCGAGCTGATGAACGTCAAGCTGGCTCTGGATATTGAGATTGCCACTTACAGAAAGCTGCTGGAAGGGGAGGAAAGCAGGTATGTGGCTTGGAAGTAATATTCTCATCATTGCAGCTACTTGACTAGGGTTGCAGTGTTTAGTCAAGTGAGTTTTTTTAAAAAACAACAACAACAACTAATCAATGTTTTATGTTCCCATCTGGATTATATATAAAATAAGTACTTCGCCTATAGAAGCTATTGCTTCTTCTAATAAAACTTCTGCTATAACACAAACACCTAAGACCAAGAAGACATTTAGTTTATAAAAACAGTTGTCTTTTTTTTTAAAAAAAGTTTGTTTATTTGTTTGCTTGTTTATAAAATCTATTGGCCACCCACCTTACCACCTACAACTCTAGGTAGTTGGCAATCATATGTATGTGCATGTGCATATATATTGTATATATCTACCTATTTCTATCTCTATCTCTATCATCTCTATCTATCTCTATTTGTGTGTGTGTTTGTGTGTGTGTGTAAATAGTCAGAAAAGGGATCTCACTTGATAAAAAAGCATCTACAAAAGAGGCCTAAAAAAGAAGATCAGTCAATGACATCAGCAACTGTTTTGGGCCCAATTGGCAAAAGAAAAATGTGTGGAAGAGGCCTTCATCCTGCACTGGATAGGCAATGGCTAAAATGATGCTGATGATACATAAATAACTTAATTCCAACTGTTAAAAAGTCTGCTATGTATATGTATCTGCTATGTATATTTAATCTAAATTTACTTCTTTTTTTTAAAATAAAATAATGTTTATTGGTTATATACAAATATATACAAAGAAACAATACAAAACAGTGTTGACAAGACAAGGTGTTCATATCATAAGCATCTGATCATTGTTTCCAATAAATTTACTTTTTAACTCCTATGGTAAAATGGTTGAGATTAAGTGAATCATGAAGGAGACCTATGTTTTGTCCTTTAAAATGATCCCACTCGCATTGTTGTCACTTAACAACAATAAAGGACTGGGTGGGGGAGAATTATCTTCTGGATCATTAATCCCATCCAACGGAGTATTCCTCATCTTCTTCTTAGGGCCAATAAACACATATTAACTAAAACTGGCAAGAATCAGTTAGCTGTCTCTCCTGAATATTTTATATTAATATTTTGTTTCCTTATTGCCACGTCTAAAATCTTTCAATTAGAAAAATGAATGTTTTCTTTTTTCCCCTTTTTTAATTGCTTGCATGCTTATTTCTCACACAATAGGTTGTCTGGAGACGGAGTTGGTTCTGTAAACATGAGTAAGTTTACTTCTTATTTCTTGACTTCTTTTCAGTATATATTAAACCTCAGGGAGCACAAATCGTGGAAACCATCTCTTAGGGAAGCAATTTATAATTTTGTCCAAGATGAAAGTTTCTCCTTCACTTTGTGACTGTCTTCTTAATGACCAAAAACCAGTGTTCAAAAATCCCCTTAGTGACCAGTCCTTGCATTTATGAACTTTGCAGTGTCTTTCTGCATTTATTTTCACTTACTCAGCCCATACCAAATTGTCCTCAAACTGAAAGAGCCCCAGTTTACCCGAGGAAGTAGCAAGAAGCAAAAGAAAACTGAAAAATTATAAGCATAGTCATGTTCATGTCATTTTCACATTTTCACTTTCACAAACCTTGCTTAATGATCAAGATACTGATCCCAATTGCAATTGCTAAACAAAGACTATCTGTACTTATAGTTGTCTTTAAAAACATAGGAAACATAGCAAGGAAAAACATTTAGACTTAATTAAAATAAGTGTAGAGATTATTTATATTACTTACTTACTTACTTACTTACTTACTTACTTACTTACTTACTTACTTACTTACTTACTTACTTACTTACTTATTTCCCTCCTATCTTACCGAAATAATAGAAAAAGACAGATGGTCCTCAATCTATGGGCACAATTGAACTCCAAATTTGAAACCTGGCTCTATATTAAAAATGTACTTGTAAAATGTATTCAGAATGACCAGAAAACAGAATCTGACATAGCAGTGTAATGTCACTGCAAAGAAGCCAATTGTGCATTTTAGTCATGTCAACAGAAGTAGAATTTCCAAATCAGGAAAAATAGTAGTTCTGCATTGGTCAAATCACCTTTGAATACTGTCCTGGGCACTACATTTTAATAAAGATTTAGCAAAGATCAGTGAACACAATCAAGTGATTAAAATCTAAGTTGTATGGAGATACATTGAAGGAACTAATCCTTGAGAAGAAACAGTTGGGGATGGGATATGATAGCCATTTAAAAATATTTAAACCCATACGAAGAAAGCCAAGAACTTCTTATTCCAGAACAGAGGACATCGAGTAGTGAAAGTCAGTTGCAGGGATGTGTATTGTGAATGAATATTGGCAGCAGTCATCTTTATAACCTGAGTAAATAGCCATTCAATTATTTGTGGTTTTGAAACCAATGGTGCACAATCAGTTTCAATAAAGAAAAGAAAGGGTTTCTTTGGTTGCCTTATCCTGCCTCAGTCAAAGAAGAAGTGGACAGCCATTTAAATATGAGCCAGCAGTGTTCAGCAGCTGCTAAAAAAGTCAACACAGTTTTAGGCTGCATTAACAGAGGGATAGAATTAAGATCACATGAATGTCAATATCACTTTATAAGGCCTTGGTAAGGCCACACTTGGAATACTGCATTCAGTTTTGGCCACCATGATGCAAAAAGGATATTGAGACTCTTGAAAAAGTGCAGAGAAGAGCGACAAAGATGATTAGGAGACTGGCGGCTAAAACATATGAAGAATGGTTGCAGGAACTGGGCATGGCTAGTTTAATGAAAATAGGGACCAGGGGGCACATGATAGCAGTATTCCACTATCTCAGGGATTACCACAAAGAAGAGGGAATCAACTATTCTCCAAAGCACCTGAGGGTAGAACAAGAAGCAATGGGTGGAAACTAAAGAGGGAGAGAAGTAACTTAGAACTAAGGAGAAGTTTCCTGATAGTCAGAACAGTTAATCCGTGGAACAGCTTGCCTCCAGAAGTTGTGAATGCTCCAACACTGGAAGTTTTTAAGTAAATGTTGGATAACCATCTGTCTGAAGTAGTGTAGGGTTTCCTGCCTAAGCAGGGGGTTGGACTAGAAGACCTCCAACTCTGTTCTTCTTCTTCTTAGTATAAGACAAGATGGTCAATCAGAGATCTTAGAATCAATGTGGCTTCACCACACTGCCATGTTGCAAGTCAGCCCACTCTGCATGAGATCTTCAAAGACTAAGGAAGACAACAGCCCAGAAGAGCAAGAATAACTAGGCCAAAATCCCCTTTCCTACATATGAAATTATAAATTAAATTGGCAGAATATTTGTTAGAATATTCCAAGGTGTCTCACTGTTTCTGTTAAAACATGACATCCTTTTCTTTTTGTATACTGCAGCTATGGTCAGCTCCAGTGGTGGTGGTACATACAGCAGTGGAAGTGGTCTTGGCTATGGTGGAGGATTTAATCTGGGCAGTGGAATGGGCAGTGGAGCTATTGGTTTCATCCCTGGAGGTGGCTCGAGCAGCCTGAAATCGACATACAGTGTTACAAGGAGAAGCGTCAGAAATTGAAATAAGCAAAGAAGAATCATCACTGAATAAAAGAAATTTCCCCTGCTTTCCTTGCAACAGAGAAAAAAAAAAGGGCTTAGGAAAGGGGTTGTTTTTTGCTCAGCATCCCCAAAAAGGCCACCAATGATACAAATTTATAAATGTATAACCTCCTTTCTACTTACTTAGAACCCCCTTAATTTTCTTCTTGTCCGCACTCAGACCAAGGAAAACTTTGCTGCCAATTTCACTAACAGCAGAGGAAACCTTGGTCAGAAGTATCTAGAAAATAACCATTTGCTCTGGCTTTGATGTAAAACAATGTGCTACATTTCCCTAACTTTTGTATTGGGAGTGGCGAAGGAGTTAAAAGTCATACAAATAAAGCTGAGGCTATCTTACTTTCCCCCTAAATGGTGTTCTTTTGCGATTCATTTTAATTTTTCTTCTATATATATTGGATAAAGAAGAACAGATATGGTGCCACATTTGTCATCTCCTTTTAAAAAAAATAATAATTGATCAGCCCTTTGAATTCTTGTGTGATCACAACCAAGGTAATTATTTAAGGCTGAAGAGGAGAGAAGGCAGCCAATCAAATAATTTCTAAGGTCCAGAAGGTAGAGCTATATGCGATCAGTAAAAAACCCTTGGAAAGTGTTGTTCCTTTGGAAGTTCGCTTAAGTAATAGTTACACATTTTATGTATTTATTTTATTTCTTTATTTTGTCAAGCACATATAAGATTACAGAAAAAGTACAAACATGATTGTGAATACATAAAAGGTATAAACATGGTTATGAATCCATGAGATGGTTATGAATAATATTGCTGCCTAAATTGGGATTTCATGAAAGCAGAGACTTTTCTATGCCAAATAGCTGCTAAAAAGTCTTCAAAAATAATTCTTTTGGTACCTCGATGTGGATAAAGCCTTCCCATTTGGAGTTCAAACACCTCTTTATTACAGTCAAGTCTTTCCTGAGCTGTTAAAGCTGCCCAGGAAGTGACCCATAGTTGGATCCTTGTGATGGGATTAGCTTCCTTGGGAAAGGAAGTTCCTCCTACAATGAAAGAAGTGATGTATCCCCTCCTCAACAAGCCATTGCTGGCCCCAACAATTTGGGACAGCTACAGTCCAGTCTCCTAAACAAATCTTAAATCCAATCAGTTAATCTGGTGAAAAGATTGATGCACGCACATATACATGATACCAAACATATTCACACAGAGAGACGTACTCTACTTAGAGACACTTGCAACTTTTTCTAGGAGTGAGAAATAAGAAAGTTTGAGTAAAGGAGAGTCCCAAGACTATAGCAATGAATGCAGGAATTAAAAGAAAACTGCTTGAGATTGATTGGTCAGAGCTGTACTGAAAGTCTTAAGCCAGTGAGGGCGAACCATTTTTTTGCTCAAGTGCCAAAAGGGTGCACACATATGAGATAACAAGCACATGCGTGCCCACACCCATAATGCAATGCTCTTTCCCCACACATGCACACACTCCTCCCCCCCCGTGCTGTTTCCACATCCCCACCCGTGTATGCTTTCCTGAAACCTGGGGAGGGTTAAAAACAGCCCAATGGCCCAACCGGAAGTTCATTGCCGAACTTCTGGTAGGCCCATTGGGTCCATTTTTTGCCATCCACAGGCTCCAGAGGTTCTCCTGAAGCCTGGGGAGAGCGACAATGGCCTCCCCCCTCCAGAAAACTGAAAATCAGGTAGTGAGTGTGCACATGTGGGCTGGAGCTGACTTAGAGCAATGCCTTGTGTGCCCTCCAAGTGCCATAGGTCCACCATCATGGACTTAGACTGTTCTGTGTTATGATTGTTTCAAACCCCTTTTTAACATATTATTTAGCAATGGATGACGTTTCCAAGCTTTTTGGGAGAAGGGCAAACAACATCTCTTTTTGAAGGAAAAAAGTTAATCAGTAAAAGGTATCATTGTCCCATTTTGAGTTTTTTAGCTTTTGTCTAATAATAAATTTTTGCTGTTAGGATGGGAGAGAAATCAAAGTGGTCACATTAGTTATAGGAGCTAATCTATACCTATACCATTGACACCATTGAATTTGATCACATACTCATGGCTCTTTCCCTTTCTCTTGTTCATCCTCACAACCAGCGGTGGGCTATGAACTGGAACGCTAAATTGCGCTCACCACCGTGGCTCGTAGGTTCTTGCGGGACCAGCACGATTTTGCTGCTGCTCACAACGGTCCCATGAAATAAGTGAATAGAAAAGCAAAGTAAGCAATATGGCGCTGCATGTTGCCAGGGTATCTGCAGGACCTCCAAATTCCATATGTAGAACCATACAATTAAAAGATAATAATAATAATAATAATAATAATAATAATAATAATAATAATATGGCCCAAAAGCTTGCAAAATTACCACATCTCACATGGAATCTCACAAGAACCTGCATGTAATTTCTAATATGAGATTTAGTGGTCGTCAGATTTAGTCATTTTATCTTTAAAAAAATATTTTAATGCCTCAAAATTATTATCAGATTTCCTGCACCAGAAAAAAAAACTTTGAATATAGAGAGTGAATTTGTAATGGTATGAAGGCGAGACATACACACACCAATGATAGTTTTACCAAAACTACTGGAGAGAAAAGTGTGCACACCCAATATCTTTCAAGCAGAAAGTGCTTCACCTGCCTTATACTAGAGCTGGCATTTTACATGGATTATATCTGATTTTGTTACAACAAATCAAGTAAGATATGATCAGGCCAATCTTGGCATTTCATAGCTAGCAGGTTGATAAAACACGTATTGATATTTTGCACCAAAATCTGTCTTAATTAGCATCTGGACAACATATTAAATCACTAGGTAATGTTTGCAAATTTCAGATGCTGTAAAATACTTGGCTGACTTTATTAAACTGATTGATAGCACTATTAACATCCACAGAGATATATTTTTGTCCCTAAACTGATCTTTCAGTGATAGTTTGTCAAGCAAGAAGACAATACTGTCTGATGCCTAGAACACTGTAAGAAAAATGTGATGCTGGAAATCATTAAATACATCAAACCTATTGTGTCAAAATGTCAGCTTGCAGGCTCTTCCAAATAAGGATTACTTCACCATGATTAATAAGATCCTTTCCTCCCAGGGAAGATATGAGGCCAGTGTTAATACTAACTTTTTTCATATTTTTTATTAATTTGGTATGGTGTCCAATCCGTCGCTACCAATTTGCTTGTGCATGCGCAGAAGTGTCCCAGGCCAGAGCCTCCCATCGCTGCCACTACCTGTTTGCCAAAGCAGGCTGAACCGGGAGCAACCCGCAACTCACATCTGCTATACTGTAACATTTGTAGTATATTTAATACTAAAAGATCTGTAGTAAACTACAGTGATACCCCGTCTTACGAACATAATTGGTTCCAGGACGAGGTTCGTAAGGTGAAAAGTTCGTAAGATGAAACAATGTTTCCCATAGGAATGAATGGAAAAGTGAATAATGCGTGCAAGCCCATTAGGAAAATCCAAAACTTTAAGTTTTTTTAAAAAGCGGTGGGCGGACGAAGTGGAGGAGAACAGAGTGGGGACAGGCGAGCCGAGGAAGCGTCCGGGAGAGGGGATTTCCCCCATCTCGCTGTCAAAATGTGTCCGTGGAAGACTCAGCCATCCACCGCCCACTGCCCCCTCCTGCCAGAAGCCCGCAAACAGCCAAAGCTGGGTGTGGAGAAAAGTGAAACTTTCAGCTCCTGGATGGACCAGAGAGCCCACCCGCCCGCCCTGCCGATTGCCCTCCCTCCCTCCGCCAACAGTGCCAGTCCCACCCTCTCCAAGAGCTGCATCGAGGCCGCCTGGGAACCACTGCTTCCAGGAGGGTTCCCCTCACTAGCCTGCTCTAGATCTGCAGTTCAAGGCTTTGGTAACTTTGGAGGATCCCTGCCCAGCACACGTGCGCTCTCCCGGCACAACTTGCCCAGAGGATTTTTTTCCACCTCTCACGATCCCTCCAATGCCCCAACCTGAACTTTAGCTTGCGGGAGGAAGGGGGTTGGCTCCCCACATGGGAGCCACCCAAAGGTAAAATATGATTTGAAAAGCTCTGGTGCGCAAAAAGCTTGGGGGCAGCGTGACTTGGTAACGTGGGGAGGAGGAGGAAGAGCCGGGCCAGGAGGAGGAGGAGTGGGAGGAAGGCAAGATCTGCTCCCAACACCCATTGGGAACGCGGAAACCAAGGGTTCTCAGCCAAGACTTCTGAAAGAGACCGAGCTTTATGCAATCTCTCTTGGGATTAAAGGAGCGGGCACAAAAAAAGAGGTGCTAGAAACACATGCTCAATATCGGAGCTTCTTTCCTAAGCCCGAGATATCAAGGAAGAGATTTGGAGGTGGTGGGTGGAGGTGCGTGTGTGAGAGAGAAAGGAGATGGGGCCTTTCTCAGAGTCCAGAGAGATCTACACTGATGATTCTTTTATAAAAGAATCTCAAGGGGGGGGGGCTGGCAATGAAAAGAATCCAGAGCCCTGGAATAAAAGTCAAACTGGCACAAAAGCCCAATCTCTTCACTAGAAGCAGGATTGGGGAAACCCGATGAGGAAATTGGGCAGGCTTTTCAAAGGGGAGTTACAGCACTTAAAGCTTTGCAGAGCCCAATGTGCGGGGGGGGGGGGACGGGGGACACTTCAGCTGGGAAGTCACCTCCACCACCCTCTGTTGTCTTTTTAAAAACCTGATTGGGGGGGAGAGCTCAACAGCACAGCCACATGGTTACTGCAGGACTGGTTTCATGGGCAATGTAGTTCCCACCGAAGGGATCACGCCGCCCCCTGCCAGGTGATGGAGTCTGAAGACTACTGTTCCCAGCATGCTCCTGGCTGGAAGGACGAGGCAGCTCAAGAAGGCTCGCCAAAACACAGCAATGTTTCTCTGTTACATCAAAAGGGGAATGTTCAGCAAGTGGATGGTGGAAGAAGCAAAAGCTCTCCCTTCGTGACCCTCTTTTCCCCGCTTTTCTGTTCGGTCCAATAATATTCCCCCACTCCAGTTTCACTATAAAAAAGAAGGAGGGAAGTTTTGTGGGGAGTGTTTCTCTCCAGCCCCCTCCCCGGAGTTTTCATAACTTTCTTTCTTTCTTTTTCTTTCTTTCTTCCTTTCCTTTCCTTTCTTTCCCTACTTTTGGACCTGATCAACTTGCCATCTAGCTTGAGAGGAAATCTTGCAACCATAAGTCCATGCTTGAGGTCTTCTGTTACTCTTTGGTCTACAATTTCTGGCCAAGCAACAAAGGACTTAAAAGGAACCAGCGAAAGTGATTTACCAATCCAAGCATTTCGGGACAATCGACTTCAGATCGTAACTTTTTCAAAGCCCTGAGGAAACCAGTCCCTTTCCGAATAAACAATTTGCCCCTACCAAAACTAACGTCTGAGCGTGTGTTTCTAGTGAAGAGATTGGACTTTTGTGCCGGTTTGACTTTTATTCCAGGGCTCTGGATTCTTTTCATTGCCACTCCCCCCCTTGAGATTCTTTTATAAAAGAAGCATCAGTGTAGATCTCTGTGGACTCTGAGAAAGGATCCTTCTCCTTTCTCTCTCTCTCTCTCACACACACGCACCTCCACCCCCCACCTCCAAATCTCTTCCTTGATATCTCGGGCTTAGGAAAGAAGCTCCGATATTGAGCGTGTGTTTCTAGCACCTCTTTTTGTGTGCCCGCTCCTTTAATCCCAAGAGAGATTGCATAAAGCTCGGTCTCTTTCAGAAGTCTTGGCTGAGAACCCTTGGTTTCCGCGTTCCCAATGGGTGTTGGGAGCAGATCTTGCCTTCCTCCCACTCCTCCTCCTCCCAGCCTGGCTCTTCCTCCTCCTCCCCATGTTACCAAGTCACGCTGTCCCCAAGCTTTTTGCGCACCAGAGCTTTTCAAATCATATTTCGCCTTTTGGTGGCTCCCGTGTGGGGAGCCAACCCCCTTCCTCCTGCAAGCTAAAGTTCAGGTTGGGGCATTGGAGGGATCGTGAGAGGTGGAAAAAAATCCTCTGGGCAAGTTGTGCCGGGAGAGCGCACATGTGCTGGGCAGGGATCCTCCAAAGTTACCAAAGCCTTGAACGGCAGATCTAGAGGAGGCTAGCAAGGGGAACCCTCCTGGAAGCAGTGGCTCCCAGGTGGCCTCGGTGCAGCTCTTGGAGTGGGTGGGACAGGCGCTGTTGGCGGAGGGTGGGAGGGCGACCGGCACGGCAGGGCAGGCGGGCAGGCGGTCGGGAAGGTGGCGTCTCCAGGCTCTCCGGTCCATCCAGGAGCTGAAAGTTTTGCCTTTCTCCACACCCAGCTTTGGCTCTTTGCGGGCTTCTGGCAGGAGGGGGCTGTGGGCGATGGATGGATGGGTCTCCCACGGACACATTTTGACAGCGAGATGGGGAAATCCCCTTGCCCGATGCTTCCTCGTCTCACTTCCAAGCGGAGGAAGCGAAGGGCAAGAGGGGAAAGTGGCAGCCAGATGGGGCGGCTGCGGAGAGCTCCTCTGACGCGCGGTTCTCTCTCCCCTCCAACACCTTTGACGTCACAGAGACCTCCTTCCTGGAGTCCATGTTTTGGCTGGCCAGGAAGGATGTCTCTGTGACGTCAAAGCTCCGCCCCTGGAATTCCCTATTGGGATTCCCCACCTCAGTTGGAGCCTCCCGACCTGCCGAGAGAGCCGCAGATCACAAAAACCGATCGGCGGCGGCGGGTTAGTAAGGCGAAAAAAGTTCGTAAGAAGAGGCAAAAATTTTCTGAACCCCGGGTTCGTATCTCGGGTTGTTCGTAAGACGAGGGGTTCGTATCATGAGGTACCACTGTATTTAGCAATGTAACAAAATAACACTTTTAAAAATACATATTAAAAGTTTTGAAAAATCTATCACCATAATTGAAGTTAGTAGTGTTGTTACAAATAAATTATTATTTAAGTGTAATTATTATTGCTTCTCCACCCATAGCCACATCTGCACAATCACCTGCAGAGCCATACCTACATAGTCGCATGCACATATGTACAGTGAAGGGCTACCAAACTTTTTACTCCCACACTGTGGGCGTGGCTTATGCAGGACACTTTGCATTTTCTTTCAACATCTTTCAATGCAAATTGGGTGCTCTGGGGTGGGTCTCCATTTTCGCTACCCCACTGCGTTCCACCCCATCCGGGCAGTAGCCCACCCCTGTGTACACCCAAACACACATACTATTTCTCCTGGTTACTCTGAAAACAGAGATATTATTGAAATCAGTGGATACCTATTTAATGTGATTTGGCAGCAAGATATAACTTTGTGTTAAGGTGTGTTAAGATTGTAAGATGCTGGAGCAAGCTAATTTTAACACATTAATCCAGCAGAGGTTCCCTGGAGACCCACTGACAGGATATACAAGATTCAAGAAAAATTCAAGCGTATAGTACAGTGGTACCTCATCTTACGAACGCCTCTTCTAACAAACTTTTCAAGATACGAACCTGGTGTTTGAGATTTTTTTGCCTCTTCTTCCGAACTATTTTCACCTTACGAACCCAAGCAGCTGCTGCTGGGATGAAGGGGTTTCTTTTCCCCCCCTTTTTTGAAGAAAGAAAAGGGAGGGGCTGCTTGGAGTAGGAAAATTTTTGCAGAGAACGTGCTTGCAAAGGAACTGAAAGGGTGTCTTTTTAAGAAAGAAAAGGGAGGAGGGAGGGGCAGCTTGGGTGAGGAAAATTTTTGCAGAGAACAACGTTCTTGCAAAGGAACTGAAACAGTGTCTTTTGAAGAAAGAAAAGGGAGGGGCGCCCCCCTTGCCTTTCTTCCTTCCCACTCACCCTTTAACCTAGCCTTGCTTCTTCCACCCGCCCCCTTTAGCTGCTCCTCCCTGCCCTCTGTTCGCCTCCCTTCTAAAGTTTGGGATTTTCCTGAAGGATTTGCACGCATTATTTGCTTTTACATTGATTCCTATGGGAAACATTGTTTCATCTTACGAACTTTTCACCTTACGAACCTCCTCCTGGAACCAATTAAGTTCGTATGATGAGGTACCACTGTATATCCATTGACAATGGCAATCATTGATTATAATAGGTGTGTCCTGTATAGGTATGTCTAGAGTCTCTAGAGTACCGCATTTTCCAGTGTATAAGACACACCTTTTCCCTCCCTAAAAGAGGCTGATAATTTGGGTGCATCTTATACTCTGAATGTAGCTTTTTTTCCCAGCCCTAACTAGCTGCTAACGATCTTCCCAGCTCTTACCTTGCAGGGTCTTTCATTTATTCTCTACGAAAAATGTTTTCCAAGTCCTAAGTCTTTGCAGGGTTCCCCCCCCCATTGGTCTAACTTATTTATTTATTATTTATTATTTGGATTTGTATGCCGCCCCTCTCCGAGGACTCGGGGCGGCTCACAACGCGTGGAACAAATCATAAATAATCTGACAAATTTAAAATATTTAAATTTTTTTTTAAAAAAACCATATGCTAACAGACACACACACAAGCATACCATATATAAATTAAACATGCCCAGGGGGAGATGTTTCAGTTCCCCCATGCCTGACGGCAAAGGTGGGTTTTAAGGAGTTTACGGAAGGCAGGAAGAGTAGGGGCAGTTCTGATCTCCGGGGGGAGTTGGTTCCAGAGGGCCGGTGCCGCCACAGAGAAGGCTCTTCCCCTGGGGCCCGCCAACCGACATTGTTTAGTTGACGGGACCCGGAGAAGGCCCACTCTGTGGGACTAATCGGTCGCTGGGATTCGTGCGGCAGGAGGCGGTCTCGGAGATATTCTGTCCAATGCCATGAAGGGCTTTAAAGGTCATAACCAACACTTTGAATTGTGACCGGAAACTGATCGGCAGCCAATGCAGACTGCGGAGTGATGGTGAAACATGGGCATACCTAGGTAAGCCCATGACTGCTCTCGCAGCTGCATTCTGCACGATCTGGAGTTTCCGAACACTTTTCAAAGGTAGCCCCATGTAGAGAGCATTACAGTAGTCGAACCTCGAGGTGATGAGGGCATGAGTGACTGTGAGCAATGAGTCCCGGTCCAGATAGGGCCGCAACTGGTGCACCAGGCAAACCTGGGCAAACGCCCCCCTCGCCACAGCTGAGAGATGGTTTTCTAATGTGAGCTGTGGATCGAGGAGGACGCCCAAGTTGCTTCTCTGAGGGGGTCAATAATTCCCCCCCCAGGGTAATGGATGGACAGATGGAATTGTCCTTGGGAGGCAAAACCCACAGCCACTCCGTCTTATCCGGGTTGAGCTTGAGTCTGTTGACACCCATCCAGGCTCCAACAGCCTCCAGGCACCGACACATCACTTCCACCGCTTCGTTGACTGGGCATGGGGTGGAGATGTAAAGCTGGGTATCATCACTTGTTCCAAATGTTTCATTCCAGCCCTAACCAGGTGCTAATGATGTTCCCAGCTCTTACCCACTTGCAGGCTCTTTCATTGTTACTCTCTGCAAAAAAGAATGTTTTCCAAGCCCTACGTTTTGCAGGGTTTTTTCCATTGCTCTACTTGCTCAGACTGTTTCTTTCCAGGCGCTAATGATGTTCCCAGCTCTTACTGGCTTGCAAGCTCCTTCATTGTTACACCCTCAGAATAAAAAAAAAATTAAGCCCTTAACCAGGGGATAAAATAATGTGCTGAAGCTAATCAGATTAAGGACGCCAGCCAAATAAATACCTGGCAAGCAGATTCTTTTCCCTATTTTCCTCCCCCAAAATTAAGATGCGTCTTATATTCTGGTACGACTTATACTCTGAAAAATGCGGTATATAAAAACCACCTAAAGTGGGAGCCTTTGTTGCATTTTCTGGCAGCTGTATTCTTTTAATAACTATGTACTGTAAAGAAGGATTTTCTTTTATTAATCCTGGATCTACCCGCATTTATTTCAGCGTTTGATCTTGCATTCCAACAGCATGAGCAAAGGAGAAAGATTTTCCTGGCTCCCAGCTTCCATGCTGTGTATCTTTTTATCTATCCCTGTCACATCCACCTTAACCAGCTTCTTTGTAGGCCAAACAATGTCTTCAATGCTACAGTTTGTGGGTTGAGGTGAGAAAGCTGTTGTAAACTCTAAACTCTGATTGTATTTTTCTGCATTTCCCCCGTAGGATTGGAAATTATTTCTAAGATCAATGCTTAGAAACAGTTCTAATGTTTGAGATGATTGAGATTAAAGATTTAGGGCTTCATGCCTCTCTTTGTCCTAAGAAGACTAATGAACAAGACAAGGGACAGTAAATTGGATAAGAATTAAGAGCTGTAGACTTTTTAGTATGTTGTCTAGATTTGCCATAGCTTTCCTCCCCAGGAGCAAGTGTTTTTTTTAATTTCTTGGCTGCAGTCCCCATCTGCGGTGATCTTGGAGCCAGGAAAATAAAATCTGTCACTACCTCCATTTCTTTCCCATCTATTTGCCAGGAATTGAGAGGACCAGATGCCATGATCTTAGTTTTCAGCCAGTTTAATATAAAATCAATATAGTTAATAATATAGTTATAGTTAACATACAATACAATAAGAAACTGTCACCAGGATGAGGGTGGGTGGGGGGTCAAAAAAGGTCACAGGAGCATGATTAAAGCCCTGCCTGTTTTTTGGTATATATCAGGATCGCCCAGAAAGTAATGCACTACATTTTTTTTCTTCAACAATTATTTATTGAACACAATTAAACTTACACACAAGATAGAATGATGTTTCTTCTACACTCCCTATTTTTCCACGTAATCTTCGTCCCATTCTATGGCCATCCTCCAGCGAGACACAAAGGCATGTATTCCCTGTCGGTACCACTCCTTGTTCTGGTCACTAAACCATTTCTGTACTGTGCGAATCACCTTTTCGCCTTATCCTCTGTGCTCAGCAACTAGCCGTACTTCTGTCGACTGCAGATTCTCCATAAACTGTACACAAAGGGTTGTGAATGTTCCCAACAGGTTTTTTCTCCGCAGGGAGAAATTCAATGACGACACGGTGCTTGTAATGTACATCATTTACAGACACCATTTCAAAACACTGCCACAGCTATGCTATCTGTCTGAAGAAATGCAAAATTTACACACACATTCCTGACAATTCAAATAATGTATATCTAACTGATCATCTCTCTCCTGCTACATATGTAATGTAAGATACTAGATCAGTGATAGAAAACCTATGGCACAGGTGGCAGAGATGACACGTGGAGCCATATCAGCTGGCACGTGAGCTGTTGCCCTAGCCCAGCTCCAACGTGCATGTGTATGGCGGCCAGCTGATTTTTGGCTGGTACAGAGGCTCTGGCAGGGCATTTTTGGCTTCCAGAGAAGCCTTTGGAGCCTGGGGAGGGTGAAACACAAGCCTACTGGGCCCAGAAGACATTGGGAAACAGGCCATTTTCGGCCTCCAGAGGGCCCCCGGGGGGTTGGGGAAGATGGTTTTCGCCCTCCCCAGGCATTGAATTATGAGTGTAGGCACTCACACATGTGCGATAGCACGCACCCACGCTCTTTTGGCACCCAAGGGAAAAGAAGGTTCGCTATCACTGTATTAGATGTTTCCCAAGCTGGCCTGAAGAACTAAGAAATAATCAACCATAAATGAGAGCAAGTTGCCTTTTCTGGGTGATTATGCTGGTTCTGCAAAAGTTCTTATCCGGTTTCTCCACCCAACCCTTATGACATTCATGGGATCAAAACTCTGTGTGGGGCTCAGAGGAAAAACTTTGTAATTGTTATGCTTGTCTGCATAATTATCTGCTAAGCTTGAGGACTTTGTCCCGACTTGCTTCCTTTTTCATTCCCCACCAAGATAAACTGTAGAATCAAAAGGAAATAGATAATCTCTTGGGAAACTTCTGCCTAGACCGTAATGCTCCTCTCCCACAACCAATTTCATCCCTGGGACCTGCAACAAGTCCTGCTTTTGCACATTTGGCATCAGCTGTAATGCATAAACATTACATTAATGACTCAATAGCCAAAGGAGAGGCAGAGACTCCGTTATAGGCTCCCCAGATCCAGTTACCAAATTTCCAATGAAGTCTGAAGGCTGAAGAATAATACAACCAGTTGTTTTGCCTACCAGCTCTTGATAATGATGCATCAATACATAAATGAGCTGAATATTTGTTTTCTCTTTATAAGTTACATCTATTGTAACTTATAATGTACAGTATATAGGCACTGCACCCTTCAAAAACAGAAGTACTTTGCATCCACATGACCCTTACAGCTTCTTGCTGTACAAAAAGCCTGACTCTTCAGGTTTTCACACAAATAGAGAGAAGACACTTTAGATTCTTCAAGGAATCCATTCATTAAAATTAATACAGTGGTACCTCTACTTAAGAACTTTTCTAGATAAGAACTGGGTGTTCAAGATTTTTTTTGCCTCTACTTAAGAACCATTTTCTACTTAAGAACCCGAACCCAGAAAAATTTTCCAGCAAATTTGAGAGCAGTACGAAGGCCCAGCCAGTTTCCTACCATTCCTCCTTTAATCCCAGCCACTTCGGGCTTTTCTGGGCTGCCAAAGGAGCCTTTCGGGGGCACTTAAGGAGACTTTGGCAGTCCAGAGCAAATGAAGCATTTTCCTTTCTCTGGGTGCTTGGAGAGGGAATAAACCTCTGCCAGTGCCCAGAGAAAAGAAACGCTCCATTCACTCTGGGCAGCGACTGTCCTCCTTCTCTTCTTCTTCCTCCTCCTCCTCCCACCCAAATTCCAAGCTTTTATTTCTTTCCTAATCGATTTTCACACATTATTTGCTTTTACATTGATTCCTATGGGAAAAATTGCTTCTACTTACAAACTTTTCTACTTAAGAACCTGGACACGGAATGAATTAAGTTCTTAAGTAGAGGTACCACTCTACCAAAGTTAAAGTAGCAGCTACAAACCACCATCACCCCCCAAAAAAACCCTCCCAGTCTTTTTTCAAGTCCCAAAACATTTCTGTCTCTGCAGACCTCTAGAATGCACATAACATTGTTCCAGAAAGAAAAATGTCTGTCTGGCAGAATTGGAAAATGTCAAATGGTATGTGAGGATTCAGATTGAGTTTCTATTGAACCAACCCCACCCCACCCAGGAGTCCCCACGCAGCTTGTTTTGGATGCAGGTAAGTGCAGGGTGTGTGAGGAGGCTCGGAGAAGGCAAAAAACAGTCCTACGAGGCGTTCAGGAAGGCCGGAAAAAGGCCCATTTCCAGCCTGCAGAGCTCAGGGAGGCCATTTTTGCCCTCCCAGAGACTTGAGGAAAGCGTCTGGAGTCCAGGTACGGCAAAAACAACCCCCTCTCCACCGTGGTGCAGGAGGCCAACTACACCATGCCCACCATGGCCATGCCCACCCAGCAACGGGGCAGAGAACCCCTTGCTAAATTTTTTGAAGCCCATTCCCTGGATTTACAAAAGAAGCTTGTTTGAACTTTGAAGAATTATGTGAGGAAAGGACAAAGAAAAATGAAAAGAAATCAAGTTCTACGACATTATATATGATTGTAACTTGTTACTTGTAACCTTACAAATTTACTGTATATTAATATTGATTGTTTCCTCATTGTTTATATGACAATCATTAAGTGTTGTACCTCATGATTCTTGACAAATATATCTTTTCTTTTATGCACACTGAGAGCATATGCACCAAAGACAAATTCCTTGTGTGTCCAATTACACTTGGCCAATAAAGAATTTTATTCTAAAGAATTCTATTACTTAAAAGGACTAAAAATCAAGATTGTTAGAAGTAAAAGGTAAAAAAGTAAAATTTCATTTACTTGATCAAGATTAAAACAGATATGTTGAAGAATCTGGTTCAGTCACCGGGACCAGGGGTTTAGTCTTCCAAGCTTTGGGACTCATGCTGAATCCCATCCTCAGGGAATTTCTCTCTCCAGAATGTGACATTCCAGTGGAAAGAAGTTCTCTCAAGATGGGCTCCAGCATGAATCTGAAAGCTTGTAAGACTAAACCTCAGGTCCCAGTGACTGAGCCGGATTGAATCCTGCAACATTATCCTGGGACCATTATCCTGGGACACGTATGTTTGCCTTGATTTATGACAGATGTGTTATCTCTAGTAACCTTCAATGGACTTTTGCTGACATCAGGACTGACACAACAAGGCTGTATGGATTTATTTATAGATAAGAGATGGCATATGGGAAGAATAGGTGATATACTGTATTTTAAGAGAAAGCGATAAATTACTAAAATTATTTATAACTGTGATGAAGGGGGAAGTAACTTCTTCATGTTTCTTTCTTTTTTCTTTACAGTATTTTCTGTTTCCCTTTTTCTTTTCTATATGCACCTTCTATTTTCCCCCTTTATTTCTTTTAGTTTTATTATTATAATCATATTTTTTTAATAAAATTGCTGTTGACAAAAAATACAGAAGGAGGCAAGGATTGCATTTCAACTCTTAATCTGTCATGTTGCCGAGGCTGACACCTCTGCCCCTCAGCAGGTGGAAGGCAGCGGTGGGTTGCTCCTGGTTCGGCCTGGATCTAAGAACTGGTAACGCTGGCCGTGGGAGGCTCCGCCCACCCACCCCGGATGCTTCTGTGCATATGCATAAGTGGCGCATACACAAGCACACACACAAACCAGTAGTAAAGGGTTTTAAAACCCAGTACTGCTCGAAGGAAATTTGATGTGCACATTTCAAAGTGGCAGATTTTGTGTATCTTTTTGGCAATGAAAATGGCCTTTCATTTTCTAGGATTTTGAAGGAGAGACAAGGCTTTTCATCTTCAAATAAGCTGCAGGTATTGGATTCTGCAAGATGCTCCACATTGCTGGCATCCTGGCTCAAGATAAAAAGCAGAAACAAGAGAAGCTGTAACAAGTCAACTTTTCACAGAAAACGGCCAAACGCAATAGCCAGCTGATATAAAATACCCACAAGCCAGCCTCTCTCATACAGAGAATGCTCACCCTCAAGATAAAAGAACAAAAGACAAGGAGAAGCATATTAAATGAAAAAGCTTAGGAATCTCATATAAACGGTCAGCAAATTTGCAATGAAATCACACTTCCCCTGATGTAAAACCCTTTGTATTCTGGGTGGCCCAGGCCCAATAAAGTCTTCAGCGGATTATAGCGATAATAATAATAATTATATGACATCATCTTTATAGCATGATAACATCATGAAAATACCTATTTTGGTACTTGGCAGTGGGGACGGGACATATAAGCTTTTACATGTACTGTAATTCCTAACTACATGAAAAGAAAGAGAGGGAGATTCACAAGTATTACAGTGATCCCTCGATTTTCGCGATCTTGTTTTTCCACCCGATGACATCACTCTCTTCCTTCCTTTCTCATCTTTCTTTCTCTCTCTCTCTTTCTCTATCTTGCTTCTTCCTCTCTCACACTCTCTTCCTCCCTCTCTCATCTCTTTCTTTCCTTCTCTCTCTTTCTCTATCTCTCCCCCTCTTGCTGGCGGGCGGCGGGCGGGCGGCGGGCAGGCGGGCGAGGGCATCAGCGAGGAAGACCCAGGGAAGGTCTTCCGGCCACAGCAGCAGCGAGCAGACGAAGATCGGGGTTTCCCCACCGCCCACGCAAAGGGGAAACCCCGATTCGGCTCCTTGCTGCGCTGCCGAGCAGATCAGCTGCTGGGCGGCCGCAGCAGCAGCGAGCAGACGAAGATCGGGGTTTCCCCGCCGCCCATGCAAAGGGGAAACCCCGATTCGGCTCCTCGCTGCGCTGCCGAGCAGATCAGCTGCTGGGCGGCTGAAGGAACCTTCCCTGGGTCTTCCCCGCCGCCCACGCAAACTCCACCATCTGCGCATGCGCGGCCATGAAAAAAAGGCGCCAAGCGCAGATGGTGTTTTTACTTCCACAACCCTACATCGCAAAAAATCGATTATCGCGAGGGGTCTTGGAACGGAACCCTCGCGATAATCGAGGGATCACTGTATTTCTGAAACATTGAATTCTTTCACTGCATTCATTTTTCATGTTATTTTCTTGCTATGTACAGGTATGTCCTCAGATTAAGACAGCATCGGATCAGGATTGCCATTGCTAAATGTAGTTCAGGCAGGTGTTGCTACTTACTGCTGCTGTCAGAACAATGCGCATGCCACTATGTGCCGTCGGCATGTACGTGTGTGCACTCCAGCGAGATTTTGCTTCTGCACATGCTCAGGAAGCAAAATCTGTCAAGAGGATGCATGTGAAACATTTTGGCGTGACATTGCCAAAATCTCATGTGTGCGCGCATTCTTTTGTAAGATTTTGCTTTCTGCGCATGCGCCTTGGAACATATTTTTACAATTTGACCAATCAGGCATTTACAGTGGGAGTGTCCTTCTGGCACTTCTGCCAATCAGCTTAAAGCTCTGTTGGGAGAATTGGCGCTAGACTCATGGTTAGGGGTCACCACAAAATGAGATTAATGGATCACAGCATTAGAAAGGTTGAGAACCAGTGACATAGACTAGGGTTGGGCGAACCGAACTTGCAAAGTTCGGGTCATGCTGAACTTTGCAGTGTTCAGCATGCCGAACCTGAACTTTTTAAAAAATGCCGCTGCGAAATGCCGCTGCCCGGGAGGAGAGTGGGGAATCCCATCATGGGATTTCCCACCTCCTTTTGCTTGCAGCGCTGCAAGCAAAAGGAGGTGGGAAATCCCAAGATGGGATTCTAGGAGCGGGGCTTTGATGTCACGGAGACTACTTCCTGGCTGGCCGAAACGGGGAGGAAGGAGTCTCCGTGATGTCAAAGCCCTGCCCCCGGAATCCCATCATGGGATTCCCCACCTACTTTTGCTTACAGCGCCGCTGCGGCATCCTTTTCTGTAAAAATAAAAGCAAAAGGAGATGGGGAATTCCCCACCTTCTTGGGTTTTTTTACAGAAAAAGACGCCGCAGCGGCTTGCTGCTGCTCAGGTTCGGGTTTGGCGAACTCACCCGAACTTCATGGCAAAGTTCGGGTGAGTTCGGCGAACCCGAACTTCGTTGGGTTCGCCTAACACTAATATAGACCAATTTGACTGCAAACCTGGGAAGCTTTAAAAACTCTTTTCTCTGATAAGAACAGGAGGTAGAAGTTGCAGGTCAATCCAGTCTCCTGTGGGGAAGTGAGGAAAACTAAAGTGATCAGCCGAGATGTCTGAAAAGAGACATTTCTGTTGGAAACCTCACCTTGCCAATTTGGTTTTTCTCCCACCTTAGAGAAGATAAGGTGAGAACTATCAATTTAGTAATTCTGAACAATTCTTCTATTGGCAACGGGGCATCAGAAAGGAGCTGTATTTGTTTGTTATGAAGCAACCATTGTTATTTATAGCCAGTAATATTATTTTTGGTCCTGGTATTAGTTTTCCAAACTATTGTAGTCTTACATATTAGTTTCCTAAAGACTACATAAACAATTGGCCATGGGTGTCAAGAACTCAGACACTGGATCCCGTATCTGAAGCCTCCTGGAGGGGGATATGTGAGTAAGTCATAAAGGTGGGAAGCAGGGCAGCTCCCTATATTTCTGCAAAGAGATGTGGCATCTATACGCACACCCCTGCTTGGGCCACAGGGGGTTATTTCAGCATCATGGAGTAACCATGATGAACCATAGTAACGCAGTGTTTGGAATGCAGTACTGCAGTAGAGATAGGTTCCTCCCAGTTTGGATCGGTTCACCTGAACTGGTAGCAACCCACTGGTGAAATCACAATGACATCATGGAACCGGTTCGGTCAGTGCCGGGTTTTTTTTAAAAAGTTTTTTATTTTTAAAAAAAAACAATTGGAGGAATTATTTTCTTTTGAATATTTGTATAAGCCAAGTTTCTGGCACTGTGCATGCAGTTGGCATCTTAAAATGCAGCATGGGAGGAAGTAAACCAGCAGTGAGATAAGTTAGAACCCATCCCTGCACTGCAGGCTACTTCTGCTGACTGCTAGCTGCTCAGCAGTTTGATCCTCACCAGCTCAAGGTTGATTCAGCCTTCCATCCTTCTGAGGTTGGTAAAATGAGGACCCAAATTGTTGGGGACAATATGCTAGTTGTGTAAACCGCTTAGAGAGGGATGTAAATACAAATTCAAAGGATATTGCTATTGCTATCATACGCCCTGAGTCCTTCAGGATTGGGTGGCATAGAAGTCAAATAAATATTGATATTGATAATAATAATAATAATAATAATAATAATAATAATAATAATAATGAGTCAGCGTTGATGGAAGTCAACAATAGGAAGCTTCCCAAGGTGAAGCAAACTAAGGATCAGTAGAGAAAAACTGTAACTCAATGTCGTATGGACAGTTGACAGAACAAAGCATTGCATGGCCAGTTCTTGGAGAAGATTGAAGGCAAAGTGGATAAAGAAAAGACCTGGTCATGGCTTACAAGTGGAACACTCAAAAAGGAGACAGAAGGACTAATACTGGAGGCAGGCCATTAGAACAAATGCTATCAAAGGCAGAATTGAAAAATCAACAGACAATCCAAAATGCAGACTCTGTAAAGAAACAGATGAAACAATCAATCACATACCCAGCTGCTGCAAAAAGATTGCACAGACTGACTACAAGCATAGACATGATGCAGTGGCACAGATGATCCACTGGAACTTGTGCCGGAACTACCATTTACCAGTGGCAAAGAAATGGTGGGATCATAAGCCTGAAAAAGTGGTCGAAAATGAGCAAGCAAAACTACTGTGGGACTTCTGACTTCAGACTGACCGAATTCTGAAGCATAACACACCAGACATCCTGATTGTGGAGAAGAAGAAAGTATGGATCATCGACATCGCAATCCCAGGGGACAGCAGAATTGAGGAGAAGCAGCTAGAGAAATTAGTGAAATATGAAGATCTAAAAATCGAGCTGCATCGACTCTGGCATAAACCAGTGAAGGTGGTCCCAGTGGTACTTGGCACGCTGGGCGCAGTGCCAAAGGATCTCAGCGGACATTTGAAAACCATCGGAATTGACAAAATCTCCATCTGTCAATTGCAAAAGGCCGCTTTACTGGGATCGGCAAACATAATTCGCCGCTACATCACGCAGTCCTAGGTGATTGGGAAGCGCCCAACTGGTGATGAAATACGAAATCCAGCATAGTGATCTCGTTTGCTGTGTTGTATTGACATAATAATAATAATAATAATAATAATAATAATAATAATAATAATAATAATAATAATAATAATACTTTCCCACCAGCTTTCTACCCGGTCTATATATAGCATGGCTTTTAGGTTTCAGGTATTTCACAAACATTCTTTATTATACTTAAAACCTCCACACATTAAAGTGCTTATTCTCCCCTCCCTTTCTATACATGAATGGAGCAAAACTTGTACTCAGCACAGAGACATTTCATGGTTTTAATCTCCTTTTCCTGCCTAGGCCATCAGTCTGCAGCTTTGATCTTGCAAAGTGTTTGCTTACTGCAGGAAAGCATGGGCCATTGCCAAATCCCTATGCTGCTGAGAAAGCAGAAGTCCATGCACCATGAAATGAGCACATACTCACAGCAATAAATCTGCAAAAAGGAAGAGAGCTTGTCACGAGCAGGACAATCCCCTCAGCCCCAAGAACCACAATACAGTGCTGGATGGTAGTTCATGCATGGCCCAAATTTACAAAAAAAAAAAAAAAAGTATATGATCCCTGGACTTTGACCAAAGCACTTTTGACAATGCCTTGAAAAATTTGTTAGTTGGAACATATCCAGTATTTTCAGGTCTGGCAAGCCAGTTGCTAACCATGGCTAAATAGGTTAGAGTTGCAGATTATATGTATCTAACTACATTTTGCAATTAGATTGCAGAGTTTCTTTTCCCATTGAATCATGATTGTAAAATTACATTTGGTCATAAAATTTACATAGCCTATAATTTACTTTTAGGGAAGTTTAAAAGCTGCTATACCCTGAACTTGCCACATAAGAGCATATTTACTCTTTTTTCTATGTGTTTGTGCGTACTCTAGAGGTTTGGCAAGATGAAAATAATTTCAAGGGACAAATTATGAATCCACATAGAATACATATATGTGGATTCGTTTTATGTAGATTACATTTAAAAAAGGAAAAAAATATACAGTAGTACCTCTACCTAAGAACACCTCTACTTAAGAACTTTTCTAGATAAGAATTGGGTGTTCAAGATTTTTTTGCCTCTTCTTAAGAACCATTTTCTACTTAAGAACCCGAGCCAGGAAAAGTTTCCCAGGAAATTTGAGAGCGGCACAAAGGCCTGGCCAGTTTCCTGCCCTTCCCTCTGGGTTTCTCTCTCCGGCGCAGTGTATGGGAGGCAGCCTCACACCGGGTATATGGGAGGCGCATGTTCCTCCTCGCCGCCTCAGAGTCTCTTTTTTTTAAGCCTTAAAGTTTTGGATTTTTTTTTATTCCCCTCAACTTACTTTCTTCCTTCAGCAGCGACTGTCCTCCTCCTCCTCTTCTTCCTCCTCCTCCTCCCACCCAAATTATGAGCTTTTATTTCTTTCCTAATGGGTTTGCACACATTATTTGCTTTTACATTGATTCCTATGGGAAAAATTGCTTCTACTTACAAACTTTTCTACTTAAGAACCTGGTCACAAAACGAATTAAGTTCTTAAGTAGAGGTACCACTGTATGTGTATCTTTTTTTGTGTGTCTTATTTGATTTTCTCTTCTTGGTTGGGTTTTTTTTTAGTTAGGATTATTGTTTATTATTAGGCCTATTATTGTTGTTATACAGGTGGATTGGGCTAAAAGAAAGCCACTATTTCTTTTTCCTAGGGGAAGTCTTCCTGGCCTGCTGTACTCCAGATGTGTTCAATTTAACAAGCCAGCAGGGCCAATGGGAGCTGAGCCAACTTTATCTCTCTTCCCCCCCAATAGCATGTGGCAGAAAAGAGACACACCTCTCAAATCAAGGACCTAAACTCGATATTATTTTTTTTGCAGAAAACCTTTGAAGAAGTTTTCACAAGAAATTAGACCAAGGGCTGTAAGTTGCCCAATTTTTCTAAACTCAGCTGCTTATAAATTCAGTAGAAGCAGTGGGTACTTACTAGTTGGAACTGCTTCAATGCTGCCAGACTGTTATCGCTTCAGCTCTGCCAGGCTGTTGCTGCAATCAGAAGATGTTCATGTTTAACATTCCATGACAATTTTCCAGCTGCTCTCAAAATTTTGCTCCCTTCCCACTCAACATTAGCCACTTATCTGTTATCTGGGAAAGGAAGGGAAGGGGGAAGAAACAGGGAAGAAAGAAACCACTGTGCATCCTTCCCGGTCTAGGCTGCTTCCTGTATGTGCCCTTGACCCACATCCCCTCCCCATGTACCTTCCCAACCCATATTGTAAACCTGTTCCACTTTCACCACACTTGTCTGATCCACATGGCACCTTTTGGGCAAATCCACAAACCTTCCCAACTCATGATGTCCTCCTGTGCACGGTCTCTGACACCTCTCACATAGCTCTGCAATCTCCATACATGCTTCTTGACTTGCACTGCCCCCCAAGTGCCCTACCTAATATCACATGGCATCTCTCACGCATCCATGTATCCTCCTGACCAGTAATGGGCAGCGTGTGGCTTATTTTGTGGCTTAATGGTCATATGACTGGGTAGGAGTGGCTTGCCAGCCATGTGACCAGGTGGGAGTGGCTTGAACAATTATCATCATTCAAGTGAACTGTTAAGTTCCACCCTGTCCTGCCTGCTGCCCACCCCTGCTCCTGACCCATGTTAGTTTACACAACCCACCTTTTGTTCATACCTATACAGCCTTGACTTACTCCCTCCTCCACATGACAGCAGTCATTTACCTGCTTACTGGCCTCAGATTTGCAACTTCCATCTGGCTTCCCCACTGACATTTCCCCTGAAAGCTTCCCACAAGCAACGTAAATGGGGAATCCAACTGGAATTCTAGGATAGAAGGGAAGAAGGAAGGAGGAAGGAACAGAAAGGAAGAGAGGAATAGTGACAAGGAAGAAATAGAATGAGGGGAGGAAGAAAGGAAGGGAGGAACAGTGGGAGGGAGGGAGGAAGGAAGGAAGAATGAATGTACCCTGTGAACTTCCCACAAGGGAGGAAGCGAGCAGGAAGTTGGAAGTTGTCCTCACTCCTACTGTTTTTTGGGCTGTCTGTCTTCATTGTAATTTTTTTGTTGTTGTTCATGTAAGGAAATATCTCTGAAACAATAACCCAATGGAACATCTAGTTATCTAGTTAAAACTATATCCAGCTGAATGGGTAGGGCCAGAAAGAACTCACAACAGACTTTGTAGTTGCTGTGGTAACTATGAATTCCTGAGCCACTCCTGATAAGGAAACCTCAGCATGGACCATGGAATTGGTCAGAATAAATAACCCAGAACATACTAATATCAGGGGAGAGGCTTGACCTCTCCGTGGCCCTGACACTGCTGAATAATTGGATGGAAAAGGAGCAGCAAGGGTCAAGAAGAAGTATTTGGAGCACCTCAGCGTGCTCCTGAGATTCTCAGGAATGTAATGGGAATTGAGTTTCAGAATTTGGCTTGGGTAACTAACACCCACTTTGACATAATGCCCTATTTCATGCCATGAGGAGACGAGGCGACCCATCCCTAGGTTTGGCAGGAAGAAAATTGATTTTCCTTTTCAACATCTCAGTGCTTGAATTGGCAAAACATTTCGTCAGATCTTGGAGTTAGAAGTTGCCCTGTATCTCAGCTGCAGGGAACATCTGGAAACATCCTCCTCTCCATAGGGATAAGCTACAGTTTTGAAGCTGGAGTGTATCTCCTCTTCATTATTTATCCTGCGGAAGGTCACTGGAGATGTGTAATAACAGTAGGGCAGTGTTTCCCAACCTTGGCCACTTGAAGATATCTGGACTTCAACTCCCAGGATTCCCCAGCCAGCTGCACCAGGGCATCAGAATTTTCAGCCCCCCTTCCTTTTCCATGGGCGGTGGTTTAACACATTTCTTTAATTGCACTTTTGTGGCAGATTGACAGAAGTTTTTGTTATAATATGTAGCAGCTCAAGAACAAGTTTCTTTCTTTCTTTATTATTTATTTATTTATTTATTATTTAGATTTGTATGCCGCCCCTCTCCGAGGACTTCCTGCAATCCTGATGGATCTGGATGCTGTAGAATGGAGTGAAATCCCTTGTAGCGATATCTTTCCTAGCACATGCTTTGAGGATTATCCACAAATGTTCATAAGCCAGAAGGCCAACATATTGCGCATCTATCAGTTCATTTGAGTGCCTCTATACATCATCTCGGGGCTTCAAGATTCCTAAATAAGCAGAGCACATTGTTTAGTTCAGACACCACTAGGCAATGTTTATTGAAGTCAGTATTACCTACCTAAAAGTGAGCGAGGCAAGGTTTGAATGGAAAATGACAAAAGGACAAAAAAGTAAAATAGGAACAGACCAAGAGTCCAAGAAGATATTGCTGGAAGGGCTTTAAAAAAGAATCACTGGTGTAGGAAGTTAACACCCAGCCCTCTCCTAAGAAAATGAAATATTGTAGGAAACATTAAAAAGGCAGAATATTATATTTTCCCTAAAGGAGAAACATGTTTCTAAAGACAAACTCAGAGCCTCAGCTCCCTGTGCCCTAGCAGTGCCAACATATCTACAGGACAAAGGCTGGGCCAGTTTATCTACAAAACAAAAGACATGACCCTTGGGACATGATAGGATTAACCCTCACTCAAGATCCAAACCAAGACAAGGCCATTAAGGCATAATAGGAATGAATCCTTCATTACATCATCACTCAGCAAGATTCAACCAGACCTAGAACTCAAGACAACCTAAAAAGTTACCCCTGCTGGGTGGCCCCATGGGAGTCTGACAACCAATCAGGGTACATTTCTTACATAGGAACAGGAAGCTGTAAGGCAGGACCCAAGAGGGAGTATAAATCTCTCCCACTCACACCCATGCGCTCTTTTTTGCCCAGGATCTCAAACCATGTGGTCTTGTCCACCATTAAATCATCTCTACAAGCAGTCTCCATGTTTCTTCCCACTTGGAATTAAATGCAGGTGGACATTTCCAACAACACTGAAGGACTTGGGGGAAACATACATGGCATGTTTGGAGTATGTAAGTTAAAGGAAAGATTATAATGCAGAGAGGCACATTGTATACAGTATGCTGACTGTACAAAAACTTCTGAACACGATTCAAAATAGTGTTGAATGATTCCATTATGCAGTTATGTTCCAATTCCGTAATAAAAACATTTATTGCAAAAAATATCACAACTAATCCACACAATTATATGAAATTGCCGATGCATGCAAAAGCACACCCATAACAAGATGTGTGTGAAAGGATATAAGTTAAGGCCAGTGTCCAGTTGCTCCAAAATATAATAATAATAATAATAATAATAATAATAATAATAATAATAATAATAATAATAATAATAATAATAATATTATTAGAGTTGTATGCCGCCCCTCTCCGAAAACTCAGAAAATAATGGAGGAATGGAAAGTTTTGGAAATAATCAGTTTCCCCCTCCAAAGGAAAATTAAATTAATAACCCCAATTTTGAGTAAAAATTCATAAGAAAATTTCAGAAGCATCTCCACGTTAATTTCTTCATTTCTATATCTGATCTTAAATGCATTGCCAGTGTTATTTCCCAATGCCACCATTAGGGGCCTCTATTCTTCTATGGATGAAATTAATGTGGCAGCAGAATAGAACATTTCCATTAATCATTGTATAAGACTCATGCTGTGTAACCCTTTAATTTGTTCTGCAAATTATGCAGTCTGTCTGCATATCGTAAGTACTAATTTTATAAGAACACTTCCCAGCTGGCACTTTCACAACGTTTAAAAGTAGTGTTCTGAAGTATTCCCCCTCTTAATCAATATAGCGTATAAATTTTACAAAATCGTAAATCTATTTTATATTGCTCTTGAGTTTCAAGTTTTCTAACACTGATTAATTAACCTCAAGTATTAATAAACTTTACAGGCCCTGGGCATCATGATGACAAGAATGCTGAAACTATATTAGATTGCAAGATGAAGTTGCTGGAAACAGAGATTAAAGGAATTTTCTTTGCAGAAAGATCAACATTTCGGAAGTCCTACTGCTGCTACTAAAGAATTTTAATCTATCTGATATGAATAGGTGGTGGAGAGTAACTGGTCCTTCAAAGAGCAAATCAGTTGTATGCCCAGAATCACCTGACCTCTAAGAGCCAATAAAGGAAAAGAAGGATGGGAGAGATTATAGGTTTGGGGCAGGGGCAGGCAAAGTTGGCTCTTCTATGACTTGTGGACTTCAACTCCCAGAATTCCTGAGCCAATCATGCTAGCTCAGGAATTCTGGGAGTTGAAGTCCACATGTCATAAAAGAGCCAACTTTTCCTACTCTTGATTTAGGGGATTTAACTGGAGTCCTGTATGAAGGGATGGCCAGTAGTGGGTTGCTACCTGTACGGTAAAGGATGGCGCACCGGTAGCGGTCACTGTGTGTGCAGCTTCGGTTATCTTGAGTACACGTGCACGGTCCTAGCATATTTTTGCTTCTGTGCAAGTGCAGGAAGCAAAATTGCATGAGGGGATTAGCGCACGTGCGATACAAAAACACGCTGGGACGCATACACGTGCACGCAAGATAACCAAAGCACCGGTAGCGGCAGTAATGGGAATCTGCCCCTGGGGGTGGCCTCAGGCAAACCTGGATGTTGAGTTATTTAGCTGTAGTTGGAATAGGGTTAAGATTGTATTTTATCTTTTTTAAAAACCGTATTTAGTGTAAAACCTTGTCTTCTCTTGGCATTTTCAATAAAGTTGATTTTGTGTTAGATCTTAGTATCTGCCTCGGCTACTGATCCCCGGAAATTCTATTTGCTTTCCCTTTGTTCTACCCAAAATGGATTCTAGTCTGGCTCCAAAGCCAATAAAACCACCAGATACAAGGAGTGGCATTTTCAGTTTCTTTTATTGGAATAACTCCAGCAAAAGGAGCCAAGACCCAGAGTGGTGTTTTCCAATTACTTTTATACAGTTCAAAGCAAGAAAACTTGCTTGTTTGAGACTTTCAAAGGGGGGTTGGGCTGCCATTTGCCTGAAATGCTGTAGCTTGAGTGGAGGGTTGGACTAGATGACCTACAAGGTCCCTTCCAACTTAAACAAGGAAACAGCGTGGTTACAAAATCTCATTGGTTATACATACATTATTTGCCTTATATGGAACATCTAGTGGACAGACCACCTGAGGCCGTTTACTTGGCTAGGGATACAATCACACCATCCTTTTAAACATGTATTAATTACCTTCTGCTCTGCCAGACACATATCTTATCTCTTTCTGCTCAACCAGGCACACACACACACATAATTTCTTGAGATGTCTCCATTCTCCCCAGGATAGCTCTCTCTTAATACTAGGACTAACCCCTCGCTGTCCTGCAATTTAGCCACACCCAGAGTGGGGTGAGGATTTCAGTCTTCTCCAGGTTTCCCAGAAGGCTGGTGGGAAACAATGGCTTATAAATGAAGGGGCTGGCTGTAAAGGAGCTTTTCCAGTCATTGTTCCTCCTCAGGTATGGATTACCTCAGAATTGATGGGCATTAGGGTATGGGGTTGGTTCAACCTTTTCCCTCATTACAATGTAATATTCAATTATTAGGGGAATTATAGTCTGCAGCCCTATTTCTGGACAGAGAAAAATAATTTGGTTGTGACTGATTACTGTATTATGTTTGGTTGCAGTTAGTCAGATGTTTAGAATGACTTTGGCATTTTTAAAATTATTTTTTAATCTTAAACATCATTTTAGTACAGATCTACACCCAATTTCATACATTATTGTTTGTCCATATGTAATATTTCATATATTTACAGTCTCATATCATTGTCTTTATCTCACATTGTCTCACAATTTTCCCTTTCTTTCAGTCCAATTGTACCATTTAGTCCATACTCCATAATAGTCTGAATTATTTTGCTCTTTAAGTTTGATTGGCAATATATCCATTTCAGCACACCTGTATATTTTGTCCATCAATATGTTTTGCGGTGATTTTGGCATTTGTCTCCACCTATTGAGTCCTTCTCAAGGATCTGGGATAGGCAGGTGTTGTTGGACAACGCGTTAAAAGGTTATCATTGCCAGATGTAAACTGTTCCAACTAAAGCTGCCTTTTCCAATTGACTGATGGTTTATTTTGTTAATGCCAAGGGTGTTCAAGTGGTGCTCCAGGTGTTTTGAATTGCAACCAGGATACGGTTAATATTGGAACTATCTTGGTTTTCTTTTGTCACAGTCCTTCTATTTATGGGTCTTTATATTATGAATGATTCTCTCCAGTTCTTTCTCTTCTCTTTTGTTGTCTTCAATTGCTGACAGAGGATTGTGGTTTGTGGCAGGCAGTTGTCTGTTCAAATTATTATTGTTATTATTATTATTATATTTTCCTTCACCTCTCTCTCTCTCCCCCTCTCCCTGCAGTGTATTTAATACTATTGGGCAGTGTTGAGTTCATTGTTTAATTACTGTGGTCTAGAAAACAGATTTTTAATTTCAGCCATGAACCAGTATAATAAACAATTCTGCCTTCTCTTTTCCAAATGGCAACTTATACAAAGGTAAACCGGTTGCCGGTATATAATTTATCTTCTTCAAAACCGTTGTTGTATGAAATTTTGAAAGTTGTTCCCTCCCCCTCCCCATCAGATACTTATGTAACAAATTCAAAATGTCAGGGATGGGGGGGAGGGGTTTAACTGACATTTTGGGGGCCCCAATTTGAAAGTGTTGGAGGGAAAACATATTTTCAAATTCATATCTAAACTGTTCGTATATTTTAAAATCTTGCTCAATAGGATCACAGTGTTAGAATACATATTTGTTCCGATCCCCTAAAAAATCACTAACTTTAGCTGAGGTAACTGCTATAGAATAATTCACAGAATTTGTGAGATACAAATTTGAGCATTAGTCTACACACATACTGCACTTCACCTCATAAAGCAAATAACTGCCTAATAAAAATAACGTATCTTTTTGCTAGAAAAACTATTTTTCTCACTAATTCAGAAACAAATGAATTACAATTTTGGGTCATATGCTACACCTTGGGCATAGAATCTCAAGAATGACCTTGGGCACGTTATTTCCTCTCAGCCTGACATACTAGAGAGGGTTGTTGAGGGAAAACATTTTTTTTAAAGGCAGGAGAGTCAGTATTGTTATCTTTAATAGCTAAGTGGCATATTGCAACTGAGAAAAAGTATAGAAAAGGAGAGCTTCAGATTAATATGTATGCCTAGCCCTCTCAGAATCCAAAAAAAGAAAGTGCAAACCTATTGTAGTAGCATGAAAGTTTAAATATACCACCTGAAAATGAGATGAGACAGGGGTTCATTCTGTTTGTGGCATAAATTAAAATGGTTTCACAGTGTTGGCCTCATGTTCCACAAAGAAAGATGTTGCAGTTATCCTAGTCTCTTCCTCCTTTATCATATGTCTTGTACAGATATTTCAGTTATACTTTATATTTCATAGTACAGCAGAGTTTGTATGACAAAAAGACATGCAAAATGTCTTCACCTCACACACACAATTGGAACTGGCAACTCTTAAGGACACAGCAATTAAGATAAATATCACCAGACGGAATTGTGCTTTTACTACTGGCTTTTCCATTGATTCTGTCGAAAGCTGGCTGTGCAAATGATAATCACCTGACCATGAGATGTTGCAACTATTGTAAATGCAGGCAGTTTGCAATACACCTAAACATCAATCACATGACCGCAGGGATGCTGTTGGGGTCATAAGTGCAAAGATCAGTCAGAAATTTACTTTTTCAGCCCCATCATAACCATTGTTTCCTGTAAGCTGCGTGCGTGTGCGCGCGCGCTTCAAAATACCCCCCCGCGCAGCCTTTTCCTCAGGCACGCGCTTCTCATCCCCCTGCCAGCCCGCGGGGGGGCGGGCGGGGAGGTGCGGGCAGTAGAAGGGAGCCGCAGCCGCCCCTGCCTCTCCATGGTGCCTCCAGCCCCCTCGCACTCCTGGGCTCTCAGCCCTGCCCCCCGCCCGCCCGATCCGCCCCCTCTCCTCCGCCGCCTCCTGCCTTGGGGCGCAACTTCTCTCCCGGTGGGTGCGGTTTCTCGGGACGAAAGCGCTCCCAGCCAGGGGGCTGCGAGAGGAGCGGGGCGGGCTTTCCCGAAACGGACGGAGAAAGCCCTCTCTCGCAGCCCCCTGGCTGGGAGCGCTTTCGTTGCGAGAGAGGGCTTTCTCCGTCCATTTCGGGAATGCCCGCCCCGCCCCTCTCGCAGCCCCCTGGCTGGGAGCACTTTCCCTGTGAGAGAGGGCTTTCTCCGTCCGTTTCGGGAATGCCCGCCCCGCCCCTCTCGCAGCCCCCTGGCTGGGAGCGCTTTCGTCCCAGACTTCCAGCAAGGGGGCTGCAGTAGAGGCAGGGCAGGCGTTCCCGAAGCGCTCGGAGAAAGCGCTCTCGCAGCCCCCTCGCTGACAGAGAGAGAGAGGGAGAGAAAGTAAGTGAGAAAGAGAGAAAGAAAGGGGGGGAGAGATAGCAAGAGAGAGAAGAGAAAGAAAGCAAGAGAGATAGAAAGAAAGAGAAAGAAAGAAAGCAATAGAAAGAGAGAAAGAAAACAAGAGAGAAAGAGAGGGAGAGAGAAAGTGAGAAAAAGAGAGAGAGAGCAAGAGGGGGGGGGAGAGAGAGAAATGACTCTTGATTTAAAGCATATGGTAAAAAGCACCCAAATAATAAGAGAGAAAAAACCCCAGCCGTTTGTGTGTGTGTGTGTGAATTCTTGAACCATTTCCAATAGCTCACCTGTTATTGGAAATGGTTCAAGAGTTCACACACAAAAGGGGGGAGGAGACAGGGATGGAAAAAGAGAAGATAGTAATAATAGTAATAGATTTTGGTTTTGTTTTATTATTAATTTCTTTTAATAAAAAAGGGAATTTTTTTCTTATTTATTTATTTATTTATTTATTTATTTATTTATTTATTTATTTATTTATTTATTTATTTATTTATTTATTTATTTATTTATTTATTTATTTATACTTCTATGCCGCCCAGTCCCAAAGGGACTGTCGCTCAGACACTATACTTTTCCGCCTACACCAAAAAAAAATTAGAGGGAACATTGATCATAACTTTAAAAGTTGTTAAACAGAGCTTTCATTAAGCAAGGACCTGTGTGCAGAGCAATCTGTAAATCTTAAGTGCCTCTTCTCACAGCTAACAGCTTCCTAAAGAATTTTCAAAATAGTGTCATTAATTATATCAAAATATCATTTATGAACTAAAAATGCTTCCATATATTTTTCAGGCAGGATAATGTTCAGAGCAAAAACCACAACCCAGCACCTGCAATCCAGCAAAAGCTCCTCCTACAACAGCATTTGTGGCTTCAAGTGTCATTCAGATGTCCTGGAACATTAATATTCCCCATCTGGAGTGCTGTACAGTGATCCCCCGTTTATTGCGTCCCCAACCATTGCGAACAGGGTACTTCGCGATTTTTCAACCCGGAAGTCAAAATACCATCTACGCATGCGTGCGTTTTTTCTATGGGCACGCATGCGTAGATGGCAACCGGGAGATCAGCTGCTGGGTGGCTTTCCTGGGTCTTCCCCCTCTTGCTGGCGTCAGCGAGGAGTTTCCCCACCGCCCACGCAAACTCCTCGCTGCCGCCCGCCCTTCGCCCGCCCACGCCGTTCATTCTCGCCGCTTTCGAGCTGAGTCCTGAAGCGAATTCGCTCCCGGACTCGGCTCGAAAGCGCCGAGAGACAGCGCCAAGGAACGGGCCTGTCCACGCTGTCTCTCGGCGCTTTCGAGCCGAGTCCGGGAGCGAGTTCGCTCCCGGACTCGGCTCGAAAGCGCCGAGAGACAGAGCCAAGGAACGGGCCTGTCCACGCTGTCTCTCGGCGCTTTCGAGCCGAGTCCGGGAGCGAGTTCGCTCCCGGACTCGGCTCGAAAGCGCCGAGAGACAGCGCCAAGGAACGGGCCTGTCCACGCTGTCTCTCGGCGCTTTCGAGCCGAGTCCGGGAGCGAGTTCGCTCCCGGACTCGGCTCGAAAGCGCCGAGAGACAGCGCCAAGGAACGGGCCTGTCCACGCTGTCTCTCGGCGCTTTCGAGCCGAGTCCGGGAGCGAATT
Source organism: Erythrolamprus reginae (assembly GCF_031021105.1). NCBI lineage: Eukaryota > Metazoa > Chordata > Lepidosauria > Squamata > Dipsadidae > Erythrolamprus > Erythrolamprus reginae. The sequence continues at coordinate 182,745,290 of NC_091951.1, read as the reverse complement.
CGCTCCCGGACTCAGCTCGAAAGCGCCGAGAGACAGCGCCCCCCGGACCCCCAACCCGGGTTTGGGGGGCTGCTAGGAAGCCCCCCATGCCGGCGGCAAACAGCCGCGCCACCCCCAATCTTCGGCTCCTCGCTAGCGCTGTGGGAGTAAAAACACCATCTGCACATGCGCAGATGGTGTTTTTACTTCTGCATCGCTACTTCGCGAAAACCCGCTCGTTGCGGGGGCTCCTAGAACGGAACCCTCGCAACGAGCGGGGGATCACTGTACTGCAGGCCACTGAAGCTGACTGTAGATCTGTAGGTCGGTGGTTCAAATCTCATCACCAGCTCAAGGTTGACTCAGGCTTCCATCTTTCCGAGGTGGGTAAAATGTGGACCCGGATTGTGGGGGCAATATGTTGGCTCTGTTAAACTAACATATTGTAAGCCACCCTGAGTCTAAGGAAAAGGGCGGCATAACAATATCTGTAGTGGTGTTCGTGTGCACCCTTCTAATCCAGCAAACTAGTTTTTAAATACGGATCGCGCTTTACAGTAGCAGCCCCGCCCCCCCCAGTCGGAGTATGTAGGATGTTGTCGCCTTCTGATATTTCTTACAAGGAAGGTATTCTAAAACGCAAGCGCCTGGTTAAGTGCAAAGTTCTCGCGGCTGACAAGCAGCCCCCTCTTGCAGTTAATTCGACAACCAAGTTTCTATTAAAGCCCCTAATCACAGTAATTCGCAGCATTCCTTAAGCGTGCATTGGCTGTTTAATCGAAGGGGGGGGAGGGACTAGAGAGCCGCAACTTTAAATAAAACTAAACCGCGCGCGTTTAAGAGGCCACGCCCCTCTCTTACTTTTTTTTCCTCTTAAAACGAGTGCGGCCAATCCCCCGCTTCCGCAGGATCCGATTCAGCCAATCAGCAGCTACTCCTTTGCTCTGAGAAAGATGGCTGCTTTACGAACGGTTTAGCCGGGTATGGAGGCGGCGGCCGGACTCCTTCATGGCAAACAAACGGCGGCAAGCGGTGTCGGTAACGGGAACTGCAAAGCTGATGGTAACGAGCCCGGCGAGGCGGAGCCATAGACGAAAAGCTGCTGCTGTTGAGAGTGTCCCACGTGGCGGGAGTCCCTGTAACGAAAACAGAGCGGAGGGTGAGAAGCCTGCGGAGGCCCCCTCGTTTTGTCCTTGCTCTTTGCACCTTTTAGCCCAGCCGGCGTGTCACGTTAGCTCCATCCGGAGCAAAAGTGTAATTTTAAACTGGATTCCGTAGTTTATTCCCAAGGAATGGTATTGGTAGTGAGTGTGGAACGCAACTCCCGCCATCCCATGCCAGCTGGGACTGATGGGAGGTGTAATCAGAAGCATCTGGACGTAACCGGAAGATTGGTGGATTGGGTACCACATTTAAATCCATAGTCCCTCTCTGCCCCAGCCCCCCCCCGGTTAACGACCCTTTCCTAATTTATAATACAGTACTTGTTTCCCATAATTTCCAGAATCTTTATACTTTTCTACTGGATGTGCAAGTAGAGTACCCGGATTGTGGGGGCAATATGCCGGCTCTGTTAAAAAGTGCTATTGCTAACATGTTGTAAGCCGCCCTGAGTCTAAGGAGAAGGGCGGCATAAAAATTGAATAAATAAATAAATAAAGTAGGACTTTTGAATAGAGAGTTAAAGGCATTGCACTTGAATGCATTTATTATATCTTCACAAAAATAAAATTCTTATCCTGGATCTCCTGCTGGAATCTCCAATAATATATCTTTATTTTATTTGTTTGTTTGTTTGTTCGCTTAATTTCTAGGCTGCCCTTCTCCTGAGACTCAGGGTGACTCAGTAAGGGGCGTACATAAGCGCACTAGAGTGCCTTCCTTCCCATGTCCTATAGTCTCTCCTATATCTTCTCTACTATATCCTCTATAACTGTCATTGTGTATTATTGTGTATTGGACTAAATAAATAAATAAATAAAAATATTAATATATAACAATGGAAGAAATCGAAATTAAATAAAACAACTATTACTATCACTATTTAAAAACCCTTAACTTAAAACATCTCACAGACAGCCCACCTCATACAACTCTGTCATATCTCGAGCAGTCATACCATAATGGGGGCTGGCACAAAGCAATGTATGATTGCTTTGTATGATTTGCATGAACTACAAAATGTTCATTTTTTTTCAGGAACGTTAAATCTTGTAATATCACACAGCTTGATCTGTACCTCCCATTACCAATGATTAGAACTTCCACTGTAAGGAGGAAAAGCACTTTAGCAAAACAGTGCTCTCTGTTCCCAACCCTTAAAGGCAGTCCAAAAGGATATTGTGATAAATGGTATCAAAGACCCCTGAGAAATCAAGTAGTTCCAGGAGAATAACGCTATACTTGGTTTTGCCAGATGTTATCCATAAGTAAGGCTAATATTTTGGTGCCATGTCCATGCCTGAAATGGGCTTAGATATTGCATTTCCTGTAGGGCTATCTGCAATGGCACCTTTTTAACGCTCTCCCAAGAAAGGGATGTTTGGAACAGGTTAATCCATAATTGATTGATTGATTGATTGATTGATTGATTGGATTTGTATGCCGCCCCTCTCCGTGGACTCGGGGCTGGATCAAACAAGGTAGAAAGCATAATCTGGTCTTCCAGAGATGCATTTTCCAGTTTCATGAAAAATAGTGGTAGTAGAAGCTTTCCCTAATCAGCGGGGATAGGGATCCAGATTGCAAGTGGGGGAAGCTGATACTATACACAATCCTGTCCCCTGTAACTCACTGAAGGTAACCAGGCAATCCTTTCTCGTCAGAATTTGATCAACTGGCATGGAACTCAAAACACTTGGGAGCAATTTGGTCACCAGCAGTTGCCTAGATAATTTGTCACAACTTATATAGTTTGATTTTACCAAAGCTCATAAAGTGTATACATGTACACTTTGAATAGGTGTTTTGTTTTATATTTTTTATATTTTTCCATAGAAAAGACTTTGTATAAGACGCCAAAGAGAACTCAGGCGAGCAGATCAAGGTTGCCTACTTTCAGTTCTCCTACAAATGAAATTGATAATCAGCAAGAGATCTTTTGGGATCCTCAGTCACCTACAACATATAAACTAGGTAACTATTGCTCATATTTTGAAATGTTTTCTAAGTAATTTATCTTTCAAAATGTTTTTTTGCATTGTGCTGTTTTGCTTCAGGAAACTTCCCTGAACCCTCCGGAGTGCAAAAAACAGCACAACGGCAAAAGGGGTTTTTTTTTGGCTCCGGTGCTTCAGGGAAACTTCCCTGAAGCATCTGGACGGTGAAACAGTCTTTCCCAAAGCCGAAAATCAGCTGGCATGCTGGAGCTGACATAGGGCGAAGTCTCATGGCTCTGCATGCCACCTGTGGCACGCTGTCAAATAAAAATATTTGCAGTTAAATATGCTTGTGTAGCCTTTTAAAGACTTTACTGCTTTACTCTTGGGCTTCCATCTTCCAGTGTAATGTGGAACCTTATTATAAGGCATTCTTCCCAGCTTGTCCTGCCAGGAGCTGAGCTTGTTAAGTTTTCCAAATAGAAACAGGTTTTGCTTTCTTTTTGGATTTTTATTGTCTTTTGCTGTTTTGTGTTTGTCCTTTCTCTAATGGATTTGTAGTGCTAAATGGGAGTTTTATGCTAATTTAAGTTTTATAGCTGCCCATCTGATATTGGTAGTACACACAGTTAAAATAACACCCCCCACCAAAAAAAATTATGTTGATTGATTTGTTCAGTGATCCATTGTTTTGTTTCCCCAGCCCCTCACAATTTATCAGAAGTTCTCTTCCACACATCAATATTTTTTCTATCCTACTTTTTCAAATTTTCCTTCTATAGAGTTTCCACCGCATGCACCATTTTGATCTTTGAAAGCATAAACACATCATGGCCTTTATACATCTTTTCCAAGGCTTTCATGGCTTTTCTACCTTGTGCTAATGTGTAGCATATTGGTCTTTTATCTGATGATTCTCAAAGACAGAAAGTGTCTGTTATTGTGATGTCTTCATTATGAATTCTGATTGTTGTCCTGTTGTCCTTATTTTAAATATTTAATTGTTGTCATATTTTTGTCATTCTCCTTAAGGTTAATGTATTTCTTCATTGGGAAACTGTGTGCTTATACATTAGCCAGTCTTGGCCTGCTTTTAAGGTAGAAGTGGTCTCTTATTCCAGTTTCTTCTTTTTTTAGGCAACATTGAGAAGAAACTGACAATTGGTGGCCATACAGTTGAGATCTCAGAGATTGTTAATCGAATTGCTCCTCAGGTAATGATTTTTCTAGGATACAACTCTATAAATTTGGCGTTTTGTACTTTCTTTTACATGAATTTGCATCTGATTAGAGCAGCCTATATGTCGGGTAAAAAATAAACAATTTAGTTTGAGGAAAAATAATATATTTAGTTCCCTCTTAAAGGTGTTTTTTCAAAACTCTCAAATGCAGATGGACTGCTGAATTTTATCCTAATAGATTTGTTCTCTATGTTGTGCCATACTTTTTTTCAATCCATCTTTCAGTCCATCTATTTGAAAGACAAAGGTCAGTCTTTTGAAGACAGCAAAGTCCACATCCTGGACAGTGAGACCACTGGTTTAAAGAGCCGTCTATGTTAAAATTGAACATATTGAAGGGGAGAGATACAACACCACATGTCTCCTGTTTAAAACAGTCCTTTCAGCAGTTCCAATTTTCACTCTGATTCAGATCTCCCTGAGGACACAGATAAACCAAGTGGTCTTAGCTACTCTCAGAGAGCTAATGACTGACAACCACATGACTTCAAGGAATAACACATCGTTTCATTCCCCACCATTCAGTCAGAACTGAATAAGCTTGGATGAAGCCAAATGTCTTCAAGAAAAAATAAACTAGTTGCCTTTTTAAAAAGCGCCTTTGGAAACATGGGCTGAATGACTAAGAATCTTCATAGATATTTAAACCAGAGTTTGTTAAATCGTTTAACCAAATTACCTTTTTTCACAGACCCAATGTCATTCATACAAACCTTGGTTTTTTTACACAAGCTTTTCAGCAGTGGAAGTACCAAATTGAATTCTTGACTCACAAACAAGCAATTATAAATTGCTTCCTTTATTCAAGGATATACTTAAACTACTGATTTAGATTATCAGGTAACATTCACATCCTGATCTTAATAATAATAATAATAATAATAATAATAATAATAATAATAATAATAATGATGATGATAATAATTTATTGGATTTGTATGCCGCCCCTCTCCGTAGACTCGGGGCGGCTAACAACAATGATAAAAACAACATGTGACAATCCAATAATAAAACAACTAAAAACCCTTATTTATGAAACCAAACATACACACAAACATACCATGCATAACTTGTAATGGCCTAGGGGGAAGGAATATCTTAACTCCCCCATGCCTGGTGGTATAAATGAGTCTTGAGTAGTTTACGAAAGACAGGGAGGGTGGGGGCAATTCTAATCTTCTAATTTGTCCTGAGAACAGTCTCACTATTGGAAAATTCAGAAATACCAAATTGGCAGGAGTAGCCAATACCCCAGAGGACACGCTCAGGATCCAGATGGATCTTTACAGACTTGAACACTGGGGCCAAACAAATAAAATAAAATTCAATGCAGAGAAAAGTAAAATCCTACACCTAGATAAGAAAAACCAAAGACATACATATAAACTGGGTGAAACCTCACTCAGAGTAGGAGTGACTGCGAGAGGGATCTTGGTGGACAACCAACTAAATATGACCCAACATTGTGCAGCAGCAGCCAAAAAAGCCAATACAATCCTAAATTGCATTAACACAGGAATATAATCTAGGGCTAGGGAGGTAATAATACCACTATAAAGCCTTAGTTAGAGTACTGCACCCAGTTTGGGTCACCACACTACAAAAAAGACATTGAAACTAGAGAAAGTACAGAGGAGAGCAATCAGGATGATAAGGAGACTGGAAACTGAATCATACAAAGAGCGGTTGCAGGAACTGAGCATGGCCAATCTGGCGAAGAGAAGGACCAGAGGAGATATGGTAGCAGTATTCCAATACTTGAGGGGCTGCCCATAGCAGTGTTCCAATACTTGTGGGGCTGCCTCAGGCTGTTTTCCAAAATACCAGAAGGCCAGACAAGGAATAATGGATTGAAACTGACCAAGGAGAAATTCAACCTGGAAATAAAGAGGAAATTTCTCTTGGTGAGAGCGATAACCAGTGGAGCAGCTTGCCTGCGGAGGTTGCGAGAGCTCCAACACTTGAGACTTTCAAAGGGAGACTAGACTTCCATTTGTCTGAAATGGTGTAGGGACTCCTACTTGAGCGGGGAGTTGGACTAGGTCCCTTCCAAATCAACTAAATAAAAAAATAAATTAAATTAATACTTTTAGAATTCAAAACACTGAGGTAAATTAGATAGATACTGTATGTCCATTTAGTCAAATTGATAATGTTTATTCTTACTATTTAGGATGAAAAACCTGCCTGTTATGAAGGATCCTTTCTGGGGCTATGGATTGGCGAAGATGCAATTCCTTGTACTCCTGGAGTAACAAAAGCACGATCTAGAACAAAAATAAACAATGCAAGGTATGTTGGAAAACTTGCTAGTTTGGTTTTTTGGAATCATCACAAAACCTCTATGTAGGAAAACCAGAGAATAGTTCGATGTAATGGTAAAAGTGTTGGGAAATGATGAACTATTCAAGAATAGTTAATTTTTTGAAGGAGTTGAATCTTATTGTGATACGATTGAGCCATCTTCCAAGAATGATAAATGAGCCATTTCCAAATACTTTATATTGATAATATTTTCCCCCATTGCTTATTCATGTAGAGATCATCACTTAAAACACGGAGAAGAGGAACTTATGAAATTAGCAAAGCAGTTTGATAAAAATCTGATTGATGCAGTCCAGGAACAAAACTTTCTTCAGCCAAATTCTATCCAGGTTTTATCAGCAGCAAAACCATCAACTGATCATCATATCCAGGTCGAGAGGGAAGATGAGTGGCAATTGCTGAATGAACATCCTGCACTTAATTCTACCTCGTCCCATGGGAGACTTAAGGATAATGCTGGAACATCTGAGAATCATAAGAGCAGTAATCAAAAATCCATAGATCTAGATGCTGAAGGGGCACTTAATGAGCTTTTTGATTGTTCTACCCAAAAGTGCAGTGGCCAATTGAGCCAAGGTTTGTTAAGCTCTTCCTTAATGCCCATTGTGCAGGAGAAGGGCACTTTGCTGGAGACAGAGCAGCCTTTGGTTAGTGATGAATCTCAAGGGCAAAGTGCCATGCATCTTAAACAGCATTCAAAATTCCTTCCAACTGAAAAATCTAGAACAACTTCTGTACAAACATTTCCAATTGCAGAGCTTTCTAATCATCCTGACAATACTTTCAGTGACGACAACTATGACTGGGATGATTCATTTCTCATGCAAATTACCCAAGAGCCCGAATTGGCGAAGAGTGCAGAAGATGCAATGAAGAATGCAAAAGGGACTCTTATTTCTGAGGAAATGGGAGAATCAAAAACATGGACTATAAATTCCAAGAAGCCATCTCTTGCCCAGGCTGGAGTTTGTAATTCTTCCAATACCATACCAGTATCATGTGTTTACATGTCAAACCAAGACATTCGGACAGAAAAAGGCAATATTGTTTCTTTTCATGACGATAGCTTATTAAAAATCAACAAGGTTGATTCACCTAGGCAAAACAACACTCTGGACTATAATTTTACTTCAGTGAAGTCTAAAAATAAGAATGTGCCTCATGGCCCTTCCCATCTCAAAAGTGCTGCAAATACAAGTTCTGAAAAAAGAACTTCGATTTCATATTCTGATCTTGCTAAACTGTCAACTGGGAAATTCAAAAGCCACGCACATGGCACAAGCTACAAGGCCCCAGTTGTTTCTGCCAATAAAAAGCATGATCCAAAGACAGCAGCTAACCAGGAAAACTCTGATGGTCCACAACAGACATCTGCGGCAAAGAAAGGCGCGTTTTCATTCGGTGATTGGGGTGAACCCAAGTTTTCAGACGAAGTTCTAGAATTGTTTTGTGAATCTAATACCTCTTGGGGCACCCACTGTGATAATGATGATGATGACTTACTTTATCAAGTTTGTGATGACGTGGAAAGGAAAACGCAGAGCCAAATGGGTATGAAGGAAACCGGAAAAGATAAATCAGTGGCAAAGAGTACTTCCAATTTGGCACAGAGCCTTTGTCAGCCAGGGCCCAGTCAAGGGCTTTCCATTTGCCTGCAGACTGAGAAAAATCGTGCAGGCAGAAAAACCTTTTCCTTGGATCTGCCCATTGCAATAAGGAAGAGTGAAAATTCTGTCAATAGATCTACAGTGTTTGAAGACAGCTTTGCACCTGGAACTGGCATAGCTTCTATGTCCAGTGTGCAGATAAATATTAATCATGGGCAGTGGCAGAATGGCCATGATGTGGGCAAAATAAAAACTAACTGCAATCAGTTATCTTCTGAAAAATCCAAATATGTGTTCAAAAAGGCCAGTAGTTCTCAAGCCCTTGTTTTGGACCATAAAAATGTGAATGTTAGCAGTCTTTCTGGAACTAACAAGGGGCTGTGGGAAAGCAAGAATGCACCAAATATTCCATTTCAGAAAGTCATGAATGGCAAGCCAGTTGTTAAGAACATTGATTTTGCACCATCTGAGAAAGGTAGGTGTTGCTGGATTCTTCTCAAAATAACACAATTGTTATAGGTAAGCAGGTAAACCTTCATTCATTGAATCCCTGGATCTTTATAGAATTCACACTGTCACTGAAGCATTAGCTAGCCCTGAAGTGGGTTCTGTCATAGATAAGGGACAATATCTGAATAAAGGCATTGTTAGATGAGATTGAGGATGCTTTTCTCATCCAATAATGAATTTATATTGATCAGTTAGACTCCCTGGCGCACCCACTACTGGGGCATGAACACAGTGTTTTCTTAAAAGGGAATGACACTTTGGTATCATTTGGGTATGATAGTGTAAAATAAAACCTTTGACAAAATGCAGGAATCCCGTAGGAGATAGGTTTATTTGTGATATATGAGCTAGTTCCTAAACCCCATGGTATAGCTTTCTTTTATAGATTCATCTGCCTGGCATTAGTGCTGTCTGTTCTGATCTTTGGATGTAGCTAAGCTAATTTCATTCTGCCTTTTTTTAATCGTACCAGGATGGTATCAATTATTTAAGAAGATTGCCAAAATCCATGTTTAAAAATGAAACGGTACAAGTGATACTTACAATTAATAGTTGAACTTTTAATAATTGCTCTTACTCCATTTTCTTAGACTCTATAAATTGGTTCTTGAAGGGAGCAAGATTTTAAACTGCCCTTGATATAGGTGACCCCACCCACCCCTTTCCCCTTTTATTTGGTTGATGTTTTTGCAAGAATTAGAGGGCAAGAGTTATTCTGATATATTATTAATGAAGTTCCTCCTACTCCTGATCATTAGAAACAAGGTACTGGGTAAATGTGGCTACATCAGACCATTTGCCTTCTCTTTGCAGAATATAAAAGTAGGAGGTGTTCTCAAGAAGAAATTGCACGGAAAAAGCAGGAAGCTCTTGAGCGAAGAAAGTGTAAAATGGAAACATTGTTCAAAAATGCTGCACCTACCTGAGTACTTTTCATACAGAAGAATTAATGGCAGGTGGGCAGTGGAGTCATTGTCTATATACAGTATATATATATATGTATATGTCTATATTGAAGAGTACTGCCAATTACTTCACTTACTGCTGCCTTTATTCTTCTACAGAATGGCAGTATTAATTGCTTTTGAATTTCCTTCCTTCTCTGTTTTTTTAGAACACTATTGCTTACAACCTTTTTTTAAAAAATAAATTATTTATTTGGACATGGGATATTAGAACTATTTAGCTGATATCAGTTCTTTTCTGATTAAATCATGCAATTGGCATTTGTTATTCCCCATGAAACATAATGTGTCAGTTCTTTCTTTGGAATGTTTCAGAAGACCAATATCCAGTTTAATTATACATTGGTCATTTAGTCCATATCCCATACAATGTTAGCCTAAATTTTGTAACAAACATTTTGTTTATACTGAGGTCATAAATGATAACATTCCAAGCTTTAAAGTTTGTACCAATAATGTAAACGTTTAATAGTGAGCCTTGGATGTAACTCACAGCTTGGTTCCATTTTAATTTTATTTTATCACTACATTATAAAGGACTGTTTCTGTAGTAAAAGCATGTGAAAGTTTTCTATCATTTATTTATCATTGTAAATTACGTACATGCTGTAAATTGTAATTAAACTGATAGCAATTTCTCTGATTATATTCTTCTCTCATATGTCATGAGGACCTAACCACCATAGTATTCTTGCCTCTTGACAGAAGTGAAAGTCATCTGCTCTCTGTTGGAAGTCTGTATCAGTGTGTTGGTGACTTCCCAAGCTGTTCTTTTCCGATTCAATTCTGTAGCTCAACATAATAAACAGGGAGATGATAGCTGGTCCCTAGTTATGGGGCCTACTCATCTTCAGTAAGAAAAAAAAATGTATTTTTTCTGCATCATGACAGAGTTGAGGATTGAGTTTCAGACACTATTGACTTGGAAGCAATGCACGTCTTCTTATTTACAAAGGTAGCTCTAGTTTCTCACATTTGGGGATGTTTATTGTGAGGAGATGTTACAAGGAAACTAATTATTCTAGATTCTTATGTGATTCTAATTCTTATGTGATACCAGCCCCAAGGGCCATCCTACCATAAATACATGCCTCTACAAAAACTTCATACATGGCTAAAAATTGTGGTCAGATCTGGAATTTTCAGTAAAAGGGACAAATTTAATTTTCTTCTGGAATATTGTATCAGGTCTATTCCAGTTCAGTACTCCAATTCCAGCATCAGTTTAGGAGAATTTTTATGCAAATCTATTTACGAAACCAAACCAGGACCTCCCATGTAAATAAATTACTGATACTCTCTGTCCTCCAACATTAGTGTCTTCTATTTTTTTGTCTAAAAAGATCACCCAGTATATAGAAGCAACTTAGGACATCACTATTGTATTCTCCCATAAGAGAACAGATCATTTCCACTTATCTGAAGTCGTTATGCTCTAGAATCAGGGGTGGATTGCTACTACCGCAGCTACCGGTTTGCTGCGCGTGCAGCTTCAGTTGTGTTGCATGTGTGCGAGTGCTATGCATTGCGTGTCCCTACCATATTTGCTTCTGCGCATGTGCAGGAAACAAAAATGCACTGAAATCTTGTGAGGGGACATGTGCGAGAGATTTCAGCAATTTTTTGCTTCCGTGCATGTGCAGAAGCAAAAAAAATCATTGAAATATCTCTCTCATTTGCCTCTCGTGAGATTTTGCTTCTGCATATGCGCACAAAGCAAAAAAGATGGCAGCGCCCATAGGATTGCCACCGGAGCGGTTGCGTGCAAATTTCGTAATCTGGCGGCTGCTACCAGTGCACAGTCCGCTACTGCATCGGTAGCAACATACTACTGTCTACAATGATAATGTTTTCAGGTGGATTTGCAAGAAGTAGCAGAAATTTCTCACGTTGTAAAATGTTACTAGAAACTTTGCTTTCTCCATATTTTTATGTGGTTATAGTAAGTCATATATCTAACATAGTGCAATCTATGTTGTCTCAGGCAATTCTAATTAAATAATTGGACGAAACTTTTCAAGGGTAAAAACAGCAATTGTAGTCTTCTAATGGCTAATCTGGTGTAGTGGTTAAGGCACCAGGTTTAAAGACAGGTATCTATGTATTCTAGTTCTGCCTTAGGCACAAACCTAGTTTGGTAACCATATGCCAGTCACTCTTTATCTGTCCTAGATAGCAGGCAAGAGCAAACTATTATTGAAATATTACTAAGAAAAATACAGGAACTTCTCCAGGCAGTCATTAGGAGCCAGCACTGACTTGAAAGAATCATTCCACATCCAAAAAGTCCTCTAATGGCCACGAATTGGGTTGGCTGAGAAGACCCTTGTTCAGATTGTCTCAAAACACCATGAATATCATAGGTGTCTGAACTTACCCATCTACAGTATCATAATTCCGACCTGCTTCCTAACTATTGCAGTAATGTTAAGACTATTTTTAATGACCTCCCTCATAATCATGTTTATATCAGATACAAGCTAGATTTTTTTAATGAAGTCCAATGTGTACTTTATTGGATACACACCAAAAAGTAAATCCATGTTTCAAAGTACGTATTTTAAGCACAAAAGAAGCCCTCACAAGATCATGTCGCTTATACAAACCTTGAAATATGAGTTGGATGAAAGAAGAGAAAAAAATCAGAGAACACAAGCCTATCTTCTATCTATACAGTTTGACTCATTTGAAAAGCAGAATGCTGTCGACATGCAATCAACGAAATGGCCGATCTTACACAAAAGCTGAATACAAAGGAAAAACACATGCATGAATACAGATAGTACTTGATTTACATTCATTCATTCAAGCTTGAAATTACAATGGTAATGGACAAAGGGACTTACAATCTATACCCAAAGTTATGGCTGCTATACGCCTGGCAGGCACATGATCAATATTTGGATGCTTTGTAATCTGCTTCTCTTAAGACTGACTACAGGAAAATGGCAGTTCCCCCTATCCACCTATCTTCCCTCTCATCCTGCCCTGTTGGATCCCTTGGGCCTGCTCCCAGCCCTGCTGGGTCCCACATCCTTGGGCCTCCTTCCCCACAGTCATGACTTGTTCCACGTACCTTTTCCAATGAGCACTTTTCCCAAGGAGAAGCAGCCGGTGTGCCATGTGGTTTTTCCTACATAGAAGCCATGACGTGATGCTATTCTGGAAGCAGGTGCCACATGTTGGAAGCTGCTGCAATTCTCACATTCTTCTTGCCTCCAAAATGGCACCCATTTTCAGTATGGCATCCCCTTGGCTTCTGTGTAGGTTGACTCCACGATGGAACTACTTGGGAAAGGTGGCTTTGAGAAAAAGTACTGGTAAGTAGAACAGAGGAGGAGACTTCCAAGTGAATGGGACCAAGAGTGGTGGGAAGCTCTTCTAGGGGGGCCTTTCAGAGGAGGAAGGCCCTGGCCCAATGCAGGACAAGTGTGCTCTAATGTGGGCCTCTGTCTGGCCTCCCAGGGAGCTTTATCAGTCTCTTAAGGCAGTGTTTTTCAACCAGTGTGCCGCGAGACATGGTCAGGTGTGCCGCGAAGCTCAGCAAGAGAGATAAAGAGAGAGAGAAAGAAAGCAAGAGAGAAAGAGAAAGAAAGCAAGAGAGAGAAAGAAAGCAAGACAGAAAGAAATGCAGGGAATTAGGGAAAGAGCAAAAAAGAGCAGAAAAGAGGAGGGAAGGAAGAGAGAAAGGGATGGAGAGAGGGGAAGGAAGGAAGAGAGAGAAAGAGAGAGAAATAGAGCAAAAGGGAGGAAGAGAGAGAGAGAGAAAAAAACTTTTTCCCAAACTTTTTTTAGCCCCCCCCCCTCAATGTGCCCCATGATTTTGTATATGTAAAAAATGTGCTGCAGCTCAAAAAAGGTTGAAAATCACTGTTTTAAGGGACCCACTTAACAACCACAATGGAGAGATTGCATGGTGGTCATTAAGTGAGGCAATCGTGGACTCAATTGCATCCATAAATCCAGGCTCAATTCTGTTAGCAAGGAGAGGACTATGTATACTGCACAGAGAGAGGTCCAGAGAAAACATTGTTCACATGTTTCATTTTCAAAACGGCAAAGGATTGAAAGATTAGCTTATGTAACTTGGAGAAGAAGAGGCCAAATTTATGCTAGAGGAGCTGCCATCTCCATGGTCCACACTTTCGACGTTGCTGCTACCATCTTCATGGCTCGCACTTTCGACGTTGCTGCTACCATCTTCATGGCTCGCACTTTCGACGTTGCTGCTACCATCTTCATGGCTCGCACTTTCGACATTGCTGCTACCATCTTCATGGCTCGCACTTTCGACATTGCTGCTACCATCTTCATGGCTCGGATTTTCGATGTTGCTATTGCTGTCACCGCTACCTACTACAAAGCGACTACCTCCGCCCAGGTTAAGGCCTCTTCTGTAGCCAAGACCGCTACCAGCAGCCAAACCTCGTGAAACATATGAAGAGATAACAGCTGCAATAAGAAGAGACAGAGAAGACTGATCATTTTCTGTTCTGAGAAAGGCAGCTGTCTTGTAGAAATTATAGGAACGGACTCTTGTCAAGTCCATTTTTCCTAAAGGACCTTCTAACATTCCCCCAACATGAAATGAATTTGAAATGTCTTTTATTTATTTTATTTTATTTCTCAATGGTGCCAAAGGTCAGGTGAAAGAGTATGAGGATCTTGCTTGAGATCAAATGCAAGAATATCAAAGCCATATGAGACCACAAGATGAAATTACTAACACATTGTGAAATTTGGTGATGGATCAGCGTTCCTACAGATTTGTGTGTTGCTCTCTGAGGCCTGAAAAATTGGTTGAATTTTGTCCTTAGGCATGCTACAGGTATTAAAAAAGTAGATAAAAACAGGTGCAGGTTTTCATTGCATACCAAGGGTGGGTTCTAACTTATCTTGCTGCCAGATAGCTTCCTCCTGCAGCGCATGGCTGTGTGCTTTGCGCACGCACGGAGAGGGGCGGCATACAAATTCAATAAATAAATACCCAGTGCCAACATTTTTTAAAAAATCTCCCCCAAAAGCCAAAAACAAAATGGTGACACATAGGCAGTGCCGGAAACTTGGCCAAAAAAAGAGATGGCGGTGTCCATGGATAGGCACGACAGAAGAGGTTCCATGATGTCATTGTGACATCACCAGCGGGTTTCTACCGGTTTGGGGAAACTGGTCCTAACCGGGAGGAACCCATATGTGTGGTTCTCTGTTGACCTAACACCAAGAACTATGCTGTGCTTCTACTAGTCTAATTGCCAAAGTTATGATTGCAAAACCTACAATTTTAGGGGAAGAGACAGGGCAGGGGGATGGAATGATAGCACAAAATGCAGTTTCCTCCATCTAAATAGAGGTAAGGAGCCTCTTAATCACTGTGCAGCAAAGGTCCTATAATGTGAATATTCTTCGCTATACTTACAGAGGTTCACTGCACCTGCTGCATCACTTGCCAATCTGTCAGGAAACAAAGCAGAAGTCAAGCATGGGTTAGAATTCAAATGTATATTCTGAGCATATACAGCTGACTGAAAGAAAACCAATGTTGTATGACTATTGTTGCAAAGTCAGCAAATCCTTAGTGATACTGAAAGATGAATTTCAAAGGAAAAAGACTCACTGTGCCCACAGAAATAGATGCTAATGAGAATGGAATTTTTTGTTTTGATGGAGATTGAGGACTTCCACCAAAAAACCCCAAACACCCCCACCAAACAGCAATATCTATAAAAGTCTATTTGAATGGACTGTCACTGACCGACATTCTTCTCCTTCAAGAAGTTTTCTGTAGGTAACAATCTCAATATCCAGGCCGAGCTTCACATTTAGTAGGTCTTGGTAGTCCTTGATTTGCCTGGCCATTTCTTGCTGGGCTTTCTGAAGGACTTCCTCAAGGTCAGTCAGTTTCTGCCTTGCGTCTTTGAGTGCCAGTTCACCTCGATCTGCTGCTTCAGCAATCTTTGCCTTTAGTTGAGCACACTTAAGGGAGGAAGGAAAGAGAAAGTAGCATAGAAGATCATCTCTTCAGAACAGAGTAAAATATCTCCAGTTATATTACACACTTTGGAAGAGCCGTTTGGGCTATAGAATCATAGGGCTGGAAGGGATCTTGAGAAATCTTCTAACAGAATCTCATGCCCAAGTCAGGAGTCCTTATACCATTCTGGACAAATGGTTGTCCAACCTTTTCTTGAAATCCTCCAGTGATGAAGCACCCACAACTCCGGGAAGGAAGCATTTAAGCTTGCAAGGAAATAGGATACTTTCAGTATCATGTATACAGCAATTGGGCTGTATTAGTGACAGGGATTGCCTTTGCAACAATTTCCAGGTTAGTTAGTGAAGTACAGTGGTACCTCGAGATACGAGTTTAATTCGTTCCGGACCTGCGCTCTTAAGTCGAGCAGCTCTTATCTCGAACGACTTTTCCCCATAGGAATTAATGTAAATAATTTTAATTGGTTCCAGCCCTCAAAAAACTCACAAAGTTAGTCTAAATTATGCAAAAAGACATTGCAAGAATAAATGTAACTTTACTTATTAATAAGATGATAAGCTGAGAGCTTTCCTTCCCTTCCTCTTTTTACCCAAAACAATCAACATGGCAAACTTTTATTTTTATTCATTAAACTGTAGTTATTTATTCAATTTCACTGCCACCCAATCCTGTAGAGGGAGGAAAGAAGGGAGGAAGGAAAAGGAAAGCAAGAAATGGAGGGAGGAAAGGAAGGAAGGAAAGAAAGAAAGGAAGGAAGAAAGAAAGGGTGAAGGGACAGGAACAGAGGAAGGAAGCAAGGAAACTTATGAAAGGGGAGAGTAACTTCACTGCCACCCAATCCTGTAGAGGAAAGAAGGGAGGAAGGAAAAGGAAAGCAAGAAATAGAGGAAGGGAAGGTAAAAGAGAGAAAGAAAAAGAGCAAGAAAGAAAGCAAGCAAGAGAGAAAGAAAGAAAATGAAAGAGAAATAAAAATAGAGAGGGAGAATGAAAGAAATGGAAGGAGGGAAGGAAGGAGAGAAAGCAAGAGAAAGAAAGAAAGAGAAAGAAAGAAAAAAAGAGAAAGAAAAAAGAATGAAAGAGCAAGAGAGAAAAAGAAAGAGAGAGAAAGAAAGAAAGGCAACTTCAAAGAAAGGCTCACTGAGCATCTCTCTCTCTCTCTTTCTATCCCTCTCTCTTTCTCTCCCCCCTCTCCCCCCCTTTCCCTCTCTCCCTCTCTCTCTCCCCCCTCTCCCCCCTTTCCCTCTCCCCCCCCAGGCCGGCAGCGATGTTTTAAAACAGCCGCGCCGTTTGCGAGCTAACTCCTGAGGTGCGGAAGTTCGCCTTTGGCGTTTGGGCCACTCGGAATGTGAAATTCAAAACAGCGTTCGGATCCCCCCACCCCCAGCAGAAGCCAAGGACCCCCAGAGTGGGGCGGCAGGGGAGGCGACCGCCTCTCCACTCACCAAGTGCCGGGATACGAGCCGAGAAGAGCCGGGCTGGCTTACTTTCCTTCCTTCCCGCACTGATGCAGAGCCACTCGAACAAAGCGTCACGCCCCCCTGACGCTTTTGGCGGCAAAAGAGCCCAGCGTCACTTCGGAAGCCGCCGAAAGCATCAGAGGGGCGCGACACTTTGTTCGAGTGGCTCTGCATCAGCGCGGGAAGGAAGGAAAGTAAGCCTTCTCGGCTCGTATCGCGGAGAGGGGCGGCATACAAATCCAAGTAATAAATAAAATAAAATAAAAAAATGTCTCTCCTCTCCCAGCTCTTATCTCGAGTAGCTCTTAAGTCGAGCAGCTCTTATGTCGGGGTTCCACTGTAGTAGGCTCAACCACGTTACTGCTGCTTTATCCTGACAAGATGAAGTACCTTGTATATGTAGTCCTTGATTTAGGACTCTCTGAAGTTATGACAGACACCTCCCTCCCCCCCAAGTTACTTACAACCCAGTACAGTGGAACCCCGACATAAGAGCTGCTCTACTTAAGAGCAACTCGAGATAAGAGCTGGGAGGGGAGAGATATTTTTGTTCTACTTACAAGCCCAAATTCGAGATACAAGCGCCAAGGAGCTGTCTCCTGAAGCCAAACGCTAACTTCCGCGTTCGGCTTCAGGAGACAGCTGCGAAGCGGCGCGCGTGTTTTAAAAGGTTGCAGCCGGCCTGGGGGGCTCGGGGGGGTGCTTGCAGCTTTCTTTCTTGCTCTTTTTCTTTCTCTCTTTTACCTTCCCTTCCTCTATTTCTTCTTTTCTTTCTCCTTCCCACCTTCTTCCCTCCCTCCCTCCCTTCACTCATTCCTCTCTTACTCTCCCCTTTCATAAGTTTCCTTCCTTCCTTTCTCTGTTCCTGTCCCTTCCCTCTTTCCTTCCTTCCTTCCCACCCTCCGTCCATTCATTCACCCATTCCTCTCTTGATCACTTAAAGCCGGTCCCTGGTGCAAAAAGGGTTGGGGACCTCTGTCCTACAGGATTGGGTGGCAGAGAAGTTGAACATATGTAAATTTAAAAGTTTAAGAAAGTTTACAAGTTAAGTGAAAGAAACTTCATTATTCATTTATATGTACATGTACATTTCTTCATTAAAAACATGTCTTTCTGCATAATTTAGACTAACTTTGTGAGTTTTTTGAGGGCTGGAACCAATTAAAATTATTTACATTAATTCCTATGGGGAAAAGTCGTTCGAGATAAGAGCTGCTCGACTTAAGAGCGCAGGTCCGGAACGAATTAAACTCGTATCTCGAGGTACCACTGTATTGAAGTTATGGCCTTTATGACTACTGCAGGTGTACTGCACTGCCCCACTCTGCCTATCTCCCCCCCTCCCCATCCTGTCCTGGGCCTGCTTCCCACCTCACCAGGTCCCATAAAACCCACATTGTGGCTCTTCTGAAAACGGTGCCCCCTTATGGGATAAAGTCATAAAGCCCAGGGATGCTGTGGGATGGAGTGGCCTGCCCTTACATAGAAACATAGAAACATAGAAGATTGACGGCTATTTCCTGTATTTTATCTTACAATGGATATATGTTTATCCCAGGCATGTTTAAATTCAGTTACTGTGGATTTACCAACCACGTCTGCTGGAAGTTTGTTCCAAGGATCTACTACTCTTTCAGTAAAATAATATTTTTCTTCTACCCCTTCTACCCCAATGCAAGCTCCAGGGCTTTTCTGAAGTGTTTGATTGGTGTGGGGAGGATGGTGTGGTCCCTGGTCGAGTGGGAGACAGGCCTAAGGTATGTGGAGACCCCAAGTGAGAGTGCCTCAGGGGGTCAGGGAGATGTTGAGAGAACTTGTCAGGGCCTACCACACCTGAGACATCCCACGCACTGCTTAATGGCAGCATTGAAGTGGGGGTCATCAAACAAGGCATACAAATCTAATAAATAAGTCATTCACAAAATTGTTAAGTGAGGCAATTACATCAATTCACCTAACAACTGAAACAACTTGCAATGGTAACTGGCAGGCTTCATTACTGTCATGCGTCAAGGGCTACCTGTAAATGGAAAGTTGGAAGAAATGTGCGGGCGAGGGAAAAGATGACAGTTTGCAGTTGCATGGTAGCCAGGAAATTTACAGCTGTTTGAGAAAAAATAACTGGTATGAGGAAATTATGTGGATAAGCATCATAGATGCCGTGCTATACTTTGTTTTGCAGGCAGGTAATGTAAATAGGTGGATTGTCTATGTACAACCTGTTGTGTTTCATATATAGTGGAACCTCGGTATTTGGTTACTATTAAACCTGTCAAATTTGGTACTGAAGGTATTTTGATGCAAAACGTTGTCCCGGTTTTAGTAGTTTCTTTGGTATTTAGCATGTTGCAAAAGGAAGAGGGAGATGAGCATAGAGAGTGGACAGGAAATAGCCCACGCTGGGAAGATCACTGACAGGAAAAAGGACAGATAGAAAGTTTTTTCCTGGCCAAAACATATAGTCATGTGCTAAGTCTCTTGGTTTGTTTGGCACCCCTAGTGCCTTTTAGAACCAATTGGTGTTGAATAGCATAGTACCATTATACAATTGTTGCTAATTTTGAGGTTAAATACATGTTAAAAGGTAGCATTATATTAAGGATGAAAAATATTTCAATCTGCACTTTAGAAATGAATGAGAAGATCACAACACTGATTATTCTTTCAGGCCAGAAGTGTGGCTGAGCTGTACCAATGTATGATCACAAATTTGGAAGAACACAGTAACCTACCTGCTTTTTCACACCTTCAATTTCAGCCTTCAGTCTCTGGACATGTCGGTTAAAATCTGAAATCTCTTGCTTGGCATTACGAAGATCATCAGTGTGCCTTCCAGCTTTACTCTGGAGTTCTTCGTACTAAAAAATGTAGAAAGCAGCCACTGTAGTTTTAATTATTATTTGAGTCAGTTTAATTCATTTGTGAGAGTGTATATATCTACCGTAGTTTTTGGAGTATAAGATACATGGGAGTATAAGACGCATGTATAAGGCGGATTCTCTGTTTCATATAAAGTGGAACCTCAGTATTTGACTACTACTAAACTATCACGTTTTGGAGGAGGAAAGCAAGGGGGGGAAATTCTGCCTCTGTCTCCCAGCAAACAGTACAGATGATATACACTGTTTGCTGTATTTCTGTGCATGTGTGCCTGACCCATAGAAATAGCAAAGAATTGGAGAAATGTACATTCGGGCAGTATATTAATGTCAGAAAGTTTTCTTAAATATAGTCACACTAACTCCTCCCAATTATTTAAATAAATCTACTCCAAACATGACCAAATCAATTTTAACTCAGCTGCCTTATGTTAATACTAAAACAGCATACTCTTAAATTTCAGACTATACTTGTACAGATTCTATTAAAATTGGTGTGGCTTTCTGGAAGTATAGTTATTCTCTGCTATTTAAAAGAAGATACAATACTACTGGGACTTTTCAGATCAAGCATTTATTTTTAAAAGCTTCATTTTGTTGTCTAGAACAATAATAAAGCAGTCTTTTAAAAATATGTCTAATAATTTGAACATTCTACAGACATTTATAGTTATTGACTTACCTACTTGCATCCAGTTTCAGCAGAAAGTAAAAATCCGCCTCTCCCTCCCAGCAATTTGCCTACTTGCAGCTAGCTTCAGTTTCAGTTTAGTATGTGGCCTGCCTGCAGCCTCAAATCAGCTGAGGGTGGGGAAACTGATAATGAGTTTCTTGCCTTAACAGGCTCTGTTCTGTTTGCTGAAAGGAGGTAAATTGCTCAGAGGCAGAGGCGAAATGGGGGGAGGGGGCTGGGGGGGGATACATTCGGTGAATAAGATGCACCAAAGTTTTCACTCTCTTTTGATGGGGTGGTGGTAAAAAGGTGCATCTTATACTCCGAAGATATGGTATTTGTCTACCGGCCTTGCCCAATCTGATGCTTCAATGTGCTTTGGAATGCAAATCTTACATTTCCCAGTCAAAAGTCATTGGTAATGCTAGCTGAGAAGTAGGGAAGTTGTTCTTGAGGACATTAGGCACGTAAAAACTGCAGCAAATTGAAAAACAAATTGGGGGGTGGTGTCAGATTTTCCTCCCTTATATTTTACACGGCCAGAGTTGCCTGACTACTAATCGATTTACAATAAATGATTGGTGGGACAATGAGAAAGGAGAAGAGGCAACATCCCTCCAATTGGCTTGGCTTTGCTAATTCCAATTTTGGAAGAAAACATTTGGCCTCCCCTCACAGCTTATTCATGGTAAGGCAGCAACAGCTCACCCACCCAACATTCTGGATGATGATTTACCTTGTTTTGGTACCAAGCTTCAGCCTCCGCCCTGCTTTTCGTTGCAATCTCTTCATACTGGGCTTTGACTTCAGCAATGATGCTCTTGAGGTCCAGGTAGCGATTGTTGTCCATGGACAAAATCACAGAAGTGTCAGAGATCTGCCTCTGTAGATCTGCCAGTTCCTGCATGTGTGATAGGAATAGTCCACTCAGAAAATATACACAAAAAGGTTAGGCCTTGGCAAGTACCTAATTCAAAATTCAGAGCAAGCAGACCTTAATATTAGGTAAGTAAGGATATTTGGAAGGGGTGTTCGTTTTGCATAATTTTTTTCTTTCCCAAATTACTTTTTTCTAATGATCAGATTTATTGATAGAAAATACAGTTCACCAGAAAAGAGTTTGGGATGAAAGCTGTTTAAATATCTATGGAAAATCCAAAATACTACACAGGGCACAGAATTTTCAACACTCCTCCCCCCACACACCCCAAAAATCATATTTGTTCTCTTACTTGTTAAATGTAAGAATTCATTGCCTAAGTATAATTCTTTGTAACTTGTACAAGAGATTTTTGGGATTACCAAATGCCTGATCAATGTTTTTGTTTAATGAGAAAATTTATCTTTACATCTTAGGATTCTGGAACTGCAGGAATTCTTACATAATTCTTAATTAATTTTGAACCTATTTTGTAACTCTTTGTGTTCTTTAAATTACCTGAGGGATTTTCAACATCTTTTAATTTTAATTTAACCCAGGGTGTCAGACTTATTTCATTGAGGGTCGCATCAGGGTTGTGTTTCACCTTGGTGGTGGCGGTGAGGGGGGGCCATGGGCGTGGCCACCTCGATGTCACTTGTGTCAGCGCCCAAGCACTCTGCCAGTGAAAACAGAGCTCAGTTTTTTCTGGGAGAATCACCACAGGCAAGTCCTTCACTGTATTTAGAGCAGCTCCACGAGCCATATCTAAGCACCCTGTGGGCCTTGCGTTTGATACCCCTGATTTAACCCTTCCATGTTTCTTTCCTTGCTTCCTCCGTCCCTCCCTCCTTATAACAAAATATGCTATAATCTTGTTTATTGAGGTGTGAGGGAAACGGGACTTTTCACAGGGAAATAATTTCTGGAAAGTAAATGAATAGGGTAACTATCTCTGGCAGGACATATAATTGCATAATAGCACAGTTCAAAGAAAATAATATTGAGGCTTACCGTTTCATATAGAACTTTAAGGAAATCAATCTCATCAAGTAATAATGGTACTTTAGCTTCTAGCTCTGCTTTGGCCATGTAGGCATCATCCACTTCCTAAAAAGAAAACATTGGATTTAAGGACAATGAATTAAAGGACTACAGAGTTATTGTCCAGTCGGCAAAGCAGTGGAAGTGATGTGCTGGTGCCTGGAGGCTGTTAGGGTCTGGATGGATGTCAACAGGCTCAAACTCAACACTGACAAGATGGAGTGACTGTGGGTTTTCCATCCATTACCCGGGGGGGGGGGATTATTGGCCCCCTCGGAGAGGGTCCACAACTTGGCCGTCCTCCTCGATCCACAGCTGACGTTAGAACATCATCTTTCGGCTGTGGTGAGGAGGGCGTTTGCTCAGGCTCACCTGGTGCACCAGTTGCGTCCCTATTTGGACAGGGAGTCACTGCTCACAGTCACTCACGCCCTTATCACCTCAAGGTTCAACTACCTGCAACGCTCTCTACATGGGGCTACCTAGGCCATTACAAGTTATGCATGGTATGTTTGTGTGTATGTTTGGTTTCATAATAGGGGTTTTTAGTTGTTTTTTTATTATTGGATTGTACATGTTGTGTTTATTATTGTTGTTAGCCGCCCCGAGTCTACGGAGAGGGGTGGCATACAAATCCAATTTATTATTATTATTATTATTATTATTATTATTATTATTATTACCCCTGAAGAGTGTTCAGAAACTTCAGATCGTGCAGAATGCGGCCGTGCGAACAGTCATGGGTTGTCCAAGATACACCCATGTTTCGTCAACACTCCGTGGCCTGCACTGGTTGCCGATTAGTTTCTGGGCACAATTCAAAGTGTTGGTGATGACCTATAAGGCCCTACATGGCATCAGACCAGAATACCTATGGGACCGCCTTTTGCCACACAAATCCCAGTAGTTAATTAGGTCCCACATAGTTGGCCTTCTCCAGGTCCCATCGACTAAACAATGCCGTCGGGCAGGGCCTAGGGGAAGAGCCTTCTCTGTGGTGGCCCTGGCCCTCTGGAATCAACTTCCCCCAGAGATTTGAACTGCCCCCACTCTCCTCGCCTTCCACAAGACCTTAAAGACCTATCTATGTCATCAGGCATGGGGCAATTAATGTATCCCCTTTTTTGACCATTAAGAGTTATGTGTGGTTGTGACTGTATTGTATTGATTGTTTTTAATGATAGTGGGGTTTTAGTCATAGTTTTAATTATTAGATTTGTATTATATTATATTCTTTTGCTGTTGTGAGCCGCCCCAAGTCTTCGGGGAGGGGCGGCATACAAGTCTAATAAATTATTATTATTATTATTATTATTATTATTATTATTATTATTAGTTATTACATTCTACGTACTGTTCAATATTAAAATATGTATACATCTATGTACAGTATGTATGTGTGTATGTATGTATTTATGTATGTATGTCCTAATTGAGATAAGTATACTTGTTTCTGGGGTAGTCCAGCCTTTTAATATCACGGCACTGACTGCCTTTCTGCAAAGTGTTCATACTGTAGACAGACTCTCACCTTCTTGAGGGTTACAAAGTCATTCTCTGCTTCCGTGCGCTTATTGATCTCATCTTCATACCTATTTGGGGAGGAGAAAATAATAACACCTACTTAGAAAAATCTAGTGAAGCAGCTGTGGTTCTTAAAATTTTTTTAAAGGGTCCTGACAATATCCCGGAAGTGATTCTCAGTTGTGGCTGGTCAGTTTTCACAAAACGATCTGAGAAAATTGGCTTTGTTACCCATCTGGACCTACAAAGCCTGAAGGAGGACAGACAGATAGAAAGATGGACAATGTTTTGAGCATTTCATTCGCTACCAATTTTCTGTAATTGGGAGTGGCTTAGGCTTGTCACAATTGGCCTGGACAAGGCTGATTCTCTGTGTCAGTGTAATGATCATTTGAATTTGTGCAACCTGGAAATATTAACTATGCTGAGGTCCCAGGGAGTTGAAATCCACATACATGCAGAACACCTGATGGCCAAGAACCAAACTGGTTCTTTTATCCCTCACAACTAGCTGGTACACCACCTTGGTACTTTTGTTTTTAACAGAACCCATTGTGAGATTCTTAACTGCAATATTTGGACAGGGAGACACTTCTCAGTCACTCACGCCCTTATCACTTCGAGATTTGTCTACTGCAATGCTCTCTACGTGGGGCTACCTTTGAAGAGCATGTGGAGACTGCAAACATGGGGCTACCTTTGAAGAGTGTCTGGAAACTTCAAATCGTCCAAAATGCAGCCGTGTGAGCGGTTATGGGCCTTCCAAGACATGCCCATATTTCACCATCACTCCGCGGACTGCATTGGCTGCCGATTGGTTTCCGGACACAAGTCAAAGTGTTGGTTATGACCTATAAAGCCCTACATGGCATAGGTCATAGGCATAGGTCATAGGCATAGGTCACAGATTACCTCCAAGACTGCCTTCTGCCGCACAAATCCCACCAACGAATTAAGTTCGTAAGTAGAGGTACCACTGTATTTCAATACTCTTGCCAAAGGAACAGTTTGAGCATTTCCATGTAATTATCAGCAAAATTCTTATCTTAAATATATCTTTATCCTGGGCTACTTTCTATAGGAATCTTGTCACCACTAGTCAAGGTGAAAAACAGTTTTACTAAATTTTCACATGCACCTTAATAGGGCAAATTCATACCATTTCAGGCCCTGTCAGATGCAAAACGGCAACAAATTCATTGATAGTTCCCCCCTCATTTTGGTTTCTATGAAAATAAAACATAACATCAGGTGCAACGGGAAGGAGGGGTGGGGCATAATGATCTTTCAATTTTGCCATGAATTTGTTCCAGGGAATGTCGTGAATTGAGGTTGGTGCGAATAAGGTGAGAGCAGTCTTGAACATTTCTGGGCCACAGAAGTTACCAGACAATTCAGTATAAGTGTTGGAGATTAGGAAGCATTCAAAACCCATACTTCACCATCACTCTGTGGACTACATTGGTTGCCGATTAGTTTCCAGATACAATTCAAAGTCTTGATTATGACCTATAAAGCCCTACATGGCATAGCTTCAGATTACCTCCAAGACCGCCTTCTGTTGCACAAATCCCACCAATCCTTAGGGTCCTGTCAGCCAAACAATGTCGGCTGGCGGGACCTAGGGGAAGAGCCTTTTCTGTGTATGGGGCCCCTGGCCCTCTGGAATCAGCTTGCCCCGGAGATTCACACTGCCCCCACCCTCCTTGCCTTCTGAAAAAGTTTAAAGACTCATCTTTGTCCCCAGGCCTGGGGTCATTAGATCTTTCCCCCAACCAACAAGTGTTTTTTTTTTTAGTATGTTTTATGGAGTGAATGATAATGAATGTTTTAAATTATTTTAGGATTTTAGGGTTTTAATTATATTAATTGGATTAGATATGTTACTATGTTTTTATATATGTTGTGAGCTGCCCCGAGTCGTTGCAGAGGGGCGGCATACAAATCCAATTAACAAATAATAATAAATAGTGCAAAATGCAGTCGTGCAAGCTATTGTGGGACTTCCAAGATCTGCCACATCTCACAATTACTCTGCGAGCTGCATTGGTTGCCCATTGATATCCGGATGCAAAAAAGTGTTGGTTATGACTTATAAAGCCCTAAATGGCTTAGCACCAGATTACCTACAGGACCGCCTTCTGCCTCATATATCCCAGTGACCGGTCAGATCCTACAGAATCGGCCAGGTCCCGTCAGCCAGGCAATGTCATCTGGCGGGGCCTAGGGGAAGAGCCTTCTCGGTGGCAGTGCCTGCCCTTTGGAACCAACTCCCTCTGGAGATTTGCACCGCCCCCATCCTCCTGGTCTTTCACAAGGCTTTGAAAACTTACATCTGCCATCACGCCTGGGACTGCTGAACATCTAGCCCCGACCTTTAGTATAACTGTGGTGTGAGTGAATAGGGTGTATGAGTTTAAATTTGGGGCTTTAGATTGTTTTAAATATTGGACTTTGAATTGGTTGTTGTATTTTTTATATGTTATGAGCCGCCCTGAGTCTTTGGAGAAGGGCGGCATATAAATCCAATAAATAAAATATAAATATAAATAAATATCAGCAAATGGTGTAAATGAGGGAGCAAAGCTGAAGAGCTAAAAAACTTTAAGAGTCACTTTGGTTAAAGCACCAGACTCGTAATTTAAGAGATTGTGATTTATAATCCCATCTTGGGTACAAAGCCAACTCAATGACTCTCAGCTCTAGGAAGCGGGAAATGGCAAACCACTTATGGAAAACCTTGCCAAGAAAACCACAAGGTCCAGTCCAGGCCATCACCTGGCTTGCTGGCATACACATGCATAAAAGAGGGAGTAAGATGGAACTTGGAGGAAAGCTGAAGGTCTAAAAGTCTTACTTGTTCTTGTAGTCGTCTACAAGGTTTTGGGTGTTATGTCGTTCTCCCTCCAGCCTTAGTTTCTCCTTCTCCAGATCACTCAGCTGTGTCCTAAGATTGTTGATGTAAGCATTGAAAAGTTGCTCAATGTTACTCTTCACCTGTTTCTGGTCAAGTTCCTGAAGCAGAGACCACTTTGTTTCCAGCACTTTATTCTGTTGCTCAAGGAAACGCACCTGGAGGCCGAAAGACACAGATTTTTCTTTTTTTTGTGGAGCAGGTGAATGAAACCATAAATCTCCTACAATGTTTCTCAAGTCACCTTGATTTGCTTTTGAGCAGATTGTAGATATTACTTTTTCTCCATTTAATACCCTGGATACATGCAGACTATATTAAGGGATTGGAAAAAAGTGTTCATTATTTTAAAACTGATTCAGATTAACAGAGTTGGAAGGAACCTCGTAGATCATCTAGTCAAACCCATTGCCCAAACAGAAAAACCTACATCATTTCTGACAGATGGCTTCCGCTGATGAAGCTCTCACAATTTCTTAATGCAAACTGTTCCATTGGTTGATTGCTCTGACTCTCAGAAAATGTATCCTTATTTCCAGATGGAATCTTTCCTTGTTCAGTTTCCATCCATCATTTCTTGTCTGGCCTTCAGATGCTTTGGAAAATAGCTTGACCCCCCTCCTTTCTGTGGCAGCCCCTCAAATACTGGAACATTGTTATCATGTCTCCCCTGGTCTTTCTCTTCACTAGATTAGTCATGCCCAGTTCCTGTAACCACCGATCATTTATGTTTCAGCCACCAATCACCTAATCATCTTGGTTGCTCTTCTCTGCACTCTTTCTAGAGTCTCGCCATCTTTGTTTATAGTGTTATGACCAAAACTGGATGTAGTATTCTAGATGTGGTACTACTAAGATTTTATCACTTGATCGTGATTGAATCCTTCTGTTAATGCAATTTAGGATTGCATTGGCTTTTTTGGCTGCCACCACACTGTTGGCTCATATTTAATCGAATGTCCACTAAGACTGGAAGAAGAACAGTGAAGGGTTGCCAGATCCCGCCGATACTGGTGTGTTCCCTGCGCCGCTCTGTGTTCCTGGCTAGTGCGCGCACACCTGAGCAAGGTTTTGCTTCTGCGGGGACACGCACACTTGTGAGATTTTAGCAGGTTTTTTGCTTCCGTGCATGCGTGAAAGCAAAAAATTGCCAAAAATCTTCAAAATCTCACACAGCCACGCAGCAGCAAAACCAAGCAAAATTGGCAGCTGTGTAATCTCATCTAGCTGGTGCCAGCCAGTGATAAATAACAGCTGTGACAAAATCAGTGAAAATTGCAAGAGGAGCTGAAGGAAGGCTCTTGAGCTCTTTCCCCAATCCATGGCAACCTGAAATAGCAAAAGAAATCATGTATTTATTCTCACCTTATCTATGAAGGAGGCAAACTTGTTGTTGAGTGTCTTGATCTGCTCTCTTTCTTCTTTGCGAACCTTCTCTATGGTGGGGTCAATCTCCAGCTTGAGAGGCGCCAACAGTTGGGGGTTGATAGTTACTTTTTGGATTCCGCCTGGTGGGCAAACTGGGAAGCAAGAGTCCCCTCTCCCTCCATCAAAACCAGCTCCACCTAGCCTGTAGCCTCCACCAATACCACCACCAATACCAGAGCCGCTATTAACTCCACCACCATACCCATAGATTCTACCAATGCCGCTGCCATAACTGCTTCCAATCGCGATTCTCCTGGGTCCACCAAGATTGTAAAGGCTTTGGCTGCCAAAGCCAGCCCCACCAGCCTGGGCCCAGCCAACATTCCCAGTGCCACATCTTCCACCTCTGCCCACACTTTGTGAGCTCCAGTTAGTGTGACACAAGTTAGGTAGGATGGCGGATGAGTTACTGAAGCCTCTCCTCTGAATTCTGACGTTGGCTCGGTGAGACATTTTAGTTGGTGAGAAGCTGAAGAACCACGATGCAGAAAGAGGTACAGGGAAAGAGAGGACACCCTCTATGAAGCAGAGGCAGGTGTAATTGTGAGCGCTAGGTTTTAAATTTTCTTCTTTTATTTATATTGTCAAGGAAGTGGGATTGGTTGTGATTGCAGTTGATCGTCTTTCTGATTAAATATTGCTGGGCATGCCCTAAGGCTTTTTTTGAATTGTGACATCACTGTTTTGCTATACACACCCCATCCAAAGGCTAAATGGAAATGCAACCATCTAAGTCCAGGGTTCTCAATGTTTTCTTGCGCATGGCCCCCTTCTGAGGCTCATTTATCTCTGGCTCCCTCTCATATCTGCTTTATTGTAAACAGTAGTAATTTTCAATATTGATGCTGCTGAGATTAGCACAGATGTGAGAATAACAATCTATTAATTTTTTGCTTGGCAGATAAACCTGGGTGGCCATGTCAGAAACCTACTTTGATCCCTTAGAAATATAGTTCACCAACAATCAAAGCCATTTTTAGTTGTCATTTGGGAATAATGATTTCCTCAGGTTTTCCCCTCAATTGGTGTGTGTGTGTCAAACTCAAGGCCCAAGCTCGATCCGGCCCATGGGGTATTTAAATCTGGCCCACAGTGCCCCCCTGGAAACAGCGAAGAGCCAACCCACAGTGTCTCTGCCAAAGAAAACAGAGCTCAGGAGGGCTGTGTGTGGCCTAGGTTTGCACACACAGCCCTCCTGAGCATCACAGAAGAAAATGGACATCGCATGGGCTGCGGATGGCATCCCCAAGCTCTGTTTTCACTAGTAGACGGCTGCAGGAGGCTGTCACGGCCAAAATTGGAGCTCAGGAGTCCATTTTTTCTGGCAGAGCGCTCCGGCCACCAAAGGCGCCCGTGACGCAAGTGAAGTTGAGCTGCCCATGCCCACCCTGGCCCCTTAAGATCAAAAATAACCCTTAATGTGGCCCTCAGTGAAATTGGGTTTCACACAGCGGTGGGTTGCTCCCAATTTGGTGAACTGGTAGTGGCGGCGGTGGGAGTCTCCACCCACCTGCCCGGGATGCTTCTGTGCATGCACAGAAGTGTTGTGTCCATGCATGAGCTGGTAGCGACGAGACTTAGAACCCACAACTGGTTTGACACCCCTGCCATAGATGATGAAGATGAGCCAGGGAAATGTGTCCAATTTGAGATCAAGCTAAAGAACAAAAACTGATGAAAGGTTGTGCTCCAAAATCAGTTACTTGTGTCTCTGAGGGTGAGGGTCTTTTTTTTTTTTGGTCATTTTCCTTCAAGGAAAAAAATTCACAACAGGAATGGAGACACCCTGCCTGTATTGTCTAACTGCAAAGCAGAATGAAATGTCAGAAAATTGGGTGAAAAACAGGGACCACCCTGGAAACGGCAAAGGACCGGCCCACAGTGCCTCTGCCAACTAAAATGGAGCTAGGGAGGGCCATGTGCACTGCAGATTTCCCGAGCTCCATTTTTGCTGGCAGAGGGCTGCAAGAGGCAGTCACAGCTGAAACAGAGCTTGGGAGACCGTTTTTGTGGACAGAGTGCTTGGGCCACCACAGGGCCCCCCAACATGGGTGATGTCAACAGGGCCATGCCCACCCTGGCCACACGCATACCACCATCACCATCCAAAGGTCAAACACAATCCTGATGGGGCCCCCAATGAAATTTGGTTTGACAATCCCTGCTGTAGATGCAACCTGAGTTCCTGCAACCTGTTCAAACATTATGTGACTTGGGGTTGAGGGTTTTTTATTTTGAGACTAGCATGCTTTGTTTTAATTGAGAATTAAATTAATTGAGAATTAAAAATTTAGAATATTGGCAAACCGTGGTTTATGGCTTAGTACATAGTATAACCCCACCCCTGTGAGTTGCATACCATGGATAAGGACTTATCATCATGGTAAACCTATTAGTTCTTGTTACTTTTAAATTTATTATAACAAGTTTTAAAAATGTACAAAATAAGAACAAAAATGGGAAGGAAAAAAACAAGATAAAAAGTAAAAGCCAGCAAGAAAAAAGCGATAAAGTGTTTACAAAGTGAATGAATTATATTGTCTCAGTACTACAGTTGACAATGTCTAATATCAGCAAGTTCTCATCAATTTCTAAATCTGAATTGAAAAGAATACTCTTGAACCCAACCACTTATTGAATAAAGTATATTCAAGCAAACCTTCAATAATACCATTTGTGAATCTTTATTGAAATTTCACTCATTGAAATTGCTTCTAGCCTGTCTTTTTAATCAACTGTTTCTCGAAGTCCCAGTCCTAGTGAATCAATTATAAAAGTAATAATATCGGTAGAATCCTGGCAACCCTGCGTAAGATTGCCACACACCCAGGCATTTATGAAATCATTTATACAAGCAACTCCTCAGCAGAAATTGTGTTGGCAGTGGCCTGATGCCATCACTCTTGCAGCATGTGAAGCAATTCAATAATAAAAAAATAAACATTGCAATCATGTATGTTTATTGGAATTTATTTATTTTACTTGTTTTATTAGTTGTACTTCTATGTCGCCAAACTCCCAAAGGACTCTGGGCAGCTTCCAACAAGTAAAAACCAATTTTAAAAGCAACAAAAAACATTAATTAAAAAATTACTAAAACCTACATACTCTCAAGTGGGATGGTGATCTCACTTTAAAGGGAGCAGGTCAGTCTCAACTCCTAGCAATGTTATAAATGTGCTCTGTCATTGGTCACCCATAAACACCACCAATGTACAGTAATCCCTCGCTACTTCGCGGTTCACCTTTCACGGATTCGGTACTTCACAGGTTTTTTCAAAGGGGGTTTATGGCCACTATATCGCAGATGATGAAGGAAAATCTAGGAAAACCATGAAAGATGAATATCAAAAATATTCATAGAAACATAGAAGACTGACGGCAGAAAAAGACCTCATGGTCCATCTAGTCTGCCCTTATACCATTTCCTGTATTTTATCTTACAATGGATATATGTTTATCCCAGGCATGTTTAAATTCAGTTACTGTGGATTTACCAACCACGTCTGCTGGAAGTTTGTTCCAAGGATCTACTACTCTTTCAGTGAAATAATATTTTCTCACGTTGCTTTTGATCTTTCCCCCAACTAACTTCAGATTGTGTCCCCTTGTTCTTGTGTTCACTTTCCTATTAAAAACACTTCCCTCCTGAACCTTATTTAACCCTTTAACATATTTAAATGTTTCAATCATGTCCCCCCTTTTCCTTCTGTCCTCCAGACTATACAGACTGAGTTCATTCAATCTTTCCTGATACGTTTTATGCTTAAGACCTTCCACCATTCTCCAATGCACTTGCAAGGAGAGTCCAGGATGGGTAATTCTCAATCTGATTGGTCGGGACTGAGTTTAATTTAAATATTAGGGAGTCACCGCCCCCTTAGCCCTCCAGTCTAAAAACTCAGTCGCAGTAAAAGGGACTTTGAGTTTGTTCTCCTTTCTTTTTTTGTTTACAAAATGAGTTTTATTAATAAAATGTACTAATATATTTTTTTCTCTTTTGCTTTTGTCTTTCAGGTGCAGCAGGGGGACTGGATTTCCTCGGGCAGCCAGGGTTTAAACCTCCAGAGGGTTTGCTCTGCCAGCTGCTGCTCCTCTGTGATTCTCCCCACATTGTGAAAAGGGCCTGTGGGAGACAGAGAGAGCCCCCGGGCTGTCTGCTTCCGTGGTAGCGCCCGGTAGCCGAGGGGGTGACTGACGCCTCGGGGGGGTCCGCCCCTCCCGGCGCGAATAGGTCACAGGCCGCCTGTCACTTCGGACAGGGGCCTCCGTGAAGGGCTTTACAAGCGCCCCCCCCGCTCCGCGCTATCTTGATTAGCGCTACGAACCCGACTGCCAGCTGAGAGGAGCGATCGGCGTCGGCGAGGCCTCAGTGGGGGAGCCGCCGAAAGAGAAGCCGGAGGGCGGGAGAGCTTGGCTTCCCGCCCATTTCCATGGCAATGGCCCGGCGGCCATGTTGGGAGGCCGCAATGAGCCGAACTGCCCCTGACGCGCCCAATTGTATCCAGGGTTGCCGGGGCAACGGCCCGGTGGCCATTTTGGAGGCACATCGTCCGAGAGAGCTGCTTCGCGCCCAAATGTATCAAGGGTTGCCATAGCAGCAGGCCGTTATTGCTCTCGCCAGGCTGCCCCCTCCCCAGCGCCGGTGAGGGGCGTTTCCCATAGGCTCAGCTTACTGAGGGCCTATTTCTGTTCAAAGACACGCAGGCGCTTTTCTGCCCTGTCCTCGTGTCTCTTGTCGGTGGTGTGTGAGCAGAGTCGTTTCTTCACCCTCGCAGATTGCTAATTGTGAGTTGTTTTGAATCCATGGCTGATCAAACGGTCCAGGCCGGGGAGGAGGCCGGTGCCAACAGGCCCAGTACCCCCAAGGAGAGGGCTTCCAAGTCCAAATCCAAATCCTCACAGGGGGCTTCGCTCAGAGAAGCGGAGAAGCGCATCAAAGCGCTTGAAAAACAGCTAGAGGCCTCCCAGAGATCTTCTGCATCTACTGCTCAGCCTCTAGGTGCCATTCCCCCGCCAGCCTCCCCCATTTTCACCCCAGGGGTTGTAGGCTCGGCCTCTGAAAGGGATTGGTCACCAGAGAGGCCTTTCCAATCCTCCATTTCTCCCAGGCCAGAGGCCCTCGCATTTGGAAAACAAGCTACGTGGCCCTGCACATTCGCTGCTCCACAGCCTATCCATCCACAAGGTGGGCAGTCACAAGCAGCCACATTCACCCCCACGGCAGCTGGATTACGCACTGCGCAGGATGCCTGGCAGAGTATGCCCCAGGCCCTGCAGGACTTAATTGTTAGTGCATATACTCAGGGGCAGGCTAGTGTGGCTCAGCAACAGCAGCTACCAGCAGATCCTGCTCCACCGAGGTTCAGGGACCCCTGGATAGCTCCAGCCACTCAATCCATGCTGGAGTCCAAAGATGATGATGAATTTTCCAGGGATGAGTTCAGCGAGGCGGAGGAGGACTTATCCGGAGATGAACAACCACCTGAACTGCCTGCATTGCCCGGTCTGTTCAAGTCCTCCCTCTTCAGGACTTTGCTGAACAAAGCAAAAATGACCATTGACCAGGCGGGAGAAGGAGGTCAGGGAGCTCCTTCGGCTCTGGGTCAGCCTGCAGGGGGCCTGTTTGTGTTTCCACAGCAGGAGACTGTCAATGTCCCATCATCCCACTTGTTCCTAGAGACAGTACAGCGCCCATGGGAGAACCCTGCGACACCCCAGGGCCCGTCTAACCTGGACAAGCGCTTCTACACCTTTGACCAGGCCATGGAGGATCTCTTGGAGCTACCTATAGTGGACAAACCAGTAACCGGCCTGGTCTCGAATGCCCTTGTTCCTTCGGAGTCTCAAGAAGGATTAAGGGCTGAGGACAAGAGGGCGGACAATGTCATTCGCAGGACTCATCAGATGTCAGCTTGGGCTGTAAGGGCTGCTTCTGCGGCCTCTTTCTTTAATCGAGCTACGCTCCTCTGGATAAAAGACATCCAGTCCAGAGTTGATCCCCAAGATGCGAGGCTGCGCCAGGACCTGAACAAACTGCTGGCGGCCACAGAGTTTTCCGCAGACGCAACAGTTAATGCCGCTAAGTTCGCGTCCAGAGCAATGGCCTCGTCGGTCGCCTCCCGCAGACTCATCTGGTTGAGGAATTGGCAGGCCGATGTCAAATCAAAATGGGCCCTTGCTTCTTCACCGTTCAAGGGCAAGAAGCTCTTTGGAGAGATCTTGGACGATGTATTGGTGGAGGACAGGGACAAGAAAAAGGTCATGCCCAGCTCCAGCAAAAAGCAAGGAAGGCGCTTTGCCCCCTACCAACGGAGGCAGCCCTTTCGGAATGACCTCACCTCGGCCAATAACCAGAGGTCGAGGTCCTACTTTCCAGGATCCTTTGGTCAGGGTTCCTTTCGTTCGGACAGGAACCAGCAATTCGATCGCGGATCCTTCCAGGGCCGCCGCCCCTTTAGAGGTTCCGGCAGGGGGTTCAAGAAAACCAAATGACTCTCCTATGGACATTCCTTTGGGCGGCCGGCTAATCCATTTCTCAGACGTCTGGACAAACACCTCATCGGACCCATGGGCGACTGCCACGGTCTCACAAGGTCTGCAGATCGAGTTTCTTCGCCCTCCACCTTGCCGCTATCTACCTTGTCGTGCCCCCTTGGATATTTCCAAGAAGAGGCTCCTCTACCAAGAGGTGTCCCACCTGTTGGAGATAGGAGCAATCGAGGAGGTCCCCCTACTTCAACAGGGTATGGGGTTCTACTCGGCGATCTTCTTGGTCCCGAAGTCCTCAGGAGGGGCACGTCTCATACTGAACCTTCGAAGGCTGAACCTCTATGTAAAGTACAGGAGGTTCAGAATGCATTCTCTGCGTTCCATTCTGGCCGCCATCCGCCAGGGGGACTACATGACGTCCATAGACCTAAAGGAGGCCTACCTCCATGTCCCCATTTTTCGGCCTCACCGTCAATATCTGCGTTTCAGCCTAGATGGGGCCCATTTTCAGTACAGGGCCATGCCTTTCGGGCTCTCATCGGCCCCAAGATCCTTCACGAAGCTGCTGGATGTCCTGACGGCAGGTCTCAGGCAGCAATCGGTGCGCCTGATGGCCTATCTAGATGACATCGTGATTCTGTCCAGGACAAGAGACCTTGCTTTTCAGGACTTACATCTAACCATCCAGACGCTCCAGGATCATGGCCTTTCGGTCAACTTCGACAAAAGCCACTTGACTCCCACGACTCGTCTAGCTCACCTGGGGACCAGCATAGATTCCAGGAGGGGCCTTGTCTTCCTGTCCCAGGAGAGGCAGTCCACCATCAGGGAGCTCGTTCGGGGCTTGGCATCACAGCGATACCCCAGACTCTCCTTCCTGTCCAAACTTCTCGGTACACTGGTTTCATGTATCGATGTCATTCCATGGGCCAGGTATCACCTACGGCCTCTACAATGGTTCCTTTTGCCATTCCAGAGAAAGAAGATCAGCCATTCCCACCTACAAGTACATCTCGACTCAGAGGTTCGACGGTCCTTACGGTGGTGGGTATCCCCAGCTCTGACAAGGGGTTCCCTCTTTCTGGAACGATACCTTCTCACGGTGACAACAGACGCCAGCTTGACTGGGTGGGGAGCCCATCTTTCCTCGAATCTGGCCCAGGGCCTTTGGGATCCATCGGACCTGAGGGAGGTGAACATCAACTTCCTGGAGTTGAAGGCGGTTTCCCTGGCTCTCCTCAGTTTCGCAGACCTGGTCAGGGGTCAGCATGTCCTAGTTCGGACCGACAACGTCTCCACCCGGTCTCACATCAACAGACAGGGGGGGACATGGTCTCGACGACTGATGAGGGAGTCGGAGTCCCTACTCAGGTGGGCGGAGGCCAACCTTGCTTCCCTGTCAGCGGAGCACATCTCGGGGGTGGAGAATGTGTGCGCGGACTGGCTGAGCCGGGAGACCTTGGATCCAGGGGAGTGGCAGCTGGATCCCGCAGTTTTTCAGGACATTGTTCAAAAGTTCGGGAGGCCACTCTTGGACCTGTTTGCTACTCAGAGCAACTCTCAGCTCCCACGCTTCTTCTCCCGCTTCCCGACCCAGGGTGCGGAGGGGGTCGACGCCCTTCGAATTCAGTGGCCACCAGGTCTTCTGTACGCATTTCCACCGATCTCCATCATTCCCAGAGTAATGCGGAAGATTCTGGAGCAACGAGCGGAGGTGCTGTTGCTGGCTCCTTACTGGCCTCGCCGCATCTGGTTTGCGGATTTGATGCAACTGTCAGTGTCACCCCCCTGGAGGATCCCGGATCACCGGATCTCCCTCTCACAGGGCTCAATCTCCCACCCAGAGCCTCAGTGGTGGCAGCTGACCGTGTGGAGATTGAGCGGCAACATCTAAAGCGTCAGAATTTGCCAGATGCAGTTATCGACACGATTCAGGCTGCTCGCAGACCTTCGACAAGACGAATTTACCAGGCAACCTGGGCTTTCTTTTCCAGGTTCTGTGAGGAGCGGGAGGTGGATCCACAAAAAGCTTCCCCTCCCTTGGTCTTAAGCTTTCTTCAGTCAGGCCTAGAAAAAGGACTCGCGCCTAACACCTTGCGCCGTCATGTGGCCGCCTTATCCACAATCATAGGTGGAGACAGTTACCGTTCCCTCGCCAGACATCCTTGGATCAGGGACTTCCTGAAAGGGGCCACCAACATCAGGCCACCACCGATACATCGGTTTCCTTCCTGGGATTTGTCGTTGGTACTCCATGCCTTAACGGGTCCCCCATTCGAACCGTTTCGCCATATATCGCTCAGAATGTTAACACTCAAGACTGCCTTCTTGGTGGCAATCACATCTGCCAGGCGGGTCTCTGAGATTGCAGCTTTCTCTACCAGAGAGGACCTCTGTAGGTTTCACCCTGATAGAGTTGTATTGAGACTGGACCCAGCCTTTCTTCCTAAGATCAACTCTACTTTTCACAGGGCACAGGAGGTAGTGCTTCCGGACTTCTGTAGCCATGGGACTCACCCTTCGGAGCTGCGGTGGCATAAGCTCGATGTGAGACGAGCTTTGAAGATTTATATCCGCAGGACTCAGGACTTCAGGACTTCGGAGGCTTTATTCGTCTCCTTTGCAACTAGAACCTTGGGCACCAGAGTCTCTTCTAGGACATTAAGCCGCTGGTTGTGTGATTGCATCAGAGAGGCTTACCGATCTAAGGGATCACCTGTTCCACAGGGACTTACTGGACATTCCACACGCAGCACGGCTACTACAGCGGCCTGGAGGACCCAGGCTTCACTAGAAGACATTTGTAGGGCGGCCACTTGGGCAGCTCCGTCCTCATTTGTCAGACACTATCGAATTGACTCCTTTGCTTCTGCGGAGGCAGCTTTTGGGAGGAGGGTATTACAGCGGGTGTGTTCTTTTTCTGAGCCCCCGGTCCGACCTTCTCCCTCCCTTGGTTAATGTCTTGGGTATATCCCATCCTGGACTCTCCTTGCAAGTGCATTGGAGAAGAACTGTTGAAACTTACCTGAACGGTCTTCTCGATGCACTGCAAGGAGAGTCCAGACCCGCCCGAATTCGGGACCGGGGTTACTGTTAGAAGGTTATCTTGCATGGTTTAATAAAGTTTGTTAGTTTTACTGCTCCTTCGTTTTCTTTTAGACTGGAGGGCTAAGGGGGCGGTGACTCCCTAATATTTAAATTAAACTCAGTCCCGACCAATCAGATTGAGAATTACCCATCCTGGACTCTCCTTGCAGTGCATCGAGAAGACCGTTCAGGTAAGTTTCAACGGTTCTTCTTGCAGCCCGTCTTTGGACCCGTTCAATTTTGTCAATATCTTTTTGTAGGTGAGGTCTCCAGAACTGAACACAGTATTCCAAATGTGGTCTCACCAGCGCTCTATATAAGGGGATCCCAATCTCCCTCTTCCTGCTTGGTATACCTCTAGCTATGCAGCCAAGCATCCTACTTGCTTTCCCTACCGCCTGACTGCACTGCTCACCCATTTTGAGACTGTCAGAAATCACTACCCCTAAATCCTTCTCTTCTGAAGTTTTTGCTATCACAGAACTGCCAATGCAATACTCAGATTGAGGATTCCTTTTCCCCAAGTGCATTATTTTACATTTGGAAACATTAAACTGCAGTTTCCATTCATGGCAATTGCTGTGCCCCCCTCCATCCCCATTCCCGGCAGAGGCCTCATGCCTTAGTACGCTGGGGAAGGGACGGTTTGTGTGTGTGTGGGGGGGGAAACTGCAGCAGCGTCTTCCTTCAGCCCGCGTGGTAGCTGAGGGCCCGGTGATTGCTGTGCCCCCCCATCCCCATTCCTGGCAGAGGCCTCGCGCCTTAGAACGTTGGGGCAGGGACGGTTTGTGTGTGTGTGGGGGGGAGAACTGCAATGGCACCTTCCTTCAGCCCGCAGGTCACGGGGAAGGCTCGCCTTGTCTTGTCCTCCAGTTTGTGGATGTTTCTCAACTCTCTGAGGATTGTCCGGCAACACCCGACTACAGGAAAGCTGCTACCACCGCTGCTGACTGCTGAGAGAAGCCGGTCTCTCTCAGCGGTCAGTAGCGGTGGGTTGTTAACAATACAGGGAGGATTTTAAAAGTCCAAATACTCGTTAAATACATAAAAAATATCTTTCCTCTACTTCGCGGAAATTCATTTTTCCCGGGAGGTCTTGGAACCCATCCATACTGTTGTGAGCCGCCCCGAGTCTTTGGAGAGGGGCGGCATACAAATCTAATAAATTATTATTATTATTAATAATTATTATTATTATCCCGCGCGGAAAACAAGGGATCACTGTATTTCCATCCTGTGCTCAAGTCAGACTGCCAAAGGTCCAGATAATAATAATAATAATAATAATAATTATTATTATTATTATTATTATTATTATTATTATTATTATTATTTATTGGATTTGTATGCCTCCCCTCTCCGTAGACTCGGGGTGGCTAACAACAATGATAAAAACAGCATGTGACAATCCAATAATAAAACAACTAAAAACCCTTATTATAAAACCAAACATACACACAGACATACCATGCATAACTTGTAATGGCCTAGGGGGAAGGAATATCTCAACTCCCCCATGCCTGGGGCTTGTGAGTGATCTGCAATTACACCTCTACTACATTCTCACTACTGCTGCCTACTTTAATAACTAAGTGGGGCTGAAGGCCAGGCCACAAGTTGAAGGAAGTAAAGTAACACAGTGATTCTGTGCACGTCTTCAGAACTGCAGATTTAAAAAGCCTCCAAATAGCACCACGGAACAGCACCTTTATCATCTCTGTAGCCTTTATACATTTGAAGAAAATGTGATTTTATCCATGACCAAGCCACCTCAATTTACACTGGATTTTCAGGTTGATCCTTTCCCAAAAGGTTCCAAGACACCTTAAAGAGTGAAGACATTTGGCATTCTGCAGGTGCCATGAGTAGCTGAAGAAGTAGTACAGAGAAGTAGTTATTTCACCACCTTTATTGCCAAGAATTGTCTTACATCTGGGCGCTTACTCTTTTATGGCTACACTAGCTTTTTGTCTTGCACTGTCATCACTGCACCATTTCATCGAGCTCTACAATAAATCAAAGAACTGCCTGGGAAGTTAGGTGGGGAGAAGCTACTCGGGGGTAACCTGCTTGAGCACCCTAATTGCTTCTATATCCCAGGAGTCAGCAAGGTGGCAACAGAAACATCTTCCAAATTGCTGGGAAATTCTCCAAGTGCCAGCAAGAAATTTGATGTTTGGAATGGACCACCTTAATAAGTCCTGCCTCCCTGCAGAGACTGGTGATTTCATATTTGGCTCAGGACCAGACTGCCTTCTGCCACATACCTCCCAGTGACCAATAAGAATCCACAGAGTCGGCCCCTGGCCGATGAAGGTATAGTGGTTTTGTTGATTGAATGGATATGTGTGTATTTTAATTGGTTCTTTAGTTTTTAGATGTAACTTTTAATTATAATTAATTGGATTTCTATATATACAGTGATCCCCCGATCATTGCGAGGGTTCCGTTCCAGGACCCCTAGCAATGATCGGGTTTTCGCGAAGTAGCGCTGCGGAAGTAAAAACACCATCTGCGCATGCGCAGATGGTGTTTTTACTTCCGCAGCGCTAGTGAGGAGCCGAAGATTGGGGTTCCTGGGAAGGGGACTCAGCTGGGAAGCGGCGCTGGGGTTTCCCCACCGCCCACGCGAACTCCTCGCTGCCGCTCGCCCGCCCTTCACCCGCCCACGCCGCTCGCTCGCGCCGCTTCCCAGCTGAGTCCTGAAGCGAATTCGCTTCAGGACTCAGCTGGGAAGCGGCGCAAGCGAACGGCGTGGGCGGGCGAAGGGCGGGCGAGCGGCAGCGAGGAGTTTGCGTGGGCGGTGGGGAAACTCCTCGCTGATGCCCGCCGCTCGCCCTCCCGCCAGCAAGAGAGGGAAGACCCAGGGAAGCTGCCCAGCAGCTGATCTGCCCGGCGCCATCTACGCATGCGTGCCCATAGAAAAAAAGGGCGCGCATGCGCAGATGGTGTTTTGACTTCTGGGTTGAAAAATCGCGATTTAGCCCGTTCGCAATGATCGGGATCGGGATACCCGGGGGATCACTGTACTATCTTTTTAATATGTTGTAAGCCACCCCGAGTCCTCAGAGAGGGGTGGCATATAAATCCAATAAAACTAAACTAAAGTAAACGTCTTCGTGTCCCGTCAGCCAAACAATATCGGCTGGCAGGACTATGAAGAAGAGCCTTCTCTGTGGTGGCTTCAGCCTTATGCAACCAACTGGCTCCGGAGATTCGTATCCTCCTCACTTTACCAGCCTTCTGTAAAGCAGTAAAGACCTGGCTGTCCCGGCAGTCCTAGGGCTATTGATGTTTGAGACATTCGGCCATGAATGATGAATGACTGTGTGAGTATCTGTATCTTAATGGGGTTTTATTGATGAATATTTTATACTGTTTTAGAATTTGTTTTTATTTGTTGGAAGCCGCACAGAGTCCTTCGGGAATTGGGCGGCATAAAAGTATAATTAATAATAAAGATAATGTTAATAATAAACATCATAAGGAAGTGGTTTGTCCATGATATGGATGGAAAATTCCCCCAGATGCATATCACAGTATTCATTTGACACAACATACGCTATCCTCTTCCCTGCAAAATAAAATAAAATCCTATTTTGAGAAAGAGGTGGCCTAGATGTATATAAGTAGTGCCTTTGAAGTAGTTTTTCACTCCTGCTGACTGCCTGGATGAATCCCTGCAGTCTTCTTAGCAAGGTTTTTCGGAAATTTATTTATTTATTTATTGGATTTGTATGCCGCCCCTCTCTGTAGACTCGAGGCGGATAACAACAATGATAAAAACAGCATGTAACAATCCAATTAATAAAACAACTAAAAACCCTTATTATAAAACCAAACATACACGCAAACATACCATGCATAACTTGTAATGTCCTAGGGGGAAGGAAGATCTTAACTCCCCCATGCCTAGTGGCATAAGTGAGTCTTGAGTAGTTTAAGAAAGACGGAGGGTGGGGGCAGTTCTAATCTCCGGGGGGAGTTGGTTCCAGAGGGCCAGGGCCGCCACAGAGAAGGCTCTTCCCCTGGGGCCCGCCAAACAACATTGTTTAGTCGACGGGACCTGGAGAAGGCCAACTCTGTGGGACCTTATCGGTCGCTGGGATTCGTGCGGTAGCAGGCGGTTC
The DNA here is from genome assembly GCF_031021105.1 of Erythrolamprus reginae. NCBI lineage: Eukaryota > Metazoa > Chordata > Lepidosauria > Squamata > Dipsadidae > Erythrolamprus > Erythrolamprus reginae. The sequence goes on along the minus strand of NC_091951.1, from coordinate 182,703,026 downwards.
CAGAGGTATTCTGGTCCAATGCCATGTAGGGCTTTAAAGGTCATTACCAACACTTTGAATTGTGACCGGAAACTGATCGGCAGCCAATGCAAGCCACGGAGTGTTGAAGAAACGTGGGCGAATCTTGGAAGCCCCACGATGGCTCTCGCAGCTGCGTTCTGCACGATCTGAAGAAATACTTTCCACAGCTGAAGGGGAGAGACTCGCTCAAGGATACCCATCCGGCTTTATTTATTTATTTATTTATTTGATTTGTATGCCACCCCTCTCCAGAGACTCGGGGCGGCTAACAGCGACAATAAAACAGTGTACAATAGTAATTTGGTATTAATGATTAAAAATCAATTAATATAAAAACCAAACATACATACATACATACCATGCATAGAATTGTAAAGGCCTAGGGGGAAAGAGGATCTCAATTCCCCCATGCCTGGCGGCAGAGGTGGGTTTTAAGTTGTTTACGAAAGGCAAGGAGGGTGCCTAAAGTGAGACTAGACTTCATCAGAGTTCTAGCCTGATGTCTTAGCAGCCACATCAAACTGGTTCTGCTCTAGATTAGATTATCAGATGACAAATTAATCTCCCGATTGTCCTGGGTGATAATATTTAAATTCAGCCTAAAATCCTAATCCTTAGGAAAAGCATCACATTTAGAGGTGGGCTGCTGGGGGTTTGCAGGGGTTTGGGAGAACCTCTAGATAAGATTCTGTGCAGTTCAGAGAACCCTCAAGTCCCACTCCTGGCTGGCCCCACCCACACCACCCCTCCCAGGAGTCCCCATGCAACCCGTTTTGAATGCAGGTAAGCGCAGGGCACATGTGGAGGCTTGGGAGGGTGAAAAACAGGCCTGTCGGAAGTTCAGGAAGGCCTCCAGAGCCTGGGGAGGCCGTTTTTGCCCTCCAGGAGGCTTGGCACGCCCACCCAGCAACTGGACAGAGAACCCCTTGCTAATTTTTTTGACGCCCACCCCTGATCACATTGGAACTGACTTTCTATTATATCAATACAGAACAAAGGCTATATATCAATCTAGGGTAGTAGTACATCTGTGCTTGCCATAGTCCTCCCAGTCCGTGCTCACATTAAAAAAAACAGAGTGCTTATTAGTTCAATGCATTCCAGCATAGCTATGGGCCGGCTTTGCTTGTTTTAGCATTCTGTGTTAAGCAACCATTCACCCTTTTCAACTGAATAATGGGATGTGGAAATATAAGAGAGATTTTTGAAACTAGCAAGAGGATTGTGGCTGGTAGATATACGTTCTAATTAATCTCTATTTGCAGGTTTCGATATGTGAGACAATCATTCAATTAATTAATTAGATAGTTATTCAGCAATTAGTGTCACTCTAATCAATTAATCTGAACTATTAATCTAGTAGATATCACAGAATAGAACAGAATAGAATAGAATTCTTCATTGGCCAAGTGTGATTGGACACACCAGGAATTTGTCTTAGTGCTCTCAGTGTACATAATACACTGCTCTCAGTGTACATAAAAGAAAAGATACATCTGTCAAGAATCATGAGGCACAACACTTAATGATTATCGTAGGGGTCAAATAAGCAATGAAGAAACAATTTTAAAGAACATTAAGGATACAAGCAACAAGTTACAGTAATAAGTGGAAGGAAATGGGTGATAGGAATGATGAGAAAAAACTAGTAGTAATAGTAGTGCATACTTAGTAAATAGTTTTACAGTGTTGAGGGGATTATTTGTTAAGCAGAGTGATGGTGTTTGGGGAAAAACTGTTCTTATGTCTAGTTGTCTTGGTGCCCTGTAGCAATGTTTTGAGGGTAGGAGTTGAAACGATTTGTGTCCAGGATGCGAGGGGTCAGTAAATGTTTTCACAGCCCTCTTTTTGACTGTCAACTTTAATCAACTAAACAATCATGATCCTATGAGCCTAGGGGCGAGTACAAGTGCACTAGAGTGCCTTCCGTCCCCTGTTCTATTGCTCTCCTATATCTCCTATACCTTTCTTCTATTCCTATATCTCTTCTTCTATTCTTTCATTGATATGTTCTATTACTTCATCTTCTTTTCTATTATTTCTTAGATATATTTTACTATGAGTATCTCCTCTATAACCATCATGTATTTTACTATGTGTATATAGATATATACCCACTAAAACCCTCATTGTGTATTGGACAAAATAAATAAATAAAATAAATAAATAAATAAATCTCAATCTATCAGTTACACTAGTCACACCAATCAATTTCTAGGTTAAACTATACCTATCCATAAACCAATCAATTAGTTCATTAATTAACCAATCTATCAGCTACTCAATTAACTAATCAATGCTTCAATTGATTATATTATTCTGGGTGAATTATGAGTTAATCGATAAGTATTGAGACAGCATACCAATTGTGAAGTTCATCCCGGAAGTGTTTGTTTTCTTGGGCCACGAGGTTTGTATTTCTTTAATGGTGGCTACCAGACTATTTGCTGGGTGCAGGGGTTCAAGCCATGCTGATGCAGGCTCCATTGAAACACATTGGAACAGATGAGGCATGCTGAAACACTCTGGAACACACTAGTGACTCCAGAACAGGCTCCAATGGTTCATGCTAAAACAGGTGCTCCATACACTGAAACAGGCGCTTCGCCTATCCTTATCAAGGCCCACGCACACACAGGATCATTGATGGTGTGTATTATTGTTTGGGATGAAAATCCTGTCTGTTATAAAGAAGCTCCCCTTAGGCTATGGATTGATGAGGTTATAACATTTAGATGTATGTTTCTTCTAGGACAATAGTGCATGATTCTTAGTCCCCAGCCCATTTATTTCTTAAACTATGGCTTTTCATGCAAAAATAAGACTAGAATAATTTTTCTTACCGGAATCCAAAAGGGCCCAAAGCTTTAGCAATAGCAATAGCACTTAGACTTATATATCGCTTCACTGTGCTGTACAGCCCTCTCTAAGCACTATGCAGAGTCAGTATATCGCCCCCCAACAATCTGGGTCCTCATTTTTCCCACCTCAGAAGGATGGAAGGCTGAGTCAACCTTGAGCCTGGAGAGATTTGAGCTGGTGAACTATAGCCAGCAGTCAACAGAAGCAGCTTGCAGTACTGCTCTCTAATCACTGTTCCACCAAGGCTTTTTTTAGTACAGGTGGTCCTCAATTTATGACCGCAATTGAGCTCAAAATTTATGTTGCTAAGTGACACAATTGTTAAATGTGTTTTGCCCCATTTTATGACTTTTCTTGCCACATTTGCTAAGCGAATCACTGGAGTTGTTAGATTAATGACTAGTGTTGGGCAAACTGAATTTGCAAAGTTCGGGCTCATGCCAAACTTTGCAGTGTTTGGCATGCTGAACCCAAACCCAAACTTTTAAAAAAGTTCGGATAAAGTTCTGGTTCAGGTTCAGCGTTTGGCCGAACACCGCAAAACACCGCCGCCCAGGAGGAGAGTGGGGAATCCCACGATGGGATTCCCCACTCTCCTCCCAGGCATCGTTGTTTCGTGGTGTTTGGCTGAACCCGAACTTTACCCGAAGTTTACCCGAACTTTAAAAAAAACTTTTTAAAAATGCTGCTGCTGTTTGGTTCGGGTTTGGGTTTGGCGAACTAACCCAAACTTCACGGCAAAGTTTGGGTGAGTTCGCCGAATCCGAACTTCCTGAAGTTCGCCCAACACTATTAATGACAAATGAATCTGGTTTCCCTGTGGATTTGGCTTTTCAGAAGGTCGCTCAAGGTGATCACATGACCCTGGGACATTGAAACTGTCATAATTGTGAACCAGCTGCCAATCATCCGAATGTAAATCATGTGACCATGGGGATGTTGCAACATTGACTTTGAATAGTAACTAAGCGAACTGTTAAACTGAAGACTCCCTGTACTAGATAATGGTGCTTTTATCTCTTTCATCAATGTTTATGATTTTGAACAATGGAATGGAATCAGGGGAAGAAAAGGTATAAAAAACCTGCAAACTTTAGCAGTCTTAGATAGAATTGTTACAACTGGTTGCCTACAGTACATCCCTTTTCTTGTATCATTTGTTTCCCACAAAATTATAGATGATAAATAATTGCAAGTAAAACATCTAGAGGGATGTTCGTAGTGATGGATGAGACAGAGAAAAATGACAGTCACAATTATCAAAGAGACTCTTTCTTGAACGTGGGAGTTTTCTGCTTTGAAGGCAAGAAAATTATATACTATGTGTTGCATTATTATTATTATTATTATTATTATTATTATTATTATTTATTAAATTTGTATGCCGCCCCTCTCCGCCGACTCGGGGTGGCTCACAGCAGCAGTAAATAGATGGAGTAAATAGATGGGAAAGAAAAAAAATATCACTCATTTTGGATTTTTTTCAAACAATAAAATCTTTTATACCAAGGTGTCACAGTGTGGTAGTAAAAAGTTTGGTAGCCCTTCACTATTTTATGTATATAGTACATAGGTATTGGTGGTTGTTAATAGCGATAAATTTGTTCCAAAATCAGAGCCAAAGCATTTCTGCTGAGAAATGTTTATGCTCTGCAGGCATCCCAGAGGAAGTTGACCAGCTACCGTGAAAAAAGAAAGCTGAACCCATGTAATAGCTCTTGCTTATTATAACCAATATTTCACTGTTTGAAACCTTATTTATAAGTTTCCTTCATGGAGAATCTGGAAGTGTTTGTCTAAAAAGGTTACCCAGCATATAGAACAGAGATGAGTTGCTCTCGGTTTGGGCCGGTTCTATATAGAACCAGTTATGGGAATTTTCCCCCACTCACCGAACTGGGAGTTATGGTGGGTTGGCCATGCCGCTGAACTGAGTTTCTCAGCAATATCATCAGCGCCATCTTGTTTTTGGCTCCTGCACATGAGCAGAAGCTTTTTTTTTATAGCTTCTGGGTATGCACAGAAGCCAAGTTTTTGGCACTGCACATCTGTGCCGGAAGAAATGAACCGGCAATTGAGTAACTCCTGGTACAGAAGCAACCTAGGACATCACCAACATATTGATGCATTCTTCCAACAGAGAACATACCACTTTCACTTATCTGAAGTATTGCATGTTCCAGAATTATATATTTTTTCTGATAGATTTGCAAGAAGTAGCAGAAATGTCTTACAGTATAAAAGGTTTACTGGGGGAAAAAACCCTCTTTTTTCAGTATAAGGGATTTATTGTGCGGAGAAACCTGTTTCCTTCAGTTTCTTATGTAGTTGCAATAAGTCATATATCTCACATATAATACAAACTAATTTGTTCTAGATAAACAATTGCACTAATTTTTTCTAATGAAAAACCAGCAACACTGGTCTTCTAAAAGCCAGCTTGGTATAGTGTTAAGAAACCAATTTGTCAGTTCTAACCATACCTTAGAAATAAATCCAATTTGGTGACCATGTTGTTCCAGTCACTCTTTCTCAGCCCTAGGAGGTGCTCACTGGCAAATCTCTTCTGAAATCTGACCAAAAAATATAGGACACATGTCTCCAGGCAGTTGCCAGGGGTCGACATGGACTTAAACATTTTTTCAAAGGAAAAGAATTGGGTTAACCTTTGTTCAGTTCTTCCCAAAACATACTCCCTTGAAGATCATAGATGTCCAAATCACCCATTTGCAGTATCACAATTCTGGCCTGCTACAATGACGCCGAGACTAATTTTAAATGAATTGCCTCATAATCATGCTTTTATTAGATATGCACACTGAAAAGTAAAGCCGTATTTCAAAGTACAGATTTCAAGCATTAAAAAAAAACAATACAGAAGATTATCTAGTTTACAGAAACCTTGAAAAAAAATGTAGAAATCTAACTTGGATGAAAGAAGGAAAAATGAGAAAACAATCTTGTTCTCTATCCAGTTTGACTCATTTGAAAAGCAGAATGCTGTCTATATACAACCAAAGAAATGACATGTCTTACAAAATTTGAACATGGAGCAAAGGACAGATGTATGAATACTGCACGGAGAGGTCCAGGGAAGACATGGTCCACATGTTTCATTTTTAAAAGTAGGAGTCCTTTAGCTTATGTAACTTGTCGGAGGACGGGAAATGAATTTCATGCTAGAACAGCTGCCACCTCCAAGATCCACAATGTTGCCGCCGCCACCTCCTCCTGTCACAAAGCAACCACCTCCACCCATGCTAAGGCTGCTTCCATAGCCAAGACCGCTGCCAGCAGCAGATCCATTTGAAATACGTGAAGAGAGAACAGCTGCAAAAAGAAGAGACAGAGAAGACCGTGAGCACCTTCTGTTCTAAGAAAGGCAGCTACTTTGTAGAAATTGTGGGCAGGGTCTACGGACTCTGTCAGGTCCATCCTTCTTAAAAATAGGACTTTCAAGCATTTTCCCCAAGTGAAACGATTTGAAAACCCTCTTCATTTATTTTATTTCTCAATGGTGCCAAAGGTCAAGTGAAAGAGTATGATGATCTCGCTTGAGGTCAAATGCAAGAATTCCAAGGTCGTATGAGCTCTGAGGATGAAATTACTAATATTCAGTGAGGTTTGGTGATGATCAGAGCCATCACCAAGAGCCATGGTGGCACAGTTGTCAGAATGCAGTAGAGCAGGTTAACTCACTGCTCACTCCGGGAGTTCGATCCTGATCAAAGTTGATTCAGCCTTCCATCCTTCCAAGGTTGTTAAAATGAGGATTCAGATCGTTGGGGGCAATGTGCTGATTCTATAAACCACTTAGAGAGAGCTGTAAAGCACTGTAAAGTGGTATATAAGTCTAGATGCTATTGCTATTGCTATCAGAGTTCCTACAAATTTCCTTCTTGCTTTCTGAGCCCGGAAAAATTGGTCAAATCCTGTCCTATGGCATTCTACAAGGTGTTTAGCAATAGCAATAATGGCATTATATACTGCTTCACAGTGCTTTACAACCGTCTCTAGGCAGTTTGATAGAGTCAGCATGTTTCCTCCAACAATCTGGGTCCTCATTTTACCCATCTCGGAAGGACAGAAGGCTGAGTCAACCTTGAGCCTGGTGAGATTTGATTTGCCAAACTACTGGCAGCTGGTGATGAGCAGAAGTAGCCTACAGTACTGAACTCTTTTTTTTAATTGAATTTTTTGAAACATAAACAAACATACAAAAAGTAGACACATCATACAATACATACAAGCAATTTACTGAAACTTGTGCATTTTGAAATAAAGTTGTTTTTACATTGCCTTTTCAACATTGTCCTCTTTTATTTTGTCTGGGTTTTTTTTTAATTTCTATTTTTTCCTCTATCCAATTGTATAATTTTCCCCATACGGTATAATAATCATTTCCCCATTTATTCTGCAACTCCATCATCATTTTATTCATTTTTGCACATTCTAGTATCTTTCTGATTATCATCTGTTCTGTTGGTATATTTTCTTTTTTCAAATTTTTTGCAAAGTTCAATCTTGCCGCTGTATATGGATTATGAGATATAAATTTGCCTTTTTATGATGCCCTCTGATAATACCTAGTAGGTATATTTCCGGTTTTAGTTCTAGTTCATAATTTAGAAATTCTTTCAACCAATTTCTAATCAAGGCCCAAAATGTTACTGCTTCTGGACACGTCCACCACATATGGTAGTGGATGCCATGTGGTGTTTTACATTTCCAGCATTCGCCTACAGTACTGAACTCTAACCACTGCCCTGCCTGTGGTACTATATTGGCCTAACACACCAAGAACTTTGCTGGGTTGCTGCTAGTGTAATTGTTGCAGCTGTAATTGCAAAAAACAACAATTGCAGGGGAAGAGGTAGGGCAGGAGAGTTGAGAGAGGGCACAAAGAACAGATACTGTATCTCTATCTAAATAGAAGCAAGGAGCCTTTTAATCACTACTGTACAGCAAATACAAATCTAATAAATAAATAAATGTCATAATGTGAATATTCCTCTGCATACTTACAGATGTTCACTGCATCTGCTGCATCATTTGTCAATCTATAGGAAACAAAATAGTAATCAGGCATAAGTAAGAATTCAAATGTATTCTGAGCATATATCGCTAACTAAAAGAAAACCAATGTTTTATGACTATTGTTGCAAAGTCATCAAGTCCTTAAGGACACTGAAGAATAAACTTAAAGGGAAAGAGAGTCACTGAACTAGATGCTAACAGGAATGGAATTTTGGAGTGAGATTGTGGACTGAACTCAAAGTTACTGGTGGCCACACCATGCATATTATTATTATTATTATTTATTAGATTTGTATGCCGCCCCTCTCCGAAGAGTCGGAGCGGCTCACAACAATAATAGAAACAATATAAAAGTGAAACAAATCTAATATTAAAAATAAAACATATAAAACCCCAGCAATTATCTACGAGACCGCCTTCTACCTCACAAATCCCAGCGACCAGTTAGGTCCCACAGAGTGGGCCTCCTCCGGGTCCCGTCAACAAAACAATGTCGTTTGGCGGGGCCCAGGGGAAAAGCCTTCTCTGTGGCAGCCCCGACCCTCTGGAACCAACTCCCCCCAGAGATTAGAATTGCCCCCACCCTCCTTGCCTTTCGTAAGCTCCTTAAAACCCACCTCTGCCGTCAGGCATGGGGGAACTGAGATATTCTTTCCCCCTAGGCCTTTACAATTCATGTATGGTATGTTTGTATGGATGGATGTTTGGTTTTACAATAAGGGTTTTTAATTGTTTTAGTATTGGATTTACATGCTGTTTTTTGTTACTGTTGTTAGCCGCCCCGAGTCTACGGAGAGGGGCGGCATATAAATCCAATAAATAAATGAATGAATGAATGAATGAATGAATGAATGAATGAATGAATGAATGAATGAATAAATAAATAAATAAAACCATACAACACATACACACCAAACATAAAATATAGAAGCCTGGGGGAGGATGTCTCAGTTCCCCCATGCCTGGCGATATAGGTGGGTCTTGAGTAATTTGCGAAAGACAAGGAGGGTGGGGGCCATTCTAATCTCTGGGCATAATCTCTTATGCCATTATTCAAGTAATAATAGTAAAAAGATAGAATTTTTAATACAAAGACTAGTACTAGTAAAGAGGTAGTAAAGATTCTACTTAGATGGACTGTCACTGACCGACATTCTTCTCCTTCCAGAAGTTTTCTGTAGGTAGCAATCTCAATATCCAGGCCAAGCTTCATATTTAGTAGATCTTGGTAGTCCTTGATTTGCCTGCCCATCTCTTGCTTGGCTTTCTTAAGGGCATCCTCAAGGTCAGACAATTTCTGCCTTGCGTCTTCGAGTGCCAGGTCACCTCGCTCCTCTGCTTCAGCAATCCTTGCCTTTAGGTTAGCACACTTAAGGGAGGAAGGAAAGAGAAAGTAGCATAGAAGATCATCTCTTGAGAACAGAGTAAAATATCTTGAGTTATATTATCCCATAAGCAGATACGGTAAACTTATATTGGGCCAAGAACCCAAGACCCATCAATGGGCTTTTGTAGGATCTCCAAAAACACACTCAAAATGTCAAGAGATTCCTGCTTCAAACATTGTAAGCATGGATGATATTGAAGAAAGACTATAATTATGTGCAGTATTATATTTTCCAACTTTGGAAGAGCCATTTTGAGTATAGAATCAGGGCGTGGAAGGGACCTTTAAAATCTTCTAATTGAACCTCCTGCCCAACTCAAGAGTTCTTATGCCATCCTGTACAAATGGTTGTCCAATGTTTTCTTGAAAGCCTGCAGTGATTAAGCACTGGGAAGGAAGTATTTAAGCTTGCAACGAAATGGGATACTTTCAGCATCCTGTAGGCAGCAACTGTTGCATTGTAACTAGGGATAGGATTTAGGATGCAATTCAAAGTGTTGGTGTTGGTCGTTACCTATAAAGCCCTGCATGGCTTAGGACCAGATTACTTATAGGACCATTTCCAGCCTCATGTATCCCAGCAACTGGTCAGAGCCCACAGAGTTGGCCTTCTCCAGGTCCCGTCAACAAAGCAATGCTGTCTGGTGGGCCTCGGGGGAAGGGCCTTCTCTGTGGCAGCTCTGACCCTCTGGAACCAACCCCCCCCCCCCTGAGATTTGTACTGCCCCCACTCTCCTGGCCTTCCGGGAGGCTTTAAAAACTCTCCTTTGCCCTCACGCCTGGGGCAGTTGAGCTCTAATACTCTGCTCTAGCTGCTAGCATGACTGTGATGTGAATGAGTGTGGTTATAAGGCCTCATGACTTGGGTTTTTAGATTAGTTTTATAATTGGGCTTTAGAATTGTTTTTGTATTGCTGTGAGCTGCCCTGAATCTTTGGAGAAGGGCAGCATATAAATCTGATAGATAGATAGATAGATAGATAGATAGATAGATAGATAGATAGATAGATAGATAGATAGATAGATAGATAGATAGATAGAGATAGATAGATGAGATAGAGAGATAGAGATAGATAGATAGATAGATAGATAGAGATAGATAGAGATATAGAGATAGAGATAGATAGATAGATAGATAGATAGATGATAGATAGATAGATAGATAGATAGATAGATAGATAGAAAAACATCATTTAGTTTTTTCCCAATTTTTTCTAGATAGTTCACTAATAGGATCAGCCATTTTGCTTAGAGAGGATGGAGCGTGGTACAGGGTTGGGTTATGGCTTACTTGGTTGCTGATTTGCTTCCTGATGCACTGAGTGGGTATACTGCACAGGCGCGCACAAACAGTGTGCGCAAACTTCATGCATAGAAGCAAAAAAAAAAGATGGCGGAACCTATGGAGTGGCTGAGAGAACCAATTTGGGGGCGTGGCAGGCCCAGGTCACTGTCAGTTTGGCGAGCGGGGTGGGGAGGGGGAATTTCCATTACCAGTTCTGTAGAACCAGTCCAAACCAGCAGGAAACCACTTCTGCTGTGGTATAAATGGAAAAAAAAGAGAAATCCAGGGAGAAGATGGCTGCTTGCATTTGTATGCTGGCCAGGTGAGTTTAGTAATTTACAATACCAATTAATTGACAAATAATTAATTAATAAGGAATGAATTAGACTTGCGGCTATTTGTAAAAAAATCATTGATTTTGTAAAAATTATAAGGATGAGCATCACAGGTGCTGTGCTCTACTCTGTTTTGCAGGGAAGTAATGTAAAGCGATAACTTTCTGCCAGCATGTCCTCTGTGTTTCATGTATGAGTATTGCTAATTTTGAATTTAAATGTATGCAAAAAAGTAGCGTTAAGATAAAAAAAATAAAGCATTTCAATAGCAATAGCACTTAGACTTATATACTGCTTCACATTGCTTTTACAACCCTCTCTAAGCGGTTTACGGAATCAGCATATTGCCCCCAATAATCTAGGAACCTAGGAATAATCTAGGAATGTAATATGATGACATATTACAATGTTCTTTCAGGCCAGAAGTATAACTGAGCTGCACCGATGAATGATCACAACTTTGGGAGATCATAGTAACCTACCTGCTTTTTCACAGCTTCAATTTCAGCCTTCAGCCTTTGGACATGTCGCTTAAGATCTGAAATCTCTTGCTTGGCATTACGAAGGTCATCAGTGTGCCTTCCAGCAGTATCCTGGAGTTCCTCATACTAAAAAAAGTGGAAGGCAGCTACTGTAATTTAACTGTTTAATTAAGGGAGGGAGTCAGATTGATTCATTCTGTTTGTCTATTACTCTCCCGCTATCTGATGCCCCAAGCTATTTTGCATGGCAAATCTTACATTTGTTTATTTACATTTCACAAGTCTAAACCACCTCCTTCCAAAGAGGAACTCTGGCCGATGTATAATCTAATATAGCTAAATAACTACAGCATTAATTAACATTAAATTTAAAAACCAAGTTAAGGTCAAAGGTTTTAAAATTATAGAATAATGACAATTAAGCATCAAAGGGTACATATATATATATACATATGCTGAGCCATCAAACCACACCCAGCCACCAGTATTTATAGAAGGAATGCAGCTCAGGTTTCGCAGTGTTCGCCTGAGAAGAAGGACAGAAACACCAGCCTGAGGATGACGAGTGAGACCTCGTCGAAACGTCGCCAGAATACTGTAGCCTAGAGGATCATTCTCTGCCTTACAAGGCAAAGGTTGCAGGTTCAAGTCCAAGTGGGTATGGCTAGCTGATGAGGCCAAAACAAATTTAAAAGGAAATAGGGAGAAATTGGATTTTCAACCCTTGTACTCTACAAGAGGCCAAAGTGGCATGCATGCGGTTTCCCTGACTGCTAAGAGATTTACCAGAAAGGATTGATGGGAGAATGTGAAAGGAGAAGAGGCAACGTCCGTCCAACTGGCTTGGCTTTGTTAATCAAATTTTAGAAGAAAACATTTGGCCTCCCCTCACAGCTTATTCACTGTAGGGCAGCAACATCTCACCCACCCGACTTTCTGGATGATGATTTACCTTGTTTTGGTACCAAACCTCAGCCTCCGCCCTGCTTTTGTTTGCAATCTCTTCATACTGGGCTTTGACTTCAGCAATGATGCTGTTGAGGTCCAGGCAGCGGTTGTTGTCCATGGACAAAATCACCGAAGTGTCAGAGATCTGCCTCTGTAGCTCTGCCAGTTCCTGCACGTGTGATAGGAATAGTCCACTCAGAAAATATACACAAAAAGGTTGGGCCTTGGCAAGCACCTAATTCAAAATTTAGAGCAAGTGGTCCTTTCTATTAGGTAAGTAAGGGAATTTGGAAGGGGTCCTTGTTCATCATCAGTTTACTCTTTTTTCCCCAAAAAATTATTTTAAACTTTTTTCTAATAGTCATGTTCATTGATTGAAAATACCGCGGACCAGAAAGGACAGGTTGAGATGAAAGCTGTTAAAAAATGTCTATGGAGCAATCCAAAGAACTGCACGGGATACAGAATCCTCAGTACTGTTTACCTAAAAAGTCATATGTGTCTTTCCACTTATCAAATTTAAGAATCCATTTCCTAAATACCAGGGTTGGGTTCTACCTTACCTCGCTACCTGTTTGCTTCCTCCTGCATTGCATGGTTGTGCTTCATGAAGGTGTGCGCATAAAGCGCACACATGCATGGTGCAAAAAAAAAATTGTTTTTTTTTAAAAAAGCTGAAAATAAGATGATGATGCATGTGCAGTCCTGGAAACTCAGCCACTGTACATGTACAGAAGGAAAAAACCCCCACAGAAAATACCCCCCCCCCCCAAAAAAAAAATTTCTGAATTTTTTTTCAACATTTTTTTAAAAAAAGAAGATGCCGGTGCCCATGGACCAGCACTGACCAATCCATGACATCAGCAGGGCATCACCAGCGGGTTGATGGAGGAACCCATCTCTACTAAGTACAATTCATTATTTATAACTTGTACAGGAGAGTTTTGGAGTTACCAAATGCCAGATCAATGTTTTTCGTTAATGAGAGCATTTATCTTTAGATCTTGGGATTCTGGAAACTGCAGGAATTCTTACTTACGGTAATTCTTAATTCTGAATCTATTTTGTAACTTTTTGCGTTCTTTAATTTAATTGAGGGATTTTCAACATATTTTGATTTTTTTTCTTTCTCTTTCTCTCTCTCTCTCTCTTTCTTTCTTTCTTTTTTCCTTCCTTACTTTTTCCTTGTCTCCTTTTTTCCTCCCTCCTGTCTTCCCTCCCTATATCAAAATATGCTATACATTTCTTTTTTAGCTATCTTGTTTATTGAAGAGTGGGGAAAACAGGAGTTGTCACAGAGAAACAATTTCTGGAAAGTAAACCAATAGGGTAGCTATCTCTTTGGCAGGACATCTAATTGCATAATAGAGCAGAGTTCAAAGAAAACACTATTGAGGCTTACCATTTCATATAAGGCTCTAAGGAAATCAATCTCGTCAGCTAAAGACTGTAATTTAGTTTCTAGTTCTGATTTGACCAAGTAGGCAGCATCCACGTCCTAAAAAGAAAACACTGGATTTAAGGGCTAGGAGTTAAAGGACTACAGAGTTATTAATTCATTATTACTTCCTGTGTAATTAAGTGTTTAATATTAAAATATGTATACATATATGTACAGTATGTATGTATGTATGTATATGCAGTGAAGGGCTACCAAATTTTTTACTAGCACATTGTGGGCATGACTAATGCAGGACGCCCTGCATTTTCTTTCAACATCTTTCAGTGCAAATTGGGTGCTCTGGGGTGGAGCTCCATTTTCACTACCCCACTGTGTTGTGGGCCACCCCCCCCCCTCCGGTCCAGGCAGCAGCCCACCCTTGTGTATATGTATGTCCTAATTGAGGCTAATGTGCTTGTTTTTGGGATAGTCCCATCTTTTAACATCACAGCACTGGCTGCCTTTCTGCAAAGGGTTCATATTGCAGACAGACTCTCACCTTCTTGAGGGTTACAAAGTCATTCTCTGCTTCCGTGCGTTTATTGATCTCATCTTCATACCTATTTGGGGAGGAGAAAATAATACCATCTACTTAGAGAAATCTAGTAAAACTTCTGCAATTTTTAATCTGTGGTTCTTTTATCCATCACAACTAGTTGGCAAACCACCTGAGCCCTTTTGTTTTTTAACAGATCCTGTTGCGAGATTTTTAGCTGCAATATCAGCAAAGGTGTAAACAAGGGAGGAAAACTGAAGGGCTAAAAACTTTAAGAGCCACTTTGGGGTAGTAGTTAAAGCACCAGACTGGTAACTGAGAAATTGTGACTTTTAAATCCCATCTTAGGTACCAAGCCAACTCCATGACTTTGGGCCAGTTACTCTCGGCTCTAGGAAGCAGGAAATGGCAAATGACTTCTGGAAAACCTTACCAAGAAAACCACAAGGTCCTGTCCAGGCCATCACCTGGCTTGCTGGCATGCACATGCATAGAAGAGGGAGTAAGATGGAACTTGGAGGAAAGCTGAAGTTCTAAAAGTCTTACTTGTTCTTGTAGTCGTCTACAAGGTTTTGGGTGTTATGTCGTTCTCCCTCCAGCCTTAGTTTCTCCTTCTCCAGATCACTCAGCTGTGTCCTAAGAGCGTTGATGTAATCATTGAAAAGTTGCTCAATGTTACTCTTCACCTGTTTCTGGTCATGTTCCTGAAGCAGAGACCATTTTGTTTCCAGCACTTTATTCTGTTGCTCAAGGAACCGCACCTGGAGGCATAAAGACACACATTTGGGGGTTGGAGAGGCAAATCCTACTGTAATCCCTGGTAAAATTCTCAAATTGTTTTGGTGTATTCTTGAGCAGATTGTGCAAAAATCCTACTTTTATTATTGCTTTAATTTCCTTCCTTCCTTCCTTCCTTCCTTCCTTCCTTCCTCCCTCCCTCCCTTCTGCCCACAATAGTTAGCCTTCCTGTATCTAGTGCCCTCTAGCTATGTGTTAACTGCATGACCTTGGGCCAGTCTCTGTCTCTCAGCCTAACTTATCTCACAGAGCCCTCTTAAAAAAACAGAAGAACAAAGATGTGTAGGTAGAATGCGGCCGCGAGAGTCATCGTGGGGCTTCCTAGATTCGTCCACATTTCTGCAACACTCCGCGGCCTGCACTGGCTGCCGATCGGTTTCCGGTCACAATTCAAAGTGTTGGTAATGACCTTTAAAGCCCTACATGGCATTGGGCCAGAATACATCTGGAACCGCCTTCTACCGCACGAATCCCAGCGGCCGATAAGGTCCCACAGAGTTGGCCTTCTCCGGGTCCCGTCGACCAAACAGTGTCGTTTGGCGGGCCCCAGGGGAAGAGCCTTCTCTGTGGCGGCTCTGGCCCTCTGGAATCAACTCCCCCCAGAGATTAGAACGGCCCCCACCCTCCTTGTCTTTCACAAATTACTCAAGACCCACCTTTGTCGCCAGGCATGGGGGAGTTAGGATATTCCTTCCCCTAGACCATTACAAGTTATGTATGGTATGTTTGTGTGTATGTTTGGTTTTTATAATAAGGGTTTTTAGTTGTTTATTAAATTGGATTGTTACATGTTGTTTTTTATCATTGTTGTTAGCCGCCCCGAGTCTGCGGAGAGGGGCGGCATACAAATCCAATTAATAATAATAATAATAATAATAATAATAATAATAATAATAATAATAATAATAATAATGTTTGCTGCCTTGAGTTATTTGTAAAAATAATAAAGGTGGTATTCAAATAAGTACATATTCCTCTAGACTAATTTGTGTATGGGAGTGTAGCTACCTGTGTAATTGTCTACCTCATCAATGCTGCAATTCTCACGTCAAAAAGTACCCCATTATTGCATAAGTATTTAGAAACATAGAAGATTGACGGCAGCAAAAGACCTCATGGTCCATCTAGTCTGCCCTTATACTATTTCCTGTATTTTATCTTACAATGGATCTATGTTTATCCCGGGCATGTTTAAATTCAGTTACTGTGGATTTACCAACCACGTCTGCTGGAAGTTTGTTCCAAACATCTACTACCCTTTCGGTAAAATAATATTTTCTCACGTTGCTTCTGATCTTTCTAATTTCTAATAAACACTTTGAAATGAGGCAAACTGCAATTGTAGATGAAGGCATGAATGCAAGAATGAGTGAAATAACTCTACGCCTACTCAGGCATCATCCTGCACACACTTTGAGTGTGATATATGCCGCTTCCGTATCTCTCATTACTCGTCATGATCTAATCCTTTCTCAAACTCTGCAAAAGTTTTTTTTTTCCTGAAGCAAGAACTACATCATATCTGCATATTTTACATTTCTAGGCTAAAGGATCACAGTCACAGAGTGTTTCAAAGCAGTTCGATTCATGGTTACTAGTCAGGAAAAAAAGATTCCGTGGCTTCAAATTGCACTATCTGAATGGCCATCCCAACCTTTTGGGACTGCCCCCTTCCCCCAAAAAAGAGTTCTGAGATATCCCTACCCTTTTGACCTTCTGGAAGGTCGTGAAGACCTGGCTCTTTCCCCACACATTGGACTGGGCTGGGGGTTGAACAGTGAGAATGATTGTCTGGTACATACATACATACATACATACATACATACATACATACATACATACATACAGTTTGATTACACCTCATTCCCCCATTATTGCTGTCTAATGAGAAGCTCTGCTGACCTACTGAGATTTGTGTCAGAGAAAATATAATCTTAACTTCAGAAATGTTTCCAGGCTCTCTAGTCTTTCTGCAACTGGAAAAGAAATTCCCCATAGCATTACTCCAATTAGTTTGCTACTGCAAGTGCAGCAGCAAGACTTGGGAAAAAATTTGCAGCTCCATAATCTCATCTAGCTGGTGCCAGCCAGTGATAAATAACAGCTGTGATGAAATCAATGAAAATTGCAAGAGGAGCTGGAGGAAGGCTCTGTCTTGAGCTCTTTCCCCAATCCATGGCAACCTGAAATAGCAAAAGAAATCATTTATTTATTCTCACCTTATCTATGAAGGAGGCAAACTTGTTGTTGAGTGTCTTGATCTGCTCTCTTTCTTCTTTGCGAACGTTCTCTATGGTGGGGTCAATCTCCAGTTTGAGAGGCGCCAACAGTTGGGGATTGATAGTTACTTTTTGGATTCCGCCTGGTGGGCAAACTGGGAAGCATGTGTCCCCTCTCCCTCCACCAAAACCAGCTCCACCTAGCCCGTAGCCTGCACCAATACCACCACCACCAACAGCATAGCCATTACAAACTCCACCACCATACCCAAAGCCGCCGCTATAACTGCTTCCAACCGCGATTCTCCTGGGTCCACCAAGATTGTAAAGGCTTTGGCTGCCAAAACCAGCCCCACCGGCCCGGGCCCAGCCAGTGCCACAGCTTCCACCTCTGCCCACACTTTGTGAGCTCCAGTTGGTGCGACACAAGTTAGGTAGGATGGCGGATGAGTTACTGAAGCCTCTCCTCTGAATTCTGAAGTTGGCTCGGTGAGACATTTTAGTTGGGGAGGATGAAGAAAGAAGTACAGAAAGAAAGAGAGGACACAGTCTGTGAAGCAGAGGCAGGTGTAGCTGTGAGCTCTAGGTTTTAAGGTTTCTTCTCTTATATATATTGTCAAGGAGGTGGGATTGGTTGTGATTGCAGTTGATCGTCTTTTTGAATAATGTCGTTGGGTGTGCCCTAAGGCTTTTTAGAATGGTGACATAAGTCTGTCCTGCCATACACACCCCACGTGAAGGCTAAATGGAAGTGCAACCAGCTAAGACATGCTTGCTTGTCATTTGGGAATAATGAATACTTTCCTCAAATTAAGCACTAAATGATGGAAATGAGCCAGAGAAATTTATTCAAGGAGGAACGACAGCAAGAAGAAAAAAACCTAGTGGGAAATCTTGTTCCATAGAAGTTGCTCTAGCTTGTGAGGAAGGTGGTCTGGGGGCAGTGGTGGGCTAGGAGCCGGAACGCTAAATTGTGCTCGCCACCACGGCTCATAAGTTCTTGTGGGACCAGCGCGATTTTGCTGCTGCACCACAGGTAAAACCTCGCCGAAACATGGGCGCAATTTTGCTACCACCATAGGTGCAGCAGCAAAATCATGATGGTCTTGCAAGAACTTACGAGCCATGGGGGTGAGCGCAATTTAGCGTTCCGGCTTGTAGCCCACCGTTGTCTGGGGGTAATTTTGGATTTGTAGCTCCTGCTTGAAGACCTTGTGGCCAATAGGTCTTGTCTTCATCCTGTGTAATGACTGCACCCATTGTTTGATTGTGAGAGCCTTTAGACAATCACTCACCAGACATTGGATTCCTGCAGGAATATCCTTTTTATTGGTTTATTGGAGTCCATTAAATAATCCACTAAATGGATACCCCAGAGAGCAGAGATCAATAAAATAATAGTAATGGTAATAATAATAATACCAGGGATAGTATAATATACCAGGGGATAGCAAGGTCGATGAAAAGTATCATGAAAAAAATTGCAAAATATCAGGACTTAAAAACCAAAATTCAATGATTATGGCACAGACCAGCAGTGATAATTCCAGTGGTGATTGGAACACTGGGTGCTCTGCCAAAAGCACTGGAGTTATATTTAAAACAGCTCAAGATCGACAAAATCACCATCAGTCAAATGCAGAAAGCTGCACTGCTCAGTTCAGCACATATACTTCGAAAATATATTATGACATCCTAGGCCCCCGGGTGGGGCTCAACTAATAATTAATGCCAAATCCAGCGAAACAACTGACCGCTGGGATGCAACTGTAAATATTACTCTCCATAGACTTGGGGTGGCTCACAACAGTAATAAAAACAATACATGGTAACAAATCTAATAATTAAAATCTAAAATAACAATTTGACATTAAAAAGTCTAAAAAGGAGAAACCCCAATAGATAAAATACATACACACAGTCATATCATGCACAAAACTACATAGGCAAGGGGGGGATGTCTCAGTTCCCCCAAGCCTGATGACAGAGGTGGGTCTTAAGGAGTTTACAAAAGGCAAGGAGGGTGGGGGCAGTCCTAATCTCTGAGGGGAGTTGATTCCAGAGGGTCGGAGCTGCCACAGAGAAGGCTCTTCCCCTGGGTCCCGCCAGACAACATTGTTTAGTTGATGGGACCCGGAGAAGGCCCACTCTGTGGGATCTAACTGGCCATTGGGATTCGTGCGGCAGAAGGCGGTCTTGCAGATATCCTGGTCCGGTGCCATGAAGGGCTTTATAGGTCATAACCAACACTTTTAATTGTGACTGGAAACTGATCAGCAGCCAATACAGACTGCGGAGTGTTGGAGTAACATGTGCATACTTAGGAAAGCCCATGATTGCTCTCGCAGCTGCATTCTGCTCGATCTGAAGTTTCCGAACACTTTTCAAAGGTAGCCCCATGTAGAGAGCATTACAATAGTCGAACCTCGAGGTGATGAGGGCATGAGTGACTGTGAGCAGTGACTCCCAGTCCAGATACGGCCGCAACTAAATAATAATAACAATAATACTTCTATAATTCCTGATCCTGCCTTTCTGCCACCAAGCAGGCAGCTAGGCTGCTGTGGCTGGGCCTAGACAGCTATCCTATAGTTATGGGATTATCATTTTTGCATCAGCAGTGGTTTAGCCATTATGAACCAACCCAGGCACCTGCTATCACTAATGGTGAGAAGGAATTAGCAAAATTCCACCAGATCAGTGGTCCCCCAGGTCAACAAAGGCTGCATCAGATACTATGGCTCCTAGACATCTGTGGAAAAAGGAGTTACAGGGTGCACTTGTTGTTTCTAGGGAACAAGGGCATGCAATTGGATTGGAAAGCAACCGGAACAAAAGTGTAAAAGTTGGACAACCAAAGAAAATCAAGGAAATGGATCAGGAAATGGCAGCTTTCTGTAATAACACGAGGGGAACTGCAAAAAACCGTGATACCTGGAAAATCGTACATAGAGATGGGTTCCTCCTGGTTTGGACTGGTTCGCCCGAACCAATAGGGACCTGCTGGTGATGTCACAATGATGTCATGGAACTGGTTTGGTTGGTGCCGGTCCGTGGGTGCCACCATCTGGGATTTTTTGAATTTTAAATTGATTTTGATTTTTTTTCCTTTTGAGCATGCGTAGGAATTGAGTTTCCAGCACTGTGCATGCGATCGTGTTTTCAGATTTTTGAGGGGGGGATGTTTTTAATTTGTTGCCACTGCGCATGTGTGCATGCGTGAAGCACATGCGCAGCCATGCGGCAAAGCCATGTGAGGAAGGAGGTGAACTGGCAGCGAGTATTGGGTTTCTGCATGGATGGATGGGTGCCATAGTGCATGTGCACGCATCAGAGCAAGATTTGCTTCCTGCGCATGTGCAGGAAGCCAAATCTCACATGAGGACGTAAGCGAGTGCGAGATTTTGGTGATTTTGGGCAATTTTTTGTTTTCTGCGCATGCGCAAAAGCAAAAACCCCCACCCAAAATTGACAAAATTGCATGCTTGCACGCATACTCATGCAAGATTTGACTCCCTGCATATGTACAGGAAGCAAATCTTCATCCCATTGTCACAATGCTCTGCGGGAAGCGCACCGGTGGTGGCGGAAAGCAGAATACACCCCTGGTTAAAACCCACGCTGATCGTACATCTTAAAAAAATCACTTCGTTGATACTAAGATACTGGCAACAACTGGTATCAACCATTAGCACCAATCAATGGTGAGAGCTGAAATTTTTAAAACTTAAAGTTTTGTATATAAAAATATGTAGCCATTGTATTTTGAGACTGTATTAAAAGTGACCTTTGTAACAAAAAGCAGAAAAGTAAATAGTTAAGCATTGTAGAAACTTGTGATAGATAATAGAAATAGATTAAACTTCGAAGCTACTAAGGAATACGCTAAAAAAGATACCAGAAATAGATCAAACTACTATTATTTGTGTTTCATTTTAAGAGACAGGAAACCTGTACATAGCTTTTAGATAGGGGTAGGGGATAAGGGAAAAGGCATGTATCGGGAAATGAATTTAGTCTGTCAACCACTATGTCGGACTAGCCAGCATATGTTCGGAAACTTCAGATCGTGCAGAATGCAGCTGCAAGAGCAATCATGGGCTTTCCCAAATATGCCCATGTTACACCAACACTCCGCAGTCTGCATTGGTTGCCGATCAGTTTCCGGTCACAATTCAAAGTGTTGGTTATGACCTATAAAGCCCTTCATGGCACCGGACCAGATTACCTCAGGGACCGCCTTCTGCTGCACGAATCCCAGCGACCAGTTAGGTCCCACAGAGTGGATCTTCTCCGGGTCCCGTCAACTAAGCAATGTCGGCTGGCGGGACCCAGGGGAAGAGCCTTCTCTGTGGCGGCCCTGGCCCTCTGGAACCAACTCCCCCCAGAGATTAGAACTGCCCCCACCCTCCTTGCCTTTCATAAACAACTTAAAACCCACCTCTGCCGCCAGGCATGGGGGAATTGAGATCCTCTTTCCCCCTAGGCATTTACAATTCTATGCATGGTATGTGTGTATGTATGTTTGGTTTTTATATTAATGGATTTTTAATCATTTCTAATACCAAATTACTATTGTACACTGTTTTATTGTTGCTGTTAGCCGTTATTTATTATAAATAAATAAATAAATAAATAAACGAACGAACGAACGAACGAATAAATAAATAAATAAATAAACAAATATTTGGGAGGGGTCTGTGTTAGGGTATAACTAACCTGCATTTTGCTTATGTAAGTGTGCACCCCCAGGGTGACACCGTGTTTTGCAAATTGCTTGGGACAGTAGAGAGATTACTGTGCCCAAATAAACCCTCTTTCCTTACTCCAAAGCCTTCTTTGTCTGATTATTTCTTTTTAGGAATTTCAGAGAACAATGGTATCTGTAATGCATTTTTGAATGTTCAGTTGACTGAGTGTCATGTTCAATGAATAAATTATATCAGTAAAATTCTGGCAATCTTACATAAGATTGCCAAACATCCCGTACTTATGAAATCATTTTTTAAAAAAACCCACTCCACAGCAGAAATTGTGTTGGAAGTGGTCTGATATCATCACTCTCTTGCAGCATGTGAAGCAATTCAACAATCCAAAACAAAAACAAACAAACTAAAGAAAAACCACCCCACTGCCATCATCTCTGTGTGTACTGGTTGTTTTGGGGGAGTGTAGCTCCATGCCATTTCCTTGGCAACTCTAAAGAAGTTGCTCAGCCGCTCAGAGTCCATTTTGGAGTGAGCGGCATATAAATGCAATCCATCCATCTATCCATCCATCCATCAGTCAATCAATCCATCAAAAACCAACCAACCAACAACCAAGCAAGCAAGCAAGCAAACAAACAACTAACTAACTAACTAACTAACTAACTAACTAACTAACTCACTCACTCACTCACTCACTCACTCACTCACTCACTCACTCACTCACTCACTCACTCACTCACTAACTAATATGTTTGGAAATTTTATTTTTTCTACTTCCCAGTTGAGAGAGTGGCTGGTGCAAAACTAGGCCTGTCTAGTTATCATACTGACTCTCTTAATTTGGGATTAGTTTTCATTCAATACTTATTCTTGAGTAACTATGCAGTGAATTGCATGGTGAGGCTTCAGATAAATATTTACCTCAGAGTGCGTTCCACTGAATTCCATGGTGTGTGTTTGTTTGTTTGTTTGCTTGCTTGTTTGTGTGTGTGTGTACATAAAACCATCTGAGATGTATGTATGTATGTATGTATGTATGTATGTATGTATGTATGTATGTATTTAGGAATGACATTGTCTCCCTCAGCCCAGTTTTCCCTCAGTTAGTTTAAATAGCCTAACTTACACACATCGAGCTGTTTTTTTCCCCTTGGCTAGCCCGATATTATTCATCCGCCAACCTGCAGTGATTTTGTTTGGGTCTTGTTTGTAGCCGATTTTGTTTGGGGTTTTGTTTTGTTTTTGTTGCTTTATTTGGCTGGTTTTGTTTAGCGTGGCACTTATGGCCACCACTTAACCCAAAATTTCTGTTGCTGAGAGAGATGATTGTTAAGTGAGTTTTGCCCCATTTTACGATCTTTCGTCCACAGTTGTTAAGTGAAACACTGCAGTTGTTGAGTTAGGAACATGGTTGTTAAGTCAATCTGGCTTCCCCATTGACTTTGCATGTCAGAAGGTCGCAAAAGGGGATTGTGTGCCCCCCAGAACACTGCAAACATCATAAATAGGATGAGTCTGAATTTTGATCATGTGACCATGAGGGTACTGCAACAGTCATAATGCAAAAAATGGTAAACACTCCCTTTTTTCAGTGCTGTTGTAACTTTGAGTGGTCACTAAATGAACCGTTGTAAGTCGAGGACTACTTGTATAAACCACCCAATTCAACTATATTCAATAAATCTAAGTTCAACTATGCCTTAGCATGGTGCATGAATCCAGCCAATATTAGATAGTTAGCACCAAGGTTGGAACTATAGTACTTAGTACTTGAATTAGAGGCTATTATTAGTACCGTATTTTTCAGATTATAAGCCACACCTTTCTCCCTCCAAAAGAGGGTGGAAATGTTGCTGAGTCTTATACAGCCATTTTTGGCCACCCAAAACCCTACTCCCTGTCCCATTTTTGCAAAAAAAATGGCCCAGGGTTTGGGAGGTCTGCAGAATGCTCATGGGGGCTGAGGGAAGGCAAAAACACCCCCATTTTTGCAAAAACAATGGGCTGTTTTTTGCAAAAATGGGAGCCTTTTTGCCTTCCCCAGCTCCCAGGAGCACTCTGCAGGCCTCCCAAACCCTCTGTGCACCTAATTTTTGAAAAAAAAAATGGGAGCATTTTTCCCTTTCCCCCAGTAGCACTTTGCATGCTTCCCAATATGGATAAAACACTTCAGGCCATGCCGGAGGATGTGGCACAGGAGGAAACAGAGCAGCAGGAGAAAGAGAGATTCCTTCCTGGTGCGTGGCTTTATTTCCAGAAGTGTTCGGATTCGGGTTCAGGTTTGGCGAACATGGTTCGGGTTCTCTCTCCACCAGTTGCAGTTTGCCAGTGTGCCTGTCTTGTCCTGTGTGCAAAGCCAGCCAGCCAGGACACCAGAACAAGCAGACTTTGGTGGGCGGGGTGCAAGTTCCTCTCTCCTCCAGTTCTAAACTGTGCCAATGTGATTCTGTGTGCAAAGCCACAAAGAGCCCTTATCATCACCCCCCTCCAAAGCAGCAAGGCCATCTCAGCCAGAAGCAGTGGAGTCTTTAATGCTCTTCATTGACACTTTTAACTGGGATGCCATGGGCCGTCCACCTGCCCCATCCCCAGTTGCAGGCCTTGGGCTTCCGGATAGCCCGGAGCTTCTGCCGGAGAACGAGGAGGTGTCCAGGGCATCATCGGGGAAGGATGATGAGACCCAGATCCCTGCTCCTGCAGCTTACTGCAATTTTTAGGCTGAGAGGGAGGATAGCGGGGGGGGGGGGAGTGGGTGGAAGAAGATTCTGATGGTGATGACAAGGTGCTAGATCCCACGGGGACCGAAGGCCGGCATGTGCCTATTGCATACAGGATTTCTGCTGCATACAGGATTGCTTGAGAAAAGCTGGTGCATCCTCCTGCTACTCTGCATCCCCCTGTTCACCCTCTTGCAAATATAATTTTGGGTCAACCACAGGACCACCTTCTTTCTCTCCCTTTCCTTTTTCTGTGTAATCTAAAGCCTCTAGTGCTCTCTCTAAATGTAATTTGGGGTCAACCACAGGGACACCTTCTTTCTCTGCCTTTCCTTTTTCTGTCTAATCTAAAGCCACCAGTGCTCTCTCTAAATGTAATTTGGAGTCAACCACATGGACACCTTCTTTCTCTGCCTTTCCTTTTTCTGTCTAATCTAAAGCCACCCGTGCTCTCTCTAAATGTAATTTTGGGTCAACCACAGGGACACCTTCTTTCTCTCCCTTTCCTTTTTCTGTGTAATCTAAAGCCTCTAGTGCTCTCTCTAAATGTAATTTTGGGTCAACCACAGGACCACCTTCTTTCTCTCCCTTTCCTTTTTCTGTGTAATCTAAAGCCTCTAGTGCTCTCTCTAAATGTAATTTGGGGCCAACCACAGGGACACCTTCTTTCTCTGCCTTTCCTTTTTCTATGTAAGAAAAAGTCACTAGAGCTCTCTGTCAATTTAATTTTAATAAAGCGTGGCTTCATTCCCAGAAAAGTTCGAAGTTCGAGTGGTGTTTGGGTTCGTTGAACTCACCCAAACTTTACGGCGCAGTTTGCCCGAACTCGCCCAACCCGAACTCCGTTGGGTTCGCCCATCACTACTTATTTTGACAAATACAATTAGTTGCTTCCCACTATTTTACCAAATTAACATAGCTGGCTGGGATTACTTAAAGGATCAGCCATACTAAAAAGGCATCAATCTATTTTAATTAATGAAACTGACAAAGAAACCTACATGGTGGCCCTAGTCCCTAGGCAGGAAATGAGTAAGGGGTTTTTTTTCCCAGGGAAACTGCAAATTGCAGACTTTTTGATGGGCATGCCTTTATTCAGTGAAGGGCTACCAAACCTTTTACTACCACACTGTGGGTGTGGCTTATGCAGGACACCCTGCATTTTCTTTCAACATCTTTCATGCAAATTGGGTGCTCTGAGGTGCCCCTCCATCCAGGCAGTAGCCCACCCCTCCCTTTATTCCTCTAAAGAGTAATCTTCTTAGAATTTGTCTCCTTTATTTTCACACTGGGAAATTTGGAAATGGGCAGTTTGTCAAGAATCTGTCTGATATACGTGCAGAGGAAAGGGGGAACCTTGACTAGTCTAAGTTGCAATATGCACCTTTCCAAAATATGCAAAGGTGGTTGATGATTGAACTGATTTAGGCAAGCAGTCTCTCAGACGCATACCATAAGGTGAACCTCATAGTTCACGACTGGAGTGTCTGAAGGTTGCAAGATTGGGATTGTACAACAGCTAAAATCTTGTTTTCCTGTTTCCCGTTCCTTAAATATTTTGCTCTGGCTTCCTAGCTAAAAACAGCCTACATATAAATTACAGCAATTATTCCTAACCAGCCTGAGTTATCCTTTCCTTTTACTATTGAAGCAGCTTGTTAACAAAATCACAGATAGATTTTTAAAAAACTCAGACAAATAGTGTCTAGTACACTAGATTGTGCTGGTAGGCCCTCTTAGAGTTTCTAGGCAGCATGGCCACTATATTAAATGGGGGGAAAAACCTACTGAATTGTCCAAAGACAGCCCCTGGCCTGTATGGCTATTGCCGTGAGGTTGCCATTTTGAATCCTTCCTTGCGCTGAAGGGCCATATGATTATCCATTAAGGTCCTGGAATTCATCAAGTGGATTGACTAGTTTCACTACACAGTTCTAGGATCTTTGTCTAGATATCATGATGATGCCAAAAGAGGTCGACTCCAGCAGTGGGTTGCTCCCAGTTCTAAGACAAAGGCCTTGTTCAAAGAAGCGGTAGCTCCAGTAGTGAATTTTGAATCCTTCCTTGCGCTGAAGGGCCATATGATTATCCATTAAGGTCCTGGAATTCATCAAGTGGATTGACTAGTTTCACTACACAGTTCTAGGATCTTTGTCTAGATATCATGATGATGCCAAAAGAGGTCGACTCCAGCAGTGGGTTGCTCCCAGTTCTAAGACAAAGGCCTTGTTCAAAGAAGCGGTAGCTCCACTCACCTGGGACATTTGTGCGCATGGGCGGAAGCAGTGAAGGGCTACCAAAACTTTTACTCCCACACTGTGGGCGTGGCTTATGCAGGATGCCCTGCATTTTCTTTCAATGTCTTTCTATGCAAATTGGGTGATCTGGGGTGGAGCTCCATTTTCGCTACCCCACTGCGTTCCCCCCCAAAGTCCAGGCAGCAGCGGAAGTGTCATGCACAAGTGCACACACAAACTGGTAGTAAAGGGTTTTATAACCCACTACTGGTCTACTCCATTGGTACAACAAGCCTTAGCTCATGGATTGTTGTCAATGTATGAATTTGGGCTATTCGAATATGTGGTATGAAGTTGCTGGTCAAAGCAATGGCTAATTATATCTCCTCTCCCGGCTCTTTTTTTATTTAGGAATGTAAGATGCATCCCCTCTTGGAGGCTTATATATATATATACAGTGTTCCCTCGACTTTCACGGGGGATGCGTTCCGAGACCACCCGCGAAAGTTGAATTTCCGCGAAGTAGAGATGCAGAAGTAAATATACTATTTTTGGCTATGAACAGTATCTCAAGCCTTCCATTAACACTTTAAACCCCTAAATTACCATTTCCCATTCCCTTAGCAACCATTTAGATTATTACTCACCATGTTTATTTATTAAAGTTTATTAAAAAAATATTTATTAAAGGCGGACGAAAGTTTAGCGATGACATATGACGTCATCGGGCGGGAAAAAACGTGGTATAGGGGGAAAAACAGCGAAGTATTTTTTAAATTAATATTTTTGAAAAACCGTGGTATAGATGTTCTGTGAAGTTCGAACCCACGAAAATCGAGGGAACACTGTATATATATTTCTGAAGATAAACATGTACTGGAAGAATACTAAGAAGCTGAATGTCCCATTTAGAAAAAGGGTTCATAAAATATTTGTCCCAATGCAGAAGGAATGCTAATAGACATTCGATGTATTTGAAATAAATAAATAAATAAATAAATAAATAAATAGAAAATCTACTTAAAACAATATCTTGATACAAAAGAAACATAGGAGGAAAAGAGAGAGACAAAGAGACAGACGGTTCCCTCCAGTGTTCCCTCTAATTTTTTTGGGGGGTGGGCGGAAAAGTATAGTGTCTGAGCGGCAGTCCCTTTGGGACTGGGCGGCACAGAAATATTAAATAAATAAATAAATAAACAAACAAACAAACAAACAAAAAACCCACCCTGTTTTGCCTCAGAGAATTTCAAAATAAAATACTGTACTGTGTGTCTATAACAGTGAGCTCATAATAGGGCAACTCTATCAATATCAAAATGCCACTTAAATAGTTGAGCTGGTTTCAAACTAGATTTTGATTTTCTTTCTCTCTTCCTTACTTCCATTCTTTTTCTTTCTCTTTTCCTTCATCTCTTTTTTCTATCTGTTTCCCTCTCTTCCTCTCTCTCTCCTTCCCTCTCACTCTTTCCCTCTCGGCTTCTGGGCAGGTTTGAAAAACTCTGAGTTGATGATGATTTTTAAGTGAGCGATTGCTCACTTCTCAGCTTAGAGGGAACTATGGTTCCCTCTATCTTTTAAAATTAGAAGGACGACTGACAAAACTCAAAATGCTCAAAAAAGCTTGCCTGCTCTTCCCCATGAAGACATAGCTGACAGAGGGTGGTGGCTTCGATGGTGTCCGCAGGGCCCCTGTCTTGTAGGCATCTCTGGAGGGCCTGGAGGGCTGGAGGGAGACTGCAGCAGACGTTGTGGGTCCTGCAGCATCAGGACAGGTTTGGCCCATCGGTTTGGGGCGCAGAGGCGGCTTGGGTCAGCTTGCTGGCTTGCAGCAAGCCCAGCAGCAGGAGGGCTGGATGGGTGAGGGGCATCGCAATGGTGGTGGTGGTGTGTTGCGGAGCCGGAGCAAGCGAGCGCGCTTCTGCAAACTGCCCGCCCCCAAAAAGCAGGACTTTAAAAAAAACAACATGGGGTGTGGAAAAAATTCCTAAAAAGCCGGACTGTCCCGCTAGAAAGCGGGATCTCTGGTCACCTTAGTTATAGGCACAGGTAGTCTCTAGCTGTTTTAGATTTAAAGGCCAAGCAGCATGCCTATTGGAAAATTGTTTTTTTTTTTCCTCTATGTCTCTCTCTCTCTTTATGTAGCTCTTCTCTAATCATAACTCAATGGCAGAACCCGTGCATTGTATTGTGCTCAGAATATTCTGCATTCCAATCTTGGATATATATATATGTCAGTCAAAGTAGAAAATTTGGATGTCCAAAAGTTTATTTATTTTATTTGTTTTATTTTAGTTATTCATTTGTCCAATACACAAATACATAGGAAGAAAAATAGATATGTAGTAATATATATAAGGGTAAAGTGAACTTAGAGGAGAGGATATATGAAAGAAAGAAAATATATATGATAAGTGAGAGAAAGGAAAGACAATTGGACAGGGGACGAAAGGCACACCAGTGCACTTATGTACGCCCCTTACTGGCCTCTTAGGAACCTGGAGAGGTCAATCATGGAGAGTCTAAGGGAGAAATGTTGGGGGTTAGGGGTTGACACAATTGAGTCCGGCAATGAGTTCCATGCTTCGATAACTCGATTGTTGAAATCATATTTTTTACAGTCAAGTTTGGAGCGGTTCGTATTAAGTTTGAATCTGTTACGTGCTCTTGTGTTGTTGCGGTTGAAGCTGAAGTAGTCATTGACCGGTAGGACGTTGCAGCATATGATCTTGTGGGCAATACTGAAATTGTGTTTTAGGCGCCGTAGTTCTAGGCTTTCTAGGCCCAGGATTGTTAGTTTATTTTCGTAGGATATTCTGTTTTGAGTGGAGGAGTGAAGGGCTCTTCTGGTGAAATATCTTTGGACATTTTCAAGGGTGTTGATGTCTGAGATGTGGTATAGGTTCCAGACAGATGAGCAGTAGTATAGGATGGGTCTGGCAAAAGTTTTGTAGGCTCTTGTGAGTAGTGTGAGATTACCTGAGCAGAAGCTGCGCAGGATCTTGAAAGTTTAGACACTCTAGGCAATCAATGTGGACCCACCATATACAACCTGGAGTCCTGACCTTTTAGATTACAGGTCACCAAATAGTGGACCACTGGTGGTCCATGAGAAAATTTTGGTGGTCCGTGGAGAAATCTTGACCCCTGGGAAGAAGGGAGAGAGAGAGAGAAAGAGAAAGAGAGTGTGTGAAGAGAGAAAGAAAGAAAGAAAGATAGAATAGAATAGAATAAATAGAATTTTTATTGGCCAAGTGTGATTGGACACACAAGGAATTTGTCTTGATGCATATGCTCTCAACGTACATAAAATAAAATATACATTTGTCAAGAATCATGTGATACAACACTTAATGATTGTCATAGGGGTCAAATAAGCAATGAAGAAGCAATATTAATAAAAATCTTAGGATATACGCAACAAGTTACAGTCATACAGTCAACATGGGAGGAAATGGGTGATAGGAATAATGAGAAAAACTAGTAGAATAGAAGTGCAGATTTAGTAGAAAGTCTGACAGTTTTGAGGGAATTATTTGTTTAGTAGAGTGATGGCGTTCGGGAAAAAACTGTTCTTGTGTCTAGTTGTCTTGGTGTGCAGTGCTCTGTAGCGACGTTTTGAGGGTAGGAGTTGAAACAATTTGTGTCCAGGATGCGAGGGGTCAGTAAATATTTAACCCGCCCTCTTTTTGGCTCGTGCAGTATACAGGTCCTCAATGGAAGGCAGATTGGCAGCAATTGTTTTTTCTGCAATTCTGATTATCCTCTGAAGTCTGTGTCGGTCCTGTTGGGTTGCAGCACCAAACCAGACAGTTATAGAGGTGCAGATGACAGAAAGATAGAAAGAAAGACTTATGATGACAATTGAGCCCAAAATTCACCGAACCAGACCGAACTGGGAGAACCCACTGCTGCCTACAAGTGAAGAAAGGAATTGCCCTGATTGTACTGTTGTACTCTTTGATTAGAAATTATCCATGGAAAACATTACGTTTAAAACATTAGATTGTTTTAATTCTCTTCCTTACTAGTATCTATCTCTTCTCATTTATTACTATAACCATGTTGCTTGTACCTTTCAATTTATATTGTTTTTATTTGTTTCCTAGTACGGTTGGATAGCTTATTAGTAAACCTTGACTATCACTAAGTGTTGTATCTTTTTATTCTTGAATGTATTTTATTCTTCTGTACCCTGAGAGCATATACACCAAAGACAAATTCCTTGTGTGTCCAGTCACACTTGGCCAATAAAGAATTCTACTCTATTCTATAACATAAGCAAGAATTTAATTCTCTGTACTAAGTGCCCAAATCTCCATTATGTGTTCTTTTAAAATAACTGAAACTCTTTAAATGATGTGAGTTCAGCAATTTCTCACATCAAGGTGTTGTTAAATTCCCTTCCCCTCACCTCAAAACACACACTTTGAGGTCTTCCATAGAGCATCCTGGGAGACTGAAATGCTCTGCTATTACTTAGTCCTTGTTTTCAAGAAGGAGAATAAAGGAATCGTTTGAATGGCAGAATTTGTGATCAGACTGTTTCACTGTGCATTTTTTCTTATCTTAAGAGTTTCTGAATTACAGGCAGTTTTGGCCCTGAATGTTATTTATTCCTTCATTTGCCTCCTATCAATTCTATTTGCCCCATTATTTTGTTGTTATTACCTGTGGTCTATTAATCTTATTATTAGACCTACCCCCCCCCCCCCAATGGTTTGAATTTTATTATAAGATAGATTAAAAATGAAAATAAAATATTCTACCAGGTTTGCAGACTGCTACTAAAACATAATGTCCTTTGTTGAATTTTGGCTTCACTTCTCATGGGCATCCACCTATCATAGGCTGTAACATAATATATTGTCTGAACCTAGCCTACTTCAGGGCGTTAAGAAAAATAAGCCTAGGTGTAATACTATATGTCATGCCAACAACACTTTCCAAGAATGAAGTATGCAGATCATGAAGGGATGGAGCAGACAGTTATTAACGAATGACAAGATTTCTAACGTTGTGATGGATGCATTGTTGTGAAAATAAGGATTGCATTTGCAAAGGCACGCACAGTAAGAAAAGGTCCTGTCCTTTGGTGTTACCTGTCCCAAAAGGCAAGATTGGCATCCCTAGGAAATGTAGGTGACCTTTTTCTCCCCTAGTAATGATCTCTGCAACTTCCCCACTGGACCTCCTTTTTTGTGGGAACATTCTCCAAGCTGCTGGCTCAAGATCTGCCCCTTTGAGGTTTTACACGTTGCAATCCATCCACAGGTCAAGATTGTACTCTCTCCCTTTTGCCTTCTCTTGGATTTCTCCCTATATCCCTTCCTTCTCAGGCACTAGTCTGATGACAAGTCTGGGGTGAGCAAGAATATTAAAAAAAAATCTGGCCATATAACGGTTTAGAGACAGAGTATCTAAACCCAAGGGTTTAGGACATTTGGCCTCCGCCAGTTGGATGAAGCTCTTTCCTCCGCAGCAGCTGATAGGCCGCTGCATTCTCTCCCTCGCCCAAAGGCCCCTAGCTCTTCTCCCCAGCCCTTTCGTCACAAAAATCCCCTTCTCATTCAGGAGACTTATAGAATGATAGAGAGGGGAGGGGCCTCAGTGAATGAGAAGGGGGGTCAGACTAGATGGCCACTGAGGCCACTTCCCTCTCTATCATTCAACTGGTGCGTAGTGTGTGTATGAAAGAGCAAACTGTCCCATTCTTTCCTTCCAAAAGTAGCATTTTGTTAGAACTGTTCTGATTGGATGGCGGAGAAGTGTCCCATGTGGCCAAAAGGCTGTGGCTGAATGTGGATTGTTGTGACGAAAGGGCTGGGGCGAAGAGCTAGGGGCCTTTGGGCGAGGGAGAGAATGCAGCGGCCGATCAGCTGCTGCGGAGGAAAGAGCTTCATCCAACTGGTGGAGACAAAAAGTCCCATCCCCAAACTGAATGCTTGTCTAACAATGATAATGCTGTTCATTCCCAGCTTATTTATTTAGTGTATGGAAATCTCCAATGCAGAGGTGTAAGAAGGGAAATCTTATTTTCAGAAGTTCAAAACATGTTTTGGTGGGGTGGAAATGAGCCCAGAGTAACTTAGGTAAGGTAGGCTGTGTAGAAATGTGATGGATGGATGGATAAAATCCAAGACAAACGGTTGAGGCCCAAATATGCTACTTGTTTCTGTTTGTTGGAATTAGAAAATGGGAGGTGAAATAAATATGGAATGGAGGAAATTGACTGGGTAATGCTGGGTGGCTGGACATTTCATGCTGCAATATTTGGCAGAATTGCTATTCAAAACCTTTTGGTAGCATTCAAAGTCGCAAGAATTATGTATTAAAAAGTACTAATTGATCCACATTTAGTGAATCATTGCAATCTGGAAACTCTTGGAATACAGTATATTGATCGGTGAGTATATCGGGGGGAAAAGATAGGGTTTTGTTGCCCTAAAACAATGATTTCTGATACAATGCATCAGTCAGGATGTTTTGTTATACAGATGTGAATGACTGGAAGTGATTTTTTTCTGTGAACTATTATGTGCTGTGCTGTGATACGGGCAGGGGTGGGCTGCTGCCTGGACGGGGGGTGGGGGGTGAGACACAGTGGGGTAGCGAAAATGGAGCTCCACCCCAGAGTACCCAATTTGCATTGAAAGGTGTTGAAAGGTGTTGAAAGAAAATGCAGGGCATTCTGCATAAGCCACGCCCACAATGTGGTAGCCCTTCACTGGACATAGGAGTGCAGACAGAGTAGCAGGAAGAAGAATCTGAAAATTTGTTTGATTTATATTTAAAATGTAAAGCCAACTTTGTCTTTAACAGTTAATGGACAGATGACCTGGTCTGATTTTTATTAATCCAAAAGGAACAGTAAATAATATAAAAGGCAACATAGATACTAGTTGCATTTACAAGCTAAGCAGTGACTAATGATAACAGCAGAGTTGCTACTAAGATTGTTTTAGAAACTATTTGTTTCCTAACACAGGACTGTGCAGTTGAAAGAGAAGAGAAATCAAAGATCTACTGGGAAACCAAATCCCTCAGACTTTAGTTGATTGTCACTTGGCGGCAGCCCTTACACCATACTGCCTGAACTGTTTTCATAAGAACTGATATCTTAATGCTATTTCTTCCCCATCCCTTTGTGTTGTGTGCCAAATCTTTGAGCTGATAAGCCTGAGATCATGAGCCGCCTCCCCACAGAAATGGTTTCATTCTAGGAGAGGTTTAATGTATCCAGATTTTTCAGCTGTAAAGCAACAAGGGACCTGTTGTGTTGCTGAAACATGCCTACGGCTCTCCAAGACATTTAAAATACAATAATTGTTAAATGCAAAAGGTAGAAATCTCAAAAAAGTATTTGCCCTTGCCTGAGGTTCTGACATTGAGCGGGCAGGGGACTTGAGTCTTCGGAGAGGGGCGGCATACAAATCTAAGAAATTATTATTATTATTATTATTATTATTATTATTATTATTATTATTATTATTATTATTATGTCAATACAACACAGCAAACGAGATCACTATGCTGGATTTCGTATTCCATCACCAGTCGGGCACTTCCCAAGCACCTAGGACTGCGTGATGTAGCGGCGAATTATGTTTGCCGATCCCAGTAAAGCGGCCTTTGCAATTGACAGATGGAGATTTTAAAATTGCAAAAGGCCGCTTTACTGGGATCGGCAAACATAATTCGCCGCTACATCACCCAGTCATAGGTGTTTGGGAACGCCCGACTGGTGATGGATTACGAAATCCAGCATAGTGATCTCGTTCTTTTTATTTATTTATTTATTTATTTATTATTATTATTATTATTATTATTATTATTATTATTATTATTATTATTATTATTGTCAATACAACACAGCACACGAAATCACTATGCTGGATTTCGTATTTCATTACCAGTCGAGCACTTCCCAAGCACCTAAGACTGAGTGATGTAGCGGCGAATTATGTTTGCCGATCCCAGTAAAGCGGCCTTTTGCAATTGACAGATGGAGATTTTGTCAATTCCGATGGTTTTCAAATGTCCGCTGAGATCCTTTGGCACTGCTCCCAGCGTGCCAAGTACCACTGGGACCACTCTGGCTTATGCCAGAGTCGTTGCAGCTCAATTTTTAGATCTTAGTATTTCACTAATTTCTCTAGCTGCTTCTCCTCAATTCTGCTGTCTCCTGGGATTGCGATGTCGATGATCCATACTTTCTCTTTCTCCACAGTCAGGATGTCTGGTGTGTTATGCTTCAGAATTCGGTCAGTCTAAAGTCGGAAGTCCTACAGTAGTTTTGCTTGCTCATTTTCGACCACTTTTTCGGGCTTATGATCCCACCAGTTCTTTGCCACTGGTAAATGGTAGTTCCGGCTCAAGTTCCAGTGGATCATCTGTGCCACAGCATCATGTCTATGCTTGTAGTCAGTCTGTGCGATCTTTTTGCAGTAGCTGAGTATGTGATCGATTGTTTCATCTGTTTCTTTACAGAGTCTGCACTTTGGATCGTCTGTTGATTTTTCAATTCTGGCTTTGACAGCATTTGTTTTAATGGCCTTTCTTGTGCCACCAGTATTAGTCCTTCTGTCTCCTTTTTGAGTGTTCCACTTGTAAGCCATGACCAGGTCTTTTCTTTATCCACTTTGCCTTCAATGTTCTCCAAGAACTGGCCATGCAATGCTTTGTTCCACCAACTGTCCATACAACATTGAGTTACAGTTTTTCTATATTGGTCCTTGGTTTGCTTCACCTTGAGAAGCTTCCTATTGTTGACTTCCATCAATGCTGACTCTTTGCTCCTCTTCACATAGTCAGCTAATGCATGCTTCTCTTCTTCCACTGTCTGCTTCACTTGCGAAAGTCCGCTGCCGCCTATTTTCCTTGGTAAATACAGCCTGTCAATGTCACTGCAAGGGTTTAGTGCATCATGGATTGTCATTAATTTTCTGTTTTTCCTGTCCAAGTTGTCCAGCTCTGCGTGAGTCCAGTTCACTATGCCAGCTGTGTATCTATCTAATGACAGGTATGGCCCAAGTATTTATAGCCTTGATAGTGTTGCCACCATTCAGTTTGCTCTTCAAAAATTTTCTGGTCCTCTGGATATACTCTTTGCTCATCACAGTTTTCACATGATCATGCTTGATATTATCCAGTTGCAAGATGCTCAAGTATCTGTAGACTTCTGGCTGGTGGCACTTTATGGTTTGACCATATGGCATTTAATGGTTATGATTATGACCTATAAAGCCCTTCATGGCACTGGACCAGAATATCTCCGGGACCGCCTTCTGCCGCACGAATCCCAGTGACCAGTTAGGTCCCACAGAGTCCTTCTCTGGGTCCTGTCAACTAAACAATGTCGTTTGGTGGGACCCAGGGGAAGAGCCTTCTCTGTGGTGGCCCCGACCCTTTGGAACCAACTCCCCCCAGATATCAGAGTTGCCCCCACCCTCCTAACCTTTCGTAAGCTCCTTAAAACCCACCTCTGTCGTCAGGCATGGGGGAATTGACATGTTCCCTTCCCCTAGGCTTATAAAATTTATGCATGGTACGCTAGTGTGTATGATTGGTTTTAATTTGTGGTGTTTTTTAAATTAACTTAAATATTAGATTTGTTTTACATTGTATTGTTATTGCTGTGAGCCGCTCCGAGTCTGCGGAGAGGGGCGGCATACAAATCTGATTAAACTTAAACTTAAACAATGCCCTCACTTTCTGTGATTTCCCCCTTTTTCAGTGCCACTGTGGCACATTTATCCAGGCCAAACTCCATGCTGATGTCATTGCTGAAGATTCGCACAGTGTTGGTTAGTGACTGTATCTCAGTTTCTGATTTTCCGTAAAACTTCAGGTCATCCATATACAGCAGGTGTGAAATTTTTGGTGAATTCCTAGCAGTTTGGTAGCCTAGGTTTGTTTTCTGTAGGATGAGTATCAGCGGGATTATAGCAATGATGAATAGCAATGGGGACAAAGAGTCCCCCTGGAAGATGCCCCTTCTGATGTTGATCAGTCCATAGCTTTCATTCCCAACAAAAAGCTCAGTTTTCCAATATTTCATCGCCTTTTCTATGAATTTCCTGATGTTTTCATTGACTCCAATGACTTCCAGGCATTTTATGATCCAGCTGTGTGGCAATGAGTCAAAGGCTTTCTTTGTAGTCAATCCAGGTCATGTATAGGTTTGTTTTCCTGTTCTTACAGTTCTCCGAAATCATTTTATCAATTAGGAGTGGTCTTTCATACCTCTGCTTTGTCTTTTATTGACCTTTTGCTCCACTGGCATGATGTCATTTTCTTCTAGGTAGTCCTGAATTCTGTCAGCTATGATACCTGTCAGAAATTTGAGCATGGTCGGCAAACATGTTATTGGCCTGTTGTTTCCTGGTATGGCTCGTTTTGCTGCATCTTTCTGTATTAAATATGTTCTGCCAGTTGTAAGCCATTCACTAATATTTCCTGTCTGCAGCATTTTGTTGAACAATTCAGCCATTTTTGCATGCAGGCTGGTCCGGTATTTCAGCGAAAAACCATACACCTGATCAGTGCCAGGGGATATCCAGTTCTTTACTTTCTTCACTCTTTTTGCAATCATTTCAGGTGTTTTTTTCCAGCTGCTACATATTATTCTTTGATAATTTTTTCTCAAACTCCTTTATCCACCCAGCAGTTTTGTTATAGTCCTTTTCGACCTCCCAGAGATCTTTCCAGAACTTTGTTGTTATTTTCACATCTGGCTTTTCAATTCTCTTATCTGTTTGCTGATGCAGGTTCTGGTAGAACTGCCTCTGGTTGGATTGAAATGTTTGATTCTGCCTGTACTGGGTGAGGGGCGAGTACAAGTGCACTAGAGTGCCTTCCGTCCCCTGTCCTATTCCAGTTGGTTTTCCGATTGGTTTCTGTTGCAGTAACCCTAGTTCTTCAGTTACTATCACAGCTGTACTGTAGGCAAGCTGATTCAATTCTTCAATTGAAGTTATATTGACAGATGCAAGTGCAGAGTTAATATCTTCCATCAGTGAACCCTGCATGAGCAAGTATTTGGTTCTTAAGTTCTTGCTGCCTTTGAGTCATAGTGTCAAGTGTCTCATCTGCAGCTTCTTGCTGTCTTTCCAGGTTTTCATCAGGTTCCAGTTGTGCAGTGACTCCAGATCTCATTGGAGCTTCTACTGGTGCCAGATCAGATTTTAGTGTTTCTATTTTGCAAATTTTCTGTATTTCTTCTAATTCGACTTCATTGAACATTTGGTTCCTGATTATGAGTCGTCGCTGATCGGCCAGTCGAAGTTCCGTTATTTTTGAGTCTGCATATTCTTGTTTCCATAATTGGAACATCCGTCTTTGATATTCACGTTATTCAGGCTCTGAGTTGTAATAACTGTGCGATTGTGCGATTCTCTGACATTGAGAATTTCTGCCACTTTTTGATTTGTCAGCTTTGTTTGTTTTGTTCCTGTAGCTCATTTGTCGATGGCTGCCCAGGTTCCTTTTTATCCTGGGCGATGACTGAGCCAGTATGGACTTCTTTTTATTTTGTCTCTCCGTTAATTTAAATGGGTTAGGTATGTTTAGTCTGGCTCCTCTGCTTTGACCACTCCGGCAAGGTTAGACCTACCAGTAGTTTACGCTACCACCAGCACAGCTCTCAGCTTCATTGAAGCAAACAAGCCCCATTATTATTATTATTATTATTATTATTATTATTATTATTATTATTATTATTATTGATTGTTGGAGGTGACAACTCCATGATTGCCAAGTAAATAACACTTTCACGATTGCGTCATGAAAATGAGGGCAGAAGTAAGGATAAGGCGATCCTGAAATTCCCTCCCTTTCTACTGCTCCAATTAAGGAAGAAGTGAGGAGTTCTTTGAGGGTGGGGGAGTTTTTTAGAAGAATAAGATATGGGGACAGAAGGAGAAGGAGAATCCTCTCTAACTGCACAAAAGCTAGAAGAAGATTTGGGTGAAGCATCTAACACTTCTGGTGGCACAGT
Source organism: Erythrolamprus reginae (assembly GCF_031021105.1). NCBI lineage: Eukaryota > Metazoa > Chordata > Lepidosauria > Squamata > Dipsadidae > Erythrolamprus > Erythrolamprus reginae. The sequence continues at coordinate 182,664,054 of NC_091951.1, read as the reverse complement.
GGTTAAAGTGCAGTATTGCAGGCTGATTCTGTCCACAGCCTGGAGTTTGATTCTGATGGGAGTCAAGGTTAACTCATCCTTCCATCCTTCCAAGGTGAGTAAAATGAGGGCCCAGATTGTTGGGGACAATATGCAAACAATGCTAAAGTTGTAAATTCGCCCAGAGAGTGCTGTAAAGCACTAAAGGCTGGTATATAAGCTGATATATTGCTATTCTACAATCAGAGGGGGGGGGAAGGAAAATATAGGAAGAATTGAGATGGACAAGGCCAAAACCAAAAGCTCCCAGCCTGAGATGGCCGTTATGTAAACATGCAGCCATTGTTCGATTTTGAGGCCATGAGGAACTGTGCAGAGTATTTGTTATTAATTTTGAAGAGAGAAAGGAAGACGCCTCTAAATCAGTAATGGGTTTCACTTACCTTTGCTACTGTTTTGGAGATGTGTGTGCGCCGCTTCTGCACACAGGCAGAGTGTCCAGTAAGAGTCCAGTAAATAGGCGAGTAAGTGCCTCTTACTGCTGCCAATTTCTACCAATAGGCCTGAACCGGGGTGAACTGGTAGAAAGCTACCATTGCTCTAAACCCATAAAGGTATAAATGTCCAATCATATTGACATGGACTGTGGGCAGTAAATTGTTTTGCGTGGCTTTATATTTGTCTAAACTAAATTGTTTTAGCCCAGCCAAGATGTATCATTTATAATTTATGTAATTTATATTGACTGGTTCCTAATAAGACTTGATTGTTTATTTGTACCCAGGCTATCATTCTTTATGAACATATCTTTTATGTACACTGGAAGCATGTGCACCAAGACAAATTCCTTATGTGTCCAATCACACTTGGCCAATACAGTGGTACCTCTGTCTAAGGATGCCTCTGCTTACAAACTTTTCTAGATAAGAACCGGGTGTTCAAGATTTTTTTGCCTCTTCTCAAGAACCATTTTCCACTTACAAACCCGAGCCTCCAAAACTGTAACAGGAAAAGGCATGGAGAAGCCTCCGTGGGGCCTCTCTAGGAATCTCCTGGGAGGAAACAGGGCCAGAAAAGGCGGGGAGAAGCCTCTGTGGGACCTCTAGGAATCTCCTGGGAGGAAACAGGTCTGGAAAAGGCGGGGAGAAGCCTCTGTAGGGCCTCTCTAGGAATCTCCTGGGAGGAAATAGGTCTGGAAAAGATGGGGAGAAACCTCCATGGCTCCTCTCTAGGAATCTCCTTGAAAGAAACGGGACCTCCAGCCCTCCCTGTGGTTTCCCCAATTTGCTTTTACATTGATTCCTATGGGAAAAATTGCTTCTTCTTACAAACTTTTCTATTTAAGAACCTGGTCATGGAACGAATTAAGTTCGTAAGTAGAGGTACCACTCTATTCTATTCTATTCTATTCTCAGGCTGTTTCCCCCCTAGTCAACCCAAGAAGCTGAGTTATACTCTGATGATGAAACAACATGTGTAACTTATTGCCAAGTCCCAGGTGGGGCCACCTTATGCTCCTAAATTTTTCAGTCAAAGATAAAGAGACCTCATTACCAGACACTCCTGAAAGTGTAATGCCATTGTCAGGCTTGAGAGTTGCTAAAGGAGACACTAGTAACAAAACGTCTAACTATTTTGCATTGAAACAATGCATTGGCTCACCAGTTCTCTGGATAAATTTAAATGGCTCCATTATAGAAATGTATCACGAACCGTCTACCATTCTATCTTGCAGTTTCGATCCCTTGGTTCTTGCACCCCAAGGAATATTTAGATACTTCCACCCACCTCATTTGCTCCCTTTTGACTTATTTATTTATTTTATTTATTTGTTTGTTTTATCAAGTACATATTGATGGTATACAAATATACCATGTATCATGTATATGAATATAATAATATTCATATACATGATACTAGTGAAAAAGAAACATTAGAACAGGGGAGGTAAGGCATGCTGGTGTACTTATGCATGCCCCTTAGTGACCTCTTAGGAATCAGGAGAGGGCAACAGTGGATAGTCTAAGGGTAAAGTTTTGGGGGTTAGGCGATGATACTACAGAGTCTGGTAGTGAGTTCAACTACTTGGTTACTAAAGTCACATTTCCTGCAGTCAAGTTTAGAGTGGTTTACATTAGGTTTGTATCTGTTGTGTGCTCGTGTATTGTGGTTGAAGCTGAAGTAGTCGTTGACAGGAAAGATGTTGTAGCAGATGATTTTATGGGCTATGCTTAGGTCCTGTTTAAGGCGACTTTTCCATGTTGAAACTGTTGTTGACTTTTGGAATGCTACAGTTTCAGGCCGTTAGTGAATAATCTCTGCGGTCAGTTAACTTTGTCTGAAAAATAATCCTACCTAGCATAACTTTGAAAATCTGCTCTGAAATTTGAAAGAGATTCCTTAGTGTAGTCTGGGACCTTTGTTTCTCTCCTGAAGCTATTTTGGTTGATGTTGGACATCTGGACATGCTGGACAAATATGATATTGGACACTTGAGCATGTGAAAGCAAAAAAAGAAAGTCTAAATAGAGAAACAACTGCATCAGAAATTTAGGCTAACCATCTGCTGAATTGGATTAGTTTTTGTTAATGGAGAATGTACTCTGGATAGCATTGAAATGTCTGCAAACAATCATTCAAACTCAGAGAACATCGACAATAGGTTGTATAAAAAACATCCCCTCATTTTTATGCATGCAGCAGGTTTATAGAAACAATCTCCTTAGAAATCTTGAAGCCTTTGTTGTGGAGAGTATCAGGGGAGCATTGTAATTCGAGCTGGTCTGCTTGGGTACCAAAGATCAGACAGGAAACATGATGAAGGTGTGGCCCATGCTCCAATTTTTTCATAATATTATATTTCAAGGGAAAAGGTGGTGGAGGCTAATACTTTCTTTTCAATGAATCACCATGACTTGATAATAAGAGGCTTGGATGAATGTTCAAAGAACATTTGTTGTTCTTGAGGGTAGGTTTTGATTTATTTGGCCAAGAAAAAAAAAATCCCTTTCCCTCAAAACAAAGAAATTCACAGAACTGTGTGCCAAAACAATGTTTTAAAAAATCTTTGAAATGATGATGTGCTCGCCCTCCCACCTTCCTTCCTTCCTTCCTTCCTTCCTTCCTTCCTTCCTTCCTTCCTTCCTTCCTTCCTTCCTTCCTTCCTTCCTTCCTTCCTCCCTTGTTCCCTCCATTTTTCCTTCCTTCCTTGTTCCCTCCATTTCTCCTTCCTTCCTTCCTTCCTTCCTTCCTTGTTCCCTCCATTTTTCCTTCCTTCCTTCCTTGTTCCCTCCATTTTTCCTCCCTTCCTCCCTTCCTCCCTTCCTTCCTTCCTTGTTCCCTCCATTTCTCCTTCCTTCCTTCCTTGTTCCCTCCATTTCTCCTTCCTTCCTTCCTTGTTCCCTCCATTTCTCCTTCCTTCCTTCCCTCCCTCCCTTCTTCCCTCTTTCTTTCTTTCTTTCTTTCTTTCTTTCTTTCTTTCTTTCTTTCTTCTTTCTTTCTTTCTTTCTTTCTTTCTTTCTTTCTGCTTCTCCTTCCTTTTTGTCATTCTGCATTGATACTTGCTTCAATATTTCTTCTAGCAATATTTTGAAGCAAACCAAATAAGAGCAAAAGCAATAGCGTTTAGACTTATATACCTCTTCACGGTGCTTTTACAGCCCTCTCTAAGTGGTTTACAGAGTCAGCCTATTGCTCCCAACAATCTGGGTCCTCATTTTACCCACCTTGGAAGGATGGAAGGCTGAGTCAACCTTGAGCTGGTTGTGAGATTTGAACTGCTGAATTACAGTTAGCAATTAGCTGAGGTAGCCTGCAGTGCCGCACTCTAACTACTGCACCACCCCGGCTCTTACTTAAGATAATAATACTTAAACCCACTAAAAATCCAGAGCAAAGAGGGCCTCCTTCTGGAACTCCTTGGAAAGTTACATTTTTCAGCCATGCTTTTACAGTTTAGTAATCATTGTTGCTGTTCTCTACACTTTTTTAAAAGAATTTCTGAGGACAGAATCAGACCTAAGTAAAGGCACAGCAGATACTCTATGTATATGCAATGTAGTGTTTCATGCATGCTTTATCACTGAGTTTGATCATAAAATACATTTTAAAACAGGCTTCCCTGTTAGCCCTTTGAAGTAGGCTAGGCATCTGGTACAAAGAATAAGACTGCACATTAATTGCAGTTAAGATTTATTATTCAAACATGTACACAAGACTCTTATCAACTAACTTTAAATACCAAATTGGCACCAGATGATGGTTAACAGAATTTAAGAAGTGTTGGATTTAGACCATTTGTGGGAACATAACAACTCTAGGCTGATAACTCACTTAACTCTGCCTGCCCTTTTCATACACCAGGTCAAGAAATAGATGCCACAAAAAATACCAGAATTCTATTTTATTGATATTGGTTAGTGATAGCAAATCTTTTGGGTTTGGTGTCAAAAATTAGAAAAATGGCTAATGACTGCTAGCATATCAGAGATACACTGACATCCCCCCCAACAAAAGACTAACAATTCTCCTATATCTGCTTCTCCCCCTCCCAATCTAGGGTATCCTAAACAGTGGCGCTCCGTGGTGATACTGAGGCTGGGATTAAAGTGGAGGCACAGACTTCGACCTCACTCTTACCACCACGACTGTCACTCAAAAAGGCCAACTCACACCAGTCCTCAAGAAATCCAAGCCTTGGGGAATGGCATGATTATCTCCATGGCCCAATGCTCCCCAGGATCTGCCATGCGCCGCTTACCTTCGGTTGGTGTTCTCTTTTTGTTAATTGGTGCCATGGCCTAACTGATGCTGCAGTGGGTCACATGAGGCATTCATCCTTGAACCAGCTTCATAGAATGGTCTTCCACAATTTTCCAATATCATGTGAGAATGGAGCATGCTTTCGAGAATAGCCATTGTCAGATGTTGGCAAACGCTGGTGTGTGACCTAAAACATCATGTATGTCATAGGTTCTCTATTATTGATATATAAGAACAGGATCTTGAAAGCCTGGCAGTGCTTATACTAAAGGGAGTAGATGAAAACTTTCAATTTCTTTGTAGCAGCTTCTTCCTTTCCCAGGCTGAATTCATGTTTTGCTAATGATCTGTGCATAGTTTCTCCAAAGACATCTTGGTGGCTCTTTTATCCTTCTCCTCCTAATTAGAAGTGGGGTTGAGACTACAGGTTTTTTTTAAATTTTCTTATGTGGAATTGACCATTTTTAACAGTGCAATTTTACTTCTGTATTGAAAATGTTGTCTAACAACAATTACTGAATTCATAGCTCTAACTTTAATCATTACTAGCCTTTTCTCCATAATTTTATCCCATTATATGTTATCGTTGTAGGTTTTGTTAGTTGCAAAGTCATGTCCGACCCATCGTGACTCCATGGACAACATTCCTTCAGGCCTTCCTGTTCTCTACCATCCTCTGGAGTCCATTTAAGCTCATGGCGACTGCTTCAGTGACTCCATCCAGCTACCACATTCTTTCTCATTCCCTTCTTCTTTTGCCCTCAATCTTAGCCACCACTAGACTCTTCTCCAGTGAGTCCTTCCTTCTCATTTGATGGCCAACGTATTTGAGTTTCATCTTCAGGATCTGGCCTTCTAAAGAACAGTCAGGGTTGATGTCTTCTAGGGTTGACCAGTTTGATCGCCTTGCAGTCCAAAGGACTCACAGGGGTCTTCTCCAGCACCAGAGTTCAAAGGCTTCAATTCTTTGGCATTCAGCCTTCATTATGGTCCAAGTTTCTCAGCCATATTTTGCAACTGGGAAAACCATAGCTTTTACTATACACACTGTAAGCTATAATAGCCTTAATCAAATATTAAGGCTATCATAAGCTGTTATAATATATCATATTATAAAAATATTCCTGATGAAGAGTCAATATTTGAATGTAAAACCAGCTAAATATCTGCTTTATAGGATGCTAAGATTTTACTACAATGATGGTTATCATCTGCAAAAAACTTTAATTCATTTTTATTTAAAAACCCTTTATCTCCACAAGCATCAGGATTGAAAGTAAGAGGCCATACAGAATGCTTTTCCCTAAAGTAGGCATTTTCTATTGAGCCATTCTTAGCGGTGGCTACTTTGGTAATGGAATTCTGAGAAGTGAAGCCGACACAGATGGAGATTTCCCAGCTATTAAAAGCAGAATATTTTTTATTCAGTCTCTGGAATTTATGGGTAGGGATGGAAAAGTTTCCTTTGAAAGCCTTGGGGGCAATACTGGATCTGCCAGAATTCCATCTAAATGAAATGAGGGCAGGGCTCTTATATCTACAAACATTTTGTCCACTTTGCATCTCTTCACCTGATACTTCTAGCCAGTAGCGGGTTGCTACCGATATGGATAAGGAAACCACACCAGTAGCGAAAAGTGAGCCACACATGCAGCTTTGCTTCTGTTTGTGCATGTTGCATCCCAGCGAGAATTTGCTTCTGTGCATGCGCAGGAGGCAAAATCTCGCAGCCCAGCATCCTACTTGCTTTTCCTACCGCCCGACCACACTGCACACCCATTTTGAGACTGTCAGAAATCACTACCCCTAAATCCTTCTCTTCTGAAGTTTTTGCTAACACAGAACTGCCAATGCAATACTCAGATTGAGGATTCCTTTTCCCCAAGTGCATTATTTTACATTTGGAAACATTAAACTGCAGTTTCCATTGCTTTGACCATTTATCTAGTAAAGCTAAATCATTTACCATATTACAGACCCCTCCAGGAATATCAACCCTATTGCACACTTTAGAGTCATCGGCAAATAGACAAACCTTCCCTACCAAACCTTCCCCTGTGTCACTCACAAACATATTAAAAATAATAGGACCCAGAACAGACCCTTGTGGCACACCGCTTGTAACCTGTCTCTGCTCAGAATACTCGCCATTAACAATAACTCTCTAATGTCTATGCTTCAGCCAGCTTGAAATCCACTGAACTATCCAGGGATTAAGTCCAATCTTCACTAATTTATCTATCAGCTCTTTATGTGGAACCGTATCAAAGGCTTTGCTGAAGTCCAGATAGGCAATATCCACGGCACCACCTTGATCCAACACCTAATAATTTATTAGATTTGTATGCTGCCCCTCTCCGTAGACTCGGAGATGCAAAACCATGCCACCTCCAGTCCATGGAAATAACTTTCCCAATGGAACTTGTCCCTGAGGCCCAAAAGGTTTGGGGCCACTGCTTTACAGGACTGAATATTGCAATTAGATAAAGCATTTCGGATCAAATATAAAAAGATGTCCGATATTTATACCATATATGCATGTCTATAAAATGACAGGGTCTGCTGGTATTTCGACTGCACTCGGAGCAAAAGAATGAAGGTATCAGTGCATGATATGATGGCATATATGTGGGTGTATGTATTTGCATATGTGTATATCTATTAGTCATCTTGTCACTAGGAGTGGCTGGCCAAACATCACCCTGCTGGCTTCCATTCTTATGGAAGAAGTCTAGAACCTGTGTCTCCACTTCTAATACAGCATCTTCATTATTGCACCACATTGCATTTCATGTCTGTAAAGATCTTTCCAAGTTTTCACACAGGGAAAACCAAATCCTAATCCTATTATACTGGCCCTTCATTCTGAAAATCAGACCTTAAGGAGGCATGCAGAAAGAGACTAAAAAGGACTTTAAGTTAATCTGGAAATGCATAACATCCTGGGATAATAAGAGTATGAGAGCTAAGCTAGGAAAAATGTATCAAGTACACTTTTGAGGAAAAAGCATGTGGTAACAGAACTACTATATAATCTTTCATGTATGAAGTTATTAAAAGCACATCTTGTATTTTAAATAAAAGATTATTTAATTTTGAAGTAATTTTAAGTAATTCCCGATAGTAGCTCAAATACATCTACAAGCACAGTAACCTATTACCTATAAAGCCCTTCATGGCACTGGACCAGGATATCTGCAAGACCGCCTTCTGCTGCACGAATCCCAGTGGCCGGTTAGCTCCCACAAAGTTGGTCTTCTCTGGGTCCTGTCGACTAAACAATGTCGTCCGGCGGGACCCAGGGGAAGAGCCTTCTCTGTGGCGGCTCCAACCCTCTGAAATCAGCTCCCTCCAGAGATTAGAACTGCCCCTACCCACCTTGCCTTTCGTAAATTCCTTAAAACCCACCTCTGTCATCAAGTGTGGGGGAACTGAGACATCTCCCCTTGCCTATGTAGTTTTTGTGCATGATATGACTGTATGTATGTTTTTAATATTGGGGTTCCTTGCTTTTTAGATTTTTAAAATGTATTATTGTTATTTTAGATTCTAATTATTAGATTTGTCATTATATATTGTTTATATCACTGTTGTGGGCTGCCCTGAGTCTGTGGAGAGGGGCGGCATACAAATCTAATAGATAGATAGATAGATAGATAGATAGATAGATAGATAGATAGATAGATAGATAGATAGATAGATAGATAGATAGATAGATACTGTAGATAGTTAGATAGATAGATAGATAGATAGATAGATAGATAGATAGATAGATAGATAGATAGATAGATACTGTAGATAGTTAGATAGATAGATAGATAGATAGATACTGTAGATAGATAGATAGGTAGATAGATAGATAGATAGATAGATAGATAGATAGATAGATAGATAGATAGATAGATACTGTAGATAAATAGATAGATAGATAGATAGATGATAGAGAAAGAAAGAAAGAAAGAAAGAAAGAAAGAAAGAAAGATTGGGAGCTGGGCATGCTTTGAAAATAATTTAGAAGTGCTTCAGACCTCATATAAGCCCAGCACCTCTCAATTAATTTTTTCAATTTGACTTTGTTCTTAGTGGACAATCAAGTATGAGCCAGCAGTGTACAGCAGCAGCCAAAAAGCCAATGCAATCCTAGATTGCATTAACAGAGGGTGAAGACAATGTGAAATATTAATACTGCTGTATAAAGCCTTAGTAAAACTACACTTAGAATACCGTATCCAGTTTAGGTCACCATATTATTAAAAAGATGTTGAGACTCTGGATAGAGTGTTGAAAAGAGCAACAAAGATGATTAGGGGTCTGGAAGCTAAAACATATGAAAAACATATGAAAAACGGTTGCAGGAATTGCAGTACATCTAGACTAGGGATGACATGATAGCAGTGTTCCAATATTTGAAGGACAACCTAGAACTAAGAAGAAATTTTCTAACAGTGAGAACAATTAACTAATGAAATGACTTGCCTTCAAAAGTTGTAGATATTCCATCACTAGAGACTTTGAAGACTGGACAACCAATTGTCTGGAATAGTATAGGGCAGTGTTTTTCAACCAGTGTGCCGCGGGACATGGTCAGGTGTGCCGCGAGCTCAGCCCGGCTGGAGCTTCCCTGGTGGTGACAGCAAGTGAGTTTTGGGGCCCGGTGGGAGGGTGCAAGAGAGAAAGAAAGCAAGAGAGAGAAAGCAAGAGAGAGAGAGAGAAAGCAAGAGAAAGAGAGAAGGAAAGCAAGAGAGAGAGAAAGAGGGAGAGAGAAAGCAAGAGAGAGAAAGCAAGGGAGAGAAAAAGAGAAAGTGTGTGTGAAAGAGAAAGCAAGAGAGAGAGAGAAAGCAAGAAATAGAGAAAGGGAAAGAGAGAAGGAAATCAAGAGAGAAAGAGAGAGAGAGAGAGAAAGCAAGGGAGAGAGAAAGAGAGAAAGTGTGTGAGAGAAAGCAAGAGAGAATAAGAGAGATAGCAAGAGAGACAGAGAAAGAGAGACACAGAAAGAGAAAGAGAAAGAATGCAAGAGAGAGAAAGCAAGAAAGAGAGAAAGAGGGGGAGAAGGAGGGAGAGGGAAAGACATAGAGGGAGGAAAGGAGGGAGAGAGAAAGAGCAAAAAAGAGAGGAAGGAAGGAAGAAAGAAAGAGGGAGGGAGAGAGAAATAGGGCAAAAGGGAGGAAGAAAGGGTTTTTTGTCCAAACGTTTTTTAGCCCCCCCCCCCTCAATGTTCCCCAGGATTTTGTAAATGTGAATAATGTGCCGCTGCTCAAAAAAGGTTGGGAAACACTGGTATACGGCAGTGAGCCTTTTTTTGACTCAGGTGCCAAAAGGGTATGCACATGTGCAATAGCAGGCATGTGTATGCCCACACCCATAATGCACTGCCCTCCCCCTACACATGTGCACAACCCCTGCATTGCCCCCCCCACACACATGCTCACAGGTCTCACTGAAGTTTCCGGACTTCCAGTAGACCCATTGGGCCATTTTTGCCATCGCCAGGGTTCAGAAGGCTTTCTTAAACCCTAAAGAGAGTGAAAATGGCCAAAAAGAAGGCCAAAAATCAGCTGACTAGCGCGAACATGCATGTTGGAGCTCACATAGGGCAATGCCTTGCATACCCTTAGATATGGCTCCGTGTGCCACCTGTGGCACCCATGCCATAGGTTTGCCATCATTGGTATAGGGTCTCCTGCTTGAGCAAAGAGTTGGACTAGAAGACCTCCAAGGTCCTGCTCAAATCTTTTATTTTGTTATTCAGACCTCCTTGGTGTTTGGGGGAAAAAAGTTGTACCTTTCATGAATCCATCACTTCAAGAAGCATATCTTTTGTGAGGTTTGTGCCCTGAGGAATAACGGGTGCAGTGTTTGCCTGACATTTGTAGAACTTCTTTAAAATCACATTTCACACGAGTGCAGCCTCATTAAGGATTTTTTTGGGGGGGAAATCATTTTATGTCAGAGATTTGGATGGGGCAGAGCTAATGAAGCACCATTCCAGAATAAATTAAAACTTTATTGCTTGCTGTCTTTGGAATATAGGATTGGCCCAAGTCAGGTATATTAAAAGGGAATATCTTGATTATTTTTTAAAGATAAATATAGTGTGGAAATGCCTGTAGTAGATCAGGAAGTATCTTGATTTTCCAGGGGGAAAGATGACAGAAAACAGCATGTTCAAAAATTAAAATTGCTTTTTATTTGTCATGCAGACTTGCGTAGAATCAAGCATTACAATTCATAAACTAGCAGCAGCAGAAACAATCACCTTTTCCAATATTGCTTTCACATGAAAGAAAGGACGAAAAGAGGTGACAAAGAGAGAAAAGAATGAAGAACGAATACTCATCTGTGGAAACATAAGTTCCTTGTGTGGAAACATAACATTGCAAGGGAACAGATAATTTGTGCCTCAAAGCTAATTTACTGTAGAAGAGTGCATGGTTAAAATAGTTTGCAGCTAGTCTCCATCTGAAAACCCAAAGAATATCCTCAAAAATGAGAAAAAGAAATGTTGTGTGGAATGAGACAAACCCACAAAGCTTGCCAGTCTAAAAACCCTCATTATATCTGTGTTTATATCAGAGCTAAAACCTAGTATCAAAGAAACCATGAACTGTGTTTTGAATTACTGTTTTTCTGAATAGTTTCCCCTCTACCTTAGTTTGCACATGTCCAGGAATACAATAACTGGCAAACTGGAATGTCTCTTGCGCAAAATAAAAGATATTGATGTGGGTTGATGTAAGGCTAGGTTGCAGAAACTGGTTTTGTTAGCGAAATGTCTGGCACCCATTAGGTTTCTGATATTCATTGAGCGGCTGTTGTTGCAATTGTAGAAGTAAGGTTCAAATGGTATACTGCAGACATTCTTTTTTGTATACTTCCTCACAACCCTCTCATGGATCTATACAGAGCAGAGGCAGGGAACGTTGGCTCTTCTATGACTTGTGGACTTCAACTCCCAGAATTCCTGAGCTAGTATAATTGGCTCAGGAATTCTGGGGGTTGAAGTCCACAAGTCATAGAAGAGCCAACATTCCCTACCCCAACTCTCTTCATCCGAGACCCTTCTTGAAATGATTACACACACTTAACGGGGTTGCGTTTCCTTCTGTGAACCAACGGTGGCCTCCTTGCTAAAGCTGTGCCAGGGAGAGAAACTCGTGTTTCAGCCATGACAGATCAAGTCCCAACAGAGGAACAGATCGAGTGTGTTAGATTTGGTTAATATTAGAGCTAGACCTGGGATGGAAAAGGTGAAAGTGTCAGAGAGAAAAAGCAGGGTGGGTTTTGTTTTGTTTTTGTTTGTTTTTTTGTTTTCCCTCAGCATTATTTACACGACAGGCACCGTGAGCATGGTTATGCGAATTGTCATTCAGGAGGAGGAGGAGGAGCGGAGGGCCTGAATTTAATAGGCAGATTTCCTGCTTGTACTGGTTTTTGATACAATTTTTACACTGGAACCTCCTCCTCCACCTGAGGAATGGCGACCTCCTCCAGTACTGTAACAGCTCCCACCTCCGCTGCTGAACCCTGAACCAAAACCGGCCCCTCCATAGTTGCTGCCACAGCTAACGCCATAGCCGCCGCCGCCACCCATTCCAACTCCGATTCCTCCTCCAATTCCTCCGCCGAAACCTCCTCCCATGCCCAGGCTAGATCCGCCACCGTATCCTGTGGTAGTTGTGTTGCTGACTACAGCTGGAAAACAAGGGAGGGATGGGGGGAGAGAAAGAAATTTAAGTTGCTTCCGTGACTTCTATAGAGAAAACGCATGTCAAAAAAAAAAAAGCATGCAGGCACTAATGTATAAATAGGGATGATACTTACAATAGCTGACATTTTCAACGCCTTCCTGCAGTCTAAAAAGCAAAGTGATAATTGGAGTTAATGCTTCAACTCATACTAAAATTACCACATTTTTTATATTAAAAAGGAGTGTGGCAATGACTGTAATATGAACTCAACCTCCCAGCAGCGGATTAGGGCCCACAGAGTTGGTCTTCTCAGGGTCCTGTTGGCTAGACAGTGTCAGCTGGCGGGACTGCGTGGAAGGGCCTTCTTTGTGGTGGCTCCAGCTCTATGGAACCAACATTCCCCAGAGATCTGCACAATCCCCACGCTCCTGGCATTCTGAAAGGCCATGAAAATAATGGCTTTGCTGGCAGGCCTGGGGCCAGTGAACTATACCGTCTAGCCAGTGAAGGGCTACCAAAATTTTTATTACCACACTGTGGGCGTGGCTTATGCATTTTCTTTCAACATCTTTCAGTGAAAATTGGGTGCTCTGGGGTGGAGCTCCATTTTCGCTACGCCACTGCGTCGTCGTCCCCGCCCCCGTCCAGGCAGGAGCCCACCCTGCATCTAGCCCCAGCTGAATGGACATGAATGTTTTATTACCAAGGGTTTAAAATTGTTTTTATATTGTTTTATATTGTTGTTCGCCACCCAGAATCTGGAAGGAGTGGAACGGCTTATAAATCACAACAATAAAAAAAATAAATAAGTGAACCTATGTCGAGGGGCAAGTGATGAAACATGCCTCATAACGTCACAGCAAAAATGTCCCAACTGCCTGATTGCCATCATATATTGGGGCAGAAGTGCAGCAGAGTAGAGTTCGCAGTGCAAGATCACGTAGGTATCTTTTCTTAATCACTGTGGCTTGCTGCAGATGATATGAAACTTTTAATGCATCTCCCACAGGTGCTTTTCTTCCAAAAGGCAGAATAAGCTTCTTGGATGAGAAGCAAAATATTATCAAAGAGAAAAACCAAGTAAGTCCAGTTGCCATTTGGAAAAAAAATAATCATTGGGATAATTATGACTTGGATGATTGAGAATCTCCACAGACTCTTAATGCACCTTATCTCTCCAACCTGAAAAGAATGGGCCAAAAATTGTCACCAGATTTGTGCTCTCTGGGTCTGGTAACCAAATAAAAAAATGAGACTCAGCAATGTGTCTCTCTTTGGGAATAAAAAAAATGCTCTTAATGTTACAGAAACATGCAGTTTCATTATTCTCCAATCAATGAGACAAATGTAGAAAAACAATGGATTTAACCTTTCTATTTCACAAATAATTTTTAAAAATTAAAAGAAAAGGAGGGGGGTCTTTAGATCACCTTTAAAAGGGGCTTCTTCCAATTTAACTGTTTCATTTCAAAATGCAAAGCTGTTCAGATGAAACATCAAAGGGAGTATTCTTTTTTATTTGAAGAAAGTAAAAAAAAAAGTTATGAAAGGATGTAGCTATCATATTTGGTACTGGGTTTCTCTCAACTGACCTGATTTCTTCGCCTTCTAGCAGTTTCCTGTAGGTGGCAATCTCAATGTCGAGGGCAAGTTTGACGTTCAGGAGCTCCTGATATTCCTTGATTTGCCGGGCGAGTTCTTGTTTGGCTCTCTGTGAAGCTTCCTCCAATTCGTTCAGCTTTTGCTTAGCATCCTTGAGGGCAAGTTCACCACGATCTTCAGCCTCACCAATGGCTGCCTGAAGTTTGGCACACTGGGAATGGGTATAACAATTATTATTATTGTTATTATTGGAGGCCATTCATGTGAAAACTGTTTTGGATAATTCAGGAAGAATATCTCTTCCAGGTTGTAAGCACAGAAAACCTGAAAATCTCTTCTTAAAGACCAAACATACTTCTGTGCAACAAAACAGTTGTATACTACCAATATTAGTATATAAAACAGGTAAGTGCAGAGTACGTATGTGCATCTAAAACAAATCCTCGTGGTTCAATGCACCAAAATTGTAATAATATTTCTGTAAATGGGACTAAGTATTTTCATTAGCTCAGATTTTCTCCAACACTGGAAACAAACTATATATAAGGTGATTGTTCATTTTTCACTCAATGTGTTGTGTAACCTGAAGCATTTAAGTTCTAAGCTTATGCCTTAGCATAATGTGGAAATTCAGCCAATTATGGCTTAAAGACATAGTTAAACAATGATAGCAAAGAAGAATATGCAAACCCAGCTATTGCGAAAGCAGAGCTGTCCCATGCAATTCCATAGAACTGGGCAGAATTCTATAAAACATCACTTGCAACTTGTTCTCAACAACTACATGCTACTTTATGTATTTATATACAAAGCTTGTGTTATTTATCATGCTCTGAGCAAATAATGCCTCCAGATAGACGTAAATGGAATAATTCCAAAAGAAGCTGTTGAAACTGCTGATCAATCATTGATTTTCTTTAGATGGATGATAAAAGAACAAAAATATTTTAATACTGTAATATGGAAAAAACTGTTTCACTGTTGCTTGACTACCTTTCTTTAGAACAAATTAGGGTGCGGAATAATTTATATAATAACCTGCCTGTCTACCTGCTTGTCTATACTGTAGTAAGATGAAGGAGGGGAATCCTGATTTAATTTGCAATGCCTAAGAGCTATTGCGAAGCAACTAACTACAACTTGTTCAACTTGATTGCGTAGATACCTTGCAACATTTGTACAATGAGAGATGTACTATCTGTGGATTCACTAGCAAAATCCTACAGAGTAGAAGAAACACTACAATGTGGTTATGATTAGAATAATGTAATGTTTATAAAGAAAATTCTTTGAGTGTGCTAGACTTTGGTGTCCCAAAGGTGTTTTTTTCCCCAAAAGGTAAGTGGACTTGTTTTATCCTTAGAAACATTTTTCTTGTCATCCAAGAAGTTTTTTCAGCTCATGATGAAATCTTCTTAGATGAGAATTGAAATGCTTTCAAAGAAAAAAATGAGCCCAGTTACCTTTCTCTCTATTTTTCTTTTTGTAATGTCATTTTACATGCTGAATGGCTGTCATTTCTGATTAGGAGTAACTGGCATTCAAATCAATTAATTCTAATTAATGTTAATCAGAAATGACAACTTCCTGCATTTCAGATAATGCATTTAACTATTACTAGTCTTCCTTCCTTTCTCCCTCCTTTCTTCCCTCCATCCCTCCCTCTCTTCCTTTCTCCCTCCCTCTCTCCCTCCCTTCCTTTTTGCTTCTATTTCCTGTTTCTCGTTCAGCAGTGATACTTGCCTCAATATTTCTTCTACCAACATTTTGAAACCAAACCAAATAGTACTTCAACTTTTTTTAAATGCACTGCTTCAGGAGTGCTTCCTCATGAAAAAAAACTCACTATGTATCAAGAAAAATAATTCAAAGTAGTTTTCTCTCTAGTTTTCTTTTCTGTATGCAAGTACTCCGAAAACTGTTTATTCACTTCCTAAAAATGTGTACCAGTGGTACAAATCTGCTCTTCTTTAGTCTGTTCTCACAAGCTAAATGGCAAGATCCATTAAAATGTCTCACCTGTTTCTTCACGGCATCAATTTCACCTCGCAGTCTCTGGACTATCCGATTAAGCTCAGAAATTTCTGTCTTTGTGGTACGAAGGTCGTCACCATGGCGCCCAGCAGACACTTGTAGTTCTTCATACTGACATTTCAGAAATAAACGAAGGTATCATCAAAACAGAGGAGATGGGAAATGACCTTGAGCACAGAGGCTGGGGAAGACATTCTATTACCTGGGGGGCAAAAGTTCTCTCAAGGGACTTTTTGTAAGTTTAGGAAATGAAGCTATTTAGAGTCAGGATCATAGGCTGAGGCCTGAAGCTTGCAGTTTGGGAACACATGTCTCAGCCAACCTCAGATCCCATCAGCCAACGACCTTTAGCTAGCAGGGTCAAGGTGAAGAGTCTTTTCTGTCATGGCCCCTTGGCAAATTTAAGACGTGTGGACTTCATCTCCCAGAATTGCTCAGCCAGCAAAGTTGAAGTCCACAAATCTTAAAGTTGCCAAGGTTGGAGACCCCTGCTCCAGAACATCTTCCCGCCAGAGGTGAGATCTGTCTATACACTTCTGACTTTCTGGAAGGGCCTTAAAACCTGGCTCTGCCCAGTGGCTTGAGGCCCCAGTGGGGAGGCAGTATGCTAGAGGTAGCTGACTGAATGAGAGACAAAAGGGCACACCTGTACCATCCCTGCTTTTGGGGGTTTAATCTTTTGTTTAATTATTGTTAATTTGAACCCTTTTTATGCTTTTAGATTTATGCCTTTATGTTGTTGTTGTTGTAAGCCAGCCAGAGGCACTCTAGATAGCGAGATAGGTATAAATATGAATGAATGAATGAATGGATGAATGAATGAATGAATGAATGAATGAAGAATGAATGAGCAGAAAGGAAGCCACACTATTGTTAGCTTGATGGTCACAAAGATACAGTGAAGGAAGAGGGAGCAGGCTTCTCAGCCTCCTCATGCTTTATCATATGTTCCTCCTCTGTACATGTAACAAGTCAGTTTTGCCACAGGTGGGAAAAAACAGGTAAGCGGGGGGGGGGGGGGGTATTTCCTTCTGCTCTGGTCTTGGGACCTATCTTCTGCATCCAGCTCACAACTCCCAGATACCCTCCCACCCCCACCCACCCCAAAAAAGTTGGTGAACAACATTGGACTAAAGATTTCTCTCCATTGGACACAGGTCTCTCCAGGTCTGTAAGCTGTGAATGCAGATTTACTGTATTGTGTTGTATTATGTTGTATTGTATTGGTATTGCATTGGTATTCTATTGTATTGTGTTGTATTATATTGCATTGCATTGCATTGCATTGCATTGTATTGGTATTGGTATTGTATTGTATTGTATTGTATTTCATTTCATTTCATTTCATTTCATTTCATTTCATTTCATTTGTATGCCACCCAACTCCCGAAGGACTCTGGGCAGCTCCCCCTTTTTTAGACTCCCTCTGCTCTGTTCTGCTTTCACTTCACTTCCCCTCCCCTCCCACTCCCCAACAATCATACTGTTTTCCTACAGAAGGATTGAGGGGAAACAGAAATGGCCTATCCCAGCTCACATTTATTTGCCTGTAGACTTGTCCCTCAGGCAATTTGAAAGGGGACTAAGACCCGAGACACCTGCCTACAGTCACCCAATCCTGAGCCACCCCATTGTTCTGGGGTGTGATTCATGTCTGCTTCTCCCACCAGTAGGTAACATCCTGGGTGGAGAAATGCATTTCTTTCTCATTCGCCCGTTAAACCTGGAAGGACAGCGCCACTGAGCGGCAAAATTGATGCTGGCATAATTTTATCAAGGATGGGGATTTACAACCTGTTGCCCTCTAGTGCAGAGAATTCTGGGAACTGTAATCCAACCAATCTGGAGATGGACTGATTATGAAAAGTCACTCTAGATCTGTGATGATGACCTATGGCACAGATGCCACAGGTGGCACACCGAGACATATCTGCTGGCACGCAAACCATTGCCCTACCTCAGCTCCTACGCACATGTGGGCACCCACCAACTGTTTTTGGGCTTGCATAGAGGCTCTGGGAGGGCATTTTTGGCCTACGGAGTACCTCCAGGGGGCAGGAGAGGGCATTTTTGCCCTCCCCAAGCTCCCAGAAAGCCTCTGGAACCTATGGAGGGTGAAAAGTGGGCCTACCAGCCCCATCGGAAGTCAGAAAATGAGGGAGCAGGGGCACGTGGGGGGCATTGAATATGGGTGTGGGCACGCACATGTGTGCGATAGCGCACACATGTACTATTTTGGCATCCAAGGGAAAAAAGGTTCACCATCACTGCTCTAGGTCTTTAATGAATTTATTATTCTAGCTACTAACCTTGGTTTGATACCATGATTCGGCCTCAGTCCGGCTCCTGTTGGCAATATCTTCATACTGTGCCTTAACCTCAGCAATTATGCTGTCCAAATCCAGGTGTCTGTTGTTGTCCATGGATAATATGACAGAGGTATCTGACACTTGCTGCTGCATTTGAGATAATTCCTGCAAAAATATAAAAATAAAACAAAAACTAAGACACCTGAACACCAGGGTAAAAGTAGTATGGTCCTGTTGAAGTACTTATGGAAAAGTGGATGACGTAGCTAAACAGGGCTAGAGAACTTTCTGAAATCCTAATTCAATTTTGTTTGAAGCCTTTCAATCTATATTCCAATTTGTAGCAGCTCTCTAGTTTTCTGAGTAATACCTTTTGTTACAGTTGGGAATTTTAGTGACAGGAGGTGTTAATCACAATAATTATAATCCAAGCTCAGCCAAAGTATTTTCTGTAACTCATAAATGTTGCCAAATCAAAGTGATTAATTTCACTCAGAAAAGTTGCCAAGGAAGGGAGTGGATTTTTTCCCCCAGTGCTTGCTAGCATCAAGTCCAGACTAGACAGCCGTGCAGTGTGGAGGTGCCTTATTTAAATATGGTTCTGTCTTGATCCAGGAATAGCTGGAGGAAATTGCATTGATATTGCAAAAGATGTGATAATTGATATCATTAAGTCTCTGCTTGCCTTAACATTTAGTCAGATCTTCAAACACATAACCAAGCAGGTGGAAACTGTTGAAGGGGAGGTATCGTTGGAAGTATATCCTTTCTGAAGGAAAAACTGATCTAATATTTTCTGCAGTGGAACATTAAAAAATATACACAACAAGCTTCGACAAATCAGTCTGCTATGATCATCTTAGGAATTTCAGCTCCTCATTCTTTTAGCATTGTTAGAAAATAGTATTATATTGCTTTCCCCCTGTTTATTTCTTTTCTCAATGACAAGATTTTGCTTGTTTACGTTGATATATTTCTGCTGCATTAAGTTGATCTGCTAACACAGGGGTAGGCAAAGTTGGCTCTTCTATGACTTGTGGACTTCCACTCCCAGAATTCCTGAGCCAATCATGCTAGCTCAGGAATTCTGGGAGTTGAAGTCCACATGTCATAGAAGAGCCAACTTTGCCTACCCCTGTGCCAACAAATAACCAGGTAAGGTGAGGTGATCAAGGGAAGAAAATGTCCATAATGGGAGACTGTTTACAGAGGCAGCCTATTGCCCCCAACAATCGGGGTCCTCATTTTACCCACTTTGGAAGGATAGAAGATTGAGTCAACCTTGAGTTGTTGTGACCTGAACTGCCAAACTGCTGACAGCAGGTGATCAACAGAAGTAGCCTACAGTGCTGCATTTTAACCACTGTGCTACCGAAGCTCTTGTTTTAGATTTAGATTTAGATTTACTAAGGTTCAAGCTTAGGTTTACATTGAGAAATAAATTTTCTAGTCTTCTAACTGAATATAGACCTAGAACTTATTTTAAGTTTAGAAGTAGAACCTTTGGTAACGTAATAAAGGAAACTTACCGTTTCATACAGTACTTTCAAGAACTCAATTTCATCAGTCAGTGCATCTGCTTTGCTACCAAGTTCAATTTTGTTCATGTAGGCACCATCTACATCCTGCATAAAACAGAAGAAAAGTCTGCTTACATTTTGAGCAGAAAACAAAGTTGCTCGACTCAATACATTCAAACCTTTTTCATCTAATTGAGACCCCAACATCGCAGGCAAATCAATTACCTTTTTGAGCACCACAAATTCATTCTCTGCACCTGTTCGCTTGTTAATTTCGTCTTCATATCTGTTAGATGAGAGGAACAAATGATAGAATTAGCAATAGGCATAGGTTGCAATATGAGAACTGAACATTGCTTCAGACAGACCATATATAAGCTAAAGCCACATCTTTATCAGTGCATTCTATAAATCTTTGTAATCTACGCCAACTGAATTATTCCCTTGAAAGTTAACCTATTTTGTTTTTGGAAGATCATTCTGTGGAATTTTTGCAGCTGCTTCATGCACAATATATTTTCATAAATACAGTTTTCATAGGCAAATACAAAGAATTTCTTTTTTCATTATAATTAGTGAGAGAGGTGTGTACTTCAATAAGCACATCATTATCAATTTATCATCCGTTAATTTGGCCCAGTCTTTAATTTTGATGTGGCTTTAAAATCCAAGGGTAATTTAAAAATACCATCTTTAACTTGAAATTGAATGCCACATTTTAAGCTCAGATCTTCATTACAGCTTTTAATATTTCTTCTTCCAATGGGAATCCTGAAATGTAGTTTGGTGATCAGGTTTGGCTAAATATCAATACGCAGCCTACACACTATGATTCCTAGTATTTTATAGATAGAATCATAATTACTGTAGCTGCTATAAAATTGAGACACTGTGGTAGTTTGCCCTTAAGTGCTTAAATACTTTTCCCAATTTTGATGCTTATGACTTGGCTCAGTAATGATGCAAATACTGGATGTGGACTTGCATGGTTTACCTACTTGGGATATATATATATAACATAGTCTTAATTTCAAAGAAGTACAGCTGACATGAATTTAAAACCCACAGGTCTGGAGGGAAAACACATACTCAACATTCTTATCAGATAGACTGGATCTCTTTGCTGAATGTTCACCCCAACCAGCTATCTGGCACATAGTTTATAGCATGCTCCTAAAGGCCACAAGAGAGACTGTTATAAAGATATACAGTTGTGCAAAAGCCTAAGTGAAGTATTTAATTTGTAGCGGTGTGTAATTTAATTTGCAATTCTTTTGTGAGGGTTTGGCAAGATAAGCTTGTACATTGCGGGCATCCCCTGTGAAGCCGTGTAATGTAAGGCAAATCAAACTATCTGGGAACAAAGGTGGGGCTGGAATGAACAAAAGAAGGATGGGAGAGTTTTGCAATTACCCGGTAGCAGATTAATTCTGAACAGCTGGGTGCCAGACCATAGCCCTAATCTGTTTTGCCTTTGAGCATGTGGATTTCTAAACCTGAATTAGTTTGAACTACACAGAAAAGAAGGCTGGGAGTATGAAAAAGGGGGGAGTATGAAAAAAACTAAACTGAGCAGAATCTATTTTGTCCCTTTTCTACTTCTATTGCACACTTGGGAAGTAGTTAGCATTTGTTGGTCTCATTCTGACATAATGTTCGCTAACGTTCACAGCCAAAATTTAGTCCCCCAAGGTTTTCTAGACTTCTAAGAACACAAATAATTTGGTTAGGCATGAGGTTCATGGCCAAGATTCACAGCTCCATGTGAACCTTTATCAAACTCAATAAATATGTTAATGTGGGTTTGGGAAGCACCTGCCTTGGAACCTGTATTTGGTTCAAATCAAACAGGTGAAACTTAACTCTCAAATCTTTTAGAAAAAGAAAGGTGGGGTGTTGTCTGCCATCTGGGCTATCTGATTTCATTTCATTATTTCATTTCTTAAAAACTTTTACAACTATGAACCCCAAATCCAGGTTTTGTGATAGGAATGCAGTATAAATGCACAGGGTTCTTCCCACTAGGATGAGTTCATACTGCTCATTGGATGGTTTGAGGTGGACAGAGAATGCATTCAGATAATTAGTATTGGATTCTTTGCATTTACTGTATCCGGCAGTAAGCCTCTTTGGAATGAATTGCATGGGGATGGGGCTGTATATTCAGCAAGAAATATTAATCTTTTATGTAGATATAAGCTAAAACGTTACATCAGGCATTGCAATAAATCTTGGCTCTCCAGACAGTCAGGAATGTGCTTAGAGTGGAAATGTTACAATTAACGTTACAAATCAGGCAGAACACAAAAATTAAAGTCTGCTTTAGAGTTGATGTTTTTATCCTGGGGTGTGGGGTGGGGGTTTTTTTTGAACCAATGGATTTTTGGCCATTGTTTCCCCAGTCTTGAGAGGTAGAGATTCTACTTAGTGATTACATAATGTTTCAGTCTAGCCTAAGCAACTCCGGTCCCCAATTCAGCCCTTTCAATATGTGAGACTAAATGGAATAGAATGGAAAAATGACCCACTTGTTCTTAAAGTCCTCCACCATGTCTTGCATATTCCTCAACTCCAAGTCCAGTCTTCCCCGTTCATTTAGTAGAACATCAAGTTTTCTCCTGAGGCTGTTGATATACTCATCAAAAATAGGCTCAAGGTTGCGCGGCTGAACTTGAATCCCTTGCTGTTGTAAGAGATCCCATTTGGTCTCAAGGACTTTGTTTTGCTGCTCCAAAAATCGGACCTGCAAGATGGAACAGACAAAGACGCTTATTTCTGGAAGCCTTTTGGTTGACACAAAACCTGAATGGCTTTTCCTTATCTTATTTTCTCTTGTCCCTTCTCACTGGTTGGGTTGGAAGGGCCCTGGAGCAGAAAATTATTGTGTCTTTTATGTAGCCCTGAAAAGTTCCACATCTCTAGATGGTGTCAACCATGTACAGAACAAATCAAAAACAGCAATTCAGGAGGTACAAAAAATAGCGAAGGAGGCTGAAAAGGGAAGGGAAAAATAGGGGGGGGGCAAAGAAGAGGTTGGGAATGGAGCTGCTGTTCCATGTGATATGAAAGATAAGTTTAAAAATATATACTTTTCAGAACGATCCTTTAGCAATTATATTTTTATCTTCCGTAACCTAGTCTCCACCGCTTCAATGAAATCACACACACTCTATAGTGTGTAGAGAGTCCCTTACATGACATGTGAGGTTGCAACACCCAAAACAATGGTAAAATGCTACATGTTATCATGCTCTCCTCCCAAACAATGCCAAGATGCAAGCTGAATTAATAACGGTATTATAATTCGGGTGTGAATTCCTTCTGTAGTGAATATATGGAGTGTCCTTTCCTGGCCTCAGCATTTATTGTATCTCTGCCATCTATTTTTTAAAAGATGTTTTTGATAAATTGGCTTCAGTTAGAGTTGGCATTTGTGCATTCCAGAAACTAAGTGCACAAATCCAGGAAAACGGAGGAAATAACTGCTTTATTCTCAATTAAGACTGGCATCATTGACTTTGAAACTAAGATGTTTAATTGTCTTTACTTGGGGCCTTACTTTTCATTAGATCTTGGGCCATTATTTTACATGACCCTTCATTCCTCAGAATAAAAAAGTTAATTGAACAACTTGATGGTGGCAATGACTTTGGACAATATTAGAAATAATTGTCTGTTGTTGCTCATTTGCCTATATCAGCTGTGACCTTATCAGAAAGCACCCAAAGATAACTGATAAACAGCCATTAGATTGGTGACTTAAGTTTGCGGATAGTTACTTCGAATTTAGAGGCCCCCAAAGTCAAGTAAAACCACCCCTTCATACCTTGTCAATGAAGGAGGCAAATTTGTTGTTGAGTGTCTTGATCTGTTCCCTTTCTTGAGTACGCACTCGCTGAATCTCTGGGTCAATCTCAAGGTTGAGAGGTTGCAAGAGTTGCTGGTTGATGGTCACTTCTTGGATGCCACCAGGGGGGCAAACTGGAAAACCTGGACCGCCTCTTACAAAACCTGGTCCACCTACCAGAAAACCCCCAGGACCTCCACCCATGCCATAGCCAGCACCTCCACCTGCGCCCATACCATAACCAAAACCAGCTCCTCCACCAAGGCCAAATCCTCCACTATAACCAGATCTTAGACCTCCACCAACGGTACTATAGGCAATTCGTCTGCTTCCACCCATGTTGTGCAGGCTTCGGCTGCCAAATCCACCAAGTCCATAGCTTCCACCCCCTCCACTTCTTGCTCCTCCAACTCGAGAGACCGAGTAGGAGCTGAAACCGCTTCTCCCACCACCACCACTACCACCAACAATTGCAGAGCCGGAGGTAAAGCCTCTGTTAGCTCCTCTGGAGGATGCTCGATAGGAAACACGACTCATGATGGTTTGCTTGGAGAGTGAAGCTGAAGGAAGTTTTGGATGATAAGCAGCACTGCAGAGAAAGCAGAGAAAGAAAAAGGCAGAATCTCTCTGATATATAGGAGCAGGAAACCTCCCCTTTTATCTGTTTGGGGAAGAACCTGGCACGGAATTGGAAACAATTGGATACTCAAACATTTGATGTGCCTTGCAGCAACTTGTCTTCTGCGACACGCCTACTCCAGTCATCATAACACTACAGAAGTGGTATAAAGAGTTTGTGTGTCAGAGAGAAAGACCTTGAAGGGATCAACGTTTTCACCTTTTTTAATCTTTAGGAAACTGTCTCATTAGCAACTAAGCAAACAAAAGGAGAGCATCATAATCACAAGACTGTTCATTTACACTCTGGCTACTCAACTGTCTTAGTCAAATGTTAGGAAAGCAGCTACAATTCTGATCATGACAAAAATATGTCAGATATGTATTTTTTTTTCAATCTGTCAAGAGCTGCCTAGGGTCTTCAGTGTGTTGAGCACTGGGAACAAACCTGTGAAGTGGACCAGACACCTTACAGTAAATTAACTTTACTTAGAAACATAGAAACATAGAAGACTGACGGCAGAAAAGGACCTCATGGTCTATCTAGTCTGCCCTTATACTATTTCCTGTATTTTATCTTACAATGGATATATGTTTATCCCAGGCATGTTTAAATTCAGTTACTGTGGATTTACCAACCACGTCTGCTGGATGTTTGTTCCAAGGATCTACTACTCTTTTAGTAAAATAATATTTTCTCATATTGCTTTTGATCTTTCCCCCAACTAACTTCAGATTGTGTCCCCTTGTTCTTGTGTTCACTTTCCTATTAAAAACACTTCCCTCCTGAACCTTATTTAACCCTTTAACATATTTAAATGTTTCGATCATGTCCCCCCTTTTCCTTCTGTCCTCCAGACTATACAGATTGAGTTCATTAAGTCTTTCCTGATACGTTTTATGCTTAAGTCCTTCCACCATTCTTGTAGCCCGTCTTTGGACCCGTTCAATTTTGTCAATTTTATCAAACTTGGGTCCATAGGTGATCCTCTGTGAGCTATACCAGATCCCTGGAGCTAAAGTCTTTGTTGTGCACATTCAATGGATTGGACCACAAGCATACAGCACATATGTTCGCCAGTGAGGATGGTCAATAGTCATGTATTCCATAGTTAAGAAGGTTGCAGTTCATATCTCTATTCCTTGAAGCCCCATTTGATAGATTGCATTTCCTTTTATACAGGGGTTTTTTTTTGGGGGGGGGGATGTCAGTGTATAGTGTATTCAGTGGCATTACTCCCTATGCACTTTTTCAGGTCTACAATCTTAAAGCCCACATCTGCTCCTGCAAGAGCAGAGAGACCTTTGGCATGCTGCTGGTGACCCTTGTGTAAGACTTTCTGTGCATTTCTGTGTAGGTGGCTGTAGGTGCCATGAATGCCGTAGTAAAGATCTTCTGTCAGACAAGTCCTGAAGTTCCCTTTGCTTGGGAATACTGTACTGCAATTTAGGATCAGAAGGGTCTTTAGATCAGCTTGTGGTTTGCAAACTCTTCAGATTAAAATAGTCCTTAAAAAGCAAGGAATGGTGCCCCTATCTGTTATGTTTTAGTGGAATGTTTCCAAAGGATAACGGCGGGTTTGTCTTCTTTTGGAAATTAAGAGCTCTCTTTGTGGAAAGTATTTAAGCAGAAGCACAACTAACTTTGGGGAAGCCCTAAGTTCAAGAACATGAGCAAGTGTACCTGGACAAAGTTATATCTACCGGCTATGAAATCCTATGCTTTTATCTGTGATCTTTCACTCCTGGAAAAAAGGAGGGCCATTGCGTGGAGGAAAAGATTGTGCTGCACTGTTCTTACATGCTTGGGGTTTTTTTGGTTTAAATATCAAGGGTTTAAAAAAAAGAAATGTGACCTTTTTTTTAAAAAAAAGATTTTTTTTTAAAGCTTTAGGCCGATAACATTTACCTATTAACCATACTAACTTGTTTTTGGCTCATACAATTAGCTTTTTATTTAACAATTAGCTTTTTATTTATTTAAATTAGAAATAATGTATATATTGATCACAATAATTCAAATTAAAGAAAACCACCTCACATTGAATGCTCCTCACCACTACCCACAAAAATTCTGAGGGGAATTTTTTTTAAAGCTTTAGGCCGATAACATCAACCTATTAACCATGCTAACTTGTTTTTGGCTCATACAATTAGCTTTTTATTTAACAAATAGCTTTTTATTTATTTAAATTAGAAATAATGTTTATATTGATTACAATCATTCAAATGAAAAAAAAAACACCTCAGATTGAATGCCCCTCACCACTACCCACAAAAATTCTGAGGGGAATTTTTTTTAAAGCTTTAGGCCGATAACATCAACCTATTAACCATGCTAACTTGTTTTTGGCTCATACAATTAGCTTTTTATTTAACAAATAGCTTTTTATTTATTTAAATTAGAAATAATGTTTATATTGATCACAATAATTCAAATGAAAAAAACACACACCTCACATTGAATGCCCCTCATCACTACCCACAAAAATTCTGAGGGGAATTGTTATTAAATTAATAACCTTTTTTATTATTAATACATTCAGTTTCGGCAAGAAGGCTCCTGTTTTATTTTTATTAAAATTAAAGGAATATTCCCGTAGCTGATTTGAACTATGCATATATCTATCTTCCTTTGTCATGCTTTGTTCGTACTTGCAGGCACATGCAACTTACAATTTTTAAATCATTTATTCTGAAATTGTCTCAGTGGCATTACTCTAGAACCAAAGACTAGGACAATA
Source organism: Erythrolamprus reginae (assembly GCF_031021105.1). NCBI lineage: Eukaryota > Metazoa > Chordata > Lepidosauria > Squamata > Dipsadidae > Erythrolamprus > Erythrolamprus reginae. Next base: position 182,636,952 of record NC_091951.1, on the reverse strand, counting down.
AAGGAAAGACACAAAGAGCAAATTTGGACAGTAAGAGGTAAATTTATGTCTCCTTTCCTGTAGTGAATTGTGGTGTTAAGGGAACCATAGCTTTTAGGAAAAATTGTGTGCATTGTGTACATTGATTACTCCAGTAACTGATCAATTCAAAATCAGAAATCTGCTGAGGCAGGATGCTTCTTTTTAACCGTGCAAATGGATCACATTGTGGCTCCTTGACCCCAAAAGAAGTTTGAAGGGCATGTCATGCTGTTACATTCCAGCTAAACGATTCTTCTCTGGATCCGAAACCACTAGGAAGCCTCACAGAAGGCACTTGGTGCTACCCCCAGTAGCTGACATAGGCGATTTCATTGCATTTACATACAGAGAAGACAGCTATGTGGTAAGACTAGTAGAATGGGCAGACCCATCCCAGAAGAATAAGGATTTGCATAAGACCTGTGAGATACAAGCCTATCCAAACTTGAATGGCTGCAGGGCATCGGCATCTTGAAGTCTTTCCGAGATTTGGGCAATGATATGAATTGTTACTCTGGGGTTGGGGGTGGGGGCTTTCACCCTCCTCAGTCTATTGGGAATCTTGACAGAACCTGAATCGAAGTGCCAATTGCTTGCCTCATAGCGTTCTTAAGAATATTTTGCTTCATTTTCAAGCATTCCTGTCGCTCTGTGTTGCCAGTAATTTGAGTCATTCACACCGGAGGCACAGCAAAGTATCTTTGATTGTACCTGAGATATTATTTAGAAGGAAACCTCAACCGCAAGGGAAACTTATGCTGTAGCAAGGGGGTGCTGTCACCTTGGAAGTGAAGCAATGGAGCGCGCCTTAATTCTTGTGTGATTTGTACAAATATTTGTCCCTCCCAGCTGTTCCTGGGTGCACCCACATCACACCAACATTCCGTGAGCTGCATTGGCTACCAATCGGTCTCCGAACGCAATTTAAGGTGTTGGTTATCACCTATAAAGCCCTACATGGCTTAATGCCAAGTTATATACAGGACCGTCTTCTGCCTCATACTTCCCAGCGACTGATTAGGGTCCACAGGGTTGGCCTTCTCCAGGTCCTGTCAGCCAAACAATATTGACTGGCGGGGTTGCGTGGGAGGGCCTTCTTTATGGTGGCGCTGGCTCTCTGGAATCAGCTACCTCTGGAGAGTTGCACCGCCCCGACCCACCTGGCCTTCCGGAAAGCCATGAAAACCTGGCTCTGCCAGCAGGCCTGGGTCTGCACCATCTAACTCCAGTCTAGAAGTAACAAATGTTTTTGTCTTCAGGGTTTTAAAAAAATTTTATTTGTTGTACGCCACCCAGAGTCCACAAGGAGTTGGGCAGCTTATAAATTTAATAAGTTAAATAAAATAAAATTAAATTCCTTAGTCCCATGGGCAGAAGTCAGTTCAGAAGTTGGCAAAGCAATTGGTGTGGAATTTAGTGCTGAACAATCAACAACACACTGTATGTTTCAATAAGTAGTTCTTATACAGTATGAACTCGTAAAAGGCATGACCATTCATTATTACAATGCCTACTCTCTACTGATCAATCACAAATCCGAACATTTCAACTAAAGAAGAAGCTAAGGTGGCATAGCTATGGCACCAATCCAGAGGCCAAAAGGTGGATTAGTGAATGTGTAAAATGATTTATTTTAAATAGAAAGAACCTCATATCACTGCTGCAAGTTCTGTATTCTATGTGCTTTGATTCAGATAAAAGGCCTTACAAAAATGGATCTGAATGCTCAAGATCCAGAAGGTACTTTGAGCTTTTCCCAATTTGATTTGCAATGGAAAGTTGCAATGCTGTTACGTTGGACTAGGAGAAAAAAAAGTAGTGGAAGAAAGTACATAAGATGAAAGGCAGATAGTGCATTCTCTGCAATCTTTACAAGAGATTACTGAAACTCGGAAGATAAAAAAGAATAGCAAAAAAAGTGGGGGCACTTTGAAACCTCTGCTCATCAGACACCAGACTCCCCAACTTAATTGTTTTTTTTAGAAGAGACAAGCAGACACATGAAACTGTCTATTCTCTAAACGACATTAAAAAAAATTGAAAGAGATGAGGAAACCCTGGGTACATATTCAAAGTTCTACATAGCACTTGCATCAGACGCCCGAGATATTCCAGCTGGATTGTCTTTCACAAGAAGTATACAGATACTCTCGATTGATTCCCTGTATTATTCTGAGAAAAATATTTTTTGCCATCCTTTGTTCCTCTATACCTTTAGGAGGGAAAAAAAAACAACAACATATGAACCATTATTGGAAAGCTTTAATTTTACAGTTTCAAAGTGTAATTTGTATTATTTTTAATGTGTGTTAGAAGTAGTCCTTGACTTACAACCTTTTACTTTGGAAATCGCAACGGCATTGAAAAATGTGACTTATGACCAGTGGTGGGATTCAAATAATTTAACAGGAAGTTCTCTGCCCTAATGACTGGCTGAGTAGGTGTGGCTGGGTGATCATGTGACTGGGCGAGTGAGGCCAACTCAAGAGCACTCATCACACTCAGCCCCTCCTCCCGGCCACTAACCTCAAAGGCAGAGGTGGGATTCAGCCAGTTTGGACCAGTTCGGGCTAATCCCACCACTGGCTGGTCCTGCCCCCGGCCATTTTTTTTGGACCATTTTGAAGTCCACAAGTCTTAAAGTTGCTAAGTTTGGATAGCCATGAGCTAGATGTTCTGATAGATCAGTGTTTTTCAAATCTGGCAACTTCCAGAATGCTGTCTGATCATTCTTAGGATTGCAGTTTTGAAAACCCTGTCGAAAATGAGCAAATTAAGATCCCTTTTAAGGATCTGTGCTTTGGTCTCCTTTTAAAAAAAAAATACAAAACCACATTTTATAGATTATCCTGAGCAGCATATTTATGAAGGAAGACTCTAATAGAAACATACTTTATGCAGTCTGCATTGGTTGCCGATCAGTTTCCGGTCACAATTCAAAGTTTTAGTTATGACCTATAAAGCCCTTCATGGCACTGGACCAGAATATCTCCGGGACCGCCTTCTGCTGCACGAATCCCAGCGACCAGTTAGGTCCCACAGAGTTGGCCTTCTCCGGGTCCCGTCAACTAAACAATGTCGTTTGGCGGGACCCAGGGGAAGAGCCTTCTCTGTGGCGGCCCCGACCCTTTGGAACCAACTCCCCCCAGATATCAGAGTTGCCCCCACCCTCCTAGCCTTTCGTAAGCTCCTTAAAACCCACCTCTGTCGTCAGGCATGGGAGAATTGACATTTTCCCTCCCCCTAGGCTTATAAAATTTATGCATGGTAAGCTAGTATGTATGATTGGTTTCTAAATTGGGGTTTTTTAAATTAACTTAAATATTAGATTTGTTTTACATTGTATTGTTATTGCTGTGAGCCGCCCCGAGTCTGCGGAGAGGGGCAGCATACAAATCTGATAAATAAATAAATAAATAAATAAATAAATAAATAAATAAAAAATAAATAAATAAATAAAAATATAGCAAAGCATCTAAGGATCACTAATCTCCCCACTTCATAGTCCATAATTTATGCGAAGTTCACAATCATCTCAATGGCAGTTTTCCTCATCAGTGCTTTGCCTTAAGATGCAATATCTATGCTCTGTCATTGAGCTGTGATCATTCCAGCCCTAAAAATAGCCACAAAGATGGTGAGGAAATGGACAAGGATCCTTGCCTTCCATTCCCAAATTCCAATATTTGCATTGGATTTAGTCCTTTTAGATTGTTTTTAAAAATAATTTATTGTTATTAACATCCTTTTCCCAATGGAAGAAAACAACCTGCTGAATAAGATTTAAAAGATTTCTTTAGTGTTGCATCGTATTCCTAACAATTAGCAGCGAAAACCACGGCAGTAGGGTCAAATTTTCAATAAAGCTGTGAAAATAGTGGCAGCTGTAGATGGTTTCTGCTTAATCAACCTTAACTAGTAGACGCTTTGAATTATTGATCTGCTGCATATTAGGAGGCAATATTACAAATTTTTTTTTAATTGCCTGATTCATAGTTTTCCCAATTTTTATGTATATCCTTTGAATCACTAGCTTGAAGTATTTGGTAATTACCTTGCATTGCTTTCATGCAAATCCTCACCGTGGCTTGCAACTTTTCAAATTGCATAAACAAGAGTGGAAAGTTCACAAATGCACAGAGGCTGATGAGCAACTCATATCTGTGAGTTATACCATGCATTATAGCATACCTATCGATATATTAGGACTGGAAAGTGATACATCAATTGCACAATATAATAATAATAATTAATAATTTATTAGATTTGTATGCCGCCCCTCTCTGAGGACTCGGAGCAGCTCACAACAATAAAACATTATATACAAATCCAATGTTAAAACAGTCTTTAAAAAACCCCTATTAAAAACACTCATACAGCCCAAACACACCATCCATAAAATCAAAGGCAGCTGAGGATATATCAATTCCTCCATGCCTGGTGGTATAGATGAGTTTTCAAAAACTTACGAAAGGCAAGGATGGTGGGGGCAGTTCTAATCTCCGGGGGGAGCTGATTCCAGAGGGCTGGGGCCACCACAGAGAAGGCTCTTCCCCTGGGTCCCCCGAGACGGCATTCTTTCGTCAACAGGACCCGGAGAAGGCCAACTCTGTGGGACCTAATCGGTTGCTGGGATTCGTGCGGCAGCAGGCGGTCCCGGAGGTATTCTGGTCCGATGAATTTGGGCCTTATAGGTCATAACCAACACTTTGAATTGTGACTGGAAATTGATCGTCAGCCAGTGCAAGCTGCAGAGTGATGACGAAACATGGGCATATCTGGGAATGCCCATGATTGCTCTCGCAGCTGCATTTTGCATGATCTGAAGTTTCCAAACACACTTCAAAGGTAGCCCCATTTGGAGAGCGTTGCAGTAGTCGAACCTCGAAGTGATGAGGGCATGAGTGACTGTGAGCAATGACTCCAGGTCCAAATAAGGCCACAACTGGTGCACCAGGCAAACCTGGGCAAATGCTCCCCTGGCCACAGCTGAAAGATGGTTCTCTAATGTGAGCTGTAGATTGAGGAGGACGCCCAAGTAGCGGACCCTCTCTGAGGGGGTCAATAATCCCCCCCCAGGGTTATGGACGGACAGATGGAATTTTCCACCCCTCCCACCCCTTTTCCTCCTAGTATATATTTCTTCAAGACTTAAAGGCATAGATTGAACAAAACAAAACTTTGCTAAGTGAGACTGAAGCAAAGTTTGCAATTATGGTGACAGTCATCTCTAATCCTCAAGGCGACAGTCTTTTCTAATCTGCAAGTATTTTTTTTTCTAATGAGTGAGAACTAATTGGTAATTAGCTGAATATTTTTTAAAGGCCACATACCCCAACTGGTCCAAAATGTTCCTGCTGAATCAATGGAAACTGAATTGTAAAGTATTAAGCAAATTCATTTTGTTTATATATATATATATGTGTGTCTCTATGTTTTGTTAAAAAATGTTCCTGCTGTGAAAATGGATTGTATATTTGGAGCCCATGAGTTCTGTGATAGAACAGAGGAGGTAAACACTATTAATTACCCCATCACTTGAACTGATACATATAATGATAGATAGATAGATAGATAGATAGATAGATAGATAGATAGATAGATAGATAGATAGATAGATATTCATTTGAACTGCCTGGATTCTTTATTTTCTGCACTTGACAAAAACCTCTTTATGGGCACATCACTGTTTCTGTCTTCCTTCCAAAGTCCTTATGAAATCACCCTGCAATCCTCATGACAAATTGAACATTTTGAGGAAATACAGAGATTGCTATGGCTGATCAGGGCCTTCCTCCAATTACTAACAGAAAAAAACACAAAGACTATTGTTCAATCTATTCGCTGTCTCCTCAGCTACCACAGACCTGGTCTAATAGAAAATTATCTCAAACGTTTATGATAGTACGTCAGTAACTGTGTGCGTGTGATCAGAAAAATAGTATTATTTTCTATCTTCTTTATTATTTTCTCTCCAGTAATTTATTCACGATCAAATTCTCATCAGCCACCTTCACTTATATCCAAATTAAGCAGGTGAAACAATTGTGGCCTTTTCAAAATGATAAATGGCATTGGGTAAGATGACTGTTGCAGCAGATTACAGAAGGCTGAACTATGTTTTGAGGTAGTGTGTCGACATTATAATCTACCACACCTTAAATTTTGAAAAATGTTCCAGGATGCCCTGTGTGCACTTGCTGTAGCCTTTTGAAACTAGTCCAGCATTCCAGAAATTGCTGAAACAGTCTATTTTGTGTTGATTACACCACAACTAAAATTAAGGGTTGCATGATTTAATTTTGAGTCAGTAGCCAATTCCTACTGCTCCCTTCTCTTACTAATACTTCTTTCTATACAATGTGTACGTTAATAGTAATCATCATGGCATTAATTTTTATCTTCATCCAGATTGATGTGGTTCAGCATAATTGTTTATTTTCATAACACAAAGGTTTTAAGAAATGTATTGGTATTACAGTCTAGCTGAAGCATAGCAACTTTCTGGCAAGAAGTAAGTAGATATCTCTTTGATTGCCAAACTTTAGGTATCATTCGAGCTAACATTAAAGAAAGAACCATGAGTACCAATAAATGACTTTATATATTAAACTACAAGAAAATTATTACTTCCTCAAGATGCTGTTCATGTAATTTGTTACTGTGCAGTATAAAATGGTGCACAACTGATCTATATCATTTTTTTTTTTGCTGACTATGAAGTTAATTTTCCAATCATATTCCACATATGGGATGTGTGGATTTTTTAAAACTCCAATCATTTGGTCTGTTTTATATAACAAAGTATGAATGTTTTGTGAAACCTAAATGTACTGTAATTATAATTAAATTTAACTGGACCAAATATTAGCTAAATTAATTATAGCTGTTCCATTTCCATTTTTCTCCCATCAGTTCTAGGTGACAAACTTATCTTTTCTTTTAAGTACACTGAAAGCATATGCACTAAGACAAATTCCTTGTGTATCTATTCTATTCTATTCTATTCTATTCTATTCTATTCTATTCTACTCTACTCTACTCTACTCTATTCTATTCTATTCTATTCTAGATGTTCTCATGGAATGAGAGAGAAAAAAATGTCTGATTCATAGCTTTTAGATGTTCACTCACCTAGTTTTAAAGCCAAGCCATATGGTTCTATCTTTTTCAGATCTCTATCTAGTTGTCATCTCTTCTTGCTCAACCGATTCCATCTGTGATTGATGTTATCTTCAAAAGGCAAATTAAATCTGAGCTAATTATTGCTGTAAGCCTTGGTCCTGCAACCTGATCCCAAAACCTTGTTCTGTTGTTCCATAAAACAGGTCTGGAATATACAAACCAAGATAGCTGATCGCTTCTTCATCACCCATCAATTTTTTCTCCATCCATTCTTATTCAACTGAAAATGATTCTTATCAAGCAGAGATCTCTCCTAATATTGCTATCTGTGAATGATTAATTCTGTCCATTTTCTTTTCAGTACAGGTAGTCCTATACATATGACCACGATCGAGTCCAAACTTTTTGTTGTTCAGTGAGACATTTGTTATGCCACAAAGGTTGCAACTGTGAAAAACTGGCATAAGTCACTTTTTTCAGTGCCATTGTAACTTTGAACGGTCACTAAGTGAACTGTTGTAAGTTGAGGAGTACCTGTAATTCATTTCACTTATTCATTGCACATTCTGTTTAGTTGTATGACTCTGGCAGAAAGTTCAATTGCAAGGGATTTTAATTTATATTTTTGAATAGATGTGGTGATGTACAGTACATGTTTGCACGACATTTTCCTAGATCACGCCCAACAGCATCACCTAATGTACCGGTATACTGTATGCTGTGGTGTGTGTTTATTTTTCCTAGCAAGCCAAATTACAGAATTCTGAAAAAATAGAAACCTTTTCTGATTCACTGGACTATAAGAGGAAGGGAAGGTTATTTCACATGTGGCAAAAATATTTAAAAAGTGCATCACAGTTATTTACTCTATTTACAAATTCAAAGGTAAACTGTAATACATGATGGAGTTGCCTGAAGAAAGTATCTGGGGTTTCTCTGATATGCACTCAGAGGGCATTATTCCACTATATCCTGCAGGGTCTACTTTGCATTTTTAAAATTGCTTTTCATTTTTAAACATCACAAAAATTTAACACAATTCTACACCTGTTAAAGTTATTACTACTTAATGATATGCTTTATACAATATGCATTTGTAGAGTTCCATATTTTTGTCGTTTCACATTGTATCACTGTTCTTTTTTTAACTTTCTTTTAGTCCAGTTGTACCATCTATTCCATATTTCATAATATGTTGAAATATTTTGACCTTTGAGTTCAATGGACAATCTATCCATCTCAGCACACCTGTAAATTTTTTCCATTGATATTTTCTCCAGTGGTGTTTGATTATTCTTTTAGTATTGCATTGGCAGTTCTGTGTTAGCAAAAACTTCAGAAAAGAAGGATTTAGGGGTAGTGATTTCTGACAGTCTCAAAATGGGTGAGCAGTGTTGTCGGGCGGTAGGAAAAGCAAGTAGGATGCTTGGCTGCATAGCTAGAGGTATAACAAGCAGGAAGAGGGAGATTGTGATCCCCTTATATAGAGTGCTGGTGAGACCACATTTGGAGTACTGTGTTCAGTTCTGGAGACCTCACCTACAAAAAGATATTGACAAAATTGAACGGGTCCAAAGACAGGCTGCAAGAATGGTGGAAGTTCTTAAGCATAAAACGTATCAGGAAAGACTTAATGAACTCAATCTGTATAGTCTGGAGGACAGAAGGAAAAGGGGGGACATGATCGAAACATTTAAATATGTTAAAGGGTTAAATAAGGTACAGGAGGGAAGTGTTTTTAATAGGAAAGTGAACACAAGAACAAGGGGACACAATCTGAAGTTAGTTGGGGGAAAGATCAAAAGCAACGTGAGGAAATATTATTTCACTGAAAGAGTAGTAGATCCTTGGAACAAACTTCCAGCAGATGTGGTTGGTAAATCCACAGTAACTGAATTTAAACATGCCTGGGATAAACATATATCCATTGTAAGATAAAATACAGGAAATAGTATAAGGGCAGACTAGATGGACCATGAGGTCTTTTTCTGCCGTCAGTCTTCTATGTTTCTATATGCTATCCCTGCTACTGTTATAATATACATAGTTAAATATTGTATGTTTTGGGGGTAGCGTTTCCTCATTATATCCAGCAGAAAAAATGCAGGAGTAAATTCAGGATCTACTTCAAGGTCTACTGCAGGTTCTACTTTATAGAACTATGAGGTTGTGGCCTGTGCAGCTGGTAGATGATTCAGACAGTGAAGAGGCTGATGTGGTGATGCACCAGCAGCTTGTGCAGCTGGCACTCGAGTCAGACAGTGAGGAGGCTGGAAGGGCTCAGTGTCAGAAGCAGAGATTCAGGCAGGGTCTTCAGAACCTCCAGAAGTCCCAATGCATGGGCACACAGAGCTACCAAAAGGCAAAAACAGTTCCTCAGGAGAAGGCCTCCTCGGAAGTAAGGCTTGAGGCCAATTGGCCACTCCCCTAGCCTTTTTAAGGGATGAAGCTGACATAGCCAATTTGCAGGAAACAACTTCATTCACATTCCTTCGTGTCTTGACTCCAGAAACGTCTGATTGGTTCTTGTTCTCACTCTTGGCATTTTTCCTGCAAACAGCTTTGGGCATTTTGCCAACCATCCTAAGATTGTTGTTATCTACAAGACTGTGTACTCAGGAATTGAGTTATTATTTCATGGACTTGTGCTGGCTGTTAATGAAGTTGAATTAACAACCGGTGTTCAGAAAAGATTGCTTTAAACTGTATTTGTATAAGAAAGCTCATTAGTAGTTCTTATTTAGTAAACTAAGGTATGTCCATACTTTTTATGTGCTTCATTCTTTGTGGTCCACAGCTGGGGCAGAACACATGGTTACATTGCAAAGAGGAGAGCGTTCTTCATTTATGGAAGAGACTAGTGCTATTGGACAAAGACATATGGCTATATAGACAGGGGTGGGCTTCAAAAACTTCAGTAATGGGTTCTCCCTCTGTTTGCTGGGTGGGCATGGTCATGGTGGGTATGGCATAGTCAGCCTCCTGCATCATGGGGGGGAGGGTGTTTACATCTTCCCCAGGCTCTGGAGGCATTCACTGAGCCATTGGGAGGGCGAAAACTGGCTCCCTCAGTCTGCAGAGGCCCTCCAGAGGCCAGAAATGGGCCTATTTCCAGCCTTCCAGAACTTCCAGGAGGCCAATTTCCTCCCCTCCCCAAGCCTCCATGCAGGCTCTACACTTGCCTTGCATCCAAAATGGGCCATGTGGAGACTCCTGAGTGGGGCAGGTTGGGTTGGGCGGGGCTGGCTGGGGTGGGATTTGGAACTGGCCATAATGTTAGCTAAGGGTTCTCCCGAACCCAGGCGAACCCGTAGAAGTCCACCCCTGGATATATGGACAAGGAAGAAGCCTCTCTGAAGAGTGTAGTAATCCTATATTCAGGCTTCCCCTGGGCAACGACATAGAGTCAGCTTATTCTTCCACAATAGCAGCCAGGGAATCTCCTGCCTTAAAACATATCACTATGGGAAGGGGAGGTAAAGCACAAACACACTGGCAAGATTCTGCAATTATCATCCATCTTCTATCTAAAGCAGTTTTTCCCAACCTTGGCAACTTGAAGATATTTGGACTTCAACTCCCAGAATTCCCCAGCCAGCGAATGCTGGCTGGGGAATTCTGGGAGTTGAAGTCCAGATATCTTCAAGTTGCCAAGGTTGGGAAACACTGATCTAAAGTATATTTATAGACTTCCCATGAAGCCTTTTTCCTGATCTGGTATACCCTGAATAGCTGATGGCCTGCTCTTGGATCAAAAGGAATTTTCAGTGCATTCATTATCTTAACATACCTGGAAAGCAGCCATCTGATGGGCCCTGGATCTAACACTCAGGTTATATCATTGAACTTCACCCCTCAAATGTGTCATAATGCAATGTATCCAAATCAGTTCACCTTAACTGGAGGGGAAGGGTAGGAACTAACACTCAGGTCACATCATTGTCTGGGGCATTTATCGATCTCCCTCCCTCTTTGCCCCAAATGCGATGTAATCCAGTTTATCTAAATCAGTTTATTTTAACTTTGGGAGGGAAATACTACCACTAATTGGCATTCATGCATTAATATAAATAATTATATGTTTGAAATCCAAAGTAGTCAAACATTTCCACATAATACCAGTGAAATGCATGCTGCACTCACATATCAGCTGCCTAGGTTGGAACTCGCTTCTTAGCCCAGACATTTGGGCATTTCAAGGCAAAAGGCCTTTTGTGTAAGAGGTAGGCAAGGGAAAAGAGACCGCCTTCTGCTGCACGAATCCCAGTGACCGATTAGGTCCCACAGAGTCGGCCTTCTCCGGGTCCCGTCAACTAAACAATGTCGGTTGGCGGGCCCCAGGGGAAGAGCCTTCTCTGTGGTGGCCCCAACTCTCTGGAACCAGCTCCCCCCAGATATTAGAACTGCCCCTACCCTCCTTGCCTTTCGTAAACTCCTCAAAACCCACCTTTGTCATCAGGCAAGGGGGAATTGAGATATCTCCCCCGGACCTATATAATTTATGTATGGTATGTTTGTAGGTATGTCTGCTTAAAAATGGGTTTTTTTAACTATTTTAAATTTTAAATTGTAAATTATTAGATTTGTCATGAATTGTTTTATTGTGTTGTGAGCCACCCCGAGTCCACGGAAAGGGGCGGCATACAAATCTAATAATAAATAAATAAATAAATAAAAGAGAGCAGATATTTCAGTTGTAGAAAAATTCTTCTTTCTAGAGCAGGGCTGGGGAACGATGAACCTTTTGTGACTTGTGGACTTCAATTCCCAGAATTCCTGAGCCAGGTAGGTCCAGGAATTCTGGGAGTTGAAGTCCACAAGTCATAAAGGGGGCCATCGTTTCCCCATCTCTGTTCTAGAGGGTGCTGGATTGGAACTTGTGGCTGAAGTCATTCTAGAAAGGCTTTGATAAGTAGCTCCTTAGTCACAAAATGCTGAATGTTGACTTGTTGATTCAACTTTACCTGGAAAGAAAATGATTTCCTTCTCTGTGTAATCCGATCTGTCTGGGAGCAAAGGAGGTGATGAGAAAGAGAGAGCTTGCTTCATTACTCACCTCTAATTCCCATGACAGCTCCTCTAGCCTACCTGTGTTGAAGGGGATGCATTTCAGGATGGGGGAAGCCAATTCAGGAACTGGGAATGTCTAGTTTAATGAAAAGGACTAGGGGAGTCATGTTAGCAGTGTTCCAATATCTCAGAGGATGCCACAAAGAAAAAGGAGTCAATCTATTCTCCAAAGCACCTGAGGGTAGAACAAGAGGCAATGGGTGGAAACTGAACAAGGAGAGATGCAACTTAGAACTAAGGAGTAGTGATGGGCGAACCCAACGGTGTTCGGGTTCGGCAAGTTCGGTTGAACTTTGCCTAAAGTTCAGCCGAACCCGAACCAAACCCGAACTCGAACTCCGAATGCTACATGATGTCAAAGCTCTGCCCCCGGAATCCCATTGTTTTTTATTTTTTCGGATTTTTTATTTTTATTTATTTTTATTTTTACGAAAAAGGACGCCGCGGTCCTTTCACATAAAACCAAACATTTTTATTTTTACGTGAAAGGACCGTCCTTTGCTTGCAACACCGCTGCAGTATCCTTTCACGTAAAAATAAACATTTTTATTTTTACGAAAAAGGACACCGCAGCGACGCTGCAAGTAAAGGGCGGTCCTTCACGTAAAAATAAAAATGTTTATTTTTACGTGAAAGGATTGCCCTTTGAAGGAGCTGGGGAATCCCTCCCATGAAGAGATTCTGGGGACGGAGCTTTGATGTCATGTATATTGGCAGGTTGCTAAGGATGCCAAGGTGATCACTTCCTGGATCCTCCACCCCTGGAATTTCTTCGTGGGAGGGATTCCCCAGCTCCTTTTGTGCCTCCCTCCCATCCTCCCAACCGGCCAACAGCTCCCTGGTGTTCATCTTCCTCTGCCACCACTGGCGCCCGGCTCCTCCTCCTATTCTCAGCAGATGACAGCCAGGCGGTGGCTTTCGTGGTGTTCGGCATGAATGCCGAACAAAAGCACATTTTTTTAAAAAAAATTCGGGTTTGGGTCCGGTATGCCAAACACCACAAAATTCGGTACGGACCCGAATTGTGCGGGTTTGGTTTGCCCAACACTACTAAGGAGAAATTTCCTGACAGTTAGAACAATTAACCAGTGGAACAGCTTGCCTCCAGAAGTTGTGAATGCTCCAACACTGGAAGTTTTAAAGAAGATATTGGATAACTATTTGTCTGAAGTAGAGTATGGTCTCCTACCAGAGCAGGGGGTTGGACTAGAAGACTTCCAAGGTCCCTTCTGACTGTTGTTTTTGTTATTTTTGTTGTTGTTATCATCATTTGAACTGTCTTAATCTCCTAATTTTCCTGGCACTTGACAATTTCCCTTGACAATCCTATCCCCGCCTCAAAATTCATCCTGAAAACAAACACCATCTCAGATTTGCAGAAACCTGAGATTTATCCCCCACCCACGTTCACTGAAGAAGGAGAAGGAGAAGGAGAAGGAGAAGGAGAAGGAGAAGAAGAAGAAGAAGAAGAAGAAGAAGAAGAAGAAGAAGAAGAAGAAGAAGAAGAAGAAGAAAATAAGAAAATAAGAAGAAGAATAATGACAGAATAATAATCAGTAAGACAGTTTGTAAGGATCATTTTCAGTAGGGGGAAAAATACATGATGGTAGTTTTTATTGAATCCCATTCTTCTGGCCAATTCAGCTCCATGCAAGAAATGGCAACTTCATTGGCATATTAGTGGGAAGGAGTGGAAGTCAGAGACTAATATGTCTTTCCCCAGTCCCTGTAATTTTCAGCACCCAGAATGTGATGTCACACAAAATGGCTGGTTTCTCCCAACTTGGAATATGAGCCTTGGTTCAATTTCAGTTCCAGTGTGTACCTCCTGCACCTTATTTCTTTAGCTCTTCGGATTGAAAAGTTTGGCTTGCAAAACTCCCATTTCATTATCTTACTAGCCAGTGGTAGTATTGGGTTCTTAAACGAAGTGCTGAATAAAAGGTATGTGATCTATTTTCTGGCCCTAGGTCTGTACAATTACTTTCCTTATCATAGTCAGGGAGCAACAGAATCTCAGCAGCGAATGCAATGGAGAATCCCCCCACCCCCGCTCACCATACCAGAACAGAAGGCGTTTCAGAAACTTTTTAAAGATGTCCCGAGTAAACTATCAGAGGGCATGGCCAACTTGGAATTCAATGCAGAGGCCTTCACCTGGAATGAACCCGTTTTAAAATTTCCCATGATTGTATCATTACCCAAATGATGAGAATCTCCAGGGATGAGTATTCGTCAATGTACAAATAATGAGCAACCTCTCCCAATTAGTCATGGCACCTTTTCCCCCTTTCATGATACAGAATAGATATTTTTCATGAACTTGGCAAATTAACATACAGTTCCAATTTTGCTGGTGTTGCTTCCATGTTCTTTCATCCAGTAGTTTAATTAAATAAGCTTATTATCCTTTTCGTTTGCTTGAACGTCAACTGCTGTTTAAAAAAAGTAAAGCCATCTCAAAACCTTGGGAAGATGCAGAAGCAGTAAGAAAAGAGAAGTACACAGTGTACTTTGCGTGCATTTAATTTATTACCTACAAGACAGAAAAGTACAGCAAAGAGCAAAACAAGGAGGTCTAGTGTCATGGACAGATAGTTGTCAGAGTGCCTGGAAATTTCAACTTTTGCCCCTTAATAGTCAACTCTTTGGATCTCACCCTAAAAGAAGCCACCTCCCTATAGCTAAATTGTTTCAGAAAAAGCCCTGGTGAACAAAACTATAGTTCTATTGATCAGCTGTATGGTGGAGTCTGTATTCACATCCTTTGCTCTCCTTTTCAGAGGAAATGGTCGGTTGGATTTGCTTATCAAGTTAATCAGAACACATAGCTTCATTTTCTGGATCCAGATGTTTCCTACCCAACTACAACTGTATAGAAGTCTGTCTGTACCCAATGCTCTGATAAGTCAGTGGTACAAGATTGGTCTTGGTAAAACTGGCATCACTCTGTAGCTTGTTTTGAAGTGTTTGTTTTAAAAGCATGCATCTTTTTTTTAATTGAATCTATTTTATTACCGAGACTATTACTCTACACCTTATTAGCATGAACTCCATATATATATATACAGTGTTCCCTCGATTTTCGCGGGTTCAAACTTCACGGAAAGTCTATACCACGGTTTTTCAAAAATATTAATTAAAAAATACTTCGCTGTTTTTTTCCTATACCACGGTTTCCCCCACCCAATGACGTCATATCTCATCACCAAACATTTGTCCACCTTTAATAAATATTTTTTTTAATAAACTTTAATAAATAAACATGGTGAATAATAATCTAACTGGTTGCTAAGGGAATGGGAAATTGTAATTTAGGGGTTTAAAGTGTTAAGGGAAGGCTTGTAATACTGTTCAAAGCCAAAAATAGTGTATTTACTTCCGCATCTCTACTTTGTGGAAATTCAACTTTCGCGGGCGGTCTCAGAACGCATCCCCTGCAGAAATTGAGGGAATACTGTATATTGAAGAAAAACATATTTATATCTGAAAGTAGAAATAGACAGAATCAGACAGCTCTGCTTTTAAAAGAAAATATTGCACATGGGCATTTTCCAATGGAATATTCTGCTTGGGTTTCTGTAAGTCTCCATTTCACTGTATTTTCTTGTTTCGCCTTCAATTCATGTTATTAATCACTGGGCTGGATGCCATGTGGCCCAAGGCATTAATGTGTGTTTCACAAGCATTACTGTCAATGATGGTATTCAGCCGGTTCTATCTGGATCGGGCAAACTGGTAGCGCTTACTGCAGGTGCCCCCCCCCATCTGAACGTAAGCACATCACATTTCGGACACTCTGCACATGCATAGAAGGCTTTGTGCATGTACAAATGAGGCACGGATGAAAGCAAGCATGCTTATGTGCATGCTCACATTTGCAAACCAATAGGAAAGGTAAGTGAATACCACTCCGACTACTGTCATCCCTTATTGGGTAAGATTTGTAAAAATACGCTGTGCATATACATGATGAAGTATAAGTTATTCCGAAATTTCCAAAATTTGGATAAATTTGGTTGCTATAGGACCGTGATGGTGAACCTGTGGCATGCGTGCCACAGGTAGCACGTGGAGCCATATCTGAGGGCATGTAAGGCTTTGCCTTATGTCAGCTCCAGAGCACATGTGCAACCTGGCCAGCTGATTTTGGCCCTTCCAGAGGGTGGGAAAGGCTGTTTTCGCCCTCCCCAGGCTTCAGGAAAACCTCTGGAGCCTGTGGATGATGAAAAACGGACTTAGCGAGTCTACTGGAAGTTCAGAAAGAAACATCCAGTAGGCCCGTTGGGCCGTTTTTTACCATCCACAGGCTTCAGGAAAGTGTCCTGAAGCTTGGAGAGGGTGGTAGGCCCGCTGGACCATTTTTTGACCTCCCCAGGCTTCAGAAAAGTCCAGAGGCTTCAATGAGGCCTGTACACATGCGCGCTATCCATCAAATCTAAATTAAGTTGTTCCTTTCCATCGTTTGTGAAACTGTCATATGGTGTTCTGTCTATTTTCCCTTCTGCAATTTTACTTTCTACTACTGGACCATTTGCAGACAGTAGAGGATTTTGCACTTTGACATTTGGTTTTACTCTCAGAGGAAATGGATCTTTTAGATCCAGTCGGTTTGCATTGACAGGAGCCTCCGACCTTCTCATTGCATTCCTTTCCTTGTTTCGCTGCACTTTGAGAACAGTATGGGGAGTTGGTCACAGCTGGAAAGAAAACACACACAGAATGGTTATTCCTGAAACACCTTTTTGGAGGGAAAAAGAACCCCAGGCAACTTAGTACTTACAGATACTGATGGAATTTGAAGAATCTCTGGCTATCCTGTGGAGGGAAGAAAACATTCACTTATTTTTTTTCTGGTTGATCATCCAGACCTGCCTTTACACTGTTCATTCTTTCCTCAAGAAAGAATCCACAGCATTCAATGCAGAATACATTAATGTATTAATGCTCAATGTTCCATAATCTCTTTTGAAAATACCTTTGTTTAAAATGCTATTTGAACTGTATTGTACTGTTACATATACAGTATTTGGAAGTAACTGGAGTTTGGGCCCTCTAATGCTTGGTGACAGAGATCCTGTAAAGCTTGTTCTAGAATGCATTAAATAAATAAAATAAATTTACATAGGAGACTCACCTCTCTTCTTCTCCCTCCAATAAACATTTGTAAGCTGCAATCTCAATATCAAGAACTATCTTCACATTCAGGACTTCCTGGTAGCCACGTACTAGGCTGGCCAGTTCATCTTTGCCATTTTTAAGGGCCTTCACCAGATCAGCATATTTCTGTTGACCTTCCTTGGAGGCTTCTTCACCTCCTTTGGCTGCCTCACAAATTGTCTTCTTGAGCTCTTCGTTCTGTAAAAGTGATAGAGTTGGACCAAGCAATCAGTGTGCAGCCCTTCAACAGATGTATCTGGAAATGTAGGGCTCACATCCTTCAAAAACTTGGGTTAGAATCTTTGCTTCGTTCATTCAAGGAAAGAATAATGAAATCCATTTAACTAGTTGCCATTACACCTAACAATTCAGGCTTTGTCTTTGAACATGACTTCGGACCAGATTACTTACAGGAGTGCCTACTTCCCTGCAACCAATAAGGGCCCACAGAGTTGGCCTTTTCCAGGTCTTGTCTGCCAAATAATGTCATTTAGTGGGGCCGCGAGGAAGTGCCTTCTCTGTGGCAGCTCCGACACTTTGGAACCAACTGCCCCTGGAGTTTCACACTATCACCGCTCTATCAGCCTTCCAGAAAACCATCAAGACCTGGCTCTTCCAATGGGTCAGGGACCATGAATGACCGAGTGTATGAATGTTATTAGTAGGGTTATTGATTGCATTTATATTTTATCTTGATACTGTAATTTTTATATGGTTTTTATATGTTGTTGGCCGCCCAGAGTCCATTGGAATTGGGCGGCATACAAATCTTGTTAAACATTAAACATGTTATCTTCTCCCCCTCCCCCACGGAAACTCAATAGACAAAATATAACTTTTGGGACAACCTGGCCAATCTTGTCCCAGTCCTGGACATTAATCAGCATTGGGTATTCCAGAAGGGAGATGGTTAGGGAAACCCATCACTGAATTTTTAGGTACTGTAGACCTTTACTGGAAAATTGAAAACCATCCTGCAAAAAATTTAATTGGCAAGCCAGTTGTGTCATCTTGTCAAGAAAACCATATTTTAATGTCCATGTGAGCATTAAATACTGAGCTCAAAGCTTGAGAGAATCTTTATCAGAACAACAGATGTTTGTAGTATGGGCTAATACAGGTCTTGCATATGCTTATGCACAATTTCCTCCAACACCCAGAAACAGCATACAAACAAACCCCATCATACTTTAAGCATAGAGATAACCAGTTTCTTTATACCAACTGCATACTGGAAATAGGAATGTGGATATGTTGTAACCAGAATATTGGGAATTACTATAACTGTAGAGCATTAGTATCCTATGGCATATAAAAATATTTTTGTACAGAATATTAAATGCATATTCAAACAAGAAACAAGAAAGTTCAGTTTTTCACTTTGAAAGTCAATTTTTAAAAAAGTGATTTAAATTTGTCAACATTTCCTTATCATGAGAAATGCTATCAATTTTAAGACTGCAAAAAAGAAAAGATTCAAATTCTTCTAACAAGGCTTATCTTCTTAATGTTTCACAACTAGTGTTTGCAATGCCCTTGCTACTTTACTAATTACAGATAAATAGTGAAACAAATTCATATTTTGGAACTAGTAAGCACAAATAAGCTTATTTATATAAAGGGGCACCTTACATATCTTCTACAGTACTCATGCATGAATTATTCTATTGCTAATTTGAACTGTGAATTATTTTACCCAAAAATCCCCCTCCTACTTGTCTAATTTGCATTGCTCCAGTCTTACCTCCTTCTGTAAACTCTGAATTTCACACTGGACTTTTTCAACTTGTGTGATAAGTTCTGAAATCTGCTGTTCTCGATTCTTCAGATCCCATTCGAAACTAGATTTCGTACTTTGAGCTTCTTCATACTAAGGGTGTAAATATAATAGCTTTCTTTAAAATTATCACAATCATATGGTTGCATTACAGCTTTTCCATACTAATCTTGTTCAAAGTGGCTCGCGACATAGAAAATATTACAAGGCACTTTGCTATCAAAGCAATTTTTTTGGAGGGAGGAATCTTTATAAATGCAAAATAAAATTATGCAACCTGGTGAAATTTATATATTTAAAGAGAATTTTAAAAAATAGTCCTGATCACTGCAAAAATATCTAACTTATCTAAACTTAATAATTGTCTAGAGAATTCTGATGATCTCAGCTTCCTCTCATTATCAGTTTTTGAACTTGCTCTAATTTGCCTTTTTCAGCCAGTGCAAGCTGAGTCAGAAAGAAAAACAGGTGTCAACTTTTTCAGGATTCGTGTCTGATAGCTTCATGGCTACAAGCAATGGAATCCTACCATTTAGCAGTGGATTCTGCTGAGTATCTCTTATTGTTTACCTGGAATGTCTACTAGTCTTACCTAGTCCCTTTCTTCCAATAAATTAGTGAGAAAATAGGTAAGTAGGTAGAATGAAAAGCTATCCAATGGTAGCCGGAACTCAAGAATGCATGGTACACACATGGCAGGGGTGGGTTCTAGCTCATCTCACTGATGGTTCGCTCCTTGACACACTGTATAGGTGGGCGTGCATGCCCAGTGCTAAAATACCAGCTTTTGCAGTTGCACAGAAGCAAAAAACAAGATGGCGCCACCAAGAAAGACAGTTCAGGGGTGTGGCAGGCCTGGGTCGCTGCCAATTCCAGTGACCCGGGCCACCCAGTTACTACTGGTTCTATAGAACTGGTCAGAACTGTTGTGTTTGGGCCTGGGCCAGCCGTTGCTGCCACAGATGGGAGAGATGTGGCACAAAGTGAGTGCAAAAGCCTGGCTGACAGCCAGGAAGACGTGGCAGACAGCCAGGAGGACGAGGCCACTGGTTCGCAGGATTCAGCAGACAGCCCAGGGGATTTGGCATGCAGTCCCTCAGACAGTCTTTCGTCCTTGGATTCTTCTGCAGATCAATATATTGATCTGCGTAGCTGAAGAGCTATGCAAAGAAGGGATCAATTAAAGGAGTATTACAAGTCATCAGAGTAGCACCTGAGCTGGGTGTGGTTCCCTTAATGATGGTTAAAGGTATAAAAGGGAACAAAGGCACAAGGCAAACTGTGGCTGTTTATCTGGGTTATTTTGTGGTTCCTGCTCTGAAGTTTCTGTGCCGTGCCTTTGGAGTTTTCAACCCAGCTTTTTCAGACACGTGGGAGGTGAAACCTCTGGGACTTGCTGTTTGCTCCAAAGATTCAAAAGGACTCCTGAAATGTCTTTGCTCATTCCAGGTTGTCTTTGTTTGTTTTTTCCTGTGTTTTTGTATGCGACTGAAGTAAGCCTTGCACTATCATTGTTTCCGGACACTAAGGACTGTTTTGAGTAACCCTTTTTTGTTTATTTAATACAAGTTTGCTGATTAGCAGAGCACCTGTGTGTTTGATTTCTTTTCCTTGGACTGTTACGCATTGCCTGAGCCCAGTCAGGCAGAACAAGAACCGGGAGGAACCCACCTCTGACACATAGTAGTTACAGGATATTTTTGACTTTAACATTTCTTTGAGGGATGACCAAAAAAAAAGCCAGACAGAGCAGCAAGAAGATGTTGAAGATTGAGGAAGACAGGTCATTGCTGTCCTTTACAACAGAGGATACTCTCCTGCCACTTATATCTGAGTAAGATTCTTCTGCTGGTTCAGGAGGCCTTTGTATAGGAAATGAGAAGCAGCCTAATTTGTTATGAGCAGTGTCCCATATATTAAGAAGGCAGATTGGTAATCAGTCAGTAAAAAAGCCACAAACATATACAGAGCTATGTTTACAAGTTAGCAGAAGTGACAAGAGAAATAAGCAAGGCACATCTGTGGCACACACACACACACACACACACACACACACACAGAGGTCTCTTTTTAAAAAACAAATAAAAATTACCAATTTTTGCACTGGTGTGAAATACCTTGTTTTGGTAAAATTTATCTGCCTCCGCTTTACTTCTCTCCATAATTTCCTCATACTGCTTTCGGACCAAGGCTACGATGTTGTCCAGATCAAAGATTCTACTGTTGTCCATTTTCACAACCACATCCAAGTCTTGCTCTTGTTTGTCAAGCTGTTCTTTCTCCTAGATGTTGATTCAAATGCATTGTCAATTCTGTAGACTAGGCCAAGTGGCGGTCACTTGAAGGAAAGAGGATCTCATCAGTGGATCTCTCCCTACTTACCTTTTCATATACACATTTCAAGAACTTGATCTCTTTGTTCAGGAGACTGACTTTCCTCTCCAGCTCTGCATTATTTGAAAAGATACAGTCTACATCCTAGACAGAAGATATTCTCGTATTATATTCTTTTTTGTGGGAAGACTTCCAAAGAAAGGGAGGGAATAAGAATTCACTTAAACCATTAAGAGGGATTAAAAGTTATTCATTCATTCATTCATTCATTTTTGTATGCCGCTTACAACAATAGAACAAAACAGTGTAAAATCAGTTTACAGCATTAATAATAATATAAACCTTTCAGTCTCATCCAAACAATCATACATGCCAATTGTTGTGATTCCGTCTGAGGCTCCTCAGGGAACGGCTGAACCTCTGCTGGCTCCATGCTCAGAGGGGGAGGAGGAGGAACAGGAGGAGGAGGAGGAGGCCCAGGCAGACGGGGAGGAGGAATATCAGGCCGAGGGAGAGGGAGAACAGCCTGAGTCCCCCGGGGTGGAGCTCTCCCCAGCAAGCAGCCTGGAGTCCTTGGATGAAAATGCACAAGCCATCATCGATTTCAGGCAGAGAAGAGCAGCACAACGAAGTGGACAATTAGCCAGGTATTTCCAGCCCTAAATAGGCAACAGCTGGGTTTGGGTGTGGTTCTCCCCAGAAAGGCTGAAAAGGCAGACCCACCCTTCCTGTATTGTGGAGTATTATCTTTGGGAGTCCTGGGACCTGGCTGTGATCTTTGGCATTTCTGACTCTGGCTTGTGGCCCTGAAGGCTGAAACCTTGGGGGGAAAGGCGTGGGTCTTATTCTCTACAGTGGTGTGTGTGCTAGCAAGAAGTCTGCTGTATTGTCTGGCCGTCATGACTCTGCTGTGAAGCCTCATAGCCTGCCTGTTGGGAAGAACAGGTTTTTCTCTGTGTTTGTTTTTCAAACTATAAAGTGCCTTTGCTTTTACCAGCGTGTCTGGCTGCTTTTTTCAGTTGGTGTTGAAGTCTGGGGGCACCCAGACAGAACACCAATCAAAACTTATTTATAAAATTTATTTACAAAACTTATTTATAAAATTATAAAAATTTAAATAAATAACAACAACAATCATGTCATGATTTTTAATCCCATTTTCCCCATGTTTTATGTCCTCATGTGATGACCCTTAAACTCAAGTGGGATATACAGTGATCCCCCGTTTATTGCGTCCCCAACCATTGCGAACAGGGTACTTCGCTATTTTTCAACCCGGAAGTCAAAAATACCATCTACGCATGCGTGCCGGGCACGCATGCGTAGATGGCAGCGGCTTCCCTGGGTCTTCCCCCTCTTGCTGGCGTCAGCGAGGAGTTTCCCCACCGCCCACGCAAACTCCTCGCTGCCGCCCGCCCTTCGCCCGCCCACGCCGTTCATTCTCGCCGCTTTTGAGCTGAATCCGGAAGCGAATTCGCTTCCGGATTCAGCTCAAAACCGCCGATAGCAAGCGGCAAGGAACGGCTTCTCTCGGCGCTTTCGAGCTGTCAGCTCGAAAGCGCCGAGACAAGCCGTTCCTTGCCGCTTGCTATCGGCGGTTTTGAGCTGAATCCGGAAGCGAATTCGCTTCCGGATTCAGCTCAAAAGCGCCGAGAGCCAGCGCCCCCGGACCCCCAACCCGGGTTTGGGGGGCTGCTAGGAAGCCCTCCATGCCGGCGGCAAACAGCCGCCCCGCCCCCGATCTTCGGCTCCTCGCTAGCGCTGTGGGAGTAAAAACACCGTCTGCACATGCGCAGACGGTGTTTTTACTTCCGCATCGCTACTTCGCGAAAACCCGCTCGTTGCGGGGGCTCCTGGAACGGAACCCTCGCAACGAGCGGGGGATCACTGTATGCCTTTGTGCCAAGGAATTTATTCTTTTATTTACAAAAACATTAAGTAGAAAATGTTTTTCTTTTGTTCTTGACTAAAAATACTGCGCTGTTGAGGGCACCTTTTCTTCTTTTCAACTATTTATTTTAATAGTTGAACTATTCATATTTTGAAAAGGTGGGACAAATGAAATATTTTTAAAAACACGCCTATAGTAAGATCTTGGCTAAGTGAAAAGGCGAGTCCATTTTTAAAAATTACTGCTATTTTATATATGATTTCTGTATTTATTTCTGCAGGGTTTTTTATAAAAAACATTTGGTTATGTATTTTTAGTTATTGATTTTTAATCTATAATTTCATAATATATTTCCTATCAAAATATAAAATATAATAATATTTGTAACAATATTTTATATTGTTCTGTGTTCACGTCATATGCTAAATTTGTAGCTTCTGTGTTCACGTCATATGCTAAATTTGTTTTATACTTGATGTACAGAAATAAACTAATTACTTGATAAATGTAAACATCAGTCTATCAGTTAACTACACTGGAAAGTATAGGTGGTTGGTAGAAAGTAGGTGATATATACAGCATTCTATGCCTCATAAAAAGTCTGACCCGGATAAATTAACCTAACTTAATGGGTTGCATAAATTAAGCTGTTTGTAATAGGAAATGTTTTATTTATTTATTTGGGGAGCAAATATTTTGCAACCCAATAAAAGAAGAGAAATGACAGGCTCAAATGACAGGAATAATGGGAAGAATGTGAAATAAATATACCACTAAATTGCATAGAAATAGTACTGGATGAATAATTAAAAATCCATATGCTTTACGTTTGAAAAATGATTCTCTTTAGTATTTATAATTTAGAAGGTTTTATTAATCAGCATAGCTATTTATCCATCACCTGTTTTAAACATACTCCAAATTCACCATTGCAAATATATCATTGCAAGACTATGTTGCAATACTTTTATGGGATATATTATATTATCCGAAATGTCTGGGCTGATTATTTAGACAAAAATATTCTTCTTTCATTCTTGTTAAAAATTGACAAGTTGGATTGCCAGAATCATATTGAAAAATAATGATGATGGTAATAGTAACATCTGAGGGTTTTTTTTTTCAAATGTAACATTTATCCCATTGCTCCTTATCTTGATTTTAA
Organism: Erythrolamprus reginae; assembly: GCF_031021105.1. Lineage (NCBI taxonomy): Eukaryota > Metazoa > Chordata > Lepidosauria > Squamata > Dipsadidae > Erythrolamprus > Erythrolamprus reginae. The sequence continues at coordinate 182,612,409 of NC_091951.1, read as the reverse complement.
ACACTAACTTCACCAATAGCAATAGACTTATATACTGCTTCACAGTGCTTTTCAGCCCCCTCTAAGTGGTTTACAGAGTCAGCATATTGCCCCCAACAATCTGGGTCTTTATTTTACCCACCTCGGAAAGATGGAAGGCTGAGTCAACCCTGAGCTGGTGAGATTCAAACTGCCAAATTGCAGTCAGTTGGCAGTCAGCAGAAGTAGCCTGCAGTACTACATTCTAACCACTGAGCCATCGTGGTTCTACTTACCTTCCTAAGTTCTATAATCACTTTCTCTGCTGCAACATGCTGATTGATTATCTCTTCATATCTAGAAGGAAGGACCATTAAGAATACAATGGAGAGGGAGATGAAACAAACAGTAAATATGGGTGACACAAAATTATAGTCTTTCCAATGAGGTGGTATTATGATGGTTCCAAATGTTCCTATATGTATCACTCCCAAAATATCTCTGGGAAAGAGGACTGGGAAAATAAACCTTGTCCCCATGCACGAAAAACTCACTCTCAGTTATTTTTAGTTAAAAGGAATATGCAAGAAGCAATAGTAGATGTTTCTTCCTGAATACATGGTTATTTGTTGTTCTCTTAACAGCAGAATAAACAATGTAATACAATAATTGATTGTTGACTCTTGATTCTTGACAAATGTTTCTTTTTCTTTTATGTACGCTGAGAGAATATGCACCAAGACAAATTCCTTGTGTGTCCAATCACATTTGGCCAATAAAATTCTATTCTATTCTATTCTAATTCTAATTCCCTATTCCAAAATTCCCATACAGTTCCCATACAAAGGTGGGTTGCTTCTGGTTCTTAGAACCAGTTCTTAGAATGGGTAGTGGTGGCGGCGGAAGGCTCCACCCACCTCCCTGGGATGCTTCTGCACAGGCGCAGAAGCGCCTGCATATGCAGAAAAGTGTAGCATGTGTGCGCGAGCACAAATGAAAACTGGTAGTAAAGAACCCACTACTGAACCAGATGTCATTATTTCTCTTCCATTGCTTAGTGTCAGGACTTTCTTGAGCTACCTTAGCACCAAAGGAAAAGGGAGTGTTATAATATGAGAAATCTGTTCGACAAATTTGGGTAGAAAAAACAATGATCTCCTTCTCAGAAAGTCATTTCATATATTTACTGCATGTGCTATATATCCTGAACAGATATATAACAGGAATTAGATAAATCAGTGATGGAGAACCATCACATGGAGTCATATCTGCTGGCACATGAGCTGTTGCCCTAGCTCAGCTCCAATGTGCATGTGTGTGCTAGCCAGCTGATTTTTGGCTCACAGAGAGGCTCTGGGAGGGCATTTTTGGCTTCCAGGGAGCTTCCAGGGAGATGGGGAAGGGTGCTTTTATCCTCCCCTGGCTCCAGGGAAGCCTTTGGAGCCTGGGGAGGGTGAAACACAAGCCTACTGGGCCCACCACAAGTTGGGAAACAGTCCATTTCTGGCTTCCAGGGGGGCTCCAGAAGGTGGGGGAAGCTGTTTTTGCCTTCCTCGGGCATTGAATTATGGGTGTGGGCATGCATGCATGTGCGACAGTGCGCACGCATGAACTTTTGTCACCTGAGGGAAAAAAGGTTCACCATCACTGAGAGAGATCAATCTTATGCAGGCCTACTCAGATGTAGGTCTCATTATTTTTGGTGAAGTTTACTCCCAGGTCAACACCTGCAGCATCAGAAGAGACAGTGCAAATTTATCAGCAAACACAAAATCTATGTCATTTTAAAAATGTTCTCTGCATAATTCAAGAGGAACTCACCTGCACTTCCAATCTGTAGTTTGTGCCTTTGTACTTTCACTATCACTTTGGAGTTTCTCCTTCTCATATTGCAAATATTCCAACTCCTTCTTCAGGCTTGCAATGTATTGTTCAAACATGCACTCTAAGCTTTCAGTGGGTGGTTTAGTTTGCTGCTGCAGGAAAGCCCATTTAGTTCCTAGCAGCTGGTTCTTCTGTTCCAGGCGCTGCACCTAAAATTCAAGGGGAAATCCATCCATGAAGCCATTAGTACATTACATCAATCCATCAGTCAAAGCTGAAGGTCTGTTTCTTAGGAAATGCAAACACCATTTTAGCAATCTAACAAAGATGTGGAATGCATTATTGGGCTGATAACTGGAATTCAAATGGGACCCAAAGCAGGATTAATCCAGAAGAACATAAGAACATTGAGTCCTGCGTTCTGTGTCACATAGTGGCCCACCAATTGTACACGGAGATCATGAGCAGAAAGAGAAGGCAAAACCCTCCCTTTCCCTTGACCCCCAACAAATGGTACCCAAGGGAATCCTGCCTGCCTCAACCAACATAGAGGTGGCACATGGACATCCGTTTCAATAACCAAAAGATAGAATATGTATTAGAAAAAAACTGAAAGAAACAGAGCTTGCTCAATGTAAATTAAATTATGGCAGGAACACGATCCAGCAATTGTTCTCAAGGCTTCTGACTTGAATATTAAGTAGCCCAATAAGTTACTGGCTCATTTACAAAATTCTTAATAGACTGCAATTATTATAAGAAGATGGTTCAGCTTGTTAACATGTCTAGGTTTGCTTTCATAGAAACAGTGTATTCAACATGTTACCGGGCAATGGACTTTTTCAGATATATTTTAAAAGGTATCAAGAGAAGAGGAAGAATAAATATTCATTCCCATTTCATAGTAGTTATGAGAGATTACGTAAAGCCTGGATTTTAGCAGTTCAGCTCAAGTGAGCACTATAGTGGATGTAGAAGATAACCGAAAATAGCAATGAGCATTACAGAACAATTTTTGGACAACAATAATACCAAGTTGGCAAAATAAGAATTCTTAGTGCAACAGTAATCTCAAATGATGAAAACATAGGATCGACCTAGAAACGGTACCAAATTGTACAAGCAATCCTAATTTTATCAGTAGCCCAGTAGAGTAAGGAATTTTAAGCCTTTCAGATAAGTCTCACCTTATCAATGAAGCCAACAAATTTGCTGTTAAGGGACTTCATTTGCTCCATCTCTTTGCATTTCTCTTTCTGGATCTCGGGGGAGATACCGACATGGAATGGCTCCAACAGTTTTGGATCAACATGTACTCCCTGGATGCTGTATCTCCTTGTTACTCCCTGGATTCCACCTCCACAGCTGCCACCTTTGGGATCTCCACACAAGGATAAAGTTGTCCTTCCTCCAAAGTTGGAGATTCTCCTGCTGGTCCTACAGCCGGAATGTTGCCAGGAGCTTAAACTGCTTGCACCATAGTGGGTCAAAGGGCTTTGGCTGCCCACTGAAATCTGACGACTCATTTTGCCTTGCTCTGATAGACAAGGCTGCAGAGAAGAATGGTAAAGATCTGGCTCTTCGGACACTTCCAATGGAGACTTTTGAGTTGGATTCTCTTTTATGTGTTTAGGGATCTAAGCTTGGTTGCATGAGAAGATGAAGAATTATGTGGTTGGAATGCCTGGCAGCAAAATATTATCTTCAAGAAGCTAGACTGCTGGTAAACCAGAAAATAAAGGTTGAAAAAAAAATCGCAAGACTTGCAAACATGAAGAGAGGATATTAGTTAATTAATTTCCTTTGTAACCCTAATTAGAGTGAAGTACAAACCATTCTCCCCAAAAGATCTTCATAAACTGATGATAATATCTGTGGCTCTTTTTATATTGCGATGGGAGAGGATACTTCTGTGTATGATACTAGCCAGATCAAAGGTATGGATAAAATTGTTGAGGAATGAAAAATAATCCAGGGAAAAAAATCTAGGCCAAAATGGTAGTCCAGAGCAAAACAATAATTATCCAGTAGCAGACAGTAATTTTAAGATTTGTCAGGTCCTTTACCAAAAACCTTCTCTTCTCATGCATTGTGCAGCTGTTTTGAGTCCACCAATATACTCCCTCAGATAACTATGGAAAGAATGAATTGTTTGTGTGTACCAAGAAACCCAAAATGTTAAATACAGCTATAAGATTTAAGATTAAGATTTATTAGATTTGTATGCCGCCCCTCTCTGAAGACTGGGGGCAGCTCACAACAACAATAATACAATATACAGAGTACAAATCCAATATTAAATAAAAAGCTAAATTTAAAACCCATAAATATTAAAAACAATTGTTACTGCACAATCACACCATTCTCATGTATTACAGTCAGAAAAAGGTGGTGGTGGGGGAAGAGATAGTTAGTCCCCCCATGCCTGGCGACATAGATAGGTCTTAGATAGGTCTTCAACATCATGTAGATGCTCATACTCTTGCACTGCTATCAATGTATAAGAACAAACATAGGAAAAATGGACAGGTGGGCAAGAATGAGGTAGTGTAATAAGAGTTACTTAGGAACCGAGAGCATTTTAATGTTCACTATCTCATTTAAATGCAAGACCACAATATTAATCTTAACCCATATTTCTTACTTACTTTCAGAATGTCCTTCCTTTGTCGATTATTTTTAGTTCAAATCCATGGTAGCTAACAGCCTCTTGAGTCTACTTTTGTAAGGCTGATATTTATTTATTTATTTATTTATTTAGTTAGTTAGTTAGTTAGTTAGTTAGTTAGTTATTTTTCTGAATCATCATTCATCTTCACCACCATCAGTAATTTCCCTTAATTCCAGTGTCTTAGAGATGAATCATCTGTATTAGAACTGTTATGGTGGTAGAAAAAGTAGCTTTGCGACCCATTCTCACATTTATAACTATCACTGAACAACCAAATGGGAAGAAAGGTCATATGACTACTGTGATCATTTGCTTTTCCATTTTTTGATCCCAGCACTTAACAATGTAGTTGTGATTGCTAAGCAAGAGATACATTTATTTATTCATTCATTCATTCATTCATTCATTTATTCGATTTTTATGCCGCCCTTCTCCTTAGACTCAGGGCGGCTTACAACATGTTAGCAATAGCACTTTTTAACAGAGCCAGCATATTGCCCCCACAATCCAGGTCCTCATATAAGCTAGGTCCACTGCATGCACCCAAATTATCAGCTCTTTTAGGGAGGAAAAAGGTGCATCTTATACTCCGCAAAATACAGTAATTTCCGTTTGAGTTAGTAAAAGGACAGCTTGTCTGAATAGCTTTGAATTCCCTGTTTAAGATCAGTGGATAGATGGATAGCTGGTGGCCGAGGAGGAGATTACACAGTTTACTCCTTCAGTGGTATCCTTCAAATTTCCTGGCTCTCTTGACATATCTTTTAAGATATTAAAAAGCAAGCAAACAAAAAGAAAACAATTACAATAACTTGGACTGCTGCAAAACAAAGAATTAACTGCTTGCACGATCTTGAGCTCCATATAGATTTTTTTTTTTACCCATTCTAACAAAATGACTGGGTGTGATCAGTGCTTTTTCTGGAGTTGTAACTACATGTATTGACCAAGACAAAAGTACAAAGTTGTTGTTTTTTTTAAATGTTTACAATTGTCTTTGCTATTGATCCTTGCTGCATGCTTTAGATTAGGAAGATAAATGGATTTTTCTTAATATTTTCCAGGTAAGGCCTTCAAGCTCTATTTTCTTCTGCATTATCCATAACAACGTTTTTGTAACAACTTTTCCAAGCTTCATTCAAATTTTGCTATATTGGTTTTAAGCTCTATAAATTTACTGTTGAGTCTTACATACTTTCCCAGCTTAGCATATCCAGAGTGATGCATTTTGCATCCAATCCTACAAAATAAATTGAATTGAATTAAATATATTAACACTGCATAAATGGATTCATTAGTTCCTTTATGAGCTAATCCTGCAAATTACTTTAAAAAAAATTAAAGATAATATATGTAATGTGGTAGATTTGGGAGAGCTGTCACACCAGCACGCGAATGCTGTAACATTTGATAATTCCTTTGATTTACATCCAAAGAGATTCTTTGAGATATCTCTAAGTAGTTTTCTGAATCATCGTTCATCTTCACCACCATCAGTAATTTTCCTTAATTCCAGTGTTTTAGAGATGAATGAATCATCTGTATTAGAATTTACATTAATAGCGTAACACTCTTCTACAGATAGTCCATACTTAGCCAACTATTATGATGGTAGAAGAAGTAGCTTTGCAACCCATTGTCACATTTATAACTATCATAACATCCAACAGTCATGTGACCATCATTCGTGTGCTTTGCAACTGGCTTGCAACAAGCAAAGTTAAATAGAGAGGTTTGAGGGTTAGATCGTAATCCACAGTCACATAATGTTTCATTCAACAACCAAATGGGAAGAAAGGTCATAAGACTACTGTGGTCATTTGATTTTTCATTTGGTGATCACAGCACTTAACAATGTAGTGGCTGGTCTCAGTTGTGATTGCTAAGCAAGAGATACCTATATTTTATTAGCATAGTAGGGAGCAGCTGGCCCTTTAAACACAAGCCAGAGGGTGTCACATAACCCTTGAGAGCTAATAATGGAAAACAAAGGTGTTCTATGTGATGATAAACAGGATGCATTTTGAGAGTCCTTTGTAAGAGTCAGATGGAGTCCTGGAAGGAAGAGGTCATTTCAGTCCAGAATGGAACAACCTGCTAAGGTCAACTGTCTATAGTCAACTCTCCATGATCAATTTACCGCAGCCAACTCAGGAAACTCACAGCAGGAAAATTTACTGTGGGACAATTCAACAATTCAATGTAACTATTTAAAATAATTATAAAAATTAATTAATTTTCATCATTCACATTTAATTTTGTCCCTCCTTTGGCATTCTTTCTTTAATGATTGTATTCAACAATTTCTTCAACATTAGTGTAACTCTTGTCCCACAATGAGTTGTCCTGTGGTGAGTTGTCCAACAGTGATTTGTCCAGGGCAAGTTGGTGGCATCGAACTGGCTGTGATGACTTGGCTGAGGTTAGTTGTTGTAGACTTTCTCAGGCAAGCTTGAAAATGGAGTTACTTAGCTATAGTTGAACCCAATAAAGGAGAATATTTGAAGCTCAGGGTTGAAATGAGGAGTTCCTTGGTGCTCTCTGAATTTGCTTGCTTTCTTGCAGATGTTTCATTACCCAAACTAAGTAACTTTATCAGTGCTCCTGCAGCACTGATCATGGAACCTAGTTTGGGTAATGAAATGTCTGCAAGAAAGCAAGCAGGCTCAGAGATCACCAAGGAGTCTTCATTAGCTACAGTGGGAATTATATTATGTATTTAAACTGTGTCTTGCATGCATGGAACTGTTCTGGCTGGTCCATGTCCTGCTCAGTTGATCATGGATTTGCATTTTGGTATCCTAGACCAGTGTTTTGGTATCTTAGACCAGTGTTCTTGACACCTGAGTCAGAGAGTGAAGAGGATGAAGAGTCAGAGACTGAAAGCCAACCAGAGGCTGTGATACCCCCCAGATTTGTTATCGAGTGACTCAGGAGATGGTGAAGAACCACTTATAGATGCGAGAGTGTGCAGAACTATGACCAGGCAGGGTTATTTGAGAAGAAACAGGTTTGAGTGTGAATAGCTCTATAGAAAACCTGGCCACACCTTGTGACTATATAAGGGAAGGTCTCACGAGGAATCAGCGCAAAGGACAAAATTCCAGCAATGACAAGGTGTGTTATCCGTGCTGCAGAGATCTTGATTATCTCCAGACTGCTTTAAATATCCACAGACTGCTCCCTCAGAACTTCTGCCAAAATGCTGTGAGTTTTGAATGATTAATTGATGCTTCAAAGAGACTTTAATGAGCTTTTGGACTCCGACTCAGAAAAGTCATTAGCCATGGACTGCTGCCCAATTCCTGATAACTATCCTTTCACTTTCAACTACTTGATGCTATGAACAATTTTTATCAATATATATTTCCATATTATTATTATTATTATTATCATCATCATCATCATCATCATCATCATCATCATCATCATTATTATTTATTAGACTTGTATGCTGCCCTTCTTCAAAGACTTGGGGTGGCTTTCCGGCTGGTTGTGTATGTGAACTCAATTTCTGGGGTCTCTTCACTTAGACAGAACATGAACCTGGTTTTCTTTTGGCACATTTAAGATGTTTATTTTTTGCTTAAATCCTGGAGTTAACCAGTGATCTCTTATTTCCTGCTTAGCTTGGCTGGGCTGTTGACTCCCCAATGTTTTTGTTTAGTTTCCCTTCCTGTAATTTAGCCAGACCCAAGTGGGATGAGGATTAGTTTTTGGTTCCCCCAAAGGTTGGTGGGGAAGGGAGAAAGTGGTTCACAATAAAGGTGTCAACAAGATGATTTAATTTTCCAGTCATTCCTAGCAGGGAGTTACCTCAAAACTAAAGTACCTCAGAAAGACCCTTTCCCCCTTATTATAGTTAGATTTCTATCTCTCTTTTCGTTCAGAAGTGCACAGCTCCATACATTGCTTTTCCTCTCCCAATTTCATGCCCCCTGTCCTGCAATACCATGTGAAGTTTTTATTTTATTTTATTTTATTATTTCATTTTATTTCATTTCATTTCATTATTTTTACTACAAATACCTCAACGCAGCAAAGATATTCAATGTAAATTCCTCCTCCTATCTTCCCCACAACAACAACTCTGGGCAGTGAGTTAAGCTGAAAATGAGTTGACTGCCCCAAGGTCATCCAGTTGGCTTTCATGGATAAGGTAGGACTTGAACTCATGGTCTCCAGCTTTTTAGACCGGGTGCCTTAACCACTAAAACAGGGGTAGGCAAAGTTGGCTCTTCTTGACTTGTGGACTTCAACTCCCAGAATTCCTGAGCCAATCATGCTAGCTCAGAGATTCTGGGAGTTGAAGTCCATATGTCATAGAAGAGTCAACTTTGCCTACCCCTGCACTAAACCAAACTGGCTTCAAATGTCATATATTGAAACATAACATCTGAAAGAACCCTTAGCTCCTCTGTCAAAAGCTCCAATTTCAAAATGGTAAGAAAGTCTTCAAATAGTCCTGTCCTGAGCCCTGTTGTGAGACTGAAAATGTCAGGATTTATATATAAACTCAATTTGGCCTCTATGCTCAGAACTTAGAAAAATGGAAAGTTTTTAATTGTGTCTGTAGGGCAGCTAGTATTATCTCAGTGACTGAGATAATATAACATACACATTGACAAAGCAAGCAACCAACCAAGCCATATTTTACATCTGTATGTATGAACTGTGAGTGCCTATATAAAAGGAAAGTCAGTGAGTGTAAATGAACATAGATGGGAGAAAGCAGAATGACCTACTCACTTAGGGACATCTTACAAGAATAGTTAAAGATGGCAGCCACAAATTCAAGCTCTGTTTCCCTTTTGCATTCAGAGTTCTCATTGCATGGTTGAAACCATGACTTTCTAATGACATCACTGCTCATTTTGCCCTTAGTTCAGTCAAATTGAATACAATTGATTTTCTTGTACAATTGATTTTCTTGTATGACTTCCATGTTTTTTTCAGGAAAGGGTCAAAGAAGCAACCATAATTTGATTCAAGCCTTGCTCCCTTTTTGTATCACACAGTTTCAGTCACTGTCTTTATCTTTGGATGGCTGTTGTTGTTAGTTGCAAAGTTGTGTTTTGACCCATCATGACCCCATGGACAACATTCCTCCAGGCCTTTCTATCCTCTACTATCCCCCGCTCGCACTGACTGTTTCAGTGACTCCATCCAGCCACCTCATTCGCTGTCATTCTCTTCGTCTTTTGCCCTTAATCTTACCCAGCCTTAGGCTCTTCTCCAGTGAGTCCTTCCTTCTCATTAGGCAGCCAAAGTATTTGAGTTTCATATTCAGGATATCTGGCCTTCTAAAGAGCAGTCAAGGTTGATCTCCTCTAGGACTGATGGGTTTGATCAACTTGCATTCCAAGGGATTTGCAGGAGTCTTCTCCAGCACCAGAGTTCAAAGGACTCGATTCTTTGTCGCTCAGCCTTCCTTATGGTCTAACTTTCACAGCCATACATTGCAGCTGGGAAAACCATAGCCTTGACTATTCACACTTTTGTTGGCCGGGTGATGTCTCTGCTTTTTAGTATGCTGTCTAGACTTGTCATAGATTTCCTCCCCAGGAGCAAGCATCTTTTAATTTCTTGTCTGCAATTCCAATCTGCGGTGATCTTGGAGCCCAGGAAAATAAAATGGTACTTTGGATGTTACTTATGGAAAAAAAGACATTTATGATTTATGGTTGTGGCTGCCATCTTGTCTTTATTTTTACTCATTCCCTACAGTCTATAGAATTTTTGACCCATGGTGGTGCAGTGGTTAGAATGCAGTACAGCAGGTTACTTTTGCTGAAGGCTAGCAGTTCAGCAGTTCGATGCTCAAGGTTGATTCAGCCTTCCATCCTTCCGAGGTCGATAAAATGAGGACTCAGAATGTTGGGGGCGATATGTATGCTGACTCTGTAAACAGCTTAGAGAGGGCTGTAAAGCATTGTGAAGTATATAAGTCTAAGTACTATTGTTATTTGGCAAAAGTTTATTTTTACTTTTAGAAGCTAACTAGACAACTCTGTGACCTATTGGGTCATCTTTTGTGAAAAAGGCAGGGCAGTCAGATGTGACAAGAATGCACATTAAATTTTAGGTTGATCACAATTACCCTAATAATAGACAGCTCCATGCTTTTCTAAGAAAAACACTGTATATATCAGAAATAGAAAATTATTTGTAGTGGCAAATAAGTTTCAATTATAAATCAATATTTACCAAAAGTGATAGAATTTACCATGGGAGGGCATAAAACAATGGGATTGCAGTGACTTTGACTTTCTCGCTATGGATCTTATAATAAAGTGAAAATGAAATAATTTCATTGATGGAGAGGAAAGATATATTTGCGTGAATTTCAGAGAAATGTGATATTTCACTTCTACAAAAACACCCACCCCCCCAAAGCTTATCAGCTGCATTCTCTTTTGTGTCTCTTTTGTCACAGGATGAAGGTAGTATCTTTTTTGCATGCCAGATTACCAGAGAAACCATGTTAGCTTGGTATCTCACCAACGATGGCCAGTGGCTGGCAAGCTTTTCAAAGAATGATTTTTTTTACAGCCCTAAACGGTTTTATAGAATCAGCATAATACCCTCAACAATCTGGGACCTCATTTTACCCACCTCAGAAGGATGGAAGGCTGAGTCAACCTTGAGCCAGTGAGATGTGGACTGCCAAACTGCAGCTAGAAGTCCATTGAAATAGCCTGCAATATCTGACTCTAACCACTGTACCACCTCGGCTTTTTCTCTCTCTCTCTCTGTAAGAAATGATAAGTAAATTCCTGCTTTGCTGTTTATAGTTTTCACATGTACTGGGAGTTGTTGTATATACTCCTGGTCAGTTGGAGGATGATGAAGAACTGGAGGACTCAGATACAGATAGTGTTTATGGATTAGTGGTGGGCCCGGGGTTACAGGTAGTAGAACAGGTGGGAGGCCAGCCACAGGATGTTGCTATGAGTCCAGAATCTAGCGAGGAAGAATCAGACATTCTCTGGGTCAATCCTAAATTCAGAAGGGTCCAAAAACGTAAGGAACAGGTGTTTGGAAGAAGATATTAAGGGGAGGAATGGGTTAAATACTGGAGTGATTTGGTTTATCAGGGGGTCAGTGGGGAAGAAGGGTGGAGTTTCAATGTTGTAGGGCTAAAAGGTGTTTCCATTCAGCTCCCAAGCAAACAAATGCATTCTGTGTTATTTTACAGTCATTTCTGCTGTTTTTGAATCATGCTGTGAGTACATAAATCTTGTCAAACAGAGGAGGCTGGGAGGAATGCATGAGGAATGCAATTAAGAAAGATAACAGGAGGAAGAGGAATGTGCTAGTATGAACTGTATTTTGAATATGGAAGGGAAGAGAATAAAGATGGAGTTTCTTTGTTTATGAAATACTGCATTTAGTAAGAGTTATTTGTAATAGCTAAAGTTCTACCAGAAACCAGAACAGGAGTGATGTTGCAATCTATGCATCTATTTAGAATAGTGTGCAAAAAACACAAGTAGTCAGTGAAAAATGCTGGAAGTTTATTTTTTTATTTATTATTTATTAATTGGATTTGTATGCTGCCCCTCTCCGAGGACTCGGAGTTGACCTCATTCTGATGCAAGGTTAGGTGTACAAATGTTGTTTTGCACCATTGCCATGTTCAGAAGGCATTTTTAGTACCAAAAAACCAACTTATCTTAAGGGCATTTTGAAAATTGTGCCAGCATTTATTTTATTTAAACGCTTGGCACTAGCACCCATCATCTTCCGAAAACACCCACATTCAGAAGTGTGCTAAATTAGGATGTGGATGAAAGAGTAAAATATTGTTTTTCATTGCTTTAATGATTCATTTACTAAATCAGAATCTATGAGCTATAATGCTCCCAAAGATATTATTTATTTAATGTGCATTTTTAGAAATTACTTGTTTAAAACTTGGGATGCAGAGATATGTCTGTGGATAGTCAGAAAGATTTAAAATGTATTTGCATTTTTTGCTTTATCTTTCAAAACCCGAGTATGAAAAAACTTCATTTGGAATCAAAGGATGATAACTGAGATACAGCAGATACAATTGTATAATAATAATAATTAGTAATCAGTATGTTATTTATTATAATTTGCCTTTTATCCAATAAGCATTCCCCAATTTCTAACAATCCAAAAATAAAGTATGAGCAATCAAAATCTAATTGAAAATAATTATGATTATTAATGGTAAAGGGAACTGAATTTTTGACATGTAAAATGCTGTGTGTATTTTTATATGTACCAATCTCCCTCCTGTGATGTACCAATTTTTATAACCTATTGTTGAACAAAGAAATACTTCAATATTTATGCTATGAATTAAGTGCCCATTTGTTTTTACCTTTTTCTTACTCTAGGATGTGGATTATTCGGACAACATGGATTAGTTGAGGATCTAACTATTTCCCCATTATTATTCGGACTGAATCGAGTAAAATACATTATAAACAATTGAGATTGCAACAACTGGTTGAAAGAGCAGAGATATTTAAGCTACTACAATCCATTTGTTCAAATTAGACACCTAGCTGGTTAGGTAAAACCCTTTCCATAATCTCAGAATATAAGTTTATTTAACTGAGGCATGAGGTTTCTTGTTTATCATACACAGTGAAAATATTGTTGAAGTTTGATATATTGAAGATGAAACAACTTTATTTTTTCAAGTTAATGCATGCTATAGATAACACTATAGATATTATCAATAGCACATTTAGTTGTAAATGGTTACAAGTTCCAAAATGTTCTAGTTTAAGAGGACTCTTGAACTATATAGCTACGGTAACGGTAGTACATGAATTTGAAAACTTGATGTAAGTGGATTCTCCATGCCCTTACTATGACTAAAAGACTGATATTGCAACATTTACATTTCACTCAATGAATTGAAGACTTGATTATATTTGCCACCTATTAGCAGATTGCCTGTAGATGGAAGATTTTGTGTAGAAAGAATAAAGAAATATGGAACTAATTGATACAAAATACAGTTGGTGAATAAAAAATATACATAAATGCATTAGAATGAAATATAAGTGAATAATATTTACATTATATAAGTATATAAAATTATCTGTTAATTGCTTCTTTCTTTTATTTTTTCCACATTTAAAGCATATGCCCAGTCAACGAAGCGGTGGAAGTGATGTGCCGGTGCCTGGAGGCTGTTGGGGCCTGGATGGGTGTCAACAGACTCAAGCTCAACCCGGATAAGACGGAGTGGCTGTGGGTTCTGCCTCCCAAGGACAATCCCATCTGTCCGTCCATCACCCTGGGGGGGGAATTATTGACCCCCTCAGAGAGGGTCCGCAACTTGGGCGTCCTCCTCGATCCACAGCTCACATTAGAACAACATCTTTCAGCTGTGGCGAGGGGGGCGTTTGCCCAGGTTCGCCTGGTGCACCAGTTGCGGCCCTATCTGGACCGGGACTCATTGCTCACAGTCACTCATGCCCTCATCACCTCGAGGTTCGACTACTGTAATGCTCTCTACATGGGGCTACCTTTGAAAAGTGTTCGGAAACTTCAGATCGTGCAAAATGCAGCTGCGAGAGCAGTCATGGGCCTACCTAGGTATGCCCATGTTTCACCATCACTCCGCAGTCTGCATTGGTTGCCGATCAATTTCCGGTCACAATTCAAAGTGTTGGTTATGACCTTTAAAGCCCTTCATGGCATCGGACCAGAATATCTCCGAGACCGCCTCCTGCCGCACGAATCCCAGCGACCGATTAGGTCCCACAGAGTGGGCCTTCTCCGGGTCCCGTCAACTAAACAATGTCGGTTGGCGGGCCCCAGGGGAAGAGCCTTCTCTGTGGCAGCCCCGGCCCTCTGGAACCAACTCCCCCCGGAGATTAGAACTGCCCCTACTCTTCCTGCCTTCCGTAAACTCCTTAAAACCCACCTTTGCCGTCAGGCATGGGGGAACTGAAACACCTCCCCCTGGGCACGTTTAATTTATGCATGGTATGTCTGTGTGTGTGACTGTTAGCATATGGGGTTTTTTAAATATTTAAATATTTTAAATTTGTCTGATTGCTTATGATTTGTTTTTTACATGTTGTGAGCCGCCCCGAGTCTTCGGAGAGGGGCGGCATACAAATCTAAGTAATAAAATAAAAATAAATAATAAAAATATTTCATGCGTAGTTTTGTATGTATTTGCATTATAATTATCTCTGTGTTGTTTCCTTTTGTTATTTTTTTAAAAAAACAATAATTATAAATAGAACAAGCAAAGTGTTCTAAGAAAAAGCATCATTCTCTTGCTTGTCTCCTGATGTTGTACAAAATGTACTGACCAAAGGCTTTCATTTCGTGTTAGTCTTGGTTGTTTGTAAAAACAATTTGGATTTCTTTGTTGAAATAAAAAAGTACAGAGGTAAAATAAGTGATGTGGAGGAATCTGTATTGTTATAATCCCAGTCCAGGGGTGAAATGCTACTTGTTCGTCCCCATATGGGCGTACCAAAAGCAGTGGCTGACAATGGTTTGGCAAACTGGTAGCGATTAGTGATGGGTGAATCCAACGGTGTTCAGGTTCGTCAAGTTCGGACGAACTTTACACAAAATTCAGCCGAACCCAAACCGAACCCGAACTCAAACTCTGAACACTGCATGACGTCAAAGCCCCGCCCCCGGAATCCCATCATTTTTTATTTTTACAGATTTTTAATTTTTATTTATTTTTATTTTTACAAAAAAGGACGCCACAGCGGCGCTGCAAGCAAAGGGCGGTTCTTTCACGTAAAAATAAACATGTTTATTTTTATGAGGTGGTCCCTGCCGGGGCTTTGACGTCATGGAGATGTCACTTCCTGGCTTTCGGTGCGGAGGCTGGGGGAGTGAGGGTGGGGGATTCCCCTGACCCCACTCCCCCAGCCTCCCCATGATGGGATTCTGGGGGCGGGGATTTGACATCATGGAGATGTCACTTCCTGGCCAGCCGAGGCGATCGAATGCCGAACACGACCCCGAACTTTGCCTGAAGTTTCAAAAAAATTCGGGTTTGTGTTCGGCATACTGAACACTGCAAAATTTGGTACGGACCCAAATTATGCGAGTTCAGTTTGCCCATCACTAGTAGCGATGGCAGCATGAGGCTCTGCCCACCTGCCCGGATGTCACCATTTTCTTTTTTTTAACCCTCTGTGCATGTGCAAAGCATTCTGCGCATGCACACTGCAATGATGAAAAAGCATGCACATGAAGCATGTACTTCCAAACCAGTTGGGAAGGTAAGTAGATTTCACAACTGCTCCAGTCTGCATGGTTAATTTTGAAAGATGGTGGGAATATTGGGAACTAGAAACATCTGGAGGATCTCAGGATCAATATTCCTGACCTAATACAATGCTTGCAAATTGATACCTTAGTTAACTGGTCCTTATAAAAACACAGTTTTATTTTTTCCCCAAAATCATTGGAATGTTAAAATTAAATTATGCTAAAGAACTTTGCTGTTCTGTCCATCAGCGACAATTCTGTTTTCCTGAAACAATTGGGGAGCCAGCAAAAGAAATGTCAGGTTTGAAAATAGTCAGAAAATAGTCTTTAGGTCAGACTAAAGATTCCAGAGGGGAAAAGATCCAGAAAAAAAAATATCCCAGTACTTCCGTATGAAAAAAAATTAAAAGCTACTAATAGGCATTGGAAAACTTTAGAGAAATTATGCTCTGCAGACTTTGTTTTCTTTGTAAAAAAAAAAGAATATATTTAATTTTGACAGTATTCTTTACATTCTTATATGATTGTGTTTTAATAAGCTGTATATTCATCATCTAGTATGATGAATCCTATTTCAACCCCTGATATTATCTACTAAATCTTACATAGAAAAAGCTTGTCATGGCAGACCCCACCCAATTTTTCTCGCTAACCTGTGGGAAATTTCATTCATTCAAAGGTAGCCAGAAATATATTACTTTTGCCACTGGTGATTAAATAGTGTGCATGGGACAGAAGAGCTCACTGCACAGATTTATACTTGACCATAATGAGATATCTGTGGTTTGTAATGCGAGTTCTTTAGCTACCTGAATAAGCAGATTATTACAAATGCCAGCTGGTTCATATGAATGTGAAATTTGATGCACTCTACATTAGTAGAAATACATTCCCCAAGATTAAAATAATTGTCTTCATGCTGCCTCGGCTCATGCTGCAGTTATCTTTGTTTCTCCTTTTCTATGTCTGTTATAGTGACATTTCAAGCTGAATACAGAAAACAAAATATATTTAGAATCGTAAAAAGTTGTACAAGTGGAGCATTTTTGTTTTGGGGGGGAATTAAAAAAGGAACTTGTAATAATCTGGAGCTGAATTTTATGCTCCCATAGGTAGTGCAGGTGCATAAATGTAGAAATAGAGTGGAGATACGGACGTATGGACCTATTAACACAAGTGCCTGCTGGATCATTGGATCTCTTTCCAAAACAGGAAGTGGTCATCTGCCATCTATGTTCTGCCTACCCATGCAAAGCGGTGGTGATCCATGAACCTGTCAGGATTTAGCAGGAAGCTGTGACCATTCCCTGCCATAGATCTAATAATTAGAGTAAGTTCTACCAGTTCCCAAATGAATTGCCATTCTCAGAGGTGGTTTTCAGCCGATTCAAACCGATTTGGGCAAACTGGTAGTGGTGACCTGTGAGCAAGTGCTATGCTGTCCTATGTCTGGATGTTTTGAAGCTGCACACATGCATGCAAGCCATGCACATGAGCAAAGAGCATGCACAGAAGGTTCCACATATGCGTGGAGGCGGGCACTCACATTTGGGAACTGGTAGGCAATGTAACTGACTACCACCCCTTGGCATTTTGTAATAGCAGCACAAACGATAGCTATAAGGCACTGCAATTCCATGCTGAACAAGCAAGGCTTGCCTACTAATTTAAATAGTCTGTCTGTCTGTCTGTCTGTCTGTCTGTCTGTCTGTCTGTCTGTCTGTCTGTCTGTCTCTCCTCCCTCCTTCCCTCTGACACACACTTTAAAACTTTAAAGGAAAGGAAAACTTTAAAATTTTCTTCTCTGTTAGCGGCACCAAAATAATCCAGGCTATGTAAGGTTTTCTGTTGCAGCAGATGGTTAGACTAGATGACCTCTGAGATGTCTTCCAGCCCTAAATTGCTGTACTGTTTCAAAGTGTCTTCTGAAGCCATGTCTAGTGGCAGGATTTGTGATGCTTCCTTCCTCTTCTCTCTCTTCCTCTCTTCCTCTCTCTCTCTCTGCCTCCCTCCCTCCCTCTCTCACACATACTTTAAAACACTAAGCTTTATAGAAGATGGGAGGAAATGGGGAGAAATGGAAAGCTTCTTCACCTGACCTATTTTATATTATTTCTGATCCAAAAGGGCCATTATAGTTATGGCAACTAAGCATGAGAAAAATGCAGTGATGAATTAGCTGGTTTGTTCTTTACCATTCGTCAATCCCAACCAGGAGGAGGGAGGACCATTCTAATCCATACAAATGATGAGTCCCACACAGAAATAGTAATGGTTAATGGCTTTGTTTCAAGAAAACAGGTTGGTCTCTAAAAGTCCAACTTTTATATGCATCCTGGCACCATGCAACAGATGATACAGTTGTCTTCTTCCTATTGACCCATCTCTACCCATTATTGAAACAGGTCACAATATTGTCCCAGAAGACGGCTTTCTACTGGTGAATATTAAGACAGAGCCCATTAGCCAACCGACAACCCATATTTTTTTAAAAGGATATGTCTACTTCACAGATAAAGTCTACATAGGACCATAATGTGAAAATTTAAAATTCACAGGAATGACAGTGAAAACAAACTAGCTTTATAAATAGTAGTTCAAATGTGACAGTTTTGAGCCAGGCATAGTTAATTATAGTTTGTCTCTGCTGCCACTCAAAAAAAGTGGAATCCAAGCCTTCCAATCAGCAGAGGAGACAAGATTAACAGAATACAGAAGAATTGGACAGGATATTGGAGGTCTTCTAGTCCAACCCCTTGTAGACCCTACCCACTGTGGACAGCCAGACAAATGGCTGTCCAATCACTTCTTTAAAAATCCTCCAGTGATAAAGCACCCATAGCTTCTGAAGGCTACCCATCCCACTGATTACTCATTGTTACTATTAGGAATTATTTCCTTAGTTCTAAATTGAAACTTGCCTTAATACATTTCCATACATTACTTTCTGTTCTGCCTTCAGGTGCTTTGGAGAATATACGTTGGCTTCTCCCTTCTTTCTGGCAGCCCCTTAATTATTAGAAGACTGCTATCATGTCACACCCCCCCCCCAAACCTTCTCTTCACTAGACTAGACATTCTCAGATACTGCAAACCATTCTTAAGTTTTAGCTTCCAGTCCCCCAAATCATCTTTGTTGCTCTTCTCTGCACTTTTTCCTAGAGTCTCAATATCTTTTTTGTATTACCAAAAAAACTGGATGCAGTTGAAAGGGATACTTGAGCCTGAAAGGAGACTAAGCTCATTGTTACAATAAATGGTAGCTTATCATGACATTCAAATAAAACCATTGTTTCATGTGATCAATTTATAGTGAAGCCCCAGTTCCTTTTTGTATTAATCTGCAGGTTTAACCCAGGTTCCACAAATTCTCTAGCAGTCAGCTGTTTAGATGCAACGTCTTCACTGGAGTTTCATATGGCAGCAATCAGATTCCATATATGAATTCAGTGATTGCTGTTGCTTCATTTTTAATGTTTCATGTTATGCTGTGGATAAGTAGCATTTGTGAGTGCTGTAAAAGAATTGCACAATTTAGTGAGTGATTCTTATGACATTTCCTGGAATGCATACTCAACAAAATTAAATGTTCAAAAAAAAGATTGGAAGAAAGTTCAGATTCCTTACCCATCCTCACAGTTCCTCCTCTGAGTATTCTGTTAAAACAAAGATGAGAAAAAAAAGGGAAGGAAAAGACAAATGTTTCTTAAATTGTATAGCCTTGGATGCGCTGAGATTTTAAAGATCTGTATAGTAATATATAGATACCCATTTTTCAGATTAGTTTGGAATTTCTACCAACAAGGAAATTCTTTAATAACTGAACACACATAAACTGAACAAAGCAAAGATGCTTTGGAACAAAGAGCAAATGTCACATATCTGAACAGTAAAACAAAACTCTCAACTTCCATATATGACTTAAAACTACAATCATTGGCCACCTTGGCTAGATATGAAGATAATTTTATTCGGGTTTCATCCATAGAGCAGCACTTTGAGGGGCAGCAGTTTTATGTGAAGGAGAGCAGTCTGCCTTTACCTAGAATTGAACTAGTACAAAATTGTCCTTACATCATTTCACATCATGCCATTGAGCCAGTCTTGCAAAACCACCCGAGTTTAACAAAGGAAGATCCCTTAAAAAAAAAAAAACCCTAAATCCAATTAGAGTTCTGCTCCCCAAAAATAATTCCCCACAAAACCAAAACAAACGCTACCAACATTCCTGTAATGTTCCCCAATGTTTTTCTCTCTGTAGATTCATCCCCAGTAACTACCAGCAGTTCCTTGCATTAAGCCTATAAGATACAACCCTTTAAGTGTTGTACTTTATGATTCTTGATGGATGTATCTTTTCTTTTAAGTACAGTACTTGGCCAATAAAGAATTCTATTCTATTCTATTCTATTCTATTCTAGTCTAGTCTAGTCTAGTCTAGTCTAGTCTAGTCTAGTCTAGTCTAGTCTATTCATCTTTCATCTATCTGTCTGTCTGTCTGTCTGTCTGTCTATCTTTCTCTCTCTCTCTCTTTCTCTCTCTCTCTTTCTCTCTCTGTCTATCTATCTATCTATCTTTCTCTCTCTCTCTCTCTTTCTCTCTCTGTCTGTCTGTCTGTCTGTCTATCTATCTATCTATCTATCTTTCTCTCTCTCTTTCTCTCTCTCTCTGTCTATCTATCTATCTATCTATCTATCTATCTATCTATCTATCTATCTTTATTATTACCATACCCGTATTGCAAGAGGCAAGGATAAAGGCAATGAGTGGCTAAAGATCATATAACTGAATAAAATTTAGGAACAAATATGCCAGGTTGGACCAAACCAGGGTCTAAACCAGGGTCCTGCTTCAGTGGTGGGTTGCTCCCGTTTGTCCCTGTAGCGCTGGTGGTGGGAGGCTCCGCCCACACACCTGGAATGCTTCTGCACAAGCTCAGAAATGTTGTGCATGTGCACAAACCCAACCAGTAGCAAAGGTTTTTAGAACCCATTACCGTCCTGCTTGCATCAGAGCCAAGCAGGTCCCTCTTGAACACTCAGGGGCAAGATAGAAACTCAGAAGCAGATTCTATCTGTTTCCTAATAGTGTTCAGATCCATGCAGCTTCTGATCCTGGAGAAAATGCAGGTATCTTTGATTTGTACCTTCTAAAATAATATTTTACATAAATATTATTGTGTCAGGTGGGCTGAGAGAGAAAATGACTAACCCAAAATAACCTTGATGACTTTCATGCTTAAGACAGGACTAGAACTCACAATCTTCTGGTTTGTAGGCCAGCTTCTTCACTGCACCGCCAAACTATTGTTTTGCTCTTAAACAAACAAGGCAACCTGGCTTATTGGTTTAAGAGCAAAAGAATAGTTTAACATAAGATAACTAAGGACGACTTAAGCCTTTCTCACTTACTGAGCGAGATGAAGACAACCTAACAGGAACTCTGTACATGGGGCTACCTTTGAAAAGTGTTTGGAAACTTCAGATCGTGCAGAATGCAGCTGCGAGAGCAGTCATGGGCTTCCCCAGGTATGCCCATGTTACACCAACACTCCGCAGTCTACATTGGTTGCCGATCAATTTCTGGTCACAATTCAAAGTGTTGGTTATGACCTATAAAGCCCTTCATGGCATTGGACCAGAATATCTCCGAGACCGCCTTCTGCTGCACGAATCCCAGCAACCGATTAGGTCCCACAGAGTAGGCCTTCTCCGGGTCCCGTCAACTAAACAATGTCGGTTGGTGGGCCCCAGGGGAAGAGCCTTCTCTGTGGCGGCCCCAACACTCTGGAACCAGCTCCCCCCAGAGATTAGAACTGCCCCTACCCTCCTTGCCTTTCGCAAACTCCTTAAAACCCACCTTTGTCGTCAGGCATGGGGGAACTGAGATATCTCCCCCAGGCCTATATAATTTATGTATGGTATGTTTGTAGGTATGTCTGCTTAAAAATGGGGTTTTTAACTATTTTAAATTTTAAATTGTAAATTATTAGATTTGTCAGGAACTGTTTTTATTGTGTTGTGAGCTGCCCCGAGTCTACAGAGAGGGGCGGCATACAAATCTAATAAATAAATAGATAGATAGATAGATAGATAGATAGATAGATAGATAGATAGATAGATAGATAGATAGACAGACAGACAGACAGACAGACAGACAGACAGACAGATAGACAGATAGACAGACAGACAGACAGACAAATAAATAAACAAACAAACAAACAAATAAATAAATAAATGAACCCCTCCTCTCCCAATAAATCCTCTGGTTATATTTGTACAATGACTGCTGCAATATGGAGACATATTGATACTTCCTCCTATTTCAACTATCTGAATAAACAGATATGTTATCATAACTAAAGTGCTGAACACATTTTATGAAGAAAAATGGCCTCCTGATGTCACTCAGCTGTGTCGTTGAGGCAGCTAAAGGCCACTCCTGGTTTAGCTATTGTAGCACAACAACAGTGGGGTAAAAGCCTGCTGCATTGCACGACAAGCTCCACCCATTTGGACATGCACATGATGTCAAGGTAAAAGAAGCAAGCTTTGCCTGACAACGGGACACTGCTATTTTGTCAGATGGAAACCATTTAACACTATCCCTCCCCAATTTGGTGGCTGCTTCTGCTTAGAACAGTGCAGTAGTAAATAAAACAATCTAGCCTCAATTTGGACTTCTATTTGAAGTGTCACCTGTTCTCTTCCCCTTCCAGCATTGTGTTGTATGTTGCAATCTCAATATCCAGTGCCAATTTGGTATTCATGAGGTCCTGGTAATCCCGTAAGATGACAGCCAATTGATCCTTGGAATTCTGTATGCGGTTCTGAAGCTCTGTTTGCTTGGCCCGGGCATCTTTTAGCGCACGGTCTCCTTTATGTTCAATATCCCCAATGCCTATTTGCAAAACAGCCGTCTGCAAAAACAAAATAAAAGTAATTCCATCTCCTAGTCACAAGACTGCAAAGATTATTTCGTGCTCCTACAATCTTATTTGCAGTTGATTCTGAACCCTCCTTTTTATATCCTTCCAGGTTGATTGGTCAGTCTGTCTGTCACTGTGTGTCTGTCTATGTCTCTCTCTCTCTCTCTCTCTCTTTGTCTCTGTCTCTGTCTGTCTGACTGTCTGTCTCACTCTCTGTTTTTTTCTCTCTCTCTGTGTGTGTTTTTGTCTCTGTCTCTGTCTGTCTGCCTGTCTCTGTTTCTCTCTCTCTGTCTCTCTTTGTCTGTCTCTCTCTCTCTCCCTATTTTTGTCTCTGTCTGTCTCACTCTCTGTCTCTGTCTCTCTCTCTCTCTGTGTTTTTGTCTCTGTGTCTGTCTGTCTCTCTCTCTCTGTCTCTCTCTCTGTGTCTTTGTCTCTCTCTCTGTTTTTGTCTCTGTCTGTCTGTCTCTCTCTCTCTGTTTTTGTCTCTGTCTCTGTCTGCCTGCCTGTCTCTCTGTTTCTCTCTCTGTCTCTCTTTGTCTGTCTCTCTCTCTGTGTTTTTGTCTCTGTCTCTGTCTGCCTGCCTGTCTCTCTGTTTCTCTCTCTGTCTCTCTTTGTCTGTCTCTCTCTCTCTGTTTTTGTCTCTGTCTGTCTGTCTGTCTCTCTCTCTCTGTTTTTGTCTCTGTCTCTGTCTGCCTGCCTGTCTCTCTGTTTCTCTCTCTGTCTCTCTTTGTCTGTCTGTCTCTCTCTCTGTTTTTGTCTCTGTCTGTCTCTCTCTCTCTCTGTTTTTGTCTCTGTCTCTGTCTGCCTGCCTGTCTCTCTGTTTCTCTCTCTGTCTCTCTTTGTCTGTCTCTCTCTCTCTCTGTTTTTGTCTCTGTCTGTCTGTCTCTCTCTCTGTCTTTCTCTTTCTCTCTGTTTTTGTCTCTCTCTGTGTCTGTCTGTCTGTCTCCCTCTTTGTTTTTTTCTCTCTCTCCCTCGCACACACACACACACACTCTACTATTGTACCTGGAAGCAATAACAACAATGAGCCCCATTCCTCGTGGCTGGCTTTTGGTAGGGAGCATGTGGAGCATTCAGGGAAGAGCAAAAATATGATGGCTTGGTGGAAGGATGGTGGAAAGGACTGATTTCCTCCCCCCCTAAAACCCAGATTAAAATCTAATCCCTGGAAGAACACATTTTTTTGTGTGGAAGATAGATAGATTATCTTTGCTGATCCAACAAAAAGTGAGCTCACTCTTTGTGTTTTTTATTATATCTATCAAAGATGTACAACTCTCCTTTTAAATTTTGTCTTTGTAAACTACCAATGAACTTTCAAATATAACTCCCACTTATAGTTCTCATGGTTCATTACTGACCATGTTAACAAGCATCATTGGGAATATCCAGTGGGGGGCTACTGCCTGGACCGAGGGTGGGGACGCAGTGGGATAGTGAAAATGGAGCTCCACCCCATAGCACCCAATTTGCACTGAAAGATGTTGAAAGAAAATGCAGGGCGTCCTGCATAAGCCACGCCCACAGTGTGGTAGTAAAATTTTTGGTGGCCCTTCACTGGGAATAGCTGCTTACCAGCATCTACTGCCCATCCCAGTTTGAATAGGTTTGAGCCTCCTATTATTGGCGCTTGACCCTATGGAAGCAACCCTCCCCCACACACCACCTGTATGGTATTTTATATATTGCAAAGTTGATATATTTAAATTTTGATCTTTAAAAAAAAAGAAGCCCTTGCAAACAAAAAGGATTTTCTGACCTTTTTCTTCTCAGCATCAACTTTGCACTGCATCAAATGGACGAGCCGGTTCAACTCAGTAACTTCATCACTGGTTTTTTTCAGGCTTTCACGGCACTGGCATTTTTTGTTCTGAAGATCCTCAATCTAATAGCCCAAGAGAAGAACAGAAGAGCAATGGAACGGTGATCTGGAAACATTTTAGTGGTGCCACTTTAATAGCTGTTGAATGTCAGCATTTTTCAAAGAGAAGACATGGTTCCCTTGAGCAAAGGTTCTGTTGGGAAACAGCCACGCCATCCTTACCTATAAACACTCTTGAAACATCTGCCACCATACAATTATCCAATTATTCAGATTTCATCTGAAGGGATTAGCTGAGTCATAAGGCTGCAAAGCGACACATTTCTGAGATCTTCTCTAAGAGAGTATTGCAGAATCAAGGCTGCGTTCTACTCACCTTCCCTGGTGATTGGCATCACAGATGGAAGTGCACATTTTATACAGAAGCCTTTGCGCTTGCACAGAGGGGTTTTGGGCAGTGTGTGGTGACCGGAGGACTGGTTCAGGAGCATAGACTGTTGGTCATTGATACTGGTTCAGCCAGCAGCAGGAAATTTCTGCTACCAGTTCTATAGAACCGGTCCAAACCAGCAGCAATTCACCACTGTGTCCAGAGCACGAAAAAACAGGTGGGTTTGATGATCGCAATGATTAGAGAGCAACTGCCCTAGGCAAAAGGAATGACCCAAGGCCAGAATGCCAGAACAGTGCTATGACAGCCTCCCGGTCGCTCTTGAGGTGAGAGGGAGAAGCGTCCGAGCTACATCAACCACCTCTATCCAGATCAACAGAGCTGAAAGTCCCTATCTAGTGTCAGATATAAATGAAAGAACCCCTGAAAAAAAGGGGGGAGCCAGATCCTTGTGGCAGAGCCAAGGGTCAAGTCTCATGTGTTCAATGCCATCAGGCACAGGTGAAATTGAAAAAAAATGCCTTTAGCTGCTAGATGGTATTAGATGATCGACAGATGGGGGGAAAAACCACATTGATGCCAAATTGACAGGAGACGTTCCAGCAACGGATGAGCCATATCTGTCCTGAGGACTGAGTTGTAACTGGGGATCCAGGAAAGGCAGAATCCCTGAATTCAACTTAACAGACTCAGTCCTCAAATGAGATCAACACATCCTGGATGATAATTCCATCTTCACTATGGAAAATAAGCTACTAGATTACCAGTGGTTCCCAGCCTTTCTAATGCCGTGACCCCTTAATACAGTTCCTCATGTTGTGGTGATCCCCAATTATAAATCTAGTGCCAATTCTCCCAACAGAGCTTTAAGCTGATTGGCAAGAAGGTGAGACAGACACCTCCACTGTAAACGCCCGATTGGTCGGATTGTAAAAATATGTTCCAAGGCGCCAGAATAGAAGCTTTAGTTCATAACACTGTGGGAAATTTGCCTTTTCCCATGGTCTTAGGTGACCCCTGTGAAATGGTCGTTCAACCCCCAGGTTGAGAACTACTGTACTAGAGCTAAATCATTGTGATCCCTTCCTTTCACTAATACAGGTGGTCCTTGGCTTATGACCACAATTGAGCCCAAAATCTCTGTTGTTCAGCGAGAAATTTGTTAAGTAAGTTTTACCCCACTTTATTACCTTTCTTGACACAGTTGTTAAGGGAATCACTGCAGTTGATAAGTGAGTAACCTGATTCATAAGTGAATCTGGCTTCCTCATTGACTTTGCTTGTCAGAGAGTCACAAAAGTATATCACATGACCCCGGACACTGCAACTGTCATAAAATGAGTCAGTTGCTAAGCATCTGAATTTGGATCACATGATCATGAGGATATTACAAAGGGTATAACTATGAAAAATGGTCATAAGTAACTTTTTCAAGGTCATTGTAACTTTGAACAGTCACTAAGTGAACTGTTATTAGTAGTGATGGGCGAACCCAACGGTGTTCGGGTTCGGCAAGTTCGGACGAACTTTACGCAAAATTCGGCCGAACTCGAACCGAACCCGAACTGGAACCCGAATAGGGAATCCCTCCCACGAAGAGATTCCAGGGGTGGAGTTTTGACATTACCGGCAGGTTGTTAAGAATGTCAAAGTGATCACTTCCTGGATTCCATGGAATCCAGGAAGTGATCACTTTGGCGTCCTTATCACCCTGCCAGTGACATCAAACCTCCGCCACCGGAATCTCTTCGTGGGAGGGATTCCCCAGCTCCTTCAAAGGGAGGTCTTCACGTAAAAATAAACATTGTTATTTTTACAAAAAAGGACACCGCAGCAGTGCCGCAAGCAAAGGGCAGTCCTTTCACGTAAAAATAAACATGTTTTTTTTTTTACATGAAAGGACCGCCCTTTGCTTGCAGCACTGCTGCAACGTCCTTTTTCGTAAAAATAACAATGTTTATTTTTACGTGAAGACCTCCCTTTGAAGGAGCTGGAGAATCCCTCTGACAAAGAGATTCCGGTGGCGGAGGTTTGACGTCACTGGCAGGTTTCTCAGGATGCCAAGGTTATCACTTCCTAGATTCTATGGAATCGAGGAAGTGATCACCTTGACGTCCTTAGCAACCTGCCGGTGACGTCAGAGCTCCGAACTCCGAACACGACCCTGAACTTTGCTCGAAGTTTGAAAAAACTTTGGGTTCGTGTTCGGGATACCGAACACCGCAAAATTCGGTACGGACCCGAATTGTGCTGGTTCAGTTCGCCCATCACTAGTTATTGGTCAAGGACTACCTGCATATCCAAATACAGAATTACCTTTTATAGTTTCTCCAACACCAATATACGTACTTATAATAAGGGCATCTTAAGAAATTACAGTCATACCTCGTCTTACGAACCTAATTGGTTCCAGGGGGAGGTTCGTAAGATGAAAGGTTCGTAAGATGAAACATTGTTTCCCATAGGAAACAATGTAAAGTCAATTAATCCGTGCAACCAAAAAAAAAAAAACCCCGCAAAAAAATGCTGCCGCCCGGCTGTCACCTTTTAAAACAGCCTGGGGGCTTTTCAGCGACCTCCCAAACGCTGAACGCCAAACCCGAACTTCCAGGTTCGGCATTCGGGAGGCCGCCGAGAAGCCCCCAGGCTGTTTTAAAAGGTGACAGCCGGGCGGCGGGGCTTCCCAGCAGCCTCCGAATGCTGAATGTGGAAGTTCGGGTTTGGCGTTTGGCTTCAGGAGGCTGCTGGGAAGCCCCCCGGCTGTTTTAAAAGATGACAGCCTGGCTGGGGGGCTTCCCAGCAGCCTCCCGAACCCCGAACTTTTGCAGAACTTCCAGGTTCGGGGTTCGGGAGGCTGCTGGGAAGCCCCCCAGCCCAGCTGTCACCTTTTAAAACAGCCGGGGGGGGGGGCTTCCCAGCAGCCTCCGAACGCTGAACGCGGAAGTTCGGGTTTGGCATTCAGCTTCGGGAGGCTGCTGGGAAGCCGCCCGGCTGTTTTAAAAGGTGACAGCCAGGCTGGGGAGCTTCCCAGCAACCTCCCGAACCCTGAACTTTTGCCAAACTTCCGGGTTCGGGGTTTGGGAGGCTGCTGGGAAGCCCCCCAGCCCGGCTGTCACTTTTTAAAACAGCCGGGCGGCTTCCCAGCAGCCTCCCGAAGCCAAACGCCAAACCCGAACTTCCGCGTTCGGAGGCTGCTGGGAAGCCCCGCCGCCCGGCTGTCACCTTTTAAAACAGCCAGGGGGCTTCCCAGCAGCCTCCCGAACGCCGAACCCGGAAGTTCGGGTTTGGCGTTTGTAACACGAAAAAAGTTCGTAAGAAGAGGCAAATTTTTTCTGAACCCCGAGTTCGTATCTCGAGTTGTTCGTAAGATGAGGGGTTTGTATCTTGAGGTACCACTGTACTTTCTCAAAGTTATCCTAAGCAACACACATGAAATAAATGAAATTTGGGGATCGGGGTGATGGTGAGGTTCAGGTTTGTTTGCTTAATTTCTAATATCTGATCCACTTTAATCCAGTGGTTGAGGAATCAGGCTAGAAACCAGGAGACTATGAGTTCTAGTCTCTCTTTAGGCCTGAAAGCCAGCTAGGTAACTTTGAGCCAGTAACTCTCTCTCTCTCTCTCTCTCAGTCCAAACCACTTTACAGAGTCGTCATGGTAAAACTAGGAGGAAAGTGTATTATGTATCTTAACCACCTTAAGTTATTTATTACAAAAAAATAAAGGTGGGACAAAAAAGAAAATTGCTAAAAATAAAACAATTGGTCCTACTATCTAGAATAAGTTGTTGCAGTTAGATCCTTCGATTCCCTGCTGCAAACATTTAGCTCCAAATGCTGAGTCTTGGGATTTTGTAAAAAAAACAACCGCAACAAATAAATATTGCAAATATATTAGCTGCCTGCTCCGCTGTGACATCTTTTTTTTTGCAGGGTGAGAAATAGGAGATATTGAGTTGGGAAAACTAAACCGTCATCTATTTTGATTCATTGGCAAGGTCTTGGTTTATTGCTAGGATTTTTAGAAATACTCTAAGCCAGCCTAGTAAGGATCTAGCAAATAATGCAATAAGCCCTAAAATAAACATTACAATGTCTGCAGTATTAAGCTGGACTAACACCCCATATGAAAATGAAGTAACTTCATTTCACATCTCTGTGACTACCACTGCTGATATTTACAGGAATAGCAATGGCTCAGTGATTGAGCAAAAGATTAGTAAAATGGTATGAAAATTGCTTCATCATATCCACCAATTTGGATATTTTAATTGCCCTCTTTAAACTATGTTATTGTGATATTGCCATTTTTATAATTACCTACCAGGTCGAATAATCCATTTGATTGACTTAGAATTAACCAATATTTGGCTTTACATGAGAGGTCCATGTGTTTTTTGGTGTGGACAGTTGCCATCATTGCCAAGAACAGCATTTTTTAAATTAATAGATAGACAGCATTGTGCTGATTGTGAGAAAAGGTTGGTGGAGCATCCTTATTAATATAGAAACATACAAGATTGACAGCAGAAAAAGATCTCATGGTCCATCTAGTCTGCCCTTGTACTATTTCCTGTATTTTATCTTAGGATGGATATATGTTTCTCCCAGGCATGTTTAAATTCAGTTACTGTGGATTTACTAACCACATCTGCTGGAAGTTTGTTCCAGTAGACATGGTTGGTAAATGCACAGTAACTGAATTTAAACATGCTTGGGAGAAACGTGTGAAACCTACAAACTAACAAGAAGATGTAAATCAGAAAGAAGGATGTGATACGTTCTAGTTTTCTTTATTTTCTGGTTACCTAATTGAACACTAAAAAACTGGAAGACTCAGCCGCCCACTCCATGCCTCTGATACCCACCTGGTTTTGGTAAAAAAGGTTAGCTTCTTCTTTGCTTCTTTGGGCAACATTCTGATACCAACTATCGATGTTCTTGATGAGGATGTCCATGTCCAAATCTCTGCTATTGTCCAAATCGAGCACCACAGCTGTTTCAGAGGGATGGCAAGTCAAGGTAGCACGTTCCTGGAAGTGCACAGAATCTGCTTGAGGTCATAATTCAGAGCAAGGGAAGCGAAACTAAAACTCTGTCTAGAAAAATGAGTGGACCGAGGTTAATTACCCATCTAATTTCTGAGCAACTGATGGCACTGATGCCTCATTTTAATGAAGATCGCTTTTGACATACACCTGATGCCAAGCCTATCTTTCTTTTATGCCACAAAAAGTCTCATCAACCCTTCCAAGCTCAATTAGCAAAATATTTCATATTTTTTAAGATTACAGTGATACCTTGTCTTACGAACTTAATTGGTTCTGGGATGAGGTTCATAAGGTGAAAAGTTCGTAAGACAAAACAATGTTTTCCATAGGAATCAATGGAAAAGCGATTAATGCGTGCAAGCCCAAAATTCACCCCTTTTGCCTGCTGAAGCGCCAGTTTTTGTGCTGCTGGGATTTCCCTGAGGCTCTCTTCCATGGGAAACACCACCTCCCAATGTCAGTGTTTTTGTGATGCTGAGGGGAAACCCCAGCAGGGGAATCATAGCATCACAAAAAAGTCCGGAGGTGGGGTTTCCCAGCGGGGGAAGCCTCAGCAAAATTGCAGCATCACAAACACACCAAAGTCCTTGAAACCCCACCTCTGGACTTCCGTTGCCAGCGAAGCGCTCATTTTTGCCCTGCTGGGATTCCACTGCTGGGGTTTTCCTACAGCATCGCAAAACCGCAGAAGTCTGGAGGTGGGCTTTCCCATGGAGGGGAGCCTCAGAGGATTCCCAGCAGCGCAAAAATGAGTGCTTCACTGGCAACAGAAGGTCCTGAGGTGGGGTTTCCCTACAAGGGGAGCCTTCGCCTGGCAACGGAAGTCCGGAGGCAGGGCATCCCAGCGGTGGTGGTGGGTTCTTAAGGTGAAAATAGTTCAGAAGAAGAGGCAAAAAAATCTTAAACCCCGGTTTCGTATCTCGAAAACTTTGTATGATGAGGGGTTCGTAACACGAGGTATCACTGTATATAGAAACATAGAAGATTGATGGCAGAAAAAGACCTCATAGTTCATCTACTCTGTCCTTATACTATTTCCTGTATTTTATCTTAGGATGGATATATGTTCATCCAAGGCATGTTTAAATTCAATTACTGTGGATTTACCAACCACGTCTGCTGGAAGTTTGTTCCAAGCATCTTCTACTCTTTCAGTAAAATAATATTTTCTCACATTGCTTCTGATCTTTTCCCCAACTAATCTCAGATTGTGCCCCCTTGTTCTTGTGTTCACTTTCCTATTAAAAACACTTCCCTCCTGAACCTTATTTAACCCTTTAACATATTTAAATGTTTTGATCATGTCCCCCCTTACCCTTCTGTCCTTAACAATATAGTAAACTCAAGGCACTGGATATACTTAACATTTTTGCTTTCCACATACCTAATACTTTTGTTTCCTGCCCCCCAACAACAATCCTGTGAAATAGGTTGAGAAAGAAGGACTGACTCAAAGTCCCCCAGATGGCTTTCATGCCAGCACTACATCCGACTTGCTTCATAAATATATAAATTATACAAAAAGTATTTGTAGGGTAATGCTTGAATCCTATCATCACATTCCAAAATGTTCTTTTAAATGATTGGGGGAGTTAATCTATTTGTTTGCTCAGACCTAGCAGCACATTGGTTAATTCAGCTAAAAGTACTCTTTCTAGATTTATTCTAGTTGTATTAAAGCAGTCAAAAAGGTGATCCAAAAAGTTTGTTGCTAACTGGATCTCCCTGCCCTTCCTAAGTCTCCAACATGGAGAAAGTGGAGGAGAATGGCAATCTAAAAGACAGTGTCTATTGAAAAAGACTGATCCTTATGTGAAATCCCTTCATAAAATAATGGCAGAGGGATCAATAAGATGGATGGATGGATGGATGGATGGGAGGGAGGGAAAGAGGGATATAATTTAGTAATTTAGGGACAAAATAGGAGGAGGGAAAATATTAGTTATGTTCACTGCCTTGAGTTATTTATAAAAAAATAATAAAAGTGAGATATCAATAAAGTAAATAAATATTTGGCATTGCCAAAATCCTTAGGTTACGGGTCTAATCATTGCTGTTTCCAAAATAACTGTCCAGTAAATATGTCCTAACTATCAGTATTGTGCAATGAAAATTCTGGAAGTAATGCCTATGAGTTGTTTCTCACATTGCAATTTGGGCATACAGACCTCTGCAAAAAAATATTTCAGGAACTCTTTATTCTCCATCAACAACTCCCTCTTCAATTCCAGTTCCTTTTGTTGTTTAAATTCATTATCTACTTGCTGAAGGGAGGAAAAAGACACTGATAAAAATATATGTAACTTCAAAATCAAAGAAAATACAGTAGCAATGAAAGATTTGATTCCAATCTTGGTGAAGAGCATTGAAAAGAAATTGGATTCTGAACCTTTGTACTACACAAACTTTCTCAAAGTTTTCAGAAGAGGGTTGGGCAAAATAAATTTGGTAAAATGTATTTTGCTGCAGTAGTAGATTCCTGAACTTGACGGTGAATAGAACAAGATAATCTCCAAAGATTTTTATACTGCTTATATTTTGTGATTCTATTACAGCTTGCATTTTGAATTCAGTGTTATTCTTGTTTGTAATTGCTTCCATAATTTTTGTGCTATGCAGTACACACTGACCGGTCTTATTCACTTTGTTATGCCTGCAAAGATGACTGTTTTTTTTTTAAACAGTATATTTTAAAATACACCCCGGGCAGCTGGGCAGAGCCTTGGACTGCCACACTACCAGTTCTCCGAACCACCACCAACCATCGGTACTGGTATGCCAGACTGGGCCAACTGGTAGCATTTCACCCCTGTCACAGGTGTCCCTACCTCAATGACATTTTATAGTTTATACTTATAGTTTATTAGATTTGTATGCCACCCTTCTCCGAAGACTCTCCTTCAAGAGAGTGCCCGAATCTGCCTGAAATAGCAGCAGTGTTTGTTTGATTAGGAACATTTGTTGGTTTTAATGGTTTCGTTTTAGGAATTATTCAATCAGTTTTGCCTGACTGAAATCTGTCTAGAATGGTGAGAGTAGAGAGCATCCATGAAACAATAAGAGAACTTTTTTGTCTGTGTTCTGTTTTTAAGATAAGAGTCAACCATTCTCTGCTTGTTTGGAATGAACATGCAGACAAAACCCCTTGGGTACGAACAGAGTATCTGTCAGTTTTTCTAATATTGAGATTATATATGCAAGAATTCCAAGCCAGATCTTTGGAGTTAATCAGGAAGATTTGTATTTGTATTTATTAGATTTGTATGCCGCCCCTCTCCGAAGACTCGGGGCGGCTGACAACAATATAAAAAGACAATGTAAACAAATATAATATTAAAAACAATCTTTAAAAACCCAATTTAAAGAACCACTCATACATACAAGCATACCATCTATAAATTCTATAAGCCTAGGGCAGTGATGGCGAACCTATGACACGCGTGTCAGCACTGACACGCGTAGCCATTTTTGGTGACACGCAGCCACCGGAGAAACGGGGAGCTTTAGGAAGCACCGTTCCCCGTAAGCTGCGCGCATGAGGACGCGCGCCCCCCAAAATACACCCCCGTGCACCCTTTTCCATGGGCACGCAATCCCCATCCCCCTGCTAGTGCGTGGGGGGGCGGGGGCGGGGAGGCGCCGGCAGTAGAAGACGCTGCTCCCCGCCCGCCCGATCCTCCCTCTCTCCTCCTCTTCCGCCGAACTGCCTGCTTGAGCCTCCCATAGCTCCACCCCGCTTCGCCCTGCCTGTCATCCTCCGTTGTGTTTTCGGGGGGAGGGGGGGAGAGGCCTCCTCCCTCTCCCCTGCCCAGGAAAGAGTTGCAAAAAAGCAGTGCATTTGAAAAGCGCGCTGCTTTCTCGGAAAGCCAGCTTTCCTGACCGCGGCAGACCTCCGGGTTTTTTTCGGCGGAGGGGGGGGCAGGAGGACCTTCCTGGCTTTCCGGGGCAGCTGGCTTGAGACTTGTGCCGGTCAGCAAAGCCAGCTGCACGCCAGAGATGTGGAGAGAAAGAAGGGAAAGAGAGGGAGGGAAAGAGGAGAGGACAGAAGGAGGGAGGGAAGGGAGAGAAAAGTGAATGTGAGGGAGAGAGAAAGGGAGGAAGAGAGGAAGGAAGGTAGAGATAAATATAAAGGAAGAGAGGGAGGGGAATAGGGGAAGGAAGGAAAAGAGAAAAAAGTGGAAGGAAGAGAGAAGGAAAGAAAGGAAGGGAGAGAGAGAGAAAGAGAGAGAGAGAAGATAGGAAGGAAGAGAGAGTGAGATAGAGCAAGAAAGAAAGAGGGAGTGAGAAAGGCAGGGAGAAACGCAGCGTGTGTGGGGTATGTGCACGTGTGTGTGTGCCGCTGATGGTCCGGGAGCTGCAGCGTGTGTGGGGGGGGGGGGCGCCGATGCTAAGGCAGTCCGTCCGTGGTGGGGCTGCAGGGCAGGCACAGCAGCCCAGGGAGAAAGAGGGAATTGAGATAAAGAGAGAGGGAGAAATGAAGGGAAAGAGGGAGAAAGGCAGGGACAGAAAGATAGAAAGGAAAGAGGGAGAGAAAGATAGAAAGGAAGGAGAGAATGGGAGAAAGGGAAGAGGGAGGATGACATAGACAGGAGGGAGAGGGGGAAGTAGGATAGAGAGAGAGAAAAGGAAGGGCTTGGAGAAAGGCAGGGGGAGAGAAAGATAGAAAGGAAAGAGGGAGGGAGAGATAGAAAGGAGGGAGAGGGGTAGTAGGATAGGGAGAGGGAAAAGGAAGGGCTTGGAGAAAGGCAGGGGGAGAGAAAGATAGAAAGGAAAGAGGGAGGGAGAAATAGAAAGGAAAGAGGGAGGGAGGAAAGAGGGAGGGAGACATAGAAAGGATAGAATTATGGATGCAAGAACTTGCTCATGTGTGATAGCGCACACCCACACTTTCTTTCTTTCTTTCTTTCTTTATTTATACTTATATGCCGCCCAGTCCCAAAGGGACTGTGGCTCAGACACTGTACGTTTCCGCCCACCCCCCCAAAAAATTAGAGGGAACACTGTTAGGGAGTGGCCAAGATGCAAATCTCCCCGCTTTCCAATTTCCCACCAACTGCAAGCAGGTACAGCAAGCGCAATTATTATTATTATTTTTCCTCTCCCCTTAATTTTGTTTTGCACCGATTAAAAAAAAATTGCGCCGGTTGCAATTTGCCTGACTCGGGGGTGTTCCTTAGTTTTTTTCTCTCCCCCCTCTTTCTCTCCCAAGTAGTAACTGTGTTGCACACTTCTTCTCTCTCTCCCCCCTTCCTTCCTTCCTTTCTTTCCACAACACCATGACTGCAAAACATGTGGAAGGAGGAGGGGAGTGAAAAAAAAGACGTAGCTGGGACCGCTCCTGACCCTCCAGTTTTTTTCTCAAGGTGACACACCACCCGAGTTATGCTCGGGTTTTTGGCGAATTTTGACACACCAAGCTCAAAAGGTTGCCCATCACTGGCCTAGGGGGAAGGGAAATTTCAATTCCCCCATGCATGATGACAGAGGTGGGTTTTAAGGAGCTTGCGAAAAGCAAGGAGGGTGGGGGCAACTCTGATATCTGGGGGGAGCTGGTTCCAGAGGGTCGGGGCCACCACAGAGAAGGCTCTTTCCCTGGGTCCCGCCAAACGACATTGCTTACTTGATGGGACCCGGAGAAGGCCAACTCTGTGGGACCTAACCGGTCACTGGGATTCGTGCGGCAGAAGGCGGTCCCGGAGATATTCTGGTCCGATGAATTCAAGATGAATTCAATGGGCACTGCCCCTTAAGCACTATGGCATGTCAATGGGAAAGCAAAGGGCATTGCACTGCATTACATTGTGTTGGTTATCACCTATAAAGCCCTATAT